>NC_092720.1:216661344-217861344 GCF_047496885.1 Scyliorhinus torazame | reverse complement strand
TCCCCAGTGAGTCTCTCCCCCCCGATCCCCAGTGAGTCTCTCCCCGCCGAAACCCAGTGAGTCTCTCCCCCATGATCCCCAGTGAGTCTCCCCCCACGAAACCCAGTGAGACTCTCTCTCCGAAACCCAGTGAGTCTCTCCCCGATCCCCAGTGAGTCTCTCCCCCCCGATCCCCAGTGAGCCTCTCCCCCCGATCCCCAGTGAGCCTCTCCCCCCGAGCCTCAGTGAGTCTCTACCCCCGATCCCGTGAGTCTCCACCGATCCCCAGTGAGTCTCCCCCGATCCCCAGTGAGTCTCCCTCCCGATCACAAGTGAGCCTCTCCCCCGATCCCCAGTGAGTCTCTCCCCCCGAAACCCAGTAAGTCTCTCCCCCCGATCCCCAGTGAAGCTCCTCCCCGATCCCCAGTGAGTCTCTCCCCCCCGATCCCCAGTGAGTCTCTCCCCCCCGATCCCCAGTGAGTCTCACCCCCCGATCCCCAGTGACTCGCCCCCTGATCCCCACTCTCTCCCCGATCCCCAGTGAGTCTCCCCCCGATCCCCAGTGAGTCTCTGCCCGATCCCCAGTGAGTCTCCCCCCCCGCTCCCCAGTGAGTCTATCCCCCTATCCCCAGTGAGTTTCTCCCCAATACGCAGTGAGTCTCTCCCTCATCGATCTCCAGTGAGTCTCTCCCCAATCCCCAGTGAGTCTCTCCACCGATCCCCAGTGGGCCTCTCCCCGATCACCAGTGAGTCTCTCCCCGATCCCCAGTGAGCCTCTCCCCCCGATCCCCAGTGAGTCTCTGCCCGATCCCCAGTGAGTCTCCCCCCTGATCCCCAGTGAGTCTCTCCCCAATCCGCAGTGAGTCTCCCCCCCCCCCCCGATCTCCAGTGAGTCTCTCCCCGCGATCCCAAGTGAGTCTCTCCCCCGATACCCAGTGAGTCTCTCCACCGATCGCCAGTGACTCTCGCCCTGATCGCCAGTCAGTCTCCCCCGATCCCCAGTGACTCTCCCCCGATCACCAGTGAGTCTCTCCCCGATCCCCAGTGAGCCTCTCCCCCCGATCCCCAGTGAGTCTCTCCCCGATCCCCAGTGAGCCTCTCCCCCCGATCCCCAGTGAGTCTCTGCCCGATCCCCAGTGAGTCTCCCCCCCGATCCCCAGTCTATCCCCCGATCCACAGTGAGTCTCTCCCCAATCCGCAGTGAGTCGCTCCCCCCGATCTCCAGTGAGTCTCTCCCCGATCTCCAGTGAGTCTCTCCCCCCGATCCCCAGTGAGTCTCTCCCCCGATACCCAGTGAGTCTCTCCCCCGATCTCCAGTCTCTCCCCCCGATCCCCAGTGAGTCTCCCCTGATCCCCAGTGAGTCTCTCCCCCGATCCCCAGTGAGACTCTCCCCAATCCCCAGTGAGTCTCCCCCGATCCCCAGTGTGTCACTCCCCCCGATCCCCAGTGAGACTCCCCGTTCCCCAGTGACTCTCCCCCTGATCCCCAGTGAGCCTCCCCCGATCCGCAGTGACTCTCCCCCGATCCCCAGTGTCTCTCCCCCGATTCCCAGTGAGTCTCTCTTCCCGATCCCCAGTGAGTCTCTCCCCCCGATCCCCAGTGAGTCTCCTCCCGATCCCCAGTGAGTCTCCCCCTGATCCCCAGTGAGTCTCTCCCCGATCCCCAGTAAGTCTCCCCCGATCCCCAGTGAGTCCGCCCCAATCCCCAGTGAGGTTCTCCCCGATTCCCAGTGACTCTCTCCCCCCGATCCCCAGTGAGTCTCTCACCCTGATCCCCAGTGAGTCTCTCCCCCGATCCCCAGTGAGTCTCTCCCCCCGATCCCCAGTGAGTCTCCCCCCGATCCCGAGTGAGTTTCTCCCCCCGAAACGCAGTGAGTCTCTCCCCGCCGAAACCCAGTGATTCTCTCCCCCATGATCCCCAGTGAGTCTCCCCCCACGAAACCCAGTGAGACTCTCTCTCCGAAACCCAGTGAGTCTCTCTCCGCGATCCCCAGTGAGTCTCTCCCCCCCCGATCCCCAGTGAGTCTCTCCCCGCCGAAACCCAGTGAGTCTCTCCCCCATGATCCCCAGTGAGTCTCCCCCCACGAAACCCAGTGAGATTCTCTCTCCGAAACCCAGTGAGTCTCTCTCCCCGATCCCCAGTAAGTCTCTCCCCCCCGATCCCCAGTGAGTCTCTCCCCCCGATCCCCAGTGAGTCTCTCCCCCCGATCCTCAGTGAGTCTCTCCCCCCGATCCCGTGAGTCTCCACCGATCCCCAGTGAGTCTCCCCCGATCCCCAGTGAGTCTCTCCCCCTGAAACCCAGTAAGTCTCTCCCCCCGATCCCCAGTGAGTCTCCTCCCCGATCCCCAGTGAGTCTCTCCCCCCCGATCCCCAGTGAGTCTCTCCCCCCCGATCCCCAATGAGTCTCACCCCCCCCGATCCCCAGTGACTCTCCCCCTGATCCCCACTCTCTCCCCGATCCCCAGTGAGTTTCTCCCCGATCTCCAGTGAGTCTCTGCCCGATCCCCAGTGAGTCTCTCCCCCCGATCCCCAGTGAGTCTCTCCCCCGATACCCAGTGAGTCTCTCCCCCGATCTCCAGTGAGTCTCTCCCCCCGATCCCCAGTGAGTCTCCCCTGATCCCCAGTGAGTCTCTCCCCCGATCCCCAGTGAGACTCTCCCCAATCCCCAGTGAGTCTCCCCCGATCCCCAGTGTGTCACTCCCCCCGATCCCCAGTGAGACTCCCCGTTCACCAGTGACTCTCCCCCTGATCCCCAGTGAGTCTCCCCCGATCCCCAGTATCTCTCCCCCGATTCCCAGTGAGTCTCTTCCCCCCGATCCCCAGTGAGTCTCCTCCCGATCCCCAGTGAGTCTCCCCCTGATCCCCAGTGAGTCTCTCCCCGATCCCCAGTAAGTCTCCCCCGATCCCTACTGAGTCTCTCCCCCGATCCCCAGTGAGTCCCCCCCAATCCCCAGTGAGTTTCTCCCCGATTCCCAGTGAGTCTCTCCCCCCGATCCCCAGTGAGTCTCTCACCCTGATCCCCAGTGAGTCTCTCCCCCGATCCCCAGTGAGTCTCTCCCCCCGATCCCCAGTGAGTCTCCCCCCGATCCCGAATGAGTCTCTCCCTCCCGATCCCCAGTGAGTCTCTCCCCGCCGAAACCCAGTGAGTCTCTCCCCATGATCCCCAGTGAGTCTCCCCCCACGAAACCCAGTGAGACTCTCTCTCCGAAACCCAGTGAGTCTCTCTCCCCGATCCCCAGTGAGTCTCTCCCCCCCGATCCCCAGTGAGTCTCTCCCCCCGATCCCCAGTGAGTCTCTCCCCCCGATCCTCAGTGAGTCTCTCCCCCCGATCCCGTGAGTCTCCCCCGATCCCCAGTGAGTCTCCCTCCCGATCACAAGTGAGCCTCTCCCCCGATCCCCAGTGGGTCTCTCCCCCCGAAACCCAGTAAGTCTCTCCCCCCGATCCCCAGTGAAGCTCCTCCCCGATCCCCAGTGAGTCTCCCCCCCGATCTCCAGTGAGTCTCTCCCCCCGATCCCAAGTGAGTCTCTCCCCCGATACCCAGTGAGTCTCTCCACCGATCGCCAGTGACTCTCGCCCTGATCGCCAGTCAGTCTCCCCCGATCCCCAGTGACTCTCCCCCGATCACCAGTGAGTCTCTCCCCGATCCCCAGTGAGTCTCTCCCCGATCCCCAGTGAGCCTCTCCCCCCGATCCCCAGTGAGTCTCTGCCCGATCCCCAGTGAGTCTCCCCCCCGATCCCCAGTCTATCCCCCGATCCGCAGTGAGTCTCTCCCCTGATCCCCAGTGAGTCTCTCCCCCGATCCCCAGTGAGTCTCTCCCCCCGATCCCCAGTGAGTCTCCCCCCGATCCCGAGTGAGTTTCTCCCCCCGAAACGCAGTGAGTCTCTCCCCGCCGAAACCCAGTGAGTCTCTCCCCCATGATCCCCAGTGAGTCTCCCCCCACGAAACCCAGTGAGACTCTCTCTCCGAAACCCAGTGAGTCTCTCTCCCCGATCCCCAGTGAGTCTCTCCCCCCCGATCCCCAGTGAGTCTCTCCCCCCGATCCCCAGTGAGTCTCTCCCCCCGATCCTCAGTGAGTCTCTCCCCCCGATCCCGTGAGTCTCCACCGATCCCCAGTGAGTCTCCACCGATCCCCAGTGAGTCTATCCCCCGATCCCCAGTGAGTCTCCCCCCAATACGCAGTGAGTCTCTCCCCCATCGATCTCCAGTGAGTCTCTCCCCGATCCCCAGTGAGTCTCTCCACCGATCCCCAGTGGGCCTCTCCCCGATCACCAGTGAGTCTCTCCTCGATCCCCAGTGAGTCTCTCCCCAATCCGCAGTGAGTCTCTCCCCCCCGATCTCCAGTGAGTCTGTCCCCCCGATCCCCAGTGAGTCTCTCCACCGATCGCCAGTGACTCTCGCCCTGATCGCCAGTCAGTCTCCCCCGATCCCCAGTGACTCTCCCCCGATCACCAGTGAGTCTCTCCCCGATCCCCAGTGAGCCTCTCCCCCCGATCCCCAGTGAGTCTCTGCCCGATCCCCAGTGAATCTCCCCCCCGATCCCCAGTCTATCCCCCGATCCGCAGTGAGTCGCTCCCCCCGATCTCCAGTGAGTCTCTCCCCGATCTCCAGTGAGTCTCTCCCCCCGATCCCCAGTGAGTCTCTCCCCCGATACCCAGGGAGTCTCTCCCCCGATCTCCAGTCTCTCCCCCCGATGCTCAGTGAGTCTCCCCGATCCCCAGTGAGTCTCTCCCCCGATCCCCAGTGAGACTCTCCCCAATCCCCAGTGAGTCTCCCCCGATCCGCAGTGTGTCACTCCCCCCGATCCCCAGTGAGACTCCCCGTTCCCCAGTGACTCTCCCCCTGATCCCCAGTGAGCCTCCCCCGATCCGCAGTGACTCTCCCCCGATCCCCAGTGTCTCTCCCCCGATTCCCAGTGAGTCTCTCTTCCCGATCCCCAGTGAGTCTCTCCCCCCGATCCCCAGTGAGTCTCCTCCCGATCCCCAGTGAGTCTCCCCCTGATCCCCAGTGAGTCTCTCCCCGATCCCCAGTAAGTCTCCCCCGATCCCTACTGAGTCTCTCCCCCGATCCCCAGTGAGTCCCCCCCAATCCCCAGTGAGGTTCTCCCCGATTCTCAGTGACTCTCTCCCCCCGATCCCCAGTGAGTCTCTCACCCTGATCCCCAGTGAGTCTCTCCCCCGATCCCCAGTGAGTCTCCCCCAGAACCCCAGTGAGTCTCCCCCCCCCGCTCCCCAGTGAGTCTATCCCCCGATCCCCAGTGAGTCTCCCCCCAATACGCAGTGAGTCTCTCCCCCATCGATCTCCAGTGAGTCTCTCCCCGATCCCCAGTGAGTCTCTCCACCGATCCCCAGTGGGCCTCTCCCCGATCACCAGTGAGTCTCTCCCCGATCCCCAGTGAGTCTCTCCCCAATCCGCAGTGAGTCTCTCCCCCCCGATCTCCAGTGAGTCTCTCCCCCCGATCCCAAGTGAGTCTCTCCCCCGATACCCAGTGAGTCTCTCCACCGATCGCCAGTGACTCTCGCCCTGATCGCCAGTCAGTCTCCCCCGATCCCCAGTGACTCTCCCCCGATCACCAGTGAGTCTCTCCCCGATCCCCAGTGAGTCTCTCCCCGATCCCCAGTGAGCCTCTCCCCCCGATCCCCAGTGAGTCTCTGCCCGATCCCCAGTGAGTCTCCCCCCCGATCCCCAGTCTATCCCCCGATCCGCAGTGAGTCTCCCCCCCGATCCCCAGTCTATCCCCCGATACCCAGTGAGTCTCTCCACCGATCGCCAGTGACTCTCGCCCTGATCGCCAGTCAGTCTCCCCCGATCCCCAGTGACTCTCCCCCGATCACCAGTGAGTCTCTCCCCGATCCCCAGTGAGCCTCTCCCCCCGATCCCCAGTGAGTCTCTCCCCGATCCCCAGTAAGTCTCCCCCGATCCCTACTGAGTCTCTCCCCCGATCCCCAGTGAGTCCCCCCCAATCCCCAGTGAGTTTCTCCCCGATTCCCAGTGAGTCTCTCCCCCCGATCCCCAGTGAGTCTCTCACCCTGATCCCCAGTGAGTCTCTCCCCCGATCCCCAGTGAGTCTCTCCCCCCGATCCCCAGTGAGTCTCCCCCCGATCCCGAGTGAGTTTCTCCCCCCGAAACGCAGTGAGTCTCCCCCCACGAAACCCAGTGAGACTCTCTCTCCGAAACCCAGTGAGTCTCTCTCCCCGATCCCCAGTGAGTCTCTCCCCGCCGAAACCCAGTGAGTCTCTCCCCATGATCCCCAGTGGGTCTCCCCCCACGAAACCCAGTGAGACTCTCTCTCCGAAACCCAGTGAGTCTCTCTCCCCGATCCCCAGTGAGTCTCTCCCCCCCGATCCCCAGTGAGTCTCTCCCCCCGATCCCCAGTGAGTCTCTCCCCCCGATCCTCAGTGAGTCTCTCCCCCCGATCCCGTGAGTCTCCACCGATCCCCAGTGAGTCTCCCCCGATCCCCAGTGAGTCTCCCTCCCGATCACAAGTGAGCCTCTCCCCCGATCCCCAGTGAGTCTCTCCCCCCGAAACCCAGTAAGTCTCTCCCCCCGATCCCCAGTGAAGCTCCTCCCCGATCCCCAGTGAGTCTCTCCCCCCCAATCCCCAGTGAGTCTCACCCCCCGATCCCCAGTGACTCTCCCCCTGATCCCCACTCTCTCCCCGATCCCCAGTGAGTCTCCCCCCGATCCCCAGTGAGTCTCTGCCCGATCCCCAGTGAGTCTCCCCCCCCCGCTCCCCAGTGAGTCTATCCCCCGATCCCCAGTGAGTCTCCCCCCAATACGCAGTGAGTCTCTCCCCCATCGATCTCCAGTGAGTCTCTCCCCGATCCCCAGTGAGTCTCTCCACCGATCCCCAGTGGGCCTCTCCCCGATCACCAGTGAGTCTCTCCTCGATCCCCAGTGAGTCTCTCCCCAATCCGCAGTGAGTCTCTCCCCCCCGATCTCCAGTGAGTCTGTCCCCCCGATCCCAAGTGAGTCTCTCCCCCGATACCCAGTGAGTCTCTCCACCGATCGCCAGTGACTCTCGCCCTGATCGCCAGTCAGTCTCCCCCGATCCCCAGTGACTCTCCCCCGATCACCAGTGAGTCTCTCCCCGATCCCCAGTGAGCCTCTCCCCCCGATCCCCAGTGAGTCTCTGCCCGATCCCCAGTGAATCTCCCCCCCGATCCCCAGTCTATCCCCCGATCCGCAGTGAGTCGCTCCCCCCGATCTCCAGTGAGTCTCTCCCCGATCTCCAGTGAGTCTCTCCCCCCGATCCCCAGTGAGTCTCTCCCCCGATACCCAGGGAGTCTCTCCCCCGATCTCCAGTCTCTCCCCCCGATGCTCAGTGAGTCTCCCCGATCCCCAGTGAGTCTCTCCCCCGATCCCCAGTGAGACTCTCCCCAATCCCCAGTGAGTCTCCCCCGATCCGCAGTGTGTCACTCCCCCCGATCCCCAGTGAGACTCCCCGTTCCCCAGTGACTCTCCCCCTGATCCCCAGTGAGCCTCCCCCGATCCGCAGTGACTCTCCCCCGATCCCCAGTGTCTCTCCCCCGATTCCCAGTGAGTCTCTCTTCCCGATCCCCAGTGAGTCTCTCCCCCCGATCCCCAGTGAGTCTCCTCCCGATCCCCAGTGAGTCTCCCCCTGATCCCCAGTGAGTCTCTCCCCGATCCCCAGTAAGTCTCCCCCGATCCCTACTGAGTCTCTCCCCCGATCCCCAGTGAGTCCCCCCCAATCCCCAGTGAGGTTCTCCCCGATTCTCAGTGACTCTCTCCCCCCGATCCCCAGTGAGTCTCTCACCCTGATCCCCAGTGAGTCTCTCCCCCGATCCCCAGTGAGTCTCTCCCCCCGATCCCCAGTGAGTCTCCCCCCGATCCCGAGTGAGTTTCTCCCCCCGAAACGCAGTGAGTCTCTCCCCGCCGAAACCCAGTGAGTCTCTCCCCCATGATCCCCAGTGAGTCTCCCCCCACGAAACCCAGTGAGACTCTCTCTCCGAAACCCAGTGAGTCTCTCTCCGCGATCCCCAGTGAGTCTCTCCCCCCCCGATCCCCAGTGAGTCTCTCCCCGCCGAAACCCAGTGAGTCTCTCCCCCATGATCCCCAGTGAGTCTCCCCCCACGAAACCCAGTGAGACTCTCTCTCCGAAACCCAGTGAGTCTCTCTCCCCGATCCCCAGTAAGTCTCTCCCCCCCGATCCCCAGTGAGTCTCTCCCCGCCGAAACCCAGTGAGTCTCTCCCCCATGATCCCCAGTGAGGCTCCCCCCACGAAACCCAGTGAGACTCTCTCTCCGAAACCCAGTGAGTCTCTCTCCCCGATCCCCAGTAAGTCTCTCCCCCCGATCCCCAGTGAGTCTCTCCCCCCGATCCCCAGTGAGTCTCTCCCCCCGATCCTCAGTGAGTCTCTCCCCCCGATCCCGTGAGTCTCCACCGATCCCCAGTGAGTCTCCCCCGATCCCCAGTGACTCTCCCCCGATCACCAGTGAGTCTCTCCCCGATCCCCAGTGAGCCTCTCCCCCCGATCCCCAGTGAGTCTCTGCCCGATCCCCAGTGAATCTCCCCCCCGATCCCCAGTCTATCCCCCGATCCGCAGTGAGTCGCTCCCCCCGATCTCCAGTGAGTCTCTCCCCGATCTCCAGTGAGTCTCTCCCCCCGATCCCCAGTGAGTCTCTCCCCCGATACCCAGGGAGTCTCTCCCCCGATCTCCAGTCTCTCCCCCCGATCCCCAGTGAGTCTCCCCGATCCCCAGTGAGTCTCTCCCCCGATCCCCAGTGAGACTCTCCCCAATCCCCAGTGAGTCTCCCCCGATCCGCAGTGTGTCACTCCCCCCGATCCCCAGTGAGACTCCCCGTTCCCCAGTGACTCTCCCCCTGATCCCCAGTGAGCCTCCCCCGATCCGCAGTGACTCTCCCCCGATCCCCAGTGTCTCTCCCCCGATTCCCAGTGAGTCTCTCTTCCCGATCCCCAGTGAGTCTCTCCCCCCGATCCCCAGTGAGTCTCCTCCCGATCCCCAGTGAGTCTCCCCCTGATCCCCAGTGAGTCTCTCCCCGATCCCCAGTAAGTCTCCCCCGATCCCTACTGAGTCTCTCCCCCGATCCCCAGTGAGTCCCCCCCAATCCCCAGTGAGGTTCTCCCCGATTCTCAGTGACTCTCTCCCCCCGATCCCCAGTGAGTCTCTCACCCTGATCCCCAGTGAGTCTCTCCCCCGATCCCCAGTGAGTCTCTCCCCCCGATCCCCAGTGAGTCTCCCCCCGATCCCGAGTGAGTTTCTCCCCCCGAAACGCAGTGAGTCTCTCCCCGCCGAAACCCAGTGAGTCTCTCCCCCATGATCCCCAGTGAGTCTCCCCCCACGAAACCCAGTGAGACTCTCTCTCCGAAACCCAGTGAGTCTCTCTCCGCGATCCCCAGTGAGTCTCTCCCCCCCGATCCCCAGTGAGTCTCTGCCCGATCCCCAGTGAATCTCCCCCCCGATCCCCAGTCTATCCCCCGATCCGCAGTGAGTCGCTCCCCCCGATCTCCAGTGAGTCTCTCCCCGATCTCCAGTGAGTCTCTCCCCCCGATCCCCAGTGAGTCTCTCCCCCGATACCCAGGGAGTCTCTCCCCCGATCTCCAGTCTCTCCCCCCGATCCCCAGTGAGTCTCCCCGATCCCCAGTGAGTCTCTCCCCCGATCCCCAGTGAGACTCTCCCCAATCCCCAGTGAGTCTCCCCCGATCCGCAGTGTGTCACTCCCCCCGATCCCCAGTGAGACTCCCCGTTCCCCAGTGACTCTCCCCCTGATCCCCAGTGAGCCTCCCCCGATCCGCAGTGACTCTCCCCCGATCCCCAGTGTCTCTCCCCCGATTCCCAGTGAGTCTCTCTTCCCGATCCCCAGTGAGTCTCTCCCCCCGATCCCCAGTGAGTCTCCTCCCGATCCCCAGTGAGTCTCCCCCTGATCCCCAGTGAGTCTCTCCCCGATCCCCAGTAAGTCTCCCCGATCCCTACTGAGTCTCACCCCCGATCCCCAGTGAGTCCCCCCCAATCCCCAGTGAGGTTCTCCCCGATTCTCAGTGACTCTCTCCCCCCGATCCCCAGTGAGTCTCTCACCCTGATCCCCAGTGAGTCTCTCCCCCGATCCCCAGTGAGTCTCTCCCCCGATCCCCAGTGAGTCTCTCCCCCCGATCCCCAGTGAGTCTCCCCCCGATCCCGAGTGAGTTTCTCCCCCCGAAACGCAGTGAGTCTCTCCCCGCCGAAACCCAGTGAGTCTCTCCCCCATGATCCCCAGTGAGTCTCCCCCCACGAAACCCAGTGAGACTCTCCCTCCGAAACCCAGTGTGTTTCTCCCCCCGATCCTCAGTGAGTCTCTCCCCCCGATCTGTGGGTCTCCACCGATCCCCAGTGAGTCTCCCCCGATCCCCAGTGAGTCTCCCTCCCGATCACAAGTGAGCCTCTCCCCCGATCCCCAGTGAGTCTCCCCCGATCCCCAGTGAGTCTCCCTCCCGATCACAAGTGAGCCTCTCCCCCGATCCCCAGTGAGTCTCCCCCGATCCCCAGTGAGTCTCCCTCCCGATCACAAGTGAGCCTCTCCCCCGATCCCCAGTGAGTCTCTTCCCCTGAAACCCAGTAAGTCTCTCCCCCCGATCCCCAGTGAGTCTCCTCCCCGATCCCCAGTGAGTCTCTCCCCCCCCGATCCCCAGTGAGTCTCTCCCCCCGATCCCCAGTGAGTCTCACCCCCCCGATCCCCAGTGACTCACCCCCTGATCCCCACTCTCTCCCCGATCCCCAGTGAGTCTCCCCCCGATCCCCAGTGAGTCTCTGCCCGATCCCCAGTGAGTCTCCCCCCCCGATCCCCAGTGAGTCTATCCCCCGATCCCCAGTGAGTCTCTCCCCAATACGCAGTGAGTCTCTCCCCCATCGATCTCCAGTGAGTCTCTCCCCGATCCCCAGTGAGTCTCACCGATCCCCAGTGGGCCTCTCCCCGATCGCCAGTGAGTCTCCCCCCGATCCCCAGTGAGTCTCTCCCCCGATCCCCAGTGAGTCTCTCCCCCGATCCCCAGTGAGACTCTCCTCAATCCCCAGTGAGTCTCCCCCGATCCCCAGTGAGTCTCTCCCCCTGATCCCCAGTGAGACTCCCCGTTCCCCAGTGACTCTCCCCCTGATCCCCAGTGAGTCTCCCCGATCCCCAGTGACTCTCCCCCTGATCCCCAGTCTCTCCCCGATCCGCAGTGAGTCTCCCCCCGATCCCCAGTGAGTCTCTCTCCCCGATCCCCAGTGAGTCTCCCCCCGATCCCCAGTGAGACTCTCCCCCCCGAACCCCAGTGAGTCTCTCCCCCAATCCCCAGTGAGACTCTCCCCACGATCCCCAGTGAGTCTCTCCCCGATCCGCAGTGAGTGTCTCCCCGATCCCCAGTGAGTCTCTCCCCCGATCTCCAGTGAGTCTCTCCCCCCGATCCCCAGTGAGTCCCTCCCCGATCCCCAGTGAGTCTCTCCCCGATCCCCAGTGAGTCTCCCCCTGATCCTCAGTGAGTCTCCCCCGATCCCCAGTGACTCTCCCCGATCCCCAGTGAGTCCCCCCGATCCCCAGTGAGTCTCCCCCCGATCCCCAGTGAGTCACCCCCCGATCCCCAGTGAGTCTCCCCCTGATCCCCAGTGAGTCTCCCCCCGATCCCCAGTGAGTCACCCCCCGATCCCCAGTGAGTCTCTCCCCGATCCCCAGTGAGTCTCTCCCCGATCCCCAGTGAGTCTCCCCCGATCCCCAGTGACTCTCCCCGATCCCCAGTGAGTCCCCCCGATCCCCAGTGAGTCTCTCCCCGATCCCCAGTGAGTCTCCCCCCGATCCCCAGTGAGTCTCTCCCCGGTCCCCAGTGAGTCTCTCCCCCGATCCCCAGTGAGTCTCTCCCCGATCCCCAGTGAGTCTCTCCCCGATCCCCAGCGAGTCACTCCCCGATCCCCAGTGAGTCTCTCCCCCGATCCCCAGTGAGTCTCCCCGATCCCCAGTGAGTCTCCCCCTGATCCCCAGTGAGTCTCTCCCCGATCCCCAGTGAGTCTCCCCGATCCCCAGTGAGTCTCTCCCCCGATCCCCAGTGAGTCTCCCCGATCCCCAGTGAGTCTCCCCCTGATCCCCAGTGAGTCTCTCCCCGATCCCCAGTGAGTCTCTCCCTGATCCCCAGTGAGTCTCTCCCCGATCCCCAGTGAGTCTCCCCCCTGATCCCCAGTGAGTCTCCCCCCGATCCCCAGTGAGTCTCTAATTTTCTGTTTTTTCTCCCAGTCTCTGTGACCCTGGATGTGGAAACAGCGAATCCCTGGCTCGAGGTGTCTGAGGATCTGAAGAGTTTGAGATGGACCTGGACCCGGAGGAGTCTCCCTGACACCAGGAAGAGGTTTACATACTGGTTCTGTGTGCTGGGATCAGAGGGATTCACATCGGGGAGACATTACTGGGAGGTGGAGGTGACGGGGAATCGGCGCTGGAGACTGGGAGTAGCCGCAGAGTCTGTGGAGAGGAAGGACCCGGTCAGTCTGAGCCCAGAGACTGGATTCTGGACCATTGGGCGGGAGGTTGATCAGTTTTATATAAATTCCTCTCCTGGATCCCGTCTCCCTGTCGGTCAGATCCCCGGGAAGGTGGGAGTTTATCTCAGTTATGAGTCTGGGACAGTTTCATTTTACAACGTGGACACCAAGTCCCATCTCCACACCTTCACCGGGAATAAATTCACTGAGAAACTTTATCCTTTCTTCTCGACTTGGGATGAAAACCAGTTTCTGAGAATCTGCTCCGGTTCTGATCCGGATCGGGAAAGGGGCGGGGCCTCGGGGTGGTGACATCATCACTGACATCACAATGACTTGAGGGTCAGGGGCAGAGGTCAGGGGTTGGGGGTCAGAAACTGCCACAGACAGCAGTTTGTCACTAAATGTGTTTGTTTAATTTGCAAATTGTAAAATCCCAATCAGACTGTAAATAAAAACAACACAAATAAAAACGTCAGAGGATTAAAATAAAAAGGAAATTAAATATCTTGAACTTTCCCTTGCAGTTCATTGTAGTGCCGATTTCAGCCACACGATGGTGATGTCGAGCTGTACAAAGGTCAGTAAAGTTTTACAGCGCAGTATCGCCACCTGCTGCTGGATACCTGGTACTGGCAGGAATAACAACAACTCAAAATGCTTAATCGCTGATCAGACAATTCAGGCAGGACCTTTCTTCACAACTGAAAGAGAATTGAATCAGAAACAAAGGAGGGAAAATAAACATGAGCCTGGACTTCCCACTTCCATGTTCCTGTAACACCGAGTCCCTATCGGGAAATTCCACACAGCCGGTCTGGACAATGTTCAGAAAATCCCAGGTTGGGAGAGTGAGATTTCCCAGTTTGGGAACTTGCTGTGTGTCAGGAGCTGAATTCACAAATCTGAGCGTGTATTCTGAGTACAGAGAGGATAAGAATGTCCTCCTGGTTTAATAACTGGGACATTGGTGGATAGTTCGAATGACCAAAAAGGTGAGGAGGGGTTATTGGGTTACGGGAATAGGGTGGAAGTGAGGGCGTAAGTGGGTCGGTGCAGACTCGATGGGCCGAATGGCCTCCTTCTGTCCTGTATGTTCTATGTTTTAGGTCCAGTCTGTGGAGAGGGAAACAGAGTTGACGTCTCGAGTGGAATATGAATCTTTTTCAGATGATTTCCTGCAGTCTCAGTATTTTGTTTTTATTACAACAGATCGAATTGTTAGATTGTATAAATATAGTTCACTTGATTCACCAACGTTACTTGTCAGCAAAACAGTAAACCTAAAACCACAAACTGTTTATGGATTTATTTTTAACCCAGCAATTTCGCAGAATCTTAATGTTATTCAGACCCTCAAATATATTTCAATGTTCAATTAGTTCACACACCTTCACTTCAGTCACTAGTATCTGCTGATGTCTCTCCAGGGTTCCTCTGTTTTGATCTTTATTCAGGTAAATAAATAAAAACATTTTTTACATACAAATCCTAATTTCCGTGGAGCCACACCGCCACCTGCTGGTTGAGATCGGGTCTCCAGAGATTTATTTGTCCTGCATTACTGACTTTGCTGGTGGTGCTGGAACACAGCTGTTTCTTTTTGGGGAGACGATTCTGTTGACTGTTTACAAACTTAACTATAACTAGCGAAGGGAGCATCACTGTTTGTGTCAGTGAATGGCTCCATTAGTCTGTGTAGATATTAGGGATGGACAACAAATGCTGGCTTTGCCATTGACACCCGCCTGTTCTGAGCTGCCACCATGTTCTGAGATTGGGTTCTTTGGCTCGGACTCTGGGTCTGGGACGTGGTTCTCAGACAGACTGGAGACAGACTTTAGTATCTGCTTCAACACTTGTTTATTAGGATTACTTCTGAACCGGTTACAGAATAGGCACGTAGCTCTTAGGCATGATTCCAAACTCTCCCTCGAGAGTCGAACACATGACTGACGAGAGTCATTGTTACATCATCATCAACGTCACACAATAGAATATCCCACCTGTTAACCCTTTAAACACATCAACCCTTTATAGACACGTTTGTCATAATATACACCAGTATATCATGGTGCAGACACACACTGACGGACACACAGTGGGACCAATCAACATACCAACACCGCAGCCAATCACCAGTGAGAGCACACGCATTATAAAGACAGGGGGCATCAGAGTTCCCGCTCATTCGAGTAGCAGCTAGCTAGGAGCACAGAGCTCGCAGCCTGCAACACAGACATTCACCATGTGCTGAGTGCATCTACTGGTTAGGACAAGGCAAAGGTCTTTAGTTAAAGCTGGTATCGTATTTACCCACAGTTCAAGTATGTTTAAATAGTTAATCTTTCAATAAAATAGTGTTGCACTACTTCAAGTGTTGGTGACCTATATGATCCAGACCACCCAACACATCATGATACCAGGAGTGGTTGCATACTAGCACTTCTTAGACCGACCTGCCTTCCGCCAGCATTCCGTCATCCTGCAACATGGACAACATCAGCCCGCCGCCGCCGCTCCGCATCGCCGGCAACCTCGGGGCCAACTGGAAAATTTTCAAACAGCGCTTCCAGCTCTTCCTCGAAGCCACGGACAGGGAGGGTGCCTCGGACACCAGAAAGATTGCCCTTCTCCTCTCCATGGCCGGGGACCATGCCATCCACATTTTCAACTCTCTCACCTTTGCAGATGACGAAGACAAGACGAAGTTCGAGACGGTTCTCCTCAAATTTGACACTCACTGCGGCGTGGAGTTGAATGAAAGTTTTGAACGCTACGTGTTGCAGCAGCGTTTGCAGGGTAAGGATGAACCTTTCCAATCCTTTCTAACGCACCTCCGCATCCTTGCGCAATCTTGCAGCTACGGGCCCACCTCCGACTCCATGATACGCGACCAGATCGTTTTCGGTGTTCAGTCGGACCCCCTACGTCAGCAGCTCCTCAAAGTAAAGCAACTCACCCTTGCGGCCGCCATCGAGACCTGTGTCCTACATGAAAATGCCACAAGTCGGTATTCCCATATACAAGCGGCTGTAACGGAGCGGCAAGGTCCCCACGAGACAGAACGGGTCCAAGTGATTGAGCACCTCCAGGGCCTCAGCCTGGATGAGGGCGGCCATTTCGCGCGCTTTTCACGGACTCCCGCGCTTGTACACACCAAACAGGGGGACGGCGATGTGGAGGAACGTAATGCGCAGGCGCGCACCATGCATGACCGCACCACGCATGCGCGGTGGCGCAGCGAACGTGCTGACGTCACAACGTGCGGCAACTGTGGCTCCGCCCATTTAAAGCGGCAATGCCCCGCAAAATCTCGACAATGCGTACGATGTGGAAGACTTGCCCACTATGCTGCCTGCTGTCGAGCAGCTCAGCCTTCCAATTCATATCGCTTCAGCCAGCCTCGCAGGAATGTTCGGGCAATTCAATCCACGGTCAATGAGTCCGATTCCTACCTCCCACACAGCAGTGACACCGAGGACCTGAAGGCGCCTTTTCGAGTCGGTGTCGTAACGATAAACAGGCTGTCCCCGAAGCAAAGACACCAGCCGCTGTCGGTATACGGCATCGATCCAGACGATGAGTGGTGTGCCACCCTGACGGTCAACCGGTCCCAAATACGACTCCGCCTGGACACTGGCGCCTCCGCCAATCTCCGTGTACCGAGATACAGTGAAAAGTATTTTTTTGTTGAGCTGCTCGCAGAAAAATACATTTCACCGTACCTCGGTACACGTGACAATAAACAAATCCAATAAATCTCATGGCGTGGTCTGCTTTTCAAAGCCTTCGTGTCAAACCAACCATTCTTCCATTGGCCTGCCAGCTATTGGACTACAATGGCAACATCATTCCTGCTACCGGCTCATGCCAACTCGAAGTGACGCACAAGTCACGAAAAGCCATCCTTCCTTTCGAGATCGTGGGCTCCTCGAAGGACTCTCTGCTTGGCGCACAGGCGTGCAAGCTGCTAACTCTCGTTCCAAGAGTTCACTCTCTCTCTCCTGATGACACGTCTGCCTTCCAGGATGCTGACTTCAGGGCGCAACTCAACGCCATCATCGACCAGCACCACGACGTCTTCGAAGGCATGGGCACGCTCCCATATACTTACAAGATCCTACTCAAACAGAACGCCACGCCTATGGTGCATGCACCTCGCAGAGTCCCAGCACCCCTCAAGGACCGCCTCAAGCAGCAGCTGCAGGACCTCCAAGACCAAGGAGTGATCTCCAGAGTTATGGAACCAACCGACTGGGTCAGTTCCATGGTGTGCGTAAAAAAGCCTTCAGGCGATCTCAGAATCTGCATTGATCCAAAGGATCTGAATCGCAACATAATGAGGGAGCATTACCCAATCCCCAAGCGCGAAGAGATCACATGCGAGATGACTCGCGCCAAGCTCTTCACCAAACTTGATGCCTCGAAAGGATTCTGGCAAATCCAACTAGACAGATCCAGTCGGAATCTGTGTACCTTTAACACCCCTTTTGGCAGATATTGTTACAACAGGATGCCGTTTGGGATCATATCGGCGTCAGAAGTGTTCCACAGGATCATGGAACAAATGATGGAAGGCATTGAATGTGTTCCCGTCTATGTCGACGACATAATCATTTGGTCCACCACCCCGCAGGAGCATGTCAGTCGCCTCCAGCGCGTGTTCAAACGCATACGGGAGCAGGGCCTACGCCTCAACAGAGCCAAATGCTCCTTCGGCCAGACGGAACCAAAGTTCCCAGGGGACCACATCTCCCAGTTGGGTGTGCGGCTGGATGCGGACAAGGTGGCTGCTATCACGGACATGAAAAAGCCAGAGGACAAGAAGGCGGTCCTCTGATTTCTGGGCATGGTCAACTTCCTAGGGAAGTTCATCCCTAACCTCGCCTCTCATACCACAGCTCTCAGGAACCTGGTCAGGAAGACGACAGACTTCCAATGGCTTCTTGCCCACGAGAGCGAATGGAAAGAACTTAAAACCAAACTTACCACGGCCCCGGTATTGGCCTTTTTTGATCCAGCGAAAGAGACAAAAATTTTGACCGATGCCAGCCAATCTGGCATTGGGGCAGTGCTCCTGCAACGCGATGAGGCCTCATCATGGGCCCCCGTTGCATATGCGTCACGCGCCATGACCCCCACGGAACAGTGCTACGCACAGATAGAAAAGGAGTGCCTGGGCCTTTTGACCGGTGTCGTCAAGTTTCATGATTATATGTACGGCCTTCCCCAATTCACCGTCGAGACCGACCATCGCCTTCTGGTCAATATAATACAGAAAGACTTGAACGACATGACGCCTCGCCTCCAGCGAATTCTGCTCAAACTCCGGCGATACGACGTCCAGCTCGTATACACCCCGGGCAAAGACCTGATCATAGCCGACACTCTGTCCAGGGCAGTCAACACCCCGTGTGACCCAGCGGGATTCATCTGCCAGGTTGACGCCCATGTGGCCTTCGTGGCCTCCAATCTACCTGCCACGGATGAACGCCTCGTCCAAATTCGGCACGAGACAGCGGCTGACCCCCTGCCAGAGCATGTCATGCGCCACCTAATAGACGGGTGGCTCAAGGGCCAATGCCCGCAGTTCTACAACATCAGAGACGATCTGGCGGTAGTCGATGGTGTCCTCCTGAAGCTGGACCGCATTGTCACCCTGCACAGCATGCGCCAGCTCGTCTTGGAACAGCTACACGAGGGCCATCTTGGCGTGGGGAAGTGCCGCCGACGGGCCCGAGAGGCAGTGTACTGGCCCGGCATCAATGACGACATCGCCAACACAGTGCTCAACTGCCCCACCTGTCAGCGCTTCCAGCCGGCCCAACCACGTGAGACCCTACAGCCCCATGAGCTGGTCACGTCCCCTTGGTCCAAGGTCGGCATCGACCTGTTCCATGCGCTGGGCAGGGATTATGTTCTGATTGTAGACTATTTTTCTAACTACCCGGAGGTGGTACGTTTGCACGACATCACATCGTCTGCAGTCATCCGTGCCTGTAAGGACACCTCTGCTCGTCACGGCATCCCACTCACTGTGATGTCGGACAATGGTCCCTGCTTCGCAAGCCAGGAATGGTCCAACTTTGCCAGGAGGTACAACTTTGTGCATGAGACACCCAGTCCAGCACAAGTGGGTAGCACTGTGGCTTCACAGCGCTAGGGTCCCAGGTTCGATTCCCCGCTGTGGATCACTGTCTGTGCGGCGTTTGCACGTTCTCCCCGTGTGCGCGTGGGTTTCCTCCGGGTGCTCCTGTTTCCTCCCACAGTCCAAAGACGTGCAGGTTAGGTGGATTGGCCATGATAAATTGCCCTTCGTGTCCAAAAAGGTTAGGAGGGGTTATTGGGTTACGGGGATAGGGTGGAAGTGAGGGCTTAAGTGGGTCGGTGCAGACTCGATGGGCCGAATGGACTCCTTCTGCCCTGTATGTTCTATCTCTGCTCTGACTGAGGCTCCCGAGAGACGCTCTGCATTTCTTTGACAGCCCCTGACCAGAAGATTCTGGAAGAAATGCACAGCGTCAGCCAGATGAGGTGGAGGGGGAAACTTATAGTGTCGCGGAAATCTGCAAATTATAGACACAAATTGGAAAGATTGGGGTCATTATCTCAGGCTACTGATCCTGGTATGGAGGGAAGATCTAATGAGGGAAGGCTGAGGGACTTGAGGCTGTTTTTGTTAGAGAGAAGAAGGTTAAGAGGTGACTTAATTGAGGCATACAAGGTGATCAGAGGATTGGATAGGGTGGACAGTGAGAGCCTTTTTCCTCGGATGGTGATGTCTCGCACGAGGGGACATAGCTTTAAATTGAGGGGAGATAGATATAGGACAGATGTCAGAGGTAGGTTCTTTACTCAGAGAGTAGTAAGGACATGGAATGCCCTGCCTGCAACAGTGGTGGACTCGCCAACACTAAGGGCATTAAAATTGTCATTGGATAGACATATGGACGATAAGGGAATAGTGTCGATGGGCTTTAGAGTGGTTTCACAGGTCGGCGCAACATCGAGGGCCGAAGGGCCTGTACTGCGCTGTAATGTTCTATGTTCTTTGTCAGAACTGGAGAAAGCTAACCACGAAACAGATTTGTTTTAAAGTCCTGAGGCAGGAAAAGTGGGTCGGGGGGGAACTAAAGTTAAGGACTGTAATAGGGCAGAGAATTGAAGATGTTCAATCACAAATAAAGGCTGATGGTGCAAAACAAACGGGCGTGGTAATAAAGTAAAGAATCAACTTGCTGGAAAAACAAGGGAGGGGTCTGGGCAGGACTGCAAGAAGAGATGTTGCACATCTCCTGCAAAGTGCAAACATAACTTGGACGCAGACCTGTTCCCATAGCAACAAATTGTATTTGGAGGAGGTGAGCGCAATGAGTGGAGAAGCTGTTCGACGTGAGAACAGGTCGAGCCAGGTCGGAGGAGGGTGCTGGTGGATGGGGATTAGTTGGGCCTCATTTCAAGGCAGAAACAGAGAAACTCCCTGAGGGGACGAGGATGTGGAAAATGTGGATGGCATGGTCCCCGGCGGTGGAGAGGAGAAGAACAATCTTTCTGGTGTCCGAGGCGCCCTCCCTGTCCGTGGCCTCGAGGAAGAGCTGGAAATCTTCCAGTTGGCCCCGAGGTTGCCGGCGATGCGGAGCGGAGGCGGCGGGCTGATGTTGTCCATGTTGCAGGATGACGGAATGCTGGCGGAAGGCAGATCACTTGCAGCTAGGTCTAAGAAGTGCTAATATCCCTCAACTCCTGGTATCATGATGTGTTGGGTGTTCTGGATCACATACAGTCACCAACACTTGAAATAGTGCAACACTATTTTATTGAAAGATTAACTATTTAAACATACTTGAACTGTGGGTTAATACAATACCAGCTTTAACTAAAGACCTTTGCCTTGTCCTAACCAGTTGATGCACTCAGCACATGGTGAATGTCTGTGTTACAGGCTGTGAGCTCTGTGCTCCTAGCTAGCTGCAACTCGAATGAGCGGGAACTCTGATGCCCCCTGTCTTTATAGTGCGTGTGCTCTAACTGGTGATTGGCTGTGGTGTTGTGTGTGTTGATTGGTCCCACTGTGTGTCCATCAGTGTGTGTCTGCACCATGATATACTGGTGTATATTATGACACCTGTTACATCTCTAACGGCGCCCTGTTCCGATGGAAGGTACAGAAACGATAACAGTGTCTGTGTCTCTCTCCACACAGAGTTTTCTGAGTATTTCCAGCATTTTTTGTTTTTCATTTCAGATGCACAAATATTCCTGCTTCATAATCATTCATAATATTTCATTTATTTCACCTCATCCATCTTTACAATATGGATTCTCTGCTCATTCCTTGCTTCTGCATTCATGCTAATAACTTCAAGCTCTAATTCACCACCGTCTCTCTTGACTCCTGCACAGTCTCAAAATTATCCCACTGCTTGTCCGACATCAATACCGGAACTTTTCTACAATTAAATAGCGGGTGACTGAAGCCATTGCCACGATCCAATGGTCACGCTGCACCCAAAAAGCAGCTCACCGTGTGGAAAATAAAAGCCGGGAGACTCCGCTCCCAGGATCTACCCAGCTCGCAACGCCTGGTGAGATCTAACGCGATCTCGCAAGGCGTTACGATGTAAATGGGCGGAATCACTTTAGAGCAAATCTGTATATCAGAGAGAGACAGCTAGTCTCGCGTTAATGTGCAGATTCCCCAGGTACCTGAGTCTTTGTGATTCATTCCCTTTGCCTCAGAGGCTTGGGTGAGTGCTGTACAGAACTGGTCCCCACAAACAGGGACCAAACATGATGGTGCTTGTGGGGGCCTCCCTGGGGATTGGAGGCCTCCAGCTGCATGCCATTTGGACAGGTGGCACCCTGGTGCTGCTGGTGACACCTGGGCACCCTGCACTGCCAAGGTGCCCAGATGGCACTACCAGCTGGCAGGAGCATTGCCAGGTTGGCACTGCTAAGGTGCCAAGCTGGCATTTTTTTGAATTGGCCTGGGGTGCCCCCCTAAAGTGGGTTGGGGATGGTGGTCGCTTCGGGGTCCTCGGAGATCAGGATGCCCGATCTCTTGCTACACTGGGGAATTCCAGCAAGTGGTCCTCAGTGCACAAAATGGTGTGATGTGCTCTCGGCCGCGTTCCCTGCTGAGGAACCTTATACAACGCGGTTGGGTTGTATAACTATGTGTTTCCCGGTGCTGCGAGCGGTTAAACGTGCAATAGGACCAAAAATCTGTCTATCCCAGCCTTAACGATATTCATTGATGAAGCATGCACGCCCCACTGGGATAGGGAATTCCCTAGATTCACAACTCTTGGAGTGAAGTAATTTCTTCTCATCCTGGTCTGAAATGGTCAGCTTCTTATCGAGACTGCGCTCCCCTTGTTTTAGACTCCTCGACCCGCAGAAACATTCCCTCAGGGTCCACCCTATTAAACGGGCAGCACGGTGGCACAGTTGTTGGCACTGCTGCCTCGCAGCACCAGGGACACTGGGTTCGATCCCAACCCTGGGTGACAGTCAGTGTGGAGTTTGTACATCCTCCCTGTGTCGCCGTGGGTTTGCTCCGGTTTCCTCCCACAGTTCAAAGATGTGGAGGTTCGGTGGACTGGCCATGATGAATTGCCCCGAGTTGAGGTTAAGGGGGATTGGGCCTAGGCAGGGAGCTCTTTCAAAGAATCGGTGCAGCCCCGATGGGCTGAATGGCCTTCCTCTGCACTATGAATTTTATGATTCTTTGAAACCCCTTCAGAATTTTGTTGGTTTCAATGAGATCACCTCTCCTTCTAAACTCCAGAGAATTTAGGCCTTGTTTGCTCAGCCTCTCATCGTAGGACACTCTCCTTATCCCAGGAACCAATCTATTGAGCCTTGGCTATGCGGCCTGCAATATAAGTACATTCTTTCTGATACATGGGGACCTCAACTCCACCCAGCCATCCAGTTACAGGCTCACCGAAATGTTGCATAATTACAGCAAGACTGGTTTAGTTTTTGTATTCCAACTCCCTTGAAATAAAGGCCAACATGCCATTTGCCTCCCTAATGGCTCACTGAACTTACGTGTCAACCTGCTGCATTCCTTCTACGAATACACCCAAGTCTCTTTGCGCATAAAAGCACACAAGGCTTAACGCCTTTTAAAAATGTTCAGCTCACACCCGGTCACGATGGAAGGCTCCCTGAAGGAAATGAATGAACCAAGTCTGGTTATTCAACAATCCATTTCTGCTCATCACAATTGCCTGTCCTGTTCTGAGATGTACTTATTGCCACTGGAGCCAGCGGCAGCGACTGACAAGTGTCCCAATTGATACGGGACCGCCAATTTTCAACTCGGTTGGACCTGAGCAACCCTCCGAGATGTCCAACTTTTGGGAGATGCTGAGAAATGATCAGAGGAAGGAGCTGTGCAGCCTCCACAAGGAGAAGGTGAAATTGTTTTGCAAAACGGACAATCAGCTCATCTGTGTTGTTTGCCAGAGTTCAAAAAGCCACCAAACCCACGGGTTGCTGCCGCTGGAAGAAGCTGCTGAAGAGTTTAAGGTGAGGAGATACTGTGTAAAGCAGAGGGACCTAACAGAATCGATCCTGATCACAATGGTGTTCATTGACTTGGGGTTGAGGCCTGGCTGTCAATACTTAAGACATTTTTGATACTGTGTTTGTATTTATGTCATTACAGAGCCATTAGTAATAATAATAATAATTGCTTATTGTCACAAGTAGGTTTTGATGAAGTTACTGTGAAAAGCCCCTAGTCACCACATTCCGGCGCCTGTTCGGGGAGGCTGGTCCGGCAACTGAACCCGTGCTGCTGGCCTTGCTCTGCATTACAAGCCAGCTGTCTTTGCCCACTGTGCTAAACCAGCCCATTACTTGGGCTGCGAGTTGTATTGTTGTTTTCGGAGGCCAGGGATAAAACGTGCAAGTGTTAGATTGATTAATGTAGACGAGCCCTTCAACTGCCTGATCCAGATCTGAAGCAGTTAGTGCCAGCATGAATCGTTCTATCACCGACACCTCTCCAACAGCCTTTGGCAATATGGTAAAATAACCGGGATCATGAAACAGGCAGATCCATTTTTCCGGGCCTTTTCCGAAAGAACTGCCCAGACAGAGGCAGCTTTAACAGGAATAAGCAATTTGGAAGTGTGGGAAAATAAATTTATTTTGAATCCGTAAGGAGGTAGTGGGCATGATTTAACGTGCAAAATCAGAGTTTCATTTCAGGCACGTGTAGCATGGTCTGCCTCAGTGCCAGTAGCGCCAAGAATAACTCCGCTATCGAGCAGGACTCCGGTGAGGAACGCCCCGACAAGGCCGTACTTACCTCATTTCCTGAACTAACCAGCTCAGCTCGTCGGTGCAGGAAGAGATCGGGGTGGAGTTTAAAAACGGTAGCATAGTGGTTAGCACTGTTGCTTCACAGCTCCAGGGTCCCAGGTTTGATTCCCGGCTTGGGTGACAGTCTGAGCGGAGTCTGCACGCTCCCCCTGTGTCTGCGTGGGTTTCCTCCGGGTGCTCCGGTTTCCTCCCACGGTCCAAAGATGTGTAGGTTAGGTGGATTGGCCATACTAAATTGCCACTTAGTGTCCAGGGATGTGCGGGTTAGATGGGGTTGCAGGGATAGGGCATGATCAATTGCCCTGAGTGTTCAAACGAAAGGTGAGGTGGGGTTACTGGGTTACGGGATAGGATGGCGGCGTGGGCTTTCCAAGGGCCGGTGCAGACTCGGTAGGCCGAATGGCCTCCTTCTGCACTGTAAATTCTATGATTCAATGATTCTACGATCTCTTGACTCTCCTCAGATGCCAAATCATGGCCTCCGGACTCCTCCCACTTCCCCAACTTACCTCTTAGGAGGTCCTCAAGCCTCCCACCCCCTCCTGAGAGCAAGCCACCACCAGGTCCGATCCTAGCACAGACAATGTAGCATCAGGGCACTTTGGCACTTCCAGCCTGGCATTCCCGGCAGTGCACCCGCCAGTGTGCCAGGGTGACAGTGATCGGTGCCATGTTGGCAGTACCAAGCGGGAATGCTAAGGTACGACCCTGCCCAGAGCCCGACTACCCGGGAGTCTCCGATGCCCTGGGAGACATCCCCAGGTGCCATTATGCCTGGTCCACGTTTGTGTGTACCAGTGCTAAATGGCGGCATGGCGAGCTCTCCCAGGTGTTTGTTCTTGGGCCTCGGGAGAATCGTGAGGCAATATTTGTAAATGAGCCGACTGGCTCGCTTAAATATGTTAATCTGGATCTTGCCCCGCGAGGGCGAGATTCAAAATGCGACGTCTCATAAGATCTCATTCGATCCCGCGACACCTTCCAGGAAACGTAAATCTCGTAAATTTAGCGATCTCGTTGCGTCACCGAGATCTAATGAGATCTCCAATGTCACAAAAAAATTGGTGGTGTGGTGAATAGAGAGGACAGCCCGAGTTTATAGGGTGACATAAATGGGCTGGTGAGATGGGCAGAATGGTGGCAAATGGAATTTAACCATGAAAAGTGCGAGGTAATACATTTTGGGAGGACTGACAAGGCAAGCGAATATACAGGGAAGGGCCGGATGCTCCGAAGTACAGAGGATCAGAGGGATCATGGTGTGCATGTCCATAGATCTCTGAAGGCAGCAGGACAGGTCGGTAAGGTGGTTAAGAAGGAAGACTTTATTCCCTGAGCAGAGACTATAAGAGCGGGGAGGTTTTCATGGCGCTTATTAGGCCACAGTTGGAGTACTGTGTGCAGTTGTGGTCGCCACACTACAGGAAGGATGTGATTGTACTGGAGGGGGTGCAGAGGAGATTCACCAGGATGTCGCCTGGACTGGAGCATGTCAGCAATGGAGGGAGGCTGGTTAGGCCGGGGCGGTTCTCCTTTGAGCAGAGGCAGCTGTGGGGGAAGAGGGGGAGACCTGATAGAGATGTACACAACAATGAGTGGCATCGGGTAGATAGGAAGAAACTTCTCCCCTTAGTAGAGGAGTCAATAACCGGGGCATAGATTTAAATTCGGGGCAGGTGATTGAGAGGGGATTTTGAGGAAATGTTTTTACATCCAGAGGGTGGTTGGAATCTGGAGCTCACTGCCTGAAAGGGTGGGGGAGACGGGAACATTTAAGAAGCATTTAGATCAACACTGAAAATGCCAGAGCATACAAGGCTACATTTGATCTGAGTTAGATTTATTGTCACGTGTTACAGTGAAAAGTATTGTTTTGCATACAGTCCAGACAGATCGTTTCATACATGAAAAAATACAGGACATACATAAATACCCAATGTAAATACAGACACACAGGCATTGGGTGAAGCACACAGAGTGTAGTGCAACTCAGTGGAGAAGATGTGTGGAGAGGTCAGTTCGGTCCATGAGGGTCATTCAGGAGTCTGGTAACAGCGGGGAAGAAGCTGTTTTTGAACCTGTCAGTGCCTGTTCTCAGACTTTTGTATCTCCTGCCCGGTGGAAGAGGTTGGAAGTGAGAATAACCCGGGTGGGAGGGGTCTTTGATTATGCTGCCCGCTTTCCCCAGGCAGCGGGAGGTGTAAATGGAGTCAATGGATGGGAGGCGGCTTCATGTGATGGACTCGGCTGTGTTCAAGACTCTGTGTAATTTCTTTTCATCTTGGGCCGAGCAGTTGCCATACCAGGCTGTGATGCAGCCAGATAGGATGCTTTCTATGGTGCATCTATAAAAATTAGTAAGAGTCAGTGTGGACATGCTGAATTTCCTTAGTTTCCTGAGGAAGTATAGGCGCTGTTGTGCTTTCTTGGTGGTAGCGTCAACGTGGGTGGACCAGGACAGATTTTTGGAGATGTGCACACCCAGGAATTTGAAACTGTTAACTATCTCCACCTCGGCCCCGTTGATGCTGACAGGGGTGTGTACGATACTTCACTTCCTGAAGTTAATAACCAGCTCCTTAGTTTTGCTGATGTTGAGAGAGAGATTGTTGTCATAACACAACACCACTAGGTTCTCGATCTCCCTCCTGTATTCTGACTCATTGTATGAATCTGACCCACTACGGTCACGTCATCAGCAAACTTGTAGATGGAGTTGGAGCCACATTTTGCCACACAGCCGTGTTTGTATAGGGAGTAGAGTAGGGGGCTAAGTACGCAGCCTTATGGGGCCCCGGTATTGAGGACTATTGTGGAGGAGGTGTTGTTGTTTATCCTTGCTGGTTGTTGTCTATGGGTCAGGAAGTCGATGATCCAATTGCAGAAGGAGGAGCCAAGTCATAGGTTTTGGGGTTTTATGAGCTTGGCCAGGATTATGGTGTTGATGGCAGGGCTGTAGTCAATGAATAGGAATCTGATGTAGGAGTCCTTGTTGTCGAGATGCTCCAGGGTGAGTGTCGGGCAAGGGAGAAGGCGTCTGCTGTGGACCGGTTGTGGCGTTATGCGAATTGCAGTGGATCAAGGGGTTCTGGGAGTGTGGAGTTGATGTGTCTCATGACCGACCTCTCGAAGCCCTTCATAATGATCGATGTCAAGGCAACTGGACAGTTGCTGTTGAGGCACATTGCCTGGTACGTCTTTGGCACCGCTGTGATAGTTTCTTTAACCTCGGAACGGAGTAGGGAGAGGTTGCAGATGTCCACGAACACACCCGCCAGTTGGTCCGCGCAGGATCTGACTGCACGACCAGGGACGCCGTCAGGACCCGTTGCTTTCCAAGGGTTCACTTTCAAGAAGGCCGCCAAGTGCTGGGAAATGGGATTAGAATAGATTAGGTCCCAATGGCCGGCACAGTCACGGTGGGCTGAAGGGTCTCGTTCTGTGGTGTAAAACTCTGTAACTATGATTAAACAAATCAGACCAGCGGTAAAAGTGTTTTCATTATTATCAAAAGAAATCTAAAACTGGGGAAAACAATAGCATTTGCAACTTTTGCTGGTCGATGGGATTGCGATAGCATTATTGAAGGTCAGGGCAAGTCATGTCGATATGCACCCCCCTCAGCTCTCATACGGGCTATTGATCCCTGTAATCTCCCAGGTCGAATGAAACTTTTGACTCCCCTTGTTAGTGTACACCCTGTCTACATATGTGAAAAATATTCATTGAGCCTGCCTCCACTGCTCCCCGGGGGGAGGCGGGGGCGGAGGGGGGGGGGAGAGTTCCAAAAATTCACTCTCTGAGAGGACAAACATTTCCTATCTCCATCTTCAATGTGAGAGGCCTTATTTTTAAACTGTATCCCTAAGTTCTAATGACGTCCACTGCATGATTGCTTACCAAAGAGAAGCAGGACAACAGGGTCAACAGGAGAATAAGTGGAACGATACTTCATTTCTCACAAGTTATTCCAGTCAACATATCCTCAATGTTAACTCCATGCCTCAGACCACAGATTGGCTTGCAAAGCAAATGGAGATCAGATGGTTCCTATGGACAGCAGCTGATCCCTCGTTCCAACTTTACCACCAGACAGCAATCTGCAAATCCACCCCAAACTGCTGAATGTGAAGAAGAAGAGGCCTCATAAAATTCTGGAGAGTTCCACATAGGGCAGGAAGAGTCAATTCGGCCTCTAAATGTTTGTCCTACCATTCAATCAAATCCTGGCTGGTCTGGGTCTTAACTCTAGTCAATTATTTGATTTTATGATCCTTAATGTCAAAAATCTATCAAACTCCATTATGACAGATGAAATTAAAATCTGGATTTAAAAATCTAATGATGACGTGAAATGATTGTTGTTTAAAATAAAAAATCTGTCTCACAGGTCTGCATGTAAGTCAAGATCCACAGCGACATGATGGCACTGCAATGGCCTAGCAAGCCACTCAGTCAAGGGCAATTAGGGGTGGTCAAACACTCAGTTTGGGTTCTGCCAGAGTCATTCAGCTCCTGACCTCATTACAGCCTTGGTTCAAAAGTGGTCAACAGAGCTGAATATCAGAAGTGAGGAGAGAGTGACTGCCCTTGACATCAAGGTAGCATTCGACCGAGTATGGCATTGAGGAACCCTAGCTAAACTGGAGGGAATGGGAATCGGGGAAAACTCTCTGCTGGTTGGAGTTATACCCGGCACAAAGGAAGATGTTGTGGTGGTTGGAGGTCAATTGTTGCAGCATCAGGACATCACTGCAGGAGTTCCTTAAGGTACAGCAGTTCCTCAGGGTAGTGTCCTTGGCCCAACCATCTCCAGCTCCTTCACCTTCCATCCATCATAAGGTCAGAAGTGGTGATGTTTGGTGATGACTGGACAATATTCAGCACCATTCATGACTCCCCAGATAATGAAGCAGTCCATGTCCAAATGTAGCAAGACCTGGACAATATCCAGGCTTGGGCTGACAAGTGGCAAGTTACATTCACGTCACACAAGTGCCAGGTAATGACCATCTCCTACAAGAGAGGATCTAACCAACGGCCCTTGACATTCAATGGCATTACATCACTGAACCCCCCCAATCAACATCTGGGGTTACCGTTAACCACAAACTGAACTGGACTAGCCATATAAATACTCTGGCTATCAGAACAGGTTGGAGATTAGGAATCCTACGGCAAGTAACTCAGCTTCTGACTCCTCAAAGCTTGTCCACCGTCTAGAAGGCACAAGTCAGGAGTGAGATGATAAACTCTCCATTTGTCTGGATCAGCTCAGCTCCGACACTGAAGAAGCTCAACGCCATCCAGGACAATTGAATTTTGAATTTGTTCTGGCCGGGACAGCAGTGCTCACATCCCAGTGAATAGAAACCAGGAACCTATTCATTTTCTATATTCAAGACAGTGAGAATTTCCATTGTATAAACCAAATGGAATTTAATTTTCAGATATTTATGGTATGCTCACGTTAATTGATGTTCTTTGTTCAGGCGAAGCTGCGAACCTTCCTGAAGCCAGTCCAGGACAAGAAGAAGGACTGTAACGCTGTGAGAAGTGATTATGAGAAAATATTAAACCACATTCAGGTACTTTTAATGTCACTCTTTCTTTTTCTTTGACCAGTTCAATATTCAGTTCAAGGTTATGTGGATTTATGAGCAGCAGGGTAACACAGTGGTTAGCACTGTTGCTTCACAGCTTCAGGGTCCCAGGTTCGATTCCCGGCTTGGGTCACTGTCTGTGCGGAGTCAGCACGTTCTCCCCGTGTCTGAGTGGGTTTCCTCCGGGTGCTCCGGTTTCCTCCCACAAGTCCAAAGATGTGCAGGTTAGGTGGATTGGCCATGCTAAATTGTCCTTCGTCTCCAAAAGGGTTAAGAGGGGTCATTGGGTTAGGGGGATAGGGTGGAAGTGAGGGCTTAAGTGGATCGGTGCAGACTCGATGGGCCGAATGGCCTCCTTCTGCACTGTGTTCTATGTTCTATTCGTCACCAAAATAAAATATCACTTCAGCAAATCTCCCATGTTCTGGTAAAACCCGAGTTCAATACAATACAGCAACACAATCCTCCGTGTTTTGAAATTAATTTAAGGGATGTGGGTATCGCTGAGGGCACAGAGCCAACTACATTGGTGTAGGTCTGGAGTCACATGTAGGCCAGACCAGGTAAGGACGGCAGATTTCCTTCCCTAAAGGGCTTAGTGAACCAGATGGATTTTTAGGACAATCGACAATGGTTTCATGGTCGTCATCAAACTTTTAATTCCAGATTTTATTGAATACAAATTTCACCACCTGTCCTGGTGGGATTTGAACCTGGGTCACTGGAGCATTTCCCTGGCTCTTTTAATTACTAGTTCAGTGACAATACCACTGCCTCTCCGAAGAGAGGGTTTTACTTTAGAGGCGACACGGTGGCTCAGTGGTCAGCATTGCAGCCTCACAGTGCCAGGGACCCGGGTTTAATTCCGGCCTTGGGTAACTTCCTGTGCGGAGTTTGCACGTTCTCCCCGTGTCTGCGTGGGTTTCCTCCGGGTGCTCTGGTTTCCTCCCACAGCCCAAAGGTGTGCAGGTTAGGTGGATTGGCCATGCAAAATTGCCCCTCAGTGTCCAAAAGGTTAGGTAAGGTTACAGGGATGGGGCAGAGGATTGGGCCCAGGTAAGGTGCTCTTTCAGAGGGTCGGTGTCGATTTGATGGGCCGAATGGGCTCCTTCTGCACTGCAGGGATTCTATGAATATTCTTATGAAGAAAACTGCACAACGTTTTTCGAATGTTCATTTCTATTTATCAACCTCCGTCCTCTTTCTCCAGGACCAAGGTACAAATGCAGAGAAACAGATCAACGCCCAATTTGAGAAACTTCACCAGTTTCTCCGTGAGGAAGAGACGATTGTATTGGAAGGTCCGAAACTGGAGAAAGAGGAAAAGAGTCAGGAGATGAAGGAGAGGATTGAGAAGATAACGGAGGAAATCTCATCGCTTTCCGCTGCTGTTCAGGATATTGAACAAGAGCTGAGGGAACAAGACAACATCAAGTTTTTAATGGTAGCTCTTCATCTGTTTTTTTTTTCTTTGTCGCTTCCTTGACACCGTGTCCGAGATCATGCAGGTTGGCTAAAAAAAAAACTGAAACCTTGCCAGTTACGTGAACTGAAGGCTGACAGATCTGCTGAGAATTCCCGGAATTTCCTGAATTGTTCGGAATACGTCCCCGCTGACTCCGACACGTCAACTGCCATTTCAAGCTCCAACGAGCGTTGATTGACAGAAGGAGGTTCCCCGTCTCATTCGGGCCTATTACGATCCCGGACCAGATCCCAACAGTTGCTAGGATACCGGACAGAAACCCCAATATTCTATTTAATCTGTATGACTGTGAGGAAAGGGTACCTCGCTGCAGGAGTGATTTCACCCACAAACAGGGATATGGCATATTAAAATAAACTTTATTACTAACACAGTCTCAATACCTTTAACCTTTTCAATACAAATAGCTTTCAATTAACAGTTGAACAATGTTTCTGAATACAGTGACACAATAACTCTGAACCGCTATCTTTACTCCCACTCAAACAAACCCATCTCAAACCAAAATCCACTTTGAAATACAGTTAGAACATTCAGGAATATTTGCTGTAAAGGGATAAACCACTTTGAGAGAGTGATATCCCTCAGGAACCAGCTGCAGTTTCTTGCCTGTCTCAACTTATTGTTTAACCTGCCAACCCTTTTCACCGGCAGATCTTTAACTCACTGTCTTGAGGTCAGCTGCTTCTGCCCTGTCCCCAGTCAAAGCTTTAACTGAACTGTTTAGGAAAGACACCGCTCGTGTGTCCACAGACAGATCTTTAACTGAACTGTGTTGGGAGCAGCTGCTTGTCTTCTGTTCAGATCCCAACCTAAAACTACACTGAAACCCCAGAAACTGCTTCAGTCCTGGCTCCTCCCATTAACTCCATCACCTTGCAAAGCTGAACACAGTGGCCGCGATCTTCCGGCCACACTGTGCCAGAAAAACATTTCCCTGCGGTGCCGTGTGCGGTGAAAGCCGGGAGCCCCCACTCCCAGTATCTACCCGGCTCGCCATGCTTTGTGACATTCAAAGCAATCTCGCGAGACATTGCAAGGTGAATCCCGCCCGCGATGGCCTGTGGCGGCCGCGCCATGCAACATGGCGCCGGTCGTGGGTGGATCCGGTCTGCCAAAAACTGCCACCATGTAACCAACCTCGCCACCCCCCCGGACCACCCCCCACCAGTCCCCGCTGCCCCCGCTGAAGCCCCCTCTGACAGTGGAACAGCCCCCTCTCCCAACTGTGGTGGCGTCCCCCCGACTGAGACCGCAGCCGCCACGCGATATCCCTGAATGGTGCGAGCACGCGAGAGCGATGCCGTCGGGGACTCGGCCCATTGGGGACGGAGCATCAGGAGAGGGCCTCAGGTGACATCCTGAGGCCGTCCTGACAGCGTGCGGCGTACTCCCCGAGTGTGCCATTTTCGAGGCGGTTGAGCATCGCAAACATGGTGAACGTGGATTCTCCGGCCGATCGCCGAATGCGATTTTGGCGTCAGCGATCGGAGAATCCAGCCCCATTTAAAATGGCGTCCCAATCTCTCGCTGCAACAGGGGGTACTGGCGACGCAGGCCCTCTTTAGGCCCCTTATTCAACACGTGTTTCTCAGCGCTCGAGTGCCAGGAAACACGTGGTTAAATGTGCTCGCTCGGGGACTTTGTTTCCTTCGAATTATCTCTCCTCAGGGAACCCCCTTAATATAAGCATAAATACATGAGCCCAAACCTTTGCAATGCTTTAATTGCACCTCTGGCTGCCTTGCAAACAGGATTTTTAAAAACACGACTGCAGCGGTCATACGCACCGTAACCCAGACTTTTCATGCTGACTGCACCAAATATATACACGATAATATATCTGAAATCCCCACATTATAACTTGAGAGGGCGCAACTCCACATCATGTGTGACTGACCAGGAGTCTCTCCCGCTCTTACCACCGGCCATTGGCACGTTTGGAAGGATTTACAGGTGAACAATCAGCCTGTTTGGCCACGTTTTGAACGCACCTTTCTTGGCCGTCAGGTCCGAAGGTGGGACTCGAACCTGGAATTTCTGACTCAGAGCCAGGGACCTGACCCACTGCACCACAAGACCTCCCAGTAACCAATGGTTGATTCCTCACTCTGAGATTGTGATCCCTAGTTCTATTCTCCCCAGCCAGGGCAAACATTCTCCCAATATACACTCTGGGCAGGATTTTCCAGTCCCCCCTGTTGCCAGGATCATCCACTCCCACTGAAAGTCATTGGCTAGGCCACCGAATCTACCGTGGCGGGTCTCACCTCGACAGGCCGCAACATCCCTACCTCTCAAAAGCCCCTTAACCATTGTGCATTTCAATGCGACCGCTGCTCATTAATCTGAACACCAAGGTGGGAATTTCACGTGCTTCCTGCCCGCGGTGTGTTCCGGTCCCACCGAAGTCAACTCTCCACAGCGGGTTCTTTGGTGGCCACGCAAGAGGGGGCGGCATGTGTGGTGGGATAATTCCGGCCTAAGGAAAATAGGCATGGGGGGGGAAATGTCCCAGTCCAGCCAGTGGAATGTTCTAGTCCAGCCAGTGGAATGTTCTAGTCCAGCCCGTGGAATGTTCTAGTCCAGCCAGTGGAATGTTCCAGTCCAGCCAGTGGAATGTTCCAGTCCAGCCAGTGGAATGTTCCAGTCCAGCAAGTGGAATGTTCTAGTCCAGCCAGTGGAATGTTCCAGTCCAGCCCGTGGAATGTTCCAGTCCAGCCCGTGGAATGTTCTAGTCCAGCCAGTGGAATTTTCCAGTCCAGCCCGTGGAATGTTCCAGTCCAGCCCGTGGAATGTTCTAGTCCAGTCAGTGGAATTTTCCAGTCCAGCCCGTGGAATTTTCCAGTCCAGCCCGTGGAATGTTCCAGTCCAGCCCGTGGAATGTTCCATTCCAGCCAGTGGAATGTTCCAGTCCAGCCAGTGGAATGTTCTAGTCCAGCCAGTGGAATATTCTAGTCCAGCCCGTGGAATGTTCTAGTCCAGCCAGTGGAATTTTCCTGGTCAGCCAGTGGCATGCATCACCACAGGATCCCATTCCTCGACTAATGGGAAGGGCAGGAAAATCCCAGCCCTCGTCTACTCAATTTTTCCTGTTATGGTACCTGAACCAGATCCCAATTCATATTGAGACCCCAACTATTTTTCAATTTGTAAACTGTGAGGAAAGGCATCTTCACTCCAGGAGCGATTCCACTGACGAGTATTAAAGGAAACTTTATTATTCACACAGAATTTATCGCATTGTATTCCAAGAGAAAAATGCCTTTTTATAATAGTTAAACAGTTCTATAAAAACAACGTAAGGTCTTTTCTAAATTTGTGAAGTGATTAGTGTAGCCGCTTAAAATGGCTAACTCCCGATTAGAATGGCCAAACCCCGATTTAAAATGGCGAACGGAAGAGGCTGATGGGAAAATCAGCCAACAGGACTCAAACAGACAGCTGCAGACAAAACTGTGTATTCGCCTCTGGGGAGGCCAGACAGAATCGATACCTGCAGCCATCAACACAACAACACACCAGCCATCTGCATAATAAGTAGCAATCCCGGGAACAATATGCTACAAATTAGAAACACAAAGCCAACCCAGACGTTTCGGCGCCAGCAGGAGCTTACACAAAGAGAGGTGAATGACCACCCCTCGATCAAGGAATCGCTCCAGCATTGGAGAATATCAAACCAAGTGATTGGGACCAAGTCCAATCACTTGGAACCAGGTACAAGGTCCGCCCCGAGAGGCGGGAAGCCCCTGGGGACTATAAGAATAGGGGCCAAGTTCAAATCGACCCTTCTCCTCCTCTGCACACCCTTCGAGACCCTTCTGCTGACCTTCTACAACAGCCGCAAGAACCGTAAGTCTTACTCCAACGCTCGCTACGAGATAGGCACTCCTGACTATCGACCTGTACCCGCTTTGAATCCCGCAGGCTCAGAACCCATACGAAAGGCCATTCGTTTCCCTGACCGGGTGGGCCATTTCCAAAGTTAAGTATTGGCCTGTTAGTTATAGGAAGTAGCTTAGAAGTAGAATTAATGTAGAAGTGTTGATTACTGTATATAATAAATGTGCATTGATTTAACTCTTACTAAGCGGTGTGTTGGATAATTGATCATTACTCGGACTTGAACCACGTGGCGGTATCCGAAAGATACCTGGCGACTCAAGAGCAAAGGTGATAGAACAAGAGTAATTAAACTAATGCTAAAACGAGCAACATTTTGGCGACTCCTGACGGGACCCGATCTAGAAGTGGAAAACCACTCCGGTAGAACCCAAGAAATTTTGAATTTGAATCCAATTGGAAACAGAAAACCACAAGTGTTCAAGCAGTTCTAATCAATAGTCATAATTCGGAAGTGTGTGCATGCATGCGTAACTAACAGGGCTAGAAGGTAAAACTGATCGATTTTTGTTGCGTCAAAACTGTCGGAAGTCTGTATTTTCGGAAAGTAGCGAAAGCCGTACCCGCATTTACAACACCGCCTTAGCCCCCTGTTCCAAATTTAGAAGAAGCAGTCGGATAGCAAAGATGGCCATGCAGGCAATGCAGCGCCTCATGAACCCTGAGGAATTTGCGGTCGCAGCGACCAGCAGCAGTAGAGTGGGACAGTGTCCCATTTGGGAGGAGGAAATCCGGAAATATCTCAAGGGCAAAGGATGGCCCCTGTGGAATGATTTCTGCGATAATGAGGAATCAGGCCCCGGGAGTATAGGACATACTTGGTGGGAGAACCTGAGCGAGATACACAAAAAGAGCTTGGAAAAAGCTCGCAAGCTGATGGCAATCGTGTCCTGTTTGGCACAATTGCGAGGCACAGAGGAGGTCGTCAAGACGCTCCGCAAAGAAGTTGAGGGCATACATCGGATGAGTAAAGTCGATGTAAGCGAAGTTGAAAAAGAGAATTTAGAATTAAGGAGGAAATTGGCAGCAAAAGATGGAGAGGTGACTGACGCCAAACGGGGTCACCAGTCTTGTCTGGCGCATTTAAGCAGTTTCCAGTCGCAATATGAAAAGGCTTATCAGGACACGCAACGTGCAGTCCTGGTAAGAGAAGAGACAGAAAAACAGGTAGAGACGCTACAGAAACAGCGTAGTGATCTCAAGGCAGCGTTAAGAGCACTCCACGCTGCCACCACAGAACAAAGGCAGAGCACCATAGATCACGCAAAGTGCCGGAAGCAGATTGCAGAGCTGCAGTCACTGCTCTCTGTTCAGAAAGGTTTTCAGGAAACCTTTGTGGATAAGTTAGACCAGGAAGACGGCCCTGATTGGGAAGAGTTACACGAAACAGCGCAGAGATATGTTCAGAGAACATGTGCGCAGGGAAAGCCCCAAAAGAGAAAAGCACCCCAACCTCCCACACAGCAGATAGTTCACGCTCCGATGAACCCTGTAACCACCCTCCGCACAGCCACACCGGACGATGCGGAATATCTATATTCCACCCCCTTAACAGTGACCCAATTATGGGACGCGTGCGAGAAGATCACACCGTTCCTCCCACCTCAGACCCCCACCATTTCTTTGCCACAGTTAGACGTCAGGCGCACATGTACGGCCTGGACGAGAGAGAGCATGTAAAGCTCATGGCTTTAAGTTTAGATCTGTCGGTAGCAGCAGCCCTTCCCGACCCACAGAATGTAGGAGGCACCCTTGCAGAAATGCATACCGCGATCCTGGATGCGATCGGGTATAACCAGGGTGACCCCGTAGATGGCCTCAATAAATGTAGGCAGAAGAAATCTGAGCACACCACAGCGTTCGCTGGACGCCTGTGGATTCACTTCGCAGCAGTCTTTGGAGACGTAGACCGTGCCCATTTGTCCCCAGACAACATGGCCAAATGGACCCGCACCCTTATCCCCCATGCCACAGAAACAGGACAAACAGCTTGTGCGAATTACGACCCCTCAGAGGAAGCCCACAATGAGAAATGGGTTTTAAAAAGATTGTCCCGCGCCTGGGAGCAGTCTGTACAAAACAAACCCGCAGTTAAAAATCCCGAAGAACAGCAGGCAGAAACAGACAAACCCGCAGTTAGGGAACCCGAGGAAGAGCAGGCAGACATGCATCCAGATAAAACGCACCAGAACCCCGCATGGGTAAACAAAGGAAGGAACAGCCCCCCACAGAAACCACCGGAATGTCACAATTGCGGACAATTAGGACATTACGCACAAGAATGTCAAGCCCCCCTGAAACAGCAACGGAATCAGCCCACAAATGCCCCCCGAACCAGCAAAGACACCAACAGCCCCGACCCCCCACCCAGGGAACCATACCCAAGGGAACAATGCACCAGAGAGTCTGCTCCACCTTATGTGCCCCAGGTGTCATGTTACAACTGTGGGCAGCCAGGACACTTGCCCGAGATTGCAGGAGACCCCGACCAGCTAGACTAGCCCCCAGATATGAAAGAGAACACCACCCACAGCAGCTACAAGGTCCCAGCTGCCCCATGCAAACTGGGAGCGCTTACCCACCACTTCTCATGGCAGCGTTACCTCAGCAAGGCCACTTCATTTTTGTTTCACGCCTCCTTCCTTTCTTCTTCGGTCACGCTGCACTCCCTTCATATGCTAATTACACCCCAGCCCAAAGGTGATTTACGATGTCCCGTATTCTGATGGAACCTGCAGAATGTTTTATGTTGTTAGTAAGTTTGTTTAATGTTGTATGTCCGACAGGAGAATGTTTCCACCCGCTTGTTCAGCGGAACTAGCTTATCTGCAGAAACTGGTCAAGAGACCACACGCTCGTTCAAAGGAACTAGCTTTTCAGCTGATACTTGTTCGGGTATCAGACGCCCGATCATAACTGCCCTTCTGGTTCGAAGGATAGAAGCACTACGGCAGCCCCACCACGATGACTACATTTTTGCCCGTTCTTGTCGGTTGCTCAGGCAGTGGAGAAACGGCTTGAGACCCGCCCTGCCTGGGGACCCCTCCGCTGGTCAACTACGCTCGGGGAGGAGAGATACGGCATTGGTAGCCGTCCTACCCGGGGACTCCATCCATCTCTTACCCGTCGCGACCCATACGCACCTCATTTTGACATTTTTCATTTCAAAAAGTTTTGTTTGTTTCGGGAACCTTTAGGTTGCCGCCATCTGCTATTTACATCCTGGAACATTTGGATGGTAACTCAGCACTGGTTCATGATTGGGAAGTGTGCCGTGTCCTAAAATTTGTTTTTGGAAAAAAAAATAAGGGAGTCACACATAGTGACCAATTATAAAGGGAATAATTATCACCAAAGGACAGACACACTAACATACCGGATATTAAACAAAGATAGTTACAGATACGATGCTTGTTTCTACAGAACTCCAGAAGCTCCAGGACCGGAGAAAATAAAGAGAGGAGAAGAAAGAGAAGGAAAGAGAACAGCCATGAAGACTTCCTTCACCTTGATCAACACACTGTTTGTGGACATTTGGTTGCGCGTGAACGCGAACCCCATGACTTCAAACCCCCCAGCCGTTAATGTTTCACTGCCCCGCAGTACCCAGAGCCCAGTCACCAACGACACTGCATCATCCTGGTGTGCCAGGTTCATAACCTGGTACTCCCTGTCCTATGTGATCGAAACACTGTTAGCGTTGGTAATACTCTGCTGTGTAGTGCAGACTATGCGCCTACGTAAATGGAGGAGAGCCTACCGCGAAAACCCCGGTATATAGGATCAGATCCCCTATGTTCGGTTACGACCAGACCCCCGACCCCCGCGAATAAAATATTAAAGTGCATTCACTTGCGTTTATTGTTGTAAATAAAGAGATGTAAAAAAAAAACTTTTTCATGAGCAAAAATTGTACGATCCTGAGCTTGACTGCCAAGCCAGGAAAGACTGTATGCAATGCTGTGATTTTGTTGGATGATTGAGGAAGGTAGGAAAATGGAATGTTTAGCGAGGGTAGTATATTAAGGATAAATTAGAGGTTCCAAGTTTATTGTTTTGTAATGCATGTCCCTGTCTGACATAGCGCCCTTAGAATTGTTAGTTGAATTTTTTTGTGCATAGGTCAATGCAGAGGCCATGTAGGAGGTGTGTTCCCCGGTCAGGGAATGGAAAGTAACAATCATGATGTGATCCTTCACGCTTCGCGTTAGGATCACAAGGAGGGTAGTGTAGCCACTTAAAATGGCTAACTCCCGATTAGAATGGCCAAACCCCGATTTAAAATGGCTGAAGAGGCTGATGGGAAAATCAGCCAACAGGACTCAAACAGACAGCTGCAGGCAAAACTGTGTATTCGCCTCTGGGGAGGCCAGACAGAATTGATACTTGCAGCCATCAACACAACAACACACCAGCCATCTGCATAGTAAGTAGCAATCCCGGGAACAGTATGCTACAAATTAGTAACACAAAGCCAACCCAGACTTTTCGGCGCCAGCAGGAGCTTACACAAAGAGAGGTGAATGACCACCCCTCAATCAAGGAATCGCTCCAGCATTGGAGAATATCGAACCAAGTGATTGGGACCAAGTCCAATCACTTGGAACCAGGTACAAGGTCCGCCCCGAGAGGCGGGAAGCCCCTGGGGACTATAAGAATAGGGGCCAAGTTCAAATCGACCCTTCTCCTCCTCTCCGCACCCTTTGAGACCCTTCTGCTGACCTTCTACAACAGCCGCAAGAACCGTAAGTCTTACTCCAACGCTCGCTACGAGATAGGCACTCCTGACTATCGACCTGTACCCGCTTTGAATCCCGCAGGCTCAGAACCCATACGAAAGGCCATTTGTTTCCCTGACCGGGTGGGGCATTTCCAAAGTTAAGTATTGGCCTGTTAGTTATAGGAAGTAGCTTAGAAGTAGAATTAATGTATAAGTATTGATTACTGTATATAATAAATGTACGTTGATTTCACTCTTACTAAGCGGTGTGTTGGATAATTGATTATTACTCAGACTTGAACCACGTGGCGGTATCCGAAAGATACCTGGCGACTCAAGAGCAAAGGTGATAGAACAAGAGTAATTAAACTAAGGCTAAAACGAGCAACATTAGTTTATTTTGATGATGTCATCCACACACCCAGTGACACACACAGTTACACACACAGTTGCACACCCAGTTACACACACAGTTACACACACACACACACACAGTTACACACACACAGTTACACACAGACAGACTTTGGATGAAAAACAGTTTCTGAGAATCTGCTCCGGTTCTGAACCGGATCTGGGAAAAGGTCGGGGCCTCAGGGTGTTGACATCATCCCTGACATCACAATGACTTGACCCCGTGATCAGGGTAAGAGGCAGAGGTCAGGGGTCAGAAACCGCCATTGACAACAGGTTGTCACTAAATGTGTTGTTTAATTTGCAAATTGTAAAATCCCAATCAGACTGTAAATACAAACAACCCAAATAAAAATGTCAGAGAATTAAAATGAAAAGGAAATTAAATATCATGAACTTTCCCCTGCATTGTAGTGCCACTTTCAGCCAGACGATGGTGATGTTGAGCTGTACAAAGTTCAGTGAAGTTTTACAGCGCAATATCGCCACCTGCTGCTGGATACCTGGTACTGGCAAGAATACCAAAAACCCAAAATGCTTAAACACTCGCTGATCAGACAATTCAGTCAGGACCTTTCTTCACAACTGAAAGAGAATTGGATCAGAAACAATGGAGAGAAAATAAACACGATCCTGAACTTTCCACTTCTATGTTGCTGTCACACACCAAGACCCTATCGGGAAATTCCACCCAGCCGGTCTGGACAATATTCCAAAAAGCCCAGGTTGGGAGAGTGAATTTCCCAGTTTGGGATCCTGCTGTGTGTCAGGAGCTGAATTCACAAATCTGGGTCTGGATTCCGAATACAGAGAAGATAAGAATGACCTCCTGGTTAGGGCAGCACGGTGGCGCAGTGTTAGCACTGCAGTCTCATGGTACTGAGGTCCCAGGTTCAATCCCAGCTTTGTGTCACTGACTGTGTGGAGTTTGCACAATCTCCCTGTGTTTGCATGGGTTTCGCCCCCACAACCCAAAGATGTGCAAGGTAGGTGGATTGAACACGCTAATTTGCCCCCTAATTGGAAAAAATGAATTGTGTGCTCTAAATTTATACTTAAAAGAAGAATGACCTCCTGGTTTAATAACTGGGACATTGGTGGATAGTTAGAATGGGAGAATGAAAGTGAAATTAGACAGAGCAACACCACCTCCCCCTGGCTGACAATGGTATTGCAGCAATAAAATTGGATTTTTAAAACCAGTGCAGCAGCTCCTGGTGAGACTGGAACAACATGTTTCCCTGTTCAATTAACCAGCAGATCAAATTAATAACAAAAACAGAAAGTTCTGGCAAAATGTACAGCAGTTTCATTTTACTGTTTGTCTGCACGTTCTCCCTGTGTCTGCGTGGGTTTCCTCCGGGTGCTCCGGTTTCCTCCCACAGTCCAAAGACATGCAGATTAGATGGATTGGCCATGATAAATTGTCCTTCGTGACCAAAAAGATTAGGAAGTGTTATTGGGTTACAGGGATAGGGTGGATGTGTCACACCCAGGACCCACATCACACTGCAGCTAAGCTCCCAGCAGACACACACTGCCCAGCCTCACCCCCATCTGTAGGACCTGCCCACACACAAGCCTCTAAGCATGGAGGCGATTGGAGGCACACGGTTACCCTCTCCACTCCACGACCAGGTGCCACCATGCTGGTGGGATAGCACACAGCCCACCCAGTGAGGAGACCCACAGTAAACCCCACTGGAGGAAACAGGACACAGGCCGCTGACACGGGTTTCGGCACCCACTGGTACCCCTGTCGATAGGGATGATCGGTGAGGATAGTGCCTCCCACATCACAGGCCCTGTCCCTCCTCCCTTCACTCCACCTTCCCTGTCCCTCCTCCATTCCCTGTCACTCCTCCCTTCCCTGTTCCGCCTCCCTTCCCTGTCCCTCCTCCCCTCACTCCATCCCACTACCCCAGCTTCTCCTCCCTCCCTCCGAGGGTCCTACCAGCATCACCACAGGGTGTTGGCGCTGGGTTGGCAGTATCAGCGGGTCTTGTCCGCGGGACGGAGGATGATGACGACTCGCTGGGAGATGAGCTCTGGATCTCCTCATCGTTTGACACAGTCTGACTCCTGCCTTTAGGATCACATTCCACTGTCCGCCCGGGTCATCCCTGCATGTGTGCCGGCCAATCCGCCTCACAGGCCCATATAGCTTGTGGGGAGGGGGTTTGGGGAGATAGTGAGTGGTAACGGCTCACTCACTGGGTAAGCTGACAGACACGGCGGCCTCACACTTCTGGCCCTGTTTCCTGCCACCTCTCACTGAGGGGGACCCCAGGTGGGACGTTCAAGTGTCCTGGGGCCCTGCCCCCGCCATACATTCCAGAAGCTCGATCCCTGTCCGGACTACAGCTGCTTCCTGGGATCGGGCAGCCCTCCCACCGCCCACTCCCTCGGGAGTCCCTTCCTCCACCTGATGTGCTGCAGCCTGTGTGAAGTGAGCACCAGAAGGTGACACAGGAGCCTCTTCACTAAAATGCCCCCCGAGGTGATAGTCTCTGCGATGGTGGAGGGTGCAGGTGACAGCAGTGACGAGAAGTCGGTGTCTTCCCCGGACTGGCGCTCCGGGGTGTTCTGGGGATGTGGCTGGGGGCCAGCGAGCGGAGCTCCTCACTCACTGCACAAAACGGGGCGATGTGCGGCCTCGGCCCCGCGTTCCCCACAGGCACCTTACCCAACGTGGGGGGCGTTTTATCGCCATGTGTTTCTCGGCACTGCGAGCTCCGGGAAACACGCGGTTAAATACGCTCGCTCTGGGACTTTGTTCCCTTTTAGTTGAATCGCGCCCTTACTCTCCCAAATGGAGAATCCCGGCCATAATATTTGATATGAGGCCACATGTGGAGGTGGTTATTCAATGTGATCCTCCACAGACAAACCTCTACCTTAATCCTCTCCCTGGATGTATAAAAGATATTCATCTGGAGTGAGTGCAATGTTTCCTCAAGGCAATTGAGAAAATGGGCTTTGCTGACACTTTGAGGAAATGGATTGCAATCCAGGGCTTGTTCCCCAGGCCCACAGTGAACAGCAGCTGACTCCATCCCCCTCAGCTCTCCTCCTCCCTCAACAGGCAGACAAAGCCTCATTCCCAGGCTTCCTGCCCCAACCTTGGTCATGGACATGAGTCGGGTCCACAAGGTGGAGATGTATCAGGAGGATGAGGATTTTCAGGGAGGAAAGGTTCAGCTGGGAATGGCGGAGTTTCCACTTGCTGACGTTTGTAAAGTATGGATGGGTTCTGGAGACAGAGCTTCATCTGAGAGTTCCTGTATTGGTGATGTTTGGGGAGCTGACAGTTTCAGCTGACCGAGCTGGGAATGATGTTTAGAAAGTGGATTAGGGGCATGAATCAGACTTTAATTCCAATCAGGACCATTTTTATCCTCATTTCTTTATAACAAATCATTTAAACATAAACTCTCTTTGATATTTATATATATAATGATTCAAATATAAGGAGCGGGATTCTCCGTCCCGCCGCCCCGGATTTCAGGTTCACCCCGCCGGCGGGATTCTCCGTCCTGTCGCCCCGGATTTCAGCTTCACCCCGCCGGCGGGATTCTCCGTCCGGCCGCCCCGGATTTCAGGTTCACACCGCCGGCGGGATTCTCCGTCCGGCCGCCCCGGATTTCAGGTTCACCCGCCGGCGGGATTCTCCGTCCCGCCGCACCGGATTTCAGGTTCACCCCGCCCGTGGGATTCTCCGTCCCGCCGCACCGGATTTCAGGTTCACCCCGCCGGCGGGATTCTCCGTCCCGCCGGCTGGTCAATGGGGTTCCCCATTGTGGGGCAGCCCCACACCATCGGGAAACCTCCGGGCTGCCGGCAAAATGGAGAATCCTGACGGCGGAGAATCCAGCCCAAGATATAAATCAGGACAGAGGAACTTATCTGAGTTTTACCAGGGTTAATGATATCCAGCATTTCTCTCCACACTGGGAACGGGAAAGGGCTGTAGAATCTTCCGATGGACAGGACACCATCTGCTCCTGACAGCTTTTTACCCTCATCGCAAATCCTGTAAATAGTTGATTACAAATTGACCATAAACACTTTGCTGAGTAATTTTCCCAACTTGCACTGAGTTTCAGTAAAGTTCATGTCCTACCAGTCTTCCGGTGACAGCCACGGAGTGAGTGGTCGCACATTTGGTAGCTCCTGCTCGTGGCGGTCTTTTTTGGGCTTTGCCCCCGGTTTTCAAGTGGAAAAAGGTTCAGGAGTGTGAGTCGAGGAGATTGACCCTCTAGTTTATGGAGCTGAGGACCAGAAGTGCCCGAAAAAGAAGGAACAAGTTGGTCGAAGTGGGTGTGGAGCTGGAAATGCACGTGGAGATGGCTAAGGGGCAGGAAGCGGCCTTGCCGGCTCAGTGGTCGACGGAGCAGCTGGTGAGCTTTTTGAATGAGGATTTCACCCAGCAACGAAAGGAGAGTCTGGAGGACCTGGTCCAGGCGGTGGACTCGATCAAGGCGGTGGTTGACCGCGTGGAGACGAGACTGGCAGCTCAGGGTCGGGCAATCCAGACGTTGGAGGAGTTGGCGGGGGAACACGACGACCAGGTCACCTCGATGGCAGTGGAGATGGGGCTGATGCAGGACCACCAGAAGCAGTTGGAGGAGAAGGCGGAGGATGTGGAGAACCGGTCGTCACATAGAACATAGAACATAGAACATAGAAAATACAGCACAGAACAGGCCCTTCGGCCCACGATGTTGTGCCGAACCTTTGTCCTAGATTAATCATAGATTATCATTGAATTTACAGTGCAGAAGGAGGCCATTCGGCCCTTTGAGTCTGCACCGGCTCTTGGAAAGAGCACCCTACCCAAACTCAACACCTCCACCCAACACCAAGGGCAATTTGGACATTAAGGGCAATTTATCATTGGCCAATTCACCTAACCCGCACATCTTTGGACTGTGGGAGGAAACCGGAGCACCCGGAGGAAACCCACGCAGACACGGGGAGGACGTGCAGACTCCGCACAGACAATGACCCAAGCCGGAATCGAACCTGGGACCATGTAGCTGTGAAGCAATTGTGCTATCCACAATGCTACCGTGCTGCCCTTAAGAACAAATAAATCTACACTATATCATTTTACCATAATCCATGTACCTATCCAGTAGCCGCTTGAAGGTCCCTAATGTATCCGACTCAACTACTTCCACAGGCAGTGCATTCCATGCCCCCACTACTCTCTGGGTAAAGAACCTATCTCTGATATCCCTCCTATATCTTCCACCTTTCACCTTAAATTTATGTCCCCTTGTAATGGTGTGTTCCACCCGGGGGAAAAGTCTCTGACTGTCTACTCTATCTATTCCCCTGATCATCTTATAAACCTCTAGCAAGTCGCCCCTCATCCTTCTCCGCTCTAATGAGAAAAGGCCTAGCACCCTCAACCTTTCCTCGTAAGACCTACTCTCCATTCCAGGCAACATCCTGGTAAATCTTCTTTGCACCTTTTCCAGAGCTTCCACATCCTTCCTAAAATGAGGCGACCAGAACTGTACACAGTACTCCAAATGTGGCCTTACCAAAGTTTTGTACAGCTGCATCATCACCTCACGGCTCTTAAATTCAATCCCTCTGTTAATGAACGCGAGCACACCATAGGCCTTCTTCACAGCTCTATCCACTTGAGTGGCAACTTTCAAAGATGTATGAACATAGACCCCAAGATCTCTCTGCTCCTCCACATTGCCAAGGACTCTACCGTTAACCCTGTATTCCGCATTCAAATTTGTCCTTCCAAAATGGACAACCTCACACTTTTCAGGGTTAAACTCCATCTGCCACTTCTCAGCCCAGCTCTGCATCCTATCTATGTCTCTTTGCAGCCGACAACAGCCCTCCTTACTATCCACAACTCCACCAATCTTCGTATCGTCTGCAAATTTACTGACCCACCCTTCAACTCCCTCATCCAAGTCATTAATGAAAATCACAAACAGCAGAGGACCCAGAACTGATCCCTGCGGTACGCCACTGGTAACTGGGATCCAGGCTGAATATTTGCCATCCACCACCACTCTCTGACTTCTATCGGTTAGCCAGTTCGTTATCCAACTGGCCAAATTTCCCACTATCCCATGCCTCCTTACTTTCTGCATAAGCCTACCATGGGGAACTTTATCAAATGCCTTACTAAAATCCATGTACACTACATCCACTGCTTTACCTTCATCCACATGCTTGGTCACCTCCTCAAAGAATTCAATAAGACTTGTAAGGCAAGACCTACCCCTCACAAATCCGTGCTGACTATCCCTAATCAAGCAGTGTCTTTCCAGATGCTCAGAAATCCTATCCTTCAGTACCCTTTCCATTACTTTGCCTACCACCGAAGTAAGACTAACTGGCCTGTAATTCCCAGGGTTATCCCTAGTTCCTTTTTTGAACAGGGGCACGACATTCGCCACTCTCCAATCCCCTGGTACCACCCCTGTTGACAGTGAGGATGAAAAGATAATTGCCAACGGCTCTGCAATTTCATCTCTTGCTTCCCATAGAATCCTTGGATATATCCCATCAGGCCCGGGGGACTTGTCTATCCTCAAGTTTTTCAAAATGCCAACACATCTTCCTTACTAACAAGTATTTCCTCGAGCTTACCAATCTGTTTCACACTGTCCTCTCCAACAATATCGCCCCTCTCATTTGTAAATACAGAAGAAAAGTACTCGTTCAAGACCTCTCCTATCTCTTCAGACTCAATACACAATCTCCCGCTACTGTCCTTGATCGGACCTACCCTCGCTCTAGTCATTCTCATATTTCTCACATATGTGTAAAAGGCCTTGGGGTTTTCCTTGATCCTACCCGCCAAAGATTGTTCATGCCCTCTCTTAGCTCTCCTAATCCCTTTCTTCAGTTCCCTCCTGGCTATCTTGTATCCCTCCAATGCCCTGTCTGAACCTTGTTTCCTCAGCCTTACATAAGTCACCTTTTTCCTCTTAACAAGACATTCAACCTCTCTTGTCAACCATGGTTCCCTCACTCGACCATCTCTTCCCTGCCTGACAGGGACATACATATCAAGGACACGTAGCACCTGTTCCTTGAACAAGTTCCACATTTCACTTGTGTCCTTCCCTGCCAGCCTATGTTCCCAACTTATGCACTTCAATTCTTGTCTGACAACATCGTATTTACCCTTCCCCCAATTGTAAACCTTGCCCTGTTGCACGTACCTATCCCTCTCCATTACTAAAGTGAAAGTCACAGAATTGTGGTCACTATCTCCAAAATGCTCCCCCACTAACAAATCTATCACTTGCCCTGGCTCATTACCCAGTACTAAATCCAATATTGCCCCTCCTCTGGTCGGACAATCTACATACTGTGTTAGAAAAGCTTCCTGGACACACTGCACAAACACCACCCCATCCAAACTATTTGATCTAAAGAGTTTCCACTCAATATTTGGGAAGTTAAAGTCGCCCATGACTACTACCCTATGACTTCTGCACCTTTCCAAAATCTGTTTCCCAAACTGTTCCTCCACATCTCTGTTACTATTGGGGGGCCTATAGAAAATTCCTAACAAGGTGACTGCTCCTTTCCTATTTCTGACTTCAACCCATACTACCTCAATAGGGTGATACTCCTCGAACTGCCTTTCTGCAGCTGTTATACTATCTCTAATTAATAATGCCACCCCCCCACCTCTTTTACCACCCTCCCTAATCTTATTGAAACATCTATAACCAGGGACCTCCAACAATCTTTTCTGCCCTTCTTCTATCCAAGTTTCCTTGATGGCCACCACATCGTAGTCCCAAGTACTGATCCATGCCTTAAGTTCACCCACCTTATTCCTGATGCTTCTTGCGTTGAAGTATACACATTTCAACCCATCTCCGTGCCTGCAAGTACTCTCCTTTGTCAGTGTTCCCTTCCCCACTGCCTCATTACATGCTTTGGCGTCCTGAATATCGGCTACCTTAGTTGTTGGACTACAAATCCGGTTCCCATTCCCCTGCCAAATTAGTTTAAACCCTCCCGAAGAGTACTAGCAAACCTCCCTCCCAGGATATTGGTGCCCCTCTGGTTCAGATGCAACCCGTCCTGCTTGTACAGGTCCCACCTTCCCCAGAATGCGCTCCAATTATCCAAATACCTGAAGACCTTCCTCCTACACCATTCCTGCAGCCATGTGTTCAACTGCATTCTCTCCCTATTCCTAGCCTCGCTATCACGTGGTACCGGCAACAAACCAGAGATGACAACTCTGTCTGTCCTGGCTTTCAGCTTCCAGCCTAACTCCCTAAACTTGTTTATTACCTCCACACCCCTTTTCCTACCTATGTCATTGGTACCAATGTGCACCACGACTTCTGGCTGCTCACCCTCCCCCTTAAGGATCCTGAAGACACGATCAGAGACATCCCTGGCCCTGGCACCCGGGAGGCAACATACCTTCCGGGAGTCTCGCTCGCGACCACAGAATCTCCTATCTATTCCCCTAACCATTGAATCTCCTACAACTATTGCTTTTCTATTCTCCCCCCTTCCCTTCTGAGCCCCAGAGCCAGACTCCGTGCCAGAGACCTGGCCGCTAGGGCCTTCCCCCGGTAGGTCATCCCCCCAACAGCATCCAAAACGGTATACTTGTTTTGAAGGGGAACGGCCACGAGGGATCCCTGCACTGTCTGCCTGTTTGTTTTTTTCCCCCTGACTGTAACCCAGCTATTCTTGTCCTGTACCTTGGGTGTGGTTACCTCCCTGTAACTCTTCTCAATCACCCCCTCTGCCTCCCGGATGATCCGAAGTTCATCCAGCTTCAGCTCCAGTTCCCTAACACGGTCTTTGAGGAGCTGAAGTTGGGTGTACTTCCCGCAGGTATAGTCAGTGGGGACACCGGTGGTATCCCTCACCACCCACATCCTACAGGAGGAGCATGTAACTGGCCTAGCCTCCAACCCCTCTTACCTTACAGAATATAGCTGCCGTGTGGACGAACTAGATCTCCGCCCTCCGACTCTGCTCCCAGTCAGCTACACTTTCTGTGAACTCCTGGCTCTCTTCTCACTCTTTGCAGAAATGTCAGAAACAAAATGAAAGGAGCACCTTACTCCCTCCTCACCTAACTCCCTCGGTCACCAAACTCTCACTATCGCACTCAAAAAGCACCAAATTCAGCACTCAGTGCACGCATTCCATTCAGGCCTGTCTGTGGTTCTGACTGTGGTTCAGTTAAAGTATCCAATTGTATATTGGCCATTTTACCACAATCATTTCTCCGGGGTCACTGTAGGTTCCCACTTAATACAGTCCAGAGATCCCTCCATGGAAATGCAACCCCAAGGTTAGGCCATAATAAGACCATGAGGCAGAATTGGCCATTAGGCTCATCGAGTCTGCTCCGCTATTCAATGAGGTCATGGCTGATCTGATATAATCCTCCATTATCCCGCCTTAGCCCCAAAATCCTTGATTCTGGACTGCACTGTACGCAGAACAATACTTTTCACTGTAACTTGGTACACGTGACAATAAAACAAATTCAACAAATCCAATCAAATCCGATTCCCTCACTAATTAAAAATCTGTCTATCTCAGCCGTGAACATGCTTAACGACCCAGCCTCTACAGCTCTCTGCGGGAAAAAATTCCACAGATTCACTCCTCTCTGAGAGAAGAAGGGCGGGAATCTCCCTTCTGGGGACAAAGTCCCCATGCCCGCCGGAAAACGGGCGAGAATCACTCCGGACGGGGTGATTCTCCATTTTCCAGGGGGCTAGCAGAGCCCCGGCCTGTGTCCAGCAGCTCTGGCCGCCCGCGGGGCCCTGCTAGCCAGACCGCGCGTCCGCGCATGCGCATAGCGGCCGCAAGCGGGTCCGTGAATGTGCGCGGCGGCCCACCTCGGCTCGGGCGCCGCCGACATGGCAGAGCCATACAGCAGGCCCGGGCGGAGGAAGGTAGGTCCCCCACAGATCGCGATGGCCCGCCAATCGGTGGCCCCCGATCGCGGGCCTGGCCACCTCTGAGGCCCCCCCTGGAGTCAGATTCCCCCGCCCCCACCACGACCGCGGGTCCCAGCTCCCGCCGGGTGGTACCACATGAATACCGCGCCGGCGGGAGTTCCGCGGAGAATCGCCGCAGGGGCCTCTTCCAACAGCCCCCGACAGGCGCCACGTCAACCGCACGCATGCGACTGGTGGGTCCGCGGAGAATCGCGGATGCGCCATCGGCCGGGTTTCCGGCGTGAACGGCTATTCTCCGCTCCTGCACTGGGCGTGATCCCGGCGGGGAGGGTCGGAGATTCCCGCCCAAAATTCGGCATCATCTCTGTCTTCAATGGGCCACTCCTTACTCTGAGATGGTCCCCTCTGTTCCTAGTCTCTCACACACAGGGAGCATGGTAGCACAGTGGTTAGCGCTCCTGCTTCACAGTGCCCGGGTCCCAGGTTCGATTCCCGGCTTGGGTCACTGTTTGTGCGGAGTCTGCACGTTCTCCTGTCTCTATGTGGGTTTCCTCCGGCTGCTCCGGTTTCCTCCCACAAGTCCTGAAAGACAAGCTGTTAGGTAATTTGGACATTCTGAATTCTCCCTCAGTGAACCCGAAGACGCGACCCAGTGTCCTTTTCTTCACTTCAGCGTTCAGTTGAATTCACAAAGAGGATCCAGTTTCAGTGTCAAGGATTCTAGATCAGTGATCATACAGCGGGGGGAGGGATTCTCCCTTAGCTGCCACCGAAATGGTGAAATGCGATTGGGCGGAGAATAGCTTCCAACGCCAAAATCGCGGCAGCTGCCGATTTGACGCCAAATCGTGATTCTCCGCCACCTCAAAAATGGCGTCAATGCATTTCACTCCGCACGTAGAGTAGGCACCGTTTGCATATCATTAGCGGGACCGACCCGGAACCCTCCAGCACCTCCGCGATTGTCCAGACCCGGTACCCTCCAGCACCCCCGCGATTCTCCACACCCGGTACCCTCCAGCATCTCCGCGATTCTCCAGACCCGGTACCCTCCAGCACCTCCGCGATTCTCCAGACCCGGTACCCTGCAGCACCTCCGCGATTGTCCAGACCCGGTACCCTCCAGCACCTCCGCGATTCTCCACACCCGGTACCCTCCAGCACCTCCGCCATTCCCCAGACCCGGTACCCTCCAGCACCTCCGCCATTCCCCAGACCCGGTACCCTCCAGCACCTCCGCGATTCTCCAGACCCGGAACCCTCCAGCACCTCCGCCATTCCCCAGACCCGGTACCCTCCAGCACCTCCGCGATTGTCCAGACCCGGTATCCTCCAGCACCTCCGCGATTCTCCAGACCCGGGACCCTCCACACCTCCGTGATTCTCCAGACCCGGTACCCTCCAGCACCTCCGCGATTCTCCAGACCCGGAACCCTCCAGCACCTCCGCGATTCTCCAGACCCGGTACCCTCCAGCACCTCCGCGATTCTCCAGACCCGGTACCCTCCAGCACCTCCCCGATTCTCCAGACCCGGTACCCTCCAGCACCTCCGCAATTCTCCAGACCCGGTACCCTCCAGCACCTCCGCGATTGTCCAGATCCGGTACCCTCCAGCACCTCCGCGATTCTCCAGACCCGGTACCCTCCAGCACCTCCCCGATTCTCCAGACCCGGTACCCTCCAGCACCTCCGCGATTCTCCAGACCCGGTACCCTCCAGCACCTCCGCGATTCTCCAGACCCGGTACCCTCCAGCACCTCCGCGATTCTCCAGACCCGGTACCCTCCAGCACCTCCGCGATTCTCCAGACCCGGTACCCTCCAGCACCTCCGCCATTCTCCAGACCCGGTACCCTCCAGCACCTCCGCGATTCTCCACACCCGGTACCCTCCAGCACCTCCGCGATTCTCCAGACCCGGTACCCTCCAGCACCTCCGCGATTCTCCAGACCCGGTATCCTCCAGCACCTCCGCGATTCTCCAGACCCGGTACCCTCCAGCACCTCCGCGATTCTCCAGACCCGGTACCCTCCAGCACCTCCGCGATTCTCCAGACCCGGTACCCTCCAGCACCCCCGCGATTCTCCAGACCCGGTACCCTCCAGCACCTCCGCGATTCTCCAGACCCGGTACCCTCCAGCACCTCCGCGATTCTCCAGACCCGGTACCCTCCAGCACCTCCGCGATTCTCCGTCTCTGATGGGCCGAGTGGTTCACTCGTGCTTTTAAAAATGGTGAAACCGGCATCGTGGCTGCTGAGGGAGAGAGAGGGGTACGGAATATGTCCATCATCACCATAGTTTACTGACAGGTTGCTGGCTGGGGCCTTCTGAAAGGGCCGGGGGGAGTACTAGGGGGTGGCTAGGAGATGGGCTGTAGGGTTGGGTTGGGCGGGTACAGGACACCATTGTCGCAGCCGGCAAGGCCGCCACGTAGCTGCGCCAACCGCTGACTGCCCACTTTGAACCTGGTGCCAGGGGTCGTATAGGTGTCCCCCCAGGGCACCCCCCCTGAGTGCCCTCTGGCCCCAAATGACCCACAGCTGTATGGGCACACTCCAGCACAACCAGTGCCATGGTTTTGTCTGGAGTAAGTATGTGTGGGGAGTGTAATGTGTATGTGTGGCTGCAGCTTGTCAGCCTCCCGAGTGTCGAATCCCGCACCGTTTTTCATTGGAATAATTGTGTTCCACGAGGCCCCGGTGCTCGGCCCTGAATGGAAGCCGAATTGGTCCAGGGGCGGCGCCGCTTTTTCTGTCGTAAAAGTCCACAGATTCTCCGCGGCGTCGACACTTCGGGCTGGATTCTCCCATTTTGTGGCTAAGTGCCGACGGCGGCATCGAAACCGTGGCCTTTTACGACGCCAAAATCGGCGCCCAATCCTCACCGATCCTGGGACCGGTGCAGGGCCAGCAGCCGCGGTGGGTGAAACTCCCGGCTCCCACGACACAAACGGCGGAGGAATGGCCGGGTCCGTGACGCGCAGGCGCCTGGCGACGACCAGCTTTAGCTGCCGATACGGCCCCGCCAGCCGTGCGCGGAACAACCTGCCAAATACTGCCCCCATGGCTACCCCATGGCCACCCCCGGCAGTCCCCCCTCGCCCTCGCGGAAGCCCCCCCCCCCCCAGCCAGCAGCATGCCTCCCGGCCGACTGTGGCACCGCTGGTCACAGTCCGCAGCCCCCACTCCGGGTTCCCAACCGCTGAGACTACATTTTGATAAGATCCTTCACAAGAGGTTAGTTGGCAAAAGTTAAAGCACATGGGATTGTGGGAATGTACGTGGATCAGGAATTGGTGACAGACAGGAAACAGAGTGGGAGGCAGTGACTAGTGAGGTACCACAGGAGTCAGTGTTTGGGCCCCAGCTGTTCACGATATATAAACACAACCTGGATGAGGGAACCAAATGTAACATTTCCAAGTTTATGGATGACACAAAACTGGGTGGAATTGTGAGTTGTGAGGAGGATGCAAGGAGGCTTCAAGGTGATTGAGACAAGTTGAGTGAGTGGACAAACTCATGGCAGATGCAGGATAACGTGGCTAAATGTGAAGTTATTCACTGCGGTGTGAAAAACAGAAAGGAAGAGGATTATTTAAATGGTGATGTATTGGGAAGTGTGGATGTACAAAGGGATCTGGGTCCTTGTACACCAGCCAATCAAAGTGGAGCGGCAGCTGCAGCAAGCAATTAGGAAGGTGAATGGTTTGTTGGCCTTCATTGTGAGAGGATTGGAGTTCAGAAGTAGGGATGTGTCACTGCAGTTATACAGGGCCTTGGTGAGACCACACCTGGAGTATTGTGAGCAGTTTTGGTCTCCCTGCCTGAGAAAGGGTTTACTTGTCACAGAGGGAGTGCAGCGGAGATTCACTCGGCTAATACTGGGGTTGGGGGGACAGTGCAATGAGGAGAGAATGATTCGACTGGGCCTGTGTTCACTCGGGTTTAGAAGGATGAGAGGAGATCTGATTGAAACGTATAAAATTCTAACAGGGCTGGAGAAACTAGATCCAGGGAGGATGTTTTCCCTGGTTGGGGAATCTCGAACCAGGGGACACAGTCTCAGGATACGGGGAAGACTATTCAGGACTGAAATTAGGAAATATTTCTTCATTCAAAGGGTTGTGAACCTGTGGAATTTTTGACCACAGGAGGTTACCACAAGTCACTGAATATATTCAAGAAAGAGACAGATACTTTTGACATTTCAATGGCATCAAGGGGTTTGGGGAGAAAGCGGGAATGTGGCATTGAGATAGAGGATCAGACACAATCATATTGAATGGTGGAGCAGGCTCGAAGGGCCGAATGGCCTACTCCTTTTTGATATGTTTCCAAGTTTATGTGTGGGGTTTGGCGGAGGGGCTGGGTCCCTGTGCTTGTGGGGGGGTGGGGTTGCCCCGGTGCTTGTAGGGGAGGGGGTTCCCCGTATCCGTGGGGGGTGGGGCTGTATTATTTTAACACAGATCAGGGCGCCCCGATCTCGGTGGAGCCGGCGTTGCCGGATCAATCAGGCCCCGCCCTGCCAGCGTGAGGGTGAAAACCACAGCCATAGATTTTCTGAGCTCAGAGTGCCAGAGAATCTGGAGAGAAAACTCAGCTGTGCAGCTGGAGAGCTACACACCGGCTTTCTCTCTCTAACCAGCTCTCTGTGCACAGAGAGCAAAATCCCACCCAATGCGTCAAAGAGCAGCACGGAGTTAATTCCTTATGGATTGTGAAAAAGGGTCAGGAATGACCAGGATGCTGAAGAGAATGGAGATTCTCGTCATTCACAAAAAGTCCCATCTGGTCAGTGTGTGAAATAGTCCCTCCGAATCAAACTGCCTCTGCCCGGCTTCACACACTGATCCCTGTTTGGGCAGAGATGTGAAAGTGAGTGTCTGCCTCCTCAAAACCAGACCGTTCCCGATTGGCAGCTTTGATTGGCAGCCTGCCCTGGAGAAGGAAAACTCTGATTTGAAACCCCAGCCATGGGTCAAATAGTAAAGTCTTCATCGGCTGACAGTGCGGAAGGAGACAGACAAGACCAATGGTCTGGATGTAGAAAGAGCTGCTGAGGCCCTCCAGCTTGTTCAGTATCGAGGGAAAGGACAAGTGTAAAGTTAAAAGCTGCAGCCTTTCAGCTGCTACACTGTGACACACATTACACCAGTGCAGCAATAGCTGCCTCAGAGCAGAGAGCGGCTCTGTACAAACCTCACCCACTTCAATATACTCACTGTGCAGCTTGTTCAACAAATCAACTCAACCAACACCCCCAGCATCAGTATGAAAAGCCCTGAGGGCTGGGGGAGGAGTCAGCCAGCACCAGAGACATTTCAGACTCGCTTTTAATGTATTTTTAAAAGTATTTTTATTCTCCTTTTACACATTTTCTCCCGCATTTACACCCATCAACAATAAACAATAATCAGCAAGATATGTCAAACCCCATAATAACAACGATCCCATCCGCCCACCAACTCCCAAACATCAGCCCACATGTTTACATAAACAAATGACAAAAAGGAATCAGGGATTACCCATAGTCCCCCTTAATCTACACAGCCCCCCTCCCCCCCCCGCCCCCTGTCCCCCCCACCCACCCACCCCCAACTAATGTTCGATGTTATCCAGTTCTTGAAAGTGCATAATAAATAGTGCCCATGACTTGTAGAACCCCTCCGAGCTTCCCCTCAGTTCGAACTTCACCTTCTCAAGGGTCAAGTATTCCAACAGGTCCCCCCGCCACGCCAGATCACTGGCTGGAGAGGATGCTCTCCACCCCAGCAGGATCCGCCTTTGGGCGATCAACGAGGCGAAGGCTATGATATCTGCCTCCGCACCCGTTTCCAACCCTGGCTGGTCCGACACCCCGAATATGGCCTCCTGGGGACCCGGGTCCAGTTTCACACGCACCACATTGGAAATGACCCTAAACACCTTCTTCCAGTACTCCCCTAGCTTTGGACAGGACCAAAACATCTGAATGTGATTCGCGGTCCCCCCCCTCCCGCAACGCTCACACACATCCTCTACTCCTTCAAAAAAATCGGCTCATCCTCGCCCTCGTGAGGTGCGCTCTATATCAGACTCGCTTTTAATTCAAATATTATTCTTGGAAAAAATTCAGACAACCTTGTAATTCTCCAAAGCTGATTTTTATCAAAAAATCTTCATTTTCACAGTGATATAAGTTTCAGTCAAAATTCATAACAAATAAATACCAAACATCCAACTTGAGTTGGAGTCAGGCTGGGTTTACGTAAAGGGAAGGTCAGGAGGAGCTGGACAATATGTTTCAGTTTGTGTTTCCCACAAAGTAAAACACAACTTGACCATCCGTGCCTGGGGCTGCTTTGAGACAGAAGTATATGAAGGAGAGCAGCAGGCTGCCAGTCACTCACAGGACACAATCCCCACCTCCTCCCATCCTCTCTCCACCCACCCCCACCACCAACAGACCTTCACTCCCATCGCCTGGGTTCAATTATTCCCTGTTGCTCCCTCTAATCCTGTTTACTCTTGATTCTGCTCCGGGTTTTGTCTCCAGCTCTCAAAGTGGGCAGGACCGAGAGCAGCAAATAACAATAATTCCTTGATGTGGAGATGCCGGCGTTGGACTGGGGTGGGCACAGTAAGAAGTCTGACACCAGGTTAAAGTCCAACAGGTTTGTTTCGAATTGCTAGCTGTCAGAGCACTGCTCCTTCCTCAAGTGAATTCCTTGAGTATTGCAGTGAACGTCATGAGGGAATTACTGAACTGAATATGTTCAGTAGTGGAGCAGGAACATTGAAACTGAAAGTGGTTTGAATCAGGAAGTGCTGAGTGTGAACATGGCTTCCAGAGAGCAGGAAGAAAGTTTGTCCGAGGATTTAATTTGTTCCATTTGTCTTGATTTCTTCACTGATCCGGTTTCACTGGAGTGTGGACACAACTTCTGCCGCTCCTGTATCACCCAGTGTTGGGAAAAGAAGGAGATAAACTCCTGCCCGGAATGTAGACAGGAGTTTCCAGAAAGAATCCTCAGAGGAAGTCGGATCTTAGTGAATCTGGCTGAGAAAGCTCGAAAATTAAAGCTGAATGGGAAAGAGAAGGAAAGTAAACTTCACTGTGAGGAACATCAGGAAGAACTGAAGCTGTTTTGTGAAACTGACAAGAAATTGATCTGTGTGATTTGTAGAGATTCGCGGAAACACAAATCTCACAACTTTCTGCCGATTGTAGAGGCTGTTGAAATCTACAAGGTAAAAGGGAACAGATTTGATCCCCTGATTATCTGATCACATTTTCAGGATCTAACACTTTTTTTTTCTGATTTTCTCTCCCAATCCCAGGATGGGGTGAAATCTTCCTTCGATTCTCTCACAGAGAAGAAATCGACGGTTCTCGAAATGGAGCAGCAGCAGAAACAGAAGATTTCCCAAATTAGGGTAAAGTCTCCCTGTGCTGAGCTTCCAAATTTAATCCATTATTTTGTTGTTTTTATTCCAGAAACATATTATTTTTAATGTTTCTTCTTGTAGAAACAGTCGGTCAGTCTGCAGAGCCACATCACATCCGAGTTCACTAAAATGCACCAGATTCTCACTGAGAAAGAGCAGCGTTTCATCCGAGATCTCAGGGAAGAAGAGGAAAAAATTCTAAAAACAATGGAGGAAAATCTTTGTGAAATTCAGGAGAATTTAAATTCTATTCAGGAGAAACTCTCAAAGTTGGAAAACCAGTTGGAACAAAAAGACGGAGTGAGATTTCTGAAGGTGAGGGATTATATTTCAGTTTAGTTCAGTGAAAGTTCACAGTCACAACATGATCCACACGAGCCTCCTCCCATCCTACTTCATTTCCCTGTCAATATATCCTTCTGTTCCTTTCTCCCTCATCTGTATCCAGCTTCTCCTTAAATGTAGCCCTGGCTTTCCCTGGGTGGGTGGAATTTAATGCTGTTCCCCCCAGGGTACATTTAGTCAGGGTGTGGGGTGAGTGGAAGGGGACTTTCATAGAATTTACAGAGCAGAAGGAGGCCATTCGGCCCATCGAGTCTGCACCGGCTCTTGGAAAGAGCACCCTACCCAAGGTCAACACCGCCACACTATCCCCATAACCCAGTAACCCCACCCAACACTAAGGGGAATTTTGGACACTAAAGGCAATTTATCATGGCCAATCCACCTAACCCGCACATCTTTGGACTGTGGGACGAAACCGGAGCACCCGGAGGAAACCCACGCACACACGGGGAGGATGTGCAGACTCCGCACAGACAGTGACCCAAGCCGGAATCGAACCTGGGACCCTGGAGCTGTGAAGCAATTGTGCTATCCACAAGGCTACCGTGCTGCCCCGGGACATGGGGAATGACACTGTGTGGAGCTTCTGTTGTCTTTCCATCTCTACACAGATTAAGTCCGTGGTGGTAAGTCTTGTGCGACAGCCTTCCTGTAACCAATTCAGCCCCTTCACAGGGCAATGAATGTTCTCATCCTGCTGTCACTGGTATTCCCCCAGCAATGAGCAGGGGTCTCACAATACGGGAAGCCTGAAAATCAAACCCTGTTGGGATTACTGGTGGAATATTGGGAGGGGGTGGGGGGAGAGGTGGTGGGATTGAGGATGTAGCGGGAATGCCCTTGTTCAGTTGCACTGTGTACCTGATTGAGGGACTGTAAGAGGTTCACGCTCCCGTTTCCTCTGACTGATGGTTCTCGACTCGAGGATTTTGTAAAGAACAAAATTACACAGACACGGGGATTGGCTCAACCACAAACTTGTTGTTTAGTGAAAACACTCCCAACACCCGAATACAAAGAGCTGTAAATAGTGTAAATCACATCACACAGCATTTAATTGGTTTTCCAATTTAAATCCCTCCACAATTTAACCTCGGCTTCCACATAAACACACAAATCACCACAACTTATTAAAAAGCCTCTCCTGAAAATCCACAGACAAAACCCCACATTTCAGCCCAAACGTTCCTCAATTCAAACCCAAATCCCCCCCGGATTTGGATGTTACACTGAAGTTATTTTAAAACCTCAGCCCCAATCCCCCTCGGATTTGGCTGATAAATTACAATTCCCCTCCCGGCTGCTCCTTCTGGTGTGAATTGTAGGCCCGGGAGCCAGGTTGACCGTTCTTGATCCTCCTTCTTGACTGCAGTGCCAGACCCTTGGATCTTGTCCTTTTAATGATGATTCTTATCGGAATATCACAAACACATTTCCTGAAGCCATCCTGCTGGAGGGTCAGTGCTCAGCACCTTTCAATCTCTTTGCACACTCATTTTCAATCCCAGGGTCGCGGCGTTCCCGATCGCGGGAAGTGGGATCCTCATAAAATCCAACCCATGGGGTTTAAACTGAATTGGAAAAGCAGCAGTTAATGATGTTGGAATCAGGTTTAAACTGGCTTCACAGACTCATTAATGAGACTAATTAACTTCCTGCCGCTAGTCCGGTGCATTGACCCCTTCCCGACTCTGACTTAATCCCGGGAGGTTTTCCTGCCATCGACAGACTGAGCCGTGTCCTCGCGTGTGATTCCCTGTGTCCGGACACCATGCTCGCTGCTGTGACAGACTGGAGTAAATTCCACCCCGTGTGACAGTGAGTTCCACATTCCCATCACTCTCTCGGGAAAGAAGTTTCTCCTGAACTCCCGATTGGATTGATTTGTAGCTTTATGGTTGTGTTATGTAATTTGGGAGAACACAAGCTGCCACTTGATGCAGTTTTGAGTAAAAGTTGCTCCAAACTTTGAAGTGAGTTCAATGTGTTTTATTGAACTATTAGCACAGTTCTCAATGAGTTCGACTCTCTGCTAATCTAAATGTAGTAACTCAGTCTAACTGAACCAGCCTTGCTCTCAGCCACGTGCTGGGGTGTGATGCTGAGGATACACCCTGTCTCACTCTGTAGATGTTGGTCTGTGGAAAGAGGCGGGGTGTGAGTGCCTCATCCCTTTTATAGTGAGATACCACCCCTCAGTGTCCTGACTGCTCATTGGTCGTGTCCAAATTCTATGTGTTCATTAGCTGCATGTTTGCATATCATAGAACATACTGTGCAGAAGGAGGCCATTCGGCCCATCGAGTCTGCACCGACCCACTTAAGCCCTCATTTCCACTCTAATCCCATAACCCAACAACCCTCCAAACCTTTTTGGACACTAAGGGCAATTTAGCATGGCCAATCCACCTAACCTGCACGTCTTTGGACTGTGGGAGGAAACCGGAGCACCCAGAGGAAACCCACGCAGACACGGGGAGAACGTGCAGACTCCGCACAGTTAGTGACTCAGTTGGGAATCGAACCTGGGACCCTGGCGCTGTGACGCCACAGTGCTAGCCACTTGTGCTACCGTGCTACTATATCATGACATATATTATGTTTCTATCCCTATTTCTGGATTCTCTACAGTGTAAACATCTTCACTGAATCTATCAAACCCGACCCATTTCATCATTTGAAAGATCTCTATCAGGTCTTCTCTTTTCTACAGTAAAGTTGATCAATCTTTGCTGTTAGCTAAAGCCTCTCAGTTGCTGTCAATCTTTTTGATACTTTCTCCTGTGCTTCAATATCCTTTGTGGAACATCCTCTTTCTATTCCATGTCTGCAGCAATGGGAATTGACAATTCTCAGCAGCTTGTAACAATGTGAGGGTCATTTCTGCTTTCTGGATATAGACAGTCCGTCTCTGTCAACTCAGATTTGTGTTTTGTTTATTTCAGGAGGAAGCATCTCGGAAGAGGAGGTAGGACATGAACTTTACTGAAACTCAGGGCAAGTTGGTAAAATTACTCAGCAAAGTGTTTATGGTCAATTTATAATCAACTCTTTAATATTTACAGGATTAGCGATGAGAGGAAAAAGCTGTCACTAGCAGATGGTGTCCTGTCCATCGGAAAATACAACAGCCTTGTACAGTTCTCAATGTGGAGAGAAATGCTGGATGTCATTAACCCTGGTAAAACTCAGAGAAGTTCCTCTGTCCTGATTTATATCTTATATTTCAATCATTATCCATATAAATATCAAAGACACCGGGCGGGATTCTCCGGTCCGCCAGCCCCCTTTTCCTGGGCAGCGGCCCTCACCGGCAGCGGGATTCTCCGTCTTCGCCACCTGCCAATGGGATTGCCCATTGTGGCCACCCCACACCGCCGGGAAACCCGCGGGCGTGGGGGCGCTGCCGGCGCAACGGAGAATCCGTCGGCAGAGAGAATGTTTAAGAGCTTTGTTATAAAGAAATGAGGATAAAAATGGTCCTGATTGGAATTAAAGTCTGATTCATGCACCTAATCCACTTTCTAAACATCATTCTCAGCTTGGTCAGCTGTCAGCTCCCCAAACATCACCAACACAGGAACTCTCAGATGAAGCTCTGTCTCCAGAACCCATTGATACTTTACAAACTTCAGCAAGTGGAAACTCCGCCATTCCCAGCTGAACCTTTCCTCCCCAAAAATCCCAGAGTGACCGTATTTAACCGCGTGTTTCCCGGCGCTCGCAGTGCCGAGAAACTCATGGCGATAAAACGCCCCCCACGTTGGGTAAGGTGCCTGTGGGGAACGCGGGGCCGAGGCCGCTCATCGCCCCGTTTTGTGCAGTGAGGAGCTCCGCTCGTCCGAACTCCTCAGTGCAGCGAAAGATCGGGACGCCATTTTAAAATGATATCCCGATCTCCCAGGCCACCGACGCCACCCCGACACCCCCCCTCCCAAGCACCAACTCACTTTGGGAGGGTCCCCAGCTCCCCCCGCAACACACACGCTGGACGCCCCCAGCCCGATCACCAGCACACAGAAAATGGCAGCTTGGCACATTGGCAGTGACAGCCTGGCAGTGCTCTTGTCAGCTAGCAGTCTGATGCAACCATCAATTCACTCAAAGACACGAGGAGAAGTAAACCGTGGTTTTAATCAGCTTAGAACAGTGACTGCCTGCGACTAGAACAATAGTGGAAACCGCCTGCAGGTCAGCTGCTCTTTATACTTCCTTTCAAGGGGAGGAGCCATGGGCGGAGCCCGTACATGCCCCAACATATCCCCCTGTGGGTGAAGCCACACAATGGCCCATAGGTGGAGCCCACAGGGTTAACAACATAACACAACAGCAGAACATGATACAAATGCACTGGTGAATTATTAGCACTATACATTCCCCACACAGGGCCACCTGGGTGCCTGTGTGCTTTGTTTGGGGTGAGCTCTGCTATTCCCCTGCTTCCCCTGCAGTGGGGCTGAGCTTCTGATGAGTGAACTGAGGAGTGGCAGCACCTGGTGTGTCACTGATTGAGCTTGGCCACGCCCATCCCGGTGATGGCTCAGCCGGGGTCTGAGGCTTTCCAGAGGGGCGGCCTGGGTGGCTCCCAAATGACCAGAGGCTCTGTGAACATTTCCAGGACACAGTGAGCAGTCAGCAGAGTGAGCAGCCAGGGGCCTGTGAGTAGCACCAAAGGGGTGTGTTTAAAACCCAGACTGCAGCAATGGGGGTCTGAGCCAGGCCACCCCGATCCCGAGGGGGACACCCCGAGTGCACAGACCTGTCACCAAGTCGCTCCCCGTTACTCCCCCCGGCCCAGGCAGCCCCCCCAGCAAGTCCCACAATTATTGAGGCTGTTTGAGGGTTTTTTCCCCTCTCTCTGCCCCTCAGCAGCCATGGAGCCCAGTCCCCGTTTGTAAATACTTGCACTAATTCACACCCGCGAGACTTCTGCCTGAGAGGGGCGGAGCATCGTGGAAGGGCGGAGCATACTGTGTCCAATCCGCTGATTAGATTTAAATCTATGTAAATGAGGGTGTTACATGGGCCCGCTGCAGGGCACAAACTTTGATTTCACCGCCAGGGAGGGACTGGAGCCTGGCGTCGGAATCAGTGCCGGGCACAAACCTCGATTTGTGCATTACGCTCGATTCTCCGCCCGATCGCACTTCCGGTGCCGTGAAGCGGAGAATCCGCATTATTTGTTTCCACGGAGCAGAACGGAAATATCTCGGTGTTGAGATCTTCATCTAAATTTGTGAAGAGATTAGTTTATTTTGATGATGTCACCCACACCCCAGTTTTACACACACACACACAGTTACACACACACAGTTACACACACACACACACACACACACAGTTACACACACACAGTTACACACACACACAGTTACACACACACACACAGTTACAGACACACACACAGTTACACACACACAGTTACACACACACACACACACACACACACACAGTTACACACACACACACAGTTACACACACAGTTACATGCACACACAGTTACATACACACACAGTTAGACACACACACAGTTACACACACAAAGTTACACACACACACAGTTACACACGCACAGTTACACACACATGCACACAGTTACACACACACAGTTACACGCACACCAACACACACGCAGTTACACACACACACACACCGACACACACACAGTTACACACACACACACAGTAACACACACAGTTACACACACACAGTTACACACACACACAGTTACGCACACACACAGTTTCACGCACAGTTACACACACACAGTTACACACACAGTTACATACACCCACACACACAGTTACACACACGTACACAGTTACACACAGTTACACACACAGTTACACACATGCAGTTACACACACACAGTTACACACACACACAGTTACACACACACACACAGTTACACACACTCATACACACAGTTACGGACACACAGACAGTTACACGCACACAGTTACACGCACACACACAGTTATACACATATACAGTTACACACAAACGCACACACAGTTACATGCACACACAGTTACACACACACACAGTTTCACACACACACACCCACACAGTTACACACACACACACAGTTATACACACACACAGTTTCACACACACAGTTACACACACACACACACACTTACACACACAGTTACACACACAGTTACACACACACATACTCAGTAAACCCCCCCACACACGCACACACACACGGTTACACACACACAGTTACACACACACACAGACACACAGTTACACACACACACAGTTACACACTCACAGTTACACACACACAGTTACACACACACACAGTTACACACACGCACACATAGTCTCTCCCCGATCCCCAGTGACTCTCCCCCGATCCCCAGTAAGTCTTTCCCCCGATCCCGTGAGTCCCTCCCCGATCCCCAGTGAGTCTCTCCCCCCGATCCCCAGTGAATCTCCCCCGATTCCCAGTGACTCTCCCCATGAACGCCAGTGAGTCTCTCCCCCGATCCCCAGTGAGACTGTCCCCCGATCCCCAGTGAGACTCCCCCGATCCCCAGTGAGCCTCCCCGATCCTCAGTGACTCTCGCCCTGATCCCCAGTGAGTCTCCCCTGATCCCCAGTGACTCTCCCCCGATCACCAGTGAGTCTCTCCCCGATCCCCAGTGAGTCTCTGCCCGTTCCCCAGTGACTTTCCCCCTGATCCCCAGTGAGCCTCTCCCCCGATCCCCAGTGAGTCTCTCCCCCCGAAACCCAGTAAGTCTCTCCCCCCGGTCCCCAGTGAGTCTCCTCCCCGATCCCAGTGAGTCTCTCCCCCGATCCCCAGTGAGTCTCGCCCCCCTGATTCCCAGTGACTCTCCCCTGATCCCCAGTCTCTCCCCGATCCCCAGTGAGTCTCCCCCGATCCCCAGTGAGTCTCTCCCCCCGATCCCCAGTGGGTCTCCCCCCGATCCCCAGTGAGACTCTCCCCCCGAATCCCAGTGAGTCTCTCCCCCGATCCCCAGTGATACTCTCCCCACGATCCCCAGTGAGTCTCTCCCCCGATCTCCAGTGAGTCTCTCCCCCGATCCCCAGTGATACTCTCCCCACGATCCCCAGTGAGTCTCTCCCCCGATCTCCAGTGAGTCTCTCCCCCCGATCTCCAGTGAGTCTCTCCCCCCAATCCCCAGTGAGTCCCTCCCCGATCCCCAGTGAGTTTCTCCCCGATCCCCAGTGAGTCTCCCCCTGATCCCCAGTGAGTCTCCCCCGATCCCCAGTGACTCTCCCCGATCCCCAGTGAGTCCCCCCTGATCCCCAGTGAGTCTCCCTCCGATCACCAGTGAGTCTCCCCCCGATCCCCAGTGAGTCTCCCCCTGATCCCCAGTGAGTCTCCTCCGATCCCCAGTGAGCCTCCCCGATCCCCCGTGAGTCTCCCCCTGATCCCCAGTGAGTCTCTCCCCCGATCCCCAGTGAGTCTCCCCCGATCCCCAGTGAGTCTCTCCCCGATCCCCAGTGAGTCTCTCCCCGATCCCCAGTGAGTCTCTCCCCGACCCCCAGTGAGTCTCTCCCCCGATCCACAGTGAGTCTCTCCCCGATCCCCAGTGAGTCTCCCCCTGATCCCCAGTGAGTCTCCCCCGACCCCCAGTGACTCTCCCCGATCCCCAGTGAGTCCTCCCCGATCCCCAGTGAGTCTCTCCCCCGATCCCCAGTGAGTCTCTCCCCCGATCACCAGTGAGTCTCCCCCGATCCCCAGTGAGTCTCTCCCCGATCCCCAGTGAGTCTCTCCCCCGATCCCCAGTGAGTCTCCCCCGATCCCCAGTGAGTATCTCCCCCGATCCCCAGTGAGTCTCTCCCCCCGATCCCCAGTGAGTCTCTCCCCGATCCCCAGTGAGTCTCTCCCCCGATCCCCAGTGAGTCTCTCCCCGATCACCAGTGAGTCTCCACCGATCCCCCGTGAGTCTCCCCCTGATCCCCAGTGAGTCTCTCCCCCGATCCCCAGTGAGTCTCCCCCGATCCCCAGTGAGTCGCTCCCCGATCCCCAGTGAGTCTCCCCCCCGATCCCCAGTGAGTCTCTCCCCGATCACCAGTGAGTCTCTCCCCGATCCCCAGTGAGTCTCTCCCCGATCCCCAGTGAGTCTCTCCCCCGATCCCCAGTGAGTCTCTCCCCACGATCCCCAGTGAGTCACTCCCCGATCCCCAGTGAGTCTCCCCCTGATCCCCAGTGAGTCTCCCCCGATACCCAGTGACTCTCCCCGATCCCCAGTGAGTCCTCCCTGATCCCCAGTGAGTCTCCCCCCGATCCCCAGTGAGTCTCCCCCCGATCCCCAGTGAGTCTCCCCCCCGATCCCCAGTGAGTCTCCCCTGATCCCTCGTGAGTCTCCCCCTGATCCCGTGAGTCTCTCCCCGATCCCCAGTGAGTCTCCCCCGATCCCCAGTGAGTCTCTCCCCGATCCCCAGTGAGTCTCCCCCCCGATCCCCAGTGAGTATCTCCCCGATCCCCAGTGAGTCTCTCCCCCGATCCCCAGTGACTCTCTCCCCGATCCCCAGTGAGTCTCTCCCCGATCCCCAGTGAGTCTCTCCCCTGATCCACAGTGAGTCTCTGCCCGATCCCCAGTGAGTCTCCCCCTGATCCCCAGTGAGTCTCCCCCGATCCCCAGTGACTCTCCCCGATCCCCAGTGAGTCCTCCCTGATCCCCAGTGAGTCTCCCCCCGATCCCCAGTGAGTCTCCCCCCGATCCCCAGTGAGTCTCTCCCCGATCCCCAGTGAGTCTCCCCCCCGATCCCCAGTGAGTCTCCCCCGATCCCCAGTGAGTCTCCCCCCGATCCCCAGTGAGTCTCCCCCCCGATCCCCAGTGAGTATCTCCCCGATCCCCAGTGAGTCTCTCCCCCGATCCCCAGTGACTCTCTCCCCGATCCCCAGTGAGTCTCTCCCCGATCCCCAGTGAGTCTCTCCCCTGATCCACAGTGAGTCTCTGCCCGATCCCCAGTGAGTCTCCCCCTGATCCCCAGTGAGTCTCCCCCGATCCCCAGTGACTCTCCCCGATCCCCAGTGAGTCCTCCCTGATCCCCAGTGAGTCTCCCCCCGATCCCCAGTGAGTCTCCCCCCGATCCCCAGTGAGTCCCTCCCCCGATCCCCAGTGAGTCTCACCCCGATCCCCAGTGAGTCTCTCCCCCGATCCCCAGTGAGTCTCTCCCCGATCCCCAGTGAGTCTCCCCCCCGATCCCCAGTGAGTCTCCCCCGATCCCCAGTGAGTCTCTCCCCGATCCCCAGTGAGTCTCTCCCCGATCCCCAGTGAGTCTCTCCCCGATCCCCAGTGAGTCTCTCCCCCAATCCCCAGTGAGTCTCTCCCCGATCCCCAGTGAGTCTCTCCCCCGATCCCCAGTGAGTCTCCCCCGATCCCCAGTGAGTCTCTCCCCGATCCGCAGTGAGTCTCTCCCCCGATCCCCAGTGAGTCTCTCCCCGATCCCCAGTGAGTCTCCCCCCTGATCCCCAGTGAGTCTCTCCCCGGTACCCAGTGAGTCTCCCCCCCGATCCCCAGTGAGTCTCCCCCCTGATCCCCAGTGAGTCTCTCCCCGATCCCCAGTGAGTCTCCCCCCCGATCCCCAGTGAGTCTCCCCCGATCCCCAGTGAGTCTCTCCCCGATCCCCAGTGAGTCTCTCCCCGATCCCCAGTGAGTCTCTCCCCGATCCCCAGTGAGTCTCTCCCCCGATCCCCAGTGAGTCTCCCCCGATCCCCAGTGAGTCTCTCCCCGATCCCCAGTGAGTCTCTCCCCCGATCCCCAGTGAGTCTCTCCCCGATCCCCAGTGAGTCTCCCCCTGATCCGCAGTGAGTCTCTCCCCCGATCCCCAGTGAGTCTCTCCCCCGATCCCCAGTGAGTCTCTCCCCGATCCCCAGTGAGTCTCCCCCTGATCCCCAGTGAGTCTCCCCCGATCCCCAGTGAGCCTCCCCGATCCCCCGGGAGTCTCCCCCCGATCCCCAGTGAGTCTCCCCCTGATCCCCAGTGAGTCTCCCCCGATCCCCAGTGAGCCTCCCCGATCCCCCGTGAGTCTCCCCCTGATCCCCAGTGAGTCTCTCCCCCGATCCCCAGTGAGTCTCCCCCTGATCCCCAGTGAGTCTCCCCCGATCCCCAGTGAGCCTCCCCGATCCCCCGTGAGTCTCCCCCCGATCCCCAGTGAGTCTCCCCCTGATCCCCAGTGAGTCTCCCCCGATCCCCAGTGAGCCTCCCCGATCCCCCGTGAGTCTCCCCCTGATCCCCAGTGAGTCTCTCCCCCGATCCCCAGTGAGTCTCTCCCCGATCCCCAGTGAGTCTCCCCCTGATCCCGTGAGTCTCCCCCGATCCCCAGTGAGCCTCCCTGATCCCTCGTGAGTCTCCCCCCGATCCCCAGTGAGTCTCCCCCTGATCCCCAGTGAGTCTCCCCCGATCCCCAGTGAGCCTCCCCGATCCCCCGTGAGTCTCCCCCTGATCCCCAGTGAGTCTCTCCCCCGATCCCCAGTGAGTCTCCCCCTGATCCCCAGTGAGTCTCCCCCGATCCCCAGTGAGTCTCCCCGATCCCCAGTGAGTCTCTCCCCCGATCCCCCGTGAGTCTCCCCCCGATCCCCAGTGAGTCTCTAATTTTCTGTTTTTTCTCCCAGTCTCTGTGACCCTGGATGTGGAAACAGCGAATCCCCAGCTCGAGGTGTCTGAGGATCTGAAGAGTTTGAGATGGACCCGGACCCAGAGGAGTCTCCCTGACACCAGGAAGAGGTTTACAGACTGGCCCTTTGTGCTGGGATCAGAGGGATTCACATCGGGGAGACATTACTGGGAGGTGGAGGTGACGGGGAATCGGGGCTGGGGTCTGGGAGTAGCCGCAGAGTCTGTGGAGAGGAAGGACCCGGTCAGTCTGAGCCCAGAGACTGGATTCTGGACCATTGGGTGGGTTGTTGATCAGTTTTATATAAATTCCTCTCCTGGATCCCGTCTCCGTGTCGGTCAGATCCCCGGGAAGGTGGGAGTTTATCTCAGTTATGAGTCTGGGACAGTTTCATTTTACAACGTGGACACCAAGTCCCATCTCCACACCTTCACCGGGAATAAATTCACTGAGAAACTTTATCCTTTCTTCAGGACTGGGGATGAAAACCAGTTTCTGAGAATCTGCTCCGGTTCTGATCCGGATCGGGAAAGGGGCGGGGCCTCGGGGTGGTGACATCATCACTGACATCACAATGACTTGAGGGTCAGGGGCAGAGGTCAGGGGTTGGGGGTCAGAAACTGCCCTCGACAACAGTTTGTCACTAAATGTGTTGTTTAATTTGCAAATTGTAAAATCCCAATCAGACTGTAAATAAAAACAACCCAAATAAAAACGTCAGAGGATTAAAATAAAAAGGAAATTAAATATCTTGAACTTTCCCTTGCAGTTCATTGTAGTGCCGATTTTAGCCACACGATGGTGATGTCGAGCTGTACAAAGATCAGTAAAGTTTTACAGCGCAGTATCGCCACCTGCTGCTGGATACCTGGTACTGGCAGGAATACCAACAACTCAAAATGCTTAATCGCTGATCAGACAATTCAGGCAGGACCTTTCTTCACAACTGAAAGAGAATTGAATCAGAAACAAAGGAGGGAAAATAAACATGAGCCTGGACTTCCCACTTCCATGTTCCTGTCACACACCGAGTCCCTATCGGGAAATTCCACACAGCCGGTCTGGACAATGTTCAGAAAATCCCAGGTCGGGAGAGTGAGATTTCCCAGTTTGGGAACTTGCTGTGTGTCAGGAGCTGAATTCACAAATCTGAGCGTGTATTCCGAGTACAGAGAGGATAAGAATGTCCTCCTGGTTTAATAACTGGGACATTGGTGGATAGTTCGAATGACCAAAAAGGTGAGGAGGGGTTATTGGGTTACGGGAATAGGGTGGAAGTGAGGGCGTAAGTGGGTCGGTGCAGGCTCGATGGGCCGAATGGCCTCCTTCTGTCCTGTATGTTCTATGTTTTAGGTCCAGTCTGTGGAGAGGGAAATGTGGTGTTGGATGCTCTGGTGCACAGATGAGCCAACACAGTTGTATGTGGTACAACTCTATTTTATTATAACTCTTATAATACAGTTCGTTCTGGATACTCTGCACGTGCTGTCTCCCTGAGTGTCTTTGGCAATAGCTGTGTCCTGGTTCTCCTCTGCAGCTCTTACTGACCACCAGGGGTCGTGTCTGTGCTTTTATATCTTTCTGTCATTGGTTGTGGTGTTGTGTGTTCTGATTTGTCTGTTGGTGTGTCTATCATGATGTGTGTGTTTGAATATCATGACATCCCCCCTTTTTACAAAGACAAGTGCCTACGTGGTTATAAATATAATTGTGTCGTGAGTGCATCTAAGAGTGTGCGTTTGTGTTGTGTACAGCGTGTGTTTATGACGTAACTATTTACATGGGGCGATGTCGGGTGCGTCACACTAACAAGGTTGTACCATAACAAAACTTGGATGCGAGAGAAAAAAAAAACTTGAACATTGGTCCGGTCAGACGATATCTGGAACAATAAACAACAACAGGTTATAATACAGAAGTGTTTGACTTTTTGAACGTATTAACAGCGTTATAAGTCCAGTCTAATGGGTGACCGCCTCAAGAATGGGCTGGTCCTCAAGCCGGTTCAGCTGTGGAGATTTGGGGTCACACTGGTTCACCTTGGACTGTTGGAGGTGATGCTGTTGCCGAAGTCTCTACTTTACCATGTGTTGTACTTCATGCAGTGCTTGGTTTTTTTCATTCTTGCAAATATAACATTCAACATCTTTGTTAGTGGTGCCCTGGCTGTGGTTTGGTTCTGGTGGCGATGGAAGGGGCATGATCCGTGGCATCTCCACGAAGTCATCCTTGGGAACCAGTGGAGGATCCGGCGTGTGCGTACGGTGCAGTTGCGAGCGTGGAAGGCGGCACAAAGCCCGCTGATTGCGCCTACGCACCAATCCATCCGCCCTGCATGCCAGGAACAAGGTGGAGTCTGTTTTCTTTTTATGTTTGTGGTGGACGGCATCTTGTAGCCGATGGGTCGTTGCCATCGAAGTAGCACCATCACTAATATCATGCAAGGCGATGACTGTGCCAGATGTGGAAGTTGGCCAAGACCGTGTACGCTGGTTCCGGCCTTCTGCTGTGCCGGAAGGGCGACTCCGCAGAGAAACGTCGAAGCATGTCGCCTTGGAGAGAGAATTGTTGCTCGCATCAACGTCTGGCGATGGCGCGAATTGGTGTGTCCATCTTGGACCGCCGGTGCTGGTTGCCACTGCCGACCCAGTGGGACTGCCACGCGATCCATTCCCTGTCGCCGTGGCATCTGCCGTCACCCGGAGCGTGCCATCACCGAGGCCGCGACACCGCCCGTCCGGAGCAAGGTCTGGCGTGCGCAAATCAGAGTCGGCGCTTGGCTGCTCCCCATCTGGAGTCCGGTCTGCCTTCCGCCGATGCCCCCCGTCCGGAGTCCCAACAAGTTCACTGGAGGCAGCCGAGATTCCCTGAAGCTGCACTTCTGGAGTCGGAACATGCAGGAATGCACCAACCAGTGGAGAGGCTCGAGCCATCGAGGGTGGAAGCGGTGCGCCGCCACCGCAGTCGTCAGTGGTCCCACCGTGATCGTTGAGTGCCTCGGTACGCACTAGGCGAGGTCTGTCACCTTGCACCTTTTGCATGGGAAGTGGGATGCTGTCGTCACTCGTCTCACATCCCGTGGATAGATCGTCATTAGCAGCTTGCTGTTCACTAGGGTTGGGTAAATTGTCAGAGTTTTCATCTGGTGGTGCACACCATGTCGGTGGACTGTCATTGTCTTGCCATTGTCCTTCATTTGGGCTTTTCTTCTTTGGAACTTTAAATCTTCCCCCAGACATTGCAGAACCTTGTTTATTACCCCAAATTCTCCCATATGTATGGTCTCGAATATAGGATCCACTGTTTCTATCGACATTGTACCATTTTTTCGATCCGTACTAAAACACTGGCAATTCTCAGTCTGCTCCTTGCACGTTAAACATTCAATTAATTTTGTTAGCAAATCCTCAGCATCCTTCTGTGGCCGTGCAGCATTATTAATCTCTGTTCGGCTACAATGATCCTGAAGGTCAGCGCATAAACCTTTTTTCTTCGGGCTTGGACGAGGCGATTCCTTTGGCTTGTCTTCAGTTGGGCTTGAACAGTCTTCAGCGCTGTGCCCTTTATTGTAGCATGAGAGACCGTCATGGTCATGCTGCTGTGTAGTGGAGCATGGTAGGCTGTTATAGCCTTCTTGCTGTTCACGGGAGCATGGCAGACTTGCATCGTCTGCCGCTGGTTGGTCAGGAGAGGTTGCTAGACCCTCATGGTCTTGTTCCTGCAAGGACTGCGCTCTGGAGTCTTGCGTTCCTTCCATCGTGGAGTCCGTCCACGAGCTCTCTGTGGAGGCTTGTGACACTGGAGTCACTTCTTGTTCGTGCAAGGACTGCGCTCTGGAGTCTTGCGTTGCTTCTATCGTGGAGGCTGTCCACAAGCTCTCTGTGGAGGCTTGTGACACTGGAGTCACTTCTTGTTCGTGCAAGGACTGCGCTCTGGAGTCTTGCATTTCTGCAATTGTGGAGTCTGTCCACGAGCTTGCTGTGGAAGCTTGTGACACTGGAGTCACTTCTGGTTCATGCGAGGACTGCACTCTGGAGTCTTGCATGTCTTCTTTCATAGAGTCGGGAACGTTGAGCGGGACGTGGACCACGCTCTGTGTGGCAGCAGGGCACTCTCCGTGTGCTTGCACCGCTCCCTGTCTGTTAATGTCAGGCTGCAGCATCATCCGGTACTGATAAGTTGGGACGTCATATCTGCTGGATTGAAGATCCTCAAATCCGAAAAATGAATCCGCATCTGCGTCGGATTCAATGTGGGGGCCGCCAATGTGCAACACGAAAGGTTCGTCCGAGTCATAGTCATATAGGACCACGGAGCTATCATTGGGCTCGCGAGGTCCGGAAACACTGTAAAAATCGTCATCGAAGTATTCAAGGTCGGAATCATCGGCTTGTGCGTAGGTAACTGCTTGTCGGAGGGTTCTTCGGAGGTTAAATTCATCTCCTGGGTCAATTTGCGGCACTGTGCTGTCGTTCCAGGTGAAGGAAGGTTGTTTTACAGCTTTAACAGATTTTTGTTTTTTTGATTTGGGACGTTTCCCTTTTAAATTGGATTTGGGACATTTCCTTTTTAAATTGATCCAGTCTTGGGCCTCTGACATCCTGACGCTCGGTATGTAGCACGTAGGAAGCGACTGCGCATGCTCAGATCGCTGTTCCTTTACCGATGGCCGTTTTCTTGACTGCGCATGCGCAGCATCTCGCGCATGCGCAAACGAAACTTCCGGTTCTGCGCACTTCTCGCGCAACTGTGCTAGCGTTATACCTTTATCAAGATGGCCGCCGACCTCGACCCAGCCTTTTCTCAGGCCCGGGATTTCGGGCTCCGGGATCCCAGCCACGAGGTGAGTACTGCAGCTTTTCTTACCTTTAAGTCCCCATTGGATTGCGTATTCTTCACAGTACTTGGCGAATTTGCCCATGACTGCCTGGTAATCGTGCCTTTGCTGCCTCCTGAAGAACCTGAACCTTCTGAACATTGCTCTTGCCCTTGCACCGGCGACGGTGAGGAGAAATTCAATTTTTTCCTTATCATCCAGGTCCTTGAGTTCAGCTGCCGCCAGGAACAACTCGAACATTTGCCGGAATCGCCGCCAGTTTTCGTGGAGGTCGCCGTCGCACTGGAGCGCCTGCGGAACCGGGAGCTTGTACATCATGCCTGGGCACTGCTGGTTGTCTCTGTACACTGAGGTATGCCGGCAGGTATCGATCCACTCCTGTACCATGTGGTGTTGGGTGCTCTGGTGCACAGATGAGCCAACACAGTTGTATGTGGTACAACTCTATTTTATTATAACTCTTATAATACAGTTTGTTCTGGATACTCTGCACGTGCTGTCTCCCTGAGTGTCTTTGGCAATAGCTGTGTCCTGGTTCTCCTCTGCAGCTCTTACTGACCACCAGGGGTCGTGTCTGTGCTTTTATATCTTTCTGTCATTGGTTGTGGTGTTGTGTGTTCTGATTTGTCTGTTGGTGTGTCTATCATGATGTGTGTGTTTGAATATCATGACAGGAAACAGAGTTGACGTCTCGAGTGGAATATGAATCTTTTTCAGATGATTTCCTGCAGTCTCAGTATTTTGTTTTTATTACAACAGATCGAATTGTTAGATTGTATAAATATAGTTCACTTGATTCACCAACATTACTTGTCAGCAAAACAGTAAACCTAAACCCACAAACTGTTTATGGATTTATTTTTAACCCAGCAATTTCTCAGAATCTTTATGTTATTCAGACCCTCAAATATATTTCAATGTTCAATTAGTTCACACACCTTCACTTCAGTCACTAATATCTGCTGATGTCTCTCCAGGGTTCCTCTGTTTTGATCTTTATTCAGGTAAATAAATAAACACATTTTTTACATACAAATCCTAATTTCCGTGGAGCCACACCGCCACCTGCTGGTTGAGATCGGGTCTCCAGAGATTTATTTGTCCTGCATTACTGACTTTGCTGGTGGTGCTGGAACACAGCTGTTTCTTTTTGGGGAGACGATTCTGTTGACTGTTTACAAACTTAACTATAACTAGCGAAGGGAGCATCACTGTTTGTGTCAGTGAGTGGCTCCATTAGTCTGTGTAGATATTAGGGATGGACAACAAATGCTGGCTTTGCCATTGACACCCGCCTGTTCTGAGCTGCCACCATGTTCTGAGATTGGGTTCTTTGGCTCGGACTCTGGGTCTGGGACGTGGTTCTCAGACAGACTGGAGACAGACTTTAGTATCCGCTTCAACACTTGTTTATTAGGATTACTTCTGAACCGGTTACAGAATAGGCACGTAGCTCTTAGGCATGATTCCAAACTCTCCCTTGAGAGTCGAACACATGACTGACGAGAGTCATTGTTACATCATCATCAACGTCACACAATAGAATATCCCACCTGTTAACCCTTTAAACACATCAACCCTTTATAGACACGTTTGTCATAATATACACCAGTATATCATGGTGCAGACACACACTGACGGACACACAGTGGGACCAATCAACATACCAACACCGCAGCCAATCACCAGTGAGAGCACACGCATTATAAAGACAGGGGGCATCAGAGTTCCCGCTCATTCGAGTAGCAGCTAGCTAGGAGCACAGAGCTCGCAGCCTGCAACACAGACATTCACCATGTGCTGAGTGCATCTACTGGTTAGGACAAGGCAAAGGTCTTTAGTTAAAGCTGGTATCGTATTTACCCACAGTTCAAGTATGTTTAAATAGTTAATCTTTCAATAAAATAGTGTTGCACTACTTCAAGTGTTGGTGATCTATATGATCCAGAACACCCAACACATCATGATACCAGGAGTGGTTGCATACTAGCACTTCTTAGACCGGCCTGCCTTCCGCCAGCATTCCGTCATCCTGCAACCTGGACAACATCAGCCCGCCGCCGCCGCTCCGCATCGCCGGCAACCTCGGGGCCAACTGGAAGATTTTCAAACAGCGCTTCCAGCTCTTCCTCGAAGCCACGGACAGGGAGGGTGCCTCGGACACCAGAAAGATTGCTCTTCTCCTCTCCACGGCCGGGGACCATGCCATCCACATTTTCAACTCTCTCACCTTTGCAGATGACGAAGACAAGACAAAGTTCAAGACGGTTCTCCTCAAATTTGACACTCACTGCAGCGTGGAGGTGAATGAAAGTTTTGAACGCTACGTGTTGCAGCAGCGTTTGCAGGGTAAGGATGAACCTTTCCAATCCTATCTAACGCACCTCCGCATCCTTGCGCAATCTTGCAGCTACGGGCCCACCTCCGACTCCATGATACGCGACCAGATCATTTTCGGTGTTCAGTCGGACCTCCTACGTCAGCAGCTCCTCAAAGTAAAGCAACTCACCCTTGCGGCCGCCATCGAGACCTGTGTCCTACATGAAAATGCCACGAGTTGGTATTCCCATATACAAGCGGCTGTAACGGCGCGGCAAGGTCCCCACGAGGCAGAACGGGTCCAAGTGATTGAGCACCTCCAGGGCCTCAGCCTGGATGAGGGCGGCCATTTCGCGCGCTTTTCACGGACTCCCGTGCCTGTACACACCAAACAGGGGGACGGCGATGTGGAGGAACGTAATGCGCAGGCGCGCACCATGCATGACCGCACCACGCATGCGCGGTGGCGCAGCGAACGTGATGTCACGACGTGGGGTAACTGTGGCTCCGCCCATTTAATGCCCCTCAAAATCTCGACAATGCGTACGATGTGGAAGACTTGCCCACTATGCTGCCTGCTGTCGAGCAGCTCAGCCTTCCAACTCATATCGCTTCAGCCAGCCTCGCAGGAATGTTCGGGCAATTCAATCCACGGTCAATGAGTCCGATTCCGACCTCCCACACAGCAGTGACACCGAGGACCTGAAGGCGCCTTTTCGAGTCGGTGTCGTAACGAAAAACAGGCTGTCCCCGAAGCAAAGACACCAGCCGCTGTCGGTATACAGCATCGATCCAGACGATGAGTGGTGTGCCACCCTGACGGTCAACCGGTCCCAAATACGACTCCGCCTGGACACTGGCGCCTCCGCCAATTTCCGTGTACCGAGATACAGTGAAAAGTATTTTTTTGTTGAGCTGCTCGCAGAAAAATACATTTCACTGTACCTCGGTACACGTGACAATAAACAAATCCAATAAATCTCATGGCGTGGTCTGCTTTTCAAAGCCTTCGTGTCAAACCAACCATTCTTCCATCGGCCTGCCAGCTATTGGACTACAATGGCAACATCATTCCTGCTACCGGCTCATGCCAACTCGAAGTGACGCACAAGTCACGAAAAGCCATCCTTCCTTTCGAGATCGTGGGCTCCTCGAAGGACTCTCTGCTTGGCGCACAGGCGTGCAAGCTGCTAACTCTCGTTCCAAGAGTTCACACTCTCTCTCCTGATGACACGTCTGCCTTCCAGGATGCTGACTTAAGGGCGCAACTCAACGCCATCATCGACCAGCACCACGACGTCTTCGACGGCATGGGCACGATCCCATATACTGACAAGATCCTACTCAAACAGAACGCCACGCCTGTGGTGCATGCACCTCGCAGAGTCCCAGCACCCCTCAAGGACCGCCTCAAGCAGCAGCTGCAGGACCTCCAAGACCAAGGAGTGATCTCCAGAGTTACGGAACCAACCGACTGGGTCAGTTCCATGGTGTGCGTAAAAAAGCCTTCAGGCGATCTCAGAATCTGCATTGATCCAAAGGATCTGAATCGCAACATAATGAGGGAGCATTACCCAATCCCCAAGCGCGAAGAGATCACATGCGAGATGACTCGCGCCAAGCTCTTCACCAAACTTGGTGCCTCGAAAGGATTCTGGCAAATCCAACTAGACAGATCCAGTAGGAAACTGTGTACCTTTAACACCCCTTTTGGCAGATCTTGTTACAACAGGATGCCGTTTGGGATCATATCGGTGTCAGAAGTGTTCCACAGGATCATGGAACAATTGATGGAAGGCATTGAATGTGTTCGCGTCTATGTCGACGACATAATCATTTGGTCCACCACCCCGCAGGAGCATGTCAGTCGCCTCCAGCGCGTGTTCAAACGCATACGGGAGCAGGGCCTACGCCTCAACAGAGCCAAATGTTCCTTCGGTCAGACGGAACCAAAGTTCACGGGGGACCACATCTCCCAGTTGGGTGTGCGGCCGGATGCGGACAAGGTGGCTGCTATCACGGACATGAAAAAGCCAGAGGACAAGAAGGCGGTCCTCTGATTTCTGGGCATGGTCAACTTCCTAGGGAAGTTCATCCCTAACCTCGCCTCTCATACCACAGCTCTCAGGAACCTGGTCAGGAAGACGACAGACTTCCAATGGCTTCTTGCCCACGAGAGCGAATGGAAAGAACTTAAAACCAAACTTACCACGGCCCCGGTATTGGCCTTTTTTGATCCAGCGAAAGAGACAAAAATTTCGACCGATTCCAGCCAATCTGGCATTGGGGCAGTGCTCCTGCAACGCGATGAGGCCTCATCATGGGCCCCCGTTGCATATGCGTCACGCGCCATGACCCCCACGGAACAGTGCTACGCGCAGATAGAAAAGGAGTGCCTGGGCCTTTTGACCGGTGTCGTCAAGTTTCATGATTATATGTACGGCCTTCCCCAATTCACCGTCGAGACCGACCATCGCCTGCTGGTCAATATAATACAGAAAGACTTGAACGACATGACGCCTCGCCTCCAGCGCATTCTGCTCAAACTCCGGCGATACGACGTCCAGCTCGTATACACCCCGGGCAAAGACCTGATCATAGCCGACACTCTGTCCAGGGCAGTCAACACCCCGTGTGACCCAGCGGGATTCATCTGCCAGGTTGACGCCCATGTGGCCTTCGTGGCCTCCAATCTACCTGCCACGGATGAACGCCTCGTCCAAATTCGACACGAGACAGCGGCTGACCCCCTGCCAGAGCGTGTCATGCGCCACCTAACAGACGGGTGGCTCAAGGGCCAATGCCCGCAGTTCTACAACATCAGAGACGATCTGGCGGTAGTCGATGGTGTCCTCCTGAAGCTGGACCGCATTGTCACCCTGCACAGCATGCGCCAGCTCGTCTTGGAACAGCTACACGAGGGCCATCTTGGCGTGGAGAAGTGCCGCCGCCGGGCCCGAGAGGCAGTGTACTGGCCCGGCATCAATGACGACATCGCCAACACAGTGCTCAACTGCCCCACCTGTCAGCGCTTCCAGCCGGTCCAACCACGTGAGACCCTACAGCCCCATGAGCTGGTCACGTCCCCTTGGTCCAAGGTCGGCATCGACCTGTTCCATGCGCTGGGCAGGGATTATGTTCTGATTGTAGACTATTTTTCTAACTACCGGGAGGTGGTACGTTTGCACGACATCACATCGTCTACAGTCATCCGTGCCTGTAAGGACACCTTTGCTCGTCACAGCATCCCACTCACTGTGATGTCGGACAATGGCCCCTGCTTCGCAAGCCAGGAATGGTCCAACTTTGCCAGGAGGTACAACTTTGTGCATGTGACACCCAGTCCAGCACAAGTGGGTAGCACTGTGGCTTCACAGCGCTAAGGTCCCAGGTTCGATTCCCCGCTGTGAATCACTGTCTGTGCGGAGTCTGCACGTTCTCCCCGTGTGTGCGTGGGTTTCCTCCGGGTGCTCCTGTTTCCTCCCACAGTCCAAAGACGTGCAGGTTAGGTGGATTGGCCATGCTAAATTGCCCTTAGTGTCCAAAAAGGTTAGGAGGGGTTATTGGGTTACGGGGATAGGGTGGAAGTGAGGGCTTAAGTGGGTCGGTGCAGACTCGATGGGCCGAATGGACTCCTTCTGCCCTGTATGTTCTATCTCTGCTCTGACTGAGGCTCCCGAGAGACGCTCTGCATTTCTTTGACAGCCCCTGACCAGAAGATTCTGGGAGAAATGCACAGCGGCAGCCAGTTGAGGTGGAGGGGGAAACTTATAGTGTAGCGGAAATCTGCAAATTATAGACACAAATTGGAAAGATTGGGGTCATTATCTCAGGCTACTGATCCTGGTATGGAGGGAAGATCTAATGAGGGAAGGCTGAGGGACTTGAGGCTGTTTTCGTTAGAGAGAAGAAGGTTAAGAGGTGACTTAATTGAGGCATACAAGGTGATCAGAGGATTGGATACGGTGGACAGTGAGAGCCTTTTCCCTCGGATGGTGATGTCTCGCACGAGGGGACATAGCTTTAAATTGAGGGGAGATAGATATAGGACAGATGTCAGAGGTAGGTTCTTTACTCAGAGAGTAGTAAGGGCATGGAATGCCCTGCCTGCAACAGTAGTGGACTCGCCAACACTAAGGGCATTAAAATTGTCATTGGCTAGACATATGGACGATAAGGGAATAGTGTAGTTGGGCTTTAGAGTGGTTTCACAGGTCGGCGCAACATCGAGGGCCGAAGGGCCTGTACTGCGCTGTAATGTTCTATGTTCTTTGTCAGAACTGGACAAAGCTAACCACGAAACAGATTTGTTTTAAAGTCCTGAGGCAGGAAAAGTGGGTCGGGGGGGAACTAAAGGTAAGGACTGTAATAGGGCAGAGAATTGAAGATGTTAAATCACAAATAAAGGCTGATGGTGCAAAACAAACGGGTGTGGTAATAAAGTAAAGAATCAACTTGCTGGAAAAACAAGGGAGGGGTCTGGGCAGGACTGCAAGAAGAGATGTTGCACATCTCCCTCAAAGTGCAAACATAACTTGGACGCAGACCTGTTCCCATAGCAACAAATTGTATTTGGAGGAGGTGAGCGCAATGAGTGGAGAAGCTGTTCGACGTGAGAACAGGTCGAGCCAGGTCGGAGGAGGGTGCTGGTGGATGGGGATTAGTTGGGCCTCATTTCAAGGCAGAAACAGAGAAACTCCCTGAGGGGACGAGGATGTGGAAGATGTGGATGGCATGGTCCCCGGCCGTGGAGAGGAGAAGAACAATCTTTCTGGTGTCCGAGGCGCCCTCCCTGTCCGTGGCTTCGAGGAAGAGCTGGAAGCGCTGTTTGAAAATTTTCCAGTTGGCCCCGAGGTTGCCGGCGATGCGGAGCGGCGGCGGCGGGCTGATGTTGTCCATTTTGCAGGATGACGGAATGCTGGCGGAAGGCAGATCACGTGCAGGTAGGTCTAAGAAGTGCTAATATCCCTCAACTCCTGGTATCATGATGTGTTGGATGTTCTGGATCACATACAGGTCACCAACACTTGAAATAGTGCAACACTATTTTATTGAAAGATTAACTATTTAAACATACTTGAACTGTGGGTTAATACAATACCAGCTTTAACTAAAGACCTTTGCCTTGTCCTAACCAGTCGATGCACTCAGCACAGGGTGAATGTCTGTGTTACAGGCTGTGAGCTCTGTGCTCCTAGCTAGCTGCAACTCGAATGAGCGGGAACTCTGATGCCCCCTGTCTTTATAGTGCGTGTGCTCTCACTGGTGATTGGCTGCGGTGTTGTGTGTGTTGATTGGTCCCACTGTGTGTCCATCAGTGTGTGTCTGCACCATGATATACTGGTGAACTTATTATGACACCTGTTACATCTCTAATGGTGCCCTGTTCCGATGGAAGGTACAGAAACGATAACAGTGTCTGTGTCTCTCTCCACACAGAGTTTTCTGAGTATTTCCAGCACTTTTTGTTTTTCATTTCAGATGCACAAATATTCCTGCTTCATAATCATTCATAATATTTCATTTATTTCACCTCATCCATCTTTACAATATGGATTCTGTGCTCATTCCTTGCTCCTGCATGCATGCTAATAACTTCAAGCTCTAATTCACCACCGTCTCTCTTGACTCCTGCACAGTCTCAAAATTATCCCACTGCTTGTCCGACATCAATACCGGAACTTTTCTCCAATTAAATAGCGGGTGACTGAAGCCATTGCCACGATCCAATGGTCACGCTGCACCCAAAAAGCAGCTCACCGTGTGGAAAATAAAAGCCGGGAGACTCCGCTCCCAGGATCTACCCAGCTCGCAACGCCTGGTGAGATCTAACGCGATCTCGCAAGGCGTTACGATGTAAATGGGCGGAATCACTTTAGAGCAAATCTGCATATCAGAGAGAGACAGCTAGTCTCGCGTTAATGTGCAGATTCCCCAGGTACCTGAGGCTTTGTGATTCATTCCCTTTGCCTCAGAGGCTTGGGTGAGTGCTGTACTGAACTGGTCCCCACAAACAGGGACCAGACATGATGGTGCTTGTGGGGGCCTCCCTGGGGATTGGAGGCCTCCAGCTGCATGCCCTTTGGACAGGTGGCACCCTGGTGCTGCTGGTGACACCTGGGCACCCTGCACTGCCAAGGTGCCCAGATGGCACTACCAGCTGGCAGGAGCATTGCCAGGTTGGCACTGCTAAGTTGCCAAGCTGGCATTTTTCTGAATTGGCCTGGGGTGCCCTCCTAAAGTGGGTTGGGGATGGTGGTCGCTTCGGGGTCCTCGGAGATCAGGATGCCCGATCTCTTGCTACACTGGGGAATTCCAGCAAGTGGTCCTTAGTGCACAAAATGGTGTGATGTGCTCTCGGCCGCGTTCCCCGCTGAGGAACCTTATACAACGCGGTTGGGTTGTATAACTATGTGTTTCCCGGCGCTGCGAGTGGTTAAACGCGCTATGGGACCAAAAATCTGTCTATCCCAGCCTTAACGATATTCATTGATGAAGCATGCACGCCCCACTGGGATAGGGAATTCCCTAGATTCACAACTCTTGGAGTGAAGTAATTTCTTCTCATCCTGGTCCGAAATGGTCAGCTTCTTATCGAGACTGCGCTCCCCTTGTTTTAGACTCCTCGACCCGCAGAAACAATCTCTCAGGGTCCACCCTATTAAACGGGCAGCACGGTGGCACAGTGGTTGGCACTGCTGCCTCGCAGCACCAGGGACACGGGGTTCGATCCCAACCCTGGGTGACAGTCAGTGTGGAGTTTGTACATCCTCCCTGTGTCGCCGTGGGTTTGCTCCGGTTTCCTCCCACAGTTCAAAGATGTGGAGGTTCGGTGGACTGGCCATGATGAATTGCCCCGAGTTGAGGTTAAGGGGGATTGGGCCTAGGCAGGGAGCTCTTTCAAAGAATCGGTGCAGCCCCGATGGGCTGAATGGCCTTCCTCTGCACTATGAATTCTATGATTCTTTGAAACCCCTTCAGAATTTTGTTGGTTTCAATGAGATCACCTCTCCTTCTTCTAAACTCCAGAGAATTTAGGCCTCGTTTGCTCAGCCTCTTATCGTAGGACACTCTCCTTATCCCAGGAACCAATCTATTAATTGGGGCAGCACGGTAGCATTGTGGATAGCACAATTGCTTCACAGCTCCAGGGTCCCAGGTTCTATTCCGGCTTGGGTCACTGTCTGTGCGGAGTCTGCACATCCTCCCCGTGTGTGCGTGGGTTTCCTTCGAGTGCTCCGGTTTCCTCCCACAGTCCAAAGATGTGCAGGTTAGGTGGATTGGGCATGATAAATTGCCCTTAGTGTCCAAAATTGCCCTTAGTGTTGGGTGGGGTTACTGGGTTATGGGGATAGGGTGGAGGTGTGGACCTTGGGTAGGGTGCTCTTTCCAAGAGCCGGTGCAGACTCAATGGGCTGAATGGCCTCCTTCTGCACTGTAAATTCTATGATTAAGCCTTGGCTCTGCGGTCTGCAATATAAGTACATTCTTTCTGATACATGGGGACCTAAACTCCACCCAGCCATCCAGTTACAGGCTCACCGAAATGTTGCATAATTACAGCAAGACTGGATTAGTTTTTGTATTCCAACTCCCTTGAAATAAAGGCCAACATGCCATTTGCCTCCCTAATGGCTCACTGAACTTACGTGTCAACCTGCTGCATTCCTTCCACGAATACACCCAAGTCTCTTTGCGCATAAAAGCACACAAGGCTTAACGCCTTTTAAAAATGTTCAGCTCACACCCGGTCACGATGGAAGGCTCCCTGAAGGAAATGAATGAACCAAGTCTGGTTATTCAACAATCCATTTCTGCTCATCACAATTGCCTGTCCTGTTCTGAGATGTACTTATTGCCACTGGAGCCAGCGGCAGCGACTGACAAGTGTCCCAATTGATACGGGACCGCCAATTTTCAACTGGGTTGGACCTGAGCAACCCTCCGAGATGTCCAACTTTTGGGAGATGCTGAGAAACGATCAGAGGAAGGAGCTGTGCAGCCTCCACAAGGAGAAGGTGAAATTGTTTTGCAAAACGGACAATCAGCTCATCTGTGTTGTTTGCCAGAGTTCAAAAAGCCACCAAACCCACGGGTTGCTGCCGCTGGAAGAAGCTGCTGAAGAGTTTAAGGTGAGGAGATACTGTGTAAAGCAGAGGGACCTAACAGAATCGATCCTGATCACAATGGTGTTCATTGACTTGGGGTTGAGGCCTGGCTGTCAATACTTAAGACATTTTTGATACTGTGTTTGTATTTATGTCATTACAGAGCCATTAGTAATAATAATAATCGCTTATTGTCACAAGTAGGTTTCAATGAAGTTACTGTGAAAAGCCCCTAGTCACCACATTCCGGCGCCTGTTCGGGGAGGCTGGTCCGGGAACTGAACCCGTGCTGCTGGCCTTGCTCTGCATTACAAGCCAGCTGTCTTTGCCCACTGTGCTAAACCAGCCCATTACTTGGGCTGCGAGTTGTATTGTTGTTTTCGGCGGCCAGGGATAAAACGTGCAAGTGTTAGATTGATTAATGTAGACGAGCCCTTCAACTGCCTGATCCAGATCTGAAGCAGTTAGTGCCAGCATGAATCGTTCTATCACCGACACCTCTCCAACAGCCTTTGGCAATATGGTAAAATAACCGGGATCATGAAACAGGCAGATCCATTTTTCCGGGCCTTTTCCGAAAGAACTGCCCAAACAGAGGCAGCTTTAACAGGAATAAGCAATTTGGAAGTGTGGGAAAATAAATTTATTTTGAATCCGTAAGGAGGTAGTGGGCATGATTTAACGTGCAAAATCAGAGTTTCATTTCAGGCACGTGTAGCATGGTCTGCCTCAGTGCCAGTAGCGCCAAGAACAACTCCGCTATCAAGCAGGACTCCGGTGAGGAACGCCCCGACAAGGCCGTACTTACCTCATTTCCTGAACTAACCAGCTCAGCTCGTCAGTGCAGGAAGAGATCAGGGTGGAGTTTAAAAACGGTAGCATAGTGGTTAGCACTGTTGCTTCACAGCTCCAGGGTCCCAGGTTCGATTCCCGGCTTGGGTGACAGTCTGTGCGGAGTCTGCACGCTCCCCCTGTGTCTGCGTGGGTTTCCTCCGGGTGCTCCGGTTTCCTCCCACGGTCCAAAGATGTGTAGGTTAGGTGGATTGGCCATACTAAATTGCCACTTAGTGTCCAGGGATGTGCGGGTTAGATGGGGTTGCAGGGATAGGGCATGATCAATTGCCCTGAGTGTTCAAACGAAAGGTGAGGTGGGGTTACTGGGTTACGGGATAGGATGGCGGCGTGGGCTTTCCAAGGGCCGGTGCAGACTCGGTAGGCCGAATGGCCTCCTTCTGCACTGTAAATTCTATGATTCAATGATTCTACGATCTCTTGACTCTCCTCAGATGCCAAATCATGGCCTCCGGACTCCTCCCACTTCCCCAACTTACCTCTTAGGAGGTCCTCAAGCCTCCCACCCCCTCCTGAGAGCAGGCCGCTACCAGGTCCGATCCTAGCACAGGCAATCTAGCATCAGGGCACTTTGGCACTTCCAGCCTGGCATTCCCGGCAGTGCACCCGCCAGTGTGCCAGGGTGACAGTGATCGGTGCCATGTTGGCAGTACCAAGCGGGAATGCTAAGGTACGACCCTGCCCAGAGCCCGACTACCCGGGAGTCTCCGATGCCCTGGGAGACATCCCCAGGTGCCATTATGCCTGGTCCACGTTTGTGTGTACCAGTGCTAAATGGCGGCATGGCGAGCTCTCCCAGGTGTTTGTTCTTGGGCCTCGGGAGAATCGTGAGGCAACATTTGTAAATGAGCCGACTGGCCCGCTTAAATATGTTAATCTGGATCTTGCCCCGCGAGGGCGAGATTCAAAATGCGACGTCTCATAAGATCTCATTCGATCCGGCGACACATTCCGGGAAACGTAAATCTCGCGAGAACGCCTCTCAAGAAATTTACCGATCTTGTTGCTTCACCGAGATCTAATGAGATCTCCCATGTCACAAAAAAATTGGTGGTGTGGTGAATAGAGAGGACAGCCCGAGTTTATAGGGTGACATAAATGGGCTGGTGAGATGGGCAGAATGGTGGCAAATGGAATTTAACCATGAAAAGTGCGAGGTAATGCATTTTGGGAGTACTGACAAGACAAGCGAATATACAGGGAAGGGCCGGATGCTCCGAAGTACAGAGGATCAGAGGGATCATGGTGTGCATGTCCATAGATCTCTGAAGGCAGAAGGACAGGTCGGTAAGGTGGTTAAGAAGGAAGACTTTATTCCCTGAGCAGAGACTATAAGAGCGGGAGGTTTGCATGGCGTTTATTAGGCCACAGTTGGAGTACTGTGTGCAGTTGTGGTCGCCACACTACAGGAAGGATGTGATTGTACTGGAGGGGGTGCAGAGGAGATTCACCAGGATGTCACCTGGACTGGAGCATGTCAGCAATGGAGGGAAGCTGGTTAGGCCGGGGCGGTTCTCCTTAGAGCAGAGGCAGCTGTGGGGGAAGAGGGGGAGACCTGATAGAGATGTACACAACAATGAGTGACATCGGGTAGATAGGAAGAAACTTTTCCCCTTAGTAGAGGAGTCAATAACCGGGGCATAGATTTAAATTCGGGGCAGGTGATTGAGAGGGGATTTTGAGGAAAAGTTTTTACATCCAGAGGGTGGTTGGAATCTGGAGCTCACTGCCTGAAAGGGTGGGGGAGGCGGGAACATTTAAGAAGCATTTAGATCAGCACTGAAAATGCCAGAGCATACAAGGCTACATTTGATCTGAGTTAGATTTATTGTCACGTGTACAGTGAAAAGTATTGTTTTGCATACAGTCCAGACAGATCGTTTCATACATGAAAAAATACAGGACATACATAAATACCCAATGTAAATACAGACACACAGGCATTGGGTGAAGCACACAGAGTGTAGTGCGACTCAGTGGAGAAGATGTGTGGAGAGGTCAGTTCGGTCCATGAGGGTCATTCAGGAGTCTGGTAACAGCAGGGAAGAAGCTGTTTTTGAACCTGTCAGTGCCTGTTCTCAGACTTTTGTATCTCCTGCCCGGTGGAAGAGGTTGGAAGTAAGAATAACCCTGGTGGGAGGGGTCTTTGATTATGCTGCCCGCTTTCCCCAGGCAGCGGGAGGTGTAAATGGAGTCAATGGATGGGAGGCGGCTTCATGTGATGGACTCGGCTGTGTTCAAGACTCTGTGTAATTTCTTTTCATCTTGGGCCGAGCAGTTGCCATACCAGGCTGTGATGCAGCCAGATAGGATGCTTTCTATGGTGCATCTATAAAAATTAGTAAGAGTCAATGTGGACATGCTGAATTTCCTTAGTTTCCTGAGGAAGTATAGGCGCTGTTGTGCTTTCTTGGTGGTAGCGTCAACGTGGGTGGACCAGGACAGATTGTTGGAGATGTGCACACCTAGGAATTTGAAACTGTTAACTATCTCCACCTCGGCCCCGTTGATGCTGACAGGGGTGTGTACGATCCTTCACTTCCTGAAGTTAATAACCAGCTCCTTAGTTTTGCTGATGTTGAGAGAGAGATTGTTGTCATAACACAACACCACTAGGCTCTCTATCTCCCTCCTGTATTCTGACTCATTGTATGAATCTGACCCACTACGGTCATGTCATCAGCAAACTTGTCGATGGAGTTGGAGCCACATTTTGCCACACAGCCGTGTTTGTATAGGGAGTAGAGTAGGGGGCTAAGTACGCAGCCTTATGGGGCCCCGGTATTGAGGACTATTGTGGAGGAGGTGTTGTTGTTTATCCTTGCTGGTTGTTGTCTATGGGTCAGGAAGTCGATGATCCAATTGCAGAAGGAGGAGCCAAGTCATAGGTTTTGGGGTTTTATGAGATTGGCCGGGATTATGGTGTTGATGGCAGGGCTGTAGTCAATGAATAGGAATCTGATGTAGGAGTCCTTGTTGTCGAGATGCTCCAGGGTGAGTGTCGGGCGAGGGAGAAGGTGTCTGCTGTGGACCGGTTGTGGCGTTATGCGAATTGCAGTGGATCAAGGGGTTCTGGGAGTGTGGAGTTGATGTGTCTCATGACCGACCTCTCGAAGCCCTTCATAATGATCGATGTCAAGGCAACTGGACAGTTGCTGTTGAGGCACATTGCCTGGTACGTCTTTGGCACCGCTGTGATAGTTTCTTTAACCTCGGAACGGAGTAGGGAGAGGTTGCAGATGTCCGCGAACACACCCGCCAGTTGGTCCACGCAGGATCTGACTGCACAACCAGGGACTCCGTCAGGACCCGTTGCTTTCCAAGGGTTCACTTTCAAGAAGGCCGCCAAGTGCTGGGAAATGGGATTGGAATAGATTAGGTCCCAATGGCCGGCACAGTCACGGTGGGCTGAAGGGTCTCGTTCTGTGGTGTAAAACTCTGTAACTATGATTAAACAAATCAGACCAGCGGTAAAAGTGTTTTCATTATTATCAAAAGAAATCTAAAACTGGGGAAAACAATAGCATTTGCAACTTTTGCTGGTCGATGGGATTGCGATAGCATTATTGAAGGTCAGGGCAAGTCATGTCGATATGCACCCCCCTCAGCTCTCATACGGGCTATTGATCCCTGTAATCTCCCAGGTCGAATGAAACTTTTGACTCCCCTTGTTAGTGTACACCCTGTCTACATCTGTGAAAAATATTCATTGAGCCTGCCTCCACTGCTCCCCGGGGGGAGGCGGGGGCGGGGGGGGGGGGGGGGGGGGGGGGGGGGGGAGAGAGAGAGTTCCAAAAATTCACTCTCTGAGAGGACAAACATTTCCTATCTCCATCTTCAATGTGAGAGGTCTTATTTTTAAACTATGTCCCTAAGTTCTAATGACGTCCACTGTATGGTTGCTTACCAAAGAGAAGCAGGACAACAGGGTCAACAGGAGAATAAGTGGAACGATACTTCATTTCTCACAAGCTATTCCAGTCAACATATCCTCAATGTTAACTCCATGCCTCAGACCACAGATTGGCTTGCAAAGCAAATGGAGATCAGATGGTTCCTATGGACAGCAGCTGATCCCTCGTTCCAACTTTACCACCAGACAGCAATCTGCAAATCCACCCCAAACTGCTGAATGTGAAGAAGAAGAGACCTCATAAAATTCTGGAGAGTTCCACATAGGGCAGGAAGAGTCAATTCGGCCTCTAAATGTTTGTCCTACCATTCAATCAAATCCTGGCTGGTCTGGGTCTTAACTCTAGTCAATTATTTGATTTTATGATCCTTAATGTCAAAAATCTATCAAACTCCATTATGACAGATGAAATTAAAATCTGGATTTAAAAATCTAATGTTGTTTAAAAGAAAAAATCTGGCTCACAGGTCTGCATGTCAGTCAAGATCCACAGCGACATGATGGCACTGCAATGGCCTAGCAAGCCACTCCGTCAAGGGCAATTAGGGGTGGTCAAACACTCAGTTTGGGTTCTGCCAGAGTCATTCAGCTCCTGACCTCATTACAGCCTTGGTTCAAAAGTGGTCAACAGAGCTGAATATCAGAAGTGAGGAGAGAGTGACTGCCCTTGACATCAAGGTAGCATTCGACCGAGTATGGCATTGAGGAACCCTAGCTAAACTGGAGGGAATGGGAATCAGGGGGAAAACTCTCTGCTGGTTGGAGTCATACCCGGCACAAAGGAAGATGTTGTGGTGGTTGGAGGTCAATTGTTGCAGCATCAGGACATCACTGCAGGAGTTCCTTAAGGTACAGCAGTTCCTCAGGGTAGTGTCCTTAGCCCAACCATCTCCAGCTCCTTCACCTTCCATCCATCATAAGGTCAGAAGTGGTGATGTTTGGTGATGACTGGACAATATTCAGCACCATTCATGACTCCCCAGATAATGAAGCAGTCCATGTCCAAATGTAGCAAGACCTGGACAATATCCAGGCTTGGGCTGACAAGTGGCAAGTTACATTCACGTTACACAAGTGCCAGGTAATGACCATCTCCTACAAGAGAGGATCTAACCAACGGCCTTGACATTCAATGGCATTACATCACTGAACCCCCCCAATCAACATCTGGGGTTACCGTTAACCACAAACTGAACTGGACTAGCCATATAAATACTCTGGCTATCAGAACAGGTTGGAGATTAGGAATCCTACGGCAAGTAACTCAGCTTCTGACTCCTCAAAGCTTGTCCACCGTCTAGAAGGCACAAGTCAGGAGTGAGATGATAAACTCTCCATTTGTCTGGATCAGCTCAGCTCCAGCACTGAAGAAGCTCAACACCATCCAGGACAAAGCAGCCCCGCTTGATTGGCGTCCCTTCCACAAACATTCACTCCCTCCACCTCCGATGGACAGTGTCAGCCGTGTGCACCATCGACAAGATTCACTGCAGGAACTCACCGAGGTTCCTCAGGCAGCACCTTCCAAACCCACGGCCACCACCATCTAGAAGGACAAGAGCAGCAGATACCTGGGATCGCCCCCACCTGGAGGTTCCCCTCCAAGTCACTCCCCATCCTGACTGGGAAATATATCGGCCGTTCCTTCAGTGTCACCGGGTCCAAATCCTGGAGCTCCCTCCCTAACAGCATGGTGGGTGTACCTACACCTCAGGAACTGCAGCGGCTTCAAGACCGCAGCTCAGCACCACCTTGTCAAGGGGCAATTAGGGATGGGCAATAATGTTGGTCTAGTCAGTGGGCCCCACATTCTGGAATTGAATTTTGAATTTGTTCTGGCCGGGACAGCAGTGCTCACATCCCAGTGAATAGAAAACAGGAACCTATTCATTTTCTATATTCAAGACAGTGAGAATTTCCATTGTATAAACCAAATGGAATTTAATTTTCAGATATTTATGGTATGCTCACGTTAATTGATGTTCTTTGTTCAGGCGAAGCTGCGAACCTTCCTGAAGCCAGTCCAGGACAAGAAGAAGGACTGTAACGCTGTGAGAAGTGATTATGAGAAAATATTAAACCACATTCAGGTACTTTTGATGTCACTCTTTCTTTTTCTTTGACCAGTTCAATATTCAGTTCAAGGTTAGGTGGATTTATGAGCAGCAGGGTAACACAGTGGTTAGCACTGTTGCTTCACAGCTTCAGGGTCCCAGGTTCGATTCCCGGCTTGGGTCACTGTCTGTGCGGAGTCAGCACGTTCTCCCCGTGTCTGAGTGGGTTTCCTCCGGGTGCTCCGGTTTCCTCCCACAAGTCCAAAGATGTGCAGGTTAGGTGGATTGGCCATGCTAAATTGTCCTTCGTCTCCAAAAGGGTTAAGAGGGGTCATTGGGTTAGGGGGATAGGGTGGAAGTGAGGGCTTAAGTGTATCAGTGCAGACTCGATGGGCCGAATGGCCTCCTTCTGCACTGTGTTCTATGTTCTATTCGTCACCAAAATAAAATATCACTTCAGCAAATCTCCCATGTTCTGGTAAAACCCGAGTTCAATACAATACAGTAAAACAATCCTCAGTGTTTTGAAATTAATTTAAGGGATGTGGGTATCGCTGAGGGCACAGAGCCAACTACATTGGTGTAGGTCTGGAGTCACATGTAGGCCAGACCAGGTAAGGACGGCAGATTTCCTTCCCGAAAGGGCTTAGTGAACCAGATGGATTTTTAGGACAATCGACAATGGTTTCATGGTCGTCATCAAACTTTTAATTCCAGATTTTATTGAATACAAATTTCACCACCTGTCCAGGTGGGATTTGAACCTGGGTCACTGGAGCATTTCCCTGGCTCTTTTAATTACTAGTTCAGCGACAATCCCACTGCCTCCCCGAAGAGAGGGTTTTACTCTCGGGGCGACACGGTGGCTCAGTGGTCAGCATTGCAGCCTCACAGTGCCAGGGACCCGGGTTTAATTCCGGCCTTGGGTAACTTCCTGTGCGGAGTTTGCACGTTCTCCCCGTGTCTGCGTGGGTTTCCTCCGGGTGCTCTGGTTTCCTCCCACAGCCCAATGGTGTGCAGGTTAGGTGGATTGGCCATGCAAAATTGCCCCTCAGTGTCCAAACGGTTAGGTAAGGTTACAGGGATAGGACAGAGGATTGGGCCCAGGTAAGGTGCTCTTTCAGAGGGTCGGTGTTGATTTGATTGGCCGAATGGGCTCCTTCTGCACTGCAGGGATTCTATGAATATTCTTCTGAAAAAAACTGCACAACGTTTTTGGAATGTTCATTTCTATTAATCAACCTCCGTCCTCTTTCTCCAGGACCAAGGTATAAATGCAGAGAAAGAGATCAATGCTCAATTTGAGAAACTTCACCAGTTTCTCCGTGAGGAAGAGAGGATTGTATTGGAAGGTCTGAAACTGGAGAAAGAGGAAAAGAGTCAGGAGATGAAGGAGAGGATTGAGAAGATAACGGAGGAAATCTCATCGCTTTCCGCTGCTGTTCAGGATATTGAACAAGAGCTGAGGGAACAAGACAACATCAAGTTTTTAATGGTAGCTCTTCATCTGTTTTTTTTTTTTCTTTATCGCTTCCTTGACACCGTGTCCGAGATCATGCAGGTTGGCTAAAAAAAAACCTGAAACCTTGCCAGTTACGAGAACTGAAGGCTGACAGATCTGCTGAGAATTCCCGGAATTTCCTGAATTGTTCGGAATACGTCCCTGCTGACTCCGACACGTCAACTGCCATTTCAAGCTCCAACGAGCGTTGATTGACAGAAGGAGGTTCCCCGTCTCATTCGGGCCTATTACGATCCCGGACCAGATCCCAACAGTTGCTAGGATACCGGATAGAAACCCCAATATTCTATTTAACCTGTATGACTGTGAGGAAAGGATACCTCGCTGCAGGAGTGATTTCACCCACAAACAGTGATATGGCATATTAAAACAAACTTTATTACTAACACAGTCTCAATACCTTTAACCTTTTCAATACAAATAGCTTTCAATTATCAGTTGAACAATGTTTCTGAATACAGTGACACAATAACCCTTAACCGCTATCTTTACTCCCACTCAAACAAACCCATCTCAAACCAAAATCCACTTTGAAATACAGTTAGAACACTCAGAAATATTTGCTGTAAAGGGATAAACCACTTTGAGAGAGTGATATCCCTCAGGAACCAGCTGCAGTTTCTTGCCTGTCTCAACGTATTTCTTAACCTGCCAACCCTTTTCACCGGCAGATCTTTAACTCACTGTCTTGAGGTCAGCTGCTTCTGGCCTGTCCCCAGTCAAAGCTTTAACTGAACTGTTTAGGAAAGACACCGCTCGTGTGTCCACAGACAGATCTTTAACTGAACTGTGTTGGGAGCAGCTGCTTGTCTTCTGTTCAGATCCCAACCTAAAACTGCACTGAAACCCCAGAAACTGCTTCAGTCCTGGCTCCTCCCATTAACTCCATCACCTTGCAAAGCTGAACACAGTGGCCGCGATTTTCCGGCCACACTGTGCCAGAAAAACATTTCCCTGCGGTGCCGTGTGCGGTGAAAGCCGGGAGACCCCACTCCCAGTATCTACCCGGCTCGCCATGCTTTGTGACATTCAAAACAATCTCGCGAGACATTGCAAGGTGAATCCCGCCCACGATGGCCTGTGGCGGCCGCGCCATGCAACATGGCGCCGGTCGTGGGTGGATCCGGTCTGCCAAAAACTGCCACCCTGTAACCAACCTCGCCACCCTCCCCGGACCACCCCCCACCAGTCCCCGCTGCCCCTGCTGAAGCCCCCTCTGACAGTGGAACAGCCCCCTCTCCCGACTGTGGTGGCGTCCCCCCGACTGAGACCGCAGCCGCCACGCGATATCCCTGAATGGTGCGAGCACGCGCGAGCGATGCCGTCGGGGACTCGGCCCATTGGGGACGGAGCATCAGGAGAGGGCCTCAGGTGACATCCTGAGGCCGTCCTGACAGCGTGCGGCGTACTCCCCGAGTGTGCCATTTTCGAGGCGGTGGAGCATCGCAAACATGGTGAACGTGGATTCTCCGGCCGATCGCTGAATGCGATTTTGGCGTCAGCGATCGGAGAATCCAGCCCCATTTAAAATGGCGTCCCAATCTCTCGCTGCAACAGGGGGTACTGGCGACGCAGGCCCTCTTTAGGCCCCTTATTCAACACGTGTTTCTCAGCGCTCGAGTGCCAGGAAACACGTGGTTAAATGTGCTCGCTCGGGGACTTTGTTTCTTTCGAATTATCTCTCCTCAGGGAACCCCCTTAATATAAGCATAAATACATGAGCCCAAACTTTTGCAATGCTTTAATTGCACTTCTGGCTGCCTTGCAAACAGGATTTTTAAAAACACGACTGCAGCGGTCATACGCACCGTAACCCAGACTTTTCATGCTGACTGCACCAAATATATACACGATAATATATCTGAAATCCCCACATTATAACTTGAGAGGGCGCAACTCCACATCATGTGTGACTGACCAGGAGTCTCTCCCGCTCTTACCACCGGCCATTGGCACGTTTGGAAGGATTTACAGGTTAACAATCAGCCTGTTTGGCCACGTTTTGAACGCACCTTTCTTGGCCGTCAGGTCCGAAGGTGGGACTCGAACCTGGAATTTCTGACTCAGAGCCAGGGACCTGACCCACTGCACCACAAGACCTCCCAGTAACCAAAGGTTGATCCCTCACTCTGAGATTGTGATCCCTAGTTCTATTCTCCCCAGCCAGGGCAAACATTCTCCCAATATACACTCTGGGCAGGATTTTCCAGTCCCCCCTGTTGCCAGGATCATCCACTCCCACTGAAAGCCATTGGCTAGGCCACCGAATCTACTGTGGCGGGTCTCACCTCGACAGGCCGCAACATCCCTACCTCTCTAAAGCCCCTTAACCATTGTGCATTTCAATGCGACCGCTGCTCATTAATCTGAACACCAAGGTGGGAATTTCATGCGCTTCCTTCCCGCGGTGTGTTCCGGTCCCGCCGAAGTCAACTATTCACAGCGGGTTCTTTGGTGGCCACGCAAGAGGGGGCGGCATGTGTGGTGGGATAATTCCGGCCTAAGGAAAATAGGCCTGGGGTGAAATGTCCCAGTCCAGCCATTGGTATTTTCCAGTCCAGCCAGTGGAATATTCTAGTCCAGCCAGTGGAATTTTCCAGTCCAGCCAGTGGATTTTTCCAGTCCAGCACGTGGAATTTTCCAGTCCAGCACGTGGAATGTTCCAGTCCAGTCCGTGGAATTTTCCAGTCCTGTCCGTGGAATATTGCAGTCCAGCCAGTGGAATGTTCTAGTCCAGCCCGTGGAATGTTCCAGTCCAGTCAGTGGAATTTTCCAGTCCAGTCAGTGGAATTTTCCAGTCCAGCCCGTGGAATTTTCCAGTCCAGCCAGTGGAATGTTCCAGTCCAGCCAGTGGAATGTTCCAGTCCAGTCAGTGGAATTTTCCAGTCCAGCCCGTGGAATTTTCCAGTCCAGCCAGTGGAATGTTCCAGTCCAGCCAGTGGAATGTTCCAGTCCAGCCAGTGGCATGTTCTAGACCAGCCAGTGGAATGTTCTAGTCCAGCCAGTGGAATGTTCTAGTCCAGTTAGTGGAAATTTCCAGTCCAGCCCGTGGAAGTTTCCAGTCCAGCCAGTGGAATGTTCCAGTCCAGCCAGTGGAATGTTCTAGCCCAGTTAGTGGAAATTTCCAGTCCAGCCCGTGGAAGTTTCCAGTCCAGCCAGTGGAATGTTCCAGTCCAGCCAGTGGAATGTTCTAGTCCAGCACGTGGAATTTTCCAGTCCAGCCCGTGGAATGTTTCAGTCCAGTCCGTGGAATTTTCCAGTCCTGTCCGTGGAATATTCTAGTCCAGCCAGTGGAATATTCTAGTCCAGCCAGTGGAATTTTCCAGTCCAGCCAGTGGAATGTTCCAGTCCAGCACGTGGAACTTTCCAGTCCAGCACGTGGAATGTTCCAGTCCAGTCCGTGGAATGTTCCAGTCCTGTCCATGGAATATTCCAGTCCAGCCAGTGGAATGTTCTAGTCCAGTCAGTGGAATGTTCTAGTCCAGCCCGTGGAATGTTCCAGTCCAGCCAGTGGAATGTTCCAGTCCAGCCTGTGGAATGTTCCAGTCCAGCCAGTGGAATGTTCCAGTCCAGCCAATGGCATGTTCTAGACCAGCCAGTGGAAGGTTCCAGTCCAGCCAGTGGAATGTTCTAGTCCAGCCAGTGGAATGTTCCAGTCCAGCCAGGGGAATGTTCCAGTCCAGCCAGTGGAATTTTCCAGTCCAGCCAGTGGAATTTTCCAGTCCAGCCAGTGGAATATTCCAGTCCAGCCAGTGGAATGTTCTAGTCCAGCCAGTGGAATGTTCCAGTCCAGCCAGGGGAATTTTCCAGTCCAGCCAGTGGAATGTTCTAGTCCAGTCAGTGGAATTTTCCAGTCCAGCCCGTGGAAGTTTCCAGTCCAGCCAGTGGAATGTTCCAGTCCAGCCAGTGGAATGTTCTAGTCCAACCAGTGGAATGTTCTAGTCCAGTCAGTGGAATTTTCCAGTCCAGCCAGTGGAATGTTCCGGTCCAGCCAGTGGAATGTTCTAGTCCAGCCAGTGGAATGTTCTAGTCCAGTCAGTGGAATTTTCCAGTCCAGCCCGTGGAAGTTTCCAGTCCAGCCCGTGGAATGTTCCAGTCCAGCCCGTGGAATGTTCCAGTCCAGCCAGTGGAATGTTCCAGTCCAGCACGTGGAACTTTCCAGTCCAGCACGTGGAATGTTCCAGTCCAGTCCGTGGAATGTTCCAGTCCAGCCAGTGGAATGTTCTAGCCCAGTTAGTGGAAATTTCCAGTCCAGCCCGTGGAAGTTTCCAGTCCAGCCAGTGGAATGTTCCAGTCCAGCCAGTGGAATGTTCTAGTCCAGCACGTGGAATTTTCCAGTCCAGCCCGTGGAATGTTTCAGTCCAGTCCGTGGAATTTTCCAGTCCTGTCCGTGGAATATTCTAGTCCAGCCAGTGGAATATTCTAGTCCAGCCAGTGGAATTTTCCAGTCCAGCCAGTGGAATGTTCCAGTCCAGCACGTGGAACTTTCCAGTCCAGCACGTGGAATGTTCCAGTCCAGTCCGTGGAATGTTCCAGTCCTGTCCATGGAATATTCCAGTCCAGCCAGTGGAATGTTCTAGTCCAGTCAGTGGAATGTTCTAGTCCAGCCCGTGGAATGTTCCAGTCCAGCCAGTGGAATGTTCCAGTCCAGCCTGTGGAATGTTCCAGTCCAGCCAGTGGAATGTTCCAGTCCAGCCAATGGCATGTTCTAGACCAGCCAGTGGAAGGTTCCAGTCCAGCCAGTGGAATGTTCTAGTCCAGCCAGTGGAATGTTCCAGTCCAGCCAGGGGAATGTTCCAGTCCAGCCAGTGGAATTTTCCAGTCCAGCCAGTGGAATATTCCAGTCCAGCCAGTGGAATGTTCTAGTCCAGCCAGTGGAATGTTCCAGTCCAGCCAGGGGAATTTTCCAGTCCAGCCAGTGGAATGTTCTAGTCCAGTCAGTGGAATTTTCCAGTCCAGCCCGTGGAAGTTTCCAGTCCAGCCAGTGGAATGTTCCAGTCCAGCCAGTGGAATGTTCTAGTCCAACCAGTGGAATGTTCTAGTCCAGTCAGTGGAATTTTCCAGTCCAGCCAGTGGAATGTTCCGGTCCAGCCAGTGGAATGTTCTAGTCCAGCCAGTGGAATGTTCTAGTCCAGTCAGTGGAATTTTCCAGTCCAGCCCGTGGAAGTTTCCAGTCCAGCCCGTGGAATGTTCCAGTCCAGCCCGTGGAATGTTCCAGTCCAGCCAGTGGAATGTTCCAGTCCAGCACGTGGAACTTTCCAGTCCAGCACGTGGAATGTTCCAGTCCAGTCCGTGGAATGTTCCAGTCCAGCCAGTGGAATGTTCCAGTCCAGCCAATGGAATGTTCCAGTCCAGCCTGTGGAATGTTCCAGTCCAGCCAGTGGAATGTTCCAGTCCAGCCAATGGCATGTTCTAGACCAGCCAGTGGAATTTTCCAGTCCAGCCAGTGGAATGTTCCAGTCCAGCCAGTGGAATATTCCAGTCCAGCCAGTGGAATGTTCTAGTCCAGCCAGTGGAATGTTCCAGTCCAGCCAGTGGAATGTTCTAGTCCAGCCAGTGGAATGTTCTAGTCCAGCCAGTAGAATGTTCCAGTCCAGCCAGTGGAATGTTCTAGTCCAGCCAGTGGAATGTTCCAGTCCAGCCAGTGGAATATTCCAGTCCAGCCAGTGGAATGTTCTAGTCCAGCCAGTGGAATGTTCCAGTCCAGCCAGTGGAATGTTCTAGTCCAGCCAGTGGAATGTTCTAGTCCAGCCAGTAGAATGTTCCAGTCCAGCCAGTGGAATGGTCTAGTCCAGCCAGTGGAATGTTCCAGTCCAGCCAGTAGAATGTTCCAGTCCAGTCAGTGGAATGTTCTAGTCCAGCCTGTGGAAGTTTCCAGTCCAGCCAGTGGAATGTTCCAGTCCAGCCAGTGGAATGTTCTAGTCCAACCAGTGGAATGTTCTAGTCCAGTCAGTGGAATTTTCCAGTCCAGCCAGTGGAATGTTCCGGTCCAGCCAGTGGAATGTTCTAGTCCAGCCAGTGGAATGTTCTAGTCCAGTCAGTGGAATGTTCTAGTCCAGCCAGTGGAATGTTCCAGTCCAGCCCGTGGAATTTCCCAGTCCAGCCCGTGGAATATTCCAGTCCAGCCAGTGGAATGTTCTAGTCCAGCCAGTGGAATATTCCAGTCCAGCCAGTGGAATATTCCAGTCCAGCCAGTGGAATGTTCTAGTCCAGCCAGTGGAATGTTCTAGTCCAGCCAGTGGAATATTCCAGTCCAGCCAGTGGAATATTCCAGTCCAGCCAGTGGAATATTCCAGTCCAGCCAGTGGAATATTCCAGTCCAGCCAGTGGAATATTCCAGTCCAGCCAGTGGAATGTTCCAGTCCAGCCAGTGGAATGTTCTAGTCCAGCCAGTGGAATATTCCAGTCCAGCCAGTGGAATATTCCAGTCCAGCCAGTGGAATGTTCTAGTCCAGCCAGTGGAATGTTCCAGTCCAGTCAGTGGAATTTTCCAGTCCAGCCCGTGGAATGTTCCAGTCCAGCCAGTGGAATTTTCCAGTCCAGCCCGTGGAAGTTTCCAGTCCAGCCCGTGGAATGTTCCAGTCCAGCCAGTGGAATGTTCCAGTCCAGCCAGTGGAATGTTCTAGTCCAACCAGTGGAATGTTCCAGTCCAGTCAGTGGAATTTTCCAGCCCAGCCAGTGGAATGTTCTGGTCCAGCCAGTGGAATGTTCTAGTCCAGCCAGTGGAATGTTCTAGTCCAGCCAGTGGAATGTTCTAGTCCAGCCAGTGGAATGTTCTAGTCCAGCCAGTGCAATGTTCAAGTCCAGCCAATGGAATGTTCTAGTCCAGCCAGTGGAATTTCCCTGGCCAGCCAGTGGCACGCATCACCACAGGATCCCATCCCTCGACTAATGGGAAGGGCAGGAAAATCCCAGCCCTCGTTGACTCAATTTCTCCTGTTATGGTACCTGAACCAGATCCCAATTCATATTGAGACCCCAACTATTTTTCAATTTGTAAACTGTGAGGAAAGGCATCTTCACTCCAGGAGCGATTCCACTGACGAGTATTAAAGGAAACTTTATTATTCACACAGAATTTATCGCATTGTAATCCAAGAAAAAAATGCCTTTTAATTAATAGTTAAACAGTTCTATAAAAACAACGTAAGGTCTTTGATCTTACTGTCCCATTCACTTCTAAACTTTCAACAAAGAAAAAGCCCACCTGGAGGTTCTCCTCCAGGTCACTCCCCATCCTGACTGGGAAATATATCGGCCGTTCCTTCAGTGTGCCGGGTCCAAATCCTGGAACTCCCTCCCTAACAGCACGGTGGGTGTACATACACCTCAGCGACTGCAGCGGCTTCAAGAAGGCAGCTCAGCACCACCTTGGAGATGGACAATAAATATTGACCTAGACATTTTCGGCCACTCTCCAAAACTTCCTGTCCCGCCCACGACGATGCCTTCCCCTGACTGGCCGGGAAAATCCCATCCTTTGATGTAAAGTTTATTTCTGAATAAATCATAGAATTTACAGAGCAGAAGGAGGCCATTCGACCCATCGAGTCTGCACCGGCTCTTGGAAAGAGCACCCTACCCAAGCCCACCCCCCCACCCTATCCCCATAACCCAGTAACCCCCACCCAACACTAAGGGCAATTTTGAACGCTAAGGGCAATTTATCATGGCCAATCCACCTGACCCGCACATCTTTGGACTGTGGGAGGAAACCGGATCACCCGGAGGAAACCCACGCAGATACGGGGAGAATGTGCAGACTCCGCACAGACAGTGACCCAAGCCGGGAATCGAACCTGGGACCCTGGAGCTATTAAGCAATTGTGCTAATCACTATGCTACCGTGCTGCCCAAATGATGAATGGATGAATTAATGAAATAAATCAAGGTCATATGGAGTTGGTGTTGCAGGCAGTGTGCCCCAGGTGTACTATGTGGGGGTAGGCATTGCAATCCTCAATATCCACATTTTACCTGAACGGTTTAATCCAGGCAGCCACACCCCCAGTTTGGCTGGTGGTGCAGGTTTGGCGAGTGATCAGAGAAAGCCGGGTGTGACCGTGAGTCAGACAGAGTCAGGAATGCAAGCTGAGGGAGGTCCCCGAGGATTTCACTCCAATCCAATGGGTACAGATTGTTGCTGCCTGTCTGGATAAAGACAGAACCCGGAGGACGGATGAGAAATACCGACCATGGCATTGTGATGCAGGAGGCTGATCAAGTCGGGGCACTGGGTGGAAGCGTTGTGTTGGTGGTTGTGGGGCAGGGGAGAGGAGAGGTGTGGGAACAGGAATGTTGTGGTACGAGGGGACAGTTATAGTCAGGAGCACATCCCCAACGTGTAGGTTACGGATGGTTTGGACCCTGCTTGGCACCAGGGGCGAGGACATCTCCTGTGGCAGGGGACATGAAAATGGATTTGGGGATTTAATGTTTGGCTGACAGAGTGATGTGGAAGATTGGGGCTGGACAAAGCAGGGGCTCAGATTTCCCCCTCCTATCCGCGGCGAGGACAGCCGTGGGGGGGATGAAAAATCTGGCGGACCAGCAAAAGGATCATCGACATCCGGCAGGAAGTTCTGGTCCCAAACAGGGAGGGGATGGAAAATCCCAGCCTGGGTTTTTAACTTATTGGACACTGGACACTATTGGAAGGGCTGGTTTAGCACAGTGGGCTAAACAACTGGCTTGTAAAGCAGAACAATGCCAGCAGGGCGGGTTCGATTCCCGTACCGGCCTCCCCGAGCAGGTGCCGGAATGTGGCGACGAGGGGCTATTCACAGCACCGTCATTGAAGCCTACTTGTAGCAATAAGCGATTATTATTACTTGCATCATCTCTGGGAACAAAATGCCTTTAGTTTTAACTGTGACCTTTTATCCCCCCATGTCACCTCAGGCCTTTTACTTCTGTGAATCTCTCTCTGCCCCTTCTTGTTCCACTCTGCTCTACATTTTTACCCAATTCGCCACCCTGCTCGACACTCTTGACTTTTCCGGATCCACTCGCTGCCAGTCCGTACATTTCTGCCCAAAGTGAACGGACTTTCGCTGGACCGTCATGTCGTCCGTCCGGCTCACAAGGGTTCCTGAGGCAGGCGCGATGGAAAATCCCACCCGATGAAAGAGTTCGATAGGGGAGACATTGAGCAGATGTTTTGACCTGCGGGCAAGACCAGGGCTGGGGATCAATATCCGGATGAATGAAGTATCGTAGTATTTATGGTGGTGGGGGAGGGGAGATTGTACTTAAATCAGCACTTAATGGGGGGGCATGGGGAGGGGGATGGGGGTGAAGGACCAGAAGGACATATTGTTGGAATTCAATCGAGGAGGGTAGGTGGAGGCTCATTTGGAGCAGAAACACTAGCATGGACCTGTTGGGCTGGATGGACTGTTTGTCTGCTGTAAACATTTTCTAATACCTCATAACACAGCTGGAATGTGGATCTATGAGTTTTTTCGTGCCACAGAATTGAGTCATTTATAACATACTGGCTGAGCTGCAGAGAAGGACAAGTCATCTTCCATATATTATATAGATTTACAACACCTACAGCACAGCAATACACCATTCAGCGCAACCAACCCACCCGGGCGTTTATACTCCAGCCAAACCTGCTCACATTTTTCCTGATCCACATCTATCAGCTCTATTTCCCCGACATAGATTCTCTTTAAATATCCAGTCATCAATAATTATTATTTTTTAAAATTTGGAGTACCCAATTCATTTTTTCCAATTAAGGGGCAATTTATCGTGGCCAATCCACCTACCCTGCACATCTTTGGGTTGTGGGGGCGAAACCCACGCAGACACGGGGAGAATGTGCAGTCTGCACAGACACTGACCCAGAGCCGGGATCGAACCGGGGCAGCACGGTAGCCTTGTGGATAGCACAATTGCTTCACAGCTCCAGGGTCCCAGGTTCGATTCCGGCTTGGGTCACTGTCTGTGCGGAGTCTGCAAATCCTCCCCGTGTGTGCGTGGGTTTCCTACGGGTGCTCCGGTTTCCTCCCACAGTCCAAAGATGTGCAGGTTAGGTGGATTGGCCATAATAAATTGCCCTTAGTGTCCAAAATTGCCCTTAGTGTTGGGTGGGGTTACTGGGTTATGGGGATAGGGTGGCGGTGTTGACCTTGGGTAGGGTGCTCTTTCCAAGAGCCGGTGCAGACTTGATGGGCCGAATGGCCTCCTTCTGCACTGTAAATTCTATGATCTATGATCTATGAACCTGGGACCTCGGTGCCGTGAGATTGCAGTGCTAACCACTGCGCCACCGTACTGTCCCCCCAACAATCAATAATAATCTTTATTAGTGTCACAAGTAGGCTTACATTAACACTGCAATGAAGTTAGAATCATAGAATTTTATAGAATTTACAGTGCAGAAGGAGGCCATTCGGCCCATCGAGTCTGCACCAGCTCTTGGAAAGAGCACTCTACCCAAGGTCAACATCTCCACCCTATCCCCATAACCCAGTAACCCCACCCAACACTAAGGGCAATTTTGGACACTAAGGGCAATTTATCATGGCAAATCCACCTAACCTGCACATCTTTGGACTGTGGGAGGAAACCGGAGCACCCGGAGGAAATCCACGCAGACACAGGGAGAATGTGCAGACTCCGCACAGACAGTGACCCAAGCCGGAATCGAACCTGGGACCCTGGAGCTGTGAAGCACTTGTGCTATCCACAATGCTACCGTACAATTATCCGGGTGTAATATCCGTGTGCAATTCACCTCAACCACTCCCTGTAATAGTGAGCTCCAGATTTTTAACACTCTGTGTAAAGAATATTTTTCCGAATTCCCAATTTTCGTTTCTTGATGACTGCCTTGCTTTGATGGCCTTCAGTTTTGTTTGCCTTCAAAGGTTAAAATATAGTCCTTGGGTCAACAACGTTAACGCTTTTCAGCGGCACTGTAGCATAGTGGTTAGCACTGCCGTCGGGCACAAGGGTTCAATTCTGGCCTTGGGTCACTGTCTGCGCGGAGTCTGAAATTTTAGGTCAACTTTCCCTTGGTAAAAGTGAAGAGCCCACGCCTAGTCTTTGCTGTTTTGGTATCACCCTGCATTTGAAATGGAGGTGTTGGCTCATTGAGTAGTTCTGGTCTGCAGCTGGGTTCATACCCCAGACCAGGACTAGTTGGCTGTGGAAGGAAGGAGTGTTCATGCTGTTTTTCAGTATGCTGAGAATGATTCTGCAAATCTTTAACTCATTCAAAGGGATGTGGATTTATTGCCCATCCCCCAATTGCCATCGAGGAGGCATTTAAGAGTCAACCGCATGGAATCACATGTGGGCCAGACTAGGATGGCAGACTTCCTTCCCGAAATGACATGAGCGAACCAGATGGGTTTTCAGAATCGACAATGGTTTCATGGCCATCATTGGACTTTTCATTCCTGATTTTTATTGAATTCAAATGTCACCATCTGCAGTGGGGGGGATTTGAACCTGGGACCCCAGAGCAGTACCCTGGGTCTCTAGATTACTCGTCCAGTGACAATACCACCATGCCACTGCCTCCTCAAAGGGAAATCATGTGTGTGTGTGGTGTGTGAAGAAAACATTTATTAAAATATACTGAGCCATTTCTGTTACATTTTTGTAATAAATTGTCCTCTCCAAAAAAATTAATGATTGCTCTTGCTCCACAGAAAATTCTGGAAACAAAGGAAAGGTAAAATTCACCCCCTTGATTTGATTTTAATTTCTAACCTATTTCTCGCCCAGCCTGGAATGATCCAACTTTATCTCCTGTTTCAGACTGAAGCGAACTCTCCCAGAGCCACAGGAGGTTTACCCGTTAATAAATGTGGGGAAGTACATTGGCTCACTGCAGTACAGAGTGTGGAAAAAGATGCTGACGGTGATTAATACAGGTGAGTGTGAGCTTCCTGAACCCAGCTATTAAACATAAGAATATAAGAACTAGGAGCAGGAGTAGGCCACCTGGCCCCTCGAGCCTGCTCCACCATTCAATGAGATCATGGCTGATCTTTTGTGGACTCAGCTCCACTTTCCGGCCCGAACACCATAACCCTTAATCCCTTTATTCCTCAAAAAACTATCTATCTTTATCTTAAAAACATTTAATGAAGGAGCCTCTACTGCTTCACTGGGCAGGGAATTCCGTAGATTCACAACCCTTTGGGTGAAGAAGTTCCTCCTAAACTCAGTCCTAAATCTACTTCCCCTTATTTTGAGGCTATGCCCCCTAGTTCTGCTTTCACCCGCCAGTGGAAACAACCTGCCCGCATCTATCCTATCTATTCCCTTAATAATCTCATACGTTTCTATAAGTTCCACCCTCATCCTTCTAAATTCCAACGAGTACAGTCCCAGTCTACTCAACCTCTCCTCATAATCCAACCCCTTCAGCTCTGGGATTAACCTAGTGAATCTCCTCTGCACACCCTCCAGTGCCTGTATGTCCTTTCTCAAGTAAGGAGACCAAAACTGAACACAATACTCCAGGTGTGGCCTCACTAACACCTTATATAATTGCAGCATAACCTCCCTAGTCTTAAACTCCACCCCTTTGGTAATGAAGGACAAAATTCCATTTGCCTTCTTAATCACCTGTTGCACCTGTAAACCAACTTTTTGTGACTCATGCACTAGCACACCCAGGACTCTCTGCACAGCAGCATGTTTTAATATTTTATCATTTAAATAATAATCCCTTTTGCTGTTATTCCTACCAAAATGGATAACCTCACATTTGTCAACATTGTATTCCATCTGCCAGACCCTAGCCCATTCACTTAGCCTATCCAAATCCCTCAGCAGACTTCCAGTATCCTCTGCACTTTTTGCTTCACCACTCATCTTAGTGTTGTCTGCAAACTTGGACACATTGCCCTTGGTCCCCAATTCCAAATCATCTATGTAAATTGTGAACAATTGTGGGCCCAACACTGATCCCTGAGGGACACCACTAGCTACTGATTGCCAACCAGAGAAACACCCATTAATCCCCACTCTTTACCTTCTATTAATTAACCAATCCTCTATCCATGCTACTACTTTCCCCTTAATGCCATGCATCTTTATCTTATGCAGCAACCTTTTGTGTGGCACCTTGTCAAAGGCTTTCTGGAAATCCAGATATACCACATCCATTGGCTCCCCGTTATCTACCGCACTGGTAATGTCCTCAAAAAATGCCACTAAATTAGTTAGGCATGACCTGCCCTTTATGAACCCATGCTGCGTCTGCCGAATGGGCCAATTTCCATCCAGATGCCTCGCTATTTCTTCCTTGATGATAGATTCCAGCATCTTCCCTACTACCGAAGTTAAGCTCACTGGCCTATAATTACCCGCTTTCTGCCTACCTCCTTTTTTAAACAGTGGTGTCACGTTTGCTAATTTCCAATCCGCCGGGACCACCCCAAAGTCTAGTGAATTTTGGGAAATTATCACTAGTGCATTTGCAATTTCCCTAGCCATCTCTTTTAGCACTCTGGGATGCATTCCATCAGGGCCAGGAGACTTGTCTACCTTTAGCCCCATTAGCTTGTCCATCACTACCTCCGTAGTGATAACAATCCTCTCAAGGTCCTCACCTGTCATAGCCTCATTTCTATCAGTCACTGGCATGTTATTTGTGTCTTCCATTGTGAAAACCGACCCAAAAATCTGTTCAGTTCCTCAGCCATTTCCTCATCTTCCATTATTAAATCTCCCTTCTCATCCTCTAAAGGACCAATATTTACCTTAGCCACTCTTTTTTGTTTTATATACTTGGAGAAACTTTTACTATCTGTTTTTATATTCTGAGCAAGTTTACTCTCATAATCTATCTTACTCTTCTTTATAGCTTTTTTGTAGCTTTCTGTTGCCCCCTAAAGATTTCCCAGTCCTCCAGTCTCCCACTAACCTTTGCCATTTTGTATGCTTTTTCCTTCAATTTGATACACTCCCTTATTTCCTTAGATATCCACGGTCGATTTTTCCTCTTTCTACCGTCCTTCCTTTTTGTTGGTAGAAACCTTTGCTGAGCACTGTGAAAAATCGCTTGGAAGGTTCTCCACTGTTCCTCACCTGTTTCACCATAAAGTCTTTGCTCCCAGTCTACCTTAGTTAGTTCTTCTCTCATCCAATTGTAATATCCTTTGTTTAAGCACAAAACACTAGTGTTTGATTTTACCTTCTCACCCTCCATCTGTATTTCAAATTCCACCATATTGTGATCGCTCATTCCGAGAGGATCTATGAGATCATGAATCAATCCTGTCTCATTACACTGGACCAGATCTCGGACCGTTTGTTCCCCCGTAGGTTCCATTAAATACTGTTCTAGGAAACTATCGCAGATACATTCTATAAACTCCTCCTCAAGGCTGCCTTGACTAACCTGGTTAAACCAATCAACATGTAGATTAAAATCCCCCATGATAACTGCTGTACCATTTTTACATGCATCCGTTATTTCTTTGTTTATTGCCTGCCCCACCATAATGTTACTATTTGGTGGCCTATCGACCACTCCTATCAGTGACTTTTTCGCCTTACTATTCCTGATTTCCACCCAAATGGATTCAACCTTATCCTCCATAGCACCGATGTCATCCTTAAATAACAGAGCTACACCACCTCCCTTACCATCCACTCTGCCCTTCCGAATAGTTTGATACCTTCGGATATTTAACTCCCAGTTGTGACGATCCATTAACCATGTTTCAGTAATGGCCACTAAATCATAGTCATTCACGATGATTTGCGCCATCCACTCATTTACCTTATTCCGAATACTACGAGCATTCAGGTAAAGTACACTTATGTTGGCTTTTTTACCTCTGTTTTGAATCTTAACACCTCTGTTGCTAACTTTGGTTGGCTCTCAATTCGTTGCCCGTTGGGTCTTTACTGAATTTGCTGTGTTTCTATATGCTTTCATAGAAGGCGGCCATTCGGCCCATCGAGTCTGCACCGGCTCTTACAAAGAGCACCCTACCCAAGGTCAACACCTCCACCCTATCCCCATAACCCAGTAACCCGACCCAACGCCAAGGACAATTTTGGACACTAAGGGCAATTTATCATGGCCAATCCACCTAACCTGCACATCTTTGGACTGTGGGAGGAAACCGGAGCACCCGGAGGAAACCCATGCACACACAGGGAGGATGTGCTGACTCCGCACAGACAGTGACCCAAGCCGGAATCGAAACTGGGACCCTGGAGCTGTGAAGCAATTGTGCTATCCACAATGCTACCGTGCTGCTCTAGAGTCGCCAGGTATCTTTATGATACCGCCACAAGGTTCAAGTTCAAGTACTGATCAATAACTCAACACACCAATTAGTAAGATTCAAATCAAAACACATTTATTATACACAGTAAATCACTACTCATGCACAAACTCTACTTTCTAGACTAAACTCAATACTAAAAGGCCCATACTTAGCTTCGGAATTGGCCCACCAGGTCAGGGGAACAAATGGCCTTTCGTTCGATCTGAGTCTGCAGGATTCAAAAGCTGGTATGGACTGGTAGCTAGGAGCGCCTATCTTGTAGCGTGCGTTGGCTGGAGACTTACTTGGTTGATGCGGCAGCTTAGGCAGTTCACTCTCAAGGGTTGATTTGAGTTGCTGAGTGACCCTGCCAAGAAGACCAATTTGAACGTGGGGACTCTACTTTATAGTCCCCAGGGGCTTCCCGCCCTTCGGGGCGGACCCCGTACCTGGTTCCAAGTGATTGGACTGCGTTCCAATCACTTGGATCGATTTCTCCAATACTGGAGCGGTTCCCTGATCGCTGGGTGGTCCCTAAGTGTTCGTTGGCCTTCCTTTGTCTTGGCTCCTACTGGCGCCGAGGAGTCTGGCTTGGCCTTATTCACCTTAAGTGTTTCAATTGTGCCCGGGATTCACTCATTAATATGCAGATGGCTGCTGGTTTCAGTGCTGTCTGGGTTTCTGCAAGTTCTAATACACAGGATTTCTGCACTTGCTAGTTTTTGCCTGTGTTGGCTGAATTTCCCTGTCGTCTTTGCGGTTCTCCATTTTAAGTCGGGAAGTGGCCAACCCAGGTGGCTACATTTCCTCCTTGTGATCCCTAACACGAAGCATGAAGGATCACATAACTGCGTTGTCTTCACTTCCTGACCCAGCGAGCACTCTTCCATGGCCTCTACACTGGCCATAACTATGTATGAATTTTAAAAAAAAACTAACAATTCTAAGTGGCGATATGTCAGACAGGGACATGCATTACAACAAAAAAAACGGTACCTCTAACTCTCTCCCATAAACTACACTGACTCAAACATTCAATCATGCTATCTTCCTAGCAATACAAAAATAATAGCAGCATTCACATTTTCCCTCTGGCTTGGCAGTCGAGTACAGATGTGTACAATATTTCCGTTGTAAACGAAACACATTTCTTTATTTACAAGAGATGCAACACAAATGTTCTTAATTGTAGATCAAGGGGTTCGGAGTCCTGGTGATAACCAAAAATAGGGGATCTTATCCTGTATACCGGGGTGCGAGAGCGGGAGTCTCTCCTTCGCCATTTCCTGAGTCTAAGTGTCTGCACGACACTGCAGAGTATCGCCTGTACTAAGAGTGATTCTACAACGTACGATAGTGAATATCAGGTTAGAAACTTGTCACACCATGATGGTGTGTCGGTGACTATCTCGGGGTTAACTATTTCAGGGTGTAGTGTATGGTAGGGGTGGGAATCATTCACGGCCTGTGTGGTAGGGGTCAGGGGGTTCGCATTCGCACGGAACCGGATACAAATTACAATCACGACGAAAAACATGTATGACGTCTTCATTGTTGCCTTCTTTCCTTTTCGTCTCTTCCTTTCTGTTTCCTCTCCCTTCCTGGAGCTTCTGGAATTCTGTGGATCAAGCATAGTTTCTGTTATTATCTTGGTTAATATCTCGTGCGTTAGCATGTCTGTCTTGTAGTGCCAATTCCCCTTTATAATTTGTCACCATGTGTGACTCCCTCATTTTTAATTTTTTTAAAACCGAAAATTTGGACTAGACATCTAAGAACTGAAACAGTGCGAGCCGTCTCGCAGACTGTGCGATTTACCATCCAAATGTTTGAGGGTGTAAATAGCATAGGGATGGCAACCTAAGGGTTGCCCGAAAACAAAACAAAACCTTTTGATCCAAGAGTGCCGAAATGAGGTGCGTAAGGGCCGCGACGGGTAAGGTTTGGATGGGATCCCCGGGTAGGATGGTGACCGATGCCATGTGTGCTCTACCTGAGCGTAGCTGACCAGAGGGGGGTCCTCAGGCAGGGAGGAGACCAATGCCGTGTCTCCACTGCCTGAGCAACCGGCAAGAACGGGCAAAAAATGTAGTCATCGTGGGGAGTTGCTGTAAAGGTTCTACCGTCGAACCAGAAGAGCCGCTATGAACGGGAGCTGGCAAGCTCTCAGCGGTTTCTGCCGATAAGCGTGCTGGCAAGTTTTCACAGGTTTCGGCCGACAAATGTGGCGTTTGGCCGTGGAACTTCCGAATGTCCAAACAACACTTAACAATAACACTAACAAACAACATTGAACAACACGCTGCAGGTTCCATCATAAAGGACACCGTTTCTCCCAAGCAGTTCCTTTTTAAAACAACATCAGGACACCTCAGTTATCAGTTGCGAACAGGGTCGCAAACGGGTTCTCGTTTTGGGAGTCAGACTGAAAGTTGTCCTCTTCTCCCAGATGCCATACTCTGGAATGGATGAGGGTTGATAAAGCTGCGTGGTGTGAAGTCGGGTCCATCTCGTCGTTTCGGACCAGCCTGTATGAATTGTCGCGGTGCCAAAAAGTTGTAATTAATTCTGTGGGGACGGAGTCGTCATCGTGGGGCGGTGGTCTTTGGTGGGGTTTGTTGAGGAATATGATCAGGAAGGGATCACTCGAATCGTGTTCAGATTCGCTGGGTGTGGATCCTGTTGCATGGGGTTAGTAGGGAGGCGTGCTGTGGCTATTGTCTGTGTCACAGTCGCTGTCGCTGCTGTCTGTGGGCATTCCGGGGCGGAGTCTAGAGTTCGGGGGTGGGGTCGAGGGCGAGTCCGTGGGTGGGGTGGACGTGTTGGGGGAGGGTAGGGATACGTTGGGTGTGGGCGGGCTGTGGTCTGCTGCGTCGAGCATGATGTGGTGTGCGTGATTGGACTGTGGGCCATATGCCTTAAGCTGGTTAATATGGAACCACGCAGTCTTTCTGTTGGGGTACTTAATTTTATACACGGAGGGGCTTACTTTGTCCGCAATGGAATACGGGCCCGAATACTTCGGTGACAGGAATGTGCAGGGGTTGTAAATGGAGAGCATGGAAGAACTTCCGGTTGCGGCTATGTGGAGTTCAGTCGCACATTCGGCGGCTCCCGCAAAAAATGACTTTTGGGCTCTTTTCAGGGCCCCCAACGGCACTTTTTCGACGTTTCCCGGTGTGGGAATGAGGCTATAACAGCTCCCCGTCAGCATATGGCTTCAACTAGGAGCGGGGCGACAAAAAAGGTGGTGGTGGACCCGAAGAAGGTGCGAGGGAAGAAGGACAAAATGGCGGCGGGCGGAGACCAGGCAGCGTGGATGCAGTGGGCGGAGGAGCAGCAGGAGGTTATCCAGCGCTGCTTCAGAGAGATTAAAACGGACCTGCTAGAGCCGATGAAGGCTTCTATTGATAAGCTGCTGGAGACACAGACGGCCCAAAGGGTGGCGATCCACGAGGCTCGACAAAAGATCTCTGACAATGAGGACGAGATCTTAGTCCTGGCGGTAAAGGTGGAGGCGCACGAGGCGCTCCACAAGAAATGGCAGGAGTGGTTCGAGGAGATGGAGAATCGGTCGAGGCGGAAGAATCTGTGGATTCTGGGCCTCCCGGAGGAGCTGGAGGGGCCGGACGTGGGGGCCTATGTGGTCACCATGTTGAACTCGCTGATGGGAGCAGGGTCCTTCCAGGGGCCCCTGGAGCTGGAAGGGGCCCAGAGAGTGCTGGCGAGGAGGCCCGAGGCTAACGAGCCTCCGCGGGCGGTGCTGGTGAGGTTCCATCGGTTCGTCGATCGGGAGTGTGTGCTCAGGTGGGCCAAGAAGGAGAGGAGCAGCAGGTGGGAGAACGCGGAGGTTCGGATATACCAGGACTGGAGTGCGGAGGTGGCGAAGAGGAGGGCCGGGTACAATCGAGCGAAGGCGGTGCTGCACAGGAAGGGGGTGAAGTTTGGCATGTTGCAGCCGGCGCGACTGTGGGCTACCTACAAGGACCGGCACCATTATTTTGAGTCCCCGGAGGAGGCGTGCGCCTTTGTTCAGGCCGAGAAGTTGGACACAGACTGAGGGTTGGGATGGGCGATTGGGGACTGCGGTTGATATGTTACGTTTATTTTTGTTTTGAAGGGGGGGCCTTTGTATTGCTCTGGGTTTCTTTTTCTCTGTGGTTTTCTCTTTCGGGTCGGTGAGGGTGGCTGGGGCGGGTTGGGCACTGTTTTGGTTGGGTTGATCGGAGGGGCTCTTGGAGTGGGGTAGGTAAACGGAACAGGGGGAGTGGACGGCGGTGAGATGGGCCCCCACAGGGGAGGGGGAGGCCCGAGTCAGGGGTGAGGGGACCGGGCCTGTAAAAGGAGCTGCGTCAGAGGTGGCGGGGCCGGGTAGGTGGAAAGCGTGGGCTTTTTCCCGCGCTGAAGACTGGAGGGGGCGGGGCCGGGGCAGGGAAGCGAGGGTTGTTTCCCGCGCTTAGAACGGAAGGGAGAGGGGGAGAGCCTATGGATGGGGACGGGAGAGGAGGGTGTGCCACACAATGGGAGGAGTCGAAGGAGAGGCGGGAGTAGCCAGGTTCAGCAGGAGTCAGCTGACTTGCGGAAGTGCAATGGGGTTCGTAAATCAGCTAGGATGGGTCCTAGCCGGGTGGGGGTGGGGGGTGGGGGGTAATCGAGTTGCTGCTGCTATAGTCAAGGGGGAGCTGGAGTGAGTAGGGGGGGGCGGGGCGGGGTCTGCCGCCGTGGGGAACGGGCCGAGCGTGGGGTGCGGGCGCGTGGCTGGCCGAGGAGGGGTCATGTCTAGTCGGCGTGGGAGGGGGGTGGGTAGCCCCCTGATCCGGCTGATATCCTGGAATGTAAGGGGACTGAATGGGCCGATTAAGCGGGCCCGCGTGTTCGCGCACCTGAAGGGGCTCAAGGCGGATGTGGTTATGCTTCAGGAGACCCACCTGAAGGTGGCAGACTAGGTAAGATTGAGGAAAGGGTGGGTAGGTCAGGTGTTTCACTCGGGGCTAGATGCCAAAAATCGAGGGGTGGCGATCTTGGTGGGAAAGAAGGTGTCATTCGAGGTGTCGAGCATTGTGGCAGATAATGGCGGTAGGTGCATAATGGTAAGTGGTAAGTTGCAGGGAGAGAGGGTGGTACTGGTCAATGTGTATGCCCCGAACTGGGACGATGAGGGTTTTATGCGGCGCATGTTGAGTCGGATCCCAGACTTGGAAGTGGGGGGCCTGATAATGGGGGGAGACTTTAACACGGTGCTGGATCCGGCACTGGATCGCTCCAGGTCTAGGACGGGTAGGAAGCCGGCGGCGGCTAGAGTGCTGAGTGGGTTTATGGACCAAATGGGAGGGGTGGACCCGTGGAGATTTGCAAGGCCGGGGGCCAGGGAATTTTCATTCTTCTCACATGTCCATAAGTCTTATTCCCGGATCGGCTTTTTTATTATGAGTAGGGCGCTGATAGCGAGAGTAGAGGATACTGAGTATTCGGCAATAGCCATTTCGGACCACGCCCCGCATTGGGTGGACTTGGAGATGGGGGAGGAGAGGGACCAGCGCCCGCTGTGGCGCTTGGAGGTGGTGCTGCTGGCGGACGAGGAGGTGAGCGAGCGGGTCCGAGGAAGTATAGAGAGGTACCTGGAGACCAACGACAACGGGGAAGTCCGAGTGGGGATGGTATGGGAGGCACTGAAGGCGGTGGTGAGGGGAGAGCTGATCTCCATTAGGGCCCACAAGGAGCGGAGGGAGCGGGGGAGAGAGAGAGGCTGATGGGGGAGATGGTGAGGGTAGACAGGAGGTATACGGAGGAGCCCGAGGAAGGATTGTTGAGGAAGAGGCGTAGCCTCCAGGCCGAATTCGACCTCGTGACCACCAGGAAGGCGGAGGTGCAGTGGAGATTTACGAGTATGGGGAAAAGGCAAGCCGGATGCTGGCGCATCAGCTTCGGAAGCGGGACGCAGCGAGGGAGATCGGGGGGAGTTAAGGACAGGGGAGGGAGTGTGGTGTGGAGTGGGGTTGGCATCAATGGGGTCTTCAGGGACTTCTACGAGGAATTGTACCGATCCGAGCCCCCACGGGAGGAGGGAGGGATGGGCCGTTTCCTGGACCAATTGAGGTTTCCGAAGGTGGAAGATGGACTAGTGGCGGGACTGGGGTTCCGATTGGGCTGGAGGAGCTGATCAAAGGGACAGGAAGCATGCAGGCGGGGAAGGCACCGGGGCCGGACGGTTTCCCGGTCGAGTTCTATAAAAATTATATTGACCTGTTGGGCCCGCTGTTAGTTAGGACCTTTAATGAGGCAAGGGAGGGGGGGCTTTGCCCCCGACGATGTCCCGGGCACTGATCTCCTTGATCCTGAAGCGGGACAAGGATCCCCTGCAATGTGGGTCTTACAAACCGATTTCCTTGCTAAATGTAGATGCCAAGATGCTGGCGAAGGTCTTAGCCACAAGGATTGAGGATTGTGTGCCGCCGATCATCCATGAAGACCAGACGGGGTTTGTGAAGGGGAGACAGTTGAACGCGAATGTGCGGAGGCTTTTGAACATTATCATGATGCCGGCGAGGGAGGTGGAGGCGGAGATAGTGGTGGCGATGGACGCTGAGAAAGCCTTCGATAGGGTAGAGTGGGGGTACCTGTGGGAGGTGCTGAAGAGGTTCGGGTTTGGGGAGGGGTTTGGGCTGTTGTATGAGGTCCCGATGGCAAGTGTGGCCACAAACAGGAGGAGGTCCGAGTACTTTCGGTTGCACCGAGGGACGAGACAGGGGTGTCCCCTGTCCCCCCTGCTCTTCGCACTGGCGATTGAACCCCTGGCTATGGCACTGAGGGAGTCAAGGAACTGGAGGGGGTTGGTGCGGGGTGGGGAGGAGCACAGGGTGTCGCTTTATGCGGACGACCTGCTGCTGTATGTGGCGGACCCGGTGGGAGGAATGCCGGTGGTAATGAGGATTCTTAGGGAATTCGGGGACTTTACGGGGTACAAGCTCAACATGGGGAAGAGCGAGCTGTTTGTAGTTCATCCAGGGGACCAGGAGAGGGGGATTGGCGAGCTCCCACTAAAAAAGGCGGAGAGGGGCTTCAGGTATTTGAGGGTCCAGGTGGCCAGGAGCTGGGGGGCCCTGCAAAGGCTTAATTTTACAAGGCTGATGGAGCAAATGGAGGAGGAGTTCAAGAGACTGTCCTGGGCGGATCGGGTGCAGTCAATCAAAATGACGGTGCTCCCAAGGTTTTTGTTCCTGTTCCAGTGCCTCCCCGTGTTTATCCCGAAGGCTTTTTTCAGGCAGGTTAACAGGAGTATAATGGGGTTTGTGTGGGCGCGAGGGACTCCAAGGGTGAGAAGGGTGTTCCTGGAGCGGAGTAGAGATAGGGGGGGACTGGCACTGCCCAACCTCTGTGGGTACTACTGGGCCGCCAATGCGACGATGGTGCGCAAGTAGATGATGGACGGGGAGGGGGCTGCATGGAAGAGGCTGGAGACGGCGTCCTGTGTGGGTACGAGTCTGGGCGCGCTGGCAACGGCGCCGCTGCCACTCCCTCCAGGGAGGTATACCACGAGCCCGGTGGTGGTGGCTGCCCTCAAAGTTTGAGGGCAATGGAGGCGGCACAGGGGGGAAGTTGGGGCCTCAGCATGGACCCCATTACGGGAGAACCACCGGTTCACCCCAGGAAGAACAGGTGGAGGGTTTTCGGGGTGGCACAGGGCAGGGAAAAGAAAGTTGGGGGACCTATTTGTGGATGGGAAGTTTACGATCCTGGGTGAGCTGGAGGAGAAGTACGGGCTCCCCCCAGGGAACACCTTCAGGTACTTACAGGTAAGGGCATTTGCCAGACGGCAGGTGGTGGAATTCCCGCGGCTACTGCCACACCCAGTACAGGACATGGTGCTCTCGGAGGGGTGGGTGGGAGTGGAAAGATCTCGGAAACTTACCAGGTGATGCAGGAGGAGGAGGTGGGAGAGGAGATCGAAGAGGGGACGTGGGCAGATGCCCTGGGGAGGGTGAATTCTTCCTCTTCGTGCGCGAGGCTCAGCCTCATACAGTTTAAGGTGCTGCACAGGGCACACATGACTGGGACAAGGATGAGCCGGTTTTTTGGGGGTGAGGATAGGTGTGTTAGGTGCTCAGGGAGCCCAGCAAATCACACCCATATGTTCTGGGCATGCCCAGCGCTGGAGGAATTTTGGAAGGGCGTAGCGAGGACGGTGTCGAGGGTGGTCGGATCCAGGGTCAAACCGGGCTGGGGGCTCGCAATATTTGGAGTGGCAGAGGAGCCGGGAGTGCAGGAGGCGAAAGGGGCCGGAATTCTGGCCTTTGCGCCCCTGGTAGCCCGGCGAAAGATTCTTCTTCAGTGGAAGGATGCGAGGCCCCCAAGCGTGGAATCCTGGATCAGCGATATGGCAGGGTTCATTAAATTGGAGAGGGTGAAATTCGCCTTGAGAGGGTCGGTACAAGGGTTCTTTAGGCGGTGGCAACCGTTCTTAGACTTCCTGGCAGAACGAAAGACATTGGTCAATGGCAGCAGCAGCTCGGGGTGGGGGGGGTTTACTTTATTATTGTTTTTGTTATTTACACTGAAGGGGTGTATATACCTGTTGTGTTAAGTCGGGGTGTTAATGTTAATTTATTATTTATGTACAAGGGGGGGAGGGTATGGGGGTTTGCTTTTCTAGATTGTGTTTTGTACTTAACCCTGTTGGGTTCCTTTTTTTTTCTTATTCTGTTGTTGATATTTTATGAAAACCTTTAATAAAAATTATTTACAAATAAAAGTGGATGGCGAGCATGACCTGATGTCCAACCTTAAACTCAGTCGCATTCACTGTCTTGTCGAAACAGGCCTTGCTCTGTTTCTTCCTTGTGCCTAATCTTACTGCGGCTGCTAGCTGAGCCGTTTTTACATTTTTGACTCTGTTTCACTGCGTTCTCATGTGTGAGGGCCGTCACTTCGAGGCTGGTCAAGTCAAGTCCTAATAAAAATTCTGTGCCTTTCATAGAATCATAGAATTTACTGTGCAGAAGGAGGCCATTCGGCCCATCGAGGCGTCCGGTCATGAGAGTGTGTGGGGTGTATCCTGTGGATGTCGAAACTGTATTTCTCAAAAAAGGGAGGACTGAATCCCAAGTGGTGTTGTTTCGTTGGACCATTTTTCTGAGGGTTGCTTTGAGGGTCTGATTCATTCACTCCACGATACCATTTGACTGGGGGTGGTATGCGATGTGGAATTTTTGGGTAATGCCAAATATCGTGAGGACATTCTTCATGACACTTCCCGTAAAATGGGAACCTTGGTCGGATTCAATGCTGCGGGGGAGTCCCCATCTCGTAAAGATGTGGTGGGTTAAGATCTTGGCTGTGGTCTATGTCGCGTTGGTTCTGGATAGGAATGCCTCTACCCATTTTGTAAAAGTGTCTATGACGACTAATACGTACTTGTAACATTTCCTGCAAGGGGGCAATTGTCCTATAAAATCAATCTGGAGGTTAGTCCAGGGGCCATTAACGGAGCGGGTGTGGCTAAGTTGAGCTTTCTTTGCAAATCTGTCCGGATTGTTTTGGGCACAGATAAGGCAATTTTCAACATCGTGCATAACGTCTTCTTTTAAACTTGGCCATCAACAGAGCTGCCTGAGGTGGGCTGTAGTGGGATCAATTCCCTGATGCCCATGACTGTCATGGAACAAACAAATAAGCTGATTCCTGTCCTGCTCAGGAACCACATAAAAGGTGTCTTTTAGGACCACACCGTCATGTGTGGTTAGTGCATTTTAAAATCTAACGCAAGGTGCTGGAAATTTTCCTTTCAAAATCTCCCTGAGATTGCTATCTTGCTTCTGGGCCTGCAGTAAATTCTCGATATTAGTCTATGAGACCTGAACTGCATTCACTGGGGCGCTTTCGGGGGGTGTCCAAAAATATCCATGCCTGGAACCTGCTTTAGCCAGTGCGTTGGCTTTTCCATTTCCAGGTGGGGAGGAACGGTGGTGACTTCGAACTTTAACAATTACAAATGTCCTGTCCTGTGCTTTCTCTAAAATGTGGCAGATCAATGGGGCTGAAGGGAGGGGTTTTCTGTCTGAGGAAACAAATCCTCTTGCTTTCCACAGGGGTAGGAATTCTATAAGGCTATTGCAGACATAGAGGCTGTCCGAGTATATGTCTGCTGGGCTGGGGAAGGAATCTGGGTGATCCACAATGTATGCAACAGGTGCTAGTTCTGCCGCCTGCGCGCCTAAGTGTCCTGGTAGTTTTAAGGAGATTTCTTCTAGGGCGCGTCCCTGCGCGTCCTCTACATAAACGCCACATCCTGTAATGCGCTTCCCGTCTAATACTGTGGAAGATCCATCCACAAATATCCTCAAAGGTGCGCACGTGTCTGTGTGCTGGGGGCTCTGGGGTGAACTACCTATCTTTCTGGGGGGTGTTTTTGCGATAAAGGGGCCTGTGTTGTGGTGCGGTGAGATGATTTCACAATCGTGGGGGGTGCCTGGGTACTGAAGTTTGTCGGCTAGGAAAGTGTGGGTCTTGGTCCTTTTAACAGTGATGTCCTGTCCCTGCAAAAGAAGGGTCCATCTGGCTGCTCTAATCTGGCTTACTGTACCGTCCTTAAGTCGTCTGTCTAGTAAAGGTTGGGTGGGGGTGTGTTCCGTGAGGATTGTGATGGAGTTTAGTCCGGTGATGTATGAAAAATACTGAACCTCCCAGAAAACTGCGAGCAGGTGCCTTTCACAGGCTGAAAATCCCTGCTCCACAGGATCTAAAACTCTGGAGACGTAAGCCACAGGTCTTAATTGTTCGTGCCGTTCCTGGAGGAGCACGGCCGAAAGGGTGCGGCCTGTGCTCGCTTATCTCTATAGCATAGGGGGAAAGCGGGTCTGGAACCTATAGTGCGGGGGCTGCAATGAGAGCTCTTTTCAAAGCATCCACAGCATCCGTATGCTGCGGAAGTTATTCCCAAGGGGCTCCTTTCTTTTGGAGTTCCAAGAGGGGCGCTGCCTTGGTGGCGAAACTGTCAATATGGTTTCGGCAGTAGCCAACCAGTCCTAAAAACGACCGGAGGGCTGAAACATTCTGGGGAAGGGGCAATTTGACAATTGAGTCAATTCTTTTATGCTCGATCTCGCGTTTACCATGCGTGATGATCGTACCCAAATACATCATTTTGTTTTCCAAAATTTGGGCCTTTTTGGGGTTTACTTTGCATCCAATTTGCTGTAGGAGTTCCAGGAGTTCGGCCAGAAGCTCGATGTGCTCTGCCTTGGTGTCTGTCTGCAGTAATAGGTCGTCCGCATACTGCACCAGACATGCGGGGCAAGAAAATGTTGATAATCCATTTGCCAGCTGTCGGTGGAAAATGGAGGGGGAGTTGTGGAATCCTTGTGGCAGGCATGTCCACGTGTACTGCTGACCTTTAAAAGTGAAGGCAAATTTGTATTGGCATGCTTTTGCCAATGGAATGGACCAGAATCCATTACTGATGTCCAAAACCGTAAAATATCGTGAGTTGAGTCCCTGTTTGAGCATGGTCTCGGGATTTGTGGCTACCGTGGGGGCTGCTGCGGGGGTGACTTTGTTGAGTTCCCGGTAATCGCTGGTCAGTCGCCATGATCCATTGGGCTTTCTCACTGGCCAAATCGGGGCATTATTAGTAGAGTCTACCGATCTAAGTATGCCCTACTCCAATAAGCTATCGATAACTTTTGAGATTTCTCCCTCTGCCTCTTGGGGAAATCTGTATTGCATTTGGGGTCTCGGGTCATGTAGAGGGTGCCATCTCTGCTACTCCACTACTGGGCCGATATCTGGGGTTTGAGTATCTGTGTGTGTCTCTCTCCAGCTGGCACTGAAACTTCAGAGGCCAGGGGATGCCGCACTGGGACACTTCCACTGAAGAGAGCACTGAATCAAGCCTGCCGTTTATCCCTAACCGGCAGCCTGAGGCTTATATCACACAGATATCCAGACCCCCACCAATGCCCAGGTGATTCTCTCTCTTGCCGGTGGTGCAACACCCACCCGGTTCCTACTTCGCTAGAGTAGCTTTCCCAAGAGAGAGAATAGGACACTGCTGTTTATTACCTAACCAGCAGCCTGTCCTGAGTGAATCGCTCAAGATGACCCTTGATTCTTGAACCCGGAATTAAGGTGGGGAATATTTTAACAATGACTTGGTCAGAGATCGCTGGTGAAAGATTGAAGAATTTAAACGACTCCAATTATCAGCAAATCAAGGTTTATTGCAAAACCCAGGTCAAAATCATCAACAGAAGAAAATATAATAAAATCTTAAACTCTAACACAAACTAAGTCTATTCAAAAAGTACTATAACGGACACAACGAAAAATCTTATGGTTACACAGTTTTAGCAATAGCACAAAACACACATCAAGTTCCCTTCCCCAAAGCCTCAACCACTATTAAAGTCAAGGGAGTTTCGCAAGCTGCTGCAGGGTACTTACGGTCACAGGCTGCAGAGGTCAAGTCAAAGGTGCAGAGGTCGAGCCAAGAGCCAAGAGACCCTCAATCGAAAACACAGCCCCTTTTATATTGTTTTACCTGGCTTTGTCCTGTGTTCGGCCAGCCCCTTTTGCATTGAAAAGGTAAGGTTTAAAGTTCCCGCCTTGGTCCCGCCCCCTTTGAGCCGGTCAGAGCTGTCGACTTCCGGGTTTTCCTCCTCCTTTGCGTTGTATCAGTCCAAGTTTAAAGTTCCCGCTGGTCCCGCCCCCTTTGAGCCGGTCAGAGCTGTTTGTTTCCGGGTATTCCTCGCAGGTCCGCTCCTTCCAGCTAGGCAGACCTGCGCGATTTGAATTTGGCGCCGACTCCGCCCCCTCCTTCCAGTGAGTTCCTGCCGGTGGCTTCTGTCAAGATTGGAGTACCTCCCCCAGGTCCGCCTCCAACTTGGTTTTTTCTACCGCTTATCTTCAAGGGGCTTTTCCAGCGCAATATACTGAGCCCAGACAGTCTGTTTTTTAGGATAACGAGGTTAAGCTCTCTTGTGAAGAATTTCAGTGTCTTCCAGCTGCTCCGGAGATGGCTGCTATTCTCACCTCGCTATGTTGATGGGGTGTTAATTGGATTCTGCTCTGGTGGAGGCCAGGTCATTTACATTTGCATGGGGCTATGACCATCCCATTGTCCTGCTTGCAGGCAGGCCCCCTGTGTATTCCCGTGCCCCTTTGTCTGTGTTTTGATCTTATCTCGTTGTCTGGCTCCTTCTTCCTTGTAGCTCCTGGGGGGGGGGTTTGTAAATACTTATGTCCCTACTCAGCTCAGCGGACCAAGCCTGCTGGGAAAACTGGTTACGTTCTCTTGGCTGAAAAGTCAGTTTACAGTCTCTGAGTTTTATTCTTGGGCAGTTCCAAAAAAGGCCGAATTGCCCGAAAACCTTACAGTCAGGTCCTGTGATTTGAACGGAACCAGTCATCCGTCCACAGTCGTGCTTGTGGGTCGTGAATACTGTCCTGTGCTTCTGCAGAACTGCCCTAACCTGCTTGTCTGTGCTAATCGTGGTCGGGTCAAACCAGAAATCGCCGACTGTGCTAATCTTGTTTGCATGCTCACCTACTGTGAGCGTTGCGGGGGCTCTTGCGGATTTTGCAATTTTCCAGACACATTGGTTTACTGGATCAAATGAAAGGTGGTGGGAGTTCATAAAATCAATGCCCAAAATGTGTTCTGCTGTGTGGGGTAGATCGACGAAAACTATGGTGTGTCTTGTCGCAATATTGCCAATTTGAATGGGTACAGGGGCTGTGATGTGTCCCTGCTGTGAGTGGTCTGTGAAGCCGCTGAGGGTGATTGTGGCTGTAGTGGGCCACGTGTCTTTTTGGAACATGGTGCAGGAATTAATTGTGGTGCGGGACCCTCCTGTGTCCCAGAGAAATTCGATGGGTGTCTCCGTACTTTTGCTGCAACTACTGGTCGGCCGGACCTATCCCAAAGGGTGTCGCAGACCCAACTGGAGGAGCCCGAACACCGTCAGTCAGTTCCGTTAATGTCTGGTCTGAACGGGTGCTCACACTATGTATGGGCTCTGTCCTATTCTTATTCAGAGTGCCTGCCTGCTGGGCTCTCTGTAGCTTTCGTGGGGCATTGCATTCTCGTGCAAAGTGACCTAATTGTCCACAGTTGTAACACTCCTGTGGTTTCTGTGGGGGGGCTGTTCCTGCCTTCGTTCACCCATGCGGGGTTCTGGTGCGTCTTAACTGCGTGGATATCTGCCTCTGCCTGCTGTTCTTCGGGTTTCCTAATTGCGGGTTTGTGTTGGACAGATTGCTCCCAGGAGCGGGACAGTCTTTTTAAAACCCACTTCTCATTGTGTGCTTCTTCTGAGGGGTCATAATTGGTACAGGCCTTTTGTCCTGCCTCTGTGGCATGGGAGATAAGGGTGCGGGTCCATTTGGCCATACCGTCTTGGGACAAATGGGCGCGGTCTAAATTGCCGAAAACGGCTGTAAAATTAATCCACAGGCGTCCAGCAAACGCTGTGGGATGTTTGTCTTTATCTGCCTGCACTTATTCAGGCCTTCTACCGGGTCTGCAAGGGTGCCTCCTCCTACATTCTGTGGGTCGGGAAGGGCTGCTACGACTGAAGGGTCTAAACTCAAACTGTGAGCTTCACGTGCTCACACTCATCCAGGCCGTACATGGTCGCCTGCTGCTTTACTCTAGCAAAGAAGTGGTGGGGGTCTGAGGTGGGCAGGAACCGTGTGATCTTTTTCCACGCGTCCCGTAATTGGGTCACGGTTAAGGGGATGGTGTAAAGGAATTCCGCGTCTCCTTCCGATGTGACTGTGCGGTGGGTAGTGACTGGATTCATGGGTGCCTGATCTATCTGCTCTGTGGGGGGTTGGGGTGCTTTTCTCCTTTGGGGCTTTTCTTGCGCACATGTTCCCTGAACATACCTATGCACGGTTTCATTTAATTCTTGCCAATCAGGGCCGTCTTCCTCATCTAATTGGGATCCAAAGGTGCTCTGAAACCCATTTTGAACCGAAAGCAAAGATTGCAGTTCCGCAATCTGCTTCCTGCATGATCTAATGAGCTTTGTCTGTGCTCCATGGTAGCAGCATGGAGTGCTCTTAACGCTGCTTTTAAATCACTGTACTGCCTTTGCAATGCCTCTACCTGTTTCTCTGTCTCTTCTCTTACCAGGACTTGCATGTCCTGATAGGCCTTTTCGTACTGGGTTTGGAAGCTGCTCAGATGCGCTAGACAAGACTGGTGTGCCCGCTTGGCATCATCCACCTCTCCGTCCTTTGCTGCCAACTTCCTTCTTAATTCTATATTCTTTTTCTCGATCTCGCTAACATCGACCTTGCCCATTCGATATGTCTCCTCTATCTCTTTGCGGAGCATCCGAACGACCTCCTCTGTGCCTCGCAATTGTGCTAAACAGGACACAATTGCCATCGGCTTGCAAGCTTTTCCCAAGCTTTTCTTATGGATCTCTGACAGGTTCTCCCACCAAGTATGTTCTATACTCCCGGGCCCTGTTTCCTTATTATCACAGAATTCACTCCAAAGGGGCCATCCCTTCCCTTTGCGATATTTCCTGATCTCTTCTTCCCAAACGGAACACTGTCCTACTCTGCTGCTGGTCGCTGCGACCACAAATTCTTCAGGGTTCATGAGGCGTTGCATTGCCTGCATTGCCATCTTTCCTCTCTGAATACTCTCTTAAAATTTTGAACAAGGGGTACTAAGGCGGTGCTGTAATTACGGGTACGGCTTTTACTATTTTCCGGAATACAAACTCCCGACAGTTTTTCGCAACAAAAATCTATCAGTTTTACCTTATAGCCCTGTTAGTTACGCAAGCATTAACACACTTCCGAATTATGAGGATTGAGCAGAACTGCTTGAACACTTGTGAATGTTTCTGTTCCCAATTGGATTCTAATTCAAATTTTTGGGTTCTCCCGGAGTGGTTAAGCCACTTCTAAGTCGGGTCCCGTCAGGATGTCACCAGTAATATGTTGCTAACTTTGGTTGGCTCTTAATTCATTGCCCGTTGGGCATTACTGAATTTGCTCTGTTTCTATAACTTTTGCTCTAGAGTCGCCAGGTATCTTTATGATACCGCCACAAGGTTCAAGTTCAAGTGCTGATCAATAACTCAACACACCAATTAGTAAGATTCAAATCAAAACACATTTATTATACACAGTAAATCACTACTCATGCAGAAACTCTACTTTCTAGACTAAACTCAATACTAAAAGGCCTATACTTAGCTTCGGAACTGGCCCACCAGGTCAGGGAACAAATGGCCTTTTGTTCGATCTGAGTTTGCAGGATTCAAAAGCTGGTATGGACTGGTAGCTAGGAGCGCCTATCTCGTAGCATTGACTGGAGACTTACTTGGTTGATGCGGCAGCTTAGGCAGTTCACTCTCAAGGGTTATTCGAGTTGCTGAGTGACCCTGCCAAGAAGACCGATTTGAACTACTTTATAGTCCCCAGGGGCTTCCCGCCCTTCGGGGCGGACCCCGTACCTGGTTCCAAGTGATTGGACTGTGTTCTGATCACTTGGATCGATTTCTCCAATACTGGAGTTGTTCCCTGATTGCTGGGCGGTCCCTGTGCGTCCGTTGGCCTTCCTTTGCCTTGGCTACTGCTGGCGTCGAGGAGTCTGGCTTGGCCTTATTCACCTTAAGTGTTTCAATTGTTTCCGGGGATCGCTCATTAATATGCAGATAACTGCTGGTTTCAGTGCTGTCTGGGCTTTTGCAAGTTCTAATACACAGGATTTCTGCACTTGCTAGTTTTTGTCTGTGTTGGCTGAATTTCCCTGTAGTCTTTGCGGTTCTCCATTTTAAGTCGGGAAGTGGCCAACCCAGGTGGCTACACCTCGGTCAGTAACCTCTCCTAAGTTATACTTCTTCTTAACGTTTCTCCTAATTTTCCTTGTCGTTGAACCCATATCTCTCGAGTGGGCAGCACGGTAGCCTTGTGGATAGCACAATTGCTTCACAGCTCCAGGGTCCCAGGTTCGATTCCGGCTTGGGCCAGTCTGTGCGGAGTCTGCACATCCTCCCCGTGTGTGTGGGTTTCCTCCAGGTGCTCCGGTTTCCTCCCACAGTCCAAAGATGTGCAGGTTAGGTGGATTGGCCATGATAAATTGCCCTTAGTGTCCAAAATTGCCCTTAGTGTTGGGTGGGGTTACTGGGTTATGGGGATAGGGTGGAGGTGTTGACCTTGGGTAGGGTGCTCTTTCCAAGAGCCGGTGCAGACTCGATGGGTCGAATGGCCTCCTTCTGCACTGTAAATTCTATGATCTTCATGTAACAACCTGCCACGTCGCTGACCATTAATGTTTTTACTTCCCGTTTCATTCCTTTTAGTATTACTGGTCCTATTCACTGAGCTCCCCTCAGTCACTGTACCTTGTACTGTCGCCCTTTTTGATTTTTGACTATGGCTTCTCTGCCTTACACTTTCCCCCTTACTGCCTTTTGTTTCTGTCCCTGTTTTACTACCTTCCAACTTCCTGCATTGGTTCCCATCCCCCTGCCACATTAGTTTAAACCCTCCCCAACAGCTCTAGCAAACCCCCCCCCCCCCCCCAGGACATCGGTTCCAGTCCTGCCCAGGTGCAGACCGTCCGGTTTGTACTGGTCCTATCTCCCCCAGAACCGGTTCCAATGCCCCAGGAATTTGAATCCCTCCCTCTTGCACCATCTCTCAAGCCACGCATTCATCCTATCTATCCTGACAGTCCTACTCTGACTAGCTCGTGGCACTGGTAGCAATCCTGACATTACTACCTTTGAGGTCCTACTTATTAGTTTAACTCCTAACTCCCTGAATTCAGCTTGTCGGACCTCGTCCCATTTTCTACCTATATCATTGGGGCCTATGTGCACCACGACAGCTGGCTGTTCACCCTCCCCTCCCCAGAATGTCCTGCAGCCGCTCCGAGACATCCTTGACCCTTGCACCAGGGAGGCAACATACCATCCTAGAGTCTCGATTGCGTACGCAGAACCGCCTGTCTATTCCCCTTACGATTGAGTCCCCTATCACTATAGCCCTGCCATTCGTCTTCCTGTCCAGCTGCACAGCAGAGCCAGCCACGGTGCCATGAACCTGGCTGCTGCTGCCTTCCCCTGGTGAGCCATCTCCCTCAACAGTATCCAAAGCGGTATATCTGTTTTGCAGGGAGATGGCCGCAGGGGACACCTGCACTGCCTTCCTACTCTTGCTCTATCTTTTGGTCACCAATTTTCTATCTTCCTCAGTAACTTTTACCTGCGGTGTGACCAACTCTCTAAACGTGCTATCCACGACGTCCTCAGCATCGTGGATGCTCCAAAGTGAGTCCATCTGCAGCTCCAGAGCCATCAAACTGTCTAACAGGAGCTGCAACTGGACACACTTCTTGCACGTGAAGGAGCCAGGGACAGTGGACGTGTCCCTGAGCTCCCACATCGCACACGAGGAGCGTGACACGGGTCTGAGATCTCCTGTCATGTCTTAAACCTTAGGTTAACTTATACAACTACAATTCCAAAAAACGAAAGAAAAAAATAAATAGGCGATGAACAGAAAAACTCCTTACCAGTCACTGACCAGGGATTAAAAAGCACCTCCTACCCCCAAGCTTCGAATTCCCACCTAGATTCAAATTCCCAAACTCCATCTTTGCTGTCTCACTCTGGCTGTGTCCTCTCTGGCTCACTGGGAGAACTCACTCTATTAGAACAGCTCGCTCTATGAGAATCATCGAGTTTTAAAGCATGGAAAACGGCCTCTCGGCCCATTGCGTCCAAGCAGACTATCACGCACTTAACTATTCAAATACTTATTTCCAGCACAGTAGCCTTGTATATTGAGGTATTTCAAGTGCTAAATTCAAGAGCTCCATTAGTAGAATGGACTGGTCTCTTTCCAATAACTATATAATGGTCTGTAACTGATTAGATTTTACTTCAGTCGGGTTTCTGTTAAAGTACATCATTGTCAGGTGTGCTTCCACTTGTCATTGTGTGCTGAATAATTGCCCAGGCCCTGAAATCCCAGTGGGGGTATCAATGTGTCATTTAAGATGTTTAAATTGCAATAGTTAACTCGTGTCCTTTGAAAACAATTAGCTGATTCTGCCTCCCATATCCCTCGTGTCCAGTGTTATTGAAAACATGGAGGACATTGAACACGTAACAGATTTGATTGCTGAATGTAATCAATCACTGACTGACCCTGAGCTTCCACAAAACCAGCTTCCAGTAAAGGCAGCAGCATTTTGCAGTTTTAAATGTAGCTCGCTCCTGTCCCTGACATTCCTGTCTGCTCCCACCTAAAGCTGCCTCCTTATTCGAGCGGGAAATAGTATTGGAACCGACTCACTATATGGGAATTCCCAAGACTGCAGGATTTGGGACAGGAGAGGTTACTGACCGAGGTGTAGCCCTGCCTTCTCAACCTCGCCCCTGGCCTGAGGTGTGTCGATCCTCAGGTTAAATCATCACCAGTCAGCTCTCCCCCTCAAAAGGGGAAAGTAGCCTATGGTCATCTGGGACTATAGCAACTTTACTTGAATCTTCAGTTCACTCACCTGTGTGTAGACTTCAACACAAGGTCAATCCAGTTTTTCAGGGGGAGGAATAGGCCAAACTGCTAACTACCTGGACATACTCTGTCTCCTTTTCTCCTAAGAAGATAGTTTGTTTCCTACACATTTTGAAGAGCTTGCAGTACATAAGTACAAGGAACAGTACGGCACAGGAACAGGCTCTTTGGCCCTCTAAGCCTGCGCCGACTAGGCCGCCCATCTAACCTGTAACATTCGACACTTCCAGCATCCATATCCCTCTATTCCCACCCAGACGTAGCAGTAGACCGCATTTGATCAAGAAGATTGAGGATCGCTGATTGGGCGACGTTTAATCTTGGACCACTGTAACTTGAAATCATAATATTTGTACTTAATTAATTGAACAAAAAGTTTGGACAATCCCAGACGCAGTCACCGGAGTGGATTAAAATGCATTTCGATATCAAACTGTTAATATGCAGCTGTGATTAAAACTGGATTTTTAAAAAATTCATTGCTGGCCAACATTTATTGTCCAGCCCTCATTGCCCCGGAATTAAGTAGCTTTCTGGGCCAGATAAGAAGGCATTTCAGAGTCAACCACATTCCTGTGAATCTGAGCACACAAGGATGTCAGATTTCCTTTCCTTAAGGAGCACTAAGTGAACCAGATGGTTTTTTTCCATGGTTTCATGGTCATTGTTAGACCTTTTTTTAAAATTTAGAGTACCCAATTTTTTTTCCAATTAAGGGGCAATTTCGAACACAGAACATAGAAAATACAGCACAGAACAGGCCCTTCGGCCCACGATGTTGTGCCGAACCTTTGTCCTAGATTAATCATAGATTATCATTGAATTTACAGTGCAGAAGGAGGCCATTCGGCCCTTTGAGTCTGCACCGGCTCCTGGAAAGAGCACCCTACCCAAACTCAACACCTCCACCCAACACCAAGGGCAATTTGGACATTAAGGGCAATTTATCATTGGCCAATTCACCTAACCCGCACATCTTTGGACTGTGGGAGGAAACCGGAGCACCCGGAGGAAACCCATGCAGACACGGGGAGGACGTGCAGACTCCGCACAGACAATGACCCAAGCCGGAATCGAACCTGGGACCATGGAGCTGTGAAGCAATTGTGCTATCCACAATGCTACCGTGCTGCCCTTAAGAACAAATAAATCTACATTATATCATTTTACCGTCATCCATGTACCTATCCAATAGCTGCTTGAAGGTCCCTAATGTTTCCGACTCAACTACTTCCACAGGCAGTGCATTCCATGCCCCCACTACTCTCTGGGTAAAGAACCTACCTCTGATATCCCTCCTATATCTTCCACCTTTCACCTTAAATTTATGTCCCCTTGTAATGGTGTGTTCCACCCGGGGAAAAAGTCTCTGACTGTCTACTCTATCTATTCCCCTGATCATCTTATAAACCTCTATCAAGTCGCCCCTCATCCTTCTCCGCTCTAATGAGAAAAGGCCTAGCACCCTCAACCTTTCCTCGTAAGACCTACTCTCCATTCCAGGCAACATCCTGGTAAATCTTCTTTGCACCTGTTCCAGAGCTTCCACATCCTTCCTAAAATGAGGCGACCAGAACTGTACACAGTACTCCAAATGTGGCCTTACCAAAGTTTTGTACAGCTGCATCATCACCTCACGGCTCTTAAATTCAATCCCTCTGTTAATGAACGCGAGCACACCATAGGCCTTCTTCACAGCTCTATCCACTTGAGTGGCAACTTTCAAAGATGTATGAACATAGACCCCAAGATCTCTCTGCTCCTCCACATTGCCAAGAACTCTACCGTTAACCCTATATTCCGCATTCATATTTGTCCTTCCAAAATGGACAACCTCACACTTTTCAGGGTTAAACTCCATCTGCCACTTCTCAGCCCAGCTCTGCATCCTATCTATGTCTCTTTGCAGCCGACAACAGCCCTCCTTACTATCCACAACTCCACCAATCTTTGTATCGTCTGCAAATTTACTGACCCACCCTTCAACTCCCTCATCCAAGTCATTAATGAAAATCACAAACAGCAGAGGACCCAGAACTGATCCCTGCGGTACGCCACTGGTAACTGGGATCCAGGCTGAATATTTGCCATCCACCACCACTCTCTGACTTCTATCGGTTAGCCAGTTCGTTATCCAACTGGCCAAATTTCCCACTATCCCATGCCTCCTTACTTTCTGCATAAGCCTACCATGGGGAACTTTATCAAATGCCTTACTAAAATCCATGTACACTACATCCACTGCTTTACCTTCATCCACATGCTTGGTCACCTCCTCAAAGAATTCAATAAGATTTGTAAGGCAAGACCTACCCCTCACAAATCCGTGCTGACTATCCCTAATCAAGCAGTGTCTTTCCAGATGCTCAGAAATCCTATCCTTCAGTACCCTTTCCATTACTTTGCCAACCACCGAAGTAAGACTAACTGGCCTGTAATTCCCAGGGTTATCCCTAGTTCCTTTTTTGAACAGGGGCACGACATTGCCACTCTCCAATCCCCTGGTACCACCCCTGTTGACAGTGAGGACGAAAAGATCATTGCCAACGGCTCTGCAATTTCATCTCTTGCTTCCCATAGAATCCTTGGATATCTCCCGTCAGGCCCGGGGGACTTGTCCATCCTCAAGTTTTTCAAAATGCCCAACACATCTTCCTTCCTGACAAGTATTTCCTCGAGCTTACCAATCTGTTTCACACTGTCCTCTCCAACAATATCGCCCCTCTCATTTGTAAATACAGAAGAAAAATACTCATTCAAGACCTCTCCTATCTCTTCAGACTCAATACACAATCTCCGGTTACTGTCCTTGATCGGACCTACCCTCGCTCTAGTCATTCTCATATTTCTCACATATGTGTAAAAGGCCTTGGGGTTTTCCTTGATCCTACCCGCCAAAGATTGTTCATGCCCTCTCTTAGCTCTCCTAATCCCTTTCTTCAGTTCCCTCCTGGCTATCTTGTATCCCTCCAATGCCCTGTCTGAACCTTGTTTCCTCAGCCTTACATAAGTCACCTTTTTCCTCTTAACAAGACATTCAACCTCTCTTGTCAACCATGGTTCCCTCACTCGACCATCTCTTCCCTGCCTGACAGGGACATACATATCAAGGACACTAAGGGCATTTAAATGGTCATTGGATAAACATATGGACGATAATGGAATAGTGCTTTGGATTGGTTTCACAGGTTGACGCAACATCGAGGGCCGAAGGGCCTGTACTGCGCTGTTATGTTCTATGTTCTGTGGGCCATTGTGTGGCTTCACCCACAGGGGGATATGTTGGGGCATGTACGGGCTCCGCCCATGGCTCCTCCCCTTGAAAGGAAGTATAAAGAGCAGCTAACCTGCAGGCGGTTCCCATTATTGTACCAGTCGCAGGCAGGCACTGTTCTAAGCTGATTAAAACCACGGTTTACTTCTCCTCGTGTCTTTGAGTGAATTGATGGTTGCATCACACTGCTAGCTGACAAGGGCACTGCCATGCTGTCACTGCCAATGTGCCAAGCTGCCATTTTCTGTGTGCTGGTGATCAGGCTGGGGGTGTCCAGCGTGTGTGTTGCGGGGGGAGCTGGGGACCCACCCAAAGTGAGTTGGTGCTTTGGAGGGGGGGCGTCGGGGTGGCGTCGGTGGCCTGGGAGATCGGGATATCATTTTAAAATGGCGTCCCGATCTCTCGCTGCACTGAGGAGTTCGGGCGAGCGGAGCTCCTCACTGCACAAAACGGGGCGATGAGCGGCCTCGGCCCCGCGTTCCCCACAGGCACCGAACCCAACGTGGGGGGCGTTTTATCGCCATGTGTTTCTCGGCACTGCGAGCGCCGGGAAACACGCGGTTAAATACGGTCACTCTGGGATTTTCGGGGAGGAAAGGTTCAGCTGGGAATGGCGGAGTTTCCACTTGCTGAAGTTTGTAAAGTATGGATGGGTTCTGGAGACAGAGCTTCATCTGAGAGTTCCTGTATTGGTGATGTTTAGGGAGCCGACAGTTTCAGCTGACCAAGCTGAGAATGATGTTTAGAATGTGGATTAGGTGCATGAATCAGACTTTAATTCCAATCAGGACCATTTTTATCCTCATACCTTTATAACAAAGCTCTTAAACATACTCCCTGCCGACGGATTCTCCGTTGCGCCGGCAGCGCTCCCACGCCCACGGGTTTCCCGGCGGTGTGTGGTGGCCACAATGGGCAATCCCATTGGCAGGTGGCGGAGACGGAGAATCCCGCTGCCGGTGAGGGCCGCTGCCCAGGAAAAGTGGGCTGGCGTACCGGAGAATCCCGCCCGGTGTCTTTGATATTTATATGGATAATGATTGAAATATAAGATATAAATCAGGACAGAGGAACTTATCTGAGTTTTACCAGGGTTAATGACATCCAGCATTTCTCTCCACACTGGGAACGGGAAAGGGCTGTTGAATTTTCCGATGGACAGGACACCATCTGCTAGTGACAGATTTTTATCCTCATTGCTAATCCTGTAAATATTAAAGAGTTGATTATAAATTGACCATAAACACTTTGCTGAGTAATTTTACCAACTTGCCCTGAGTTTCAGTAAAGTTCATGTCCTACCTCCTCTTCCGAGATGCTACCTCCTGAAATAAACAAAACACAAATCTGAGTTGACAGAGACGGACTGTCTATATCCAGAAAGCAGAAATGACCCTCACATTGTTACAAGCTGCTGAGAATTGTCAATTCCCATTGCTTCAGACATGGAATAGAAAGAGGATGTTCCACAAAGGATATTGAAGCACAGGAGAAAGTATCAAAAAGATTGACAGCAACTGAGAGGCTTCAACTAACAGCAAAGATTGATCAACTTTACTGGAGAAAAGAGAAGACCTGATAGAGATCTTTCAAATGATGAAAGGGGTCGGGTTTGATAGATTCAGTGAAGATGTTTACACTGTAGAGAATCCAGAAATAGGGATAGAAACATAATATATGTCATGATATAGTAGCACGGTAGCACAAGTGGCTAGCACTGTGGCGTCACAGCGCCAGGGTCCCAGGTTCGATTCCCCACTGGGTCACTAACTGTGCGGAGTCTGCACGTTCTCCCCGTGTCTGCGTGGGTTTCCTCCGGGTGCTCCGGTTTCCTCCCACAGTCCAAAGGCGTGCAGGTTAGGTGGATTGGCCATGCTAAATTGCCCTTAGTGTCCAAAAAGATTTGGAGGGTTATTGGGTTATGGGATTACAGTGGAAGTGAGGGCTTAAGTGGGTCGGTGCAGACTCGATGGGCCGAATGGCCTCCTTCTGCACAGTATGTTCTATGATATGCAAACATGCAGGTAATGAACACACAGAATTTGGACACGACCAATGAGCAGTCAGGACACTGAGGGGTGGTATCTCACTATAAAAGGGATGAGGCACTCACACCCCGCCTCTTTCCACAGACCAACATCTACAGAGTGAGACTGGGTGTATCCTCAGCATCACACCCCAGCACGTGGCTTAGAGAAAGGCTGGTTCAGTTAGACCGAGTTACTACATTTAGATTAGCAGAGAGTCGAACTCATTGAACTCACTTCAAAGTTTGGAGCAACTTTTACTCAAAACTGCATCAAGTGGCAGCTTGTGTTCTTCCAAATTACATAACACAACCATAAAGTTACAAATAAATCCAATCGGGAGTTCAGGAGAAACTTCTTTGCCGAGAGAGTGATGGGAATGTGGAACTCACTGTCACACGGGGTGGAATTTACTCCAGTCTGTCACAGCAGCGAGCATGGTGTCCGGGCATAGGGAATCACTCGAGAGGACACGGCTCAGTCTGTCGATGGCAGGAAAACCTCCCGGGATTAAGTCAGAGTCGGGAAGGGGTCAATGCACCGGACTAGCGACAGGAAGTTAATTAGTCTCATTAATGAGTCTGTGAAGCCAGTTTAAACCTGATTCCAACATCATTAACTGCTGCTTTTCCAATTCAGTTTAAACCCCATGGGTTGGATTTTATGAGGGTCCCACTTCCCGCGATCGGGAACGCCCCGACCCTGGGATTGAAAATGACTGTGTAAAGAGATTGAAAGGTGCTGAGCACTGACCCTCCAGCAGGATGGCTTCAGGAAATGTGTTTGTGATATTCCGATAAGAATCATCATTAAAAGGACAAGATCCAAGGGTCTGGCACTGCAGTCAAGAAGGAGGGTCAAGAACGGTCAACCTGGCTCCCGGGCCTACAATTCACACCAGAAGGAGCAGCCGGGTGGGGAATTGTAATTTATCAGCCAAATCCGAGGGGGATTGGGGCTGAGGATTTAAAATAACTTCAGTGTAACATCCAAATCCTGGGGGGATTTGGGTTTGAATTGAGGAATGTTTGGGCTGAAATGTGGGGTTTTGTCTGTGGATTTTCAGGAGAGGCTTTTTAATAAGTTGTGGTGATTTGTGTGTTTATGTGGAAGCTGAGGTTAAATTGTGGAGGGATTTAAATTGGAAAACCAAATAAATGCTGTGTGATGTTATTTACACTATTTACAGCTCTTTGTATTCGGGTGTTGGGAGAGTTTTCACTAAACAACAAGTTTGTGGTTGAGCCAATCCCCGTGTCTGTGTAATTTTGTCCTTTACAAAATCCTCAAGTCAAGAACCATCAGTCAGAGGAAACGGGAGCGTGAACCTCTTACAGTCCCTCAATCAGGTACACAGTGCAACTGAACAACGGCATTCCCGCTGCATCCTCAATCCCACCACCTCTCCCCCCATCCCCTTCCAAAATCCCACCAGTAACCCCAACAGGGTTTGGTTTTCAGGCTCCCCGTATTGTGAGACCCCTGCTCATTGCTGGGGGAATACCAGTGACAGCAGGATGAGAACATTCATTGCCCTGTTAAGGGGCTGAATTGGTTACAGGAAGGCTGTCCCACAAGACTTACCACCACGGACTTAATCTGTGTAGAGATGGAAAGACAACAGAAACTCCACACAGTGTCATTCCCCATGTCCTCTTCCACTCACCCCACACCCTGACTAAATGTACCCTGGGGGGAACAGCATTAAATTCCACCCACCCAGGGAAAGCCAGGGCTACATTTAAGGAGAAGCTGGATACAGATGATGGAGAAAGGAACAGAAGGATATATTGACAGGGAAATGAAGTAGGATGGGAAGAGGCTCGTGTGGATCATGTTGTGACTGTGAACTTTCACTGAACTAAACTGAAATATAATCCCTCACCTTCAGAAATCTCACTCCATCTTTTTGTTCCAACTGGTTTTCCAACTTTGAGAGTTTCTCCTGAATAGAATTTAAATTCTCTTGAATTTCACAAAGATTTTCCTCCATCGGTTTTAGAATTTTTTCCTCTTCTTCCCTGAGATCTCGGATGAAACGCTGCTCTTTCTCAGTGAGAATCTGGTGCATTTTAGGGAACTCGGATGTGATGTGGCTCTGCAGACTGACCGACTGTTTCTATAAGAAGAAACATTAAAAATAATATGTTTCTGTAATAAAAACAACAAAATAATGGATTAAATTTGGAAGCTCAGCACAGGGAGACTTTACCCTAATTTGGGAAATCTTCTGTTTCTGCTGCTGCTCCATTTCTAGAACCGTCGATTTCTTATCCGTGAGAGAATCGAAGGAAGATTTCACCCCATCCTGGGATTGGGAGAGAAAATCAGAAAATAAAAGTGTTAGATCCTGAAAATGTGATCAGATAATCAGGGGATCCAATCTGTTCCCTTTTACCTTGTAGATTTCAACAGCTTTCTGAATCGGGATGAAGCGGTGTTCTCTGTGTTCCTGCGAATCTACACAATTCACACAGATCAATTTCTTGTCAGTTTCACAAAACAGCTTCAGTTCTTCCTGATGTTCCTCACAGTGAAGTTTACTTTCCTTCTCTTTCCCATTCAGCTTTAATTTTCGAGCTTTCTCAGCCAGATTCACTAAGATCCGATTGGCCCTGAGGATTCTTTCTGGAAACTCCTGTCTACATTCCGGGCAGGAGTTTCTCTCCTTTTCCCAACACTGGGTGATACAGGAGCGGCAGAAGTTGTGTCCACACTCCAGTGAAACCGGATCAGTGAAGAAATCAAGACAAATGGAACAAATTAAATCCTCGGACCAACTCTCCTCCTGCTGTGTGGAAGCCATGTTCACACTCAGCACTTCCTGATCCAAACCACTTTCAGTTTCAATGTTCCTGCTCCACTACTGAAGATTTTCAGTTCAGTAATTCCCTCATGATGTTCACTGCAATACTCACGGAATTCACCTGAGGAAGGAGCAGTGCTCTGACAGCTAGCAATTCGAAACAAACCTGTTGAACTTTAACCTGGTGTCAGACTTCTTACTGTGCCCACCCCAGTCCAACGCCGGCATCTCCACATCAAGGAATTATTGTTATTTGCTGCTCTCGGTCCTGCCCACTTTGAGAGCTGGAGACAAAACCCGGAGCAGAATCAAGAATAAACAGGGTTAGAGTGAACGACAGGGAATAATTGAACCCAGGCGATGGGAGTGAAGGTCTGTTGGTGGTGGGGGTGGGTGGAGAGAGGATGGGAGGAGGTGGGGATTGTGTCCTGTGAGTGACTGGCAGCCTGCTGCTCTCCTTCATATACTTCTGTCTCAAAGCAGCCCCAGGCACGGATGGTCAAGTTGTGTTTTACTTTGTGGGAAACACAAACTGAAACATATTGTCCAGCTCCTCCTGACCTGTCCCTTTACGTAAACCCAGCCTGACTCCAACTCAAGTTAGATGTTTGGTATTTATTTGTTATGAATTTTGACTGAAACTTATATCACTGTGAAAATGAAGATTTTTTGATAAAAATCAGCTTTGGAGAATTACAAGGTTGTCTGAATTTTTTCCAAGAATAATATTTGAATTAAAAGCGAGTCTGAAATGTCTCTGGTGCTGGCTGACTCCTCCCCCAGCCCTCAGGGCTTTTCATACTGATGCTGGGGGTGTTGGTTGAGTTGATTTGTTGAACAAGCTGCACAGTGAGTATATTGAAGTGGGTGAGGTTTGTACAGAGCCGCTCTCTGCTCTGAGGCAGCTATTGCTGCACTGGTGTAATGTGTGTCACAGTGTAGCAGCTGAAAGGCTGCAGCTTTTAACTTTACACTTGTCCTTTTCCTCGATACTGAACAAGCTGGAGGGCCTCAGCAGCTCTTTCGACATCCAGACCATTGGTCTTGTCTGTCTCCTTCCGCACTGTCAGCCAATGAAGACTTTACTATTTGACCCATGGCTGGGGTTTCAAATCAGAGTTTTCCTTCTCCAGGGCAGGCTGCCAATCAAAGCTGCCAATCGGGAACGGTCTGGTTTTGAGGAGGCAGACACTCACTTTCACATCTCTGCCCAAACAGGGATCAGTGTGTGAAGCCGGGCAGAGGCAGTTTGATTCGGAGGGACTATTTCACACACTGACCAGATGGGACTTTTTGTGAATGCCGAGAATCTCCATTCTCTTCAGCATCCTGGTCATTCCTGACCCTTTTTCACAATCCATAAGGAATTAACTCCGTGCTGCTCTTTGACGCATTGGGTGGGATTTTGCTCTCTGTGCACAGAGAGCTGGTTAGAGAGAGAAAGCCGGTGTGTAGCTCTCCAGCTGCACAGCTGAGTTTTCTCTCCAGATTCTCTGGCACTCTGAGCTCAGAAAATCTATGGCCGTGGTTTTCACCCTCACGCTGGCAGGGCGGGGCCTGATAGATCCGGCAATGCCGGCTCCACCGAGATCGGGGCGCCCTGATCTGTGTTAAAATAATACAGCCCCATCCCCCACGGATACGGGGAACCCCCTCCCCACAAGCACAGGGGCAACCCGACCCCCCACAAGCACAGGGTCAACCCCACCCCCCACAAGCACAGGGGACCCCCCCCCCAAACCCCACACATAAACACAGAAACATATAAAAAAGGAGTTGGCCATTCGGCCCTTCGAGTCTGCTCCACCATTCAATATGATTGTGTCTGATCCTCTATCTCAATGCCACATTCCCGCTTTCTCCCCATACCCCTTGATGCCATTGAAATGTAAAAAGTATCTGTCTCTTTCTTCAATATTTGGATTTATTGTCACGTGTACTGAGGTACAGTGAAACCTATTGTTCTGCGCACTGTCCAGACAGATCGTTATATACATGAAAAACATACGATAGATACACAATGTAAATACATACACAGAGACATTGGGTGAAGCATACGAAGTGTAGTACTCCTGAGTAGAGAAGATGTGTGGAGAGATCTGTTCAGTCCATAGGTGAGTCATTCAGGAGTCTGGTAACAGCGGGGAAGAAGCTGATTTTGAATCTGCTCGTCCGTGATCTCAGACTTTTGTTTCTTCTGCCTGATGGAAGAAGAGAGAATAATCTGGGTGGGAGGGGTCTTTGATTAATTAAAGGAATCTTTAATTTATAGAGATCTTAACCTGTCGAACCACGCCAAGTTTGGGGGAAGCTTAGTTGATGAATCAAGTCCTGGCGCAATACGACAAGTTATAAGATTTGTACTATTTGTAGACTGTGTTAAGTTGTTCGATTCCTTGTATTATTCGACTGTGTATAGTTGAAGGAATTTATATCATCTCTGCTATTCGGTTATCAGTAGCACTTTGCGAATACTGGAACTCAGCAGAAATTTGCAGTATAAACTCCTCAGGTGCCAAAAAGAATTGTTTTATTTGTAGTCGCTTGATTACAATTTGAAAGTCATTTAAAAGGCAATTCGTAGACAATTCGAAGCTTTCAGAGAATTACAGACATTATCTTTCTTTGCTTAGGCAGACAGCTCGAAAGTAACTTTTAAAAGGTCAAAGTCTGGCAATGAAACATGAAGAGAGAGAGAAAGCTAATCTTCAGCTAAACTCAAACTCAAAGTCAAAAGTGGACTAACATCACTGACACAGACTGTTAGACTGACAGAACCCCCAAAAGACATCTCTAAAATGGAGACTATAAAGGACAAAACTGACTAAACTAAACACAAAAACAAAACTTAAGCTAAAACAAAACTTACAAAGACAATACTCACAAAGACAACAAAACCCAACCTAACCTGGCGGGGAGAAACTTTTTAGTTATACACTTTCATATCTGTCTTAAGTCATCTAATTACACCCCAATATAATCCTAATTGGTTTGGGTTAGACTCAAACACATTTGATTTGATGGCAAGCCGTCCATCTTCAATGTGCAACATCAGCTTTTCTGACCTAGCTGTTATCTGCATTGTGAACAATGGTGCCTTCATGTTGCTGTGTATTCAATCCCTTGGCCTTGACAATTAGCACAAGACAGTGTCAAATTATCTTGCAACTGTGCTTTTTGTAATGTCACACTGTCTTTGAAAATATGCATTTGCCAGAACAACGGACTTCAGTATAAGTGAATTATGCTGTATAAATGGGTATTAAAAACTGGGGCTCAACATTTATGCTTAAACAGCTATCTTTTACCTATACTAGTTGTATTTGAAATACTTGGCTTCTACAATTATGCTGCCCACTTTCCTGTATTCTGACTCATCGTTGTTTGAGATCTGACCCACTGCGGTCGTGTCATCAGCAAACCTGTGGATGGAGTTGAAGCCAAATTTTGCCCCACAGTCGTGTGTGCAGAGGGAGTATAGTAGGGTGCTAATTATGCAGCTTTGCGGGGCCCCGGTATTGAGGACTACCATGGAGCAGGTGTTGTTGTTTATCCTCACTGATTGTGGTCTATGGGTCAGGAAGTCGAGGATCCAGTTACAAAGGGAGGAGCCAAGTCCTAGGTTTTGGAGTTTGGATACAAGCTTGGCTGGGATTATGGTGTTGAAGGCGGAGCTGTAGTCAATGAATAGGAGTCTGGCGTTGGAGTCCTTGTTGTCAAGATGCTCCGGAGATAAGTCAGGAAGGTAGAGCCAGGGAATATTTCAGGGATTTGTGGTCACTTCCTGTGGTCTGGAATTCCACAGGTTCACAACCCTTTGAATGAAGAAATATTTCCTAATTTCGGTCCTGAATGGTCTACCCCGTATCCTGAGACTGTGTCCCCTGGTTCGAGATTCCCCAACCAGGGAAAACATCTGCCCTGAATCTAGTCTGTCCAGCCCTGTTAGAATTTTATACGTTTCAATCAGATCTTAGAATAATAATTCTATTAACAATAATCTTTATTATCACAAGTGGACTTACATTAATACTGCAATGAAGTTACTGTGAAAAGCCGCTGGTCTCCACATTCCGGCGCCTGTTCGGGTACTTGGAGGGCGAATTCAGAATATCCGATTCACCTAACAAGTATGTCTTTCGGGACATATGTACAATTCTTGGTCAGTTTTGCCCTTGCAGCACACATTTAGTTTAACAAAATGTTTTCCCCAGGGCAGCACAGAGATGCAGTGGTTAGCACTGCTGCCTCACGGCACCGAGGTCCCAGGTTCGATCCCGGCTCTGGGTCACTAACCATGTGGAGTTTGCACATTCTCCCTGTGTCTGCGTGGGTCTCACCCCCACAACCCAAAGATGTACAGGTTAGGCGGATTGGCCTCATTAAATTGCCCCTTAATTGGAAAAAATGAATTGGGTACTCTAAAGGGCAATTTATCGTGACCAATCCACCTGCACTGCATATCTTTGGGTTGTTGGGGGTGAGGCCCACACAAACACACAGATCTCCTCTCGTCTTTCTAAACCCGAGTGAACACAGGCCCAGTCGAATCATTCTCTCCTCATTGCACTGTCCCCCCAACCCCAGTATTAGCCGAGTGAATCACCGCTGCACTCCCTCTGTGACAAGTAAATCCTTTCTCAGGCAGGGAGACCAAAACTGCTCACAATACTCCAGGTGTGGTCTCACCAAGGCCCTGTATAACTGCAGTGACACATCCCTACTTCTGAACTCCAATCCTCTCACAATGAAGGCCAACAAACCATTCACCTTCCTAATTGCTTGCTGCAGCTGCCTCTCCACTTTGATTGGCTGGTGTACAAGGACCCAGATCCCTTTGTACATCCACACTTCCCAATACATCACCATTTAAATAATCCTCTTCCTTTCTGTTTTTCACACCGCAGTGAATAACTTCACATTTAGCCACGTTATCTTACATCTGCCATGTGTTTGTCCACTCACTCAACTTGTCTCAATCACCTTGAAGCCTCCTTGCATCCTCCTCACAACTCACAATTCCACCCAGTTTTGTGTCATCCACAAACTTAGAAATGTTACATTTGGTTCCCTCATCCAGGTTGTGTATATATATTGTGAACAGCTGGGGCCCAAGCACTGACCCCTGTGGTACCTCACTAGTCACTGCCTGCCACTCGGAAAAAGATCCATTTATTCCCACTCCCTGTTTCCTGTCTGTCACCAATTCCTCATCCACATCAGTACATTACCCACAATCCCATTTAATTTTGCCAACTAATCTCTTGTAGCCAATTGGCTGCCGGGACATTTAACCTAAAATTTGGCCAACTGAGGAGGATGCTGGGATTTAAAAGCAGACTTGTCCAAAGTCTGCTGAAATCCGCAGTCTGGCAAAAGCAGACAGAGCGCAGCCCCGCCGGACTCCAGCAGTCAGGTGCTGACTGGAAGCAGCAGAAGGAAGGAGCGCGAATGGACACAAGACAAACAGAATCTCAGCAGAGACAAAGGAGGCATTTGTATCTGAACCCTCTCTCCGGACAGAACGCCACCTGGGCGGAGGGAAAGGACAACCTTCCCCACACATCCAAACCAATTCAGGGCTGCACCCTGATTGGAGGAGATGACAGTCTATATACTGGAGGCTGACCCTGAATCTCTCTCTCTCATCCATTCCATCGAGCAAGAAACCTCCACCCAAGACTGACAGACACTCAACCTAGAGAGTTGCCTGAGGTAGTGACAGAGAGAGAGAGAGAGAGACACACAGACAGAGAGAGAGAGAGAGCGACAGAGAGAGAGAGGGAGACAGAGAGAGAGAGGGATAGAGAGAGAGAAAGACAGAGAGAGAGTGACAGAGAGAGAGTGAGAGAGAGACAGAGAGAGAGGGAGACAGAGAGAGGGAGACAGAGAGAGGGAGACAGAGAGGGATAGAGAGACAGAGAGAGAGAGTGGCACAGAGAGAGTGAGAGAGAGACAGAGAGAAAGACAGAGAGATAGATAGAGATAGACAGAGCGAGAGACAGACAGAGACAGACAGAGAGTGAGGGAGACAGAGAGAGATAGAGAGAGAGAAAGACAGAGAGAGACAGACAGAGAGAGAGAGACAGACAGGCAGAGAGAGAGACATCGAGAGACAGACAGAGAGAGAGAGACAGACAGAGCGAGAGAGAAACTTTTATATCCTGCTAACATTGCCAGAAGCTGACAAGTTCATACACGATGTGGAGATGCCGGCGCTGGACTGGGGTGAGCGCAGTAAGAAGTCTGACAACACCAGGTTAAAGTCCAACATGTTTGTTTCGAACACCAGCTCTCGGAGCACTGCTCCTTCCTCAGGTGAATGAAGAGGTTTGTTCCAGAAACATATATATGGAGAAATTCAAAGATGCCAGACAATGCTTGGAATGCGAGCATTAGCAGGTGATTAAATCTTTACAGATCCAGAGATGGGGTAACCCCAGGTTAAAGAGGTGTGAATTGTCTCAAGCCAGGACAGTTGGTAGGATTTCGCAGGCCAGATGGTGGGGGATGAATGTAATGCGATATGAATCCCAGGTCCCGGTTGAGGCCGCACTCATGTGTGCGGAACTTGGCTATAAGTTTCTGCTCGACGATTCTGCGTTGTCGCGCGTCCTGAAGGCCGCCTTGGAGAACGCTTACCCGGAGATCAGAGGCTGAATGCCCTTGACTGCTGAAGTGTTCCCCGACTGGAAGGGAACATTCCTGCCTGGTGATTGTCGCGCGATGTCCGTTCATTCGTTGTCGCAGTGTCTGCATGGTCTCACCAATGTACCACTCTTCGGGACATCCTTTCCTGCAGCGTATGAGGTAGACAACGTTGGCCGAGTCGCACGAATATGTACCGCGTACCTGGTGGGTGGTGTTCTCACGTGTAATGGTGGTATTCATGTTGATGATCTGGCACGTCTTGCAGAGATTGCCATGGCAGGGTTGTGTGGTGTCATGGTCACTGTTCTGAAGGCTGGATAGTTTGCTGCAAACAATGGTTTGTTTGAGGTTGCACGGTTGTTTGAAGGCAAGTAGTGGGGGTGTGAGGATGACGTTGGCAAGATGTTCATCTTCATCAATGACGTGTTGAAGGCTGCGAAGAAGATGTCGGAGTTTCTCCGCTCCGGGAAAGTATTGGACGACGAAGGGTACTCTGTTGGTTGTGTCCCATGCTTGTCTTCTGAGGAGGTCAGTGCGGTTCACACACAACACGGGAAGTATTAGTGGGAAGGTCTCGGACAGACAGACACAAACATGCCTCCAGATTGAGCAGGGATGTAGCAGCAGCCTGCAGCCTTCAATACTCACGGGGCAAAGATGGTGAAGTTAGAAAGCTCAGCGAGCGGCTAGAGGGTGTCAAAGAGGAGTTGGAAAAACTCAAACTCCGAGCTGAGGAAGAGGGTCAGAGAATCCAGGAGAATTGGATCCAATGGCTCAGTTGCACACACAATGTGAAAGTGCAGATTGGGGGGAACAGAAGGCAATTTGGGAGCGAGAGGCGGCCCTAGTCACGGCAGAGAAGCTGGAGCAGAAATGTAGCAATTTGTTCGGCCCCCTTCCGGAATAACCCTGGCCTCTCTGCCGCCCCCCTCCTCCCCGCCCATTAATAACCTGCCACCGGAATGGCTCAGTGACCTGAACACCACCCCCTTCTTGGCAGCACAATTAGCCGAGATTGACAAGAAGCTGCCCGTCTTTGACCCACATCTGACCCCTTCACATTCTTTGATGATCCAAATCCACAGAGAGAGCGACACGGGTTGGATGACAACGAGGAAACTAAATGGATCAGAATGTGCCAGATCCCACAGTTCATTCAGCCCTGCCCGGCCCACAGGACACAGGCGGTGGCATCTGGACCACATCCTGGCCCCTGTTGGATACGACCGGGGGGGGGGGGGGGGGGGGGTGGTGGCGGGGCGTCAATTGGCCAAAGTTATCGACAGTTTATGAGCAAAAGGGGTCCTTCACCTGGTCGCCTTGACAAATAACTCTCCGATTTGGCCCGTACGGAAGCCCAACGACTCCTGGAGGCTGACCATTGATTCCAGAGAGCGAAGCAAGATGACCCTAATTACAGCACCCACTGTCGTGACCATCGAGACCATGATGAAGTCAGCCCCGGGTGCCTGATAGATCTACCGTTCGGTTTCAGCTGCCCTTTGCCATTACTAGAACTCAGTAGAAATTTAAGTTAAAACTTCTCAGGTGCAAATAAGAATCGTTTTATTTGTTTTCTATTGATTAAAATTTGAAAGTCATTTAAAAGGCAATTCGTAGACAATTTGAAGTTTTCAAAGAATCACGGAAATTATCTTCTTGCTCAGACAAACAGCTCGCAATAACTTTAAAAGTCAAAGTCTGAAAATGAAAAATGAATACAGGGAGACAGAGTTCAGATCAAAGTATTGATGATTCATGAAAAAGCGAGAAAGAAATCGAGCTAATGATCCAGCCCAGCTCCAGCTTCAAATTCAACTCCAACTAAAAATGGCCGAACAAAACTTTACAGTTATACTGTTTCCTTTCTGTCTGAAGCCATCTAATTACACCCCCATATAATCCTAATTGGTTTGGGTTAGACTCAAACACATATGATTTGACAGCAAGCCGTCCAGCTTTAATATGCAACATTAGTTCTAATTGTTTCGTATCTGCATACTTGTGTATGTTAAAGAATGTAATATTGTGCTGTTATCAAGGCCAGTTTGAACTGGTCTTTTGCTGACTTAGCTGTTATAACAATAGAGCCTTCATGTTATCTTGTCTTTGCCATGCTGTTGCTATAGATGCTGCCCTGTCCTTGGACACTGTCCTGAAAAATATATTCATTAGTTCAGTTAAAGTGCTTGTTTTAATCTCTACTGCTTTTCCATGTATCAGGTTCTTTTGTGTAGTAAAGTGAATTATGCTGTGTGATGCTGTTTTGGAAGCTGTTATGTTTTGAGATGACCTGAGGTTATGAAAGTGTTGAAATCCTTAATTTAAAATGGGTAAAATTGGGGCTTAATATTTATCCTAAATAACTATCCTCCACCGATGAGGTGTGTCAGGAAACAGTTGACCTCCACAGTGCCCGCTCCTTCACCGTGCTGCTCATCAATGTTTCTGGTCCATCCCCTTAGATAGACGATGCCATGACATATTCACTTTCACCTTTCCAAGGGCAACAGTGCATCTGGATCTGTTTGCCACAGGACTTTCACAACTCTCCATCAATTTTTCACCAGCGACTGGCAAAAGGGTTCGAGACCTTTTCAAAGCCGGTTGGTCTTGTTTAATACGCAGCCGACCTCTTTTTACAAACAGACACCAGGGAAGAGCACATCCTCCTCCTAAAGGAGCTCTTACATTTACTGATCCATCTGGGACTCGAGGTTAATCCTAAAAAAAAGCCAAAGTTCCGGATCTCGTATCTGGGAATGATAATCACCCACGGAAAACATGGGATTGAACAGAAGCTCATCCACTCGATCTGTGAGCGACATCTACTGGCGGTTTTCTGGGCCGTTCAGTATTTCTCCCACATCGTCGGCCTTAACCCCCTCACTACCCTCAGAGAGCAGACCCCCACCCACAGTTATTACTCAATGGGCAGATTAAAGACGGGACCGTTAGTCAGAACCGGATGGCCAGATGGACCCTCATGCTTCAGGGGAGGGACATCACGGTCAGACGAATATAAGATCCCCACATATTTAGCAGAAAACCTCAACTACTGCGGAGACCACCAGCAGTGCCAGATTATAGCCCCAAACAATCCCAAGGGACCGTTTGTGCCCAAATCCAAGGGGGCGGGGGGGGGGGGGGGGGGGGGGGGGGGTGGAAAAGTGGGGGATCAACCACTGAAAGTTTCCATTGACAGATTAGCGATGGTGGGGACTGGGATTGGAGAAACTGGATATGGGGTCTATATGGAAGATCACCAAGGGAATGTTCAGGGAGAGAGAGCTTTCAAACTGCCCACCAAGATGAGTGCTCAGGCTGCTGGGTTAGCTGCTGGAACAGACATAGTGGGACATCAAGCTCCATCCTCCCCACCCACAGACACACTTTCACACAGTATGTACGTCTGCAACAGCCGCACACATTTCCTGTCACCATGGCAACAAAGGGGTTTCGTTTCAGCAGACGGGAAACCTCTTCCCTCAGCACCCCCCCCCCCCCCCCCCCCCCCCTTTTACTGAGATCCAGACTTCACCCTGCCCCGGGGGAGGGGGGGGGGGGGCGGATCAGACCACAAGACTTCTCCGATGGGGAATATCCGAGACGACGGGCTCGATAGACAGGGAGTCTGAAAGGGGGAACCATGGCAACCGCCCATTCCGCAGCAAATCAGTGCGATCGCAGTCAAACAAACCGAGAAGATGTTAAAGAGGCCCAGGGTGCTGACAGCAAAATAAAACAACTGACACGGGGGGAATACCCCGATGGAAAGGGGGAATAACTGTAAAAGAGGAGTCGTCCTGAAGGGGCACTCGACATTGGACCCACCCAAAACCCCAATCAATAACCTACCAATGCCCTGATGGCCAGGGCCATTGGGGGGGGGGGGGGGGGAGAAGCCATAGGGGAAAGATCAGGTAGCGCAGTGGTTAGCACAATTGCTTCACAGCTCCAGGGTCCCTGGTTCGATACCCGGCTTGGGTCACTGTCTGTGTGGAGTCTGCACGTTCTCCCCGTGTGTGCGTGGGTTTCCTCCGGATGCTCTGGTTTCCTCCCACAGTCCAAAGATGTGCAGGTCAGGTGGATTGGCCATGCTAAATTGCCCTTAGTGTCCAAAATTGCCCTTAGTGTTGGGTGGGGAAACTGGGTTATGGGGATAGGGTGGAGGTGTGGGCTTGGGTAGGGTGCTCTTTCCAAGAGCCGGTGCAGACTCGATGGGTCAAATGGCCTCCTTCTGCACTGTAAATTCTATGATTCTATGATTCAAAGTCCTGTGTTGGTGGCCTGGTCTTGATAAAGATCTCAGACACGACAGTGACAACTGCCTAATCTGTGCACAAAACCACCGCATTGATACACCCATCAGGGTGAGCTAAGGCCCACTCGACCAGCCGAGGACCCCCGGACAAACCTCCACATTGACCACCTGTCCGGGGCATTTAAATACGCACTGGTTACCATGGAGACCTTCACCAAATGGGTAGAAGCTTTCCCCACTCCAACAAACACAGCTAAAGTTGCCTCCAAAACCTTGGTGCAGCAGGTTTTTAGCCGATGGGGCCTCCCCCGGGGTATTGAGTCAGACCAAGGCCCCCACTTCACTGGCCAAGTGATGCAGGAAGTCATGTGGCTGCTCAGCATGAATTAAAAATTCCACCTGGCCGATCAGCCCCAGTCCAGTGACAATTGTCAAACGAATGAATGAATCACATCCTTAAAGGAACGCTCAGGAAAACTGTTCAGGAAAACAGCCCCGCCTGGGACATGGGGCTAACTTTCATCCTGATGCTTGGACGGAACTCGGTGTCAAGTTCCACTGGTTTCACCCCCAACCTCCTAATGACCAGGATCCCCCTGAGAGGCATCGAACCCCTCCTAGGCCTTGACCTCTCTGAACCACAGGTCACCGCCTCACTCATGAGACCACATTGCGAACACGACTTGGGAACATACAAGCTGCCCAACAGTCTGCAGCGGTGAGAATTGGACAAGGGCAAGAATGAAATCAGGCCGACTTCGATGCCAAAGTCCCCCCTTTGGAATATGAAGTGGGGCAGCAACTCGTGCTCCAGGTTTTCCAGCCTGACTCCTTCCTTGCTCCGAGATTCCCAGGTCCCCACTCCATTGCTGACAAAGCCAGTCCCTCCGTGTATAAGCTCTTGTTGGACACAGGAAAAACTGGATGGTACCATGTCCACCAGATAAAGTCAGCCCCCCCCAAGCAGAGCCCTCCTGGGGCCGAGCCACTCACATCCTGCCCTTCCCCTCCTTCATCATGCTCGTCACTGGGTAACAATCTGAACTCCGCCAACTGCTTCCTGCAGGGATCAAGGAAACATTTTCACACAACCTTGGCCCTGAGCAGGTGCTGGTGTCAGGCCGGCGTCACCATGACAACATCTTCTCTGCTCAGAGATTCCCGCCGGCGGGCGGGGGCCCTGGACATTTGTTTCCACCCCAGACTGGGAAATAATCCCTATCCGCTAAACACTGCTCCCAATGTCCCCACATCCCGGGACAGGCTGGGAATTAAAAGCAGACTTGTCCAAAGTCTGCTGAAATCCGCAGTCTGGCAAAAGCAGACAGAGCGCAGCCCCGCCGGACTCCAGCAGTCAGGTGCTGACTGGAAGCAGCAGAAGGAAGGAGCGCGAATGGACACAAGACAAACAGAATCTCAGCAGAGACAAAGGAGGCATTTGTATCTGAACCCTCTCTCCGGACAGAACGGCACCTGGGCGGAGGGAAAGGACAACCTTCCCCACACATCCAAACCAATTCAGGGCAGCACCCTGGCTGGAGGAGACGACAGTCTAGAGACTGGAGGCTGACCCTGAATCTCTCTCTCTCATCCATTCACAGAACACAGAACAATACAGCGCAGTACAGGCCCTTCGGCCCACGATGTTGCACCGAAACAAAAGCCATCCAACCTACACTATGCCATTATCATCCATATGTTTATCCAATAAACTTTTAAATGCCCTCAATGTTGGCGAGTTCACTACTGTAGCAGGTAGGGCATTCCATGGCCTCACTACTCTTTGCGTAAAGAACCTACCTCTGACCTCTGTCCTATATCTATTACCCCTCAGTTTAAAGCTATGTCCCCTCGTGCCAGCCATTTCCATCCGCGGGAGAAGGCTCTCACTGTCCACCCTATCTAACCCCCTGATCATTTTGTATGCCTCTATTAAGTCTCCTCTTAACCTTCTTCTCTCCAACGAAAACAACCTCAAGTCCATCAGCCTTTCCTCATAAGATTTTCCCTCCATACCAGGCAACATCCTGGTAAATCTCCTCTGCACCTGCTCCAAAGCCTCCACATCCTTCCTATAATGCGGTGACCAGAACTGTACGCAATACTCCAAATGCGGCCGAACCAGAGTTCTGTACAGCTGCAACATGACCTCCCGACTCCGGAACTCAATCCCTCTACCAATAAAGGCCAACACTCCATAGGCCTTCTTCACAACCCTATCAACCTGGGTGGCAACTTTCAGGGATCTATGTACATGGACACCTAGATCCCTCTGCTCATCCACACTTTCAAGAACTTTACCATTAGCCAAATATTCCGCATTCCTGTTATTCCTTCCAAAGTGAATCACCTCACACTTCTCTACATTAAACTCCATTTGCCACCTCTCAGCCCAGCTCTGCAGCCTATCTATATCCCTCTGTAACCTGCTACATCCTTCCACACTATTGACAATACCACCGACTTTAGTATCGTCTGCAAATTTATTCACCCACCCTTCTGCGCCTTCCTCTAGGTCATTGATAAAAATGACAAACAGCAACGGCCCCAGAACAGATCCTTGTGGTACTCCACTTGTGACTGTACTCCATTCTGAACATTTCCCATCAACCACCACCCTCTGTCTTCTTTCAGCTAGCCAATTTCTGATACACAGCTCTAAATCACCCTCAATCCCCAGCCTCCGTATTTTCTGCAATAGCCTACCGTGGGGAACCTTATCAAACGCTTTGCTGAAATCCATATACACCCCATCAACTGCTCTACCCTCATCTACCTGTTCAGTCACCTTCTCAAAGAACTCAATAAGGTTTGTGAGGCATGACCTACCCTTCACAAAGCCATGCTGACTATCCCTGATCATATTATTCCTATCTAGATGATTATAAATCTTGTCTCTTATAATCCCCTCCAAGACTTTACCCACTACAGACGTGAGGCTCACCGGTCTATAGTTGCCGGGGTTGTCTCTGCTCCCCTTTTTGAACAAAGGGACCACATTCGCTGTCCTGCAGTCCTCTGGCACTATTCCTGTAGCCAATGATGACATTAAAATCAAAGCCAAAGGTCCAGCAATCTCTTCCCTGGCCTCCCAGAGAATCCTAGGATAAATCCCATCAGGTCCCGGGGACTTATCTATTTTCAGCCTGTCCAGAATTGTCAACACCTCTTCCCTACGCACCTCAATGCCATCTATTCTATTAGCCTGCGGCTCAGCATTCTCCTCCACAACATTATCTTTTTCCTGAGTGAATACTGACGAAAAATATTCATTTAGTATCTCGCCTATCTCTTCAGACTCCACACACAATTTCCCATCCCTGTCCTTGACTGGTCCTACTCTTTCCCTAGTCATTCGCTTACTCCTGACATACCTATAGAAAGCTTTTGGGTTTCCCTTGATCCTTCCTGCCAAATACTTCTCATGTCCCCTCCTTGCTCGTCTTAGCTCTCTCTTTAGATCATTCCTCGCTACCTTGTAACTATCCATCGCCCCAACTGAAACTTCACACCTCATCTTCACATAGGCCTCCTTCTTCCTCTTAACAAGAGATTCCACTTTCTTGGTAAACCACGGTTCCCTCGCTCGACGCCTTCCTCCCTGCCTGACCGGTACATACTTATCAAGAACACGCAGTAGCTGATCCTTGAACAAGCCCCACTTATCCAGTGTGCCCAACACTTGCAGCCTACTTCTCCACCTTATCCCCCCCAAGTCACGTCTAATGGCATCATAATTGCCCTTCCCCCAGCTATAACTCTTGCCCTGCGGTGTATACTTATCCCTTTCCATCATTAACGTAAACATCACCGAATTGTGGTCACTGTCCCCAAAGTGCTCTCCTACCTCCAAATCCAACACCTGGCCTGGTTCATTACCCAAAACCAAATCCAACGTGGCCTCGCCTCTTTTTGGCCTGTCAACATATTGTTTCAGGAAACCCTCCTGCACACACTGTACAAAAAATGACCCATCTATTGTACTCGAACTATATCTTTTCCAGTCAATATTTGGAAAGTTAAAGTCTCCCATAATAACTACCCTGTTACTTTCGCTCTTATCCAGAATCATCTTCGCCATCCTTTCCTCTACATCCCTAGAACTATTAGGAGGCCTATAAAAAACTCCCAACAGGGTGACCTCTCCTTTCCTGTTTCTAACTTCAGCCCATACTACCTCGGAAGAAGAGTCCCCATCTAGCATCCTCTCCGCCACCGTAATACTGCTCTTGACTAGCAGCGCCACACCTCCCCCTCTTTTGCCTCCTTCTCTGAGCTTACTAAAACACCTAAACCCCGGAACCTGCAACATCCATTCCTGTCCCTGCTCTATCCATGTCTTCGAAATGGCCACAACATCGAAGTCCCAGGTACCAACCCATGCTGCCAGTTCCCCTACCTTGTTTCGTATACTCCTGGCTTTGAAGTAGACACACTTCAAACCACCTACCTGAACACTGGCCCCCTCCTGCGACGTCAAATCTGTGCTCCTGACCTCTATACTCTCATTCTCCCTTACCCTAAAACTACAATCCAGGTTCCCATGCCCCTGCTGCATTAGTTTAAACCCCCCCAAAGAGCACTAACAAATCTCCCCCCCAGGATATTTGTGCCCCTCAGGTTCAGATGTAGACCATCCTGTCTGTAGAGGTCCCACCTTCCCCAGAAAGAGCCACAGTTATCCAGAAATCTGAATCCCTCCCGCCTGCACCATCCCTGTAGCCACGTGTTTAAATGCTCTCTCTCCCTATTCCTCATCTCACTATCACGTGGCACGGGCAACAACCCAGAGATAACAACTCTGTTTGTTCTAGTTCTGAGCTTCCATCCTAGCTCCCTGAAAGCCTGCCTGACATCCTTGTCCCCTTTCCTACCTATGTCTTTAGTGCCAATGTGGACCACGACTTGGGGCTGCTCCCCCTCCCCCTAAGGACCCGGAAAACACGATCCGAGACATCACGTACCCTTGCACCTGGGAGGCAACATACCAAACGTGAGTCTCTCACGCTCCCACAAAATCTCCTATCTGTGCCCCTGACTATAGAGTCCCCAATTACTAATGCTCTGCTCCTCTCCCCCTTCCCTTCTGAGCAACAGGGACAGACTCCGTGCCAGAGGCCCGTACCCCATGGCTTACCCCTGGTAAGTCGTCCCCCCCACAAGTATCCAAAGCGGTATACTTGTTTCTCAGGGGAACGGCCGCAGGGGATCCCTGCACTGACTGCTTTTTCCTAGTCCCTCTTACAGTTACCCACCTATCTCCAATCTTTGGTGTAACTAATTCCCTGAAGCTGCTATCTATGACCCCTTCTGCCTCCCGAATGATCCAAAGTTCTTCCAACTCCAGCTCCAGTTCCCTAACTCGGTCTTGGAGGAGCTGGAGATGGCAGCACTTCCTGCAGGTAAAATCAGCAGGGACACTAACTGCATCCCTCACCTCAAACATCCTGCAGGAGGAACATTGCACTCCCTTCCCTGCCATTCCTCTAACTTTCTACCAAGATCTGGCTAACAACTAAATTAAATTTTTTATAAAAAACAATAATAATATAATAAAATATGGTACTTACCTCAGACCAATGGGTTTTATTATTAGGTTAGAGGAGGAGGGCGGGTGGGAGACACTACACGTGTAGTGTCTCGGGTTTCCTCTCCATCAGAATTTATTGGTGAGGGTCTTCCCAGACGTCCGCGGGTCGACTTCCTGTTCCCGCCTAAAACACTAATTTAAAAAAAAAAAAATTCTCAGCTCCTGCTGAAATTGACTAACCAGCCAGCTCCACTCCCGCCGAAATTGACTAACCAGCCAGCTCCACTCCCGCCGAAATTGACTGGCCTTCTATAGAATTTTGGAAGATGGTCACCAATGTGTCCAACATTTCCAGAGCCAATTCCTTTAATAATCTGGGATGGGGATTATCAGGCCCTGGTGATTTGTCAGCCTTTAACCCCATTCATTTCCCCAGCACCATTATCTTACTGATACTGATTTCCTTCAATTCCACCCTCTCACTGGACCCCTGCTTCCATCACATTTCTGGGAAGTTATTTGTGCCTCTTTGTGACCCCCCACCCCTCCCCAGGTGTCTATTCTCATTTTGTGCCCCTGGCGGGTTCCCCTCGATTGCTTCAAGTTTTTAAATAGCTGCTGTGACCCTCACCGATGTGACGTCAGCGAGGGGGGAATTATTTATTCGGGGGAACAGATGGCGGGGAAGCCCTTTAAGAACTTGTACATTTATTAAAATTGATTGAAATCAGGTTCCCGCCCAATCGTCACGTCACCAGCGAGGGGCGGGAAAATCAGAGAACAAAATCTCGCCGCCGAGATTCCCGTTCCCGCAGCCTCAGGAGATTTTCCACGAATGTCGTCATTCTCGCCCGTGGTGAAGACCAGCAGAAAATCCCCCCCATTGTGTTTGTCAATGTAAAGAGCGGCTGGATTTGTTTATTCTCAGTATCAACTCGAGGTGATAGCAGCACATTCACTATTGTGAAAACTCTTGTGGAACATGTTCTTCGAGTTGGGGAATTTTAATTTTAATTTTAGAGTACCCAATTATTTTATTTCCCAATTAAAGGGCAATTTAGCGTGGCCAATCCACCTAACCTGCACATCTTTGGGTTGTGGGGGTGAAACCCACTCAGACACGGGGAGAATGTGCAAACTCCATACGGGCAGTGACCCGGAGCCGGGATTCGAACCCGGGTCCTCAGCGCCTTAATCCCAGTGCTAACCACTGCGCCATGTGCCGCCCTCGAGTTGGGGGATTTGAGATGATTAATAATGATAATGGAGCATCATTTTCAGGCCTGGTTCAATCCGTGTCTCAGTAAATAGTTCTGCATTGTTCGCTCATTTAACTTGGATGTTACACAATGGTTCCTACATGGTTTCCTATTGCTCACACTCTCACATCTCTGTACAGTATCCATGGCCAGGATGTTTCAGATGTTGGGGTTTCTCACTGACACTACCTGTCCCACAGCCATGTCACACTCCAATGAGCGTTCATTGGCTGGAAACGGGTCTTCTGACCCTCACTCGGGAGGAAATCCCACCCGAAAGAGATATCGACCAATCTGATTGGCTGGCAGCTCTCCCATCCCTGCAGCGCCAGCAGCAGCAGTGGACAGAAGTGGAAGTTCATGAAGTGCACAGAGCCTGAATCCCAGGGCCGGATGGGAAGGTAGGTTTTTGTGGGTTCTGGGTGGGAGGGCAGGGAAGGTCTTGGAGGGTGGATAGTGGGTGATTGGGGTGTCAGGGTAGAACTGGGGGGTTGGCAGGGAGGATCAGTCAACACCGGACCTAACCTGGGGGTGGCCCAAAGTTAGAAGGGGAGTTTTGATGGAGGCAGCCCGCCCTTCCCACCCGAAGCCCAATCCTGATCATTTTGGGGCTTTGCCCATGCCCGGGAACCGCTCCCACCAGCCTAAACATTGAGGCTGGGCAAGAAATGACCTGTGAGTGGCCAATGATTGTGGGGAGGGGAAGGGAGGGAGGGGGGGAGGAGGGAAGGGGTCTGGGAAATTCCACCCATGGTCACCATTACTGAAACAGACTTTTAATTCCAGATTTAATTTAATCATCAATTCAATTTAAATTCCACCAACTGCGATGGTGGGATTTGAACCCATGGCCCAGAGCATTAGTCTGAGCCACTGGGTTATTCATTGAGCGGCGCAGTGGTTGGCACTGCTGCCTCACAGCGCCAGGGACACATCTGGGGCCCGTATCCCTCTATTCCCATCCTCTTCATGTACTTGTCACAACATCCCTTAAACACAATGCGGTTTACTGTTAACTTCCCTCTGAAACGGTCCAGCAAGCCACTCCGTTCAAGGGAAGTTAGGGATGAGAAACAAACGCTGCCTGGCCACATCCCATAAAATAAGTTTCAAAAAATCATTCCAGAAATTATCAGAAAGAAAATACACAAAATAAAAATTGAAAGTAAAATAACACATATCTGATTGAGCAGCTCCAGTTAATATAACCACTGTGGCATCCAACTTTCTTCTGAATTTACACGTACTTTACAGCCAGGATTCTCTGCTCTCTCCCCTCAGGGGGGCCTGAGGAGGTGGCGGGAGTGAGGCGTGAATTTACTTGGATGGGATTCCCTCCAGTTTCCCACCCATCCCGACCCTGCAGTGATTTCACACTGGGTTGGACAGAACCTCAGATGGGAAACCTGCCCTTTCACCGATTAATGGCCACTTCAGGGCAGTTTTACGTCCAACCTCAACTTTTAGACTGGCAGGCGGATGCCAGCCCAGGGTGGGGGAAACCCGGAAACAAGGAATTAAGGAATGTTAACTCTCGTCGGGGAGTGTGGAGGAGGCAGTGTCTCCTTCAGAACCCCAATTCTGCGGTCACCTCCCCACCTTGAGGCCTGATGACCTCTGGACCTCTCTATCCTCTGGCCCATCCCCAAGACCCTGATTTCCCCTTTGATGGCCTCCCCTACCCTCCCCGCACTGGAACCCCTTTCACTTGCCTGCGTCTGCCAGAACATGGTGGCAGCTCAGAGCAGGTGGGTGTCAATGGCAAAGCCAGCATTTGTTGTCCATCCCTAATATCGAGACAGACTAATGGAGCCATTCACTGACACAAACAGGAATGTTCCCTTCGCTAGTTATTGTCCGTAAAGTCAACAGAATCATCTCCCCAAAAAGAAACAACTGTGTTCTAGCACCACCAGGTGGCCAAAATCAGTAATGCAGGGAAAATAAACCTGTGGAGTTCCGATCCCAGCCAGCGGGTGGCAGTGTTGCTCCATGCAAAATAGGATTTTTACTTCAAGAATGTTTTAATTTATTTATCTGAATAAAGATCAAAACACAGGAACTCTGGAGAGATATCATCAGATATTAGTGACTGAAATCCTGATATCACATTTGAGGCAGGAAATTAAGTTGTGTGAACTAATTGAACTTGAAATAAATTTGGGGGCCTGAATAATATAAAGATTCTGAGAAATTATAGGGTTAAAAATAAATCCATAGACAGTTTGTGATTTTAGGTTTACTGTTTTGCTGACAAGTAATGATGTTGCATCAAGTAAACTATATTTATACAATCTAACAATTTTATCTGTTGTAATAAAAACAAAATACAGCAAATGCTGGAAATCATCTGAAAAAGATTCATATTCCACTCGAGACGTCAACTCTGTTTCTCTCTCCACAGACCGGGTGACCTGCTGAACATTTTTCCAGAACTTTCTGTTTTTATTATTAATTTGATCTGCTGGTTAATTGAACAGGGAAACATGTTGTTCCAGTCTCACCAGGAGCTGCTGCACTGGTTTTTGAAAAATTAATTTTATTCCTTCTCAGCCAGGGGAAGGTGGTGTTGCTCGGTCTAATTTGACTTTCATTCTCACATTCTAACTATCCACCAATGTCCCAGTTATTAAACCAGGAGGACATTCTTATCCTCTCTGTACTCGGAATACAGGCCCAGATTTGTGAATTCAGCTCCTGACACACAGCAAGATCCCAAACTGGGAAATCTCACTCTCCCAACCTGGGATTTTCTGAACATTGTCCCGACCGGCTGTGTGGAATTTCCCAATAGGGACTCGGTGTGTGACAGCAACATGGAAGTGGGAAGTCCAGGCTCATGTTTACTTTCCCGCCTTTGTTTCTGATCCAATTCTCTTTCAGTTGTGAAGAAAGGTCCTGCCTGAATTGTCTGATCAGCGAGTGTTTGAGCATTTTGTGTTTTTGGTATTCCTGCCAGTACCAGGTTTCCAGCAGCAGGTGGCGATACTGCACTGTAAAACTTGACTGATCTTTGTACAGCTCGACATCACCATCGTGTGGCTGAACGTGGCACTACAATGAACTGCAAGGGAAAGTTCAAGATACTTAATTTACTTTTTATTTTAATGCTATGACATTTCTATTTGTATTGTTTTTATTTACATTCTGATTGGGATTTTACAATTTGGAAATAAATGACACATTTCGTGCCAACCTGTTGTCAATAGTGGTTTCTGGGTTGGAGACCTTGGGCGAGTGCCGTTCAGGGCTCGTCTCCACAAATGGGGACCAGATGGAACAGCACTTGTGAGGTGTCCCAGGGATTGGAGACCCCCAGTGCATCCCATATTAGCAGGGTGGCGCCCTGGCATTGCTGTTGCCACCTGGGCACTTCCAACCTGGCACCCTGGTAGTGCCACCTGGGTGCCAAGCTGGAACTGCCATGGTGCCTTGTGGCACTGTCAGCTGGGAGGGGCATTGCCAGGCTGGCACTGCTGGTTGCCATTTTTGCATGGTGGTGATTGGGCCTGGGAGGGGGCAGTGACCCCTTACAGTGAGTTGGGGTTTCGGGGGGTTCGGAGATCACATCGGGGGGGGGGTCATGAGTGATCGGGACGCCATGAGGAGTTCCAGCGAGCGGAGTTCCGTCGGGGAGATCCTCACTGAGGCCCCCCACCTACCCGGATGGGTGTAAAAAAAAATAGTGGTTTCTGACTCCTGGCCCCTGACCTCTGCCTCTGACCCTAATCACGGGGTCAAGTCACTGTGACATCAGGGATGACATTACTACCTGAGGCCCCGCCCTTTTCCCAGATCCGGATCAGAACCGGAGCAGATTCTCAACCATTTGTTTACGTCCTGCGTCCAGAAGAAAGGATAAAGTTTCTCAGTGAATTTATTCCCGGTGAAGGTGTGGAGATGGGACTTGGTGTCCACGTTGTAAAATGAAACTGTCCCAGACTCATAACTGAGATAAACTCCCACCTTCCCAGGGATCTGACCGACACGGAGACGGGATCGAGGAGAGGAATTTATATAAAACTGATCATCAACCCGCCTAATGATCCAGAATCCAGTCTCTGGGCTCAGACTGACCGGGTCCTTCCTCTCCACAGACTCTGCGGCTACTCCCAGACTCCAGCCCCGATTCCCCGTCACCTCCACCTCCCAGTAATGTCTCCCCGATGTGAGTCCCTCTGATCCCAGCACACAGGGCCAGTGCGTAAACATCTTCCTGGTGTCAGGGAGACTCCTCTGGGTCCGGGTCCATCTCAAACTCTTCAGATCCTCAGACACCTCGAGCTGGGGATTCGCTGTTTCCACATCCAGGGTCACAGAGACTGGGAGAAAAAACAGAAAATTAGAGACTCACTGGGGATCGGGGAGAGACTCACTGGGGATCGGGGGAGAGACTCACTGGGGATCGGGGAGAGACTCATTGGGGATCGGGGGAGACTCACTGGGGATCGGGGAGAGACTCACTGGGGATCGGGGAGAGACTCACTGGGGATCAGGGGGAGAGACTTACTGGGGATCGGGGAGAGACTCATTGGGGATCGGGGGAGACTCACTGGGGATCGGGGAGAGACTCACTGGGGATCGGGGAGAGACTCACTGGGGATCAGGGGGAGAGACTCACTGGGGATCGGGGAGAGGCTCACTGGGGATCGGGGGAGAGACTCACTGGGGATCGGGGGGGAGAGACTTACTGGGGATCGGGGAGAGACTCACTGGGGATCGGGGGAGAGACTCACTGGGGATCGGGGGAGACTCACTGGGGATCGGGGAGAGACTCACTGGGGATCGGGGAGAGACTCACTGGGGATCGGGGGGGGAGACTCACTGGGGATCGGGGGGAGAGACTCACTGGGGATCGGGGAGAGACTCATTGAGGATCGGGGGAGAGACTCACTGGCGATCGGGGAGAGACTCACTGGGGATCGGGGGAGACTCACTGGGGATCGGGGGGAGAGACTCACGGGGGATCGGGGGCGAGACTCACTGGGTATCGGGGAGGAGACTCACTGGGGATCGGGGGGAGAGACTCACTGGGTATCGGGGAGTAGACTCACTGGGGATCGGGGGAGAGACTCACTGGGGATCGGGGGTGAGACTCACTGGGGATCGGGGGGAGAGACTCACTGGGGATCGGGGGGAGGGACTCACTGGGGATCGGAGGGAGAGACTCACTGGGGATCGGGGAGAGGCTCACTGGGGATCGGGGGAGAGACTCAATAGATCAGGGGAGACTCACTGGGGATCGGGGAGAGACTCACTGGGGATTGGGGAGAGACTCACTGGGGATCGGAGGAGGGACTCACTGGGGATCAGGGGGAGAGACTCACTGGGGATCGGGGAGAGACTCACTGGGGATCGGGGGGAGAGACTCACTGGGGATCGGGGGAGACTCACTGGGGATCAGGGGAGAGACTCACTGGGGCTCAGGGGGAGAGGCTCACTGGGGATCGGGGGAGACTTACTGGGGATCAGGGGGAGAGACTTACTGGGGCTCAGGGGGAGAGACTCACTGGAGATCAGGGGGAGAGACTCACTGGAGATCAGGGGGAGAGACTCACTGGGGATCGGAGGAGATTCACTGGGGATCGGGGAGAGACTCACTGGGGATCGCGGAGAGACTCACTGGGGATCAGGGGAGACTCACTGTGGATCGGGGAGAGACTCACTGGGGATCGGGGGAGACTCACTGGGGATCGGGGAGAGACTCACTGGGGATCGGGGGTGAGACTCACTGGGGATCGGGGGGAGAGACTCACTGGGGATCGGGGGGAGGGACTCACTGGGGATCGGAGGGAGAGACTCACTGGGGATCGGGGAGAGGCTCACTGGGGATCGGGGGAGAGACTCACTGGGGATCGGGGGGAGAGACTTACTGGGGATCGGGGAGAGACTCACTGGGGATCGGGGGAGAGACTCACTGGGGATCGGGGGAGACTCACTGGGGATCGGGGAGAGACTCACTGGGAATCGGGGAGAGACTCACTGGGGATCGGGGGGGGAGACTCACTGGGGATCGGGGGGAGAGACTCACTGGGGATCGGGGAGAGACTCATTGGGGATCGGGGGAGAGACTCACTGGCGATCGGGGAGAGACTCACTGGGGATCGGGGGAGACTCACTGGGGATCGGGGGGGAGAGACTCACGGGGGATCAGGGGCGAGACTCACTGGGTATCGGGGAGGAGACTCACTGGGATCGGGGGGAGAGACTCACTGGGTATCGGGGAGTAGACTCACTGGGGATCGGGGGAGAGACTCACTGGGGATCGGGGGTGAGACTCACTGGGGATCGGGGGGAGAGACTCACTGGGGATCGGGGGGAGGGACTCACTGGGGATCGGAGGGAGAGACTCACTGGGGATCGGGGGAGAGACTCACTGGGGATCGGGGGGAGAGACTCAATAGATCAGGGGAGACTCACTGGGGATCGGGGAGAGACTCACTGGGGATTGGGGAGAGACTCACTGGGGATCGGAGGAGGGACTCACTGGGGATCAGGGGGAGAGACTCACTGGGGATCGGGGAGAGACTCACTGGGGATCGGGGGGAGAGACTCACTGGGGATCGGGGGAGACTCACTGGGGATCAGGGGAGAGACTTACTGGGGCTCAGGGGGAGAGACTCACTGGAGATCAGGGGGAGAGACTCACTGGAGATCAGGGGGAGAGACTCACTGGGGATCGGAGGAGATTCACTGGGGATCGGGGAGAGACTCACTGGGGATCGGGGAGAGTCTCACTGGGGATCAGGGGAGACTCACTGTGGATCGGGGAGAGACTCACTGGGGATCGGGGGAGACTCACTGGGGATCGGGGAGAGACTCACTGGGGATCGGGGGAGACTCACTGGGGATCGGGGAGAGACTCACTGGAGATCGGGGGGAGAGACTCATTGGAGATCGGGGGGAGAGACTCACTGGGGATTGGGGGGAGACTCACTGGGGATTGGGGGGAGACTCACTGGGGATCGGGGGGGAGACTCACTGGGGATCGGGGGGAGACTCACTGTGGATCGGGGGGGAGACTCACTGGGGATCGGGGGGGAGACTCACTGGGGATCGGGGGGCGACTCACTGGGGATCAGGGGAGTGACTCACTGGGGATCGGGGACAGACTCACTGGGGATCGGGGGGAGACTCACTGTGGATCGGGGGGGAGACTCACTGGGGATCGGGGGAGAGACTCACTGGGGATCGGGGGTGAGACTCACTGGGGATCGGGGGGAGAGACTCACTGGGGATCGGGGGGAGGGACTCACTGGGGATCGGAGGGAGAGACTCACTGGGGATCGGGGGAGAGACTCACTGGGGATCGGGGGGAGAGACTCAATAGATCAGGGGAGACTCACTGGGGATCGGGGAGAGACTCACTGGGGATTGGGGAGAGACTCACTGGGGATCTGAGGAGGGACTCACTGGGGATCAGGGGGAGAGACTCACTGGGGATCGGGGAGAGACTCACTGGGGATCGGGGGGAGAGACTCACTGGGGATCGGGGGAGACTCACTGGGGATCAGGGGAGAGACTCACTGGGGCTCAGGGGGAGAGGCTCACTGGGGATCGGGGGAGACTTACTGGGGATCAGGGGGAGAGACTTACTGGGGCTCAGGGGGAGAGACTCACTGGAGATCAGGGGGAGAGACTCACTGGAGATCAGGGGGAGAGACTCACTGGGGATCGGAGGAGATTCACTGGGGATCGGGGAGAGACTCACTGGGGATCGCGGAGAGACTCACTGGGGATCAGGGGAGACTCACTGTGGATCGGGGAGAGACTCACTGGGGATCGGGGGAGACTCACTGGGGATCGGGGAGAGACTCACTGGGGATCGGGGGTGAGACTCACTGGGGATCGGGGGGAGAGACTCACTGGGGATCGGGGGGAGGGACTCACTGGGGATCGGAGGGAGAGACTCACTGGGGATCGGGGAGAGGCTCACTGGGGATCGGGGGAGAGACTCACTGGGGATCGGGGGGAGAGACTTACTGGGGATCGGGGAGAGACTCACTGGGGATCGGGGGAGAGACTCACTGGGGATCGGGGGAGACTCACTGGGGATCGGGGAGAGACTCACTGGGAATCGGGGAGAGACTCACTGGGGATCGGGGGGGGAGACTCACTGGGGATCGGGGGGAGAGACTCACTGGGGATCGGGGAGAGACTCATTGGGGATCGGGGAGAGACTCACTGGCGATCGGGGAGAGACTCACTGGGGATCGGGGGAGACTCACTGGGGATCGGGGGGGAGAGACTCACGGGGGATCAGGGGCGAGACTCACTGGGTATCGGGGAGGAGACTCACTGGGATCGGGGGGAGAGACTCACTGGGTATCGGGGAGTAGACTCACTGGGGATCGGGGGAGAGACTCACTGGGGATCGGGGGTGAGACTCACTGGGGATCGGGGGGAGAGACTCACTGGGGATCGGGGGGAGGGACTCACTGGGGATCGGAGGGAGAGACTCACTGGGGATCGGGGGAGAGACTCACTGGGGATCGGGGGGAGAGACTCAATAGATCAGGGGAGACTCACTGGGGATCGGGGGAGACTTACTGGGGATCAGGGGGAGAGACTTACTGGGGCTCAGGGGGAGAGACTCACTGGAGATCAGGGGGAGAGACTCACTGGAGATCAGGGGGAGAGACTCACTGGGGATCGGAGGAGATTCACTGGGGATCGGGGAGAGACTCACTGGGGATCGCGGAGAGACTCACTGGGGATCAGGGGAGACTCACTGTGGATCGGGGAGAGACTCACTGGGGATCGGGGGAGACTCACTGGGGATCGGGGAGAGACTCACTGGGGATCGGGGGTGAGACTCACTGGGGATCGGGGGGAGAGACTCACTGGGGATCGGGGGGAGGGACTCACTGGGGATCGGAGGGAGAGACTCACTGGGGATCGGGGAGAGGCTCACTGGGGATCGGGGGAGAGACTCACTGGGGATCGGGGGGAGAGACTTACTGGGGATCGGGGAGAGACTCACTGGGGATCGGGGGAGAGACTCACTGGGGATCGGGGGAGACTCACTGGGGATCGGGGTGAGACTCACTGGGAATCGGGGAGAGACTCACTGGGGATCGGGGGGGGAGACTCACTGGGGATCGGTGGGAGAGACTCACTGGGGATCGGGGAGAGACTCATTGGGGATCGGGGGAGAGACTCACTGGCGATCGGGGAGAGACTCACTGGGGATCGGGGGAGACTCACTGGGGATCGGGGGGGAGAGACTCACGGGGGATCAGGGGCGAGACTCACTGGGTATCGGGGAGGAGACTCACTGGGATCGGGGGGAGAGACTCACTGGGTATCGGGGAGTAGACTCACTGGGGATCGGGGGTGAGACTCACTGGGGATCGGGGGTGAGACTCACTGGGGATCGGGGGGAGAGACTCACTGGGGATCGGGGGGAGGGACTCACTGGGGATCGGAGGGAGAGACTCACTGGGGATCGGGGGAGAGACTCACTGGGGATCGGGGGGAGAGACTCAATAGATCAGGGGAGACTCACTGGGGATCGGGGAGAGACTCACTGGGGATTGGGGAGAGACTCACTGGGGATCGGAGGAGGGACTCACTGGGGATCAGGGGGAGAGACTCACTGGGGATCGGGGAGAGACTCACTGGGGATCGGGGGGAGAGACTCACTGGGGATCGGGGGAGACTCACTGGGGATCAGGGGAGAGACTTACTGGGGCTCAGGGGGAGAGACTCACTGGAGATCAGGGGGAGAGACTCACTGGAGATCAGGGGGAGAGACTCACTGGGGATCGGAGGAGATTCACTGGGGATCGGGGAGAGACTCACTGGGGATCGGGGAGAGTCTCACTGGGGATCAGGGGAGACTCACTGTGGATCGGGGAGAGACTCACTGGGGATCGGGGGAGACTCACTGGGGATCGGGGAGAGACTCACTGGGGATCGGGGGAGACTCACTGGGGATCGGGGAGAGACTCACTGGAGATCGGGGGGAGAGACTCATTGGAGATCGGGGGGAGAGACTCACTGGGGATTGGGGGGAGACTCACTGGGGATTGGGGGGAGACTCACTGGGGATCGGGGGGGAGACTCACTGGGGATCGGGGGGAGACTCACTGTGGATCGGGGGGGAGACTCACTGGGGATCGGGGGGGAGACTCACTGGGGATCGGGGGGCGACTCACTGGGGATCAGGGGAGTGACTCACTGGGGATCGGGGGAGTGACTCACTGGGGATCGGGGACAGACTCACTGGGGATCGGGGGGAGACTCACTGTGGATCGGGGGGGAGACTCACTGGGGATCGGGGGGAGAGAGTCACTGGGGATCGGGGGAGAGAAATACTGGGGATCGGGGGAGAGACTCACTGGGGATCGGGGGAGATTCTCTTCTCGATTTAACCATCTGTGATTCGATTTCCTGTTCGTCAACATGACACTGAGCCGCCCTGATGTGTGTGTCACTGTGTGTGGGGGTTGGGACGGCCAAGCTCAATCAGTGACACACCAGGTGCTGCCACTCCTCAGTTCACTCATCAGAAGCTCAGCCCCACTGCAGGGGAAGCAGGGGAATAGCAGAGCTCACCCCAAACAAAGCACACAGGCACCGTGGCCTTTGGCACCCTCCCTGGCACACTGCCCCTCTCAGGGCAGAGGCCTCACCAGTCACACTGTCAGCCAGCCCACCCCTCAGGACCACCAGCTGTCTCCAAGCCCTGCCTGCCCCCCGCGCCCCTGTTCCCATCCACCCTGCCCCCGGACAGGTTGTAACAACCTGTGTGTCACACCCAGGCCCCACATCACACTGCAGCTAAGCTCCCAGCAGACACACACTGCCCAGCCTCACCCCCATCGGGAGGACCTGCCCACACACAAGCCTCTAAGCATGGAGGCGATTGGTGGCACACGGTGACCCTCTCCACCCCACAACCAGGTGCCACCCTGCTGGTGGGATAGCACACGGCCCACCCAGTGAGGAGACCCACAGTAAACCCCACTGGAGGAAACCGGACACGGAGAGCCTGTCGCTGACACGGGTTTCGTCACCCACCGGTACCCCTGTCGACAGGGATGATCGGTGAGGATAGAGCCTCCCCACATCACAGGCCCGGTGCCTCTCACTGATGGGGACAGGGGCGCAGTGCGGACGGCAACATATCGGGTTAACATGTGGTAGTTGAGGTATTACGGTACCTGATAGGCTGGAGCACCATTGGTGGAAACTGTATGCTTTCTATTGGTTAAGATGTATGGTAGCTCCGCCCTGCTAGGCGGGGTATAAGAGCCCGTGCAGCCTGCCCTCCGACCATCCGCCCCTCGGGAGCTCCTACCTCCACCTGCTGTACCGGGTCGACTGTGTGGTGCGCACCAGATAGTGTCCCAGGAGCCGCTTCACTAACATGCCCAACCGAGGTGAGTGTCTCTGGGATGGGGGAGGGGGTTGGCGACGCTGTGACGGAAAATCACTGTCACCTTTCGACCCGAGCTCCGGGGTCTCCTGAGTCTCGGGCGGATGGCTGGCGTCTGGGCTTCTCTCCTCATCACTGCTTGGCTCATGGGGGCGGGGGCTCTGGATGTGGCACTGGCTGGGGGCGGGGGACACTGGCTGGGGAGGGGGACACTGGCTGGGGACGAGGACACTGGCTGGGGGCGGGGGACACTGGCTGGGGGCGGGGGACACTGGCTGGGGACGGGGGACACTGGCTGGGGAGGGGGACACTGGTTGGGGGCGGGGGACACTGGCTGGGGGCGGGGGACACTGGCTGGGGGTGGGGGACACTGGCTGGGGGTGGGGGACACTGGCTGGGGGCGGGGGACACTGGCTGGGGGCGGGGGACACTGGCCGGGGGTGGGGGACGCTGGCTGGGGGCGGGGGACACTGGCTGGGGAGGGGGACACTGGCTGGGGGCGGGGGACACTGGCTGGGGGCGGGGGATACTGGCTGGGGGCGGGGGACACTGGCTGGGGGTGGGGGACACTGGCTGGGCAGGGGGACACTGGCTGGGGAGGGGGACACTGGCTGGGGGCGGGGGACACTGGCTGGGGGCGGGGGACACTGGCTGGGATGGAGGACACTGGCTGGGGGCGGGGGACACTGGCTGGGGGCGGGGGACACTGGCTGGGGGCGGCGGACACTGGTTGGGGGCAGGGGACACTGGCTGGGGGCGGGGGGCACTGGCTGGGGGTGGCGGACACTGGCTGAGGGCGGGGGACACTGGCTGGGGGCGGCGGACACTGGCTGGGGAGGGGGACACTGGCTGGGGGCGGGGGACACTGGCTGGGGGTGGCGGACACTGGCTGAGGGCGGGGGACACTGGCTGGGGGTGGCGGACACTGGCTGAGGGCGGGGGACACTGGCTGGGGGCTGGGGACACTGGCAGAGGGCAGGGGAATAAGAATGTTATATGAATGTCATAAGAATCTGTAATTGATGGGATCTTAACTTGCCAAACTACGCCAAGTTTGGGGGAAGCTTAGTTGATGAATCAAAGTTCTAGCGCAATACGACAAGTTGTAAGATTTGTAATATTTCTGGACTTTGCCAAGTTGTTCGATTCCTTGTATTATTCGACTGTGTATTGTTGAAGGAATTTATATCATCTCTGCTATTCGGTTATCAGTAGCACTTTGCGAATACTGGAACTCAGCAGAAATTTGCAGTATAAACTCCTCAGGTGCCAAAAAGAATTATTTTATTTGTAGTCGCTTGATTACAATTTGAAAGTCATTTAAAAGGCAATTCGTCGACAATTCGAAGCTTTCAGAGAATTACAGACATTATCTTTCTTTGCTTAGGCAGACAGCTCGAAAGTAACTTTTAAAGGTCAAAGTCTGGCAATGAAACATGAAGAGAGAGAGAAAGCTAATCTTCAGCTAAACTCCAACTCAAAGTCAAAAGTGGACTAACATCACTGACACAGACTGTTAGACTGACATAACCCCCAAAAGACATCTCTAAAATGGAGACTATAAAGGACAAAACTGACTAAACTAACACAAAGACAACACAAAGACAATACAAAGACATCTTCGCACAACACCCCCCCAAAGACAATACACCACAGACAACACACCAAAGACAACACAACACACTAAAATGGCGGGCGGAAACTTTTCAGTTATACACTTTCATATCTGTCTTAAGTCATCTAATTATACCCCAATATAATCCTAATTGGTTTGGGTTAGACTCAAACACATTTGATTTGATGGCAAGCCGTCCATCTTCAATGTGCAACATCAGCTTTTTAATTGTTTCATGTCTACATGTTATGGAATGTGATATTCTGCTAATCTTTACCAGCAATAGACTGATTGTAAGGTGGCTTGGCTAATGTAACAATTGAGACTTCATATCGAGAAAGATTGAGTAAAATATACATGATTCAATGCTCTTACAAACTGCATTGGACTCTTGCCACCTCGTTGCCATGGAACTCAGTCCTTGTCCTTGACAATTAGTACAAGCAGTGTCAAATTGTCTTGCAACTGTGCTGCTATAATCTTATAATGGAATTTTATGCTGTTTCATGTATCATATTGAAGTCCTGAATTTATGTGTGCTGAAATTCTCATTTTTAAAATGAGTACTTAAACAGCTATCTTTTACCTATACTAGTTGTATTTGAAATACCTGGCTTCTACAGCCGGGCCACAGGGTCAACCGCCTCTCCTCCACCCCGTCCAGGAGGGTCCATTAATCATGAAGCTGCTCTCCTCGCTGCCATCTTGGTGACTGGGATGGTGTGTGTGAGGAGTGAAGTGTGTCTATGTAGCTGCAGCTTGTCAGCCTCCTGAGTGTCAATCTCAGGCCTGGCGAATCCAGCACCGTTTCTCATTGGAATCGATTGTGTTCCACGTGGCGTCGGTGCTAATCCCTCAACAGTCGCTGAATCGCTCCAGATGCGGCGCCAGTTTTGCTGTTGTGGAACTCCACGAATCCTGCCCCAGAGTCAACACTGAGCCTCACGAACAGAGAATTCAGCCCAATGTAGTTACAAATATATCCAATAGGGAGTTCAGGAGAAGCGTCTTTACTGAGAGAGTGATGAGAGTGCCGACCTCAGGATCACACAGTGTGTTTGGGGTGAAGGGTAAAGATATATTTAATGAGAAACTAGATAAGAACATGAGGGGGAAAGAAACAGAAGGGCATGTCGACAGGAATCAAGTGTTCCCGGAAATCTCACATCAATTTCCTGTCAGTTTCTCAAAACAGCTTCAGTTCTTCCTGATGTTCCTCACAGTGAAGTTTACTTTCCTTCTCTTTCCCATTCAGCTTTAATTTTCGAGCTTTCTCAGACAGATTCAACAAAGAACAATACAGCACAGGAACGGGCCCTTCGGCCCTCCAAGCCTGTACCTGTCATGATGCCAACCTTTGCCAAAACCCTCAGCACTTCCTTGTGCCGTATCCCTCTATACCCATCCTATCCATGTGCTTGTCAAGATGCCTTTTGGTTTTTTATAAAACATTTTATTGAGGCATTTATGGTTTTAAAACAACAAAAGACATAAGTGCAGATTTTTTTTTAAATTTAGAGTGCCCAATTATTTTATTTTCCAATTAAGGAGCAATTTAGCGTGGCCAATCCACCTAACCTGCACATTTTTGGGTTGTGGGGGAGAAGCCCACGCAGACACGGGGAGAATGTGCAAACTCCACACAGACAGTGACCCAGGGCCGGGATTCGAACCTGGGTCCTCAGCGCCGCAGTCCCAGTGCTAACCACTGCGCCGCATGCCGCCCTGCAAGTGCAGATATAAACATAGTTCAACGTGTAACACACCAACACACCCCTCCATCTCCCACAGTTCTTGCCTAAGCTAGACCGACATAGTCTAACTCCCTCCCCCCCCCCCGCCCCCCCACCTTGCTCCCTGACCCCCCAAGAAGTCGATAAACGGCTGCCACCTCCGAACAAATCCTAATGATGATCCTCTCAGGGTGAACTTGATTTTCTCAAGCCTGAGAAACCCATCCATGTCGCTAACCCATCCCCCTGTTTTCAGGGGCTTTGAGTCCCTCCACGCGAGCAATATCCGTCTCCGGGCTACCAAGGAGGCAAAGTCCAAAACCTCAGCGTCTCTCGCCCCCTGGACTCCCGTGTCTTCCGACGCTCCAAAAATCACCACCTCTGGACTCGGTGCCCCCTCACCTTTAACGCCCTGGACATGACATCAATTAAAAAAATAACACATCTGCAAATCCCGGCCTGAATCCCCTAACATGTGGACATGATTTGCGGGCCCTCCTGCACATCGCCCACACCTGTCCTCTACCCCAAAAACCTGCTCACCCGGGCCACAGTCATGTGTGCCCGGTGAACCACCTTGAATTGTATCAGGCTGAGCCTGGCACATGATGAGGACGTATTGACTCGGCTCAGGGCATCCTCCCACAGACCCGCCTCTACCTCCCCTCCCAGCTCATCTTCCCATTTACGCTTTGTCTCTCCTATCTAGGGTTGCTCCCACTCCATAAGTTCATTGTAAATTTCCGATACCTTCCCCTCCCCGACCCCCATTCTAGAAACTACCTTGTCCTGTATCCCCTGTGGCGGTAGGAGCGGATAGGTAAAAACCTGCCTTGGCACAAAATCCCTTACCTGCAGATATCGGAACCCATTCCCTCCCGGCAATTCACACTTCATTTCCAGATTCTCCAGACCGGGAAAGCTCCCATCAATAAACAGATCCCCCAGCCTCTCAATACCCGCTCTCTGCCACCTCCGAAACCCTCCATCCATCATCCGCGGCACAAACAGGTGATTACCACAGATTAGAGCCCACACTGACACTCCCTCCACTCCCATATGCTTCCGCCATTGCCCCAGACTCTCAGGGCCGCCACTACCACTGGGCTTGTGGAGTACCGGGCCAATGAGAACAGCAGAGGTACCGTTACCAGAACAGCAGAGGTACCGTTACCAATGCCCCCAAACTGGTGCCCTTACATGATGTCGCCTCTACCCGCTCCCACACCGACCCCTCCCCAACTACCCACTTCCTAATCATGGCTAAATTCACTGCCCAGTAGTAGTTCCTAAAGTTCGGCAGTGCCAGCCCTCCCTCCACTCGGCTCCGCTGCAGCAACATTTTCTTTACTCGCTGGGTTTTATGCGCCCACACAAACCAAGTTCACCCGCTTAAAAAAGGCCTTTGGAATAAAAATAGGGATACACGGAAAAACAAACAAAAATCTTGGGAGAACCGTCATCTTTATGGTCTGTACCCTCCCCGCCAGTGACAACCGGAGCATGTCCCACCTACGGAAGTCCTCCCTCATTTGTTCAACTAACCGGCCCAGATTTAATTTGTGGAGCTACTCCCATCTCCTTGCCACCTGAATACCCAGGTACCGAAAACTATCGTGAAGTACGCCACGCCGCCGGGGGGCCATTGCCAAAGGGCCGCTCAGAAATCCTCCGCTCACGACCGGCTGAGTTCCCGATGGCGTGGAACTAACCACCTATTGCCGGTCGGGATGCTCGCGTGGAGCTATGAAGCAATTGTGCTATCCACAATGCTACCGTGCTGCCCGATAGGCGGCTGGTGATTTAATGTGCGGGGGTTGAGGCTCGGGCGCATCATCGGGATGGCTCCACAGTCCGAGTCCGCCATGGAGCACGGCGCGGCCGCTGGAGGTCACCGCCGTGCGCAGGCGCGGCCTCTGACCCTGAAGTGCAGGGGCGCATATCTGTAGCAAAAGCTGCGAGATTCACTCCGGGTCCCTGCTAGCCCCCTGCAGGGCTATGAATTCATTTAAGTTTTTGCAGGAATTTCAGGAGGAAACCTCCACGGTTTTTACACCGGCGTGGGGACATAGCCTCAATAATGGAGAATCCAACCCCTTTTCTTCGGTCAACACCGATGCAAATTACTCATTTAGTACCTCGCCCGTTTCCTCTGACTCAACACATAGATTTACCCCACTGTCCTTAAGTGGTCCAATCCTTTCCCTGGCCACCCTCTTGCTTTTTACATATCAATAAAAAGCTTTGGGATTCACCTTAACCCTACTTGTCAAGGACTTTTCATGACGCCCCCTAGCCCTCCTAATTTCCCACTTCACTACCTTCCTACATTCTTTGTACTCCTCAAGAAATCCACTGTCCCCACCCTTCTCGACCAGACAAAAGTCTCCTTTTCTTTTTGACGAGGCTCACAATATCCCTCGTTATCCAAAGCTCCTTAAATTTCCCAGACTTATTCTTCGTTCTCTCAGGAACGTGACTTTTCTGAATCCTAATCAACTGTCACTAAGACCTGATTGGCTCTGAGGTTTCTTTCTGGAAACTCCTGTCGACATTCCGGGCAGGAGTTTCTCTCCTTCTTTTCCCAACACTGGGTGATACAGGAGCGGCAGAAGTTGTGTCCACACTCCAGTGAAACCGGATCAGTGAAGAAATCAAGACATTTGGGACAAATTACCTCCTCGGTCCAACTCTTCTCCTGTTGTCTGGAAGCCGTGTTCACACTCAGCACTTCCTGATTCAAACCAATTTCAGTTCCAATGTTCCTGCTCTGCTGCTGAACACATTCAGTTCAGTAATCCCCTCATGACGCCCAATGCTATCCGCAAGGAATTATTGTTATTTGCTGCTCTCGGTCCCGCCACTTTGAGAGCTGGAGACAAAACCCGGAGCAGAATGAAGAATAAACAGGGTTAGAGTGAACGACAGGGAATAATTGAACCCAGGCGATGGGAGTGAAGGTCTATTGGTGGTGGGGGTGGGTGGAGAGAGGATGGGAGGAGGTGGGGATTTTGTCCTGTGAGTGACTGGCAGCCTGCTGCTCTCCTTCATATACTTCTGTCTCAAAGCAGCCCCAGGCACGGATGGTCAAGTTGTGTTTTACTTTGTGGGAAACACAAACTGAAACATATTGTCCAGCTCCTCCTGACCTTCCCTTTAAATCCACCATGATCCTCTCAATTGTCATTTTGGAGCCACTCCTCATAACTGAAGACCATCATCCCGGGTCCCATTCTGGGAAATCTCCCCTTGCACCATCCCTTCAGCCTTGACATCCTTCCCAAAGTGCGGTGTCCAGAATTAGCTGTAACCTCGGTGGACGAGCAGTGGAAATCCTGTCGGGTCTGTTGACACCAAGTTGTTTGTAAATTATCAGACATGTCGACCAATTTATTATCCAAACTTTTTAACCAGATGGCCTTATTTCCGAGATGAACACAGGAGAAACACAGGTTTACAATTCAACCTAAATTTATTCACAAAAATAATAAAACAGTTATTCTCCCAAATTATCCCAACTATAAACTGCCCAAGATTCTAATACTACCGTGCCGATGAACTCGATTGAGCTGCGGGTCCAATTCTCTGAGTCTCAGTCATCTCAGGGCTCTCGTCTGCGAAGCCAGGTCTCGTACGCCTCTTCCATCCATTCTCTGGTCCGCTGTTGAGTTTTCTCACCTGACTCTTCGTCAATTCTGAGCTGGGGAGGGTCCCAGGGCGTCACCATCTTTTCTCCCTCTTCGCGTTCTTCCAGAAGTTTCTCTGGCCCTCAGCCAATGAGGTCACTGGGTGGCGGTTGCAATATCCAATGGAGTTACCGATTGCATCTCTGCGGGAAACCAGACCAGCAATGTTCCAGTGAAGCTCAACGCAAACTGGAGGAACAACATCTCATCTTCCGGTTAGGCACGCGACAGCCTTCCGGTCTCAGCATCGAATTCAACAACTTCTGATGATTAGTTCGACTCTACCTTGACCCCTGTTTTCACTCCATTTCATTTGAATTGTCTTTTACCTTTTCTTTCTTTCTTGTCTTTCTTTATATATATTTACCCCCCCCCCCCATCTTATCCACCTTTCCTTACCCTTTCTCCCCTTTGCTTCCACCTTCCCCTCCCCCCACATCTACATCTGCCACAGTTTACCCTCTGATGTTAGTTTCTCTGCTGTTTGGCCTTTCACACCTTTTGTTCTCTCCGGGGACTGCCATTAACACTCTTTCCCCTTGGTTTCAGTGGCTATTCGCACCCCGTTTCCCTGGGTTTCTGGGATTATGACTCATCTTTCATTCTCACTCCACAGTATCAATATTTCCCACTTTCTCTGTCTGTTAGCTTTGACAAAGGGTCATCTTGACTCGGAACGTGAGCTCTTTTCTTTCCCTACAGATGCTGCCAGACCTGCTGAGATTTTCCAGCAATTTCTCCAGCATTTGGAGTATTGCGTGCAATTCTGGTCGCCGCATTATAGGAAGAATGTGGAAGCATTGGAAAGGGTGCAGAGGAGATTTACCAGAATGTTGCCTGGTATGGAGGGAAGATCTTATGAGGAAAGGCTGAGGGACTTGAGGCTGTTTTCGTTAGAGAGAAGAAGGTCAAGAGGTGACTTAATTGAGGCACACAAGATGATCAGAGGATTGGATACGGTGGACAGCGAGAGTCTTTTTCCTCGGATGGTGATGTCTCGCACGAGGGGACATAGCTTTCAATTAAGGGGAGATAAATATAGGACAGATGTCAGAGGTAGGTTCTTTACTCAGAGAGTAGTAAGGGCGTGGAATGCCCTGCCTGCAACAGTAGTGGACTCGCCAACACTAAGGGCATTCAAATGGTCATTAGATAGACAGATGGACGATAATGGAATAGTGTCGATGGGCTTTAGAGTGTTTTCACAGGTCGGCGCAACATCGAGGGCCGAAGGGCCTGTACTGCGCTGTAATGTTCTATGTTCTCTTTGCCCAAACTTGGCTGTTTGAATTCCATTCAGGCCTGTCTGTGGTTCTGACTGTGGTTCAGTTAAAGTATCCAATTGTATATTGGCCATTTTACCACAATCATTTCTCTGGGGTCACTGTAGGTTCCCACTTAATACAGTCCAGAGATCCCTCCATGGAAATGCAACCCCAAGGTTAGGCCATAATAAGACCATGAGGCAGAATTGGCCATTAGGCTCATCGAGTCTGCTCCGCTATTCAATGAGGTCATGGCTGATCTGATATAATCCTCCACTCCATTATCCTGCCTTAGCCCCAAAATCCTTGATTCTGGACCGGACTGTACGCAGAACAATACTTTTCACTGTAACTTGGTACACGTGACAATAAAACAAATTCAACAAATCCAGTCAAATCCGATTCCCTCGCTGATTAAAGATCTGTCTATCTCAGCCTTGAACATGCTTAACGACCCAGCCTCTACAGCTCTCTGCGGGAAAAAATTCCACAGATTCACTCCTCTCTGAGAGAAGAAGGGCGGGAATCTCCCTTCTGGGGACAAAGTCCCCATGCCCGCCGGAAAACGGGCGAGAATCACTCCGGACGGGGTGATTCTCCATTTTCCAGGGGGCTAGAACAAACAAAGAACAAAGAAATGTACAGCACAGGAACAGGCCCTTCGGCCCTCCAAGCCCGTGCTGACCATGCTGCCCGACTAAGCTACAATCTTCTACACTTCCTGGGTCCGTATCCCTCTATTCCCATCCTATTCATGAATTTATCAAGATGCCCCTTAAATGTCACTATCGTCCCTGCTTCCACCACCTCCTCCGGTAGCGGGTTCCAGGCACCCACTACCCTCTGTGTAAAAAACTTGCCTCGTACCTCTACTCTACACCTTGCTCCTCTCACCTTAAACATATGCCCCCTAGTAATTGACACCTCTACCCTGGGGAAAAGCCTCTGACTATCCACTCTGTCTATGCCCCTCATAATTTTGTAGACCGCTATCAGGTCGCCCCTCAACCTCCGTCGTTCCAGTGAGAACAAACCGAGTTTATTCAACCGCTCCTCATAGCTAATGCCCTCCGTACCAGGCAACATTCTGGTAAATCTCTTCTGCACCCTCTCTAAAGCCTCCACATCCTTCTGGTAGTGTGGCAACCAGAATTGAACACTATACTCCAAGTGTGGTCTAACTAAGGTTCTATATAGCTGCAACATGACTTGCCAATTCTTATACTCAATGCCCCGGCCAATGAAGGCAAGCATGCCGTATGCCTTCTTGACTACCTTCTCCATCTGTGTTGCCCCTTTCAGTGACCTGTGGACCTGTACTCCTAGATCTCTCTGACTTTCAATACTCCTGAGGGTTCTACCATTCACTGTATATTCCCTACCTGCATTAGACCTTCCAAAATGCATTCCCTCACATTTATCCGGATTAAACTCCATCTGCCATCTCTCCGCCCAAGTCTCCAAACAATCTAAATCCTGCTGTATCCTCTGACAGTCCTCATGGCTATCCGCAATTCCACCAACCTTTGTGTCGTCTGCAAACTTACTCATCAGACCAGTTACGTTTTCCTCCAAATCATTTATATACACGACAAACAGCAAAGGTCCCAGCACTGATCCCTGTGGAACACCACTGGTCACAGCCCTCCAATTAGAAAAGCATCCTTCCATTGCTACTCTCTGCCTTCTATGACCTAGCCAGTTCTGTATCCACCTTGCCAGCTCACATCTGATCCCGTGTGACTTCACCTTTTGTACTAGTCTACCATGAGGGACCTTGTCAAAGGCCTTACTGAAGTCTATATAGACAACATCCACTGCCGTACCTGCATCAATCATCTTTGTGACCTCCTCAAAAACCTCTATCAAGTTAGTGAGCCACAACCTCCCCTTCACAAAACCATGCTGCCTCTCACTAATACGTCCATTTGCTTCCAAATGGGAGTAGATCCTGTCTCGAAGAATTCTCTCCAGTAATTTCCCTACCACTGAAGTAAGGCTCACCGGCCTGTAGTTCCCTGGATTATCCTTGCTACCCTTCTTAAACAGAGGAACAACATTGGCTATCTCCAGTCCTCCGGGACATCACCTGAAGACAGCGAGGATCCAAAGATTTCTGTCAAGGCCTCAGCAATTTCCTCTCCAGCCTCCTTCAGTATTCTGGGGTAGATCCCATCAGGCCCTGGGGACTTATCTACCTTAATATTTTTTAAGACGCCCAACAACTCGTCTTTTTGGATCTCAATGTAACCCAGGCTATCTACACACCCTTCTCCAGACTCAACATCTACCAATTTCTTCTCTTTGGTGAATACTGATGCAAAGTATTCATTTAGTACCTCGCCCATTTCCTCTGGCTCCACACATAGATTCCCTTGCCTATCCTTCAGTGGGCCAACCCTTTCACTGGCTACCCCCTTGCTTTTTATGTATGTGTAAAAAGCCTTGGGATTTTCCTTAACCCTATTTGTCAATGACTTTTCATGACCCCTTCTAGCCCTCCTGACTCCTTGCTTAAGTTCCTTCCTACTTTCCTTATATTCCACACAGGCTTCGTCTGTTCCCAGCCTTTTAGCCCTGACAAATGCCTCCTTTTTCTTTTTGACGAGGCCTACAATATCTCTCGTTATCCAATGTTCCCGAAAATTGCCGTATTTATCCTTCTTCCTCACAGGAACATGCCGGTCCTGAATTCCTTTCAACTGACACTTGAAAGCCTCCCACATGTCAGATGTTGATTTGCCCTCAAACATCCACCCCCAATCTAGGTTCTTTAGTTCCCGCCTAATATTGTTATAATTAGCCTTCCCCCAATTTAGCACATTCATCCTAGGACCACTCTTATCCTTGTCCACCAGCACTTTAAAACTTACTGAATTGTGGTCACTGTTCCCGAAATGCTCCCCTACTGAAACTTCTACCACCTGGCCGGGCTCATTCCCCAATACCAGGTCCAGTACTGCCCCTTCCCTAGTTGGACTGTCTACATATTGTTTTAAGAAGCCTCCTGGACGCTCCTTACAAACTCCGCCCCGTCTAAGCCCCTGGCACTAAGTGAGTCCCAGTCAGTATTGGGGAAGTTGAAGTCTCCCATCACCACAACCCTGTTGTTTTTACTCTTTTCCAGAATCTGTCTACCTATCTGCTCCTCTATCTCCCGCTGGCTGTTGGGAGGCCTGTAGTAAACCCCCAACATTGTGACTGCACCCTTCTTATTCCTGATTTACTGAGAACATTAGAGTAAAAGCCTGTAACTTGTGTTATCCTTACAAATCTGTAAATATCTGTAAAGGTACAGCTGGGATGAAGGAATTGTGAATAATAGGGGGCAGCACGGTGGCATAGTATTTAGCACTGCTGCTTCACCTCTGGGTGCTCTGGTTTCCTCACACAGTCCGAAGATGAGCAGGTTAGGTGGGATTGTGGGTTTTGGGTGGGGGAGTGGGACTCGGTTGGGTGTTCTTTCAGAGGATCAGTGCAGACTCGAAGGGCCGAATGGCCTCCTCCTGCACTGCAGGGATTTTATGGATAGTTAATATTTTCTTTTTTTTAAAAAATATATTTTATTTAAATTCTTTTTTCCCAAACAACAATTTTTCCTCTTACAAAACAAACGCAACAGTAACAATACAGAAATTTTTAACAATATACAAGTAACAAAACCCCCTTATCTATTGACCTAAACTAAACTAAACCCCCCCCCCCCCCTTCCCCTACCCCCCCCCCCCCCCTCCCCCTGGTTGCTGCTGCTGGTCATCTGTCTTCCCTCTAACGTTCCCCTAGGTAGTCGAGAAATGGCTGCCACCGCCTGGTGAAACCTTGAGCCGATCCTCTCAGGGCAAACTTTATCTGCTCCAGTTTAATGAACCCCGCCATATCGTTTACCCAGGCCTCCAGTCCAGGGGGTTTCACCTCCTTCCACATGAGTAGGATCCTGCGCCGGGCTACTAGGGACGCAAAGGCCATAACGTCGGCCTCTTTCGCCTCCTGAACTCCCGGCTCTTCCGCAACTCCAAATAGAGCTAACCCCCAGCCTGGTTTGACCCGGGCCTTCACCACCTGCGAAATCACTCCCGTCACTCCCTTCCAATACCCTTCCAGTGCCGGGCACGCCCAAAACATATGTGCGTGGTTTGCCGGGCTCCCGCCACACCTCCCACATTTGTCCTCCACTCCAAAGAACCTGCTCAATCTTGCCCCCGTTATGTGTGCTCTATGTAGCACCTTAAATTGAATCAGGCTAAGCCTGGCGCATGAGGAAGAGGAATTCACCCCGCTTAGGGCATCAGCCCACATACCCTCCTCTATCTCCTCCCCTAATTCTTCGTCCCACTTTCCTTTTAGTTCGCCCACCGACTCCTCCCCCTCTTCCCTCATCTCTCGATAAATCTCTGACACCTTGCCCTCTCCGACCCACACCCCTGAAAGCACCCTGTCCTGTATCCCCTGTGTCGGGAGCAACGGAAATTTCCTCACCTGTTGTCTAGTAAACGCCCTCACCTGCATATATCTCAAGAAATTTCCCAGGGGCAACTTATACTTTTCCTCCAATGCTCCCAAGCTCGCAAAAGTCCCATCTATAAATAAATCTCCCACCCTCCTAATTCCCAACTGGTACCAGCTCTGAAATCCTCCATCCATTCTTCCTGGGGCGAACCTATGGTTGTTCCTGATAGGGGACCCCACCAGGGACCCCACCGCACCCCTCTCTGTCGCCTCCACTGTCCCCAGATATTCAGTGTTGCCGCCACCACCGGGTTCGTGGTAAACTTTTTAGGTGAGAACGGTAGCGGCGCCGTCACCAGCGCCTCTAAACTCGTCCCTTTACAGGACTTTCTCTCCAGTCTTTTCCACGCCGCTCCCTCACCCTCCATCATCCATCTACGTATCATTGCCACATTGGCGGCCCAATAGTAATCGCACAAGTTCGGTAGTGCCAATCCTCCTCTGTCCCTACTACGCTGAAGGAACCCCCTCCTTACTCTCGGGACTTTCCCTGCCCACACGAAGCTCGTGATGCTCCTGTCTATTTTATTAAAGAAGGTCTTGGTGATTAATATAGGGAGACATTGAAATACAAATAAGAACCTCGGGAGGACCATCATCTTAATTGCTTGCACCCTGCCCGCCAGCGATAGAGGCTGCATGTCCCACCTCTTGAAGTCCTCCTCCATTTGTTCTACCAGCCGTGTCAGATTAAGTCTGTGCAAGGTTCCCCAGCTCCTAGCGATCTGAATCCCAAGGTATCGGAAGTTTCTTTCCACTTTCCTTAGCGGCAAGCCTTCTATCTCTCTATTCTGGTCCCCTGGACGTATCACAAATAATTCACTTCTCCCCATGTTTAGCCTATACCCCGAGAATTCCCCGAACCCCCTCAAAATTCGCATAACCTCTATCATCCCCCGCTGGGTCCGACACGTTTAACAATAGGTCATCCGCGTACAACGAGACTCGGTGTTCTTCTCCCCCTCTAATCACCCCTCTTCATTTCCTGGAGTCTCTCAACGCCATGGCCAGAGGTTCAATTGCCAACGCGAACAACAATGGAGACAGCGGGTATTCCTGTCTTGTTCCTCTATATAGTCGGAAATACTCCGATCTATGTCGACCTGTAACTACGCTTGCCGTTGGAGCCCCATAAAGAAGTCTAACCCAGCTAATAAACCCGTTCCCAAACTCAAACCTCCTTAACACGTCCCATAAATACTCCCACTCCACCCTCTCAAATGCCTTCTCTGCGTCCATTGCCGCCACTATCTCTGCCTCCCCCTCCACTGGGGGCATCATTATCACCCCTAATAGTCGTCGCACGTTAACATTCAGTTGTCTCCCTTTTACGAACCCTGTCTGGTCTTCGTGCACCACCCCCGGGACACAGTCCTCTATCCTCGATGCCAGTACCTTTGCCAGCAATTTGGCGTCCAAGTTCAATAGTGAAATAGGTCTATAGGACCCGCACTGCAACGGATCTTTGTCCCTCTTCAAAATTAGCGATATCGTCGCCTCCGACATCGTCGGAGGTAGAGTCCCCCCTTCCCTGGCCTCATTGAACGTCCTCGCCATCAACGGGGCCAACAAGTCCACATATTTTCTGTAATATTCCACCGGGAACCCGTCTGGCCCCGGGGCCTTCCCTGCTTGCATGCTTCCCAGTCCCTTAATGACCTCGTCCACCTCAATCGGTGTCCCCAGGCCTACCACCTCCTGCTCCTCCACTTTCGGGAACCTCAATTGGTCCAGGAACTGCCGCATCCCCTCCTCTCCCTCTGGGGGTTGAGACCTATACAGTTCCTCATAAAAGGTCTTGAACACCTCATTTATCTTTCCTGCCCTTTGCACCGTGTCTCCCCTTTCATCTCTAATTCCTCCTATCTCCCTCGCTGCTGCCCTCTTTCGCAATTGATGAGCCAACAGGCGACTAGCCTTTTCCCCATATTCATACCTCCTCCCCTGTGCCTTCCTCCACAGTACCTCCGCCTTTCTGGTGGTCAGAAGGTCAAACTCCGTCTGGAGTCGTCTCCTCTCCCTGTACAATTCCTCCTCCGGGGTCTCTGCAAATTCCCTGTCCACCCTTAAGATCTCCCCCAGTAATCTTTCCCTTTCCTTGGCCTCTGTTTTCCTTTTGTGGGCCCCAATAGAGATCAGCTCTCCTCTGACCACCGCTTTTAGTGCTTCCCAAACCACTCCCACAGGGACCTCGCCGTCGTCATTGACCTCCAGGTATCTCTCAATACACCCCCGCACTCTTGCACACACCCCCTCTTCCGCCATCAGTCCCACATCTAATCGCCAGAGTGTTCTCTGCTCCCTGCCCTCTCCTAATTCCAGGTCCACCCAATGTGGGGCATGATCCGAAACCGCTATGGCTGAGTACTCAGCTTCTTCCACCCTAGAGATCAACGACCTTCCCAAAACAAAAAAATCTATCCGGGAGTACACTTTATGGACATGGGAGAAGAAGGAAAACTCCCTAGCCCTAGATCTAAGAAATCGCCATGGATCCATTCCCCCCATTTGGTCCATAAACCCCTTAAGTACCTTGGCCGCTGCCGGTCTCCTTCCGGTCCTTGAGCTGGATCTATCTAGCCCCGGGTCTAGCACCGTATTAAAGTCCCCTCCTAGAATCAAGTTTCCTACCTCCAGGTCCGGTATACGCCCCAGCATCCGTCTCATAAATCCCGCATCGTCCCAATTTGGGGCATACACATTAACCAACACGACCTCCATTCCCTCCAGCCTACCACTCACCATTACATATCTACCTCCGCTATCTGCTACGATGTTCTTTGCTTCAAATGCTACCCGTTTCCCCACCAATATGGCCACCCCTCTGTTCTTTACGTCCAGTCCTGAGTGGAACACCTGTCCCACCCATCCTTTCCTTAGTCTAACTTGGTCCGCCACCTTTAGGTGCGTCTCTTGGGGCATAACCACGTCTGCCCTTAGTCCTTTCAAATGCGCGAGCACTCGGGCCCTTTTTATCGGTCCGTTCAGGCCTCTCACGTTCCACGTGATCAGCCTCACTAGGGGGCTACCTGCCCCCCTCCCGTGTCGACTAGCCATTACCTTCTCTAGGCCAGTCCCATAGCCCGCCTCCGCGCTCCCACTCGCTCCCCCAGCGTCGCACACCATCCCCGCCCACCCACTCTTTAGCCATTTCCTTTTGGATTTCCGCAGCAGCAACCCAGTTGTCCCCCCACCCCACCCCCCCCCCACCCCCCGCTAGATCCCTATCTAGCATGATTGCTCCCCCCATATCACTTCCGTAAGTCAGCTGACTTCAACTGACCCCGGCTACTCCTGCTCACTCCTCGACCCCCCCCGTGTGGGGGAACTCCCTTGCGCCTGTCTTCCCGCCTTATTCTTTCTGGCGCGGGAACATCCCTTTACCTGACCCGCCTCTTATGGTGCAGCTCCCTTTCCCCTCCCCCTCTCCTTCCCCATTCTCCGACTATGTCCCGTCTTTCCCCCCTCACCGGCGCCCACATTTCCCCAATGTCTCCCCCCTTCCCTGTTTACTTCTCAATTAACTTTGCCCATAACATTAACAAAATAAATAACAATAACATTTCCTGCAGCATCAGTCCCTCAATTCCCATCCAATTTCTCTTCTTTGATGAAGGACCATGCTTCCTCCGCCGTCTCGAAATAATGGTGTCTCTCCTGATACGTGGCCCATAGTCTTGCCGGCTGCAGCATCCCAAACTTCACCTTCCTTTTATGCAACACCTCTTTGGCTCGGTTGAAGCTCGCCCTCCTTCTCGCCACCTCCGCACTCCAATCCTGGTATATCCGTACCACAGCGTTCTCCCATCTGCTACTCCGCACCTTTTTAGCCCATCTCAGGACCTCTTCTCTGTCCTTAAGGCGGTAAAATCGCACGATTATCGCCCTCGGTGGTTCTCCCGCTTTTGGTCTTCTCGACGGAATCCGATTTGCCCACTCCACCTCCATGGGGCCCGTAGGGGCCTCAGCACCCATCAGTGAGCTCAGCATCGTACTTGCGTACGCTCCACAGTCCACTCCTTCCACACCCTCAGGGAGACCAAGTATCCGAAGATTCTTCCTTCGTGCTCCGTTTTCAAGGGCCTCGATCCTTTCAGTGCACTTTTTATGAAGTGCCTCGTGCGTCTGTGTCTTAACTGCCAGGCCCAGGATCTCGTCCTCAATATCTGTCACCTTCTGCTCCACCACGCAAAGCTCTGTCTCCTGGGTCTTTAATGTCTCCTTGAGCCCCTCAATTGCCTGTAGCATCGGGGTCAGCACCTCCCTCTTCAGCAGCTCCACGCACCGTCTCACGATTTCATCCTGCTCAGGCCCCCATGTTGCCTGCGCTTTCTCCGCCGCCATCTTGAACTTCTTTCCCTCTAACCTTTTGGTCGATGATTCCTCGCGTTGCAGCCGTCGCCGCCGTTTTTTTCCTCCTTCGTTTGCGGGGGACTCCCTTCTCCCACACCCCACACCGGGCTGGGTTGACAAAAAATTCCCCGTTGGGGCTCTTAAAAGAGCCCGAAAGTCCGTGGTAGCGGGAGCTGCCGAATCGTGCGGCTAGCTCGGCATCACCGCAACCGGAAGTCAGTTAATATTTTCTTGTTTAATAATTGTTTTGTTCAAAGTTCATCGTCCTGTGACTCTGTTCATCCACGTCTCTAAACTTAACCAGGGGACACAAAATACTTTCCATCCGCAAAATACCCTTTATTCATTACATATCTGAAAGAACATTATAAACATTTCAAAGTGGCCGTCACACAAAGTGCAATAATATTCAGCTTCTCTACATACATCATGTTGCTCTCTGAGGTGCTTCAATACAGTCAAAGAAACATTACAGACATTTCAAAATGGTTGTTACAAATGGTGTAAAACTATTTCAGTGTCGACAGAGATCAAGTTGGACTCTGAGGAGCTTCAATACTATTGTGACCCATGGAATTGTTCTATTTCTCTAGTTGCTGCAAAGGGAAAAGAATTTGAGGTTCCTCGCTCTCAGTTCATCACAAACACAGAGCAGGGTTTATTTGGAGATGTTGCTCTTACAGAACAAGATGGTGAACTGAAAACCCACGTAAACACTCTGCTGACGTCACTACAGATCACGTGACGTTCCACCAGCAGCTGGATTACTGAATACAGAACATAACTATTGATAATGAGACATCTCCAATTGTAGAATTATTGTTGTGGTGGGGGAGGAGGGAAAGGTGCGGGAGGCTTCTCAGCCAGCTGAGCTTTTCCCTATCTCACCTCTTCCAATGTCCCTCCAAACAGTCAGCCACCAGAGGGCACGGCCATCGGTAACTGTCTCCCAGTTGTCAGAGTCAATGTCCATCATCTTCATATCTCACTGTCCTTGTAGCGGAGATATGGACTTCCAGCAGTGACTCAGTGTCCAGCTCACTGTACAGAAGATCTTTGGGTAAATGGCCGTCATCCACCTGATGAATGTGACTGAGCAGCAAAGACGTCACTGACTGAGTAATGAGTGTCTGTTCATAGAGTACATTGAATTTCACACATTTTAATCAATGTCTTGTCAGCAAAGTATGAGTTGCTTTAAGTTTGCTAATTGTTTTATCTTCGTCTGTGTGTATTTAAATAGTAATTTATTAATGCAGAACTTGAGTATTTGTGAAAAGAGAGACATGCTGTCAAAGCTTTTCATTTCACACTTATCAGGTCAGACACAAGAATGCCAAGAATACTCGCCTTTTTGAATTTAAACAAAACCTTTGGGGGAACTGTTACCTGGTATATTCTCCATGACAACGTCTCAACCAATCAATGTCCCCCTGCCAACCAATCAGCACTCTTTTTCTCATGTGGTATTATTTGTTGTTCCCTTTGAAATTTGGAATTTTTGCCTCTGTCCTGATGAGTCAAGATGAAAAGCTTTGACAGCCTGTCTCTTTTTCAGCAATACTCATGTTTGTATTTCTTGCATTCATGGCCTGGGAATGTCAAATAAAAATTGGCACTTGGAGTTCCTGACACAATGGAAATGTGACCGATTGAGTTTATCCATTTCAATTTAAGGGGCGAAATTCTCCCCCAACGGCGCGATGTCCGCCGACTGGCGCCAAAAACGGCGCCAATCAGACGGCCATCGCGCCGGCTCAAAGGTGCGGAATGCTCCGCATCTTTGGGGGCCGAGCCCCAACATTGAGGGGCTAGGCCGGCGCCGGAGGGACTTCCGCCCCGCCAGCTGACGGAAATGGCGTTTGTTGCACCGCCAGCTGGCGGAAATGGCTTTTGGTGCCCCGCCAGCTGGCGCGGAAATGCGGTGCATGCGCGGGAGCGTCAGCGGCCGCCGACAGTTTCTCGCGCATGCGCAATGGGGAGAGTCTATTCCGCCTCCGCCATGGTGGAGGCCGTGGCGGAGGCGGAACGGAAAGAGTGCCCCCACGGCACAGGCCCGCCCGCAGATCGGTGGGCCCCAAACGCGGGCCAGGCCACCGTAGGGGCACCCCCCGGGGTCAGATCGCCCCGCGCCCCCCCCCAGGACCCCGGAGCCCGCCCACGCCGCCTGGTCCCGCCGGTAAATACCAGCTTTGATTTACGCCGGCTGGACAGGCAATTTCTGGGCGGGACTTCGGCCCATCTGGGCCGGAGAATTGAGCGGGGGGTCCCGCCAACCGGCGCGGCCCGATTCCCGCCCCCGCCCAATCTCCGGTACCGGTGACTTCGGCGGGGGCGGGGGCGGGATTCACGGCGACCAACGGCCATTCTCCGACCCGGCGGGGGGTCGGAGAATGACGCCCAAGATTTGCAAATAACTTTGAATGACATTCAAGTGAAAGATTTGGAGTGAATTTATTCCAACTAAAGTTTTCCTGTGTAAAGGTGAAAAGCTGTGTCTTTGGTCAATTTAAATTATTTCACTTCAAATTATTTTTTCCGGGTTTATTCTAAAATCATCCCACGTCAGTGACAGTAACAAGACAGAGCAGCGAGTTAAAGTTTGGGAATGGAATGGAAGTGCAGGCGAGATAAATGATGTCAAAGTGAAACATCCCCTTTTAACCATTCAGTGATGCTGGGTGAGACTCTGTCCTGGGAACAACACCAAGCAAAGCTTCTTTTGTGGAGGATTCACTGTCACTCTCCCCCAAAGTGTGATATTCCAGAAAGACAATGGTGAAGGATAGAACTGGAGCCAATCTTTACACACTTTTATACCATTTATTTACAGAATTAGACAATACAAGCATGTACCTCCTAACCCAACAAGGACAGTTTCTATTTTTTTCTTTTGAAGAAATCCGAAACAAGAAGTTCCCCATCTGAAAGGGGCAGGAATAACCCATTGTGACAAAAATCCAAAACATTTGAAAGAAATTTTAAAACCTGACTTTCCCAGGGTTGATGAAGAACACCAGGCACCATCCCATCCCACCCCCCATCCCCCCACCATCACCCCCACCACTGCCCCCACCCACCCCGTACCCACGAGCCATCAAGCGTACCAGTGGAATCAACTGCCCACTGCTTGGACCTGTTAATGGTCACCTGTACCAGGCCCAGGAGCAGGAGGACAAGGGGGTCCTCTGCCCGATCTCCTCAGCACCGGGTGGTCAATGATCAGTAAGGTGGGGCTGAACTGTAACCAGAAATTGAGGTTCAGCCCCTTCAGATAATGGAAGAGGAGCTGGAATCTCACACACTCAGTATAGATATTAAACACAGACACCCCCCGCCCACCCAGTGACCCAGTGTGTGGGGCCTTCCCCTCCCCCACCCAGTGACCCAGTGTGTGGGGCATTCCCCTCCCCCACCCAGTGACCCAGTGTGTGGGACCTTCCACCCTCCACACCCAGTGACCAAGTGTGTGGGCCCATCCCCCCTCCCCCACCCTGTGACCCAGTGTGTGGGGCCTTCCCCTCCCCCACCCAGTGACCCAGTGTGTGGGAACTTCCCCCCCACACCCAGTGACCCAGTGTGTGGTGCCTTCCCCTTCCCCACCCAGTGACCCAGTGTGTGGGACCTTCCCCTCCCCCACCCAGTGACCCAGTGTGTGGGACCTTCCCCTCCCCCATCCAGTGCGTTGGGCCTTCCCCTCCCCACCCAGTGACCCAGTGTGTGGGACCTTCCCCTCCCCCACCCAGTGACCCAGTGTGTGGGGTTTTCCCCTCCCCGACCCAGTGACCCAGTGTGTGGGGCCTCACCCTCCCAGTGACCCAGTGTGTAGGGCCTTCCCCTCCCCTACCCAGTGACCCAATGTGTGTGTCGTCCCCCTCGCCCTCCCAGTGACGCAGTGTGTGGGGCCTTCCTCTCCCCCACCCAGTGTGTGGGGCTTTCCCCTCCTCACCCAGTGGCCAAGTGTGTGGGGCCTTCCCCTCCCCACCCAGTAACCCAGTATGTGGGAACTCTCCCTCCCCACCCAGTGACCCAGTGTGTGGGGCTTCTCCCCTCCCCCACCCAGTGACCCAGTGTGTGTGGCCTTCCCCTCCCCACCCAGTCACCCAGTGTGTGGGGCCTTCCCCTCCCCACCCAGTGACCCAGTGTGGGCGGCATTCCCCTCCCCCACCCAGTGACCCAGTGTGTGGGGCATTCCCCTCCCCCACCCAGTGACCCAATGTGTGGGGCATCCCCTCCCCCACAAAGTGACCCAGTGTGTGGGACGTTCCCCCCCCACACACACACCCAGTGACCTAGTGTGTGGGGCCATCCCCTCCCCACCCAGTGACCCAGTATGTGGGACGTTCCCCCCCGACACACCCAGTGACCCAGTGTGTGGGACCTTCTCCTCCCCCACCCAGTGACCCAGTGTGTGGGACCTTCCCCTCCCCCATCCAGTGTGTTGGGCCTTCCCCTCCCCACCCAGTGACCCAGTGTGTGGGACCTTCCCCTCCCCCACCCAGTGACCCAGCATGTGGGGCTTTCCCCTCCCCACCCAGTGACCCAGTGTGTGGGGTTTCCCCCTCCCCCACCCAGTGACCCGGTGTGTGGGGTCTTTCCCCCCCCCACCCAGTGACCCAGTGTGTTGGGCCTTACCCTACCCACCCAGTGCCCCAGTCTGTGGGGCCTCCCCCTCCCCGTGGTCCAGTGTGTGGGGTCTTCCCCTCCCCTACCCAGTGACCCAGTGTGTGGGGCCTCACCCTCCCAGTGACCCAGTGTGTAGGGCCTTCCCCTCCCCTACCCATTGACCCAATGTGTGTGTCGTCCCCCTCGCCCTCCCAGTGACGCAGTGTGTGGGGCCTTCCTCTCCCCCACCCAGTGGCCAAGTGTGTGGGGCCTTCCCCTCCTCACCCAGTGGCCAAGTGTGTGGGGCCTTCCCCTCCCCCACCCAGTGACCCAGTGTGTGGGGCCTTCCCCTCCCCACCCAGTGACCCAGTGTGTGGGGCCTTCCCCTCCCCCACCCAGTGACCCAGCATGTGGGGCCTCCCCCTCCCCACCCAGTGACCCAGTGACCCAGTGTGTGGGGCCTTGCCCTCCCCCACCCAGTGACCCAGTGTGTGGGGCCTTCCCTCCCCCCTCGCCCACCCAGTGACCCAGTGTGTGGGACCTTCCCCTCCCCCACCCAGTGACCCAGAGTGTGGGGCCTTACCCTCCCCCACCCAGTGTGTGGGGCCTTACCCTCCCCCACCCAGTGTGTGGGACCTTCAGCTCCCCCACCCAGTGACCCAGTGTGTGGGGCCTCCCCTTCCCCCACCTAGCGACCCAGTGTGTCGGGCTTCCCCCTCCCAGTGACCCAGTGTGTGGAGTCTTCCCCTCCCCACCCAGTGACCCAGTGTGTGGGGCATTCCCCTCCCCCACCCAGTGACCCAGTGTGTGGGAACTTCCCCCCCACACCCAGTGACCCAGTGTGTGGTGCCTTCCCCTCCCCCACCCAATGACCCAGTGTGTGGGACCTTCCCCTCCCCCACAAAGTGACCCAGTGTGTGGGTCCTTGCCCTCCCCCATCCAGTGTGTTGGGCCTTCCCCTTCCCACCCAGTGACCCAGTGTGTGGGACATCCCCCTCCCCACCCAGTGACCCAGTGTGTGGGGTTTCCCCCTCCCCACCCAGTGACCCAGTGTGTGGGGACTTCCCCTCCCCCACCCAGTGACCCAGTGTGTGGGGCCATTCTCCACCCACCCATGGACCCAGTGTGTTGGGCCTTTCCCCCCCCCCACCCAGTGGCCCAGTGTGTTGGGCCTTCCCCTACCCACCCAGTGCCCCAGTGTGTTGGGCCTCCCCCTCCCCGTGACCCAGTGACCCAGTCTGTCTGTGTGGTATCCCCCTCGCCCTCCCAGTGACGCAGTGTGTGCGGCCTTCCCCTCCCCACCCAGTGTGTGGGCTTTCCCCTTCCCACCCAGTGGCCCAGTGTGTGGGGCCTTCCCCTCCCCCACCCAGTGACCCGGTGTGTGGGGCCTTCCCCTCCCCCACCCATTGACCCAGTGTGTGGGGCTTCCCCCTCCCCCAACCAGTGACCCAGTGTGTGGGGCCTCCCTCCCCACCCAGTGACCCAGTGTGTGGGCCTTCCCTCCCCCCTCCCGCACCCAGTGACCCAGTGTGTGGGGCCTTCCCCTCCTCCACCCAGTGACCCAGGGTGTGGGGCTTCCCCCTCCCCCACCCAGTGACCCAGTGTGTGGGACCTTCCCCTCCCCCACCCAGTGACCCAGTGTGTGGGGCCTCCCCCCTCCCCCACCCAGTGACCCAGTGTGTGGGGCCTTACCCTCCCCACCCAGTGTGTGGGACCTTCCCCTCCCCCACACAGTGACCCAGTGTGTGGAGCCTTCACCTCCCCACCCAGTGACCCAGTGTGTGGGGTCTCCCCCTCCCCCACCTCGTGACCCAGTGTGTCGGGCCTCCCTCTCCCAGTGACCCAGTGTGTGGAGTCTTCCCCTCCCCTACCCAGTGACTGAGTGTGTGGGGCTTTCCCCTCCCCCACCCAGTGACCCAGTGTGTGGGGCCTCCCCCACCCAGTGACCCAGTGTGTGGGACCTACCCCTCCCCCACCCAGTGCCCAGTGTTTGGGGCCTCCCCCTACCCCACCCAGTGACCCAGTTTGTGGAGCCTCCTCCTCCCCCATCCAGTGACCCAGTATGTGGGGCTTTCCCCCCCCCCACCCAGTGTGTGGGGCCTCACCCACCCAGTGACCCAGTGTGTGGGGCCACCCCCACCCCCACACAGTGAGTGGGACCTTCCCCTCCCCCACCCAGTGGCCCAGTGTGTGTGGCCATCCCCACCCCCCACCCAGTGAGTGGGACCTTCCCCTCCCCCACCCAGTGACCCAGTGTGTGGGGCCTTCCCTTCCCCGACCCACTGACCTAGTGTGTGGGGCCTTCCCTTCCCCCACCCGCTGACCCAGTGTGTGGAGCCTTCCCCTCCCCCACCCGCTGACCCAGTGTGTGGGGTCTCCCCCTCCCCCACCTACAGGAAACAGTCTTTATTTGGATGAAGGGATAAAACCCTCATCCTCCTGGATTGTTACTGTCCGCGGACAGATTTTCAGGGGTTCTCTGTTTTTACCACCATCAGTGAGACTTGGACTGAAATAAGGATAGAGTTTCTCAGTGAATGTCCCAGTGAAAGTGTAGATACGAGACTTGTTATCTGAGTTATAAAAGGAAACCTTCCCTCCCTCATAATCCAGACAGACTCGAATCTTTCTCGGCTTCACTCTCAGATCTAAGAGTTTTGGTGGATTCTCACAAGCCGAGTATTTATTCCCCTGTCTCAGCATCAATGTCCAGAATCCGTTATCTGGATCCAGGGTGAATTTCCCCTTCCTGTTTACGGATTCCTTGGCCACACCCACACTCCAATCAGTCTTGTTTCCCACCTCCACCTCCCAGGAATGTTTTCCTGATGTGAATCCCTCTGATCCCAGGACACAGGGACAGCGATCGAATCTCTCCGGATTGTCGGGAAGCTGCACCCGTTTCCCGGTGTATCTCACGGTGCTCAGCTCCTCAGACAGGAAAAGGACAGGATGGGCTGTATTAGGGTCGAAGGTCACTGGAGCTGGGAACAGATGGACACGGATAAAATGTTAGTCCCTCTCACTGTAACTTTCACAGCCGGTTAGTGATTGGCAAAATCAGCAAGGAACCAGAATTAGGAATTTATCCCCTGGGGAAGAGTTTAAACAGAATACAGGGGAAACGGGAAGACACGGGAAACGGGGGAAGGTTTTACCTGGAGACCACACTGTGGTAATACCAGGTATTGCGGTACCTGAGAGGCCGACGCCATTGGTTGAGACCCTGGAGTCTACCATTGGCTGTGTGAAGTAGCTCCGCCCTGAAGGCGGGGTATAAGAGATGGTGCCGTCCCAGCAGCCTTCACTTTCTGTTACGAAACTGCTGGGGATCAGTTCTAGTGCATTAAAGCCTCAGTTACTGAATACCTTCGTCTCGAGTATATTGATTGCACATCAATTTAATGCACTGCAACTCAGCTGGAAGGATGGATCTCCGTATCAAGCCAGAGTGCCTCCAACTCAGCCCCCACGCGGAAAACCCGGCCTGCTATATTTAAATACTGGCTGGCGTGTTTTAAGGGTTGCCCAGAGACGGCCGAAGGAGAGCCCACTGAAGGTCAGAAAATGCATCTCCTGCGATCAAGGGTCAGCCCTGGGATCTATCCCATTATCGAGGAGGCGGCGAAGTACGATGCCGCCATCCTACTACTGGAAGGACATTACATCCGCCCTGTTAACCAGGTCGACGCTCGCCACCTGCTCGCTACGAGGCGGCAAAGCCCCGGGGAATCACTGGAAGAATTCTACCGGGCGCTACTGGTGCTGGGCCAAAGCTGCAGATGCCCACCAGTTTCGGGAGCGAGCACACTGAACTTTTAATAAGAGTTGCTGTCGTGGCAGGTATGAGCTCCTCTGATATCCGCAGGAGGCTCCTGGAGAAGGACACACTTGGGCTCAGAGAGGCACGGGCCCTGGCTGGGTCCATGGACATCGCATACCAAAACACGCAAGCCTACGCTCCCGACCGCGTGTCCGCCTCCTGGCCCGCATGGCACCCCGCTGCGCAGACCCCCAGATCTTCCCCCTGACCCCACTGGCCTGCGCTACCGGACAGCCCGCTAACGCCGTTGGAGCCCGCTGCTTTTTCTGCGGGCAGGCAGGTCATCCGCGCGCGTGCTGCCCGGCCCGCACCGCCACCTGCAAAGGGTGCGACAAAAAGGGGTCTGTCAGGTCGTCGCCATCGCCGCGCTCTCCGGTGGCTCCGGACCGCCGCGGCAAAACCCCCCCAGGCCCCGACCGACCAGCGCTCCTTCCCTAGGGCCATGTGCGACACAAGGGCGCGGCCATTTTGCGCCACGAACACCGCGCCGCCATTTTGTCCATCCCCGCCGCCATCTTGGGATTTCCTGGACACCATGTGCGATCCGTGGGTGACGCCTTCTTGGATGGGGCCCCAGGCCCCCAGCTCGGCTGACTACACGCTGCCCGACCAGAGCTCGCAGCTGCTTCATCTGGCATCGGTGACGTTGGACCAAAGTCGCCCTCGGACACTCGCGATGGCTACAACGACGGTCCCCGTGACCCACCCTTTAAGCCAAAGGATCTCCCTGGCCTCCGGGTCACATTCGGTGGAAATAAAGGGGTACTGCCTGGCGAACCTCACTGTCCAAGGTCGGAAATTCGATAATTTCCACCTGTATGTCCTGCCGCAACTCTGCGCGGCTACCCTCCTGGGGCTGGATTTCCACTGCCACCTGCAAAGCCTGACCTTTGAATTCGGCGACCCTATACCGCCCCTTACTGTCTGCAGCCTCGCGACCCTTAAGGTCGACCCGCCTTCCCTGTTTGCAAACCTCACCCCGGATTGCAAACCCGTCGCCACCAGGAGCAGAAGGTACAGCGCCCAGGACCGGACCTTCATCAGGTCAGAAGTCCAAAGGCTGCTGAAGGAAGGAGTCATCGAAGCGAGCAACAGTCCCTGGAGAGCTCAAGTAGTGGTGGTAAAGATCGGGGAGAAACATAGGATGGTCATCGACTACAGTCAGACCATCAACAGGTTTACGCAGCTGGACGCGTACCGTCAACCCCGTATAGCCGACATGGTAAACAGGATCGCGCAATACAAGGTCTTCTCAACGGTGGCTCTCAAGTCCGCCTACCACCAGCTACCCCTCCGTATTAGTGACCGCAAGTACACTGTCTTCGAAGCAGATGGGCAGCTCTACCAATTCTTAAGGGTTCCCTTCGGTGTCACTAATGGGGTCTCGGTCTTCCAGCGAGAGATGGACTGAATGGTTGACCGTTACGGCTTACGCGCAACGTTTCCGTATCTGGATAACGTCACCATCTGCGGCCATGATCAGCAGGACCACGACGCCAACCGTCGCAAATTCCTCCAGACCGCACAAATCCTTAACCTCATGTACAATAAGGATAAGTGCATGTTCCGCACCGACTGCATAGCCATCCTTGGCTACGTAGTGCGGAACGGAGTTATAGGCCCTGACCCCGAACGCTTGTGCGCCCTCATGGAGTTCCCCCTCCCTCACTGCCCCAAGGCCCTGAAACGCTGCCTCGGGTTCTTCAGCTATTACGCTCAGTGGGTCCCGAAATACGCAGACAAAGCCCAACCCCTAATCCAGTCCACGACCTTCCCTCTGTCGACCGAGGCCCGCCATGCTTTCAGCCGCATCAAAGCAGACATTGCAAGGGCCACGATGCGCGCTATCAACGAGTCCCTCCCCTTCCAGGTCGAGAGCGATGCGTCCGACGTCGCTCTGGCGGCCACCCTCAACCAAGCGGGCAGGCCCGTGGCTTTCTTTTCCCGTACCCTACATGCTTCCGAAATCCGCCACTCCTCGAAAAGGAGGCCCAGGCCATAGTAGAGGCTGTGAGACATTGGAGGCATTACCTGGCCAGCAGGAGGTTCACTCTCCTCACAGACCAACGGTCGGTAGCCTTCATGTTCGATAATGCACAGCGGGGCAAGATTAAGAACGACAGGTTCTTGCGGTGGAGGATAGAACTCTCCGCCTACAACTAGGAGATCTTGTACCATCCCGGGAAGCTGAATGAGCCTCCTGATGCCCTGTCCCGCGGCACTTGTGCCACCGCACAAGTGGACCGCCTCCGAGCCCTCCACGAGGACCTCTGCCACCCGGGGGTCACTTGTTTCTTCCACTTCGTTAAGACCCGCAACCTGCTCTACTCCATCGAGGAGGTCAGGACAGTCACCAGGGACTGCCAAATCTGCGCGGAGTGCACTTCTACCGGCCAGAGAGGGCGCACCTGATAAAGGCTTCCCATCCCTTTGAACGCCTCAGTATGGAGTTAAAGGTCCCCTCCCCTCCACTGACCGCAACACGTATTTCCTGAACGTGATTGACGAGTACTCCCGGTTCCCATTCGCAATCCCCTGCCCAGACATGACCACAACCACCGTCATCAAGGTCCTCCAGGGTGTCTGTACACTGTTCGGTTTCCCCGCGTACATACACAGCGATAGGGGGTCCTCCTTTTATGAGCGACGAACTGCGTCAATTCCTGCTCAGCAAAGGCATCGCCTCGAGCAGGACGACCAGTTACAACCCCCGGGGAAACGGGCAGGGAGAGAGGGAGAACGGAACGGTCTGGAAGACCGTCCTACTGGCCCTCCGGTCTAGGAATCTCACAGTCTCCCGCTGGCAAGAAGTGCTCCCGGTGGCCCTTCATGCCATCCGGTCACTGCTCTGAACAACCACCAATCAGACACCTCATGAGCATCTTCTTGTCTTCCCCAGGAAGTCCTCCTCCGGGACCTCGCTCCCAACCTGGCTAGCAACACCCGGACCCATCCTGCTTCGGAAGCACGTGCGAGTGCACAAGTCAGACTCGTTGGTCGAGAGGGTCCACCTGCTGCACGCTAACCCGCAGTCACTCTGTGAGGAGAGTGAACCTCCTGCTGGCCAGGTAATGCCTCCAATGTCTCACAGCCTCTACTATGGCCTGGGCCTCCTTTTCGAGGAGTGGCGGATCTCGGAAGCATGGAGGGTACGGGAAAAGAAAGCCACGGGCCTGCCCGCTTGGTTGAGGGTGGCCGCCAGAGCGACGTCGGACGCATCGCTCTCGACCTGGAAGGGGAGGGACTCGTTGATAGCGCGCATCGTGGCCCTTGCAATGTCTGCTTTGATGCGGCTGAAAGCATGGCGGGCCTCGGTCGACAGAGGGATGTCACTCTCGCTCTCTCCTTCGCTCATTCCCTTGATCTCACCTGTTCCCTCGCTCTTGCTCTTTCGCTCTCGTCACTCCCTCGATCTTGCTCTCTCCCTCGGTCTCACTCCCTTGTTCTTGCTCTCTTTCTCGTTCTTGGTCACTCCCTCAATGTCACTCTCTCTTGTTCTTGATATCTCGATCGCTCCCTCGATCTTGTCCTCGCTCGCTCCCTCGTCCTCGCTTGCTCGCTCCCTCAACCTCTCTCTCTACCTCGCTCTCGGTCGCTCCCTCGATCTCACTCTTAATTGCCTCGCTCACTGACTCGATCTCCCTCTATACCTCACTCTCCCACTGTGTCTTGGTTCCCTCGCTCTCTCCCTCTCGTTCTCCCTCTCTTTCTCTTTCTCCCTCACTCTCCTTTGCTCCCGCTCGCTCTCTCTTACTTTGCTGTCCCTCACATTTTCTTTCGCTTTACCCCACTCTCTCCTCCTCTCTGTATGTAGTCTCCCTTCGGGACCTAGCGCCCGCCGGAACCCCACGCACTCCCGAGCCATTAGCCCCACCTCCACCACCCCCGCAGCAGTGGGAGGGCTCAGTATTCCCGCCACTCCGGCCCTGGCCCGGCCACTCATCGGCGCCCCCTACAAGTTTCCCTCCCCCAGGCCAATCGCTTGCCCCAACAGCGCCGCCCAGGGATGATGAAGCTGCTGAGGAGGCCGAAACTATGCTCCCGGAGTCGCAACCACCGAGACCTACACCAGGATCACCACTGAAGCTCCGACGCTCCAGGAGGACGATCAGGCCACCAGAGCGACTTATTGCTTCATCCTGACTCTCACAATAACTGAACATTTTGATCGAATCCTCGATTGTACGGTGCCTCAATACCTGGTCCTACCATGTGAAGGGCTATTTTTTTTCACTGGCCACCTCCTCCCCGACGGATTCCTTCCTAACAGGGGGTGAATGTGGTAATACCAGGTATTGCGGTACCTGAGAGGCCAACGCCATTGGTTGAGACCCTGGAGTCTACCATTGGCTGTGTGAAGTAGCTCCGCCCTGAAGGCGGGGTATAAGAGATGGTGCCATCCCAGCAGCCTTCACTTTCTGTTACGAAGCTGCTGGGGATCAGTTCTAGTGCATTAAAGCCTCAGTTACTGAATACCTTCGTCTCGAGTATATTGATTGCGCATCACACACCCTGCAGTGAGGCTGAGGAAACCCCGTTACAGAGAGGGAGAGAGAGAGTGACAGACAGAAAAGGAGAGATGGAAAGCTCAAGACATACAGAGAGAAGGAGAGAGTGGGGTAAAGCGAAAGAAAATGTGAGGGACAGCAAGGTAAGAGAGAGCGAGCGGGAGCAAAGGAAAGTGAGGGAGAAAGAGAAAGAGAGGGAGAAAGAGAGGGAGAGAGTGAGGGAACCAAGACACAGTGGGAGAGTGAGGTATAGAGGGAGATCGAGTCAGTGAGCGAGGCAATTAAGAGTGAGATCGAGGGAGCGACCGAGAGCGAGGTAGAGAGAGAGGTTGAGGGAGCGAGCAAGCGAGGACGAGGGAGCGAGCGAGGACAAGATCGAGGGAGCGATCGAGATATCAAGAACGAGAGAGAGTGACATTGAGGGAGTGACCAAGAACGAGAAAGAGAGCAAGAACAAGGGAGTGAGACCGAGGGAGAGAGCAAGATCGAGGGAGTGACGAGAGCGAAAGAGCAAGAGCGAGGGAACAGGTGAGATCAAGGGAATGAGCGAAGGAGAGAGCGAGAGTGACATCGAGGGAGAGAGCAAGAGCGAGGGAGAGAGCAAGAGCGAGGGAGAGAGTGAGAGCGGGGGAGAGAGTGAGAGCGAGGGAGAGAGCAAGAACGAGGGGGAGAGCGAGGGAGAGAATGAGGGAGAGAGAGCAAGGGCAAGCGAACGAGAGCAAGAGCGAGGGCGAGAGCGAGGGAGAGCGAGACAGAGAAGGAGAGAGCAAGAAAGGGAGGGGGAGAGAGCGAGAGAGAGAGCGAGGGAGAGTGAGACAGAGAGGGAGAGTGAGGGGTGAGAGAGTGAGGAGGAAGGGGGAAACCATTACAGACTCAAAATGAAAATCTCGACCTGAAAGCCTCGATTGAAGAAAGCTGTGCTAGAAACAGCCATCTGTAACAAAGTCTCTTTCGTTTTACTTTCAGCATTATTTTTACACCCATCTTCCCCCCTCTGTGTTTGTCTGTCTTCTGTGAGTATGTGTGTGAGTGAGTGTGTGTTTGAGTAGAGGATGGGACGAGTTTAAGTGGGGGGGGGGGGGGGGGTAGGAATTAGTCAACCTTTTGTATTTGCTGCATATTTAACTATAGTTAGTGTCATTAATAAAATTAATTGTTTTTAAATTTACAAACCTGGTGAGTGTAATTATTGGGTGGTGAAGGGCCAAAGACTTTGGGTGTTTTTCTCTGAATTATTTATTAATTTAAGTTGTGTTGTTATTCTGGGTCAAGTATGACTGAATTGACGGCGCACTCGCCCAGGGGGTCGTAACAATAGCTGATCTGACAATTCTGTATTTTAACAGAAAACTGACTGAAGTAAAGTCTAATCTGTTACAAATACAATTCTGTATTTAATATAAAGAGACCGGTCCCTTCTACTAATAACCGAGAGAGCTGTTTAATAGCTGGGGTCAGGAAGCTCACACCCACCTGTATTAATCACCGTCAGCATCTTTTTCCACACTCTGTACTGCAGTGAGCCAATGTACTTCCCCACATTTATTAACGGGTAAACCTCCTGTGGCTCTGGGAGAGTTCGCTTCAGTCTGAAACAGGAGATAAAGGTCAGTGTTGGATCATTCCAGGCTGGGCGAGAAATAGGTTAGAAATTAAAATCAAATCAGGGGATGAATTTTACCTTTTCTGTAAATCCGGAAATTTCTGTGGAACAAGAACAATTATTACTGTTTGTGTTTGGAGAATATTTTATCACAAAATGTAAAGTTACAGATTGGATTGCACAGAAAAGTACACTTTAAATATAGAAAGTTATTGGCCTGCCTCTTGCTGTCCTCACTGGACTGTGAGTTACTCCACAATATTACAAATGACTCGATCTTACTGCACAACACAACTCACAGAGTTACAATCCAATTATAAAATCCTCATCAATGTCCAATTACTGGAATTAATTTATTAACACTCACTTGGTGGAACAGATCTTAAATATTGCTGAAAATACAGACATGTTACTGATGGAAAATGACCAGATAAACAGGAATTCCATTGTCATGAAGTGCAGGTTATTAAACAGACAGGGTCAATTATATACATGTTGTAAACATTGAGCAGTCCACAGGGAGAAAAATGTCCGGTTTGGGGACAATTCTGGTTTGTGTACAATTCTGGGTTTGTGGACAATTCCGGTTTGGGGACAATTCCGGTTTGTGAACAATTCCGGGTTTGTGGACAATTCTGGGTTTGTGGACAATTCCGGTTTGGGGCCAATTCTGGTTTTTGGACAATTCCGGGTTTGTGGACAATTCCGGTTTGTGGACAATTCCGGGTTTTGGACAGCCGGATTTGGGGGGCTGTACCTGTACCAGTGTCCAATAGAAATCACCTAGAAACTGGGGTCAATCTGCAATGTTAGTTTAACCTTCAGTCTTGGGACTCATCAAACTTGTGTTTGAATCTTTGTCTGCAGTGATACTACAGACAGAGTGTCAGACCACTCTGTGTAAGCTGAAGCAGACAGAATGAATTCGAATGTCAGCTCCACTTGCTGTGAGTCACACTGAGCTCAATGAGCAACCAGCTGAGTGGGAACTCCATTGTCAGAGGCAGCGGCTTTCCGCTGAGGTCTTAAACCCAGCTCTCTTCTGTCTGCTCAGGTGAAGGTAAAAGATTCCAAGACTCTATTCCAAGAAGAGCACAGGAGTTCTCTCAGTGTCCTGGTCAACATTTATCCCTCACCCAACACTGTTCAAATAGATTCATCAGCATCTCAATACACAGCAGAGAATTCACTAAAGTAAATACTCAGGGGTTCACTGAACTTCCTGGGAAATGCTGAAAATCAAATTGATCTCAATTTAAATGTTTTCAGTGTGGAGACTCTCCCCTCTCACTCTCTGAACATTGAACTATTTAACTGCTGGGAGGAAGCTTTACCTATCTGTGTAACTGACCCTGTGGAGAGCTCTCTCCTGGACAGAATCATTCCAGTTCTAGCCGGGGAGGAGCCAAGCATTGGAAACATGGTCCTGCCTGGCTGGATCCTGGACTGTAGTTCCCAGTCTCAGACCAACAACTGGAAATGTCCACTCGGGGGAGAATGGTCTGACCATTCGGAGGGTTCCTCACTCTGGATGAAGCTGATTTTCTTCATTGTTTAATTTGATGAAACTATCCCTCTATAATATTACAGTAAACAAGGTCCAGATTTAGTCATTTCCGTGTTAAAGAGCCGTTAGTGATCCTGGGTGTGAGACAGAGGAAACCAAATGTGACAGGTGATGGGGTTGTTTTGGTCGGTGAGTTTTATATTCTGGATTTTGATGACACAACCTGCTCATTCTTCAAGACGGAGAAGGAGAGAAAAATAAATAAAGTTACCATGAAAAACTTGATGTTGTCCTGTTCACTCAGCTCTTGTTCAATCTCCTGAACAGTGACTGAAAGCGATGAGATTTCCTCCGTTATCTTCTCAATCCTCTCCTTCATCTCCTGACTCTTTTTCTCTTTCTCCAGTTTCAGATCTTCCAACTCAATCCTCTCTTCCTCACGGAGAAACTGGTGAAGCTTTTCAAATTGGGCTTTAATCTGTTTCTCTGTCTTTACACTTTGGTCCTTTGGGAAATATCAGTGAGATTGAAAATTAATGAGGATTTTTAAAAGGTTATTCAGCCTGAACAGTTCTGTTCAGATCAGAATATTCCAGAAAAAAACATTCCCAATCTAGTTAGTTCCCAAACTGGATAATTTATTAAGGTGAAGACATGACTTTGATACAGAAAACTATTCCCTCATGCAGTGAAATCTAGTTAATTGATTAGATATAATAGATAATCAATTCGCAGATGATAATTTATTCAGGAGAGGGAGCTCTAACTGAGGATCGAGTTACTGATTTCTCTATTTGGTTTACTGGTGATTATCTTGGATTTGAAACCCCAGGTTTTAGACTCTCTGTCCAGTAGAAACATTCTCTGTATCTACACTATCAAACCCTGAAATAATTATAAAGAACTCAGCTGACCTCACAGCTTCTCTATTCCAGAGAAAAGAGCCCCAGTCAATTTAATCTTTCCTGATAGGTTTAACATCTTAGTTAAGACCATAAGAAATAGGAACAGGGGAATAGGCCATTCGGCCCCTCGAGTCTGCTCCGCCATTCAATAGGATCGTGGCTGATCCGACATTCTTCATGTCCACGTTCCTGCCCTTTCCCAGTATCCCTGATCAGCAATCTATCTGCCTCAGCCTTAAATATACACAAGGGCTCTGCCCCCACAACTCTCTGTGGTAAGGCGTTCCAAAGACCCACAACCCTCTGAGAGAAGGAATTCCTCCTCATCTCAGTCTGAAATTGGCTCCCCTTTATTCTGAAACTGTGCTCTCTGGTCCTAGACTCTCCCATGAGGGAAACATCCTCTCAGCATTCACCCTGTCAGCCCCTTAACAATCCAATATGTTTCAATGAGATCATCTCTCATTCTTCTGAATTCCAATGAGTAGAGTCCCAATTTGTTTCACCTTTTCTCATTAGACAATCCCTCCATACCGGGGAATCATCCTGGTGAACCTTCACTGAACCGCCTCTGTTAGTGGGAGAGGATCTCAAATAAATCACTCAATGCCCAGGGCTCCTCCTGGTCCTCGCATCAAACTGTTTATTTCGCCGGCGGGGAGATGACGTCTGTTAAAGTCCCAGACCACCTCTCCGCCGAACAAAGGAAAACATCCATTCTTATACATTTTCAAAACAGCTACACGGCTCATTTCGGCTGGACCTTGTCCAATAATATTGGTTGTAGATTACATACATTAGTTATATATACAATTAAATTTGACATGACGTAAAGTGGGTTGGCCCCTTACCAGCCCCTGACTTCATGAAGAAGCCACTCATACTAACTGTTAAAGTTAACTTCCCTGTCTGCATCTGGACACCTTGGGCTGGCGAGGATACATAATGCTCTTTGTCCTGTGGAGCTGTTATCACTCGCTGGTGAAGTACTCCCATTTTTCCCATGTCTGTTTCAATCATTCTTGTCTCCCTGACTAACTCTGCTGTCTGGAATTGAATGATGTTACTTATACCAGTTTGCAACTGAACCCAGGCGAATGGTTGTTCTGGAATGTGGGTAGTTCAGCTAAAAGCCATTTTGTGTCTTTAGTATTGTTAGCTCAGCGAACCGCCATTTTGTGTCCTTTCTGATATTAGTAATTTTTAGTTTACAAAATCACATGCATTGTTTAGACACTATCTATTGCTACAAATTGCCTCTTATACACGCATCTGAGCCAATGGGTACCTTTTGTCTAAGAGCCTTCTTTCTAAATCTGACTTCAACAGCCTCCATTGAAATAATATCTTTCCTTAAATAAGGGACCAAAACTGCTCCCAGTGCTCCAGATGTGGTCTCACCAATACCTTATACAGTTGCAGCAAGACTTCCCGACTCTTATCCTCCAACCCCCTTGGAATGCGGGCCAACATTCCATTCACCTTCCTGATTACCTGCTGTACCTGTCTGCGAGCTTTCTGTGTTTCGTGTACAAGATCCCCAAGTCCCTCTGTGTCACAGCTTTCTGCAGCTTTTCTCCATTTAAATAATACTCTGCTCTTTTGTTCTCCTTTCCAAAATGAACAACTTCACATTTTCCCACATTACACCCCGTGTGCCAACTATTTTCCCACATACTTAACCGATCAAAATCTCTTTGCAAATGGCCTGTGTCCCTCTCGCCATTTGCCTTTCCATCTATTTTGGTTTTTTTGCAAATTTGGCTACAAGACATTCCCTTCCTCCCTCGGTGTCATTAATACATATTGTAAACAATTGCGGTCCCAGAACTGATCCATGTGGAACCCCACTGGTTACAAACTGAAAAAGAATCCCTCATCCCATTCGCTGTTTCCTTCCTTCACCCCCAATCCACCCTCCCCATTTCTCTCCTTCACTGACAATCCCCTCCTCCTCCCATTTCCCTCATTCCCCTCCCCCTTGTCCACCCTCCAAGGATCTGTGAAACATCACCTCAGGGTGATGGGCCTGTGTCGGCACTGTCAGCGAGCGGGTCACGATACAAGGCAGGAGAGTGATGATCCCTCGCTGTGAGGTTAGCTCTGGTGCTCCTCAGTTTATGCAAAAGTCTGATTCTGTCTGTCTGCTGACAGGACCCTCACACCCATCCTCTGAACAGGGTCTGCATCGGGGGCTTTTGATCTTGGATCACTGTGCCCGAGGGAGGCAGAGATGGTGGAAGCGGAGGGTAACAGGGGATGGGGGTGCGGGCAGCCTGCTGTAAATATTAACGTGACAGATTTACTACCTTATTCCCAATGCTTTGCGCATTAAGATAAGTTCTGGAACCATCCTTGTGATTTCTTTTACACCTACTCCACTGTCTCTTTATAATTCTTATCATCGAGACCAGAATTCTGCCAGAATACAGAACAAATTAAGATCAGAAATACCTGAATGTGAATGAATGTTTTCTCATAATCACGTTTTACAGTGTTACATTCCTCCTCCTTGTCCTGGACTGGCTTCAGTGAGGTTCGCAGTTCCTCCTGAACAAAAACATAATTTGTACATCTTTCTGAAATAGGAACCCCAAATTAAATCTCATTCTGTTATTCACAGTGTGAGGTAGATGTTCAGTTCACAGTCTGTGTAAAACTGCTGTTCAGGATACTGGCTTAGACATTGTGAAACAAACTTTGAAAAGTTTCTCAATCCTAACTGTGGCTCATTATTCCTCTGAAATCTGTGACCCACAAATCATGGAAAAGCTGGTCTGACTCCATGAAAATTGTGGGAGACGAGGAGATCCCTACCCTGGAATGGAGCTGCCCAGGTTTGGAGTGCCGAGTGAGGGCTCACTACTCACACCCTTATCCTGAAAATCGGGGGCATCAGGAATGAGGCAGGAATTTTCTTTATTCATTTATGTGATTTGGGCATCACTGACCAGACCAGTATTCATTTTCCATCTCGAATTTCTCTCAGGACGGCGGTTGAGAGCTGCCTTCTTGAAGCAGCTGCACTCCCTGAGGTGTAGGTACACCCACCGTGCTGTTAGGGAGGGAGCTTCAGGATTTTGACCCGACGACACTGAAAGAACAGCCAATATTTTTCCCCAATCAGGATGGGGAGTGTGATCCCAGGTATCTGCTGCTCTTGTCCTTCTCGATGGTGGTGGCCGTGGGTTTGGAAGGTGCTGCCTGAGGAACCTCAGTGAGTTTCTGCAGCGAATCTTGTCGATGGTGCACACGGCTGACACTATTGGAGGTGGAGGGAGTGAATGTTTGTGGAAGGGACGCCAATCAAGCGGGGCTGCTTTGTCCTGGATGGCGTTGAGCTTCTTGAGTGTTGTTGGAGCTGCATTCACCCAGACAAGTGGAGAGTTTTCCATCTCACCCCTGACTTGTGGACAGGCTTTGGGGAGTCAGGAGGTGAGTTACTTTCAGCAGGATTCCCAGCTGCTGACTTGCTCTTGTAGCCACAGTATTTATCTGGCTCGTCCCGTTCAGCTTCTGGTCAGTGGTCACCCCCAGGATGTTAATAGTGGGGGATTCAGTAATTTTAATGACCATTGTCACAGTTTTGAGTTTCTATCACCAGTTTTACAATTGCTCCCTCCACTAGAATCCAGGCCTGAGTTGAGCTACTGACCACATGTCTACACCTTCACTAAAACTATTTCCACCTCCATAGCTCTCCCGACATCACCCGTCTCAGCTCACCTGCTGTTGAATCTCTCATTCACGACATTGTTACCTCCAGACTTGACCATTCTGACATTCTTCTGGCAGCTCTCCCACATTCTACCCTCCAGAAACTTAAAATCATCCCAAACTCTGCTGCTCATCTCCTCACTCACAGTGAGTCCCATTCCCCCATCACTCCTGTGCCCACTGACACTGACATCTCCTCACTCACAGTGAGTCCCATTCCTCCATCACCCCTGTGCCCACTGACATCTCCTCACTCACAGTGAGTCCCATTCCCCCATCACCCCTGTGCCCACTGACACTGACATCTCCTCACTCACAGTGAGTCCCATTCCCCCATCACCCCTATGCCCACTGACACTGACATCTCCTCACTCACAGTGAGTCCCATTCCCCCATCACCTGTAGAAGCCAAGTATTTCAAATACAACTAGTATAGGTAAAAGATAGCTGTTTAAGCATAAATGTTGAGCCCCAGTTTTAAATACCCATTTATACAGCATAATTCACTTTTACTGAAGTCCGTTGTTCTGGCAAATGCATATTTTCAAGATAATGACACTGTCTTGTGCTAATTGTCAAGGTCAAGGGATTGAATACACAGCACCATTGTTCACAATGCAGATAACAGCTAGGTCAGAAAAGCTGATGTTGCACATTGAAGATGGACGGCTTGCCATCAAATCAAATGTGTTTGAGTCTAACCCAAACCAATTAGGATTATATTGGGGTGTAATTAGATGACTTAAGACAGATATGAAAGTGTATAACTAAAAAGTTTCTCCCGGCCATTTTAGGTTAGGTTAGGTTAGGTTAGGTTAGGTTAGGGTTTTTGTTGTCTTTGTGAGTATTGTCTTTGTAGCTTAAGTTTTGTCTTTCTGTTAGTTTAGTCAGTTTTTGCCTTTGATTCTAGTCTCCATTTTAGTTTATGTCTTTTGGGGGTTGTCAGTTTAACAGTCTGTGTCAGTGATGTTAGTCCACTTTTGACTTTGAGTTTGAGTTTAGCTGAAGATTAGCTTTCTCTCTCTTTTCATGTTTCATTGCCAGACTTTGACCTTTTAAAAGTTACTTTCGAGCTGTCTGCCTAAGCAAAGAAAGATAATGTCTGTAATTCTCTGAAAGCTTCGAATTGTCTACGAATTGCCTTTTAAATGACTTTCAAATTGTAATCCAGCGACTACAAATAAAACAATTCTTTTTGGCACCTGAGGAGTTTATACTGCAAATTTCTGCTGAGTTCCAGTATTCGCAAAGTGCTACTGATAACCGAATAGCAGAGATGATATAAATTCCTTCAACTATACACAGTCGAATAATACAAGGAATCAAACAACTTAACACAGTCTACAAATATTACAAATCTTACAACTTGTCGAATTGCGCCAGGACTTGATTCATCAACTAAGCTTCCCCCAAACCTGGCGTAGTTCGACAGGTTAAGATTCCTATAAATTAAAGATTCCTTTAATTGGCGTAGTCAGGCAGTCGGGGGGTGGGGGGGGGGGGGGGGGGGGGGGAGTACTGAGGACGACCTTCGGAGGCCCAGGTGACGACGGAAAGCTTCGAAGATAATCGGAGGAGGTCGGGAAGCTTCGGAGATAATCGGAGGAGGCCCAGAAGACAGCCGGAACCCACGGCTAGACTGGGGTAAGAAATATCTTTTTCACCCATTAAAAGTCTTAAAGCCGCATCAATCAGTACTTCGACCCTTGAAAAGAACATTTTTTATAGACTGTTAAATAAATCAAGTGCCAGTCGGTCGGTCAGACTATCAGGCGTGACTGGAAGATTAGTCACTGCAGCAACTAAAATAAAACGTCAGTCAGCGATCAAGAAAAGTTATGGCTGATCCTAATCAAAGTGTAGATTCAGAGCCTTTAGCAGACAGAAAATTACTCCCCACTACATCCAAGGGGGGTGCTGGAATACCAGATGTTTCTGTTGAAGATATGTTGGGGGATTGTAGATCTTTCACTCGTAGACATTTTAACCTATGTGAAACCTCAAAAAAAATTGAATCAATGTATGATATCCCCAGAGGACAGTGGTCCTTCAATAATATCAAGAGAGCATGGGGAAAATGCACACGATTACACGGTGCAGAACGTGTAAAATGGTCCCTGGTAATTACGGGACAGATACACAGTCAGCAAGAGATCATTGTTAAAAATAAAAGTGATCATCAGCTTCAGTCCACTAAAGACCAACTAAGTGCAGTTCTTGAAGATTTGCAAGATGCAAAATCCAAACTTGAGCATTATGATGAAATTAGAACAGATTTGCAAAATAAAACCTCTGAACTCCAGCAGTTAAATGTTCAAATCGCAGAATTTCAAAATCAAGTTTTTAAAGTGGAGTCAGAATTCCAAAATCAAGTTTTTAAAATGGAGTCAAAATACCAACAGCTGCAATTAAATACTGAACGAAGTGATGATGAGTATAGGTCTACTAAAAGGCAATTAATTACATTGAAGAATTGCAAGATGCAAAATCCAAACTTGAAACAGATTTGCAAGATGCAAAATCCAAACTTGAGCATTCTGATGAAATTAAAACAGAATTGCAAGATGCAAAATCCAAACTTGAAACAGATTTGCAAGATGCAAAATCCAAACTTGAGCATTCTGATGAAATTAAAACAGAATTGCAAGATGCAAAATCCAAACTTGAGCATTATGATGAAATTAAAACAGATTTGCAAGTTGCAAAATCCAAACTTGAGCATTATGATGAAATTAAAACAGAATTGCAAGATGCAAAATCCAAACTTGAAACAGAATTGCAAGTTGCAAAATCCAAACTTGAGCATTATGATGAAATTAAAACAGATTTGCAAGATGCAAAATCCAAACTTGAAACAGATTTGCAAGTTGCAAAATCCAAACTTGAGCATTATGATGAAATTAAAACAGATTTACGAGTTGCAAAATCCAAACTTGAGCATCATGATGAAATTAAAACAGATTTGCAAAACAAAACCTCTGAACTCCAGCAGTTATCTTTTCAAATAACAGAATTCCAAAATCAAGTCTTTGAAGTGGAGTCAAAATACCGACAATTGCAATTAAAAACTGAGCGAATTGAACTTGAAAATTGCAAGTTAGTGAAAGAAAGATGTGTTTTAGAAAGAAATATAACCAGCGTGACTGAACATTGTAATTCTTTGACAAACATGCTTTCTGTACAAAAGATTGAACAAACTCAGAAAGCAGTCCAAGCCACCCACCTAGTGGCACAATCGGCAATTGCACAGCCGAGATCAATTGTTAAAAATAAATCATTTTCTCTGTCGGATGAATCAGACGAAGATAGTGTTCCTACAATACAAAATACTAAAGCAATTCGACTAGCCCCTTTAAAACGCAAACGGGTTAGAGTTGGAAGCAAAAAAATAGAAGAAGATGGTGAAACTATCACTAGAAACATATTTGACCACCAATGGGTTCATGAACAAATTGATCCTTCTAAAATTGACGAATGGTCCAAGGGTCTTCCACACCCTAAAAAGGGTGGTAAGACCACATGGGATGGAATTCACAGATTACAAGCCATTTACAGTCTCCACCCATTTGATGGAGTACAAATTCTGACTATCATGCTAGGTACTCGTATAAGTTCAACCCTTAAAAATGAAGTAGAAGTTGCCCTTGGAGACGATTTGCAAAATTTAGAAGCTGGTTGGCTAACAATCAAGAATTGGCTATTACAATTTCGCCCCCCGAGGACCAATTGGTCTAAGATCACAGCTTGCTTTCAAAAAAAGAATGAAGATATTCAGGATTTTGAGGAAAGATTTTTACGTACTTGGATGGAATATTCAGGGATGACACTCGACAAGGAAAATGACACATGGGATGCAAGCACTTTAAGTCCATTAAAAACGGCTTTTATAGCCGGTGTTAAACCTGGAGTTTCTGCTGCCTTGAATTTGGTTTTACCAGCTTGGGCCACAGCTGGCACATACCGAGACATAGTTGACCGATGCATTCAGATAGATCGTGGTTTGCACAATCAGGCAACTTTTAACACTGCAGCTGCTCAAATGCAGCCTATTGCTCAAATCCAGCCCATGTTACCTGCTGCTCCAGCGGCGGCTGTTGCAGCACCTGCAGGAATATCAGCAGTAACTACAATTTCACCACCAGCACAAGGGCAAACATGTACCCTTGCTCCATTAAAATCACGTAAGAAAATACCACAATGTCTTTCCTGTGGTAGAGTAGGACACTGGATGGCAAAATGCTATCAAAAACAACGGATGGATTTGAGAGATGATAATGAAGTAGACAATGTTCACTACAATACATCTCCACCTCGTGGTCAACCATGTAACACGTACCAACAAGACACACCCAGTATGGCTTCTGGTCAGCAACACTGGCTAAGCAACTACAACCATGGTTTGCTTTTACAGTTAATCAACAACAGTATCATAATAGCCCAACTGTTTACCACATGGCTTTACAGAATCATCTCAGGCAACTGCCTGTTCGGCCTTCCACCATTATCCAATATGAAGATGATGTTCTGATAACCTCTATCAATAAAGATGATCATGACAAAGATTTACAGATGGTCTTGAACCACCTCAGTACTAACAGTCACAAAGCTAGCTTTCACAAAGCACAAACTGCCCAGAAAGATGTTTACTTGGGACAGAAAATTTCCAAAGGAAAAAGGGGAACTTACTCAGAACACAACGGCTGCCATCAAAGCAGCTAAAGAAACCTCAATGTATCGCTAAAAAGTTGCCAAGAACTGTCAACTTAAGAAAACTGTCATTATTCTGAACGTTGCTTTATTAATTTAAAGAAATTAACATATCTTGTTAGCTGTGTTTCCTTTAACAGAATCGACAAATTCATCTACAGAAAATCAAGATACAGCACAAGATTGGTTCAGTTATATATTTAATAAGTTATTGTATTTGATATTTTAAAATAAATGTTTAAAATTAGCCTGGAAATTAAAACTTCAAACAATGTGGAAGCTGGTTTAAAAAAAACCCCAACAATCTTTGATTAAAAGCCAAAAGAACAGGTTGTTCAAAGAAATTTGATAACGGGAATTTGGCAGCAATCCAACTTTTACTCCCAGTCCATTTGAGTGACAAAAAAAAGTTTAAAGATGCGAATGGCATCATTCCAAGCTATACGCCTCTTTTTGTGCCTGTAAGAAAATTAACCCTTTCAACAAGCTTTTGTGTATTATCCAGAAGATGTCAAAGACTTGACATCAATTTTGATAATCATTTTACCATTTATTACTAGATCATACGTTCAACTTTCATTGTATAATAATTTTAATAATTATTTTGAAATGCCTGTTGCAATGTTAATTCCATTTTATTGTTTAAAACTGCAATGATTCTTTGCGCTTTTACCTATCCTATCGCATTAATGATGTATTTTAATCTTTTCTGATATATCTCAATTTTTCGATTTATCAAAGGGCCGACTGTAGAAGCCAAGTATTTCAAATACAACTAGTATAGGTAAAAGATAGCTGTTTAAGCATAAATGTTGAGCCCCAGTTTTAAATACCCATTTATACAGCATAATTCACTTTTACTGAAGTCCGTTGTTCTGGCAAATGCATATTTTCAAGATAATGACACTGTCTTGTGCTAATTGTCAAGGTCAAGGGATTGAATACATAGCACCATTGTTCACAATGCAGATAACAGCTGGGTCAGAAAAGCTGATGTTGCACATTGAAGATGGACGGCTTGCCATCAAATCAAATGTGTTTGAGTCTAACCCAAACCAATTAGGATTATATTGGGGTGTAATTAGATGACTTAAGACAGATATGAAAGTGTATAACTAAAAAGTTTCTCCCGGCCATTTTAGGTTAGGTTAGGTTAGGTTAGGTTAGGTTAGGTTAGGTTAGGTTAGGTTAGGTTAGGTTGGGGTTTTTGTTGTCTTTGTGAGTATTGTCTTTGTAGCTTAAGTTTTGTCTTTCTGTTAGTTTAGTCAGTTTTTGCCTTTGATTCTAGTCTCCATTTTAGTTTATGTCTTTTGGGGGTTGTCAGTTTAACAGTCTGTGTCAGTGATGTTAGTCCACTTTTGACTTTGAGTTTGAGTTTAGCTGAAGATTAGCTTTCTCTCTCTTTTCATGTTTCATTGCCAGACTTTGACCTTTTAAAAGTTACTTTCGAGCTGTCTGCCTAAGCAAAGAAAGATAATGTCTGTAATTCTCTGAAAGCTTCGAATTGTCTACGAATTGCCTTTTAAATGACTTTCAAATTGTAATCCAGCGACTACAAATAAAACAATTCTTTTTGGCACCTGAGGAGTTTATACTGCAAATTTCTGCTGAGTTCCAGTATTCGCAAAGTGCTACTGATAACCGAATAGCAGAGATGATATAAATTCCTTCAACTATACACAGTCGAATAATACAAGGAATCAAACAACTTAACACAGTCTACAAATATTACAAATCTTACAACTTGTCGTATTGCGCCAGGACTTGATTCATCAACTAAGCTTCCCCCAAACCTGGCGTAGTTCGACAGGTTAAGATTCCTATAAATTAAAGATTCCTATGACACTGACATCTCCTCACTCACAGTGAGTCCCATTCCCCCATCACCCCTATGCCCACTGACACTGACATCTCCTCACTCACAGTGAGTCCCATTCCCCCATCACCCCTGTGCCCACTGACACTGACATCTCCTCACTCACAGTGAGTCCCATTCCCCCATCACCCCTGTGCCCACTGACTGACACTGACATCTCCTCACTCACAGTGAGTCCCATTCCCCCATCACCCCTGTGCCCACTGACACTGACATCTCCTCACTCAGTGAGTCCCATTCCCCCATCACCCCTGTGCCCACTGACACTGACATCTCCTCACTCACAGTGAGTCCCATTCCCCCATCACCCCTGTGCCCACTGACACTGACATCTCCTCACTCACAGTGAGTCCCATTCCCCCATCACCCCTGTGCCCACTGACTGACACTGACATCTCCTCACCCTCAGTGATCTGGGCTCTCTGTTCATAGATCTTTGAAAGTTGCCACTCAAGTGGATGGAGCTGTGAAGAAGGCCTATGGTGTGCCAGCGTTCATTAGCAGAGGGATTGAATTTAAGAGCCCTGAGGTGATGATGCAGCTGTCCAAAACCTTGGTAAGGCCACATTTGGAGTTCTGGTCGCCTCATTTTAGGAAGGATGTGGAAGCTTTGGAAAAGGTGCAAAGGAGATTTACCAGGATGTTGCCTGGAATGGAGAGTAGGTCTTACGAGGAAAGGTTGAGGGTGCTTGGCCTTTTCTCATTAGAACGGAGAAGGATGAGGGGAGACTTGTTAGACGTTTATAAGATGATCAGGGGAATAGATAGAGTAGACAGTCAGAGACTTTTTCCCTGGGTAGAACAAACCATTACAAGGGGACATAAATTTAAGGTGAATGGTGGAAGATACAGGGGGGATGTCAGAGGCAGGTTCTTTACCCAGAGAGTAGAGGGGGCATGGAATGCACTGCCTGTGGAAGTAGTTGAGTCGGAAACATGCGGGACCTTCAAGCGGCTATTGGATAGGTACATGGATTACGGTAGAATGATGGGGTGTAGATTAATTTGTTCTTAATCCAGGACAAAAGTTCGGCACAACATCGTGGGCCGAAGGGCCTGTTCTGTGCTGTATTTTCTATGTTCTTTGTGCACCTGCTGTATTTCTGGATTGATGTTTTTCATCATGGATAAGGCGCTGCTGGGGCAGCACGGTGGCGCAGTGGGTTAGCCCTGCAGCCTCACGGCGCCGAGGTCCCAGGTTCGATCCCGGCCCCGGGTCACTGTCCGTGTGGAGTTTGCACATTCTCCCCGTGTTTGCGTGGGTTGCGCCCCCACAACCCAAAGATGTGCAGGCTAGGTGGATTGGCCACACTAAATTCCCCCTTAATTGGAAAAAATGAATTGGGTACAGTAAATTTATTTTTTTAATTTAAAAAATGAATAAGGTGCTGCTGGTGGGGGTGTCCGACTCGGGTATTCGGCGATCGTGGTCTCTGACCACGCAACTCACTGGGTGGATTTCTGGATCGATGTTTTTCCTCATGTCCAAGGTGCTGCTGGCGGGAGTGTCCGACTCGGGTATTTGGCGATCGTGGTCTCTCACCACATGCCGCACTGGGTGGATTTGCGGGTGGTTCAGGGGAGGCCCAATGGCTGTAGTGTCAGATGGACTTGGGCTGTTGGTGGAAGAGGGGTGTGTGAGCTGGTGAGGGCCCCATTCGGGGCTATATGGAGGTGAATGATATAGGGGAGGTCACAGCCGCCACATTGTGGGAGGCACTCAAGGCTGTAGTTAGGGGGGAGTTTATTTTGATTCGGGTGCACAGGGAGAGGATGGAGCGGGAAGAGAGGGATAGGGTGGTCGAGGAGATCTTGAGGGTGGATATGAGGTACTCGGTGGTGCCTGAGGAAGGGTTGTTGAAGGAGAGGCTGAGGCTCCAGATGGAGTTTGGGTTAGTGTCGATTGGGAAGGTGGTAGAGCAGTTGCGGAGGGCCAGGGGGGCAGTTTATGAATACGGGGGAAGACAAGCAGGATGCTGGCCCATCAGTTGAGAAAACTGGAGGCGGCGAGGGAGAATTGTTGAGTGAGGGATGAGGGGGGTAAGATGGTGATGGATCTGAAGGGGGTGAATGGGGTATTTGAGGCCTTCTATTGGAGGCTTTATGAGTCAGAGCCCCCGAGGGGGGAAGAGGTGATGAGGCGGTTCCTGGATGGGTTGTAGTTTCAAACGTGGAGGAGGGTCGGGTGCAGGGCCAGGAGGCCCCGATTGGGTTGCGCGAGGTGATGGATAGCATGGGGACGATGCAGTCCTGGGTCCGGATGGGTTCCCAGTGGAGTTTTATCAGAGGTTTGGGGTGGAGCTATGGCCACTGCTGGTGAGGGCTTATAATAATCTGAGGGAGAGGGGGACCTCCCCCTACTTTGTCACAGGCTTCTCGCTCCCTGATTCTTCAAAAGGCTAAGGACCCGGAGCAGTGTGGGTCATACCGCCCGATATTGCTGAATGTCGATGCCAAGCTATTGGCGAAGATGCTGGTATCGCGGAATGAGGACTGCGTGCTGGGGTTGATTGGGGAGGATAAGACGGATTTTGTGAAAGTTGTCGGCGAATGTCTGGAGGTTATTGAACGTGATTATGATGCAGGAGGCTGAGGCAGTGGTGGCGATGGACATGGAGAAGGTATGTGATCAGGTGCAGTGGACGTTTTTGTTTGAGGTGTTGGGGAGGTTTGGGTTCGGGCAGGAGTTTGTAGATTGGGTCCGGTTGCTGTATAAGGCACCGGCGGCGAGTGTGCGGATGAACCGAGCGAGTTCGGGGTATTTTGGGTTACACCGTGCGACGAGACAGGGGTGTGCGCTCTCCCCGCTGCTTTTCGTCTTGGCAATAGAGTAACTGGCAATGGTGCTTAGCCATTGAGGGATTGGAGAAGGATTGAGCAGGGGCGGGGGGGGTTGTCGAGCAGAGGGTTTTGTTGTACGCAAATGATCTGTTATATATTTTGGATGCATTGGGCTGTATTGGGGGTATCATGGGGATTTGGGGGAATTTGGACGGTTTTCGGTATATATTGAATATGATAAAGACTGAGGTGTTCCCGATCAATACCAGAGAGCAGGAAACGAGGTTGGGGAGCTGCCGTTCGGTGGGGACGAGCTTTAGATACCTCAGTATCCAGGTGGTCCGAGCTGGCCTCAGCTGCATAGACTGAATTTGGCTCGATTGGTGGAGGGGATGAAGGCGGATTTTAGGAGGTGGGATGTTTTGCCATTGTCGTTGGCAGGACGGGTGCAGATAGTTAAAATGACCCTGCTGCCTAGGTGTGTGCTCGTTTTCCATAAACTACCCATCTTTGTCCCTAAGTCGTTTTTCAGGAAAGGTAATGGATTGATCTCAGAGTTTGTTTGGGTGGGGAAGGCCCCGCGGGTACAGCGGGATTTTCTGGATCGGGTGAGGGGGAGAGGTGACTGCCGTTGCCCAATTTAATTAATTATTATTGGGCTGCGAACATTGGGATGGTGAGGAAATGGGCTGTGGAGGAGAGGTCGGTTAGGGGACGGGTGGAGACGGCATCGTGTAGGGCGATGTGTTTGAGGGATTTGTTGTTGGTGCCTCTGACGTTCTTGCCGGCCAGGTATTCCGTTAGTCCAGTGGTGGTGTCGGCTCTGAGGGTGTGGGGGCGATGAAGGCAGCACTCGGGGTTGGAGGGCATGTCATTGTGGGCGCCTATTTGTGATAACCATAGGTTTGTGCCAGTGAGACTGGATGTGAGGTTCCAGGGTGTGGTGGCAGGCGAGGATTGAATATGTCGGGGACCTGTTTATTCGGGGAAAATTTGTGGGGCTGGAGGAGTTGGAGGAATTGTTTGAGTTGCCTAAGAGTAAAGACTTCGGTTCCTGCAGGTTTGGGATTTTGTGAGGAGAGAGGTGCCGTCTTTCCCGGGGTTGCTGCCTCCGGTGCTGCAAGATAAACTCCTGTCGGGGGCCGAAATAGGGGAAGGGAAGGTTTCGGGTATTTACAAGGAACTGATGGAGTGGGAGGCTGCCCGGGTGGAGGATGGTAAATGCAAGTGAGAGGAGGAGTTGGGAGAGGAGCTGGGGGCTGGGACATGGGCTGAGTTTTGCGGAGGGTGAATGCGACCTCGTTGTCTGCAAAGTTAAGCCTCACCCAGTTTAAAGTGGTGCACAGGGCCCACATGATGGTGGCGAGGATGAGCAGGTTTTCAGAGGAGGTGGAGGATAGGTGTGGGCGGTGGGTGCAAGGGGGGGGCGTGGGCCGCGAACCATGTCCACATATTCTGGGTATGTCCAAGATTGAGGGGGCTCTGACAGGGGTTCTCGAATGTGATGCTGAGGTTCTGGGGGTGAGGGTGGCCCCGAGTCCGGAGGTGGCAATATTTGGGCTGTCAGGAGATCCGGGAGTGCAGGGGGATGAAGAGAGGCCGGTGTATTGGTCTTTGCCTCCCTGATAGCCCGGAGATGGATTTTGTTCTGTTGGAGGGACCCGGAGCCACCAAAGGCAGGCGTGTGGGTGAGCGACCTTTCAGAATTCCTGCGGCTGGAGAAAGTCAGGTTCAATCTGCGGGGGTCGGGAGATGGAAACAGTTCATCGATTTTTTCAAGGAGGATTGAGTGGTCAGCGATGCTGGGGAGGACTTTCGGGGGAGGGGTAAGGGGGGTTAAAAGGGGGGAAGGCGGGACATGGTGGGGGGTCGGTGTCGGAGTGGCTGGAGAGTTGGGATTGTTGACTGGGTTGTGATGGTCGTTTGTTGCTCTTTGGTTGTCCTTTTGATATTTTGTATGTTTATACTTTGTTGGAAAGCCTTGAATAAAAATATTTGAAAAAAAACCAAACAGCATTCACCGCACTCGAACAGTCCCTTACCCAAGGCCTCAAACGGATTGGCAGAGAGAGCAGTTCAGATGTTCAAGTCAGCAATGAAGAAACAATCCCACAGACCAGGACGCCTCAAGTTGTCCAACTTCCTTCTCTTGTTTAACACCACCCCCGATGCCAGTCCTGGAGTCACACCGGCGGAGCTACTGATAGGTCGTCACCTCCAGACTTGATTAGATTTTGTTTTGCCCAATTTGTCAGGGAGGGTGGATGCTGGGCCGGCCTCCCGAAACAAGCAGAACCGTTATATAAAAGGAGACGGGTTATTTAAAGTTGGCGGCCTGGTCTTCGTAAGAAACTTTGCTTCAGGTTCACTGTGGTTACCCAGCGGGATTGTGGTAAAGTCTGACAGGACAGACGGGTGTGGAAGCAGATAGACCATGTCGCGAGAGAGAGGCCACAACCCCAGTGGCTGAGCAGGTGGAACCAGCAGCATCGCCAGTGACCCCACAGTGGAACCAGAACCGAGGGAACTGGGGAGTTCCATAAAGGCCCCGCCAAATACCCCTGGAGGTGCTGGAGCGGGGGGGGGGGGGGGGGGGGGGGGGCGGTGCCTCCGAAGGAATGGTCGAATCCTCGAGGCGACCACCTGCTGTCGACAACAAAACTACCTCATTGGTGGAGGAGCCTGTTGGGGGGCTGAGGCGGTCCATTAGGCCTAAGAAGTACCCTGACAGATTAACCCTAAGAAAGACTGCTGTGGACTCCCTCCTTTTTTGTCTCAGCCTTTTCTTGTACATATTTAACTGTACATGGCCCATGTTGTAATGATGTTGCTGAGGGACCTAAGGGGGAGGGATATGGTAGTACGGCCTCTTTCAGGAACGATCCTCACAATCCACGTGACCAGCTCGGGGTCTATCGTGCAAGAGCGGGCGAACCCCGACCAATGTGGGAAAGCGCGAGGACCTGGGAACGGGGGACTGGGCAGTGTGAACTCAGGAGTCGTAGAGTGAAGTCCTATTTCAGAGACCTGTGTGCCTGTGTATAGTTAACCTTCACCTTGTTATCAATAAACCCCTTCTGGTTATACAAGAAGCTTCCGCAGCCCTGATAAATATAAGTTGTTGATTAGCTTCTATTAAAGTGGTGTTCAGACTAAAGTGAAATTCCTTCACTTTCTGCCCCTGGTTTCTGAAGCAGTGACACAAATAACAGTTCATCTAAAGACCGATTAATTAAATAATAAACATTGAGAGACACTCAAACCCAAATCTATGAATGTTCTCTGTTCAGGATTCCGGTATCTGTTTCTGTATTTTGTTTCATAAGAACATAAGAACTAGGAGCAGGAGTAGGCCATCTGGCCCCTCGAGCCTGCTCCACCATTCAATGAGATCATGGCTGATCTTTTGTGGACTCAGCTCCACTTTCCGGCCCGAACACCATAACCCTTAATCCCTTTTTTTCAAAAAACTATCTATCTTTATCTTAAAAATATTTAATGAAGGAGCCTCTACTGCTTCATTGGGCAAGGAATTCCATAGATTCACAACCCTTTGGGTGAAGAAGTTCCTCCTAAACTCAGTCCTAAATCTATTTCCCCTTATTTTGAGGCGATGCCCCCCAGTTCTGCTTTCACCCGCCAGTGGAAACAACCTGCCCGCATCTATCCTATCTATTCCCTTCATAATTTTATATGTTTCTATAAGATCCCCCCTCATCCTTCTAAATTCCAACGAGTAGAGTCCCAGTCTACTCAACATCTCCTCGTAATCCAACCCCTTCAGGTCTGGCATTAACCTATTTATCTTATGCAGCAACCTTTTGTGTGGCACCTTGTCAAAGGCTTTCTGGAAATCCAGATATACCACATCCATTGGCTCCCCATTATCTACCGCACTCGTAATGTCCTCAAAAAATTCCACTAAATTAGTTAGGCACGACCTGCCCTTTATGAACCCATGCTGCGTCTGCCCAATGGGACAATTTCCATCCAGATGCCTCGCTATTTCTTCCTTGATGATAGATTCCAGCATTTTCCCAACTACCGAAGTCACACAGGAGGGTTTAAACTAGTATGGCAGGGGGGTGGGCACGGGAGCAATAGGTCAGAAGGTGAGAGCATTGAGGGAGAACTAGGGAATAGGGACAGTGTGGCTCTGAGGCAGAGCAGACAGGGAGAAGTTGCTGAACACAGCGGGTCTGGTGGACTGAAGTGCATATGTTTTAATGCAAGAAGTATTACGGGTAAGGCAGATGAACTTAGAGCTTGGATTAGTACTTGGAACTATGATGTTGTTGCCATTACAGAGACCTGGTTGAGGGAAGGGCAGGATTGGCAGCTAAACGTTCCAGGATTTAGATGTTTGAGGCGGGATAGAGGGGGATGTAAAAGGGGAGGCGGAGTTGCGCTACTGGTTCAGGTTGAATATCACAGCTGTACTGCGAGAGGACACCTCAGAGGGCAGTGAGGCTATATGGGTAGAGATCAGGAATAAGAAGGGTGCAGTCACAATGTTGGGGGTATACTACAGGCCACCCAACAGCCAGCGGGAGATAGAGGAGCAGATAGGTAGACAGATTTTGGAAAAGAGTAAAAACAACAGGGTTGTGGTGATGGGAGACTTCAACTTCCCCAATATTGACTGGGACTCACTTAGTGCCAGGGGCTTAGACGGGGCAGAGTTTGTAAGGAGCATCCAGGAGGGCTTCTTAAAACAATATGTAGACAGTCCAACTAGGGAAGGGGCGGTACTGGACCTGGTATTGGGGAATGAGCCCGGCCAGGTGGTAGATGTTTCAGTAGGGGAGCATTTCGGTAACAGTGACCACAATTCAGTAAGTTTTAAAGTACTGGTGGACAAGGATAAGAGTGGTCCTAGGATGAATGTGCTAAATTGGTGGGAAGGCTAATTCTAACAATATTAGGCGGGAAATGAGGAACACAGATTGGGGGCGGATGTTTGAGGGCAAATCAACATCTGACATGTGGGAGGCTTTCAAGTGGCAGTTGAAAGGAATGCAGGACCGGCATGTTCCTGTGAGGAAGAAGGATAAATACGGCAATTTTCGGGAACCTTGGATGACGAGTGATATTGTAGGCCTCGTCAAAAAGAAAAAGGAGGCATTTGTCAGGGCTAAAAGGCTGGGAACAGACGAAGCCTGCGTGGAATATAAGGAAAGTGGGAAGGAACTTAAGCAAGGAGTCAGGAGGGCTAGAAGGGGTCACGAAAAGTCATTGGCAAATAGGGTTAAGGAAAATCCCAAGGCTTTTTACACGTACATAAAAAGCAAAAGGGTAGCCAGGGAAAGGGTTGGCCCACTGAAGGATAGGCAAGGGAATCTATGTGTGGAGCCAGAGGAAATGGGCAAGGTACTAAATGAATACTTTGCATCAGTATTCACCAAAGAGAAGGAATTGGTAGATGTTGAGTCTGGAGAAGGGGGTGTAGATAGCCTGGGTCACATTGTGATCCAAAAAGACGAGGTGTTGGGTGTCTTAAAAAATATTAAGGTAGATAAGTCCCCAGGGCCTGATGGGATCTACCCCAGAATTCTGAAGGAGGCTGGAGAGGAAATTGCTGGGGCCTTGACAGAAATCTTTGGATCCTCGCTGTCTTCAGGGGATGTCCCGGAGGACTGGAGAATAGCCAATGTTGTTCCTCTGTTTAAGAAGGGTAGCAAGGATAATCCCGGGAACTACAGGCCGGTGAGCCTTACTTCAGTGGTAGGGAATTTACTGGAGAGAATTCTTCGAGACAGGATCTACTCCCATTTGGAAGCAAATGGACGTATTAGTGAGAGGCAGCACGGTTTTGTGAAGGGGAGGTCGTGTCTCACTAACTTGATAGAGTTTTTCGAGGAGGTCACTAAGATGATTGATGCAGGTAGGGCAGTAGATGTTGTCTATATGGACTTCAGTAAGGCCTTTGACAAGGTCCCTCGTGGTAGACTAGTACAAAAGGTGAAGTCACACGGGATCAGGGGTGAGCTGGCAAGGTGGATACAGAACTGGCTAGGCCATAGAAGGCAGAGAGTAGCAATGGAAGGATGCTTTTCTCATTGGAGGGCTGTGACCAGTGGTGTTCCACAGGGATCAGTGCTGGGACCTTTGCTCTTTGTAGTATATATAAATGACTTGGAGGAAAATGTAACTGGTCTGATTAGTAAGTTTGCAGACGACACAAAGGTTGGTGGAATTGCGGATAGCGATGAGGACTGTCGGAGGATACAGCAGGATTTAGATTGTTTGGAGACTTGGGCGGAGAGATGGCAGATGGAGTTTAATCCGGACAAATGTGAGGTAATGCATTTTGGAAGGTCTAATGAAGGTAGGGAATATACAGTGAATGGTAGAACCCTCAAGAGTATTGAAAGTCAAAGAGATCTAGGAGTACAGGTCCACAGGTCACTGAAAGGGGCTACACAGGTGGAGAAGGTAGTCAAGAAGGCATACGGCATGCTTGCCTTCATTGGCCGGGGCATTGAGTATAAGAATTGGCAAGTCATGTTGCAGCTGTATAGAACCTTAGTTAGGCCACACTTGGAGTATAGTGTTCAATTCTGGTCGCCACACTACCAGAAGGATGTGGAGGCTTTAGAGAGGGTGCAGAAGAGATTTACCAGAATGTTGCCTGGTATGGAGGGCATTAGCTATGAGGAGCGGTTGAATAAACTCGGTTTGTTCTCACTGGAACGAAGGAGGTTGAGGGGAGACCTGATAGAGGTATACAAAATTATGAGGGGCATAGACAGAGTGGATAGTCTGAGGCTTTTCCCCAGGGTAGAGGGGTCAATTACTAGGTGGCATAGGTTTAAGGTGAGAGGGGAAAGGTTTAGAGTAGATGTACGAGGCAAGTTTTTTACGCAGAGGGTAGTGGGTGCCTGGAACTCGCTACCGGAGGAGGTGGTGGAAGCAGGGACGGTAGTGACATTTAAGGGGCATCTTGACAAATACATGAATAGGATGGGAATAGAAGGATACGGACCCAGGAAGTGTAGAAGATTGTAGTTTAGTCGGGCAGCATGGTCGGCACGGGCTTGGAGGGCCGAAGGGCCTGTTCCTGTGCTGTACATTTCTTTGTTCTTTGTTCTTTGAAGTTAAGTTCACTGGCCTATAGTTACCCGCTTTCTGCCTACCTCCTTTTTTAAACAGTGGTTTCACGTTTGCTAATTTCCTATCCGCCAGGACCACCCCAGAGTCTAGTGAATTTTGGTAAATTATCACTAGTGCATTTGCAATTTCCCTAGCCATCTCTTTTAGCACTCTGGGATGCATTCCATCAGGGCCAGGAGACTTGTCTACCTTTAGCCCCATTAGCTTGCCCATCACTACCTCCTTGGTGATAACAATCATCTCAAGGTCCTTACCTGTCATAGCCTCATTCCCATCAGTCACTGGCATGTTATTTGTGTCTTCCATTGTGAAGACCAACCCAAAAAACCTGTTCAGTTCCTCAGCCATTTCCTCAACTCCCATTATTAAATCTCCCTTCTCATCTTCTAAAGGACCAATATTTACCTCAGCCACTCTTTTTTGTTTTATATATTTGTAGAAACTTTTACTATCTGTTTTTATATTCTGAGCAAGTTTACTCTCAATCTATCTTACTCTTCTTTATAGCTTTTTTAGTAGCTTTCTGTTGCCCCATAAAGATTTCCCAGTCCTCTAGTCTCCCACTAATCTTTGCTACTTCGTGTGCTTTTTCCTTCAATTTGATACTCTCCCTTATTTCCTTAGATATCCACGGTTGATTTTCCCTCTTTCTACCGTCCTTCCTTTTTGTTGGTATAAACCTTTGCAGAGCACTGTGAAAAATCGCTTGGAAGGTTCTCCACTGTTCCTCAACTGTTTCACCATGAAGTCTTTGCTCCCAGTCTACCTTAGCTAGTTCTTCTCTCATCCCATTGTAATCTCCTTTGTTTAAGCACAAAACACCAGTGCTTAATTTTACCTTCTCACCCTCCATCTGTATTTTAAATTCCACCATATTGTGATCGCTCCTTCCGAGAGGATCCCTAACTATGAGATCATGAATCAATCCTGTCTCATTACACAGGACCAGATCTAGGACCGCTTGTTCCCTCATAGGTTCCATTACATACTGTTCTAGGAAACTATCGCAGATACATTCTATAAACTCCTCCTCAAGGCTGCCTTGACCGACCTGGTTAAACCAATCGACATGAAGATTAAAATCCCCCGTGATAACTGCTGTACCATTTCTACATGCATCAGTTATTTCTTTGTTTATTGCCTGCCCCACCATAATGTTACTATTTGGTGGCCTATAGACTATTCCTATCAGTGACGTTTTCGCCTTCCTATTCCTGATTTCCACCCAAATGGATTCAACCTTATCCTCCATAGCACCGATGTCATCCATTACTGTTGCCCGGATATCATCCTTAAATAACAGAGCTACACCACCCCACTTACCATCCACTCTTTCCTTCCGAATAGTTTGATACCCTTGGATATTTAATTCCCAGTCGTGACCATCCTTTAACCATGTTTCAGTAATGGCCACTAAATCATAGTCATTCACGATGATTTGCGCCATTAACTCATTTACCTTATTCCGTATACTACGAGCATTCAGGTAAAGTACACTTATGTTGGCTTTTTTACTTCTGTTCTGAATCTTAACACCTCGATCAGTAACCTCTCCTAAGTTATATTTCCTCTTAACCTTTCTCCTAATTTTCCTTGTCGTTGAACCCATATCTTCATGGAACAACCTGCCGCGTCGCTTACCATTAAAGTTTTCACTTCCCATTTTATTCCTTTTAGTATTCCTGGTCCTATTCACTGAGCTCCCCTCAGTCACTGTACCTTGTACTGTCGCCCTTTTTGATTTTTGACTATGGCTTCTCTGCCTTACACTTTCCCCCTTACTGCCTTTTGTTTCTGTCCCTGTTTTACTACCTTTCAACTTCCTGCATCGGTTCCCATCCCCCTGCCACATTAGTTTAAACTCTCCCCAACAGCTCCAGCAAACCCCCCCCCAGGACATCGGTTCCAGTCCTGCCCAGGTGCAGACCGTCCGGTTTGTACTTGTCCCACCTCCCCCAGAATCGGTTCCAAAGCCCCAGGAATTTGAATCCCTCCCTCTTGCACCATCTCTTGAACCACGCATTCATCCTATCTATCCTGACATTCCTACTCTGACTAGCTCGTGGCACTGGTAGCAATCCTGAGATTATTACCTTTGAGGTCCTACTTTTTAGTGTAACTCCTAACTCCCTGAATTCAGCTTTTAGGACCTCGTCCCATTTTTTACCTATATCGTTGGTGCCAATGTGCACCACGACAGCTGGCTGTTCACCCCCCCCCCCCCAGAATGTCCTGCAGCTGCTCCGAGACATCCTTGACGCTTGCACCAGGGAGGCAACATACCATCCTGGAGTCTCGATTGCGTCCGCAGAACCGCCTGTCTATTCCCCTTACAATTGAGTCCCCTATCACTATAGCCCTGCCATTCTTCCTGCCCAGCTGTGCAGCAGAGCCAGCCACGGTTCCATGAACCTGGCTGCTGCTGCCTTCCCCTGGTGAGCCATCTCCCTCAACAGTATCCAAAGCGGTATATCTGTTTTGCAGGGAGATGACCGCAGAGGACACCTGCACTGCCTTCCTATTCTTGCTCTGTCTTTTGGTCACCCATTTTCTATCTCCCTCAGTACCTTTCACCTGCGGTGTGACCACCTCGCTAAACATGCTATCCACAAATCCTCAGCATCGCGGATTCTCCAAAGTGAGTCCATCCGCAGCTCCAGAGCCGTCAAGCGGTCTAACAGGAGCTGCAACAGGACACACTTCTCGCACGTGAAGGAGCCAGGGACAGTTGACGTGTCCCTGAGCTCCCACATCGCACACGAGGAGCGTGACACGGGCCTGAGATCTCCTGCCATGTCTTAAACCTTCGGTTAACTTCAATAATTACAATTTCCCCCCCAAAAAATAATAATAAATAAATAAATAAACAACGAAGAAAAAAATAAATAAATATACCAATGAAAAGAAAAAGAAAACAGAACCACTACTTACCAGTCACTTACCAGGGATGAAAAGCACCTCCTCCCCACCCAGCTTTGAATTCCCACCTAGATTCAAATTCCCAAACTCACTCTTGGTTCTGTCACACTCTGGCTGTCTTCTCTGGCTCACTGGGAGAACTCACTGGGAGTGAGTTTACAAGTTGCTCTTTTTAAATTGTCCTGAATTGACTCCCCTCCCCCACCTGCTTTTAGATCAAGGTAGATTTAAGTGACTGACACTTAACTGCCAACCAGTTATGTGAGTGGGTGGGGCAGCCCTTGTTAACCTACACTGCACAATTCTAGCTTAATTTAAATTAATTTAAACTCCTGAAATTTAAAAGGAGCTGCCTTACTGATTTGATTCAATTCCCACCTAGATTCAAATTCCCAAACTCACTCTTCAAACTTTCAAACAAGATCTCCTCACCTTAAACTCCTCAGCAGCTTCTTCCACTGGCAGCAACTCGTGGTTTTGATGATTTTTTGAATTCTGACAAACCAGACAGATGGGCTGATTGTCAGTTTTACAAAATAATTTCAGCTTCTCCTTGTGACGGCTGCATTCCTGATGAATTTTATCACATTTATCACTTTTTACAAACATTTCCACGATGTTGGAGAGGGTGAGGTTTGGTCTCAGGTCTCTGGATGAATTCTCCTTTCCACAGATGGGACAGGGGGTGGTGTCAGCTTCCTCCCAGTACTGGGTTATACAGGATCGACAGAAACTGTGATCACAGTCGAGTAAGACAGGATCTTTATACAGATCATGGCAAACAGCACAGGAAAGTTCATCTTCCATCTCGAAGGGCTGATCACCTTGTTCTAAGCTCTAAGTAAAATGGTGATCGGAGTTCAGTGAAACCTTTCAGTTTCATTTCTGATTCCAGCAGCAACTTTATAAACCACAGACCAGAAAGGGACGGAACAAATGAGTAATATAAATAGACTGCAGATAAACAGGTTTGTTCATTGATATTGTTCAGAGAATCACCACCCTGACAGGCCTGACTCTGTCTCTGATCCTGTAAAAAGGTAGATGTGATTTTACATGATTCGAATAAAGAACAAACAGAACAGTGCATCTGGGCAGAGTTAATTTTGACTGTTGTCACAGGCAGGAGTGAGTGTTAATTATTGCACAGTCAACAAGACAACAGGGGCGTCATTCTCCGACCCCCCGCCGGGTCGGAGAATGGCCGTTGGCCGCCGTGAATCCCGCCCCCGCCCCCGCTGAAGTCTCCGAAGGGAGAAAAGTCGGCGGGGCGTTAATGGCGCCGCTGCCGCGGAGAATGTCACGGGTCTGCGCAAGGCAGCCGATTTTCGGCCTGCCGAATATTCTCCCTCCCGGATGGGCCGAAGTCCCGTCGATGTGATGACCGTTCACGTCGACGTGAATCAAACCTCCTTTTCATCGGCGTGACCCGGTGCTCCAGGCTCACGCCGACCAGCGAAGAGGTGAGTGACGGCCTGGGGGTTGGCTCTGGGCAGGAAATGGCGTGACCGCAGACTGATTGCGTGAGGAGAGGTGTGTCTCGGCTTGTGTGTGTGTGTGTGCGGAGGGGGGGGGGGGGGGCGGGGGGGGGGGGTCCGTGCTGGGGTGGAGGTTGGGGAGGGGGTCCGTGCCGGGGTGGAGGTTGGGGAGGGGGTCCGTGCTGGGGTGGAGGTTGGGGGTTGGGGGGGGTCCGTGCTGGGGTGGAGGTTGGGGTGGGGGTCTGTGCTGGGGTGGAGGTTGGGGAGGGAGTCCGTGCCGGGGTGGAGGTTGGGGGTTGGGGGGGGTCCGGCCAGGTTGGGGGTTGGGGGGGGTCCGTGCTGGGGTGGAGGTTGGGGAGGGGGTCCGTGCCGGGGTGGAGGTTGGGGAGGGGGTCCGTGCTGGGGTGGAGGTTGGGGGTTGGGGGGGGGGTCCGTGCTGGGGTGGAGGTTGGGGGGGGGGTCCGTGCTGGGGTGGAGGTTGGGGGTTGGGGGGGGTCCGTGCTGGGGTGGAGGTTGGGGGTTGGGGTCCGTGCTGGGGTGGAGGTTGGGGGTTGGGGGGGGTCCGTGCTGGGGTGGAGGTTGGGGAGGGGGTCCGTGCTGGGGTGGAGGTTGGGGAGGGAGTCCGTGCCGGGGTGGAGGTTGGGGGTTGGGGGGGGTCCGTGCCAGGTTGGGGGTTGGGGGGGGTCCGTGCTGGGGTGGAGGTTGGGGAGGGTGTCTGTGCCGGGGTGGAGGTTGGGGAGGGGGTCCGTGCTGGGGTGGAGGTTGGGGGTTGGGGGGGGTCCGTGCTGGGGTGGAGGTTGGGGAGGGGGTCCGTGCTGGGGTGGAGGTTGGGGGTTGGGGGTGGTCCGTGCTGGGGTGGAGGTTGGGGGTTGGTGTCCGTGCTGGGGTGGAGGTTGGGGGTTAGGGGGGGGTCCGTGCTGGGGTGGAGTTTGGGGAGGGGGTCCGTGCCGGGGTGGAGGTTGGGGAGGGGGTCCGTGCTGGGGTGGAGGTTGGGGGTTGGGGGGGTCCGTGCTGGGGTGGAGGTTGGGGTTTGGGGTCCGTGCTGGGGTGGAGGTTGGGGGTTGGGGGGGGTCCGTGCTGGGGTGGAAGTTGGGGAGGGGGTCCGTGCCGGGGTGGAGGTTGGGGAGGGGGTCCGTGCCGGGGTGGAGGTTGGGGGTTGGGGGGGGTCCCTGCTGGGGTGGAGGTTGGGGAGGGGGTCCGTGCTGGGGTGGAGGTTGGGGGTTGGGGGGGGTCCGTGCTGGGGTGGAGGTTGGGGTTTGGGGTCCGTGCTGGGGTGGAGGTTGGGGGTTGGGGGGGGTCCGTGCTGGGGTGGAAGTTGGGGAGGGGGTCCGTGCCGGGGTGGAGGTTGGGGAGGGGGTCCGTGCCGGGGTGGAGGTTGGGGGTTGGGGGGGGTCCCTGCTGGGGTGGAGGTTGGGGAGGGGGTCCGTGCTGGGGTGGAGGTTGGGGGTTGGGGGGGTCCATGCTGGGGTGGAGGTTGGGGAGGGGGTCCGTGCTGGGGTGGAGGTTGGGGGTTGGGGGGGGGTCCGTGCTGGGGTGGAGGTTGGGGGTTGGGGGGGTCCGTGCTGGGGTGGAGGCTGGGGGGGGGTCCGTGCCAGGGTGGAGGTTGGGGAGGGGGTCCGTGCTGGGGTGGAGGTTGGGGGTTGGGGGGGGTCCGTGCTGGAGTGGAGGTTGGGGAGGGGGTCCGTGCTGGGGTGGAGGTTGGGGGTTGGGGGGTCCGTGCTGGGGTGGAGGTTGGGGGTTGGGGTCCGTGCTGGGGTGGAGGTTGGGGGTTGGAGGGGGTCCATGCTGGGGTGGAGGTTGGGGAGGGGGTCCGTGCCGGGGTGGAGGTTGGGGAGGGGGTCCATGCCGGGGTGGAGATTGGGGGTTGGGGGGGGTCCGTGCTGGGGTGGAGGTTGGTGAGGGGGTCCGTGCCGAGGAGGGTGATGGGAGGGCAAATGAGTTGGTCCACCTGGCCAGGTGCCAGCCTCCAACAGTTGGACCCATGCGGTCCATGCCACCTGGCTGGGGGGAGGAGGGGATATGGGCAATGGTGACATGTCGTCGTTCCCCTCCCCCCCACCAGGCCATCATGTTTTCAGATCATCCAGCGATGTTGGCCGCCGTGGTGGCAGCCGCTCATGTCTATGTTGCCCTGGATGAGGAGGAGGAGGAGGAGCATGCCAGAGAGGCGGCGCAGGCTGCCGCAGAGGGGCAGGCGGCAGCCGCCCAGGCTGGAGGGACACCTGACCGACAGGACGAGGAGGGGGAGAAGGACGTCGCGGCCCCACGGCAACGGAGGCACCCGAGGGCGCCCCGTGTGTACCGGCCCCGGCAGTCATACCAGGACCTCACGGACCGGGAATGCAGGAGGAGACTCCGGATGAGCCGGGAAACCGTGGCACACATCTGCCACCTGCTGGCACATCTGTCACCGCGTGGCACTGGCGGGGGACACCCTCTCCCCGTGTTCGTCAAGGTTACGGTGGCCCTGAACTTTTATGCAACGGGGTCATTCCAGGCACCGAGTGGGGACCTGTCCGGCATTTCGCAGACATCGGTGCACCGGTGCATCCGGGCAGTGACAGATGCCCTTTATGCCATGGCGCACCGCTACATCCGCTTCCCCGTGGACCGGGCCAGCCAAGATGCCCGGGCCGTGGGCTTCTCTGCCGTGGCCGGGTTCCCCATGGTCCAGGGCACGATCGATGGGATGCACGTCGCCGTGCGGCCACCTGCAGATAACAGGGCCGTGTTCACTAATAGGAAGGGGACCTATTCGATGAACGTACAGGTGGTCTGCGACCACCGCATGATGATCCTGCACGTCTGCGCCCGTCACCCAGGCAGTGTACACGACTCATTCGTGTTGTCGCGGTCATCCATCCCCAGCATGTACGAGGGACGCCATCCCCGGCTGAGGGGCTGGTTGCTGGGCGACAGGGGCTACCCATTGCGATCGTGGCTGATGACGCCTATACGGAGGCCACGCAATGGGGCGGAGAACCGCTACAATGATGCCCATGTAGCGACAAGGGGAGTGATCGAGAGGTGCTTTGGCGTGCTGAAGATGCGTTTCAGGTGCCTGGACCTCTCTGGGGGCGCCCTCCAGTATCGGTCAGATAGGGTCGGCTGCATCATTGTGGTGTGCTGCGTCCTGCACAACATAGCCCAGCAGAGGGGCGATATGCCGCAGGCAGAGGAGGGCGGAGTGGAGGAGCAGCAGGAAGAGGCACAGTCCTCCCCAGATGAGGGGGATGGGGGCAATGGTCAGGGCAGACGGGGTAGACACAGGCGGGTGGCTGTCCACCATTACCGGCTGGCCCAGCGGGCACGGGACAGACTGATAGCCGCCTGCTTCACTGATTAGATGGGCGTGGGAATCGGGTAGTATGGCCACAGACCGCACACCATGGCAACAGCCGACCACCCACACCCCACACCCATCCACCCACCCAGCACCCTCACCCCCCTCCCCAACCCCACCCACCCCACCCGCATGCACACCACCGCCCCCCCATTGCCGATCCACCGGCGGCACAACGGGCCGGGCTCACCCAGTTGCGGGTGGACGCGTGTCTATTGCAGGCCATGGAGGATGATGACAACCCGCCCTGCGATGAGCTCCTGGCTCTACATCGTTGGACTATGTCTGACCCATGGCCACAGTACCACCATCCACCCGGACCATCCCTGCATGCGGCTGTGACACTGCAGCGCACGGTCCTGTCCTCTGCCCGGGGGGGATGTTGATGGCGGCCCAGGGGGAAGGGGGCAGACTCACCTGGGGCTGAGGTAAGACCACCCCTCACACACACACTTGCGCTCAACATACATGACACGCCCGCACACTTTGGACAGAGCACAAAGGCAGCTTCGGTAGGTGTAACATTGACTTTAATAACCAAAGGAGTTCATGCACGTGCCCTTGCCCCTAAAACTCATCTGTGCCCTGCACCCGTGCCAACTGACTCAGTGTCTAATTGTTTGGCCTTACGGGCCCTTTGACTATGTCTACGTGGTTCCCCAGACGGTACAGCAGAACTGGAGGTGGACTCCTGTGATTCCTGCCCTCTGACACTGGATCCCTTTGGCGGCCGTTTCCTGGGGCGTCCTGGCCTAGATGGGCCAGGCTGCGGCCCGGGCGACTGGGATGGCGAGCTGCCAGCCTGTCCTGCCCGTTGCCCACCCGATGCACCTGGGACGGAAGGGGGGGAGTCCGAAGTGTCGCGGTGTACCGGGACCTCCCCTACAGGGGGAGCCGGGACGGACCACACCACCTCCTCCTCCCTCGGGGTGCCCGATGGCCCCCAGGCCTCTACATGGGTGGGGGATGCGAACGGACTGGCCATCCGACGCCCCCCCGACATCTGGCGCTGCCAGTCCTGGAGGCCCGTGCTGGTATCGACAGGGGTCTGCAGGTTTGCAGCCATGGAGCCCAGGGGGTTGGCAAACCCTGTCTGTGACAGTGCGACGCCGGCTCGCACATGGCCACTGGCGCCGATGCCCTCAGCGATGGCCCGCAGAGACTGGGCCATGGCCTACTGAGACTGGGCCATGGCCTGCTGAGACTGGGCCATGGCCTGCAGAGACTGGGCTATGGCATTGAGCGCCTCTGCCATCTGGCGTTGGCACTGGCTCATGGCCTCCTGTGAGAGGGCAGCCATTTCCTGGGCCACAGACGCCGCCTGCACGGAAAGCCCCAGGCCTCGCAAACCGTTCCCCATGTCTGACACCGTCGCACCCATTGCCTCCACCGCGGACGCCACCCGTGCGGTGTCAGCTTGGGTGGCACGCATGACCGGCACCACTCCAAGCTCCTGGACGCGGGTGGACTCCTCCACCTGCGACTGCAGCCGCCGCAAGCCGCCCGTCACGCTCTTCGCTCGTCTCCGGGTCGGTGGTTGCATCGGATCTATGTGTGGGTGTGGTAACTCCAGGAACCCGGGATCCATCTGGGCGGCAGATGTTCGCTTGGGCTGGGCTGCCCTCCAACCGCCCGGCCCCTCTGCTGCTCCTACCTCCACCTGCTGTACCGGGACGGCTGTGTTGTGCGCACCAGTGAGTGTACCAGGCGCCTCATCAATAAAGTGCCCAACCGAGGTGAGTGTTTCTGCGATGGTGGAGAGTGTTGGTGACAGCAGTGGCTTTGTGTCGTGCTCTTCGTCCCACTCTGAGTCCATGGCACTTTGGGGTGGGGGTTCGTCTCCACCCATCCACTCTGAGTCACTGTCCGGTATTTCGTCTTCCTGGGTAGTGGTGTCCTGGGTAGGGGTGTCTTGGGCAGTGCTGTCCCGGGTAGTGGTGTCCCGGGTAGTGGTGTCCCGGGTAGGGGTGTCCTGGGTAGTGGTGTCCTGGGTAGTGGTGTCCTGGGTAGTAGTGTCCTGGCTCGGATATGACGGTGGCCTGTGGCTGCCCCCCTCGTCGCTGGGTGGTCGCTCCCGCACGTGACGGGGTGTCTTCTCCCTGTTGCTCCAGGTCTCTCCGTCTCCCGTGGTGTGCGAGGGGCATTCTGCGGGCGTCGCATGCTGGAGGGTCCGGGTCTCTCCGTCTCCCGTGGCCTCCGAGGGGCATCCTGCAGGGGTCGCATGCTGGAGGGTCCGGGTCTCTCCGTCTCCCGTGGCCTCCGAGGGGCATCCTCCGGGCGTCGCATGCTGGAGGGTCCGGGTCTCTCCATCTCCCGTGGCCTCCGAGGGGCATCCTGCGGGCGGTCTGCATCTGTGGGGATGGGTGCCTGGACGTTTGGTCCTGCGATACACAATGAAGCAAGCATGGTTAGACATCAGGCAGTGATCAGGTGATACGGGGGAGGGGGATATAGGGGAGGGGGGATATGGGGACGGGCTGTCGGTGGCTCACTTGCTACTACGCCCCCGACCTCTGCATCAGCAACCTCCCGGTCGTCAGGTCCGCCAGCCAGTTCCAGGGCCCTTTCCTCGTGTTCAGTCAGTGGCCTCTCATCAGCGGGGCCTCCTCCAGTCCTCACATGCTCCCTATTGTTGTGTGCGCGCTTATCCTGTTGGGGGGGGGGGGCTGTGGCAGGGGTAAAAGGCAACAGTGTTAGGCAGGTATATGAATGCACGCCACCGGTAGCGCGTGCATTGCAGAGGTTAAGGTTAGGGCTGGATTCACTTGGGGATATGGGGGAGGGGGGATATGGGGGATAAGGGGGAGGGGGGGATATGGGGGATATGGGGGAGGGGGAATATGGGGGAGGGGGGATATAGGGGAGGGGGGATGGGGGATATGGGGGAGGGGGGATATGGGGGAGGGGGGATATGGGGGATATGGAGGAGGGGGGATTATGGGGGATATGGGGAGGGGGGATATGGGGGATATGGGGAGGGGGGATTATGAGGGATATGGGGGAGGGGGGATATGGGGGAGGGGGGATATGGGGGAGGGGGATATGGGGAGGGGGATATGGGGGAGGGGGATATGGGGGATATGGGGAGGGGGGATTATGGGGGATATGGGGAGGGGGATATGGGGGGGATTATGCGGGATATGGGGGAGGGGGGATATGGGGGAGGGGGATATGGGGGAGGGGGGATATGGGGGAGGGGGGGATATGGGGATATGGGGGAGGGGGGATATGGGGGAGGGGGGATATGGGGGAGGGGGGATATGGGGGGGGGATATGGGGGATATGGGGAGGGGGGATTATGGGGGATATGGGGGAGGGGGGATATGGGGGAGGGGGGTTATGGGGGATGTGGGGGAGGGGGGATATGGGGGAGGGGGAATATGGGGAGGAGGACATGGGGAGGGGGAGATGGGGGAGGGGGATATGGGGGAAGGGGGATATGGGGGGGATATGGGGGATATGGGGAGGGGGATTATGGGGGATATGGGAGAGGGGGGATATGGGGGATGTGGGGGAGGGGGAATATGGGGGAGGGGGGATATGGGGAGGGGGGATATGGGGGAGGGGGGATATGGGGGAGGGTGGGATATGGGGATATGGGGAGGGGGGATATGGGGATATGGGGGAGGGGGATATGGGGGATATGGGGAGGGGGAATATGGGGGAGGGGGGATATGGGGAGGGGGGATATGGGGAGGGGGGATATGGGGGAGGGGGATATGGGGGAGGGGGGATATGGGGGATATGGGGAGGGGGGATTATGGGGAGGGGGGATATGGGGGATGGGGAATATGGGGGAGGGGGGATATGGGGGAGGGGGGATATGGGGGAGGGGGGATATGGGGGAGGGAGGATTATGGGGGAGGAGGGATATGGGGGATATGGGGGAGGGGGGATTATGGGGGATATGGGGGAGGGGGTATATGGGGGAGGGGGGATATGGGGAGGAGGGATATGGGGAGGGGGGATATGGGGGAGGGGGATATGGGGGAGGGGGGATATGGGGAGGGGGGATATGGGGAGGGGGATATCGGGGAGGGGGGATATGGGGAGGGGGATATGGGGGAGGGGGGTATGGGGAGGGGGGATATGGGGGAGGGGGGATATGGGGGATATGGGGGAGGGGGGGAAATGGGGGAGGGGGGATATGGGGGAGGGGGGATATGGGGAGGGGGATATGGGGAGGGGGATATGGGGGAGGCTCACCCTGACTGCTCTGACGAGGTCGTTCACCTTCTTGTGGCACTGGGTGCCTGTCCGTGGTGTCAGGGCCGCAGCGGTGACGGCCTCTGCCACTTCCCTCCACAGACGCCGGCTGTGGCGTGGGGCAACTCTGCGGCCGTGCCCGGGATACAGGGCGTCCCTCCTCTGCTCCACCGCGTCCAGGAGCGCCTCCACATCCCGTGACTCGAACCGCGGGGCTGAGCGGTGGCCGGCCATCCAGTCGGGTGTTGCGGTCGGGTGTTCCGGTCGGGTGGGGGGGAGCAGCGCGGCCTTATGAGCCGTCACGCCGTGCGGCGCGTATGACGCTGCACGGCGTGAACCACTGCGCAAGCGCGGATCCCGTTACGTCGCTGCTAGCCCATTTCGGGCCGGAGACTTTCGACCCATTTTTCCGACGTGACGCAAGTCGGATTTGCGCCGTTTTTTGCGCCAATCGGCGGACTTTCCGCCGATAACGGAGAATTTCGCCCCAGATTCTTATCATCTTATCAGAAAATAATAATACTAATCGCTTATTGTCACAAGTAGGCTACAATGAAGTTACTGTGAAAAGCCCCTAGTCGCCACATTCTGGCGCCTGTTCGTGGAGGCTGGATAGGGAATTGAACCCGTGCTGCTGGTCTGGTTCTGCATTACAAGCCACTGTCTTAGCCCACCGTGCTAAACCAGCCCCGGCACACTGCCCGTGATTCTCCGTTCCGGAGGCAAAGTGTTCCCACCAGCAGAGAATTGCTGCTGGTAACCGCTGGTGACAGGAACGGGGCCCAGACTGTGAGGGCTGGATTCTCTGATTCTGGGGCAATGTCCCCACGCCGGCATTTTGCGCCAGCAAAAAGGGCGTAAAATGGCCGCCGATTCCCCGTGTTGCTGGGGGCTAGCATGAACGCAGCGTAGAGCACCCGGCTCTAGCTGCCGATACCGCCGGAGAATTGCCGGATCCATGGCCGCGCATGCGCGTGGCGGCAGCCTGCAGCGGCCTCGCCGTGCTACATGGCCGAGGCCGCTCGCGGACCCGGCCCGCGAAATAGTGCCCCCCCACTTTCGCCGGCTCACACGCCCCGGACCATCCCCCCACAGTGGTCCCAGACCCTCATAAAGTCCCCCCTGCCCGTGGATCAGCTCTCCCCTGTCTGTGGCGGAGCTGGACTGAGTCTGTAGCCGCCACGCCGAGTTCCCGACGGATGAGACCACGCGTGACCGTCGCCTTCGGGAACTTGGCCGTTCGGGGGCAGAGCATCGGGGGGCGGGCCTCAGGCAATGTCCTGAGGCCGTCGATACGTGGCGGGCGGACTCGGAGAGTACGCTTTGGAGGGGGCGGAGCAATGAGAAAGCGATACCGCCGCTGATTTGGTCGGGAACTGTGATTCTCCGGCCGAACGTGATTTCAGCGTCCGGAGAATCCGGCCCTGAGTCTCTCTCCTTTAACAGGGGCCAGTGTCAGGGGCAGGTCCTCTGGGGAGCTCCATTGGGGGCGTTCAGGAAAGAGGGCACACATAATTACCCAGAAATGTAAGGGTCCAGTGAGAGGGTGGAATTGAAGGAAATCAGTATCAGTAAGATAATGGTGCTGGGAAATGAATGGAGTTAAAGGCTGACAAATCTCCGTCCCAGATTATTAAAGGAAGTGGCTCTGGAAATGTTGGACACATTGGTGACCATCTCCAAAATTCTATCGACCCTGGAGCAGTTCCTGCAGATGGAGGGTGGCAAATATAACCCCACTGATTAAAAAGGGAGGGAGCGAAAAAAGGGAGAATTACAGTTAGTCTGACACCTGGGGCGAAATTCTCCCGAAACGGCGTGATGTCCGCCGACTGGCGCCCAAAACGGCGCCAATCAGACGGGCATCGCGCCGCCCCAAAGGTGCGGATTCTCCGCATCTTTGGGGGCCGAGCCCCAACGTTGAGGGGCTAGGCCGGCGCCAGAGGAATTTCCGCCCGCCAGCTGGCGGAAACGGCCTTTGTTACCCCGCCAGCTGGCGCCTAAATGACATCCCCGGGCGGCGTATGCGCGGGAGCGTCAGCGGCCGCTGACAGTTTCCCACGCATGCGCAGTGGAGGGAGTCTCTTCCACCTCCGCCATGGTGGAGACCGTGGCGGAGGCGGAAGGGAAAGAGTGCCCCCACGGCACAGGCCCGCCCGCGGATCGGTGGGCCCCGATCGCGGGCCAGGCCACCGTGGGGGCACCCCCCGGGGTCAGATCGCCCCGCACCCCCCCCCAGGACCCCGGAGCCCACCCACGCCGCCCTTGTCCTGCCGTTCAAAAGGTGGTTTAATCCACGCCGGCGGGACAGGCAATTTATCGGCGGGACTTCGGCCCATCTGGGCCAGAGACTCGAGCAGGGGTGCCCGCCAACCGGCGCGGCCCGATTCCCGCCCCGGCCGAATATCCGGTGCCGGAGACTTCGGCAACTGGCGGGGGCGGGATTCACGGCAGCCCCCGGCGATTCTCCAACCCGGCGGGGGGTCGGAGAATGACGCCCCAGGAGTGGGGAAGATTCTCGAGTCAATTATAAAAGATGTAATAACATAAGATTTGGAAAGCATTAACAGGATTGGACAAAGCCAACATAGGCTTATGAAGGGCTTCAATAATCCACTGGAGTGTTTTCAGGATTAAACTAGTAGAATAGATAAGGGAGAACCAGTCGATGTGGTATATTTGGATTTTCAGAAGGATTTTGATTTGGTCCTTCACAAGAGGTTAGTTGGCAAAATTAAAGCACATGGGATTGTGGGAATGTAAGTGGATCAGGAATTGGTGACAGACAGGAAAGAGTGGGAATCAATGGATCTTTTTCCGAGTGGCAGGCAGTGACTAGTGAGGTACCACAGTGGTCAGTGTTTGGGCCCCAGCTGTTCACGATATATAAACACAACCTGGATGAGGGAACCAAATGTAACATTTCCAAGTTTATGGATGACACAAAACTGTGTGGAACTGTGAGTTGTGAGGAGGATGCAAGGAGGCTTCAAGGTGATTGAAACAAGTTGAGTGAGTGGACAAACACATGGCAGATGCAGGATAACGTGGCTAAATGTGAAGTTATTCACTGTGGTGTGAAAAACAGAAAGGAAGAGGATTATTTAAATGGTGATGTATTGGGAAGTGTGGATGTACAAAGGGATCTGGGTCCTTGTACACCAGCCAACCAAAGTGGAGAGGCAGCTGCAGCAAGCAATTAGGAAGGTGAATGGTTTGTTGGCCTTCATTGTGAGAGGATTGGAGTTCAGAAGTAGGGATGTGTCACTGCAGTTATACAGGGCCTTGGTGAGACCACACCTGGAGTATTGTGAGCAGTTTTGCTCTCCCTGCCTGAGAAAGGATTGACTTGTCACAGAGGGAGTGCAGCGGAGATTCACTCGGCTAATACTGGGGTTGGGGGGACAGTGCAATGAGGAGAGAATGATTCGACTGGGCCTGTGTTCACTCGGGTTTAGAAGGATGAGAGGAGATCTGATTGAAACGTATAAAATTCTAACAGGGCTGGATTGACTAGATTCAGGGAGGATGTTTTCCCTGGTTGGGGAATCTCGAACCAGGGGACACAGTCTCAGGATACGGGGAAGACTATTCAGGACTGAAATTAGGAAATATTTCTTCATTCAAAGGGTTGAGAACCTGTGGAATTCTTGACCACAGGAGGTTACCACAAGTCACTGAATATATTCAAGAAAGAGACAGATAATTTTTACATTTCAATGGCATCAAGGGGTTTGGGGAGAAAGCGGGAATGTGGCATTGAGATAGAGGATCAGACACAATCATATTGAATGGTGGAGCAGGCTCGAAGGGCCGAATGGCCTACTCCTTTTTTATATGTTTCTGTGTTTATGTGTGGGGTTTGGCGGAGGGGGGGCGGGGTCCCTGTGCTTGTGGGGGGTCGGGTTGCCCCTGTGCTTGTCGGGGAGGGGGTTCCCCGTATCCGTGGGGGGTGGGGCTGTATTATTTTAACACAGATCAGGGCGCCCCGATCTCGGTGGAGCCGGCGTTGCCGGATCTATCAGGCCCCGCCCTGCCAGCGTGAGGGTGAAAACCACGGCCATAGATTTTCTGAGCTCAGAGTGCCAGAGAATCTGGAGAGAAAACTCAGCTGTGCAGCTGGAGAGCTACACACCGGCTTTCTCTCTCTAACCAGCTCTCTGTGCACAGAGAGCAAAATCCCACCCAATGCGTCAAAGAGCAGCACGGAGTTACTTCCTTATGGATTGTGAAAAAGGGTCAGGAATGACCAGGATGCTGAAGAGAATGGAGATTCTCGTCATTCACAAAAAGTCCCATCTGGTCAGTGTGTGAAATAGTCCCTCCGAATCAAACTGCCTCTGCCCGGCTTCACACACCGATCCCTGTTTGGGCAGAGATGTGAAAGTGAGTGTCTGCCTCCTCAAAACCAGACCGTTCCCGATTGGCAGCTTTGATTGGCAGCCTGCCCTGGAGAAGGAAAACTCTGATTTGAAACCCCAGCCATGGGTCAAATAGTAAAGTCTTCATCGGCTGACAGTGCGGAAGGAGACAGACAAGACCAATGGTCTGGATGTCGAAAGAGCTGCTGAGGCCCTCCAGCTTGTTTAGTATCGAGGGAAAGGACAAGTGTAAAGTTAAAAGCTGCAGCCTTTCAGCTGCTACACTGTGACACACATTACACCAGTGCAGCAATAGCTGCCTCAGAGCAGAGAGCGGCTCTGTACAAACCTCACCCACTTCAATATACTCACTGTGCAGCTTGTTCAACAAATGAACTCAACCAACACCCCCATCATCAGTATGAAAAGCCCTGAGGGCTGGGGGAGGAGTCAGCCAGCACCAGAGACATTTCAGACTCGCTTTTAATTCAAATATTATTCTTGGAAAAAATTCAGACAACCTTGTAATTCTCCAAAGCTGATTTTTATCAAAAAATCTTCATTTTCACAGTGATATAAGTTTCAGTCAAAATTCATAACAAATAAATACCAAACATCTAACTTGAGTTGGAGTCAGGCTGGGTTTACGTAAAGGGACAGGTCAGGAGGAGCTGGACAATATGTTTCAGTTTGTGTTTCCCACAAAGTAAAACACAACTTGACCATCCGTGCCTGGGGCTGCTTTGAGACAGAAGTATATGAAGGAGAGCAGCAGGCTGCCAGTCACTCACAGGACAAAATCCCCACCTCCTCCCATCCTCTCTCCACCCACCCCCACCACCAACAGACCTTCACTCCCATCGCCTGGGTTCAATTATTCCCAGTTGCTCCCTCTAATCCTGTTTACTCTTGATTCTGCTCCGGGTTTTGTCTCCAGCTCTCAAAGTGGGCAGGACCGAGAGCAGCAAATAACAATAATTCCTTGATGTAGAGATGCCGGCGTTGGACTGGGGTGGGCACAGTAAGACGTCTGACACCAGGTTAAAGTCCAACAGGTTTGTTCCGAATTGCTCGCTGTCGGAGCACTGCTCCTTCCTCAGGTGAATTCCTTGAGTATTGCAGTGAACATCATGAGGGAATTACTGAACTGAATATGTTCAGTAGCGGAGCAGGAACATTGAAACTGAAAGTGGTTTGAATCAGGAAGTGCTGAGTGTGAACATGGCTTCCAGAGAGCAGGAAGAAAGTTTGTCCGAGGATTTAATTTGTTCCATTTGTCTTGATTTCTTCACTGATCCGGTTTCACTGGAGTGTGGACACAACTTCTGCCGCTCCTGTATCACCCAGTGTTGGGAAAAGGAGATAAACTCCTGCCCGGAATGTAGACAGGAGTTTCCAGAAAAAAACCTCAGAGCCAATCGGATCTTAGTGAATCTGTCTGAGAAAGCTCGAAAATTAAAGCTGAATGGGAAAGAGAAGGAAAGTAAACTTCACTGTGAGGAACATCAGGAAGAACTGAAGCTGTTTTGTGAAACTGACAAGAAATTGATCTGTCTGATTTGTAGAGATTCGCGGAAACACAAATCTCACAACTTTCTGCCGATTGTAGAAGCTGTTGAAATCTACAAGGTAAAAGGGAACGGATTTGATCCCCTGATTGTCTGATCACATTTTCAGGATCTAACACTTTTATTTTCTGATTTTCTCTCCCAATCCCAGGATGGGGTGAAATCTTCCTTTGATTCTCTCACAGAGAAGAAATCGACGGTTCTAGAAATGGAGCAGCAGCAGAAACAGAAGATTTCCCAAATTAGGGTAAAGTCTCCCTGAGCTGAGCTTCCAAATTTAATCCATTATTTTGTTGTTTTTATTACAGAAACATATTATTTTTAATGTTTCTTCTTATAGAAACAGTCGGTCAGTCTGCAGAGCCACATCACATCCGAGTTCACTAAAATGCACCAGATTCTCACTGAGAAAGAGCAGCGTTTCATCCGAGATCTCAGGGAAGAAGAGGAAAAAATTCTAAAACCAATGGAGGAAAATCTTTGTGAAATTCAGGAGAATTTAAATTCTATTCAGGAGAAACTCTCAAAGTTGGAAAACCAGTTGGAACAAAAAGACGGAGTGAGATTTCTGAAGGTGAGGGATTATATTTCAGTTTAGTTCAGTGAAAGTTCACAGTCACAACATGATCCACACGAGCCTCCTCCCATCCTACTTCATTTCCCTGTAAATATATCCTTCTGTTCCTTTCTCCCTCATGTGTTTATCCAGCTTCTCCTTAAATGTATCCCTGGCTTTTCCTGGGTGGGTGGAATTTAATGCTGTTCCCCCCAGGGTACATTTAGTCAGGGTGTGGGGTGAGTGGAAGGGGACATGGGGAATGACACTGTGGAGTTTCTGTTGTCTTTCCATCTCTACACAGATTAAGTCTGTGGTGGTAAGTCTTGTGGGACAGCCTTCCTGTAACCAATTCAACCCCTTAACAGGGCCATGAATGTTCTCATCCTGCTGTCACTGGTATTCCCCCAGCAATGAGCAGGGGTCTCACAATACGGGAAGCCTGAAAATCAAACCCTGTTGGGATTACTGGTGGGATTCTGGGAGGGGGTGGGGGGAGAGGGGGTGGGATTGAGGATGTAGCGGGAATGCCCTTGTTCAGTTGCACTGTGTACCTGATTGAGGGACTGTAAGAGGTTCACGCTCCCGTTTCCTCTGACTGATGGTTCTCGACTTGAGGATTTCGTAAAGAACAAAATTACACAGACACGGGGATTGGCTCAACCACAAACTTGTTGTTTAGTGAAAACACTCCCAACACCCGAATACAAAGAGCTGTAAATAGTGTAAATCACATCACACAGCATTTAATTGGTTTTCCAATTGAAATCCCTCCACAATTTAACCTCGGCTTCCACATAAACACACAAATCACCACAACTTATTAAAGAGCCTCTCCTGAAAATCCACAGACAAAACCCCACATTTCAGCCCAAACGTTCCTCAATTCAAACCCAAATCCCCCCCGGATTTGGATGTTACCCTGAAGTTATTTTAAAACCTCAGCCCCAATCCCCCTCGGATTTGGCTGATAAATTACAATTCCCCACCCGGCTGCTCCTTCTGGTGTGAATTGTAGGCCCGGGAGCCAGGTTGACCGTTCTTGACCCTCCTTCTTGACTGCAGTGCCAGACCCTTGGATCTTGTCCTTTTAATGATGATTCTTATCGGAATATCACAAACACATTTCCTGAAGCCATCCTGCTGGAGGGTCAGTGCTCAGCACCTTTCAATCTCTTTACACAGTCATTTTCAATCCCAGGGTCGCGGCGTTCCCGATCGCGGGAAGTGGGATCCTCATAAAATCCAACCCATGGGGTTTAAACTGAATTGGAAAAGCAGCAGTTAATGATGTTGGAATCAGGTTTAAACTGGCTTCGCAAACTCATTAATGAGACTAATTAACCTCCTGTCGCTAGTCCGGTGCATTGACCCCTTCCCGACTCTGACTTAATCCCGGGAGGTTTTCCTGCCATCGACAGACTGAGCCGTGTCCTCTCGTGTGATTCCCTATGTCCGGACACCATGCTCGCTGCTGTGACAGACTGGAGTAAATTCCACCCCGTGTGACAGTGAGTTCCACATTCCCATCACTCTCTCGGGAAAGAAGTTTCTCCTGAACTCCCGATTGGATTTATTTGTAACTTTATGGTTGTGTTATGTAATTTGGGAGAACACAAGCTGCCACTTGATGCAGTTTTGAGTAAAAGTTGCTCCAAACTTTGAAGTGAGTTCAATGTGTTTTATTGAACTATTAGCACAGTTCTCAATGAGTTCGACTCTCTGCTAATCTAAATGTAGTAACTCGGTCTAACTGAACCAGCCTTGCTCTAAGCCACGTGCTGGGGTGTGATGCTGAGGATACACCCTGTCTCACTCTGTAGATGCTGGTCTGTGGAAAGAGGCGGGGTGTGAGTGCCTCATCCCTTTTATAGTGAGATACCACCCCTCAGTGTCCTGACTGCTCATTGGTCGTGTCCAAATTCTATGTGTTCATTAGCTGCATGTTTGCATATCATAGAACATACTGTGCAGAAGGAGGCCATTCGGCCCATCGAGTCTGCACCGACCCACTTAAGCCCTCACTTCCACTCTAATCCCATAACCCAACAACCCTCCAAACCTTTTTGGACACTAAGGGCAATTTAGCATGGCCAATCCACCTAACCTGCACGTCTTTGGACTGTGGGAGGAAACCGGAGCACCCAGAGGAAACCCACGCAGACACGGGGAGAACATGCAGACTCCGCACAGTTAGTGACTCAGTGGGGAATCGAACCTGGGACCCTGGCGCTGTGACGCCACAGTGCTAGCCACTTGTGCTACCGTGCTACTATATCATGACATATATTATGTTTCTATCCCTATTTCTGGATTCTCTACAGTGTAAACATCTTCACTGAATCTATCAAACCCGACCCATTTCATCATTTGAAAGATCTCTATCAGGTCTTCTCTTTTCTACAGTAAAGTTGATCAATCTTTGCTGTTAGCTAAAGCCTCTCAGTTGCTGTCAATCTTTTTGATACTTTCTCCTGTGCTTCAATATCCTTTGTGGAACATCCTCTTTCTATTCCATGTCTGCAGCAATGGGAATTGACAATTCTCAGCAGCTTGTAACAATGTGAGGGTCATTTCTGCTTTCTAGATATAGACAGTCCGTCTCTGTCAACTCAGATTTGTGTTTTGTTTATTTCAGGAGGAAGCATCTGGGAAGAGGAGGTAGGACATGAACTTTACTGAAACTCAGGGCAAGTTGGTAAAATTACTCAGCAAAGTGTTTATGGTCAATTTATAATCAACTCTTTAATATTGACAGGATTAGCGATGAGAGGAAAAAGCTGTCACTAGCAGATGGTGTCCTGTCCATCGGAAAATACAACAGCCTTGTACAGTTCTCAATGTGGAGAGAAATGCTGGATGTCATTAACCCTGGTAAAACTCAGAGAAGTTCCTCTGTCCTGATTTATATCTTATATTTCAATCATTATCCATATAAATATCAAAGACACCGGGCGGGATTCTCCGGTCCGCCAGCCCCCTTTTCCTGGGCAGCGGCCCTCACCGGCAGCGGGATTCTCCGTCTCCGCCACCTGCCAATGGGATTGCCCATTGTGGCCACCCCACACCGCCGGGAAACCCGTGGGCGTGGGGGCGCTGCCGGCGCAACGGAGAATCCGTCGGCAGAGAGAATGTTTAAGAGCTTTGTTATAAAGAAATGAGGATAAAAATGGTCCTGATTGGAATTAAAGTCTGATTCATGCACCTAATCCACTTTCTAAACATCATTCTCAGCTTGGTCAGCTGTCAGCTCCCCAAACATCACCAACACAGGAACTCTCAGATGAAGCTCTGTCTCCAGAACCCATCCATACTTTACAAACTTCAGCAAGTGGAAACTCCGCCACTCCCAGCTGAACCTTTCCTCCCCAAAAATCCCAGAGTGACCGTATTTAACCGTGTGTTTCCCGGCGCTCGCAGTGCCGAGAAACTCATGGCGATAAAACGCCCCCCACGTTGGGTAAGGTGCCTGTGGGGAACGCGGGGCCGAGGCCGCTCATCGCCCCGTTTTGTGCAGTGAGGAGCTCCGCTCGTCCGAACTCCTCAGTGCAGCGAAAGATCGGGACGCCATTTTAAAATGATATCCCGATCTCCCAGGCCACCGACGCCACCCCGACACCCCCCCTCCCAAGCACCAACTCACTTTGGGAGGGTCCCCAGCTCCCCCCGCAACACACACGCTGGACGCCCCCAGCCCGATCACCAGCACACAGAAAATGGCAGCTTGGCACATTGGCAGTGACAGCCTGGCAGTGCCCTTGTCAGCTAGCAGTGTGATGCGACCATCAATTCACTCAAAGACACGAGGAGAAGTAAACCGTGGTTTTAATCAGCTTAGAACAGTGCCTGCCTGCGACTGGCACAATACTGGGAACCACCTGCAGGTCAGCTGCTCTTTATACTTCCTTTCAAGGGGAAGAGCCATGGGCGGAGCCCGTACATGCCCCAACATATCCCCCTGTGGGTGAAGCCACACAATGGCCCATAGGTGGAGCCCACAGGGTTAACAACATAACACAACAGCAGAACATGATACAAATGCACTGGTGAATTATTAGCACTATACATTCCCCACACAGGGCCACCTGGGTGCCTGTGTGCTTTGTTTGGGGTGAGCTCTGCTATTCCCCTGCTTCCCCTGCAGTGGGGCTGAGCTTCTGATGAGTGAACTGAGGAGTGGCAGCACCTGGTGTGTCACTGATTGAGCTTGGCCACGCCCATCCCGGTGATGGCTCAGCCGGGGTCTGAGGCTTTCCAGAGGGGCGGCCTGGGTGGCTCCCAAATGACCAGAGGCTCTGTGAACATTTCCAGGACACAGTGAGCAGTCAGCAGAGTGAGCAGCCAGGGGCCTGTGAGTAGCACCAAAGGGGTGTGTTTAAAACCCAGACTGCAGCAATGGGGGTCTGAGCCAGGCCACCCCGATCCCGAGGGGGACACCCCGAGTGCACAGACCTGTCACCAAGTCGCTCCCCGTTACTCCCCCGGCCCAGGCAGCCCCCCCAGCAAGTCCCACAATTATTGAGGCTTTTTGAGGGTTTTTCCCCTCTCTCTGCCCCTCAGCAGCCATGGAGCCCAGTCCCCGTTTGTAAATACTTGCACTAATTCACACCCGCGTGACACTGCCTGAGAGGGGCGGAGCATCGTGGAAGGGCGGAGCATACTGTGTCCAATCCGCTGATTAGATTTAACTCTATGTAAATGAGGGTGTTACATGGGCCCCGCTGCAGGGCACAAACTTTGATTTCACTGCCAGGGAGGGACTGGAGCCTGGCGTCGGAATCAGTGCCGGGCACAAACCTCGATTTGTGCATTACGCCCGATTCTCCGCCCGATCGCACTTCCGGTGCCGTGAAGCGGAGAATCCGCATTATTTGTTTCCACGGAGCAGAACGGAAATATCTCGGTGTTGAGATCTTCATCTAAATTTGTGAAGAGATTAGTTTATTTTGATGATGTCACCCACACCCCAGTTTTACACACACACACACACACACACAGTTACACACACACAGTTACACACACACACAGTTACACACACACACACACAGTTACACACACACACAGTTACATTCACACACACACAGTTACACACACACACACAGTTACACACACACACAGTTACACACACACACACAGTTACACACACACACACAGTTACAGACACACACACAGTTACACACACAGTTACACACACAGTTACATGCACACACAGTTACATACACACACAGTTAGACACACACACAGTTACACACACAAAGTTACACACACACACAGTTACACACGCACAGTTACACACACATGCACACAGTAACACACACACAGTTACACGCACACCAACACACACGCAGTTACACACACACACCGACACACACAGTTACACACACACACACAGTAACACACACAGTTACACACACACAGTTACACACACACACAGTTACGCACACACACAGTTTCACGCACAGTTACACACACACAGTTACACACACAGTTACATACACCCACACACACAGTTACACACACGTACACAGTTACACACAGTTACACACAAAGTTACACACATGCAGTTACACACACACAGTTACACACACACACAGTTACACACACACACACAGTTACACACACTCATACACACAGTTACGGACACACAGACAGTTACACGCACACAGTTACACGCACACACACAGTTATACACATATACAGTTACACACAAACGCACACACAGTTACATGCACACACAGTTACACACACACAGTTTCACACACACACACCCACACAGTTACACACACACACACAGTTATACACACACACAGTTTCACACACACAGTTACACACACACACACACACACTTACACACACACAGTTACACACACACATACACAGTAAACCCCCCCACACACGCACACACACACGGTTACACACACACAGTTACACACACACACAGACACACAGTTACACACACACACAGTTACACACTCACAGTTACACACACACAGTTACACACACACACAGTTACACACACGCACACATAGTCTCTCCCCGATCCCCAGTGACTCTCCCCCGATCCCCAGTAAGTCTTTCCCCCGATCCCGTGAGTCCCTCCCCGATCCCCAGTGAGTCTCTCCCCCCGATCCCCAGTGAATCTCCCCCGATTCCCAGTGACTCTCCCCATGAACCCCAGTGAGTCTCTCCCCCGATCCCCAGTGAGACTGTCCCCCGATCCCCAGTGAGACTCTCCCCCGATCCCCAGTGAGCCTCCCCGATCCTCAGTGACTCTCGCCCTGATCCCCAGTGATTCTCCCCTGATCCCCAGTGAGTCTCTGCCCGTTCCCCAGTGACTTTCCCCCTGATCCCCAGTGAGTCTCCCCCGATCCCCAGTGACTCTCCCCCGATCCCCAGTGATTCTCTCCCCCGATTCCCAGTGAGTCTCTCTTCCCGATCCCCAGTGAGTCTCCCCCCGATCCCCAGCGAGTCTCCTCCCGATCCCCAGTGAGTCTCCCCCTGATCCCCAGTGGGTCTCTCCCCGATCCCCAGTAAGTCTCCCCCGATCCCAACTGAGTCTCTCCCCGATCCCCAGTGTGTCCCCCCCAATCCCCAGTGAGTCTCTCCCCGATCCCCAGTGAGTCGCTCCCCCGATCCCCAGTGAGTCTCCCCCCGATCCCGAGTGAATCTCTTCCCCCGAAACGCAGTGAGTCTTTCCCCCCCGAAACCCAGTGAGTCTCTCCCCCCGATCACCAGTGAGTCTCCCCCGACCCCCAGTGAGTCTCTCCCCCCGATCCCCAGTGGGTCTTGCCCCAATCCCCAGTGAGTCTCTCCCCCCAGATCCCCATTGAGTCTCTCCCCCGATCCCCAGTGAGTCTCTCCCCCCCGATCCCCAGTGAGTCTCCCCGATCCCCAGTGAGTCTCTCCCCCCGATCCCCAGTGAGTCTCTCCCCCCCGATCCTCAGTGAGTCTCTCCCCCCGATCCCCAGTGTGTCTCCCCACGATCCCCAGTGAGTCTCCCTCCCGATCCCCAGTCAGCCTCTCCACGATCCCCAGTGAGTCTCTCCCCCCGATCCCCAGTGAGTCTCCCCCCGATCCCCAGTGAGGCTCTCCCCCCGAACCCCAGTGAGTCTCTCCCCCGATCCCCAATGAGACTCTCCCCACGATCCCCAGTGAGTCTCTCCCCGATCTGCAGTGAGTGTCTCCCCGATCCCCAGTGAGCCTCTCCTCCGATCTCCAGTGAGTCTCTCCCCCTGATCCCCAGTGAGTCCCTCCCCGATGCCCAGTGAGTCTCTCCCCGATCCCCAGTGAGTCTCCCTCTGATCCCCAGTGAGTCTCCCCAGATCCCCAGTGACTCTCCCCGATCCCCAGTGAGTCCCCCCCTGATCCCCAGTGAGTCTCCCCCCGATCGCCAGTGAGTCTCCCCCCGATCCCCAGTGAGTCTCCCCCTGATCCCCAGTGGGTCTCCCCCCCGATCCCCAGTGAGTCTCCCCGATCCCCAGTGAGTCTCCCCCCCCGATCCCCAGTGAGTCAGCCCCCCGATCCCGAGTGAGTCTCTCCCCCCAAAACGCAGTGAGTCTTTCCCCGCCGAAACCCAGTGAGTCTCTCCCCCACGATCCCCAGTGAGTCTCCCCCCCCAAAACCCAGTGAGACTCTCCCTCCGAAACCCAGTGTGTTTCTCCCACCGATCCCCAGTGAGTCTCTCCCCGATCCCCAGTGAGTCTCTCCTCCCCGATCCCCAGTGAGTCTCTGCCCCCGATCCCCAGTGAGTCTCTCCTCCCCGATCCCCAGTGAGCCTCTCCCCCGATCCCCAGTGAGTCTCTCCCCCCGAAACCCAGTAAGTCTCTCCCCCCGATCCCCAGTGAGTCTCCTCCCCGATCCCAGTGAGTCTCTCCCCTGATCCCCAGTGAGTCTCGCCCCCCTGATTCCCAGTGACTCTCCCCTGATCCCCAGTCTCTCCCCGATCCCCAGTGAGTCTCCCCCGATCCCCAGTGAGTCTCTCCCCCCCGATCCCCAGTGGGTCTCCCCCCGATCCCCAGTGAGACTCTCCCCCCGAATCCCAGTGAGTCTCTCCCCCGATCCCCAGTGATACTCTCCCCACGATCCCCAGTGAGTCTCTCCCCCGATCTACAGGGAGTCTCTCCCCCGATCCCCAGTGATACTCTCCCCACGATCCCCAGTGAGTCTCTCCCCCGATCTCCAGTGAGTCTCTCCCCCCGATCTCCAGTGAGTCTCTCCCCCCAATCCCCAGTGAGTCCCTCCCCGATCCCCAGTGAGTTTCTCCCCGATCCCCAGTGAGTCTCCCCCTGATCCCCAGTGAGTCTCCCCCGATCCCCAGTGACTCTCCCCGATCCCCAGTGAGTTCCCCCTGATCCCCAGTGAGTCTCCCTCCGATCCCCAGTGAGTCTCCCCCCGATCCCCAGTGAGTCTCCCCCTGATCCCCAGTGAGTCTCCCCCGATCCCCAGTGAGCCTCGCCGATCCCCCGTGAGTCTCCCCCTGATCCCCAGTGAGTCTCTCCCCGATCCCCAGTGAGTCTCCCCCGATCCCCAGTGAGTCTCTCCCCGATCCCCAGTGAGTCTCCCCCGACCCCCAGTGACTCTCCCCGATCCCCAGTGAGTCCTCCCCGATCCCCAGTGAGTCTCTCCCCCGATCCCCAGTGAGTCTCTCCCCCGATCACCAGTGAGTCTCCCCTGATCCCCAGTGAGTCTCTCCCCGATCCCCAGTGAGTCTCTCCCCCGATCCCCAGTGAGTCTCCCCCGATCCCCAGTGAGTCTCTCCCCCGATCCCCAGTGAGTCTCTCCCCGATCCCCAGTGAGTCTCTCCCCCGATCCCCAGTGAGTCTCTCCCCGATCACCAGTGAGTCTCCCCCGATCCCCCGTGAGTCTCCCCCTGATCCCCAGTGAGTCTCTCCCCCGATCACCAGTGAGTCTCCCCCGATCCCCAGTGAGTCTCCCCCGATCCCCAGTGAGTCGCTCCCCGATCCCCAGTGAGTCTCCCCCCCGATCCCCAGTGAGTCTCTCCCCGATCCCCAGTGAGTCTCTCCCTCGATCCCCAGTGAGTCTCTCCCTCGATCCCCAGTGAGTCTCTCCCCGATCCCCAGTGAGTCTCTCCCCCGATCCCCAGTGAGTCTCTCCCCACGATCCCCAGTGAGTCACTCCCCGATCCCCAGTGAGTCTCCCCCTGATCCCCAGTGAGTCTCCCCCGATCCCCAGTGACTCTCCCCGATCCCCAGTGAGTCCTCCCTGATCCCCAGTGAGTCTCCCCCCGATCCCCAGTGAGTCTCCCCCGATCCCCAGTGAGTCTCCCCCCGATCCCCAGTGAGTCTCCCCCGATCCCTTGTGAGTCTCCCCCTGATCCCGTGAGTCTCTCCCCCGATCCCCAGTGAGTCTCCCCCGATCCCCAGTGAGTCTCTCCCCGATCCCCAGTGAGTCTCCCCCCGATCCCCAGTGAGTCTCTCCCCGATCCCCAGTGAGTCTCTCCCCCGATCCCCAGTGACTCTCTCCCCGATCCCCAGTGAGTCTCTCCCCGATCCCCAGTGAGTCTCTCCCCTGATCCACAGTGAGTCTCTGCCCGATCCCCAGTGAGTCTCCCCCTGATCCCCAGTGAGTCTCCCCCGATCCCCAGTGACTCTCCCCGATCCCCAGTGAGTCCTCCCTGATCCCCAGTGAATCTCCCCCCGATCCCCAGTGAGTCTCCCCCCGATCCCCAGTGAGTCTCCCCCCGATCCCCAGTGAGTCTCCCCCCGATCTCCAGTGAGTCTCCCCCGATCCCCAGTGAGTCTCCCCCGATCCCCAGTGAGTCTCTCCCCCGATCCCCAGTGAGTCTCTCCCCGATCCCCAGTGAGTCTCTCCCCCGATCCCCAGTGAGTCTCTCCCCGATCACCAGTGAGTCTCCCCCGATCCCCCGTGAGTCTCCCCCTGATCCCCAGTGAGTCTCTCCCCCGATCACCAGTGAGTCTCCCCCGATCCCCAGTGAGTCTCCCCCGATCCCCAGTGAGTCGCTCCCCGATCCCCAGTGAGTCTCCCCCCCGATCCCCAGTGAGTCTCTCCCCGATCCCCAGTGAGTCTCTCCCTCGATCCCCAGTGAGTCTCTCCCTCGATCCCCAGTGAGTCTCTCCCCGATCCCCAGTGAGTCTCTCCCCCGATCCCCAGTGAGTCTCTCCCCACGATCCCCAGTGAGTCACTCCCCGATCCCCAGTGAGTCTCCCCCTGATCCCCAGTGAGTCTCCCCCGATCCCCAGTGACTCTCCCCGATCCCCAGTGAGTCCTCCCTGATCCCCAGTGAGTCTCCCCCCGATCCCCAGTGAGTCTCCCCCGATCCCCAGTGAGTCTCCCCCCGATCCCCAGTGAGTCTCCCCCGATCCCTTGTGAGTCTCCCCCTGATCCCGTGAGTCTCTCCCCCGATCCCCAGTGAGTCTCCCCCGATCCCCAGTGAGTCTCTCCCCGATCCCCAGTGAGTCTCCCCCCTGATCCCCAGTGAGTCTCTCCCCGATCCCCAGTGAGTCTCTCCCCCGATCCCCAGTGACTCTCTCCCCGATCCCCAGTGAGTCTCTCCCCGATCCCCAGTGAGTCTCTCCCCTGATCCACAGTGAGTCTCTGCCCGATCCCCAGTGAGTCTCCCCCTGATCCCCAGTGAGTCTCCCCCGATCCCCAGTGACTCTCCCCGATCCCCAGTGAGTCCTCCCTGATCCCCAGTGAATCTCCCCCCGATCCCCAGTGAGTCTCCCCCCGATCCCCAGTGAGTCTCCCCCCGATCCCCAGTGAGTCTCCCCCCGATCTCCAGTGAGTCTCCCCCGATCCCCAGTGAGTCTCCCCCGATCCCCCGTGAGTCTCCCCCTGATCCCCAGTGAGTCCCTCCCCCGATCCCCAGTGAGTCTCACCCCGATCCCCAGTGAGTCTCTCCCCCGATCCCCAGTGAATCTCTCCCCGATCCCCAGTGAGTCTCCCCCCCGATCCCCAGTGAGTCTCCCCCGATCCCCAGTGAGTCTCTCCCCGATCCCCAGTGAGTCTCTCCCCGATCCCCAGTGAGTCTCTCCCCGATCCCCAGTGAGTCTCTCCCCCAATCCCCAGTGAGTCTCTCCCCGATCCCCAGTGAGTCTCTCCCCCGATCCCCAGTGAGTCTCCCCCGATCCCCAGTGAGTCTCTCCCCGATCCCCAGTGAGTCTCTCCCCCGATCCCCAGTGAGTCTCTCCCCGATCCCCAGTGAGTCTCCCCCCTGATCCCCAGTGAGTCTCTCCCCGGTCCCCAGTGAGTCTCCCCCCCGATCCCCAGTGAGTCTCCCCCCTGATCCCCAGTGAGTCTCTCCCCGATCCCCAGTGAGTCTCCCCCCCGATCCCCAGTGAGTCTCCCCCGATCCCCAGTGAGTCTCTCCCCGATCCCCAGTGAGTCTCTCCCCGATCCCCAGTGAGTCTCTCCCCGATCCCCAGTGAGTCTCTCCCCCGATCCCCAGTGAGTCTCCCCCGATCCCCAGTGAGTCTCTCCCCGATCCCCAGTGAGTCTCTCCCCCGATCCCCAGTGAGTCTCTCCCCGATCCCCAGTGAGTCTCCCCCCTGATCCGCAGTGAGTCTCTCCCCCGATCCCCAGTGAGTCTCTCCCCCGATCCCCAGTGAGTCTCTCCCCGATCCCCAGTGAGTCTCCCCCTGACCCCAGTGAGTCTCCCCCGATCCCCAGTGAGCCTCCCCGATCCCCCGTGAGTCTCCCCCCGATCCCCAGTGAGTCTCCCCCTGATCCCCAGTGAGTCTCCCCCGATCCCCAGTGAGCCTCCCCGATCCCCCGTGAGTCTCCCCCTGATCCCCAGTGAGTCTCTCCCCCGATCCCCAGTGAGTCTCCCCCTGATCCCCAGTGAGTCTCCCCCGATCCCCAGTGAGTCTCTCCCCCTGATCCCCAGTGAGTCTCTCCCCCGATCCCCAGTGAGTCTCTCCCCGATCCCCAGTGAGTCTCTCCCCGATCCCCAGTGAGTCTCCCCCGATCCCCAGTGAGCCTCCCCGATCCCCCGTGAGTCTCCCCCCGATCCCCAGTGAGTCTCCCCCTGATCCCCAGTGAGTCTCTCCCCCGATCCCCAGTGAGTCTCTCCCCCTGATCCCCAGTGAGTCTCTCCCCCGATCCCCAGTGAGTCTCTCCCCGATCCCCAGTGAGTCTCTCCCCGATCCCCAGTGAGTCTCCCCCGATCCCCAGTGAGCCTCCCCGATCCCCCGTGAGTCTCCCCCTGATCCCCAGTGAGTCTCTCCCCCGATCCCCAGTGAGTCTCCCCCTGATCCCCAGTGAGTCTCTCCCCCGATCCCCAGTGAGTCTCTCCCCGATCCCCAGTGAGTCTCCCCCTGATCCCCAGTGAGTCTCTCCCCCTGATCCCCAGTGAGTCTCCCCCGATCCCCAGTGAGCCTCCCCGATCCCCAGTGGGTCTCTCCCCGATCCCCAGTGGGTCTCTCCCCGATCCCCAGTGAGTCTCCACCGATCCCCAGTAAGTCTCCCTTTATCACCAGTGAGTCTCCCTCCCGATCCCCAGTGAGCCTCTCCCCCGATCCCCAGTGAGTCTCTCCCCCCGAAACCCAGTAAGTCTCTCCCCCCGGTCCCCAGTGAGTCTCCTCCCCGATCCCAGTGAGTCTCTCCCCTGATCCCCAGTGAGTCTCGCCCCCCTGATTCCCAGTGACTCTCCCCTGATCCCCAGTCTCTCCCCGATCCCCAGTGAGTCTCCCCCGATCCCCAGTGAGTCTCTCCCCCCCGATCCCCAGTGGGTCTCCCCCCGATCCCCAGTGAGACTCTCCCCCCGAATCCCAGTGAGTCTCTCCCCCGATCCCCAGTGATACTCTCCCCACGATCCCCAGTGAGTCTCTCCCCCGATCTCCAGTGAGTCTCTCCCCCGATCCCCAGTGATACTCTCCCCACGATCCCCAGTGAGTCTCTCCCCCGATCTCCAGTGAGTCTCTCCCCCCGATCTCCAGTGAGTCTCTCCCCCCAATCCCCAGTGAGTCCCTCCCCGATCCCCAGTGAGTTTCTCCCCGATCCCCAGTGAGTCTCCCCCTGATCCCCAGTGAGTCTCCCCCGATCCCCAGTGACTCTCCCCGATCCCCAGTGAGTTCCCCCTGATCCCCAGTGAGTCTCCCTCCGATCCCCAGTGAGTCTCCCCCGATCCCCAGTGAGTCTCCCCCTGATCCCCAGTGAGTCTCCCCCGATCCCCAGTGAGCCTCCCCGATCCCCCGTGAGTCTCCCCCTGATCCCCAGTGAGTCTCTCCCCGATCCCCAGTGAGTCTCCCCCGATCCCCAGTGAGTCTCTCCCCGATCCCCAGTGAGTCTCTCCCCGATCCCCAGTGAGTCTCTCCCCGATCCCCAGTGAGTCTCTCCCCCGATCCACAGTGAGTCTCTCCCTGATCCCCAGTGAGTCTCCCCCTGATCCCCAGTGAGTCTCCCCCGACCCCCAGTGACTCTCCCCGATCCCCAGTGAGTCCTCCCCGATCCCCAGTGAGTCTCTCCCCCGATCCCCAGTGAGTCTCTCCCCCGATCACCAGTGAGTCTCCCCTGATCCCCAGTGAGTCTCTCCCCGATCCCCAGTGAGTCTCTCCCCCGATCCCCAGTGAGTCTCCCCCGATCCCCAGTGAGTCTCTCCCCCGATCCCCAGTGAGTCTCTCCCCGATCCCCAGTGAGTCTCTCCCCCGATCCCCAGTGAGTCTCTCCCCGATCACCAGTGAGTCTCCCCCGATCCCCCGTGAGTCTCCCCCTGATCCCCAGTGAGTCTCTCCCCCGATCACCAGTGAGTCTCCCCCGATCCCCAGTGAGTCTCCCCCGATCCCCAGTGAGTCGCTCCCCGATCCCCAGTGAGTCTCCCCCCCGATCCCCAGTGAGTCTCTCCCCGATCCCCAGTGAGTCTCTCCCTCGATCCCCAGTGAGTCTCTCCCTCGATCCCCAGTGAGTCTCTCCCCGATCCCCAGTGAGTCTCTCCCCCGATCCCCAGTGAGTCTCTCCCCACGATCCCCAGTGAGTCACTCCCCGATCCCCAGTGAGTCTCCCCCTGATCCCCAGTGAGTCTCCCCCGATCCCCAGTGACTCTCCCCGATCCCCAGTGAGTCCTCCCTGATCCCCAGTGAGTCTCCCCCCGATCCCCAGTGAGTCTCCCCCGATCCCCAGTGAGTCTCCCCCCGATCCCCAGTGAGTCTCCCCCAATCCCTTGTGAGTCTCCCCCTGATCCCGTGAGTCTCTCCCCCGATCCCCAGTGAGTCTCCCCCGATCCCCAGTGAGTCTCTCCCCGATCCCCAGTGAGTCTCCCCCCCGATCCCCAGTGAGTCTCTCCCCGATCCCCAGTGAGTCTCTCCCCCGATCCCCAGTGACTCTCTCCCCGATCCCCAGTGAGTCTCTCCCCGATCCCCAGTGAGTCTCTCCCCTGATCCACAGTGAGTCTCTGCCCGATCCCCAGTGAGTCTCCCCCTGATCCCCAGTGAGTCTCCCCCGATCCCCAGTGACTCTCCCCGATCCCCAGTGAGTCCTCCCTGATCCCCAGTGAATCTCCCCCCGATCCCCAGTGAGTCTCCCCCCGATCCCCAGTGAGTCTCCCCCCGATCCCCAGTGAGTCTCCCCCCGATCTCCAGTGAGTCTCCCCCGATCCCCAGTGAGTCTCCCCCGATCCCCCGTGAGTCTCCCCCTGATCCCCAGTGAGTCCCTCCCCCGATCCCCAGTGAGTCTCACCCCGATCCCCAGTGAGTCTCTCCCCCGATCCCCAGTGAATCTCTCCCCGATCCCCAGTGAGTCTCCCCCCCGATCCCCAGTGAGTCTCCCCCGATCCCCAGTGAGTCTCTCCCCGATCCCCAGTGAGTCTCTCCCCGATCTCCAGTGAGTCTCTCCCCGATCCCCAGTGAGTCTCTCCCCCAATCCCCAGTGAGTCTCTCCCCGATCCCCAGTGAGTCTCTCCCCCGATCCCCAGTGAGTCTCCCCCGATCCCCAGTGAGTCTCTCCCCGATCCCCAGTGAGTCTCTCCCCCGATCCCCAGTGAGTCTCTCCCCGATCCCCAGTGAGTCTCCCCCCTGATCCCCAGTGAGTCTCTCCCCGGTCCCCAGTGAGTCTCCCCCCCGATCCCCAGTGAGTCTCCCCCCTGATCCCCAGTGAGTCTCTCCCCGATCCCCAGTGAGTCTCCCCCCCGATCCCCAGTGAGTCTCCCCCGATCCCCAGTGAGTCTCTCCCCGATCCCCAGTGAGTCTCTCCCCGATCCCCAGTGAGTCTCTCCCCGATCCCCAGTGAGTCTCTCCCCCGATCCCCAGTGAGTCTCCCCCGATCCCCAGTGAGTCTCTCCCCGATCCCCAGTGAGTCTCTCCCCCGATCCCCAGTGAGTCTCTCCCCGATCCCCAGTGAGTCTCCCCCCTGATCCGCAGTGAGTCTCTCCCCCGATCCCCAGTGAGTCTCTCCCCCGATCCCCAGTGAGTCTCTCCCCGATCCCCAGTGAGTCTCCCCCTGATCCCCAGTGAGTCTCCCCCGATCCCCAGTGAGCCTCCCCGATCCCCCGTGAGTCTCCCCCCGATCCCCAGTGAGTCTCCCCCTGATCCCCAGTGAGTCTCCCCCGATCCCCAGTGAGCCTCCCCGATCCCCCGTGAGTCTCCCCCTGATCCCCAGTGAGTCTCTCCCCCGATCCCCAGTGAGTCTCCCCCTGATCCCCAGTGAGTCTCCCCCGATCCCCAGTGAGCCTCCCCGATCCCCCGTGAGTCTCCCCCCGATCCCCAGTGAGTCTCCCCATGATCCCCAGTGAGTCTCCCCCGATCCCCAGTGAGCCTCCCCGATCCCCCGTGAGTCTCCCCCTGATCCCCAGTGAGTCTCTCCCCCGATCCCCAGTGAGTCTCTCCCCGATCCCCAGTGAGTCTCTCCCCGATCCCCAGTGAGTCTCCCCCGATCCCCAGTGAGCCTCCCCGATCCCCCGTGAGTCTCCCCCCGATCCCCAGTGAGTCTCCCCCTGATCCCCAGTGAGTCTCCCCCGATCCCCAGTGAGCCTCCCCGATCCCCCGTGAGTCTCCCCCTGATCCCCAGTGAGTCTCTCCCCCGATCCCCAGTGAGTCTCCCCCTGATCCCCAGTGAGTCTCTCCCCCGATCCCCAGTGAGTCTCTCCCCGATCCCCAGTGAGTCTCCCCCTGATCCCCAGTGAGTCTCTCCCCCTGATCCCCAGTGAGTCTCCCCCGATCCCCAGTGAGCCTCCCCGATCCCCAGTGGGTCTCTCCCCGATCCCCAGTGAGTCTCTCCCCCGATCCCCAGTGAGTCTCCCCCTGATCCCCAGTGAGTCTCTCCCCCGATCCCCAGTGAGTCTCCCCCGATCCCCAGTGAGTCTCTCCCCGGTCCCAACTGAGTCTCTCCCCCGATCCCCAGCGAGTCTCTAATTTTCTGTTTTTTCTCCCAGTCTCTGTGACCCTGGATGTGGAAACAGCGAATCCCCGGCTCGAGGTGTCTGAGGATCTGAAGAGTTTGAGATGGACCCGGACCCAGAGGAGTCTCCCTGACACCAGGAAGAGGTTTACACGCTGGTTCTGTCCCTGTGCGCTGGGATCAGAGGGATTCACATCGGGGAGACATTACTGGGAGGTGGAGGTGACGGGGAATCGGGGCTGGAGTCTGGGAGTAGCCGCAGAGTCTGTGGAGAGGAAGGACCCGGTCAGTCTGAGCCCAGAGACTGGATTCTGGACCATTGGGTGGTTTGATGATCAGTTTTATATAAATTCCTCTCCTCGATCCCGTCTCCGTGTCGGTCAGATCCCCGGGAAGGTGGGAGTTTATCTCAGTTATGAGTCTGGGACAGTTTCATTTTACAACGTGGACACCAAGTCCCATCTCCACACCTTCACCGGGAATAAATTCACTGAGAAACTTTATCCTTTCTTCTGGACTTGGGATGAAAACCAGTTTCTGAGAATCTGCTCCGGTTCTGATCCGGATCGGGAAAGGGGCGGGGCCTCGGGGTGGTGACATCATCACCGACATCACAATGACTTGAGGGTCAGGGGCAGAGGTCAGGGGTTGGGGGTCAGAAACTGCCCTCGATAACAGTTTGTCACTCAATGTGTTGGTTAATTTGCAAATTGTAAAATCCCAATCAGACTGTAAATAAAAACAACACAAATAAAAACGTCAGAGGATTAAAATAAAAAGGAAATTAAATATCTTGAACTTTCCCTTGCAGTTCATTGTAGTGCCGGTTTCAGCCACACGATGGTGATGTCGAGCTGTACAAAGATCAGTAAAGTTTTACAGCGCAGTATCGCCACCTGCTGCTGGATACCTGGTACTGGCAGGAATAACAACAACTCAAAATGCTGAATCGCTGATCAGACAATTCAGGCAGGACCTTTCTTCACAACTGAAAGAGAATTGAATCAGAAACAAAGGAGGGAAAATAAACATGAGCCTGGACTTCCCACTTCCATGTTCCTGTAACACCGAGTCCCTATCGGGAAATTCCACACAGCCGGTCTGGACAATGTTCAGAAAATCCCAGGTTGGGAGAGTGAGATTTCCCAGTTTGGGAACTTGCTGTGTGTCAGGAGCTGAATTCACAAATCTGAGCCTGTATTCCGAGTACAGAGAGGATAAGAATGTCCTCCTGGTTTAATAACTGGGACATTGGTGGATAGTTCGAATGACCAAAAAGGTGAGGAGGGGTTATTGGGTTACGGGAATAGGGTGGAAGTGAGGGCGTAAGTGGGTCGGTGCAGACTCGATGGGCCGAATGGCCTCCTTCTGTCCTGTATGTTCTATGTTTTAGGTCCAGTCTGTGGAGAGGGAAACAGAGTTGACGTCTCGAGTGGAATATGAATCTTTTTCAGATGATTTCCTGCAGTCTCAGTATTTTGTTTTTATTACAACAGATCGAATTGTTAGATTGTATAAATATAGTTCACTTGATTCACCAACATTACTTGTCAGCAAAACAGTAAACCTAAACCCACAAACTGTTTATGGATTTATTTTTAACCCAGCAATTTCTCAGAATCTTTATGTTATTCAGACCCTCAAATATATTTCAATGTTCAATTCGTTCACACACCTTCACTTCAGTCACTAATATCTGCTGATGTCTCTCCAGGGTTCCTCTGTTTTGATCTTTATTCAGGTAAATAAATAAAAACATTTTTTACATACAAATCCTAATTTCCGTGGAGCCACACCGCCACCTGCTGGTTGAGATCGGGTCTCCAGAGATTTATTTGTCCTGCATTACTGACTTTGCTGGTGGTGCTGGAACACAGCTGTTTCTTTTTGGGGAGACGATTCTGTTGACTGTTTACAAACTTAACTATAACTAGCGAAGGGAGCATCACTGTTTGTGTCAGTGAGTGGCTCCATTAGTCTGTGTAGATATTAGGGATGGACAACAAATGCTGGCTTTGCCATTGACACCCGCCTGTTCTGAGCTGCCACCATGTTCTGAGATTGGGTTCTTTGGCTCGGACTCTGGGTCTGGGACGTGGTTCTCAGACAGACTGGAGACAGACTTTAGTATCCGCTTCAACACTTGTTTATTAGGATTACTTCTGAACCGGTTACAGAATAGGCACGTAGCTCTTAGGCATGATTCCAAACTCTCCCTCGAGAGTCGAACACATGACTGTCGAGAGTCATTGTTACATCATCATCAACGTCACACAATAGAATATCCCACCTGTTAACCCTTTAAACACATCAACCCTTTATAGACACGTTTGTCATAATATACACCAGTATATCATGGTGCAGACACACACTGACGGACACACAGTGGGACCAATCAACATACCAACACCGCAGCCAATCACCAGTGAGAGCACACGCATTATAAAGACAGGGGGCATCAGAGTTCCCGCTCATTCGAGTAGCAGCTAGCTAGGAGCACAGAGCTCGCAGCCTGCAACACAGACATTCACCATGTGCTGAGTGCATCTACTGGTTAGGACAAGGCAAAGGTCTTTAGTTAAAGCTGGTATTGTATTTACCCACAGTTCAAGTATGTTTAAATAGTTAATCTTTCAATAAAATAGTGTTGCACTACTTCAAGTGTTGGTGACCTATATGATCCAGAACACCCAACACATCATGATACCAGGAGTGGTTGCATACTCGCACTTCTTAGACCGACCTGCCTTCCGCCAGCATTCCGTCATCCTGCAACCTGGACAACATCAGCCCGCCGCCGCCGCTCCGCATCGCCGGCAACCTCGGGGCCAACTGGAAGATTTTCAAACAGCGCTTCCAGCTCTTCCTCTAAGCCATGGACAGGGAGGGTGCCTCGGACACCAGAAAGATTGCTCTTCTCCTCTCCACGGCCGGAGACCATGCCATCCACATTTTCAACTCTCTCACCTTTGCAGATGACGAAGACAAGACAAAGTTCAAGACGGTTCTCCTCAAATTTGACACTCACTGCAGCGTGGAGGTGAATGAAAGTTTCGAACGCTACGTGTTGCAGCAGCGTTTGCAGGGTAAGGATGAACCTTTCCAATCCTATCTAACGCACCTCCGCATCCTTGCGCAATCTTGCAGCTACGGGCCCACCTCCGACTCCATGATACGCGACAAGATCGTTTTCGGTGTTCAGTCGGACCCCCTACGTCAGCAGCTCCTCAAAGTAAAGCAACTCACCCTTGCGGCCGCCATCGAGACCTGTGTCCTACATGAAAATGCCACGAGTTGGTATTCCCATATTAAGCGGCTGTAACGGCGCGGCAAGGTCCCCACGAGGCAGAACGGGTCCAAGTTATTGAGCACCTCCAGGGCCTCAGCCTGGATGAGGGCGGCCATTTCGCGCGCTTTTCACGGACTCCCGCGCCTGTACACACCAAACAGGGGGACGGCGATGTGGAGGAACGTAATGCGCAGGCGCGCACCATGCATGACCGCACCACGCATGCACGGTGGCGCAGCGAACGTGCTGACGTCACAACGTGCGGCAACTGTGGCTCCGCCCATTTAAAGCGGCAATGCCCCACAAAATCTCGACAATGCGTACGATGTGGAAGACTTGCCCACTATGCTGCCTGCTGTCGAGCAGCTCAGCCTTCCAATTCATATCGCTTCAGCCAGCCTCGCAGGAATGTTCGGGCAATTCAACCCATGGTCAATGAGTCCGATTCCGACCTCCCACACAGCAGTGACACCGAGGACCTGAAGGCGCCTTTTCGAGTCGGTGTCGTAACGATAAACAGGCTGTCCCCGAAGCAAAGACACCAGCCGCTGTCGGTATACAGCATCGATCCAGACGATGAGTGGTGTGCCACCCTGACGGTCAACCGGTCCCAAATACGACTCCGCCTGGACACTGGCGCCTCCGCCAATCTCCGTGTACCGAGATACAGTGAAAAGTATTTTTTTGTTGAGCTGCTCGCAGAAAAATACATTTCACTGTACCTCGGTACACGTGACAATAAACAAATCCAATAAATCTCATGGCGTGGTCTGCTTTTCAAAGCCTTTGTGTCAAACCAACCATTCTTCCATCGGCCTGCCAGCTATTGGACTGCAATGGCAACATCATTCCTGCTACCGGCTCATGCCAACTCGAAGTGACGCACAAGTCACGAAAAGCCATCCTTCCTTTCGAGATCGTGGGCTCCTCGAAGGACTCTCTGCTTGGCGCACAGGCATGCAAGCTGCTAACTCTCGTTCCAAGAGTTCACTCTCTCTCTCCTGATGACACGTCTGCCTTCCAGGATGCTGACTTCAGGGCGCAACTCAACGCCATCATCGACCAGCACCACGACGTCTTCGAAGGCATGGGCACGCTCCCATATACTGACAAGATCCTACTCAAACAGAACGCCACGCCTGTGGTGCATGCACCTCGCAGAGTCCCAGCACCCCTCAAGGACCGCCTCAAGCAGCAGCTGCAGGACCTCCAAGACCAAGGAGTGATCTCCAGAGTTACGGAACCAACCGACTGGGTCAGTTCCATGGTGTGCGTAAAAAAGCCTTCAGGCGATCTCAGAATCTGCATTGATCCAAAGGATCTGAATCGCAACATAATGAGGGAGCATTACCCAATCCCCAAGCGCGAAGAGATCACATGCGAGATGACTCGCGCCAAGCTCTTCACCAAACTTGATGCCTCGAAAGGATTCTGGCAAATCCAACTAGACAGATCCAGTCGGAATCTGTGTACCTTTAACACCCCTTTTGGCAGATATTGTTACAACAGGATGCCGTTTGGGATCATATCGGTGTCAGAAGTGTTCCCTAGGATCATGGAACAAATGATGGAAGGCATTGAATGTGTTCGCGTCTATGTCGACGACATAATCATTTGGTCCACCACCCCGCAGGAGCATGTCAGTCGCCTCCAGCGCGTCTTCAAACGCATACGGGAGCAGGGCCTACGCCTCAACAGAGCCAAATGTTCCTTCGGTCAGACGGAACCAAAGTTCCCGGGGGACCACATCTCCCAGTTGGGTGTGCGGCCGGATGCGGACAAGGTGGCTGCTATCACGGACATGAAAAGGCCAGAGGACAAGAAGGTGGTCCTCCGATTTCTGGGCATGGTCAACTTCCTAGGGTAGTTCATCCCTAACCTCGCCTCTCATACCACAGCTCTCAGGAACCTGGTCAGGAAGACGACAGACTTCCAATGGCTTCTTGCCCACGAGCGCGAATGGAAAGAACTTAAAACCAAACTTACCACGGCCCCGGTATTGGCCTTTTTTGATCCAGCGAAAGAGACAAAAATTTTGACCGATGCCAGCCAATCTGGCATTGGGGCAGTGCTCCTGCAACGCGATGAGGCCTCATCATGGGCCCCCGTTGCATATGCGTCACGCGCCATGACCCCCACGGGACAGTGCTACGCGCAGATAGAAAAGGAGTGCCTGGGCCTTTTGACCGGTGTCGTCAAGTTTCATGATTATATGTACGTCCTTCCCCAATTCATCGTCGAGACCGACCATCGCCTTCTGGTCAATATAATACAGAAAGACTTGAACGACATGACGCCTCGCCTCCAGCGCATTCTGCTCAAACTCCGGCGATACGACGTCCAGCTCGTATACACCCCGGGCAAAGACCTGATCATAGCCGACACTCTGTCCAGGGCAGTCAACACCCCGTGTGACCCAGCGGGATTCATCTTCCAGGTTGACGCCCATGTGGCCTTCGTGGCCTCCAATCTACCTGCCACGGATGAACGCCTCGTCCAAATTCGGCACGAGACAGCGGCTGACCCCCTGCCAGAGCGTATCATGCGCCACCTAACAGACGGGTGGCTCAAGGGCCAATGCCCGCAGTTCGACAACATCAGAGACGATCTGGCGGTAGTCGATGGTGTCCTCCTGAAGCTGGACCGCATTGTTATCCCGCACAGCATGCGCCAGCTAGTCTTGGAACAGCTACACGAGGGCCATCTTGGCGTGGGGAATTGTCGCCGACGGGCCCGAGAGGCAGTGTACTGGCCCGGCATCAATGACGACATCGCCAACACAGTGCTCAACTGCCCCACCTGTCAGCGCTTCCAGCCGGTCCAACCACGTGAGACCCTACAGCCCCATGAGCTGGTCACGTCCCCTTGGTCCAAGGTCGGCATCGACCTGTTCCATGTGCTGGGCAGGGATTATGTTCTGATTGTCGACTATTTTTCTAACTACCCGGAGGTGGTACGTTTGCACGACATCACATCGTCTGCAGTCATCCGTGCCTGTAAGGACACCTTTGCTCGTCACAGCATCCCACTCACTGTGATGTCGGACAATGGCCCCTGCTTCGCAAGCCAGGAATGGTCCAACTTTGCCAGGAGGTAAAATTTGGGCATGTGACACCCAGTCCAGCACAAGTGGGTAGCACTGTGGCTTCACAGCGCTAGGGTCCCAGGTTCGATTCCCCGCTGTGGATCACTGTCTGTGCGGAGTCTGCACGTTCTCCCCGTGTGCGCGTGGGTTTCCTCTGGGTGCTCCTGTTTCCTCCCACAGTCCAAAGACGTGCAGGTTAGGTGGATTGGCCATGATAAATTGCCCTTAGTGTCCAAAAAGGTTAGGAGGGGTTATTGGGTTACGGGGATAGGGTGGAAGTGAGGGCTTAAGTGGGTCGGTGCAGACTCGATGGGCCGAATGGACTCCTTCTGCCCTGTATGTTCTATCTCTGCTCTGACTGAGGCTCCCGAGAGACGCTCTGCATTTCTTTGACAGCCCCTGACCAGAAGATTCTGGAAGAAATGCACAGCGGCAGCCAGTTGAGGTGCAGGGGGCAACTTATAGTGTAGCGGAAATCCGCAAATTATAGACACAAATTGGAAAGATTGGGGTCATTATCTCAGGCTACTGATCCTGGTATGGAGGGAAGATCTTATGAGGGAAGGCTGAGGGACTTGAGGCTGTTTTCGTTAGAGAGAAGAAGGTTAAGAGGTGACTTAATTGAGGCATACAAGGTGATCAGAGGATTGGATACGGTGGACAGTGAGAGCCTTTTTCCTCGGATGGTGATGTCTCGCACGAGGGGACATAGCTTTAAATTGAGGGGAGATAGATATAGGACAGATGTCAGAGGTAGGTTCTTTACTCAGAGAGTAGTAAGGGCGTGGAATGCCCTGCCTGCAACAGTGGTGGACTCGCCAACACTAAGGGCATTAAAATTGTCATTGGCTAGACATATGGACGATAAGGGAATAGTGTCGATGGGCTTTAGAGTGGTTTCACAGGTCGGCGCAACATCGAGGGCCGAAGGGCCTGTACTGCGCTGTAATGTTCTATGTTCTTTGTCAGAACTGGAGAAAGCTAACCACGAAACAGATTTGTTTTAAAGTCCTGAGGCAGGAAAAGTGGGTCGGGGGGGAACTAAAGTTAAGGACTGTAATAGGGCAGAGAATTGAAGATGTTAAATCACAAATAAAGGCTGATGGTGCAAAACAAACAGGCGTGGTAATAAAGTAAAGAATCAACTTGCTGGAAAGACAAGGGAGGGGTCTGGGCAGGACTGCAAGAAGAGATGTTGCACATCTCCTGCAAAGTGCAAACATAACTTGGACGCAGACCTGTTCCCATAGCAACAAATTGTATTTGGAGGAGGTGAGCGCAATGAGTGGAGAAGCTGTTCGACGTGAGAACAGGTCGAGCCAGGTCGGAGGAGGGTGCTGGTGGATGGGGATTAGTTGGGCCTCATTTCAAGGCAGAAACAGAGAAACTCCCTGAGGGGACGAGGATGTGGAAGATGTGGATGGCATGGTCCCCGGCCGTGGAGAGGAGAAGAACAATCTTTCTGGTGTCCGAGGCACCCTCCCTGTCCGTGGCTTCGAAAAAGAGCTGGAAGCGCTGTTTGAAAATCTTCCAGTTGGCCCCGAGGTTGCCGGCGAAGCGGAGCGGGGGCGGCGGGCTGATGTTGTCCATGTTGCAGGATGACGAAATGCTGGCGGAAGGCAGATCACTTGCAGGTAGGTCTAAGAAGTGCTAATATCCCTCAACTCCTGGTATCATGATGTGTTGGATGTTCTGGATCACATACAGGTCACCAACACTTGAAATAGTGCAACACTATTTTATTGAAAGATTAACTATTTAAACATACTTGAACTGTGGGTTAATACAATACCAGCTTTAACTAAAGACCTTTGCCTTGTCCTAACCAGTCGATGCACTCAGCACAGGGTGAATGTCTGTGTTACAGGCTGTGAGCTCTGTGCTCCTAGCTAGCTGCAACTCGAATGAGCGGGAACTCTGATGTCCCCTGTCTTTATAGTGCGTGTGCTCTCACTGGTGATTGGCTGCGGTGTTGTGTGTGTTGATTGGTCCCACTGTGTGTCCATCAGTGTGTGTCTGCACCATGATATACTGGTGTATATTATGACACCTGTTACATCTCTAATGGTGTCCTGTTCCGATGGAAGGTACGGAAACGATAACAGTGTCTGTGTCTCTCTCCACACAGAGTTTTCTGAGTATTTCCAGCATTTTTTGTTTTTCATTTCAGATGCACAAATATTCCTGCTTCATAATCATTCATAATATTTCATTTATTTCACCTCATCCATCTTTACAATATGGATTCTGTGCTCATTCCTTGCTTCTGCATGCATGCTAATAACTTCAAGCTCTAATTCACCACCGTCTCTCTTGACTCCTGCACAGTCTCAAAATTATCCCACTGCTTGTCCGACATCAATACCGGAACTTTTCTCCAATTAAATAGCGGGTGACTGAAGCCATTGCCACGATCCAATGGTCACGCTGCACCCAAAAAGCAGCTCACCGTGTGGAAAATAAAAGCCGGGAGACTCCGCTCCCAGGATCTACCCAGCTCGCAACGCCTGATGAGATCTAACGCGATCTCGCAAGGCGTTACGATGTAAATGGGCGGAATCACTTTAGAGCAAATCTGCAGATCAGAGAGAGACAGCTAGTCTCGCGTTAATGTGCAGATTCCCCAGGTACCTGAGGCTTTGTGATTCATTCCCTTTTCCTCAGAGGCTTGGGCGAGTGCTGTACTGAACTGGTCCCCACAAACAGGGACCAGACATGATGGTGCTTGTGGGGGCCTCCCTGGGGATTGGAGGCCTCCAGCTGCATGCCCTTTGGACAGGTGGCACCCTGGTGCTGCTGGTGACACCTGGGCACCCTGCACTGCCAAGGTGCCCAGATGGCACTACCAGCTGGCAGGAGCATTGCCAGGTTGGCACTGCTAAGTTGCCAAGCTGGCATTTTTCTGAATTGGCCTGGGGTGCCCTCCTAAAGTGAGTTGGGGATGGCGGTCGCTTCGGGGTCCTCGGAGATCAGGATGCCCGATCTCTTGCTACACTGGGGAATTCCAGCAAGTGGTCCTTAGTGCACAAAATGGTGTGATGTGCTCTCGGCCGCGTTCCCCGCTGAGGAACCTTATACAACGCGGTTGGGTTGTATAACTATGTGTTTCCCGGCGCTGCGAGCGGTTAAACGCGCTATGGGACCAAAAATCTGTCTATCCCAGCCTTAACGATATTCATTGATGAAGCATGCACGCCCCACTGGGATAGGGAATTCCCTAGATTCACAACTCTTGGAGTGAAGTAATTTCTTCTCATCCTGGTCTGAAATGGTCAGCTTCTTATCGAGACTGCGCTCCCCTTGTTTTAGACTCCTCGACCCACAGAAACAATCTCTCAGGGTCCACCCTATTAAACGGGCAGCACGGTGGCACAGTGGTTGGCACTGCTGCCTCACAGCACCAGAGACACTGGGTTCGATCCCAACCCTGGGTGACAGTCAGTGTGGAGTTTGTACATCCTCCCTGTGTCGCCGTGGGTTTGCTCCGGTTTCCTCCCACAGTTCAAAGATGTGGAGGTTCGGTGGACTGGCCATGATGAATTGCCCCTCGTTGAGGTTAAGGGGGATTGGGCCTAGGCAGGGAGCTCTTTCAAAGAATCGGTGCAGCCCCGATGGGCTGAATGGCCTTCCTCTGCACTATGAATTCTATGATTCTTTGAAACCCCTTCAGAATTTTGTTGGTTTCAATGAGATCACCTCTCCTTCTTCTAAACTCCAGAGAATTTAGGCCTCGTTTGCTCAGCCTCTCATCGTAGGGCACTCTCCTTATCCCAGGAACCAATCTATTAATTGGGGCAGCACGGTAGCATTGTGGATAGCACAATTGCTTCACAGCTCCAGGGTCCCAGGTTCTATTCCGGCTTGGGTCACTGTCTGTGCGGAGTCTGCACATCCTCCCCGTGTGTGCGTGGGTTTCCTTCGGGTGCTCCGGTTTCCTCCCACAGTCCAAAGATGTGCAGGTTAGGTGGATTGGGCATGATAAATTGCCCTTAGTGTCCAAAATTGCCCTTAGTGTTGGGTGGGGTTACTGGGTTATGGGGATAGGGTGGAGGTGTGGACCTTGGGTAGGGTGCTCTTTCCAAGAGCCGGTGCAGACTCAATGGGCTGAATGGCCTCCTTCTGCACTGTAAATTCTATGATTAAGCCTTGGCTATGCGGCCTGCAATATAAGTACATTCTTTCTGATACATGGGGACCTAAACTCCACCCAGCCATCCAGTTACAGGCTCACCGAAATGTTGCATAATTACAGCAAGACTGGTTTAATTTTTGTATTCCAACTCCCTTGAAATAAAGGCCAACATGCCATTTGCCTCCCTAATGGCTCACTGAACTTACGTGTCAACCTGCTGCATTCCTTCTACGAATACACCCAAGTCTCTTTGCGCATAAAAGCACACAAGGCTTAACGCCTTTAAAAATGTTCAGCTCACACCCGGCCACGATGGAAGGCTCCCTGAAGGAAATGAATGAACCAAGTCTGGTTATTCAACAATCCATTTCTGCTCATCACAATTGCCTGTCCTGTTCTGAGATGTACTTATTGCCACTGGAGCCAGCGGCAGCGACTGACAAGTGTCCCAATTGATACGGGACCGCCAATTTTCAACTGGGTTGGACCTGAGCAACCCTCCGAGATGTCCAACTTTTGGGAGATGCTGAGAAACGATCAGAGGAAGGAGCTGTGCAGCCTCCACAAGGAGAAGGTGAAATTGTTTTGCAAAACGGACAATCAGCTCATCTGTGTTGTTTGCCAGAGTTCAAAAAGCCACCAAACCCACGGGTTGCTGCCGCTGGAAGAAGCTGCTGAAGAGTTTAAGGTGAGGAGATACTGTGTAAAGCAGAGGGACCTAACAGAATCGATCCTGATCACAATGGTGTTCATTGACTTGGGGTTGAGGCCTGGCTGTCAATACTTAAGACATTTTTGATACTGTGTTTGTATTTATGTCATTACAGAGCCATTAGTAATAATAATAATCGCTTATTGTCACAAGTAGGCTGCAATGAAGTTCCTGTGAAAAGCCCCTAGTCACCACATTCCGGCGCCTGTTCGGGGAGGCTGGTCCGGGAACTGAACCCGTGCTGCTGGCCTTGCTCTGCATTACAAGCCAGCTGTCTTTGCCCACTGTGCTAAACCAGCCCATTACTTGGGCTGCGAGTTGTATTGTTGTTTTCGGAGGCCAGGGATAAAACGTGCAAGTGTTAGATTGATTAATGTAGACGAGCCCTTCAACTGCCTGATCCAGATCTGAAGCAGTTAGTGCCAGCATGAATCGTTCTATCACCGACACCTCTCCAACAGCCTTTGGCAATATGGTAAAATAACCGGGATCATGAAACAGAGGCAGATCCATTTTTCCGGGCCTTTTCCGAAAGAACAGCCCAGACAGAGGCAGCTTTAACAGGAATAAGCAATTTGGAAGTGTGGGAAAATAAATTTATTTTGAACCCGTAAGGAGGTAGTGGGCATGATTTAACGTGCAAAATCAGAGTTTCATTTCAGGCACGTGTAGCATGGTCTGCCTCAGTGCCAGTAGCGCCAAGAACAACTCCGCTATCAAGCAGGACTCCGGTGAGGAATGCCCCGACAAGGCCGTACTTACCTCATTTCCTGAACTAACCAGCTCAGCTCGTCAGTGCAGGAAGAGATCGGGGTGGAGTTTAAAAACGGTAGCATAGTGGTTAGCACTGTTGCTTCACAGCTCCAGGGTCCCAGGTTCGATTCCCGGCTTGGGTGACAGTCTGTGCGGAGTCTGCACGTTCCCCCTGTGTCTGCGTGGGTTTCCTCCGGGTGCTCCGGTTTCCTCCCACGGTCCAAAGATGTGTAGGTTAGGTGGATTGGCCATACTAAATTGCCCCTTAGTGTCCAGGGATGTGCGGGTTAGATGGGGTTGCAGGGAAAGGGCATGATCAATTGCCCTTAGTGTTAAAGAAAAAGGTGAGGTGGGGTTACTGGGTTACGGGATAGGATGGCGGTGTGGGCTTTCCAAGGGCCGGTGCAGACTCGATGGGCCGAATGGCCTCCTTCTGCACTGTAAATTCTATGATTCAATGATTCTACGATCTCTTGACTCTCCTCAGATACCAAATCAATACCGGACTCCTCCCACTTCCCCAACCGACCTCTTAGGAGGTCCTCAAGCCCCCCCAATCCCTCCTGAGAGCAGGCCGCTACCAGGTCCGATCCTAGCACAGGCAATCTAGCATCAGGGCACTTTGGCACTTCCAGCCTGGCACCCCGGCAGTGCGCCCGGCAGTGTGCCAGGGTGACAGTGCTCAGTGCCATGTTGGCAGTACCAAGCGGGAATGCCAAGATACGAACCTGCCCAGAGCCCGACTACCCGGGAGTCTCCTATGCCCTGGGAGACACCCCCAGGTGCCATTATGCCTGGTCCAGGTTTGTGTGTACCAGTGCTAAATGGCGGCATGGCGAGCTCTCCCAGGTGTTTGTTCTTGGGCCTCGTGAGAATCGTGAGGCAACATTTTTAAATGAGCCTATTGGCTCGCTTAAATATGTTAATCTGGATCTTGCCCAGCGAGGGCGAGATTCAAAATGCGACGTCTCATAAGATCTCATTCGATCCGGCGACACATTCCGGGAAACGTAAATCTCGCGGGAATGCCTCTCAACAAATTTACCGATCTTGTTGCGTCACCGAGATCTAATGAGATCTCCCATGTCACAAAAAAATTGGTGGTGTGGTGAATAGAGAGGACAGCCCGAGTTTATAGGGTGACATAGACGGGCTGGTGAGATGGGCAGAATGGTGGCAAATGGAATTTAACCATGAAAAGTGCGAGGTAATGCATTTTGGGAGGACTGACAAGGCAAGCGAATATACAGGGAAGGGCCGGATGCTCCGAAGTACAGAGGATCAGAGGGATCATGGTGTGCATGTCCATAGATCTCTGAAGGCAGCAGGACAGGTCGGTAAGGTGGTTAAGAAGGAAGACTTTATTCCCTGAGCAGAGACTATAAGAGTGGGAGGTTTTCATGGTGCTTATTAGGCCACAGTTGGAGTACTGTGTGCAGTTGTGGTCGCCACACTACAGGAAGGATGTGATTGTACTGGAGGGGGTGCAGAGGAGATTCACCAGGATGTCGCCTGGACTGGAACATGTCAGCAATGGAGGGAGGCTGGTTAGGCCGGGGCGGTTCTCCTTAGAGCAGAGGCAGCTGTGGGGGAAGAGGGGGAGACCCGATAGAGATGTACACAACAATGAGTGACATCGGGTAGATAGGAAGAAACTTTTCCCCTTCGTAGAGGAGTCAATAACCGGGGCATAGATTTAAATTCGGGGCAGGTGATTGAGAGGGGATTTTGAGGAAATGTTTTTACATCCAGAGGGTGGTTGGAATCTGGAGCTCACTGCCTGAAAGGGTGGGGGAGGCGGGAACATTTAAGAAGCATTTAGATCAACACTGAAAATGCCAGAGCATACAAGGCTACATTTGATCTGAGTTAGATTTATTGTCACGTGTACAGTGAAAAGTATTGTTTTGCATACAGTCCAGACAGATCGTTTCATACATGAAAAAATACGGGACATACATAAATACCCAATGTAAATACAGACACACAGGCATTGGGTGAAGCACACAGAGTGTAGTGCGACTCAGTAGAGAAGATGTGTGGAGAGGTCAGTTCGGTCCATGAGGGCCATTCAGGAGTCTGGGAACAGCGGGGAAGAAGCTGTTTTTGAACCTGTCAGTGCCTGTTCTCAGACTTTTGCATCTCCTGCCCGGTGGAAGAGGTTGGAAGTGAGAATAACCCGGGTGGGAGGGGTCTTTGATTATGCTGCCCGCTTTCCCCAGGCAGCGGGAGGTGTAAATGGAGTCAATGGATGGGAGGCGGCTTCATGTGATGGACTCGGCTGTGTTCAAGACTCTGTGTAATTTCTTTTCATCTTGGGCCGAGCAGTTGCCATACCAGGCTGTGATGCAGCCCGATAGGATGCTTTCTATGGTGCATCCATAAAAATTAGTAAGAGTCAATGTGGACATGCTGAATTTCCTTAGTTTCCTGAGGAAGTATAGGCGCTGTTGTGCTTTCTTGGTGCTAGCGTCAACGTGGGTGGACCAGGGCAGATTGTTGGAGATGTGCACACCTAGGAATTTGAAACTGTTAACTATCTCCACCTCGGCCCCGTTGATGCTGACAGGGGTGTGTACGATCCTTCACTTCCTGAAGTTAATAACCAGCTCCTTAGTTTTGCTGATGTTGAGAGAGAGATTGTTGTCATAACACAACACCACTAGGCTCTCTATCTCCCTCCTGTATTCTGACTCATTGTATGAATCTGACCCACTACGGTCATGTCATCAGCAAACTTGTAGATGGAGTTGGAGCCACATTTTGCCACACAGCCGTGTTTGTATAGGGAGTAGAGTAGGGGGCTAAGTACGCAGCCTTATGGGGCCCCGGTATTGAGGACTATTGTGGAGGAGGTGTTGTTGTTTATCCTTGCTGGTTGTTGTCTATGGGTCAGGAAGTTGATGATCCAATTGCAGAAGGAGGAGCCAAGTCATAGGTTTTGGGGTCTTATGAGATTGGCCGGGATTATGGTGTTGATGGCAGGGCTGTAGTCAATGAATAGGAATCTGATGTAGGAGTCCTTGTTGTCGATGTCATGATATTCAAACACACACATCATGATGGACACACCAACAGGCAAATCAGAGCACACAACACCACAACCAATCACAGACAAGAACACCAACCACATAAAAAGCACGAGCACGACACCTGGTGGTCAGTAGGTCTGGGGACAAAGAAACAAGAAAGAGCTGTTAAAACATCACAAGCAGGGAACCCCCACGTGCAGGGTGCAAAGACAAAACTGTACATAGTAAGTTTAAATAAAATAGCGTTGTACCATATACAACCGTGTTGGCTCATCTGTGTGTCAGAACACCCAACACCACATGGTACAGGAGTGGATCGATACCTGCCTACTAACCTGCCATTCTGGACATGGACCACACCGACGGACCGCAGCCGATGCAAGTCGCGGGGAACCTAGGCACCAATTGGAAGCTCTACAGGCAGCGATTTGACCTGTACATCCGTGCCACCGAAAAACAGAGTGCCTCGGATGACACGAAGATTGCAATGCTCCTCTTCTACGCAGGTCAGCACGCCACCAACGTCTTCAACTCACTGGTGTTCGAAGAAGGCGAAAACCAATCCAAATATGACACGGTCATCCTCAAGCTGGACCAGCACTTTCAAGTTGAAGTAAATGAAAGTTTTGAAAGATACCTCTTTCAGCAACGCCTGCAAGGTAAGGAGGAGCTTTTTCAACCCTTCTTGACGCACCTCCGGATTCTAGCGCAGTCCTGCGGTTATGGCACCATCACAGAGTCCATGATCAGGGACCAGATTGTTTTTGGCGTTGCCTCTAGTGGCCTACGCCAGCAGCTTCTTAAAATAAAAAGCCTCACCTTAGCGTCTGCTGTGGAAGCCTGTGTCCTCCACGAAAATGCTACCTGCCGTTTTGCCCAATTTCAGGCGTCCGAGTTGGCACGGAGGGGGTCCGCAGCCGTCGAATCGGCAAGCCAGGCCGCCCACGACGTCGAACGCATCCAGGCCGTCGATTACTTCCCGACCCACGGCCCGGACGACAGCGGCCGCTTCCCGCGCTTTTCGCGGTCTCCCGCGCAGGTGCGCGCCAAAAATAACGGCCACAACGAGAGACGCACTGCGCAGGCGCGCCCACCGCAAGATCGCACTGCGCATGCGCAGTGGCGCAACGAACGCCGTGACGTCATGACGTGCGGCAATTGTGGAGCTCTACATTTAAAAGGGCAATGTCCTGCAAAAAACCGACAGTGCCTCAGATGTGGCAAGATGGGCCACTACGCAGCCCACTGTCGTTCGGCTCAACCCATGGATCCGGCGCATCCTCGACAATATCGCAGACAAGTCAGGACCGTCCAGCCCACGCATCAAGACTTCCAGTTAAGTGATGCAGATGACCAGGATGCCTTCCGCGTTTCCGTCATCGATGTCAATAAGGTCAATGCCATCAATCCAGCCGATGAGTGGTGTGCAACCCTGACGGTCAACCGATCGCGCGTCGCCTTCCGTCTGGACACCGGCGCATCCGCCAACCTAATTGCATATTCTGCAGTCCAGGCCATGAAGGTCAAACCACCCATCACGCCATCCCGGCTCAAGATGGTTGACTATAACGGGAACGTCATCCCGTCCATAGGATCTTGCCAGCTACAGGTGACCCACAAGATGTACACGGCCACACTCCCCTTCGAAGTTGTCGGCTCATCAAAGGACTCGTTACTGGGCGCACAGGCGTGTAAGGTCCTTCACCTGGTACAGCGCATTATGTCTCTCTCTCCAGATGAGATATCCGACTTCCCGGATGCTGAGTTCCACGCAAATCTCCATTCCCTCCTTGCTCACAACCAGGAGGTTTTTGAAGGCATGGGGACATTGCCATACACGTACAAGATTCGACTCAGACCGGACGCCATCCCTGTCGTTCACGCACCTCGCAGGGTTCCTGCGCCACTCAAAGACCGCCTCAAGGCACAACTGCAGATTCTTCAGGACCAAGGGGTCCTATCCAGGGTCACGGAGCCCACGCCATGGGTCAGCTCCATGGTCTGTGTAAAGAAGCCCTCTGGCGAGCTCCGTATATGTATAGATCCTAAAGATCTGAATAACAACATCATGCGGGAACACTATCCCATCCCGAAACGAGAGGACCTCACCAGCGAGATGGCGCGAGCCAAAATATTCACCAAATTGGATGCGTCCAAAGGATTCTGGCAGATCCAACTGGACCCGGCCAGCCGAAGACTATGCACATTCAACACCCCTTTTGGCAGATTCTGCTACAACCGGATGCCATTCGGCATCATTTCAGCATCTGAAGTTTTCCACCGCATTATGGAGCAGATGATGGAAGGCATCGAAGGGGTACGTGTATATGTGGACGATATCATCATTTGGTCCACCACTCCGCAGGAACACATGCATCGTCTACGACGTGTCTTCACCCGCATACGACAAAATGGCCTGCGTCTCAACCGTGCGAAGTGTGCCTTCGGCCAGACGGAGCTGAAATTCCTCGGGGACCACATCTCAAGGTCAGGGGTCCGTCCCGATGCAGAAAAGGTTAGCGCCATCACAGCCATGCCACGGCCGGCTGACAAGAAGGCTGTCTTAAGATTCCTGGGCATGGTCAACTTCCTTGGGAAGTTCATTCCCAACGTGGCTTCTCATACAACAAATATGCGCCATCTCGTAAAAAAATCGACAGAATTCAACTGGCACCAATCGCATCAGCGGGAATGGGAGGAGCTCAAGCACAAACTGGTCACGGCACCAGTGCTGGCCTTCTTTGACACGACTCGCCCTACAAAGATCTCAACAGACGCCAGCCAATCTGGTATTGGAGCGGTACTCCTGCAAAAAGACAGCACGTCGTCATGGGCCCCGGTTGCATATGCCTCACGAGCCATGACCCCTACCGAACAGCGCTACGCGCAAATCGAAAAAGAATGCCTGGGCTTGTTAACTGGACTGGACAAGTTCCACGACTATGTGTATGGCCTGCCACGATTTACGGTCGAAACTGACCACCGCCCCCTGGTCAACATCATTAACAAAGACCTGAACGACATGACTCCTCGCCTCCAGCGCATCTTACTTAAACTCAGGAGGTACGATTTCGAACTGATCTACACTCCGGGGAAGGAGCTCATCGTGGCGGACACTCTTTCCCGAGCAGTGAGCACACCACCAGATGCGGAGGGGTTCGTGCGTCAAATTGAGGCACACGTAACTCTGACAGCAGCAAATCTGCCAGCTGATGATCCTAGTCTGGCCCACATACGCGCAGAGACGGCGACTGACCCCCTTCTGCAGCGAGTGATGCGCCACATGACGGAAGGGTGGCTCAAAGGGCAGTGCCCCCAGTTTTATAATGTGCGAGATGATCTTACCAACATAGACGGGGTCCTTATGAAATCACACAGGATCGTTATTCCGCACAGCGTGCGCCAGATGATTCTTCATCAACTACACGAAGGCCACTTGGGCGTCGAGAAATGCAGACGAAGGGCCCGGGAGGCGGTATATTGGCCGGGTATTAATGAAGACATAGCCAACATGGTGCTCAACTGCACAACCTGTCAGAGGTTTCAGCCGGCGCAACCTCCGGAAACACTTCTACCACACGAGATGGTGACGTCCCCCTGGGCGAAGGTGGGTGTTGACCTATTTCACGCGCTCGGCAGAGATTACATCGTTATTATAGACTACTTCTCAAACTACCCGGAAGTCATGCCTCTCCATGATCTGACGTCGTCCGCAGTCATTGGGGCCTGCAAGGAAACATTTGCTCGCTATGGCATTCCAAGGACTGTCATGTCAGACAATGGACCCTGTTTCGCCAGCCGTGAATGGTCGTCCTTTGCCGCAGCATATGGTTTCACTCATGTGACATCCAGCCCTCTGCATCCACAATCGAACGGGAAGGCTGAAAAGGGTGTCCACATCGCCAAGCGGCTCCTGTGCAAGGCGGCTGCTGCCGGATCGGACTTTAACCTTGCCTTGCTGGCCTATCGATCGGCCCCGCTATCCACGGGTCTCTCGCCAGCGCAGCTACTAATGGGTCGCTCCCTCAGGACGACGGTACCTTCCATCCTGGTACCAACAACAGACCATGAGGCGGTTCTTCGGAACATGCAACTGCAGCGTGATCACCAGAAAAGTCGGTACGACACACGAGCGACGGACCTGCCCCCCCTGTCCTCCGGAGACAAAGTACGCGTCCATCAACCGTATGGTGGCTGGTCAGCACCGGCCGAAGTCCTCCGACAAGTGGCTCCCCGCTCGTTCCTGGTTCGCATGCTGGATGGTTCCGTGCGTCGCCGCAATCGGCGCGCCCTTCGCCGACTTCCACGCTCACAGCCACACAGTACGCACACGCCAGATCCGCAACAGGCTTCCGAGGATGACTTTGTGGAGCTGCCGCACATCACGCCCTCTCCATCGCCACCCATGGCCATGCCTGCACAGCAGCCGGTGGTTCTTGATCCACCCTTGAGGCGATCAACCCGAACTCGTCGCAAGCCCATTAGACTGGACTTATAATGCCGTTCATATGTTTAACAAGTTGCACAATTTTACATGACAACCTGTTGTTGTTTATCGTTCCAGATGTCGTCTGACTGGACAACTGTTCAAGTTTTTTTTTTTTCCTTCTTCTCTCGCTCGCATTTATGTTATGTTATGGTACAACTTGGTTAATGTGACGCACCCGACATCGCCCCATGTACATAGTTCCGTCATATGCACATGCTGCACACGACACACACACACTCTTAGATGCACTCACGACACGATCATATTTATTACCACGTAGGCACATATCTTTGTAAAAAGGGGGGATGTCATGATATTCAAACACACACATCATGATGGACACACCAACAGGCAAATCAGAGCACACAACACCACAACCAATCACAGACAAGAACACCAACCACATAAAAAGCACGAGCACGACACCTGGTGGTCAGTAGGTCTGGGGACAAAGAAACAAGAAAGAGCTGTTAAAACATCACAAGCAGGGAACCCCCACGTGCAGGGTGCAAAGACAAAACTGTACATAGTAAGTTTAAATAAAATAGCGTTGTACCATATACAACCGTGTTGGCTCATCTGTGTGTCAGAACACCCAACACCACAGTCGAGATGCTCCAGGGTGAGTGTCGGGCGAGGGAGAAGGTGTCTGCTGTGGACCGGTTGTGGCGTTATGCGAATTGCAGTGGATCAAGGGGTTCTGGGAGTGTGGAGTTGATGTGTCTCATGACCGACCTCTCGAAGCCCTTCATAATGATCGATGTCAAGGCAACTGGACAGTTGCTGTTGAGGCACATTGCCTGGTACGTCTTTGGCACCGCTGTGATAGTTTCTTTAACCTCGGAACGGAGTAGGGAGAGGTTGCAGATGTCCGCGAACACACCCGCCAGTTGGTCCACGCAGGATCTGACTGCACGACCAGGGACTCCGTCAGGACCCGTTGCTTTCCAAGGGTTCACTTTCAAGAAGGCCGCCAAGTGCTGGGAAATGGGATTGGAATAGATTAGGTCCCAATGGCCGGCACAGTCACGGTGGGCTGAAGGGTCTCGTTCTGTGGTGTAAAACTCTGTAACTATGATTAAACAAATCAGACCAGCGGTAAAAGTGTTTTCATTATTATCAAAAGAAATCTAAACCTGGGGAAAACAATAGCATTTGCAACTTTTGCTGGTCGATGGGATTGCGATAGCATTATTGAAGGTCAGGGCAAGTCATGTCGATATGCACCCCCCTCAGCTCTCATACGGGCTATTGATCCCTGGAATCTCCCAGGTCGAATGAAACTTTTGACTCCCCTTGTTAGTGTACACCCTGTCTACATCTGTGAAAAATATTCATTGAGCCTGCCTCCACTGCTCCCTGGGGGTAGGGGGGGCGGGAGAGAGTTCCAAAAATACACTCTCTGAGAAGAAAAACATTTCCTATCTCCATCTTCAATGTGAGAGGCCTTGGGCGTCATTCTCCGACCCCCAGCGGGTAGGAGAATGGCCGTTGGCCGCCGTGAATCCCGCCCCCGCCGGTTGCCGAAGTCTCCGAAGGGAGAAAAGTCGGCGGGGCGTTAATGGCGCCGCTGCCGCGGAGAATGTCACGGGTCTGCGCAAGGCAGCCGATTTCCGGCCTGCCGATATTCTCCCTTCCGGATGGGCCGAAGTCCCGTCGACGTGATGACCGTTCACGTCGACGTGAATCAAACCTCCTTTTCATCGGCGTGACCCGGTGCTCCAGGCTCACGCCGACCAGCGTGGAGGTGAGTGACGGCCTGGGGGGTTGGCTCTGGGCAGGCGATGGCGTGGCCGCAGACTGATTGCGTGAGGAGAGGTGTGTCTCGGCTTGTGTGTGTGTGCGGCGGGGGGGGGTGGGGTGGTTAGAGTAGGCTGGGCGCCGGGGGAGTGCCGGGAGGGGGTCCGTGCCGGGTTGGGGGTTGGGGGGGGGTCCGTGCTGGGGTGGAGGTTGGGGAGGGGGTCCGTGCCGGGGTGGAGGTTGGGGGTTGGGGGGGGTCCGTGCTGGGGTGGAGGTTGGGGAGGGGGTCTGTGCCGGGGTGGAGGTTGGGGAGGGGGTCCGTGCTGGGGTGGAGGTTGGGGGTTGGGGGGGGGTCCATGCTGGGGTGGAGGTTGGGGAGGGGGTCCGTGCCGGGGTGGAGGTTGGGGAGGGGGTCCGTGCCGGGGTGGAGGTTAGGGAGGGGGTCCGTGCTGGGGTGGAGGTTGGGGGTTGGGGGTTGGGGGGGGTCCGTGCTGGGGTGGAGGTTGGGGAGGGGGTCCGTGCCGGGGTGGAGGTTGGGGAGGGTGTCCGAGCCGGGGTGGAGGTTGGGGAGGGGGTCCGTGCTGGGGTGGAGGTTGGGGGTTGGGGGGGGTCCGTGCTGGGGTGGAGGTTGGGGAGGCGGTCCGTGCTGGGGTGGAGGTTGGGGAGGGGGTCCGTGCCGGGGTGGAGGTTGGGGAGGGGGTCCGTGCCGGGGTGGAGGTTGGGGGTTGGGGTCTGTGCCGGGGTGGAGGTTGGGGGTTGGGGGGGGTCCGTGCTGGGGTGGAGGTTGGGGAGGGGGTCCGTGCCGGGGTGGAGGTTGGGGGTTGGGGGGGGTCCGTGCTGGGGTGGAGGTTGGGGAGGGGGTCAGTGCTGGGGTGGAGGTTGGGGGTTGGGGGGGTCCGTGCTGGGGTGGAGGTTGGGGAGGGGGTCCGTGCCGGGGTGGAGGTTGGGGGTTGGGGGGGGTCCGTGCTGGGGTGGAGGTTGGGGAGGGGGTCCGTGCCCGGGTGGAGGTTGGGGAGGGGGTCCGTGCTGGGGTGGTGGTTGGGGGTTGGGGTCCGTGCCGGGGTGGAGGTTGGGGGTTGGGGGGGGTCCGTGCTGGGGTGGAGGTTGGGGAGGGGGTCCGTGCCGGGGTGGAGGTTGCGGGGGCCAGTGCTGGGGTGGAGGTTGGGGGTTGGGGGGGGTCCGTGCTGGGGTGGAGGTTGGGGAGGGGGTCCGTGCCGAGGAGGGTGATGGGAGGGCAAATGAGTTGGTCCACCTGGCCAGGTGCCAGCCTCCAACAGTTGGACCCATGCGGTCCATGCCACCTGGCTGGGGGGAGGAGGGGATATGGGCAATGATGACATGTCGTCGTTCCCCTCCCCCCCACCAGGCCGTCATGTTTTCAGATCATCCAGCGATGTTGGCCGCCGTGGTGGCAGCCGCTCATGTCTATGTTGCCCTGGATGAGGAGGAGGAGGAGGAGGAGGAGGAGGAGCGTGCCAGAGAGGCGGCGCAGGCTGCCGCAGAGGGGCAGGCGGCAGCCGCCCAGGCTGGAGGGACACCTGACCGACAGGACGAGGAGGGGGAGGAGGACGTCGCGGCCCCACGGCAACGGTGGCACCCGAGGGCGCCCCGTGTGTACCGGCCCCGGCAGTCATACCAGGACCTCACGGACCGGGAATGCAGGAGGAGACTCCGGATGAGCCGGGAAACCGTGGCACACATCTGCCACCTGCTGGCACACCTGTCACCGCGTGGCACTGGCGGGGGACACCCTCTCCCCGTGTCCGTCAAGGTTACGGCGGCCTTGAACTTTTATGCAACGGGGTCATTCCAGGCACCGAGTGGGGACCTGTCTGGCATTTCGCAGACATCGGTGCACCGGTGCATCCGGGCAGTGACAGATGCCCTTTATGCCATGGCGCATCGCTACATCCGCTTCCCCGTGGACTGGGCCAGCCAAGATGCCCGGGCCGTGGGCTTCTCTGCCGTGGCCGGGTTCCCCATGGTCCAGGGCGCGATCTATGGGATGCACGTCGCCGTGCAGCCACCTGCAGATAACAGGGCCGTGTTCACTAATAGGAAGGGGACCTATTCGATGAACGTACAGGTGGTCTGCGACCACCGCATGATGATCCTGCACGTCTGCGCCCGTCACCCAGGCAGTGTACACGACTCATACGTGTTGTCGCGGTCATCCATCCCCGGCATGTACGAGGGACGCCATCCCGGGCTGAGGGGCTGGTTGCTGGGCGACAGGGGCTACCCATTGCGATCGTGGCTGATGACGCCTATACGGAGGCCACGCAATGAGGCGGAGAACCGCTACAATGATGCCCATGTAGCGACAAGGGGAGTGATCGAGAGGTGCTTTGGCGTGCTGAAGATGCGTTTCAGGTGCCTGGACCTCTCTGGGGGCGCCCTCCAGTATCGGTCAGATAGGGTCGGCCGCATCATTGTGGTGTGCTGCGTCCTGCACAACATAGCCCAGCAGAGGGGCGATGTGCCGCAGGCAGAGGAGGGCGGAGTGGAGGAGCAGCAGGAAGAGGCACAGTCCTCCCCAGATGAGGGGGATGGGGACAATGGTCAGGGCAGACGGGGTAGACACAGGCGGGTGGCTGTCCACCGTTACCGGCTGGCCCAGCGGGCACGGGACAGACTGATAGCCGCCCGCTTCACTGACTAGATGGGCGTGGGAATCGGGTAGTATGGCCACAGACCGCACACCATGGCAACAGCCGACCACCCACACCCCACACCCATTCACCCACTCAGCACCCTCACCCCCCTCCCCAACCCCACCCACCCCACCCGCATGCACACCCCCCCCCCCCCCCATTGCCGATCCACCGGCGGCACAACGGGCCGGGCTCACACAGTTGCGGGTGGACGCGTGTCTATCGCAGGCCATGGAGGATGATGACAACCCGCCCTGCGATGAGCTCCTGGCTCAACATCGTTGGACTATGTCTGACCCATGGCCACAGTACCACCATCCACCCGGACCATCCCTGCATGCGGCTGTGACACTGCAGCGCACGGTCCTGTCCTCTGCCCGGGGGGATGTTGATGGCTGCCCAGGGGGAAGGGGGCAGACTCACCTGGGGCTGAGGTAAGACCACCCCTCACACACACACTTGCGCTCAACGTACATGACACGCCCGCACACTTTGGACAGAGCACAAAGGCAGCTTCGGTAGGTGTAACATTGACTTTAATAACCAAAGGAGTTCATGCACGTGCCCGAGCCCCTAAAACTCATCTGTGCCCTGCACCCGTGCCAACTTACTCAGTGTCTAATTGTTTGGCCTTACGGACCCTTTGACTACGTCTACGTGGTTCCCCAGACGGTACAGCAGAACTGGAGGTGGACTCCTGTGATTCCTGCCCTCTGACACTGGATCCCTTTGGCGGCCGTTTCCTGGGGCGTCCTGGCCTAGATGGGCCAGGCTGCGGCCCGGGCGACTGGGATGGCGAGCTGCCAGCCTGTCCTGCCCGTTGCCCACCCGATGCACCTGGGACGGAAGGGGGGGAGTCCGAGGTGTCGCGGTGTACCGGGACCTCCCCTACAGAGGGAGCCGGGACGGACCACACCACCTCCTCCTCCCTCGGGGTGCCCGATGGCCCCCAGGCCTCTACATGGGTGGGGGATGCGAACGGACTGGCCATCCGACGCCCCCCCGACATCTGGCGCTGCCAGTCCTGGAGGCCCGTGCTGGTATCGACAGGGGTCTGCAGGTTTGCAGCCATGGAGCCCAGGGTGTTGGCCAACCCTGTCTGTGACAGTGCGACGCCGGCTCGCACATGGCCACTGGCGCCGATGCCCTCAGCGATGGCCTGCTGAGACTGGGCCATGGCCTGCAGAGACTGGGCCATGGCCTGCTGAGACTGGGCCATGGCCTGCAGAGACTGGGCTATGGCGTTGAGCGCCTCTGCCATCTGGCGCTGGCACTGGCTCATGGCCTCCTGTGAGAGGGCAGCCATTTCCTGGGCCACAGACGCCGCCTGCACGGAAGGCCCCAGGCCTCGCAAACCGTTCCCCATGTCTGACACCGTCGCAACCATTGCCTCCACCGCGGACGCCACCCGTGCGGTGTCAGCCTGGGTGGCACGCATGACCGGGACCACTCCCAGCTCCTGGACGCGGGTGGACTCCTCCACCTGCGGCCGCAGCCGCCGCAAGCCGCCCGTCACCCTCTTCGCTCGTCTCCGGGTCGGTGGTTGCATCGGGTCTATGCGTGGGTGTGGTAACTGCAGGAACCCGGGATCCATCTGGGCGGCAGATGTTCGCTTGGCCTGGGCTGCCCTCCGACCGCCCGGTCCCTCTGCTGCTCCTACCTCCACCTGCTGTACCGGGACGGCTGTGTTGTGCGCACCAGTGAGTGTACCAGACGCCTCATCACTAAAGTGCCCAACCGTGGTGAGTGTTTCTGCGATGGTGGAGGGTGTTGGTGACAGCAGTGGCGTTGTGTCGTGCTCTTCGTCCCACTCTGACTCCATGGCACTTTGGGGTGGGGGTTCGTCTCCACCCATCCACTCTGAGTCACTGTCCGGTATTTCGTCTTCCCGGGTAGGGGTGTCCTGGGTAGTGCTGTCCTGGGTAGTGCTGTCCTGGGTAGTGCTGTCCTGGGTAGTGCTGTCCCGGGTAGGGGTTTCCTGGGTAGTGCTGTCCTGGGTAGTGCTGTCCTGGGTAGTGCTGTCCTGGGTAGTGCTGTCCCGGGTAGGGCTGTCCTGGGTAGTGCTGTCCTGGGTAGTGCTGTCCTGGGTAGTGCTGTCCCGGGTAGGGGTTTCCTGGGTAGTGCTGTCCCGGGTAGGGGTGTCCTGGGTAGTGGTGTCCTGGGTAGTGGTGTCCTTGGGTAGTGGTGTCCTGGGTAGTGGTGTCCTGGCTCGGATGTGACGGGGGCCTGTGGCTGCCCCCCTCATCGCTGGGTGGTCGCTCCCGCACGTGACGGGGGTGTCGTCTCCCTGTTGCTCCAGGTCTCTCCGTCTCCCGTGGTGTGCGAGGGGCATCCTGCGGGCGTCGCATGCTGGAGGGTCCGGGTCTCTCCGTCTCCCGTGGTCTCCAAGGGGCATCCTGCGGGCGTCGCATGCTGGAGGGTCCGGGTCTCTCCGTCTCCCGTGGTCTCCAAGGGGCATCCTGCGGGCGTCGCATGCTGGAGGGTCCGGGTCTCTCCGTCTCCCGTGGTGTGCGAGGGGCATCCTGCGGGCGTCGCATGCTGGAGGGTCTGGGTCTCTCCGTCTCCCGTGGTCTCCGAGGGGCATCCTGCGGGCGTCGCATGCTGGAGGGTCCGGGTCTCTCCGTCTCCCGTGGTGTGCGACGGGCATCCTGCGGGCGTCGCATGCTGGAGGATCCGGGTCTCTCCGTCTCCCGTGGTGTGCGAGGGGCATCCTGCGGGCGTCGCATGCTGGAGGGTGCGGGTCTCTCCGTCTCCCGTGGTCTCCGAGGGGCATCCTGCGGGCGTCGCATGCTGGAGGGTCCGGGTCTCTCCGTCTCCCGTGGTCTCCGAGGGGCATCCTGCGGGCGTCGCATGCTGGAGGGTCCGGGTCTCTCCGTCTCCCGTGGTCTCCGAGGGGCATCCTGCGGGCGTCGCATGCTGGAGGGTCCGGGTCTCTCCGTCTCCCGTGGTCTCCGAGGGGCATCCTGCGGGCGGTGTGCTTCTGCGGGGATGGGTGCCTGGACGTTTGGTCCTGCGATACACAATGAAGCATGCATGGTTAGACATCAGGCAGTGATCAGGTGATACGGGGGAGGGGGATATAGGGGAGGGGGGATATGGGGACGGGCTGTCGGTGGCTCACTTGCTGGTGGGCCCCCGACCTCTGCATCAGCAACCTCCCGGTCCTCAGGTCCGCCAGCCAGTTCCAGGGCCCTTTCCTCGTGTACGGTCAGTGATCTCTCATCAGCGGGCCCTCCTCCAGTCCTCACATGCTCCCTATTGTTGTGTGCGCGCTTCTCCTGTGGGGGGGGGGGGGGTGGTGGCAGGGGTAAAAGGCAACAGTGTTAGGCAGGTATATGAATGCACGCCATCGGTTGCGCGTGCATTGCAGAGGTTAAGGTTAGGGCTGGATTCACTTGGGGATATGGGGGAGGGGGGATATGGGGGAGGGGGATATGGGGGAGGGGGGATATGGGGAGGGGGGATATGGGGGAGGGGGATATGGGGGAGGGGGGATATGGGGGAGGGTGTATATGGGGGTGGGGGGATATGGGTGAGGGGGGATATGGGGGAGGGGGGATATGGTGGAGGGGGGAGGGGGGATATGGGGGAGGGGGGATATGGGGGAGGGGGATATGGGGGAGGGGGGATATGGGGGAGGGGGGATATGGGGGAGGGGGGAGGATATGGGGGAGGTGGGGTATGGGGAGGGGGATATGGGGAGGGGGATATGGGGGAGGGGGGATATGGGGAGGGGGGATATGGGGAGGGGGGATATGGGGGTGGGGTGATATGGGGGAGGGGGGATATGGGGGATATGGGGGAGGGGGGATATGGGGGAGGGTGGGATATGGGGATATGGGGAGGGGGGGATATGGGGAGGGGGGATATGGGGGAGGGGGTATATGGGGAGGGGGGATATGGGGGAGGGGGATATGGGGAAGGGGATATGGGGGAGGGGGGATATGGGGGATATGGGGAGGGGGGATATGGGGGAGGGTGGGATGAAGTGGAGGGGGGATATGGGGGAGGGTGGTTATGGGGGAGGGGGGATATGGGGGAGGGGGGATATGGGGGACGGGGGTTATGGGGGAGGGGGGATATGGGGGAGGGGGGATGGGGGATATGGGGGAGGGGTGGATATGGGGGAGGGGGCAGGATATGGGGGAGGGGGTATATGGGGGAGGAGGATATGGGGGAGGGGGGATATGGGGGAGGGGGATATGTGGGAGGGGGGATATGGGGGAGGGGGGATATGGGGAAGGGGGGATATGGGGGAGGGGGGATATGGGGGAGGGGGGATATGGGGAGGGGGGATATGGGGGATATGGGGGAGGGGGGATATGGGGGAGGGGGGGGATATGGGGGATATGGGGGAGGGGGGATATGGGGGAGGGGGGATATGGGGGAGGGGGATATGGGGGAGGGGGGTTATGGGGGAGGGGGGTATGGGGATATGGGGGAGGGGGGATATGGGGGAGGGGGGATATGGGGGAGGGGGGATATGGGGGATATGAGGGAGGGGTATATGGGGGAGGGGGGATATGGGGGATATGGGGGAGGGGGGATATGGGGGAGGGGGATATGGGGGAGGGGGCATATGGGGCATATGGGGGAGGGGGGATATGGGGGAGGGGGGATATGGGGAGGGGGGATATGGCGAGGGGGGATATGGGGGAGGGGGATATGGGGGAGGGGGGATATGGGGGAGGGGGTGTATGGGGATATGGGGGAGGGGGGATATGGGGGAGGGGGGATATGGGGGAGCGGGGATATGGGGAGGGGGATATGGGGATATGGGGGAGGGGGGATATGGGGGATGGGGGATATGGGGGAGGGGGGATATGGGGGAGGGGGGATATGGGGGAGGGGGGATATGGGTGATATGGGGGAGGGGGGATATGGGGGATATGGGGGAGTGGGGGATATGGGGGAGTGGGGGATATGGGGGAGGGGGATATGGGGGAGGGGGATATGGGGGAGGGGGGATATGGGGGAGGGGGGATATGGGGGAGGGGGGATATGGGGGAGGGGGGATAAGAGGGATATGGGGGAGGGGGGATATGGGGGAGTGGGGGATATGGGGGATATGGGGGAGGGGGGATATGGGGGAGGGGGGATATGGGGGATATGGGGGAGGGGGGATATGGGGGAGGGGGGATATGGGGGAGGGGGATATGGGGGAGGGGGGTTATGGGGGAGGGGGTATGGGGATATGGGGGAGGGGGGATATGGGGGAGGGGGGATATGGGGGAGGGGGGATATGGGGGATATGAGGGAGGGGTATATGGGGAGGGGGGATATGGGGGATATGGGGGAGGGGGGATATGGGGGAGGGGGGATATGGGGGAGGGGGGGGATATGGTGGATATGGGGGAGGGGGGATATGGGGGAGGGGGGATATGGGGAGGGGGATATGGGGAGGGGGGATATGGGGGAGGGGGATATGGGGGAGGGGGGGATATGGGGGAGGGGGGATATGGGGGATATGGGGGAGGGGTGATATGGGGATATGGGGGAGGGGGGATATGGGGAGGGGGGATATTGGGGAGAGGGGATACAGGGGAGGGGGGATATGGGGAGGGGGGATATGGGGGGGATATGGGGCAGGGGGGATATGGGGCAGGGGGGATATGGGGGAGGGGGTGATATAGGGGAGGGTATGGATATGGGGAGGGGGGATATGGGGGAGGCTCACCCTGCCTGCTCTGACGAGGTCGTTCACCTTCTTGTGGCACTGGGTGCCTGTCCGTGGTGTCAGGGCCACAGCGGTGACGTCCTCTGCCACTTCCCTCCACAGACGCCGGCTGTGGCGTGGGGCAACTCTGCGGCCGTGCCCGGGATACAGGGCGTCCCTCCTCTGCTCCACCGCGTCCAGGAGCGCCTCCACATCGCGTGACTCGAACCTCGGGGCTGAGCGACGGCCAGCCATCCAGTCGGGTGTTGCGGTCGGGTGTTGCGGTCGGGTGGGGGGGAGCTGCGCGGCCTTATGAGCCGTCACGCCGTGCAGCGCGTATGACGCTGCACGGCGTGAACCACTGGGCAAGCGCGGATCCCGTTACGTCGCTGCTAGCCCATTTCGGGCCGGAGACTATCGTCCCATTTTTATGACGTGACGCAAGTGGGATTTGCGCCGTTTTTTGCGCCGATCGGCGGACTTTCCGCCGATAACGGAGAATTTTGCACCTTATTTTTAAACTGTGTCGCTAAGTTCTAATGACGTCCACTGCATGGTTGCTTACCAAAGAGAAGCAGGACAACAGGGTCAACAGGAGAATAAGTGGAACGATACTTCATTTCTCACAAGCTATTCCAGTCAACATATCCTCAATGTTAACTCCATGCCTCAGACCACAGATTGGCTTGCAAAGCAAATGGAGATCAGATGGTTCCTATGGACAGCAGCTGATCCCTCGTTCCAACTTTACCACCAGACAGCAATCTGCAAATCCACCCCAAACTGCTGAATGTGAAGAAGAAGAGACCTCATAAAATTCTGGAGAGTTCCACATAGGGCAGGAAGAGTCAATTCGGCCTCTAAATGTTTGTCCTACCATTCAATCAAATCCTGGCTGGTCTGGGTCTTAACTCTAGTCAATTATTTGATTTTATGATCCTTAATGTCAAAAATCTATCAAACTCCATTATGACAGATGAAATTAAAATCTGGATTTAAAAATCTAATGATGACGTGAAACGATTGTTGTTTAAAAGAAAAAATCTGTCTCACAGGTCTGCATGTCAGTCAAGATCCACAGCGACATGATGGCACTGCAATGGCCTAGCAAGCCACTCCGTCAATGGCAATTAGGGGTGGTCAAACACTCAGTTTGGGTTCTGCCAGAGTCATTCAGCTCCTGACCTCATTACAGCCTTGGTTCAAAAGTGGTCAACAGAGCTGAATATCAGAAGTGAGGAGAGAGTGACTGCCCTTGACATCAAGGTAGCATTCGACCGAGTATGGCATTGAGGAACCCTAGCTAAACTGGAGGGAATGGGAATCAGGGGGAAACTCTCTGCTGGTTGGAGTCATACCCGGCACAAAGGAAGATGTTGTGGTGGTTGGAGGTCAATTGTTGCAGCTTCAGGACATCACTGCAGGAGTTCCTTAAAGTACAGCAGTTCCTCAGGGTAGTGTCCTTGGCCCAACCATCTCCAGCTCCCACTCCCAGTATCTACCCGGCTCGCCATGCTTTGTGACATTCAAAGCAATCTCGCGAGACATTGCAAGGTGAATCCCGCCCGCGATGGCCTGTGGCGGCCGCGCCATGCAACATGGCGCCGGTCGTGGGTGGATCCGGTCTGCCAAAAACTGCCACCCTGTAACCAACCTCGCCACCATCCCCGGACCACCCCCCACCAGTCCCCGCTGCCCCTGCTGAAGCCCCCTCTGACAGTGGAACAGCCCCCTCTCCCGACTGTGGTGGCGTCCCCCCGACTGAGACCGCAGCCGCCACGCGATATCCCTGAATGGTGCGAGCACGCGCGAGCGATGCCGTCGGGGACTTGGCCCATTGGGGACGGAGCATCAGGAGAGGGCCTCAGGTGACATCCTGAGGCCGTCCTGACAGCGTGCGGCGTACTCCCCGAGTGTGCCATTTTCGAGGCGGTGGAGCATCGCAAACATGGTGAACGTGGATTCTCCGGCCGATCGCCGAATGCGATTTTGGCGTCAGCGATCGGAGAATCCAGCCCCATTTAAAATGGCGTCCCAATCTCTCGCTGCAACAGGGGGTACTGGCGACGCAGGCCCTCTTTAGGCCCCTTATTCAACACGTGTTTCTCAGCGCTCGAGTGCCAGGAAACACGTGGTTAAATGTGCTCGCTCGGGGACTTTGTTTCCTTCGAATTATCTCTCCTCAGGGAACCCCCTTAATATAAGCATAAATACATGAGCCCAAACCTTTGCAATGCTTTAATTGCACCTCTGGCTGCCTTGCAAACAGGATTTTTAAAAACACGACTGCAGCGGTCATACGCACCGTAACCCAGACTTTTCATGCTGACTGCACCAAATATATACACGATAATATATCTGAAATCCCCACATTATAACTTGAGAGGGCGCAACTCCACATCATGTGTGACTGACCAGGCGTCTCTCCCGCTCTTACCACCGGCCATTGGCACGTTTGGAAGGATTTACAGGTGAACAATCAGCCTGTTTGGCCACGTTTTGAACGCACCTTTCTTGGCCGTCAGGTCCGAAGGTGGGACTCGAACCTGGAATTTCTGACTCAGAGCCAGGGACCTGACCCACTGCACCACAAGACCTCCCAGTAACCAATGGTTGATCCCTCACTCTGAGATTGTGATCCCTAGTTCTATTCTCCCCAGCCAGGGCAAACATTCTCCCAATATACACTCTGGGCAGGATTTTCCAGTCTCCCCTGTTGCCAGGATCATCCACTCCCACTGAAAGTCATTGGCTAGGCCACCGAATCTACTGTGGCGGGTCTCACCTCGACAGGCCGCAACATCCCTACCTCTCAAAAGCCCCTTAACCATTGTGCATTTCAATGCGACCGCTGCTCATTAATCTGAACACCAAGGTGGGAATTTCACGTGCTTCCTGCCCGCGGTGTGTTCCGGTCCCATCGAAGTCAACTCTCCACAGCGGGTTCTTTGGTGGCCACGCAAGAGGGGGCGGCATGTGTGGTGGGATAATTCCGGCCTAAGGAAAATAGGCCTGGGGTGAAATGTCCCAGTCCAGCCAGTGGAATGTTCTAGTCCAGCCAGTGGAATGTTCTAGTCCAGCCCGTGGAATGTTCTAGTCCAGCCCGTGGAATGTTCCAGTCCAGCCAGTGGAATGTTCCAGTCCAGCCAGGGGAATGTTCCAGTCCAGTCAGTGGAATGTTCTAGTCCAGCCAGTGGAATGTTCCAGTCCAGCCAGTGGAATGTTCCAGTCCAGCCAGGGGAATATTCTAGTCCAGCCAGTGGAATGTTCTAGTCCAGCCAGTGGAATGTTCTAGTCCAGCCAGTGGAATGTTCTAGTCCAGCCAGTGGAATGTTCTAGTCCAGCCAGTGGAATGTTCTAGTCCAGCCAGTGGAATATTCTAGTCCAGCCAGTGGAATGTTCTAGTCCAGCCAGTGGAATTTTCCTGGTCAGCCAGTGGCATGCATCACCACAGGATCCCATTCCTCGACTAATGGGAAGGGCAGGAAAATCCCAGCCCTCGTCTACTCAATTTTTCCTGTTATGGTACCTGAACCAGATCCCAATTCATATTGAGACCCCAACTATTTTTCAATTTGTAAACTGTGAGGAAAGGCATCTTCACTCCAGGAGCGATTCCACTGACGAGTATTAAAGGAAACTTTATTATTCACACAGAATTTATCGCATTGTATTCCAAGAGAAAAATGCCTTTTTATAATAGTTAAACAGTTCTATAAAAACAACGTAAGGTCTTTTCTAAATTTGTGAAGTGATTAGTGTAGCCGCTTAAAATGGCTAACTCCCGATTAGAATGGCCAAACCCCGATTTAAAATGGCGAACGGAAGAGGCTGATGGGAAAATCAGCCAACAGGACTCAAACAGATAGCTGCAGACAAAACTGTGTATTCGCCTCTGGGGAGGCCAGACAGAATCGATACCTGCAGCCATCAACACAACAACACACCAGCCATCTGCATAGGAAGTAGCAATCCCGGGAACAATATGCTACAAATTAGAAACACAAAGCCAACCCAGACTTTTCGGCGCCAGCAGGAGCTTACACAAAGAGAGGTGAATGACCACCCCTCGATCAAGGAATCGCTCCAGCATTGGAGAATATCGAACCAAGTGATTGGGACCAAGTCCAATCACTTGGAACCAGGTACAAGGTCCGCCCCGAGAGGCGGGAAGCCCCTGGGGACTATAAGAATAGGGGCAAGTTCAAATCGACCCTTCTCCTCCTCTGCACACCCTTCGAGACCCTTCTGCTGACCTTCTACAACAGCCGCAAGAACCGTAAGTCTTACTCCAACGCTCGCTACGAGATAGGCACTCCTGACTATCGACCTGTACCCGCTTTGAATCCCGCAGGCTCAGAACCCATACGAAAGGCCATTCGTTTTCCTGACCGGGTGGGCCATTTCCAAAGTTAAGTATTGGCCTGTTAGTTGTAGGAAGTAGCTTAGAAGTAGAATTAATGTATAAGTATTGATTACTGTATATAATAAATGTGCATTGATTTAACTCTTACTAAGCGGTGTGTTGGATAATTGATAATTACTCGGACTTGAACCACGTGGCGGTATCCGAAAGATACCTGGCGACTCAAGAGCAAAGGTGATAGAAGAAGAGTAATTAAACTAATGCTAAAACGAGCAACATTTTGGCGACTCCTGACGGGACCCGATCTAGAAGTGGAAAACCACTCCGGGAGAACCCAAGAAATTTTGAATTTGAATCCAATTGGAAACAGAAAACCACAAGTGTTCAAGCAGTTCTGATCAATAGTCATAATTCGGAAGTGTGTGTATGCATGCGTAACTAACAGGGCTAGAAGGTAAAACTGATCGATTTTTGTTGCGTCAAAACTGTCGGAAGTCTGTATTTTCGGAAAGTAGCGAAAGCCGTACCCGCATTTACAACACCGCCTTAGCCCCCTGTTCCAAATTTAGAAGAAGCAGTCGGATAGCAAAGATGGCCATGCAGGCAATGCAGCGCCTCATGAACCCTGAGGAATTTGCGGTCGCAGCGACCAGCAGCATTTGGGAGGAGGAAATCCGGAAATATCTCAAAGGCAAAGGATGGCCCCTGTGGAATGATTTCTGCGATAATGAGGAATCAGGCCCCGGGAGTATAGGACATACTTGGTGGGAGAACCTGAGCGAGATACACAAAAAGAGCTTGGAAAAAGCTCGCAAGCTGATGGCAATCGTGTCCTGTTTGGCACAATTGCGAGGCACAGAGGAGGTCGTCAAGACGCTCCGCAAAGAAGTTGAGGGCATACATCGGATGAGTAAAGTCGATGTAAGCGAAGTTGAAAAAGAGAATTTAGAATTAAGGAGGAAATTGGCAGCAAAAGATGGAGAGGTGGCTGACGCCAAACGGGCTCACCAGTCTTGTCTGGCGCATTTAAGCAGTTTCCAGTCGCAATATGAAAAGGCTTATCAGGACACGCAACGTGCAGTCCTGGTAAGAGAAGAGACAGAAAAACAGGTAGAGACGCTACAGAAACAGTGCAGTGATCTCAAGGCAGCGTTAAGAGCACTCCACGCTGCCACCACCGAACAAAGGCAGAGCACCATAGATCACGCAAAGTGCCGGAAGCAGAATGCAGAGCTGCAATCACTGCTTTTTGTTCAAAAAGGTTTTCAGGAAACCTTTGCGGATAAGTTAGACCAGGAAGACGGCCCTGATTGGGAAGAGTTACACGAAACAGCGCAGAGATATGTTCAGGGAACATGTGCGCAGGGAAAGCCCCAAAAGAGAAAAGCACCCCAACCCCCCACACAGCAGATAGTTCACGCTCCGATGAACCCTGTAACCACCCTCCGCACAGCCACACCGGACGATGCGGAATATCTATATTCCACCCCCTTAACAGTGACCCAATTACGGGACGCGTGCGAGAAGATCACACCGTTCCTCCCACCTCAGACCCCCACCATTTCTTTGCCACAGTTAGACGTCAGGCGCACATGTACGGCCTGGACGAGAGAGAGCATGTAAAGCTCATGGTTTTAAGTTTAGATCCGTCGGTAGCAGCAGCCCTTCCCGACCCACAGAATGTAGGAGGCACCCTTGCAGAAATGCATACCGCGATCCTGGATGCGATCGGGTATAACCAGGGTGACCCCGTAGATGGCCTCAATAAATGTAGGCAGAAGAAATCTGAGCACCCCACAGCGTTCGCTGGACGCCTGTGGATTCACTTCGCAGCAGTCTTTGGAGACGAAGACCGTGCCCATTTGTCCCCAGACAACATGGCCAAATGGACCCGCACCCTTATCTCCCATGCCACAGAAACAGGACAAACAGCTTGTGCGAATTACGACCCCTCAGAGGAAGCCCACAATGAGAAATGGGTTTTAAAAAGATTGTCCCGCGCCTGGGAGCAGTCTGTACAAAACAAACCCGCAGTTAAAAATCCCGAAGAACAGCAGGCAGAAGCAGACAAACCCGCAGTTAGGGAACCCGAGGAAGAGCAGGCAGACATGCATCCAGATAAAACGCACCAGAACCCCGCATGGGTAAACGAAGGAAGGAACAGCCCCCCACAGAAACCACCGGAATGTCACAATTGCGGACAATTAGGACATTACGCACAAGAATGTCAAGCCCCCCTGAAACAGCAACGGAATCAGCCCACAAATGCCCCCCGAACCAGCAAAGACACCAACAGACCCGACCCCCCCCACCCAGGGAACCATACCCAAGGGAACAATGCACCAGAGAGTCTGCTCCACCTTATGTGCCCCAGGGGTCATGTTACAACTGTGGGCAGCCAGGGCACTTGCCCGAGATTGCAGGAGACCCCCACCAGCTAGACTAGCCCCCAGATATGAAAGAGAACACCACCCACAGCAGCTACAAGGTCCCAGCTGCCCCATGCAAACTGGGAGCGCTTACCCACCACTTCTCATGGCAACGTTACCTCAGCAAGGCCACTTCATTTTTGTTTCACGCCTCCTTCCTTTCTTCTTCGGTCAAGCTGCACTCCCTTCATATGCTAATTACACCCCAGCCCAAAGGTGATTTACGATGTCCCGTATTCTGATGGAACCTGCAGAATGTTTTATGTTGTTAGTAAGTTTGTTTAATGTTGTATGTCCGACAGGAGTATGTTTCCACCCGCTTGTTCAGCGGAACTAGCTTATCTGCAGAAACTGGTCAAGAGACCACACGCTCGTTCAGAGGAACTAGCTTTTCAGCTGATACTTGTTCGGGTATCAGACGCCCGATCATAACTGCCCTTCTGGTTCGAAGGATAGAACCACTTCGGCAGCCCCACCACGATGACTACATTTTTGCCCGTTCTTGTCGGTTGCTCAGGCAGTGGAGAAACGGCTTGAGACCCGCCCTGCCTGGGGACCCCCCCGCTGGTCAACTACGCTTGGGTAGGAGAGATACGGCATTGGTAGCCGTCCTACCCGGGGACTCCATCCATCTCTTACCCGTCGCGACCCATACACACCTCATTTTGACATTTTTCATTTCAAAAAGTTTTGTTTGTTTCGGGAACCTTTAGGTTGCCGCCATCTGCTATTTACATCCTGGAACATTTGGATGGTAACTCAGCACTGGTTCATGATTGGGAAGTGTGCCGTGTCCTAAAATTTGTTTTTGGAAAAAAAAATAAGGGAGTCACACATAGTGACCAATTATAAAGGGAATAATTGGCACCAAAGGACAGACACACTAACATACCGGATATTAAACAAAGATAGTTACAGATACGATGCTTGTTCCTACAGAACTCCAGAAGCTCCAGGACCGGAGAAAATAAAGAGAAGAGAAGAAAGAGAAGGAACGAGAACAGCCATGAAGACTTCCTTCACCTTGATCAACACACTGTTTGTGGACATTTGGTTGCGCGTGAACGCGAACCCCATGACTTCAAACCCCCCAGCCGTTAATGTTTCACTGCCCCGCAGTACCCAGAGCCCAGTCACCAACGACACTGCATCATCCTGGTGTGCCAGGTTCATAACCTGGTACTCCCTGTCCTATGTGATCGAAACACTGTTCGCGTTGGTGATACTCTGCTGTGTAGTGCAGACTATGCGCCTACGTAAATGGAGGAGAGCCTACCGCGAAAACCCCGGTATATAGGATCAGATCCCCTATGTTCGGTTACGACCAGACCCCCGACCCCCGCGAATAAAATATTAAAGTGCATTCACTTGCGTTTATTGTTGTAAATAAAGAGATGTAAAAAAAAAACTTTTTCATGAGCAAAAATTGTACGATCCTGAGCTTGACTGCCAAGCCAGGAAAGACTGTATGCAATGCTGTGATTTTGTTGGATGTTTGAGGAAGGTAGGAAAATGGAATGTTTAGCGAGGGTAGTATATTAAGGATAAATTAGAGGTTCCAAGTTTATTGTTTTGTAATGCATGTCCCTGTCTGACATAGCGCCCTTAGAATTGTTAGTTGAATTTTTTTGTGCATAGGTCAATGCAGAGGCCATGTAGGAGGTGTGTTCCCCGGTCAGGGAATGGAAAGTAACAATCATGATGTGATCCTTCACGCTTCGCGTTAGGATCACAAGGAGGGTAGTGTAGCCACTTAAAATGGCTAACTCCCGATTAGAATGGCCAAACCCCGATTTAAAATGGCTGAAGAGGCTGATGGGAAAATCAGCCAACAGGACTCAAACAGACAGCTGCAGGCAAAACTGTGTATTCGCCTCTGGGGAGGCCAGACAGAATTGATACTTGCAGCCATCAACACAACAACACACCAGCCATCTGCATAGTAAGTAGCAATCCCGGGAACAGTATGCTACAAATTAGTAACACAAAGCCAACCCAGACTTTTCGGCGCCAGCAGGAGCTTACACAAAGAGAGGTGAATGACCACCCCTCAATCAAGGAATCGCTCCAGCATTGGAGAATATCGAACCAAGTGATTGGGACCAAGTCCAATCACTTGGAACCAGGTACAAGGTCCGCCCCGAGAGGCGGGAAGCCCCTGGGGACTATAAGAATAGGGGCCAAGTTCAAATCGACCCTTCTCCTCCTCTCCGCACCCTTTGAGACGCTTCTGCTGACCTTCTACAACAGCCGCAAGAACCGTAAGTCTTACTCCAACGCTCGCTACGAGATAGGCACTCCTGACTATCGACCTGTACCCGTTTTGAATCCCGCAGGCTCAGAACCCATACGAAAGGCCATTTGTTTCCCTGACCGGGTGGGGCATTTCCAAAGTTAAGTATTGGCCTGTTAGTTATAGGAAGTAGCTTAGAAGTAGAATTAATGTATAAGTATTGATTACTGTATATAATAAATGTACGTTGATTTCACTCTTACTAAGCGGTGTGTTGGATAATTGATCATTACTCAGACTTGAACCACGTGGCGGTATCCGAAAGATACCTGGCGACTCAAGAGCAAAGGTGATAGAACAAGAGTAATTAAACTAAGGCTAAAACGAGCAACATTAGTTTATTTTGATGATGTCATCCACACACCCAGTGACACACACAGTTACACACACACAGTTACACAACACACACAGTTACACACACAGTTACACACACACAGTTACACACACACACACAGTTACACACACAGTTACACACAGACAGACTTTGGATGAAAAACAGTTTCTGAGAATCTGCTCCGGTTCTGAACCGGATCTGGGAAAAGGTCGGGGGCTCAGGGTGTTGACATCATCCCTGACATCACAATGACTTGACCCCGTGATCAGGGTCAGAGGCAGAGGTCAGGGGTCAGAAACCGCCATTGACAACAGGTTGTCACTAAATGTGTTGTTTAATTTGCAAATTGTAAAATCCCAATCAGACTGTAAATAAAAACAACCCAAATAAAAATGTCAGAGAATTAAAATGAAAAGGAAATTAAATATCATGAACTTTCACCTGCATTGTAGTGCCACTTTCAGCCAGACGATGGTGATGTTGAGCTGTACAAAGTTCAGTGACGTTTTACAGCGCAATATCGCCACCTGCTGCTGGATACCTGGTACTGGCAAGAATACCAAAAACCCAAAATGCTTAAACACTCGCTGATCAGACAATTCAGTCAGGACCTTTCTTCACAACTGAAAGAGAATTGGATCAGAAACAATGGAGAGAAAATAAACACGATCCTGAACTTTCCACTTCTATGTTGCTGTCACACACCAAGACCCTATCGGGAAATTCCACCCAGCCGGTCTGGACAATATTCCAAAAAGCCCAGGTTGGGAGAGTGAATTTCCCAGTTTGGGATCCTGCTGTGTGTCAGGAGCTGAATTCACAAATCTGGGTCTGGATTCCGAATACAGAGAGGATAAGAATGACCTCCTGGTTAGGGCAGCACGGTGGCGCAGTGTTAGCACTGCAGTCTCATGGCGCTGAGGTCCCAGGTTCAATCCTGGCTCTGTGTCACTGACTGTGTGGAGTTTGCACAATCTCCCTGTGTTTGCATGGGTTTTGCCCCCACAACCCAAAGATGTGCAAGGTAGGTGGATTGAACACGCTAATTTGCCCCGTAATTGGAAAAAATGAATTGGGTACTCTAAATTTATACTTAAAAGAAGAATGACCTCCTGGTTTAATAACTGGGACATTGGTGGATAGTTAGAATGGGAGAATGAAAGTGAAATTAGACAGAGCAACACCACCTCCCCCTGGCTGACAATGGTATTGCAGCAATAAAATTGGATTTTTAAAACCAGTGCAGCAGCTCCTGGTGAGACTGGAACAACATGTTTCCCTGTTCAATTAACCAGCAGATCAAATTAATAACAAAAACAGAAAGTTCTGGCAAAATGTACAGCAGTTTCATTTTACTGTTTGTCTGCACGTTCTCCCTGCGTCTGCGTGGGTTTCCTCCGGGTGCTCCGGTTTCCTCCCACAGTCCAAAGACGTGCAGATTAGATGGATTGGCCATGATAAATTGTCCTTAGTGACCAAAAAGATTAGGAAGGGTTATTGGGTTACAGGGATAGGGTGGATGTGTCACACCCAGGACCCACATCACACTGCAGCTAAGCTCCCAGCAGACACACACTGCCCAGCCTCACCCCCATCTGTAGGACCTGCCCACACACAAGCCTCTAAGCATGGAGGCGATTGGAGGCACACGGTTACCCTCTCCACTCCACAACCAGGTGCCACCATGCTGGTGGGATAGCACACAGCCCACCCAGTGAGGAGACCCACAGTAAACCCCACTGGAGGAAACAGGACACAGGCCGCTGACACGGGTTTCGGCACCCACTGGTACCCCTGTCGATAGGGATGATCGGTGAGGATAGAGCCTCCCACATCACAGGCCCTGTCCCTCCTCCCTTCACTCCACCTTCCCTGTCCCTCCTCCATTCCCTGTCGCTCCTCCATTCCCTGTTCCTCCTCCCTTCCCTGTTCCTCCTCCATTCCCTGTCGCTCCTCCCTTTCCTGTGGCTCCTCCCTTCCCTGTGGCTCCTCCCTGCACTCCATCCCACTACCCCAGCTTCTCCTCCCTCCCTCCGAGGGTCCTACCAGCATCACCACAGGGTGTTGGCGCTGGGTTGGCAGTATCAGCGGGTCTTGTCCGCGGGACGGAGGATGATGGGAAGGCAGTGAGATTTGCGTGTACCAGGACCTGAATGCAGAGCTGGCCAAGAAGAGGGCAAGTTTCAATAAGGTCAAGGCGTCCCTCTACAAGAAGGGGGTGAAGTTTGGACTATTGTACCCGGCACGCCTATGGGTGACGTATGGGGCCGGGAACTATATTTTGGATCTTTGGAAGAGGCAGCGGTGTTTATGACAGACAATGGACTGGCAGGAGAAGGTAGACCTTGAACTCTGGTGGAAGGACTTTTGTTCGGGACCATTCCTGTTTTCCCTTGGTTTCTGGCTTCAGTTCTGTTTTTTTCTTTTTTGTTCTTTGTCAAGGGATGAGGGCGGCTGGTTTCTTTGTTCTGTTCCTATTGATTGTTTGCACTAATGTTTGAGCAGGGGGGAGGGGAGCAGGGGGAGGGGAGCGGGGGGGGGGGAGCGGGGCGGAGGAGGAGGTGTGTGGGCGGGTGAGGAAGGCAATCCGGGGGTATATAAACATCAACGATACGGGTGAGGTGTCGGCGGGTATGGTCTCGGAGGCGCTGGAGGAAGTTACCGGGGGAATTAATTTCTATTCAGGCACACCAGGAGAAGGCGGAGCAGGGGGGAGATAGAGAGGCTGGTGGGAGAAATCCTACAGGTGGACAGAAGGTTCGCAGAGAGCCCAGAGGAAGGGCTTTTGAAGGAACGCCAGAGGCTACAATTGGAATTTGGTCTCCTATCCACGGGCAAGGCGGTGGGACAGCTGAGGAGGGTGAGAGGGGCGGTGTGTGAGTACGGAGAATTAGCGAGCAGGATGCTCGTGCATCAGTTGTGGAAGCAGGAGGCGGCGAGAGAGATGGGGAAAGTGAGAGATACGGGGGGGGAAGGTGGTCTTGGATCAGGCGGGGGTGAATGGAGTGTTTTGAGATTTCTACAGCAAGGTGTATAAATCAGAACCCTCAGCCGGAGAAGAGGGGATGAGGCAATTTTTGGGAGGACGGGGAGCTGGTCAAGGGCCTGGGGGCCTCAATCGGGCTGGGGGAGGTAATGGAGTGGTGAGAGGCAATGCAATCGGGTAAGGCCCCGTGACCGGAAGGATACCCGGTGGAATTTTATAAGAAGTTTTCCGGGGTGTTGGGGCCACTGTTGGTAAGAGCATTTAATGAAGCAAAGGAGTTAGGAGTGCTCCCCCCGACGTTGTCGCAGGCGTCGGTCTCTCTCATTTTGAAGCAGGACAAGGACCCGGAAAACTGTGGATCATACAGACCAATCTCCTTATGGAATGTGGATGCCATACTGCTGGCAAAGATCCTGGCCACACGGATTGAGGATTGTTTCCCAGGAGTAATAGGGGAAGATCAGACGGGGTTTGTTAAGGGGCGGCACCAGCGACCAATATTAGGAGACTCTTGAACGTTATCATGATGCCTACAGAAGGGTGCGAGGTTGAGCTGATGGTGGCTATGGACGCTGAGAAGGCCTTTGATCGGGTGGCGTGGGGGTACTTATGGGAGGGCCTGGGATGGTTTGGGATTGGGCAGGGATTTGTGGACTGGGCCCAGTTGCTATATCAGGCACCTGTGGCGAGTGTGCGGACGAATTGGGTGAGGTCGGAGTATTTTAGGCTGTACCGGGGGACGAGGCAGGGGTGTCCACTCTCCCCACTACTGTTTGTCCCGGCCATAGAGCCCTTGGCAATGGTGCTGCGGGCACAGGAAGAGGGACAGCTCCACAAATTGAACCTGGGTAGGCGAGTAGAGAAGTTGAAGGGGGACCTCCGGAGGTGGGACGTGCTCCCCCTGTCTCTGGCGGGGAGGGTACAGACTGTGAAAATGACAGTCCTCCCGAGGTTGCCGTTTGTTTTTCAGTGTCTCCCAATTTTTTCCCCCAAGGTGTTTTTTCGGAAGATGAATGTGGTAATTTTGGGTTTTATTTGGGCCGGTAAAACCCCGCAGGTGAGGAAGGTGCTGCTGGAATCAGGCGTGGGGAGGGGGGCTGGCTCTTCTGAACTATTAACTTTTACCGGGCGGCGAATATATCAATGGTCAGGAAGTAGGTAGTGGGGGAGGGGTCGGTGTGGGAGCGAGTGGAGGCGGCATTCTGTAAGGTCACGAGTTTGGGGGCATTGTTAACGGCACCTCTGCCATTCTCGCCAGCTCGGTACCCCACAAGCCCGGTAGTAGTGGCAGCCCTGAGGGTGTGGGGACAGTGGCGGAGGCATGGAAGTGCCGAATAAGGGTAGGAAAACCGATGGCGTGAGGGCCGGGAAGGGCTGGTGGTGTGTTTTTCTAAGCCATGTTGGTTGGGGGTTGTGTTTGGGGGGATTGATGGTTATTTTGTTGTGGGTCCTGTTGAATGTTATTGTTGAAAAATGTTAAAATTCTAAATGCCTCAATAAAATATTTTCTGAAAAAAAAAGTTCCTGTCTTACCTCCTCTTCCGAGATGCTTCCTCCTGAAATAAAGAAAGCACAAATCTGAGTTGACAGAGACGGACTGCCTCGATCAGGCCTGTCCAACCTTTCCAGCTGGATGAGCCACATTTCCATTACTCACTCAAGGGTTGATGATCAAGTTTGGGTGAGAAAAGCTTTCACTCAACATTAGACATGAATGTGAAAAATATCAATGTCACCGCAATAAATTTCAAAAAAGAGGGATGACTAAAAATGTCCATTAAAAAATTCCAAGAAATAGAGTTCACCATGAAAACTTCAGTTTATCTTTTCACCTCAGGAGCAGAGCTGGAGAGAGACAGACTGGGCCCTAAATCCTGGTTGTCAAACAAGTGGTGGGGACCAGGCCTGAGCTGAGGGCTTGTTTTTCACTAACACTGACCTTGCCTCTGGGGGCACACATTCCGTGGTGGGCTTGGCGGAATTCATACAAAAGTGGGAGTAAAGGGCTGGAAGTGGATTTTCTTTCAGCCTGGGGATTTCCTCTTCTCCCCACCTGCTTTGTGGATGGGTGGTTGGGGAGGGAGGCTGAGGAAGGCAGAGTGTGTGTCCGGGTTCACACCCAGTCTCAGAGTTTCTGCTCTCGCACACTCAATCACCACACACACAGACTCTCTCACCATCACACACACTTACATCCATAGACACTCACACACACTCAATCACCCAGTTACCTACACACAGACTCACACACACACACACTTTCTACCTCACCTTTCCACAAAAACACTCTCTCAGACGCAGAGTGGGATTCTCCCCGACCCGGCAGGGGGTCGGAGGATCCCGCCCACAGACTCTATCTCATACACACTGTTATGGGCCAGGGTTTAAAAATCCAAAGTGTAGTCTGGAGTTCACCTGACCTATAACTTTTATGTTGAATTTGGCTAGGATGAGCACAAGAGCTTTCACTTAAGGTGTGATTTAACCATCTTCCCAGATACTTTAATCAAAACCAGCTTTATTCTAAGAACTTAGTTAACATTTATATAAACACACAGCAAGAATTTTTATCAATTACAAACATAAAGACACCCCACAGCTGCAGTAATCTATGTAAACACTGAATGGATTCCCCCTTAACTGTTTCAATTTAAAAACTAAATCCCACAAATCAAAACCCACTGAGATTGAGGCGGTGTCCAGGCATGGACCGCCATTGCTGTGGCCTGCAAAGCAGCCACCTTGCTGCGCACCCCACTGACCAACCTTGGCCATTGGTTCTGCAGAGTGAAACTGGCCTTATAGGTGCCCCCACCCCCTCACCTCTGCACCCCACCCTCCGCCATGCCGCCACACCTGCTGGCGGAGCACCAAGCGCCCCACCCAGGGAAATGCCCACTGTAACCCCTACGGAGGCGCCGGGAGGGGGACGCAAAGTGTACTGCTGGCAAGGGCTGTGCCAGCTGACGGTACCCCTGTCATCAGAGACGGGCGCCAGGGCCAGAAGCTTCACAGTGCTGGGCGCCGACGGGCCGGTGGGTGGGGGACAATGGGGGGCTGGGGCCACAGTGCCAATTGGGGCCACCATGTAGCCAGTTGGACCTGTCTGGGTACGGGGGTAAGCCCCATGCTAACATGTCATGTGAGAGTTCCTTTAAGAAATGGATGTTTAAGCAATGTACGGTGAAGAAAATAGTGATGTCAGAGAGTGAGTGGAGCTGAGCTCCATTTTGAGGCTAGTTCTGAGTTTTAGTTTCAGTTTTGAGACAGCAGCTTGGGTGTGACTGTGTTTTTGGCTGTGAGCTGCAGGAAGAAAAGCAAGGTGCTGGAGCTGAATCAACCAAGCTGATATATCTCTGCCATCCAATAGAAATTATGTATTAACTGTGACCTGGTGTGTTACTGTTTTTGTGAAGGTGAAGTCTTTTGGATGTGTAAAGGAACAGTTTGCAGGATTGGGTAGTGTTGTATTATTTTCGGGGTTATCTTTGAAGTAAGGGGTGTTAAGAGATCCAATGTTTATTTAAAAGGTTAATTTGAGTTCATGGAATAAACATTGTTTTGTTTAAAAACCACGGGCGAAATTCTCCGTTATCGGCGGAAACTCCGCCGATCGGCGCAAAAAACGGCGCAAATCCCACTTGCGTCACGTCATAAAAATGGGCCGATAGTCTGCGGCCCGAAATGGGCTAGCAGCGACGTAACGGGATCCGCGCTTGCGCAGTGGTTCACGCCGTGCAGCGTCATACGCGCTGCACGGCGTGACGGCTCATAAGGTCGCGCAGCTCCCCCCCACCCGACCGCAACAGCCGACCGCAACACCCGACTTGATGGCTGGCCGTCGCTCAGCCCCGAGGTTCGAGTCAAGCGATGTGGAGGCGCTCCTGGATGCGGTGGAGCAGAGGAGGGACGCCCTGTATCCCGGGCACGGCCGCAGAGTTGCCCCACGCCACAGCCGGCGTCTGTGGAGGGAGGTGGCAGAGGCCGTCACCGCTGTGGCCCTAACACCACGGACAGGCACCCAGTGCCACAAGAAGGTGAACGACCTCGTCAGAGCAGGCAGGGTGAGCGTCCCCCATATCCCCCATATCCCCTCTCCCCCAAATCCCCCCTCCCCCATATCCCCCCTCCCCCATATCCCCCCTCCCCCATATCCCCCATATCCCCCCTCCCCCATATCCCCCCCTCCCCCATATCCCCCCCATATCCCCCCTCCCCCATATCCCCCATATCCCCCCTCCCCCATATCCCCCCTCCCCCATATCTCCCATATCCCCCCTCCCCCATATCCCCCATATTCCCCCTCCCCCATATCCCCCCTCCCCCATATCCCCCATATCCCCCCTCCCCCATATTCCCCATATCCCCCCTCCCCCATATCCCCCTCCCACATATCCCCCCTCCCCCATATCCCCCCTCCCCCATATCCCCCATATCCCCCCTCCCCCATATCCCCCATATTCCCCCCTCCCCATATCCCCCCTCCCCATATCCCCCCTCCCCCATATCCCCCATATTCCCCCCTCCCCCATATCCCCCCCTCCCCCATATCCCCCCTCCCCCATATCCCCCATATCCCCCCTCCACCATATCCCCCCTCCCCCATATCCCCCATATTCCCCCCTCCCCCATATCCCCCCTCCCCATATTCCCCATATCCCCCCTCCCCATATCCCCCCTCCCACATATCCCCCCTCCCCCATATCCCCCATATCCCCCCTCCCCCATATCCCCCCTCCCCCATATCCCCCATATCCCCCCTCCCCCATATCCCCCCCTCCACCATATCCCCCATATTCCCCCTCCCCATATCCCCCATATCCCCCCTCCCCCATATCCCCCCTCCCCCATATCCCCCCTCCCCATATCCCCCATATCCCCAAGTGAATCCAGCCCTAACCTTAACCTCTGCAATGCACGCGCAACTGATGGCGTGCATTCATGTACCTGCCTAACACTGTTGCCTTTTACCCCTGCCACCACCCCCCCCCCCCCCCCAGGAGAAGCGCGCACACAACAATAGGGAGCATGTGAGGACTGGAGGATGGCCCGCTGATGAGAGGCCACTGACCGTACACGAGGAAAGGGCCCTGGAACTGGCTGGCGGACCTGAGGACCGGGAGGTTGCTGATGCAGAGGTCGGGGCCCCACGAGCAAGTGAGCCACCAACAGCCCGTCCCCATATCCCCCCTCCCCTATATCCCCCTCTCCCGTATCACCTGATCACTGCCTGATGTCTAACCATGCATGCTTCATTGTGTATCGCAGGACCAAACGTCCAGGCACCCATCCCCGCAGATGCAGACCGCCCGCAGGATGCCCCTCGGAGACCACGGGAGACGGAGAGACCCGCACCCTCCAGCATGCGACGCCCGCAGGATGCCCCTCGGAGACCACGGGAGACGGAGAGTCCTGGAGCAACAGGGAGACGACACCCCCGTCACGTGCGGGAGCGACCACCCAGCGATGAGGGGGGCAGCCACAGGCCCCCGTCACATCCGAGCCAGGACACCACTATCCAGGACACCCCTACCCGGGACACCACTACCCAGGACACCCCTACCCGGGACAGCACTACCCGGGACAGCACTACCCGGGACAGCACTACCCGGGACAGCACTACCCAGGACACCCCTACCCGGGAAGACGAAATACCGGACAGTGACTCAGAGTGGATGGGTGGAGACGAACCCCCACCCCAAAGTGCCATGGACTCAGAGTGGGACGAAGAGCACGACACAACGCCACTGCTGTCACCAACACCCTCCACCATCGCAGAAACACTCACCACGGTTGGGCACTTTAGTGATGAGGCGTCTGGTACACTCACTGGTGCGCACAACACAGCCGTCCCGGTACAGCAGGTGGAGGTAGGAGCAGCAGAGGGACCGGGCGGTCGGAGGGCAGCCCAGGCCAAGCGAACATCTGCCGCCCAGATGGATCCCGGGTTCCTGCAGTTACCACACCCACACATAGATCCGATGCAACCACCGACACGGAGACGAGCGAATAGGGTGACGGGTGGCTTGCGGCGGCTGCGGTCGCAGGTGGAGGAGTCCACCCGCGTCCAGGAGCTGGGAGTGGTCCCGGTCATGCGTGCCACCCAGGCTGACACCGCACGGGTGGCGTCCGCGGTGGAGGCAATGGGTGCGACGGTGTCAGACATGGGGAACGGTTTGCGAGGCCTGGGGCCTTCCGTGCAGGCGGCGTCTGTGGCCCAGGAAATGGCTGCCCTCTCACAGGAGGCCATGAGCCAGTGCCAGAGCCAGATGGCAGAGGCGCTCAACGCCATAGCCCAGTCTCAGCAGGCCATGGCCCAGTCTCAGCAGGCCATAGCCCAGTCTCTGCAGGCCATGGCCCAGTCTCTGCAGGCCATGGCCCAGTCTCAGCAGGCCATCGCTGAGGGCATCGGCGCCAGTGGCCATGTGCGAGCTGGTGTCGCACTGTCGCAGACAGGGTTCGACAACCCCCTGGGCTCCATGGCTGCAAACCTGCAGACCCCTGTCGATACCAGCACGGGCCTCCAGGACTGGCAGCGCCAGATGTCGGGGGCGCGTCGGATGGCCAGTCCGTTCGCATCCCCCACCCATGTAGAGGCCTGGGGGCCATCGGGCACCCCGAGGGAGGAGGAGGTGGTGTGGTCCGTCCCGGCTCCCTCTGTAGGGGAGGTCCCGGTACACCGCGACACCTCGGACTCCCCCCCTTCCGTCCCAGGTGCATCGGGTGGGCAACGGGCAGGACAGGCTGGCAGCTCGCCATCCCAGTCGCCCGGGCCGCAGCCTGGCCCATCTAGGCCAGGACGCCCCAGGAAACGGCCGCCAAAGGGATCCAGTGTCAGAGGGCAGGAATCACAGGAGTCCACCTCCAATTCTGCTGTACCGTCTGGGGAACCACGTAGACGTAGTCAAAGGGCCCGTAAGGCCAAACAATTAGACACTGAGTAAGTTGGCACGGGTGCAGGGCACAGATGAGTTTTAGGCGCTAGGGCACGTGCATGAACTCCTTTGGTTATTAAAGTCAATGTTACACCTACCGAAGCGGCCTTTGTGCTCTGTCCAAAGTGTGCGGGGGTGTCATGTACGTTGAGCGCAAGTGTGTGTGTGACAGGTGGTCTTACCTCAGCCCCAGGTGAGTCTGCCCCCTTCCCCCTGGGCCGCCATCAACATCCCCCGGGCAGAGGACGGGACCGTGCGCTGCAGTGTCACAGCCGCATGCAGGGATGGTCCGGGTGGATGGTGGTACTGTGGCCATGGGTCAGACATAGTCCAACGATGTAGAGCCAGGAGCTCATCGGAGGCGGGTTGTCATCATTCTCCATGGCCTGCGATAGACACGCGTCCACCCGCAACTGGGTGAGCCCGGCCCGTTGTGCCGCCGGTGGATCGGCAATTGGGAGTGGGGGGGTGGTGTGCATGCGGGTGGGGTGTGTGGGGTTGGGGAGGGGGGTGAGGGTGCTGGGTGGGTGGATGGGTGGGGGGTGTGGGTGGTCGGCTGTTGTCATGGTGTGCGGTCTGTGGCCATACTACCCGATTCCCACGCCCATCTAGTCAGTGAAGCGGGCGTCTATCAGTCTGTCCCGTGCCCGCTGGGCCAGCCGGTAACGGTGGACAGCCACCCGTCTGTGTCTACCCCGTCTGCCCTGACCATTGCCCCCATCCCCCTCATCTGGGGAGGACTGGGCCTCTTCCTGCTGCTCCTCCACTCCGCCCTCCTCTGCCTGCGGCACATCGCCCCTCTGCTGGGCTATGTTGTGCAGGACGCAGCACACCACAATGATGCGGCCGACCCTATCTGACCGATACTGGAGGGCGCCCCCAGAGAGGTCCAGGCACCTGAAACGCATCTTCAGCACGCCAAAGCACCTCTCGATCACTCCCCTTGTCACTACATGGGCATCATTGTAGCGGTTCTCCGCCTCATTGCGTGGCCTCCGTATAGGCGTCATCAGCCACGATCGCAATGGGTAGCCCCTGTCGCCCAGCAACCAGCCCCTCAGCCGGGGATGGCGTCCCTCGTACATGCCGGGGATGGATGACCGCGACAACACGAATGAGTCGTGTACACTGCCTGGGTGACGGGCGCAGACGTGCAGGATCATCATGCGGTGGTCGCAGACCACCTGTACGTTCATCGAATAGGTCCCCTTCCTATTAGTGAACACGGCCCTGTTATCTGCAGGTGGCTGCACGGCGACGTGCATCCCATCGATCGCGCCCTGGACCATGGGGAACCCGGCAACGGCAGAGAAGCCCACGGCCCGGCATCTTGGCTGGCCCGGTCCACGGGGAAGCGGATGTAGCGGTGCGCCATGGCATAAAGGGCATCTGTCACTGCCCGGATGCACCGATGCACCGATGTCTGCGATATGCCGGACAGGTCCCCACTCGGTGCCTGGAATGACCCCGTTGCATAAAAGTTCAAGGTTACCGTGTAAACTTGACGGACACGGGGAGAGGGTGTCCCCCGCCAGTGCCACGCGGTGACAGGTGTGCCAGCAGGTGGCAGATGTGTGCCACGGTTTCCCGGCTCATCCGGAGTCTCCTCCTGCATTCCCGGTCCGTGAGGTCCTGGTATGACTGCCGGGGCCGGTACACACGGGGCGCCCTCGGGTGCCTCCGTTGCCGTGGGGCCGCGACGTCCTCCTCCCCATCCTCGTCCTGTCGGTCAGGTGTCCCTCCAGTCTGGGCGGCTGCCGCCTGCCCCTCTGCGGCAGCCTGCGCCGCCTCTCTGGCACGCTCCTCCTCCTCCTCCTCCTCATCCAGGGCAACATAGACATGAGCGGCTGCCACCACGGCGGCCAACATCGCTGGATGGTCTGAAAACATGACGGCCTGGTGGGGGGGAGGGGAACGACGACATGTCATCATTGCCCATATCCCCTCCTCCCCCCAGCCAGGTGGCATGGACCGCATGGGTCCAACTGTTGGAGGCTGGCACCTGGCCAGGTGGACCAACTCATTTGCCCTCCCATCATCCACCCCGGCACGGACCCCCCCCAACCTCCACCCCGGCACGGACCCCCTCCCCAACCCCCAACCTCCACCCCGGCACAGACCCCCACCCCAACCCCCAACCTCCACCCCAGCACGGACCCCCCCCCAACCTCCACCCCAGCACGGACCCCCCCCCCAACCTCCACCCCGGCACGGACCCCCTCCACAACCCCCAACCTCCACCCCGGCACGGACCCCCCCCCCCAACCTCCACCCCAGCACGGACCCCCCCCCAACATCCACCCCGGCACGGACCCCCTCCCCAACCTCCACCCCGGCACGGACTCCTCCCCAACCTCCACCCCAGCACGGACCCCCCCCCCCAACCTCCACCCCAGCACGGACCCCCCCCCCAACCTCCACCCCGGCACGGACCCCCTCCACAACCCCCAACCTCCACCCCGGCACGGACCCCCTCCCCAACCTCCACCCCGGCACGGACCCCCTCCCCAACCTCCACCCCGGCACGGACCCCCTCCCCAACCCCCAACCTCCACCCCAGCACGGACCCCCCCCCAACCTCCACACCGGCACGGACCCCCCCCCCAACCTCCACCCCAGCACGGACCCCCCCCCAACCTCCACCCCGGCACGGACCCCCTCCCCAACCTCCACCCCGGCACGGACCCCTCCCCAACCTCCACCCCAGCACGGACCCCCCCCCCCAACCTCCACCCCAGCACGGACCCCCCCCCCAACCTCCACCCCGGCACGGACCCCCTCCACAACCCCCAACCTCCACCCCGGCACGGACCCCCTCCCCAACCTCCACCCCGGCACGGACCCCCTCCCCAACCTCCACCCCGGCACGGACCCCCTCCCCAACCCCCAACCTCCACCCCAGCACGGACCCCCCCCCAACCTCCACACCGGCACGGACCCCCCCCCCAACCTCCACCCCAGCACGGACCCCCCCCCAACCTCCACCCCGGCACGGACCCCCTCCCCAACCTCCACCCCGGCACGGACCCCCTCCCAAACCCCCAACCTCCACCCCAGCACGGACCCCCCCCCAACCTCCACCCCGGCACGGACCCCCTCCCCAACCTCCACCCCAGCACGGACCCCCCCCCCAACCTCCACCCCAGCACGGACCCCCCCCCACCCTCCACCCCGGCACGGACCCCCTCCCCAACCCCCAACCTCCACCCCGGCACAGACCCCCTCCCCAACCCCCAACCTCCACCCCAGCACGGACCCCCCCCCAACCTCCACCCCAGCACGGACCCCCCCCCAACCTCCACCCCGGCACGGACCCCCTCCACAACCCCCAACCTCCACCCCGGCACGGACCCCCCCCCCAACCTCCACCCCAGCACGGAACCCCCCCCAACCTCCACCCCGGCACGGACCCCCTCCCCAACCTCCACCCCGGCACGGACCCCCTCCCCAACCTCCACCCCAGCACGGACCCCCCCCCCCCAACCTCCACCCCAGCACGGACCCCCCCCCAACCTCCACCCCGGCACGGACCCCCTCCACAACCCCCAACCTCCACCCCGGCACGGACCCCCTCCCCAAACTCCACCCCGGCACGGACCCCCTCCCCAACCTCCACCCCGGCACGGACCCCCTCCCCAACCTCCACCCCGGCACGGACCCCCTCCCCAACCCCCAACCTCCACCCCAGCACGGACCCCCCCCCAACCTCCACCCTGGCACGGACCCCCTCCACAACCCCCAACCTCCACCCCGGCACGGACCCCCCCCCCAACCTCCACCCCAGCACGGACCCCCCCCCAACCTCCACCCCGGCACGGACCCCCTCCCCAACCTCCACCCCGGCACGGACCCCCTCCCCAACCCCCAACCTCCACCCCAGCACGGACCCCCCCCCAACCTCCACCCCGGCACGGACCCCCTCCACAACCCCCAACCTCCACCCCGGCACGGACCCCCTCCCGGCACTCCCCCGGAGCCCAGCCTACTCTAACCACCCCCCCCCCCCCCCGCCGCACACACACACAAGCCGAGACACACCTCTCCTCAGGCAATCAGTCTGCGGCCACGCCATTTCCTGCCCAGAGCCAACCCCCCAGGCCGTCACTCACCTCCTCGCTGGTCGGCATGAGCCTGGAGCACCGGGTCACGCCGATGAAAAGGAGGTTTGATTCACGTTGACGTGAACGGTCATCACGTCGACGGGACTTCGGCCCATCCGGAAGGGAGAATATCGGCAGGCCGAAGATTGGCTGCCTTGCGCAGACCCGTGACATTCTCCGCGGCAGCGGCGCCATTAACGCCCCACCGACTTTTCTCCCTTCGGAGACTTCGGCGGTAGGCGGGGGCGGGATTCACGGCGGCCAACGGCCATTCTCCGACCCGGCGGGGGGGTCGGAGAATGACGCCCCACGTGTCCATAATTGTAATACTTCACCTGGGGAACAAGCCGTGTGCTTCAAAAGCAACAATCCAGTAAAGGTGGGGGTTGGTTGAACTCCATGATACATTTTGGGCTTCTGAAAACACCTCTCCCATAACAAACATATCAACCTTTCACCCCCTGCAGACAATGGGTATTGGAGCACAACCAGCAATGATGGCCTTCCTGCTGGTCTCCGCAGCCCTGGGGATGTTCTGCGGCTGTACGAGCTGGAGCTGCTCGAGGAGGAGGAAGCCGCAGCAGTGGAACAGGAGGCAGCTGCCCACGATGGAGAGCCGGATGCCCTATAGGCCGAGGAGGAGGAGGTCAGGAGGATGCGCCGCATGAGGCCTCATGTGTACCGGCAGCGCCTGTGAACCGAGGACCTGTGGGACCGGACATGCCGTCGAAGACTCCGGCTCAGCAGGGAGACTGTGCAGCATATCTGCCGGATCCTGGCACACCTGGCACTGCAGGGGTATGGGGGAGGACACCCGCCCCCCGGTCACCCTGAACCTTTATGCCACGGGGTCCTTTCCGGCACTGAGTGGGGACCTGTCTGGGATCTCACAGACCTCGGTGCACAGGTGCATCCGTGCCACCATGGAGGCCCTATATGCCCAGGCGGCTCAATGAATCCATTTCAATGTGGACCTAGCCTCCCAGAATGCCCGGGCAGCGGGTTTCACCACCATCGCTGACATGCCCCCTACAAGCAGCTGCAGATGACAGGCCGCTCTCCACAAACCGAAAGGGGTCCATGTGACCATCAGCTGCACATCATTCACGTGTGCGGTTGATACCCGGGCCGTGTGCAGTACGCCTTCGTCCTGGCACCCTCGACGATTCAGACATGTTCAAGACGCCCCTCCCCACCGGCCGGGGGTTTGGCTCCTGGGATTCCCGCTGTGGTCGTGGCTGACGATGCGTATCCGAGTTCACAACCCGCCACCGAGACCCAGGACAATGACGCCGATGCAGCGACCAGGAGCATGATCGATCGGTGATTCCGCCTCCTGAAGATACGGTTCAGGTGCTTGGTCCGCTCTGGAGGGGCCTCCAATATGACGCTGGGAGGGTCGCCCGCATCATGGCGGCCTGCTCCGTCCTCCACAACATCGCGCAGCAGAGGGGCGACGTGCTGGAGGAGGGGGAGGGGGAGGGGGGAGATGGGCAGGACATGGAGCCCAGGCAGGCACGGGAGGCTGCACGATGTGTGCGCCAGGGCCAACGCGCACGGGATGCTCTGATTGCCTCCAGGTTCACTGACTTAGGGTGGAGATGGCGGAGGGGGCGGTGGAGGGACTGGTCAGGGGCACGGACTCCGCTTCCCACCCCCACACCTCTCCCCCCTCCCCTCAGCCAGACACCTCACCGCCTGCAACTCCCTCCGTGATACATACCTGCCCCACTACGCGGTGATGACAACCCGCTCTGTGATGGGCCCTGGTTCTCCGCATCGTTTGACAATGTCTGACTCCTGCCCAAGGTGACACTTTCCACCGTCCACCTGGGTGATCCCTGCCTGCGAGCTGGCCACACCATCACACGGTGCCATCGAATCCTTGGGGTGATGGTGGTGGGAACGGCCGAGGGTGCAGGGGGGGCAAGCTACCCACAAGGCCTGCTCATCTGCTCATTCTCCCCCGCACACACACACACCCCCCCCCTCCCCCCCGCACCCCTCTGTGGCCAGCCCAGTCCCCCACTCACACCCATCTGACAGAGCACCGAGGCAGGTTGTAGCAGTGTGAACAGCTGTTTAATTTGTGCCCTCGCTCCTATAACTAAACTGTGCCCTGCACCCGTGCCAACGTAACCGGTGTCTAACTTTCTGGCCTTACAGGCCCTAACACTACATCTTGGTGGATCACAGACAGGACATCAGGAGTGGAGGCGGCCTGCTGTGATTCCCGGCCTGTGACCTGGGTCTTCTGAAGCGACTGGGCCTGGATGGGCCCGGCTGCTGCCCGGGTGTCCCGGGTGGCGTGATGCCGCCCTGTTCTGCCTGCTGCCCACCAGATGCACCAAGAACAAGAGCAGGTGGGGGGGGGGGGCAAGGTGCTGTTGCACGGGTCCCATCACCTCCTCCTCCCTCTGGGTGTTCGATGGCCCCCAGGCTGCTCCGTGGGGCAGGGTACAAGCAAAGCTATCCACCGAGGCTCCCCTGCCACCTGGCCCTGCCAGTCCTGGAGACCCGCTCAGGTCTCGACCAGAGTCTCCACGGAGCACAGGGAGTGGACCATCTCCGTCTGGGCCTGCGCGACATCACCCATTGACTGTGTCACCACCTTCTGGGTCTGTGTCACATCAGCCAGTGACTGCGCCATTTCCCTCTGGGACTGGGCCACCTCCCTCTGAGTTTGTGCCACGGTGGTCAGCGCCTGGGCAATGCCGCCGACATTCCCAGCCATGGCCTGCTGTGACTGGGCCATGCTGAGGAGCGCCGCTGTAATTTCCAGCTGGCTCTGGCACATGGCTGCCTGTGAGAGGGCCGCCCTGTCCTGGGCCTCGGCCAGCGCTTGCACAGAATGCCCCAGGCCTTGGACATGCTGATCCATGGCCAAAAACCGTCGCCCCCAGTGCCTCCACCGCGGACGCCACCCGTGTGGTGTTGGCCTGGACGGCACCACCTCCTGCTCCTCCACACGGTTGGACTCCTCCAACTGCACCTGCAGATGCTGGATGTTCGCCGACAACCCTTCATGTAGTCCCTGGCTCTGTGACTGCACCTCCTCAATAAATGGGATCGTCCGTTCCAGAGGCCCGAAACCTATCTGGACGGCAGCTCGTCCCAGGGTTCAGGCTGCCCTCCGACCATCCGCCCCTCGGGAGCTCCAAACTCCACCTGCTGTACCGGGTCGACTGTGTGGTGCGCACCAGATGGTGTCCCAGGAGCCTCTTCACTAACATGCCCAACCGAGGTGAGTGTCTCTGGGATGGGGGAGGGGGTTGGAGACGCTGAGACGGAAAATCACTGTCACCTTCCGACCCGAGCTCCGGGGTCTCCTGAGTCTCGGGCGGATGGCTGGCATCTGGGCTTCTCTCCTCATCACTGCTTGGCCCATGGGGGGGGGGCGTGGGGGCTCTGGATGTGGCACTGGCTGGGGGCGGGGGACACTGGCTGGGGGCGGGGGACACTGGCTGGGGGCAGGGACACTGGCTGGGGGTGGGGGACACTGGCTGGGGCGGGGACACTGGCTGGGGGTGGGTGACACTGGCTGAGGGCGAGGGACACTGGCTGGGGGCAGGGACACTGGCTGGGGCGGGGGACACTGGCTGGGGGTGGGGACACTGGCTGGGGGTGGGGGACACTGGCTGGGGCGGGGGACACTGGCTGGGGGCGGGTGACACTGGCTGAGGGCGAGGGACACTGGCAGGGGGGCAGGGACACTGGCTGGGGGTGGGGGACACTGGCTGGGGCGGGGACACTGGCTGGGTCGGGGGACACTGGCTGAGGGCGAGGGACACTGGCTGGGGGGCGGGGGACACTGGCTGTGTCGGGGGACACTGTCTGGGGGCCGGGGCACTGGCTGGGGGCAGGGGACACTGGCTGGGGGTGGGGGACACTGGCTGGGGGCGGGGACATTGGCTGGGGGCGGGGACACTGGCTGGGGGCGGGGACATTGGCTGGGGGCGGGGGAACACTGGCTGGGGGCAGGGGACACTGGCTGGGGGCGGGGAACACTGGCTGGGGGCGGGGAACACTGGCTGGGGGCGGGGACATTGGCTGGGGGCGGGGGACACTGGCTGGGGGTGGGGGACACTGGCTGGGGGCGGGGGACACTGGCTGGGGGTGAGGGGTGGGGGTGGGGGTGAGGGTGAGGCTGGGGTGAGGCTGGGGGTGAGGGTGAGGCTGCGGATGAGGGTGAGGGCGAGGGTGAGGGTGGTGTTGGGGAGTTGTTGACACACGTGTCACGGGGAATGGTAACTGAGCAGGGTCTCACATCCTCGCCCGCGGCCGAACTCCACCCCGGCGACCTCCTTTTCTTAAGGGCCACCGACCACATCCAGGGCCCTCCGCTCTGCCACGGTGAGGGGCCGCAGGTCCGGGGGTCCTCCTCCAGTTATCCCCCCCTCCCGGCGGGTATTGGCGGCCTTCTCCTGGCGTGAGTGAAACAGAAAATGACCGTGTTAGACAGTCCGAGGCCTGCAGCCCAGGAGGTGGGTAGCTGGTGGACTCAGTGGCCAGTTCACCCGGCCATGGGGCCGGTATGGGAGCCGGCATGTGGTCAGGTTTGGGGTTGTGGGGGAGGGAGGGGGGGGGCGGGCGGGGTGGGGGGGGGGGGGGGCCAGGGGCACAGTGCTGCCGACTCACCCTGGCCGCCCTGAGGATGTCGTGCAGTTTTTTTCGGCCCTGCTGGCCGTCTGGCTGGTGTTGCCCACGGCGTTAACCGACTCTGCCAACTGCGCCAGGCACAGCGAATGGCGCCGGTTGGCAGCCTCCTTCCCGGGCCGGGCCACAGGGTCAACCGCCTCTCCTCCACCCCGTCCCGGAGGGTCCATTAATCATGAAGCTGCTCTCCTCGCTGCCATCTTGGTGACTGGGATGGTGTGTGTGAGGAGTGAAGTGTGTCTATGTAGCTGCAGCTTGTCAGCCTCCTGAGTGTCAATCTCAGGCCTGGCGAATCCAGCACCGTTTCTCATTGGAATCGATTGTGTTCCACGTGGCGTCGGTGCTAATCCCTCAACAGTTGCTGAATCGCTCCAGATGCGGCGCCAGTTTTGCTGTTGTGGAGCTCCACGAATCCTGCCCCAGAGTCAACACTGAGCCTCACGAACAGAGAATTCAGCCCAATGTAGTTACAAATATATCCAATAGGGAGTTCAGGAGAAGCGTCTTTACTGAGAGAGTGATGACAGTGTCGACCTCAGGATCACACAGTGTGTTTGGGGTGAAGGGTAAAGATATATTTAATGAGAAACTAGATAAGAACATGAGGGGGAAAGAAACAGAAGGGCATGTCGACAGGAATCAAGTGTTCCCGGAAATCCCACATCAATTTCCTGTCAGTTTCTCAAAACAGCTTCAGTTCTTCCTGATGTTCCTCACAGTGAAGTTTACTTTCCTTCTCTTTCCCATTCAGCTTTAATTTTCGAGCTTTCTCAGCCAGATTCAACAAAGAACAATACAGCACAGGAACAGGCCCTTCGGCCCTCCAAGCCTGTACCTGTCAAGATGCCAACCTTTGCCAAAACCCTCAGCACTTCCTTGTGCCGTATCCCTCTATACCCATCCTATCCATGTGCTTGTCAAGATGCCTTTTGTTTTGTTATAAAACATTTTATTGAGGCATTTATGGTTTTAAAACAACAAAAGACACAAGTGCAGATATTTTTTAAATTTTAGAGTCCCCAATTATTTTATTTTCCAATTAAGGAGCAATTTAGCGTGGCCAATCCACCTAACCTGCACATTTTTGGGTTGTGGGGGAGAAGCCCACGCAGACACGGGGAGAATGTGCAAACTCCACACAGACAGTGACCCAGGGCCGGGATTCGAACCTGGGTCCTCAGCGCCACAGTCCCAGTGCTAACCACTGCGCCACATGCCGCCCTGCATGTTCGCCCATAAACATAGTTCAACGCGTAACACACCAACACACCCCTCCATCTCCCACAGTTCTTGGCTAAGCTAGACCGACATAGTCTAACTCCCTCCCCCCTACCCCCACTTGCTCCCTGACCCCCCCAAGAAGTCGATAAACGGCTGCCACCTCCGAACAAATCCTAATGATGATCCTCTCAGGGTGAACTTGATTTTCTCAAGCCTGAGAAACCCATCCATGTCGCTAACCCATACGCCTGTTTTCAGGGGCTTTGAGTCCCTCCACGTGAGCAATATCCGTCTCCGGGCTACCAAGGAGGCAAAGTCCAAAACCTCAGCGTCTCTCGCCCCCTGGACTCCCGTGTCTTCCGACGCTCCAAAAATCACCTTTAACGCCCTGTACATGACATAAATTTAAAAAAATAAAACATCTGCAAATCCCGGCCTGAATCCCCTAACATGTGGACATGATTTGCGGGCCCTCCTGCACATCGCCCACACCTTCCTCTACCCCAAAAACCTGCTCATCTGGGCCACAGTCATGTGTGCCCGGTGAACCACCTTGAATTGTATCAGGCTGAGCCTGGCACATGATGGGGACGTATTGACTCGGCTCATGGCGCTGCCTCTACCCGCTCCCACACCGAGCCCTCCCCAACTACCCACTTCCTAATCATGGCTAAATTCACCGCCCAGTAGTAGTTCCTAAAGTTCGGCAGTGCCAGCCCTCCCTCCACTCGGCTCCGCTCCAGCAACATTTTCTTTACTCGCTGGGTTTGATGCGCCCACACAAACCAAGTTCACCCGCTTAAAAAAGGCCTTTGGAATAAAAATAAGGATACACGGAAAAGCTAACAAAAATCTTGGGAGAACCGTCACCTTTACGGTCTGTACCCTCCCCGCCAGTGACAACCGGAGCATGTCCCACCTCCGGAAGTCCTCCTTCATTTGTTCAACTAACCGGCCCAGATTTAATTTGTGGAGCTACTCCCATCTCCTTGCCACCTGAATACCCAGGTACCGAAAACTATCGTGAAGTACGCCACGCCGCCGGGGGGCCATTGCCAAAGGGCCGCTCAGAAATCCTCCGCTCACGACCGGCTGAGTTCCCGACGGCGTGGAACTAACCACCTATTGCCGGTCGGGATGCTCGCGTGGAGCTATGAAGCAATTGTGCTATCCACAATGCTACCGTGCTGCCCTATAGGCGGCTGGCGATTTAATGTGCGGGGGTTGAGGCTCGGGCGCATCATCGGGATGGCTCCACAGTCCGAGTCCGCCATGGAGCACGGCGCGGCCGCTGGAGGTCACCGCCGTGCGCAGGCGCGGCCTCTGACCCTGAAGTGCAGGGGCGCATATCTGCAGCAAAAGCTGCGAGATTCACTCCGGGTCCCTGCTAGCCCCCTGCAGGGCTGTGAATTCATGTAACCTTTTGCAGGAATTTCAGGAGTAAAACTCCACGGTTTTTACACCGGCGTGGGGACATAGCCTCAATAATGGAGAATCCAACCCCTTTTCTTCGGTCAACATCGATGCAAATTACTCATTTAGTACCTCGCCCATTTCCTCTGGCTCAACACATAGATTCCCCCCACTGTCCTTAAGTGGTCCAATCCTTTCCCTGGCCACCCTCTTGCTTTTTACATATCAATAAAAAGCTTTGGGATTCACCTTAACCCTACTTGTCAAGGACTTTTCATGACCCCCCCTAGCCCTCCTAATTTCCCACTTCACTACCTTCCTACATTCTTTCTGCTCCTCAAGAGTTTCCACTGTCCCCACGCTTCCAGACCAGACAAAAGTCTCCTTTTCTTTTTGACGAGGTTCACAATATCCCTTGTTATCCAAGGCTCCTTAAATTTCCCAGACTTATTCTTCGTTCTCTCAGGAACGTGACTTTTCTGAATCCTAATCAACTGTCACTAAGATCCGATTGGCTCTGAGGTTTCTTTCTGGAAACTCCTGTCTACATCCCGGGCAGGAGCTTCTCTCCTTTTCCCAACTTTGGGTGATACAGGAGCGGCAGAAGTTGTGTCCACACTCCAGTGAAACCGGATCAGTGAAGAAATCAAGACAAATGGGACAAATTACCTTCTCGGACAAACTTTTCTCCTGCTGTCTGGAAGCCATGTTCACACTCAGTACTTCCTGGTTCAAACCACTTTCAGTTCCAATGTCCCTGCTCTACTGCTGAACACATTCAGTTCAGTAATTCCCTCATGACGCCCACTGCAATCCTCAAGGAATTATTGTTATTTGCTGCTCTCGGTCCCGCCCACTTTGAGAGCTGGAGACATAACCCGGAGCAGAATGGAGAATAAACAGGGTTAGAGTGAACAACAGGGAATAATTGAACCCAGGCGATGGGAGTGAAGGTCTGTTGGTGGTGGGGGTGGCTGGAGAGAGGATGGGAGGAGGTGGGGATTGTGTCGTGTGAGTGACTGGCAGCCTGCTGCTCTCCTTCATATACTTCTGTCTCAAAGCAGCCCCAGGCACGGATGGTCAAGTTGTGTTTTACTTTGTGGGAAACACAAACTGAAACATATTGTCCAGCTCCTCCTGACCTTCCCTTTAAATCCACCATGATCCTCTCAATTGTCACTTTGGGAGCCACTCCACATAACTGAAGACCCTCATCCCTGGTCCCATTCTGGGAAATCTCCCCTTGCGCCATCCCTTCAGCCTTGACATCCTTCCCAAAGTGCGGTGTCCAGAATTAGCTGTAACCTCGGTGGACGAGCAGTGGAAATCCTGTCGGGTCTGTTGACACCAAGTTGTATGTAAATTATCAGACATGTCGACCAGTTTATTATCCAAACATTTTAACCAGATGCCCTTATTTGCGAGATGAACACAGGAGAAACACAGGTTTACAATTCAACCCACATTTATTCACAAAAACAATAAAACAGTTATTCTCCCAAATTACCCCAATTATAAACTGCCCAAGACTCTAATACTACCGTGCCGATGAACTCGATTGAGCTGCGGGTCCAATTCTCTGAGTCTCAGTCATCTTAGGGCTCTCGTCTGAGAAGCCAGGTCTCGTACGCCTCTTCCATCCATTCTCTGGTCCGCTGTTGAGTTTTCTCCCCTGACTCTGCGTCAATTCTGAGCTGGGGAGGGTCCCAGGACGTCACCATCTTTTCTCCCTCTTCGCGTTCTTCCAGAAGTTTCTCTGGCCCTCAGCCAATGAGGTCACTGGGTGGCGGTTGCAATATCCAATGGAGTTACCGATTGCATCGCTGTGGGAACCCAGACCAGAATGGGGCCGATTGTCTTCCGATCTCCTGTTTATAGAACAAGCCCAGGCATGCCCCAGCTGTGCGTATTCAGGCCCCTGACCTTCCCGTTGCTTGCCATTTTAACACAAGACCCTGCTCCTATGCCCACATGTCTGTTCTTGGCCTGCTGCAATGTTCCAGTGATGCTCAACGCAAACTGGAGGAACAACATCTCATCTTCCGGTTAGGCACGCGACAGCCTTCCGGTCTCAGCATCGAATTCAACAACTTCTGATGATTAGTTCTACTCTACCTCGATCCCTGTTTTCACTCCATTTCATTTTAATTGTCTTTTACCTTTTCTTTCTTTCTTGTCTTTCTTTATATATATTTACCCCCCCCCCCATCTTATCCACCTTTCCTTACCCTTTCTCCCCTTTGTTTCCCCCTTCCCCTCCCCCACATCTACATCTGTCACAGTTTACCCTCTGATGTTAGTTTCTCTGCTGTTTGGCCTTTCACACCTTTTGTTCTCTCCGGGGACTGCCATTAACACTCTTTCCCCTTGGTTTCTGTGGCTATTCGCACCCTGTTTCCCTGGGTTTCTGGGATTATGACTCATCTTTCATTCTCACTCCACAGTATAAATATTTCCCACTTTCTCTGTCTGTTAGCTTTGACAAAGGGTCACCTGGACTCGGAACGTTAGCTCTTTTCTTTCCCTACAGATGCTGCCAGACCTGCTGAGATTTTCCAGCAGTTTCTCCAGCATTTGGAGTATTGCGTGCAATTCTGGCCGCCGCATTATAGGAAGGATGTGGAAGCATTGGAAAGGGAGCAGAGGAGATTTACCAGAATGTTGCCTGGTATGGAGGGAAGATCTTATGAGGAAAGGCTGAGGGACTTGAGGCTGTTTTCGTTAGAGAGAAGAAGGTTAAGAGGTGACTTAATTGAGGCATACAAGATGATCAGAGGATTGGATAGGGTGGACAGTGAGAGCCTTTTTCCTCGGATGGTGTGATGTCTAGCACGAGGAGACATAGCTTTAAATTGAGGGGAGATAGATATAGGACAGATGTCAGAGGTAGGTTCTTTATTCAGAGAGTAGTAAGGGCGTGGAATGCCCTGCCTGCAACAGTAGTGGACTCGCCAACACTAAGGGCATTCAAATGGTCATTAGATAGACATATGGACGATAAGGGAATAGTGTAGATGGGCTTTAGAGTGGTTTCACAGGTCGGCGCAACATCGAGGGCCGAAGGGCCTGTACTGCGCTGTAATGTTCTATGTTCTAAGTTCTCTTTGCCCCAGCTGTTTGTCTCTGTCCTGTACATTCAAACTTGGCTGTTTGAATTCCATTCAGGCCTGTCTGTGGTTCTGACTGTGGTTCAGTTAAAGTATCCAATTGTCTATTGGCCATTTTACCACAATCATTTCTCCAGGGTCACTGTAGGTTCCCACTTAATTCAGTCCAGAGATCCCTCCATGGAAATGCAACCTCAAAGTTAGGCCATAATAAGACCATGAGGCAGAATTGGCCATTAAGCTCATCGAGTCTGCTCCGCTATTCAATGAGGTCATGGCTGATCTGATATAATCCTCCACTCCATTATCCCGCCCTAGCCCCAAAATCCTTGATTCTGGACTGGACTGTACGCAGAACAATATTTTTCACTGTAACTTATATGTACACGTGACAATAAAACAAATTCAACAAATCCAATCAAATCCGATTCCCTCGCTGATTAAAAATCTGTCTATCTCAGCCTTGAACATGCTTAACGACCCAGCCTCTACAGCTCTCTGCGGGGAAAAATTCCACAGATTCACTCCTCTCTGAGAGAAGAAGGGCGGAAATCTCCCTTCTGGGGACTAAGTCCAGGTGATGTCTAACTCGTGCCTTGTACAGTTTTAGCAAGATTTCCCTATTTTTCTCCTCCATTCCCTTTGAAATAAGGATCCACATTCCATTTGCCTTCCCCAGTACCTGCTGAACTTGCACGTTGTTTTTTGTGATTTATTCACGAGGACCCCCCAATCCCTCAGTGCTGCAGCTTTCTGCAGTCTCTCTCCATTTAAATAATATTCAGCTCCTTTATTCTTCCCACCAAAACATTTTCCTGCATTATATTCCATCTGCCAAGTTTTAGCCCACTCCCATACCTGCCTCTGTCCCTGTGTAGACTCTTTGTGTCATCCTCAACACTTCCCTTCCCACCTATTTTTTGTAATTTGCAAACTCGGCAATTCTTAATCAAATTGTAAACATGACAACAATTCACCTTTAAATGGTACCTCCCTCTCCTGGAGAGGGGGTGGGGGGGACGGGGACGTGGGTTATTCATGAGACCCAGTGTCCTTTTCTTCATTTCAGCGTTCAGTTGAATTCACAAAGAGGATCCAGTTTCAGTGTCAAGGATTCTAGATCAGTGATCATACAGCGGGGGGAGGGATTCTCCCTTAGCTGCCACCGAAATCGCCGTTAGCACCTCCGCGATTCTCCAGACCCGGTACCCTCCAGCACTTCCGCGATTCTCCAGACCCGGTACCCTCCAGCACCTCCGCGATTCTCCAGACCCGGTACCCTCCAGCACCTCCACGATTCTCCAGACCCGGTATCCTCCAGCACCTCCGCGATTCTCCAGACCCGGTACCCTCCAGCACCTCCGCGATTCTCCAGACCCGGTACCCTCCAGCACCTCCGCGATTCTCCAGACCCGGTACCCTCCAGCACCTCCGCGATTGTCCAGACCCGGTACCCTCCAGCACCTCCGCGATTGTCCAGACCCGGTACCCTCCAGCACCTCCGCGATTGTCCAGACCCGGTACCCTCCAGCACCTCCGCGATTCTCCAGACCCGGTACCCTCCAGCACCTCCGCGATTCTCCAGACCCGGTATCCTCCAGCACCTCCGCGATTCTCCAGACCCGGTACCCTCCAGCACCTCCCCGATTCTCCAGACCCGGTACCCTCCAGCACCTCCGCGATTCTCCAGACCCGGTACCCTCCAGCACCTCCGCGATTGTCCAGACCCGGTACCCTCCAGCACCTCCGCGATTCTCCAGACCCGGTACCCTCCAGCACCTCCGCGATTGTCCAGACCCGGTGCCCTCCAGCACCTCCGCGATTCTCCAGACCCGGTACCCTCCAGCACCTCCGCGATTCTCCAGACCCGGTGCCCTCCAGCACCTCCGCGATTCTCCAGACCAGGTACCCTCCAGCACTTCCGCGATTCTCCAGACCCGGTACCCTCCAGCACCTCCGCGATTCTCCAGACCCGGTGCCCTCCAGCACCTCCGCGATTCTCCAGACCCGGTACCCTCCAGCACTTCCGCGATTCTCCAGACCCGGTACCCTCCAGCACCTCCGCGATTCTCCAGACCCGGTACCCTCCAGCACCTCCGCGATTCTCCAGACCCGGTACCCTCCAGCACCTCCGCGATTCTCCAGACCCGGTACCCTCCAGCACCTCCGCCATTCTCCAGACCCGGTACCCTCCAGCACCTCCGCGATTCTCCAGACCCGGTACCCTCCAGCACCTCCGCCATTCTCCAGACCCGGTACCCTCCAGCACCTCCGCGATTCTCCAGACCCGGTGCCCTCCAGCACCTCCGCGATTGTCCAGACCCGGTACCCTCCAGCACCTCCGCGATTCTCCAGACCCGGTACCCTCCAGCACCTCCGCGATTGTCCAGACCCGGTACCCTCCAGCACCTCCGCGATTCTCCAGACCTGGGGCGTCATTCTCCGACCCCCCCCAGAGGGTCGGAGAATGGCCGTTGGCCGCCGTGAACCCCGCCCCCACCGGTTGCCGAAGTCTCCGAAGGGAGAAAAGTCGGCGGGGCGTTAATGGCGCCGCTGCCGCGGAGAATGTCACGGGTCTGCGCAAGGCAGCCGATTTTCGGCCTGCCGATATTCTCCCTTCCGGATGGGCCGAAGTCCCGTCGACGTGATGACCGTTCACGTCGACGTAAATTAAACCTCCTTTTCATCGGCGTGACCCTGTGCTCCAGGTTCACGCCGACCAGCGTGGAGGTGAGTGACGGCCTGGGGGGTTGGCTCTGGGCAGGCGATGGCGTGGCCGCAGTCTGAATGCGTGAGGAGAGGTGTGTCTAGGGTTGTGTGTGTGTGTGTGTGCAGCGGGGGGGTGGGGGGGGGGGGGTGGTTAGAGTAGGCTGGGCTCCGGGGGAGTGCCGGGAGGGGGTCAGTGCCGTGGAAGGGGATGGGGGGGTCCGTGCCGGGGAGGGGGACGGGGGGGGGTCCGTGCCGGGGACGGGGATGGGGGGTCCGTGCCGGGTTGGAGGTTGGGGGGGGGGGTCCGTGCCGGGGTGGAGGTTGGGGGGGGGGTCCGTGCCGGGGAGGGGGATGGGGGGTCCGTGCCGGGGTGGAGGTTGGGGGGGGGTCTGTGCCGGGGAGGGGGATGGGGGGTCCGTGCCGGGGTGGAGGTTGTGGGGTCCGTGCCGGGGTGGAGGTTGGGGGGGGTCCATGCCGGGGAGGGGGATGGGGGGTCCGTGCCGGGGAGGGGCATGGGGAGTCCGTGACGGGGTGTAGGTTGGGGGGGGTCCGTGCCGGGAAGGGGGATGGGGGGTCCGTGCCGGGGTGGAGGTTGGGGGGGTGGACCGTGCCGGGGAGGGGGATGGGGGGTCCGTGCCGGGGTGGAGGTTGGGGGGGGTCCGTGCCGTGGAGGGGGATGGGGGGTCCGTGCCGGGGAGGGGGATGCGAGGGCAAGTGAGTTGGTCCACCTGGCCAGGTGCCAGCCTCCAACAGTTGGACCCATGCAGTCCATGCCACCTGGCTGGGGGGAGGAGGGGATATGGGCAATGATGACATGTCGTCGTTCCCCTCCCCCCCACCAGGCCGTCATGTTTTCCGATCATCCAGCGATGTTGGCCGCCGTGGCGGCAGCCGCTCATGTCTATGTTGCCCTGGATGAGGAGGAGGAGGAGGAGGAGGAGGAGCCTGCCAGAGAGGCGGCGCAGGCTGCCGCAGAGGGACAGGCGGCATCCACCCAGGCTGGAGGGACACCTGACCGACAGGACGAGGAGGGGGAGGAGGACGCCGCGGCCCCACGGCAACGGAGGCACCCGAGGGCGCCCCGTGTGTACCGGCCCCGGCAGTCATACCAGGACCTCACGGACCGGGAATAAAGGAGGAGACTCCGGATGAGGCGGGAAACCGTGGCACACATCTGCCACCTGCTGGCACACCTGTCACCGCGTGGCACTGGCGGGGGACACCCTCTCCCCGTGTCCGTCAAGGTTACGGTGGCCCTGAACTTTTATGCAACGGGGTCATTCCAGGCACTGAGTGGGGACCTGTCCGGCATATCGCAGACATCGGTGCATCGGTGCATCCGGGCAGTGACAGATGCTCTATATGCCATGGCGCACCGCTACATCCGCTTCCCCGTGGACCGGGCCAGCCAAGATGCCCGGGCCGTGGGCTTCTCTGCCGTGGCCGGGTTCCCCATGGTCCAGGGCGCGATCGATGGGATGCACGTCGCCGTGCGGCCACCTGCAGATAACAGGGCCGTGTTCACCAATAGGAAGGGGACCTATTCGATGAACATACAGGTGGTCTGCGACCACCGCATGATGATACTGCACGTCTGCGCCCGTTACCCAGGCAGTGTACACGACTCATCCATCCCCGGTATGTACGAGGGACGCCATCCCCGGCTGAGGGGCTGGTTGCTGGGCGACAGGGGCTACCCATTGCGATCGTGGCTGATGACGCCTATACGGAGGCCACGCAATGAGGCGGAGAACCGCTACAATGATGCCCATGTAGCGACAAGGGGAGTGATAGAGAGGTGCTTTGGTGTGCTGAAGATCTGTTTCAGGTGCCTGGACCTCTCTGGGGGCGCCCTCCAGTATCGATCAGATAGGGTCGGCCGCATCATTGTGGTGTGCTGCGTCCTGCACAACATAGCCCAACAGAGGGGCGATGTGCCGCAGGCAGAGGAGGGCGGAGTGGAGGAGCAGCAGGAAGAGGCGCAGTCCTCCCCAGATGAGGGGGATGGGGGTAATGGTCAGGGCAGACGGGGTAGACACAGGTGGGTGGCTGTCCACCGTTACCGGCTGGCCCAGCGGGCACGGGACAGACTGATAGACGCCCGCTTCACTGACTAGATGGGCGTGGGAATCGGGTAGTATGGCCACAGACCGCACACCATGGCAACAGCCGACCACCCACACCCCCCACCCATCCACCCACCCAGCACCCTCACCCCCCTCCCCAACCCCACCCACCCCACCCGCATGCACACCACCCCCCCCCATTGCCGATCCACCTGCGGCACAACGGGCCGGGCTCACACAGTTGCGGGTGGACGCGTGTCTATTGCAGGCCATGGAGGATGATGACAACCCGCCCTGCGGTGAGCTCCTGGCTCTACATCATTGGACTATGTCTGACCCATGGCCACAGTACCACCATCCACCCGGACCATCCCTGCATGCGGCTGTGACACTGCAGCGCACGGTCCCGTCCTCTGCCCGGGGGATGTTGATGGCGGCCCAGGGGGAAGGGGGCAGACGCACCTGGGGCTGAGGTAAGACCACCCTCACACACACACTTGCGCTCAACGTACATGACACCCCCGCACGCTTTGCACAGAGCACAAAGGCAGCTTCTGTCGGTGTAACATTGACTTTAATAACCAAAGGAGTTCATGCGCGTGCCCTAGCCCCTAAAACTCATCTGTGCCAACTTACTCAGTGTCTAATTGTTTGGCCTTACGGGCCCTTTGACTACGTCTACGTGGTTCCCCAGACGGTACAGCAGAACTGGAGGTGGACTCCTGTGATTCCTGCCCTCTGACACTGGATCCCTTTGGTGGCCGTTTCCTGGGGCGTCCTGGCCTAGGTGGGCCAGGCTGCAGCCCGGGCGACTGGGATGGCGAGCTGCCAGCATGTCCTGCCCGTTGCCCACCCGATGCACCTGGGACGGAAGGGGGGGAGTCCGAGGTGTCGCGGTGTACCGGGACCTCCCCTTCAGGGGGAGCCGGGACGGACCACACCACCTCCTCCTCCCTCGGGGTGCCCGATGGCCCCCAGGCCTCTACATGGGTGGGGGATGCGAACGGACTGGCCATCCGACGCCCCCCCGACATCTGGCGCTGCCAGTCCTGGAGGCCCGTGCTGGTATCGACAGGGGTCTGCAGGTTTTCAGCCATGGAGCCCAGGGGGTTGGCAAACCCTGTCTGTGACAGTGCGCCGCCGGCTCGCACATGGCCACTGGCGCCGATGCCCTCAGCGATGGCCTGCTGAGACTGGGCCATGGCCTGCTGAGACTGGGCCATGGCCTACAGAGACTGGGCTATGGCGTTGAGCGCCTCTGCCATCTGGCGCTGGCACTGGCTCATGGCCTCCTGTGAGAGGGCAGCCATTTCCTGGGCCACAGACGCCGCCTGCACGGAAAGCCCCAGGCCTCGCAAACCGTTCCCCATGTCTGATACCGTCGCACCCATTGCCTCCACCGCGGACGCCACCCGTGCGGTGTCAGCTTGGGTGGCACACATGACCGGCACCACTCCCAGCTCCTGGACGCGGGTGGACTCCTCCACCTGCGACTGCAGCCGCCGCAAGCCACCCGTCACCCTCTTCGCTCGTCTCCGGGTCGGTGGTTGCATCGGATCTATGTGTGGGTGTGGTAACTCCAGGAACCCGGGATCCATCTGGGCGGCAGATGTTCGCTTGGGCTGGGCTGCCCTCCGACCGCCCGGCCCCTCTGCTGCTCCTACCTCCACCTGCTGTACCGGGACGGCTGTGTTGTGCGCACCAGTGAGTGTACCAGACACCTCATCACTAAAGTGCCCAACCGTGGTGAGTGTTTCTGCGATGGTGGAGGGTGTTGGTGACAGCAGTGCCGTTGTGTCGTGCTCTTCATCTCACTCTGAGTCCATGGCACTTTGGGGTGGGGGTTCGTCTCCACCCATCCACTCTGAGTCACTGTCTGGTATTTCGCCTTCCTGGGTAGTGCTGTCCCGGGTAGGGGTGTCCTGGGCAGTGCTGTCCCGGGTAGTGGTGTCCCGGGTAGTGGTGTCCCGGGTAGTGGTGTCCTGGGTAGTGGTGTCCTGGGTAGTGGTGTCCTGGGTAGTGGTGTCCTGGCTCGGATGTGACGGGGGCCTGTGGCTGCCCCCCTCGTCGCTGGGTGGTCGCTCCCGCACGTGACGGGGGTGTCGTCTCCCTGTTGCTCCAGGTCTCTCCGTCTCCCGTGGCCTCCGAGGGGCATCCTGCGGGCGTCGCATGCTGGAGGGTGCGGGTCTCTCCGTCTCCCGTGGTGTGCGAGGGGCATCCTGCGGGCGTCGCATGTTGGAGGGTGCGGGTCTCTCCGTCTCCCGTGGTGTGCAAGGGGCATCCTGCGGGCGTCCCTGGAGGGTGCGGATCTCTCGGTCTCCCGTGGCCTCCGAGGGGCATCCTGCGGGCGTCGCATGCTGGAGGGTTCATGTCTCTCCGTCTCCCGTGGCCTCCGAGGGGCATCCTGCGGGCGGTCTGCATCTGCGGGGATGGGTGCCTGGACGTTTGGTCCTGCGATACACAATGAAGCATGCATGGTTAGACATCAGGCAGTGATCAGGTGATACGGGGGAGGGGGATATAGGGGAGGGGGGATATGGGGACGGGCTGTCGGTGGCTCACTTGCTACTACGCCCCCGACATCTGCATCAGCAACCTCCCGGTCGTCAGGTCCGCCAGCCAGTTCCAGGGCCCTTTCCTCGTGTTCGGTCAGTGGCCTCTCATCAGCGGGGCCTCCTCCAGTCCTCACATGCTCCCTATTGTTGTGTGCGCGCTTATCCTGTGGGGGGGGGGGGGTGGCAGGGGTAAAAGGCAACACTGTTAGGCAGGTATATGAATGCACGTCATCGGTTGCGCGTGCATTGCAGAGGTTAAGGTTAGAGCTGGATTCACTTGGGGATATGGGGGAGGGGGGATATGGGGGATATGGATGAGGGGGATATGGGGGAGGGGGGATATGGGGGATATGGGGGAGGGGGGATATGGGGGATATGGGGGAGGGGGGATATGGGGGAGGGGGGATATGGGGGAGGGGGGATATGGGGGAGGGGGCATATGGGGGAGGGGGATATGGGGAGGGGGGATATGGGGGAGGGGGTATATGGGGAGGGGGTATATGGGGAGGGGGATATGGGGGAGGGGGATATGGGGATATTGTGGAGGGGGATATGGGAGAGGGGGGATATGGGGGAGGGGGGATATGGGGGAGGGGGGATATGGGGGAGGGGGAATATGGGGGAGGGGGGATATGGGGGAGGGGGGTTTATGGGGGATATGGGGAGGGGGGATATGGGGGATATGGGGGAGGGGGATATGGGGGAGGGGGGATATGGGGGATATGGGGGAGGGGGGATATGGGGGATATGGGGGAGGGGGGATATGGGGGAGGGGGGATATGGGGAGGGGGGTTTATGGGGGATATGGGGGAGGGGGGATATGGGGGAGGGGGGATATGGGGGAGGGGGGATATGGGGGATATTGTGGAGGGGGGATTTGGGAGAGGGGGGATATGGGGGAGGGGGGATATGGGGGAGGGGGATATGGGGGAGGTGGGGATATGGGGGATATGGGGGAGGGGGGTTATGGGGGATATGGGGGAGGGGGGATTATGGAGGATATGGGGGAGGGGGGATATGGGGAGGCTCACCCTGCCTGCTCTGACGAGGTCGTTCACCTTCTTGTGGCACTGGGTGCCTGTCCGTGGTGTCAGGGCCGCAGCGGTGACGGCCTCTGCCACTTCCCTCCACAGACGCCGGCTGTGGCGTGGGGCAACTCTGCGGCCGTGCCCGGGATACAGGGCGTCCCTCCTCTGCTCCACCGCGTCCAGGAGCGCCTCCACATCCCGTGACTCGAACCTCGGGGCTGAGCGACGGCCAGCCATCCAGTCGGGTGTTGCGGTCGGGTGTTTCGGTCGGGTGGGGGAGCAGCGCGGCCTTATGAGCCGTCACGCCGCGCAGCGCGTATGACGCTGCACGGCGTGAACCACTGCGCAAGCGCGGATCCCGTTACGTCGCTGCTAGCCCATTTCGGGCCAGAGACTTTCGACCCATTTTTCCGACGTGACGCAAGTCGGATTTGCGCCGTTTTTTGCGCCGATCGGCGGACTTTCCGCCGATAACGGAGAATTTTGCCCCTGCTACCTCCAGCACCTCTGCGATTCTCCAGACCCGGTACCCTCCAGCACCTCTGCGATTCTCCAGACCCGGTACCCTCCAGCACCTCCGCGATTCTCCAGACCCGGTGCCCTCCAGCACCTCCGCGATTCTCCAGACCCGGTACCCTCCAGCACCTCCGCGATTCTCCAGACCCGGTACCCTCCAGCACCTCCGCGATTCTCCAGACACGGTACCCTCCAGCACCTCCGCGATTCTCCAGACCCGGTACCCTCCAGCACCTCCGCGATTCTCCAGACCCGGTACCCTCCAGCACCTCCGCGATTCTCCAGACCCGGTACCCTCCAGCACCTCGGCGATTCTCCAGACCTGGTACCCTCCAGCACCTCCGCGATTGTCCAGACCCGGTACCCTCCAGCACCTCCGCGATTCTCCAGACCTGGTACCCTCCAGCACCTCCGCGATTGTCCAGACCCGGTACCCTCCAGCACCTCCGCGATTCTCCAGACCCGGTACCCTCCAGCACCTCCGCGATTCTCCAGACCCGGTACCCTCCAGCACCTCCCCGATTCTCCAGACCCGGTACCCTCCAGCACCTCGGCGATTCTCCAGACCTGGTACCCTCCAGCACCTCCGCGATTCTCCACACCCGGTACCCTCCAGCACCTCCGCGATTCTCCAGACCCGGTACCCTCCAGCACCTCCGCGATTCTCCAGACCCGGTGCCCTCCAGCACCTCCGCGATTCTCCAGACCCGGTACCCTCCAGCACCTCCGCGATTCTCCAGACCCGGTACCCTCCAGCACCTCCGCGATTCTCCAGACCCGGTACCCTCCAGCACCTCCGCGATTCTCCAGACCCGGTACCCTCCAGCACCTCCGCGATTCTCCAGACCCGGTACCCTCCAGCACCTCCGCGATTCTCCAGACTCGGTACCCTCCAGCACCTCCGCGATTCTCCAGACCCGGTACCCTCCAGCACCTCCGCGATTCTCCGTCTCCGATGGGCCGAGTGGTTCACTTGTGCTTTTAAAAATGGTGAAACCGGCATCGTGGCTGCTGAGGGAGAGAGAGGGGTACGGAATATGTCCATCATCACCATAGCTGTTGAGTTCGGGAGTGAGAGCTGGGACCTTAGAATCAGCGCGGGAATTTTGAAAAGCGCGGGGGCTGCGAGACAGAGGGGACCATTTAAAAGGTCGCTGTCTGTGGTGAGGTGAGTACAGATTAACTTACTTGCCTTGCAGGTCAGCTGTTGAGTTCGGGAGTGAGAGCTGGGACCTTAGAATCAGCGCGGGAATTTTGAAAAGCGCGGGGGCTGCGAGACAGAGGGGACCATTTAAAAGGTCGCTGTCTGTGGTGAGGTGAGTACAGATTAACAACTTGCTTACCTTGCAGGCCAAGTCGATTTCAGCAGGAGCGGAGCAGGTTAGTCCATTTCTGCGGGGGCAGTGCGGAAGTGATTTCTGGGAGGTAAGTTTCTCCTTTAAATAAATTTTTAAAAAAAAAAATTCTAGTGTTTAAGGTGGGAACAGGAAGTCGACCCGCGGACGTCTGGGAAGACCCTCACCAATAAATTCTGGTGGAGAGGAAACCCGAGACACTACACGTGTAGTGTCTCCCACCCGCCCTCCTCCTCTAACCTAATAATAAAACCCTTTGGTGTGAGGTAAGTACCATATTTTATTATTGTTATTAATAATTTTTATTCTTTATTTTTTTTTTATATATAAATTTTTTTTTAAATTTAGTTGTTAGCCAGATCTTGGTAGAAAGTTAGAGGAATGGCAGGGAAGGGAGTGCAATGTTCCTCCTGCAGGATGTTTGAGGTGAGGGATGCCGTTAGTGTCCCTGCTGATTTTACCTGCAGGAAGTGCTGCCATCTCCAGCTCCTCCAAGACCGAGTTAGGGAACTGGAGCTGGAGTTGGAAGAACTTCGGATCATTCGGGAGGCAGAGGGGGTCATAGATAGCAGCTTCAGGGAATTAGTTACACCAAAGATTGGAGATAGATGGGTAACTGTAAGAGGGACGGGGAAAAAACAGTCAGTGCAGGGATCCCCTGCGGTCGTTCCCCTGAGAAACAAGTATACCGCTTTGGATACTTGTGGGGGGGGCGACTTACCAGGGGTAAGCCATGGGGTACAGACCTCTGGCACAGAGTCTGTCCCTGTTGCTCAGAAGGGAAGGGGGGAGAGGAGCAGAGCATTAGTAATTGGGGACTCTATAGTCAGGGGCACAGATAGGAGATTTTGTGGGAGCGTGAGAGACTCACGTTTGGTATGTTGCCTCCCAGGTGCAAGGGTACGTGATGTCTCGGATCGTGTTTTCCGGGTCCTTAAGGGGGAGGGGGAGCAGCCCCAAGTCGTGGTCCACATTGGCACTAACGACATAGGTAGGAAAGGGGATAAGGATGTCAGGCAGGCTTTCAGGGAGCTAGGATGGAAGCTCAGAACTAGAACAAACAGAGTTGTTATCTCTGGGTTGTTGCCCGTGCCACGTGATAGTGAGATGAGGAATAGGGAGAGAGAGCAATTAAACACGTGGCTACAGGGATGGTGCAGGCGGGAGGGATTCAGATTTCTGGATAACTGGGGCGCTTTCTGGGGAAGGTGGGACCTCTACAGACAGGATGGTCTACATCTGAACCTGCGGGGCACAAATATCCTGGGGGGGAGATTTGTTAGTGCTCTTTGGGGGGGTTTAAACTAATGCAGCAGGGGCATGGGAACCTGGATTGTAGTTTTAGGGTAAGGGAGAATGAGAGTATAGAGGTCAGGAGCTCAGATTTGACGTCGGAGGAGGGGGCCAGTGTTCAGGTAGGTGGTTTGAAGTGTGTCTACTTCAATGCCAGGAGTATACGAAATAAGGTAGGGGAACTGGCAGCATGGGTTGGTACCTGGGACTTCGATGTTGTGGCCATTTCGGAGACGTGGATAGAGCAGGGACAGGAATGGATGTTGCAGGTTCCGGGGTTTAGGTGTTTTAGTAAGCTCAGGGAAGGAGGCAAAAGAGGGGGAGGTGTGGCGCTGCTAGTCAAGAGCAGTATTACGGTGGCGGAGAGGATGCTAGATGGGGACTCATCTTCCGAGGTAGTATGGGCTGAGGTTAGAAACAGGAAAGGAGAGGTCACCCTGTTGGGAGTTTTCTATAGGCCTCCAAATAGTTCTAGGGATGTAGAGGAAAGGATGGCGAAGATGATCCTGGATATGAGCGAAAGTAACAGGGTAGTTATTATGGGAGACTTTAACTTTCCAAATATTGACTGGAAAAGATATAGTTCGAGTACATTAGATGGGTCGTTTTTTGTTCAGTGTGTGCAGGAGGGTTTCCTGACACAGTTTGTTGACAGGCCAACAAGAGGTGAGGCCACATTGGATTTGGTTTTGGGTAATGAACCAGGCCAGGTGTTGGATTTGGAGGTAGGTGAGCACTTTGGGGACAGTGACCACAATTCGGTGACGTTTACGTTAAGGATGGAAAGGGATAAGTATACACCGCAGGGCAAGAGTTATAGCTGGGGGAAGGGAAATTATGATGCCATTAGACGTGACTTGGGGGGGATAAGGTGGAGAAGTAGGCTGCAAGTTTTGGACACACTGGATAAGTGGAGCTTGTTCAAGGATCAGCTATTGCGTGTTCTTGATAAGTATGTACCGGTCAGGCAGGGAGGAAGGTGCCGAGCGAGGGAACCGTGGTTTACCAAAGAAGTGGAATCTCTTGTTAAGAGGAAGAAGGAGGCCTATGTGAAGATGAGGTGTGAAGTTTCAGTTGGGGCGATGGATAGTTACAAGGTAGCGAGGAAGGATCTAAAGAGAGAGCTAAGACGAGCAAGGAGGGGACATGAGAAGTATTTGGCAGGAAGGATCAAGGAAAACCCAAAAGCTTTCTATAGGTATGTCAGGAATAAGCGAATGACTAGGGACAGAGTAGGACCAGTCAAGGACAGGGATGGGAAGTTGTGTGTAGAGTCTGAAGAGATAGGCGAGATACTAAATGAATATTTTTCGTCAGTATTCACTCAGGAAAAAGATAATGTTGTGGAGGAGAATGCTGAGCTCCAGGTAAATAGATTAGATGGCATTGAGGTAAGTAGGGAAGAGGTGTTGGCAATTCTGGACAGGCTGAAAATAGATAAGTCCCCGGGGCCTGATGGGATTTATCCTAGGATTCTCTGGGAGGCCAGGGAAGAGATTGCTGGACCATTGGCTTTGATTTTTATGTCATCATTGGATACAGGAATAGTGCCAGAGGACTGGAGGATAGCAAATGTGGTCCCTTTGTTCAAAAAGGGGAGCAGAGACAACCCCGGCAACTATAGACCGGTGAGCCTCACGTCTGTAGTGGGTAAAGTCTTGGAGGGCATTATAAGAGACAAGATTTATAATCATCTAGATAGGAATAATATGATCAGGGATAGTCAGCATGGCTTTGTGAAGGGTAGGTCATGCCTCACAAACCTTATCGAGTTCTTTGAGAAGGGGACTGAACAGGTAGACGAGGGTAGAGCAGTTGATGTGGTGTATATGGATTTCAGCAAAGCGTTTGATAAGGTTCCCCACGGTAGGCTATTGCAGAAAATACGGAGGCTGGGGATTGAGGGTGATTTAGAGATGTGGATCAGAAATTGGCTAGCTGAAAGAAGACAGAGGGTGGTGGTTGATGGGAAATGTTCAGAATGGAGTTCTGTCACAAGTGGAGTACCACAAGGATCTGTTCTGGGGCCGTTGCTGTTTGTCATTTTTATCAATGACCTAGAGGAAGGCGCAGAAGGGTGGGTGAGTAAATTTGCAGACGATACTAAAGTCGGTGGTGTTGTCGATAGTGAGGAAGGAAGTAGCAGGTTACAGAGGGATATAGATAAGCTGCAGTGCTGGGCTGAGAGGTGGCAAATGGAGTTTAATGTAGAGAAGTGTGAGGTGATTCACTTTGGAAGGAAAAACAGGAATGTGGAATATGTGGCTAATGGAAAAGTTCTTGAAAGTGTGGTTGAGCAGAGGGATCTAGGTGTCCATGTACATAGATCCCTGAAAGTTGCCACCCAGGTTGATAGGGTGGTGAAGAAGGCCTATGGAGTGTTGGCCTTTATTGGTAGAGGGATTGAGTTCCGGAGTCAGGAGGTCATGTTGCAGCTGTACAGAACTCTGGTACGGCCGCATTTGGAGTATTGCGTACAGTTCTGGTCACCGCATTATAGGAAGGACGTGGAGGCTTTGGAACGGGTGCAGAGGAGATTTACCAGGATGTTGCCTGGTATGGAGGGAAAATCTTATGAGGAAAGGCTGATGGACTTGAGGTTGTTTTCGTTAGAGAGAAGAAGGTTAAGAGGAGACTTAATAGAGGCATACAAAATGATCAGAGGGTTAGATAGGGTGGACAGTGAGAGCCTTCTCCCGCGGATGGAAATGGCTAGCACGAGGGGACATAGCCTTAAACTGAGGGGTAATAGATATAGGACAGAGGTCAGGGGTAGGTTCTTTACGCAAAGAGTAGTGAGGCCGTGGAATGCCCTACCTGCTACAGTAGTGAACTCGCCAACATTAAGGGCATTTAAAAGTTTATTGGATAAACATATGGATGATAATGGTATAGTGTAGGTTAGATGGCTTTTGTTTCGGTGCAACATCGTGGGCCGAAGGGCCTGTACTGCGCTGTATTGTTCTATGTTCTATGTTCTATGTTCTATAGTTTACTGACAGGTTGCTGGCTGGGGGCCTTCTGCCAGGGCCGGGGGGAGTACTAGGGGGTGGCTAGGAGATGGGCTGTAGGGTTGGGGTGGGCGGGCACAGGACACCATTGCCGCAGCCGGCAAGGCCGCCACGTAGCTGCGCCAACCGCTGACTGCCCACTTTGAACCTGGTGCCAGGGGTCGTATAGGTGTCCCCCCAGGGCACCCCCCCTGAGTGCCCTCTGGCCCCAAATGACCCACAGCTGTGTGGGCACACTCCAGCACAAGCAGTGCCATGTTTTGTCTGGAGTAAGTATGTGTGGGGAGTGTAATGTGTATGTGTGGCTGCAGCTTGTCAGCCTCCCGAGTGTCGAATCCCGCACCGTTTTTCATTGGAATAATTGTGTTCCACGAGGCCCCGGTGCTCGGCCCTGAATGGAAGCCGAATTGGTCCAGGGGCGGCGCCGCTTTTTCTGTCGTAAAAGTCCACAGATTCTCCGCGGCGTCGACACTTCGGGCTGGGTTCTCCCATTTTGTGGCTAAGTGCCGACGGCGGCATGGAAACCGTGGCGTTTTACGACGCCAAAATCGGCGCCCAATCCTCACCGATCCTGGGACCGGTGCAGGGCCAGCAGCCGCGGTGGGTGAAACTCCCGGCTCCCACGACACAAACGGCTGAGGAATGGCCGGGTCCGTGACGCGCAGGCGCATGGCGACGACCAGCTTTAGCTGCCGATACGGCCCCGCCAGCCGTGCGCGGAACAACCTGCCAAATACTGCCCCCATGGCTACCCCATGGCCACCCCCGGCAGTCCCCCCTCGCCCTCGCGGAAGCCCCCCCCCAGCCAGCAGCATGCCTCCCGGCCGACTGTGGCACCGCTGGTCACAGTCCGCAGCCCCCACTCCGGGTTCCCAACCGCTGAGACTACATTTTGATAAGATCCTTCACAAGAGGTTAGTTGGCAAAAATTAAAGCACATGGGATTGTGGGAATGTACGTGGATCAGGAATTGGTGACAGACAGGAAACAGAGTGGGAATCAATGGATCTTTCCCGAGTCAAGGCAGTGACTAGTGAGGTACCACAGGGGTCAGTGTTTGGGCCCCAGCTGTTCACGATATATAAACACAACCTGGATGAGGGAACCAAATGTAACATTTCCAAGTTTATGGATGACACAAAACTGGGTGGAATTGTGAGTTGTGAGGAGGATGCAAGGAGGCTTCAAGGTGATTGAGACAAGTTGAGTGAGTGGACAAACACATGGCAGATGCAGGATAACGTGGCTAAATGTGAAGTTATTCACTGCGGTGTGAAAAACAGAAAGGAAGAGGATTATTTAAATGGTGATGTATTGGGAAGTGTGGATGTACAAAGGGATCTGGGTCCTTGTTCACCAGCCAATCAAAGTGGAGAGGCAGCTGCAGCAAGCAATTAGGAAGGTGAATGGTTTGTTGGCCTTCATTGTGAGAGGATTGGAGTTCAGAAGTAGGGATGTGTCACTGCAGTTATACAGGGCCTTGGTGAGACCACACCTGGAGTATTGTGAGCAGTTTTGGTCTCCCTGCCTGAGAAAGGATTTACTTGTCACAGAGGGAGTGCAGCGGAGATTCACTCGGCTAATACTGGGGTTGGGGGGACAGTGCAATGAGGAGAGAATGATTCGACTGGGCCTGTGTTCACTCGGGTTTAGAAGGATGAGAGGAGATCTGATTGAAACGTATAAAATTCTAACAGGGCTGGACAGACTAGATTCAGGGAGGATGTTTTCCCTGGTTGGGGAATCTCGAACCAGGGGACACAGTCTCAGGATACGGGGAAGACCATTCAGGACTGAAATTAGGAAATATTTCTTCATTCAAAGGGTTGTGAACCTGTGGAATTTTTGACCACAGGAGGTTACCACAAGTCACTGAATATATTCAAGAAAGAGACAGATAATTTTTACATTTCAATGGCATCAAGGGGTATGGGGATAAAGCGGGAATGTGGCATTGAGATAGCGGATCAGACACAATCATATTGAATGGTGGAGCAGGCTCGAAGGGCCGAATGGCCTACTCCTTTTTTATATGTTTCTGTGTTTATGTGTGGGGTTTGTGGGGGGGGGTCCCCTGTGCTTGTGGGGGGTCGGGTTGCCCCTGTGCTTGTGGGGGAGGGGGTTCCCCGTATCCGTGGGGGGTGGGGCTGTATTATTTTAACACAGATCAGGGAGCCCCGATCTCGGTGGAGCCGGCGTTGCCGGATCTATCAGGCCCCGCCCTGCCAGCGTGAGGGTGAAAACCACGGCCATAGATTTTCTGAGCTCAGAGTGCCAGAGAATCTGGAGAGAAAACTCAGCTGTGCAGCTGGAGAGCTACACACCGGCTTTCTCTCTCTAACCAGCTCTCTGTGCACAGAGAGCAAAATCCCACCCAATGCGTCAAAGAGCAGCACGGAGTTACTTCCTTATGGATTGTGAAAAAGGGTCAGGAATGACCAGGATGCTGAAGAGAATGGAGATTCTCGTCATTCACAAAAAGTCCCATCTGGTCAGTGTGTGAAATAGTCCCTCCGAATCAAACTGCCTCTGCCCGGCTTCACACACCGATCCCTGTTTGGGCAGAGATGTGAAAGTGAGTGTCTGCCTCCTCAAAACCAGACCGTTCCCGATTGGCAGCTTTGATTGGCAGCCTGCCCTGGAGAAGGAAAACTCTGATTTGAAACCCCAGCCATGGGTCAAATAGTAAAGTCTTCATTGGCTGACAGTGCGGAAGGAGACAGACAAGACCAATGGTCTGGATGTAGAAAGAGCTGCTGAGGCCCTCCAGCTTGTTTGGTATCGAGGAAAAGGACAAGTGTAAAGTTAAAAGCTGCAGCCTTTCAGCTGCTACACTGTGACACACATTACACCAGTGCAGCAATAGCTGCCTCAGAGCAGAGAGCGGCTCTGTACAAACCTCACCCACTTCAATATACTCACTGTGCAGCTTGTTCAACAAATCAACTCAACCAACACCCCCATCATCAGCACGGTAGCATTGTGGATCGCACAATTGCTTCACAGCTCCAGGGTCCCAGGTTCGATTCCGGCTTGGGTCACTGTCTGTGCGGAGTCTGCACATCCTCCCCGTGTGTGCTTGGGTTTCGTCCGGGTGCTCCGGTTTCCTCCCACAGTCCAAAGATGTGCAGGTTAGGTGGATTGGCCATGATAAATTGCCCTTAGTGTCCAAAATTGCCCTTAGTGTTTGGTGGGGTTACTGGGTTATGGGGATAGGGTGGAGGTGTTAACCTTGGGTAGGGTGCTCTTTCCAAGAGCCGGTGCAGACTCGATGGGCCGAATGGCCTCCTTCTGCACTGTAAATTCTATGATCTATGATCAGTAGGAAAAGCCCTGAGGGCTGGGGGAGGAGTCAGCCAGCACCAGAGACATTTCAGACTCGCTTTTAAATCAAATATTATTCTTGGAAAAATTTCAGACAACCTTGTAATTCTCCAAAGCTGATTTTTATCAACAAATCTTCATTTTCACAGTGAAACAAGTTTCAGTCAAAATTCATAACAAATAAATACCAAACATCCAACTTGAGTTGTAGTCAGGCTGGGTTTACGTAAAGGGACAGGTCAGGAGGAGCTGGACAATATGTTTCAGTTTGTGTTTCCCACAAAGTAAAACACAACTTGACCATCCGTGCCTGGGGCTGCTTTGAGACAGAAGTATATGAAGGAGAGCAGCAGGCTGCCAGTCACTCACAGGACAAAATCCCCACCTCCTCCCATCCTCTCTCCACCCACCCCCACCACCAACAGACCTTCACTCCCATCGCCTGGGTTCAATTATTCCCTGTTGCTCCCTCTAATCCTGTTTACTCTTGATTCTGCTCCGGGTTTTGTCTCCAGCTCTCAAAGTGGGCAGGACCGAGAGCAGCAAATAACAATAATTCCTTGATGTAGAGATGCCGGCGTTGGACTGGGGTGGGCACAGTAAGAAGTCTGACACCAGGTTAAAGTCCAACAGGTTTGTTCCGAATTGCTCTCTGTCGGAGCACTGCTCCTTCCTCAGGTGAATTCCTTGAGTATTGCAGTGAACATCATGAGGGAATTACTGAACTGAATATGTTCAGTAGTGGAGCAGGAACATTGAAACTGAAAGTGGTTTGAATCAGGAAGTGCTGAGTGTGAACATGGCTTCCAGAGAGCAGGAAGAAAGTTTGTCCGAGGATTTAATTTGTTCCATTTGTCTTGATTTCTTCACTGATCCGGTTTCACTGGAGTGTGGACACAACTTCTGCCGCTCCTGTATCACCCAGTGTTGGGAAAAGGAGATAAACTCCTGCCCGGAATGTAGACAGGAGTTTCCAGAAAAAAACCTCAGAGCCAATCGGATCTTAGTGAATCTGTCTGAGAAAGCTCGAAAATTAAAGCGGAATGGGAAAGAGAAGGAAAGTAAACTTCACTGTGAGGAACATCAGGAAGAACTGAAGCTGTTTTGTGAAACTGACAAGAAATTGATCTGTCTGATTTGTAGAGATTCGCGGGAACACAAATCTCACAACTTTCTGCCGATTGTAGAAGCTGTTGAAATCTACAAGGTAAAAGGGAACAGATTTGATCCCCTGATTGTCTGATCACATTTTCAGGATCTAACACTTTTATTTTCTGATTTTCTCTCCCAATCCCAGGATGGGGTGAAATCTTCCTTCGATTCTCTCACAGAGAAGAAATCGACGGTTCTAGAAATGGAGCAGCAGCAGAAACAGAAGATTTCCCAAATTAGGGTAAAGTCTCCCTGTGCTGAGCTTCCAAATTTAATCCATTATTTTGTTGTTTTTATTACAGAAACATATTATTTTTAATGTTTCTTCTTATAGAAACAGTCGGTCAGTCTGCAGAGCCACATCACATCCGAGTTCACTAAAATGCACCAGATTCTCACTGAGAAAGAGCAGCGTTTCATCCGAGATCTCAGGGAAGAAGAGGAAAAAATTCTAAAACCAATGGAGGAAAATCTTTGTGAAATTCAGGAGAATTTAAATTCTATTCAGGAGAAACTCTCAAAGTTGGAAAACCAGTTGGAACAAAAAGACGGAGTGAGATTTCTGAAGGTGAGGGATTATATTTCAGTTTAGTTCAGTGAAAGTTCACAGTCACAACATGATCCACACGAGCCTCCTCCCATCCTACTTCATTTCCCTGTCAATATATCCTTCTGTTCCTTTCTCCCTCGTGTGTTTATCCAGCCTCTCCTTAAATGTATCCCTGGCTTTCCCTGGGTGGGTGGAATTTAATGTTGTTCCCCCCAGGGTACATTTAGTCAGGGTGTGGGGTGAGTGGAAGGGGACATGGGGAATGACACTGTGGAGTTTCTGTTGTCTTTCCATCTCTACACAGATTAAGTCCGTGGTGGTAAGTCTTGTGGGACAGCCTTCCTGTAACCAATTCAGCCCCTTAACAGGGCCATGAATGTTCTCATCCTGCTGTCACTGGTATTCCCCCAGCAATGAGCAGGGGTCTCACAATACGGGAAGCCTGAAAATCAAACCCTGTTGGGGTTACTGGTGGGATTCTGGGAGGGGGTGAGGGAGAGGTGGTGGGATTGAGGATGTAGCGGGAATGCCCTTGTTCAGTTGCACTGTGTACCTGATTGAGGGACTGTAAGAGGTTCACGCTCCCGTTTCCTCTGACTGATGGTTCTTGACTTGAGGATTTTATAAAGGACAAAATTACACAGACACGGGGATTGGCTCAACCACAAACTTGTTGTTTAGTGAAAACACTCCCAACACCCGAATACAAAGAGCTGTAAATAGTGTAAATAACATCACACAGCATTTAATTGGTTTTCCAATTTAAATCCCGCCACAATTTAACCTCGGCTTCCACATAAACACACAAATCACCACAACTTATTAAAAAGCCTCTCCTGAAAATCCACAGACAAAACCCCACATTTCAGCCCAAACGTTCCTCAATTCAAACCCAAATCCCCCCAGGATTTGGATGTTACACTGAAGTTATTTTAAAACCTCAGCCCCAATCCCCCTTGGATTTGGCTGATAAATTACAATTCCCCACCCGGCTGCTCCTTCTGGTGTGAATTGTAGGCCCGGGAGCCAGGTTGACCGTTCTTGACCCTCCTTCTTGACTGCAGTGCCAGACCCTTGGATCTTGTCCTTTTAATGATGATTCTTATCGGAATATCACAAACACATTTCCTGAAGCCATCCTGCTGGAGGGTCAGTGCTCAGCACCTTTCAATCTCTTTACACAGTCATTTTCAATCCCAGGGTCGGGGCGTTCCCGATCGCGGGAAGTGGGACCCTCATAAAATCCAACCCATGGGGTTTAAACTGAATTGGAAAAGCAGCAGTTAATGATGTTGGAATCAGGTTTAAACTGGCTTCACAGACTCATTAATGAGACTAATTAACTTCCTGCCGCTAGTCCGGTGCATTGACCCCTTCCCGACTCTGACTTAATCCCGGGAGGTTTTCCTGCCATCGACAGACTGAGCCGTGTCTCTCGTGTGATTCCCTATGTCCGGACACCATGCTCGCTGCTGTGACAGACTGGAGTAAATTCCACCCCGTGTGACAGTGAGTTCCACATTCCCATCACTCTCTCGGCAAAGAAGTTTCTCCTGAACTCCCGATTGGATTTATTTGTAACTTTATTGTTGTGTTATGTAATTTGGAAGAACACAAGCTGCCACTTGATGCAGTTTTGAGTAAAGGTTGCTCCAAACTTTGAAGTGAGTTGAATGTGTTTTATTGAACTATTAGCACAGTTCTCAATGAGTTCGACTCTCTGCTAATCTAAATGTAGTAACTCAGTCTAACTGAACCAGCCTTGCTCTAAGCCACGTGCTGGGGTGTGATGCTGAGGATACACCCTGTCTCACTCTGTAGATGTTGGTCTGTGGAAAGAGGCGGGGTGTGAGTGCCTCATCCCTTTTATAGTGAGATACCACCCCTCAGTGTCCTGACTGCTCATTGGTCGTGTCCAAATTCTATGTGTTCATTAGCTGCATGTTTGCATATCATAGAACATACTGTGCAGAAGGAGGCCATTCGGCCCATCGAGTCTGCACCGACCCACTTCAGCCCTCACTTCCACCCTAATCCCATAACCCAACAACCCTCCAAACCTTTTTGGACACTAAGGGCAATTTAGCATGGCCAATCCACCTAACCTGCACGTCTTTGGACTGTGGGAGGAAACCGGAGCACCCAGAGGAAACCCACGCAGACACGGGGAGAACGTGCAGGGTCCGCACAGTTAGTGACCCAGTGTGGAATCGAACCTGGGACCCTGGCGCTGTGACGCCACAGTGCTAGCCACTTGTGCTACCGTGCTACTATATCATGACATATATTATGTTTCTATCCCGATTTCTGGATTCTCTACAGTGCAAACATCTTCACTGAATCTATCAAACCCGACCACTTTCATCATTTGAAAGATCTCTATCAGGTCTTCTCTTTTCTCCAGTAAAGTTGATCAATCTTTGCTGTTAGTTGAAGCCTCTCAGTTGCTGTCAATCTTTTTGATACTTTCTCCTGTGCTTCAATATCCTTTGTGTAACATCCTCTTTCTATTCCATGTCTGCAGCAATGGGAATTGACAATTCTCAGCAGCTTGTAACAATGTGAGGGTCATTTCTGCTTTCTGGATATAGACAGTCCGTCTCTGTCAACTCAGATTTGTGTTTTGTTTATTACAGGAGGAAGCATCTGGGAAGAGGAGGTAGGACATGAACTTTACTGAAACTCAGGGCAAGTTGGTAAAATTACTCAGCAAAGTGTTTATGGTCAATTTATAATCAACTCTTTAATATTTACAGGATTAGCGATGAGGGTAAAAAGCTGTCACTAGCAGATGGTGTCCTGTCCATCGGAAAATACAACAGCCCTTTCCCGTTCCCAGTGTGGAGAGGAATGCTGGATGTCATTAACCCTGGTAAAACTCAGATAAGTTCCTCTGTTCTGGTTTATATCTTATATTTCAATCATTATCCATATAAACATCAAAGACACCGGGCGGGATTCTCCGGTCCGCCAGCCCCCTTTTCCTGGGCAGCGGCCCTCACTGGCAGCGGGATTCTCCGTCTCCGCCACCTGCCAATGGGATTGCCCATTGTGGCCACCCCACACCGCCGGGAAACCCGCGGGCGTGGGAGCGCTGCCGGCGCAACGGAGAATCCGTCGGCAGAGAGAATGTTTAAGAGCTTTGTTATAAAGAAATGAGGATAAAAATGGTCCTGATTGGAATTAAAGTCTGATTCATGCACCTAATCCACTTTCTAAACATCATTCTCAGCTCGGTCAGCTGAAACTGTCGGCTCCCTAAACATCACCAATACAGGAACTCTCAGATGAAGCTCTGTCTCCAGAACCCATCGATACTTTACAAACTTCAGCAAGTGGAAACTCCGCCATTCCCAGCTGAACCTTTCCTCCCCGAAAATCCCGGAGTGACCGTATTTAACCGCGTGTTTCCCGGCGCTCGCAGTGCCGAGAAACTCATGGCGTAAAACGCCCCCCACGTTGGGTTCGGTGCCTGTGGGGAACGCGGGGCCGAGGCCGCTCATCGCCCCGTTTTGTGCAGTGAGGAGCTCCGCTCGCCCGAACTCCTCAGTGCAGCGAGAGATCGGGACGCCATTTTAAAATGATATCCCAATCTCCCAGGCCACCGACGCCACCCCGACACCCCCCCCCCCCCCACCCCTGCCAAGCACCAACTCACTTTGGGAGGGTCCCCAGCTCCCCCCGCAACACACACGCTGGACACCCCCAGCCCGATCACCAGCACACAGAAAATGGCAGCTTGGCACATTGGCAGTGACAGCCTGGCAGTGCCCTTGTCAGCTAGCAGTGTGATGTGACCATCAATTCACTCAAAGACACGAGGAGAAGTAAACCGTGGTTTTAATCAGCTTAGAACAGTGCCTGCCTGCGACTGGTACAATACTGGGAACCGCCTGCAGGTCAGCTGCTCTTTATACTTCCTTTCAAGGGGAGGAGCCATGGGCGGAGCCCGTACATGCCCCAACATATCCCCCTGTGGGTGAAGCCACACAATGGCCCATAGGTGGAGCCCACAGGGTTAACAACATAACACAACAGCAGAACATGATACAAATGCACTGGTGAATTATTAGCACTATACATTCCCCACACAGGGCCACCTGGGTGCCTGTGTGCTTTGTTTGGGGTGAGCTCTGCTATTCCCCTGCTTCCCCTGCAGTGGGGCTGAGCTTCTGATGAGTGAACTGAGGAGTGGCAGCACCTGGTGTGTCACTGATTGAGCTTGGCCACGCCCATCCCGGTGATGGCTCAGCCGGGGTCTGAGGCTTTCCAGAGGGGCGGCCTGGGGGGGTCCCAAATGACCAGAGGCTCTGTGAACATTTCCAGGACACAGTGAGCAGTCAGCAGAGTGAGCAGCCAGGGGCCTGTGAGTAGCACCAAAGGGGTGTGTTTAAAACCCAGACTGCAGCAATGGGGGTCTGAGCCACGCCACCCCGATCCCGAGGGGGACACCCCGAGTGCACAGACCTGTCACCAAGTCGCTCCCCGTTACTCCCCCCGGCCCAGGCAGCTCCCCCAGCAAGTCCGACAATTATTGAGGCTGTTTGAGGGGTTTTTCCCCTCTCTCTGCCCCTCAGCAGCCATGGAGCCCAGTCCCCGTTTGTAAATACTTGCACTAATTCACACCCGCGTGACGTCTGCCTGAGAGGGGCGGAGCATCGTGGAAGGGCGGAGCATACTGTGTCCAATCCGCTGATTAGATTTAAATCTATGTAAATGAGGGTGTTACATGGGCCCGCTGCAGGGCACAAACTTTGATTTCACCGCCAGGGAGGGACTGGAGCCTGGCGTCGGAATCAGTGCCGGGCACAAACCTCGATTTGTGCATTACGCCCGATTCTCCGCCCGATCGCACTTCTGGTGCCGTGAAGCGGAGAATCCGCATTATTTGTTTCCACGGAGCAGAACGGAAATATCTCGGTGTTGAGATCTTCATCTAAATTTGTGAAGAGATTAGTTGATTTTGATGATGTCACCCACACCCCACAGTTTTACACACACAGTTACACACACACACACACACAGTTACACACACAGTTACACACACACACAGTTACACACACACACACACACAGTTACACACACACACAGTTACACACACACACAGTTTTACACACACACAGTTACACACACACACAGTTACACACACACACAGTTACACACACACACACACAGTTACAGACACACACACACAGTTACACACACAGTTACATGCACACACAGTTACACACACACAGAGTTACACACAGTTAGACACACACACAGTTACACACACACAGTTACACACAAAGTTACACACACACACAGTTACACACGCAGTTACACACACATGCACACAGTTACACACACACAGTTACACGCACACCAACACACACGCAGTTACACACACAGTTACACACACACACAGTTACGCACACACACAGTTTCACGCACAGTTACACACACACAGTTACACACACCCACACACACAGTTACACACACGTACACAGTTACACACAGTTACACACACAGTTACACACATGCAGTTACACACACACACAGTTACACACACACACAGTTACACACAGTTACACACACACATACACACAGTTACGGACACACAGACAGTTACACGCACACAGTTACACGCACACACACAGTTATACACATATAGAGTTACACACAAACGCACACACAGTTACACGCACACAGTTACACACACACACAGTTTCACACACACACACCCACACAGTTACACACACACACACACAGTTATACACACACACAGTTTCACACACACCGTTACACACACACACACACTTACACACAGTTACACACACACAGTTACACACACACATACACAGTAAATCCCCCCACACACGCACACACACACGGTTACACACACACAGTTACACACACACACAGACACACAGTTACACACACACACACAGTTACACACTCACAGTTACACACACACAGTTACACACACACACAGTTACACACACGCACACATAGTCTCTCCCCGATCCCCAGTGACTCTCCCCCGATCCCCAGTAAGTCTTTCCCCCGATCCAGTGAGTCCCTCCCCGATCCCCAGTGAGTCTCTCCCCCCGATCCCCAGTGAGTCTCCCCCGAATCCCAGTGACTCTCCCCATGAACCCCAGTGAGTCTCTCCCCCGATCCCCAGTGAGACTCTACCCCGATCCCCAGTGAGTCTCTCCCCCGATCCCCAGTGACTCTCCCCCGATCACCAGTGAGTCTCTCCCCGATCCCCAGTGAGTCTCTGCCCGTTCCCCAGTGACTTTCCCCATGATCCCCAGTGAGTCTCCCCCGATCCCCAGTGACTCTCCCCCGATCCCCAGTGATTCTCTCCCCCGATCCCCAGTGAGTCTCCCCCCCCGATCCCCAGCGAGTCTCCTGCCGATCCCCAGTGGGTCTCTCCCCGATCCCCAGTAAGTTTCCCCCGATCCCTACAGAGTCTCTCCCCCAATCCCCAGTGAGTCTCTCCCCGATCCCCAGTGAGTCGCTCCCCCCGATCCCCAGTGAGTCTCCCCCGATCCCGAGTGAATCTCTTCCCCCGAAACGCAGTGAGTCTTTCCCCCCCGAAACCCAGTGAGTCTCTCCCCCGATCCCCAGTGGGTCTCTCCCGATCCCCAGTGAGTCTCTCCCCCCGATCCCCAGTGGGTCTCTCCCCGATCCCCAGTGAGTCTCTCCCCCCCGATCCCCAATGAGTCTCTCCCCCGATCCCCAGTGAGTCTCTCCCCCCCGATCCCCAGTGAGTCTCCCCCGATCTCCAGTGAGTCTCTCTCCCCGATCCCCAGTGAGTCTCTCCCCCGATCCCCAATGAGTCTCTCCCCCGATCCCCAGTGAGTCTCTCCCCCCCGATCCCCAGTGAGTCTCCCCCGATCTCCAGTGAGTCTCTCTCCCCGATCCCCAATGAGTCTCTCCCCCGATCCCCAGTGAGTCTCTCCCCCCCGATCCCCAGTGAGTCTCCCCCGATCTCCAGTGAGTCTCTCTCCCCGATCCTCAGTGAGTCTCTCCCCCGATCCCCAGTGTGTCTCCCTTTATCCCCAGTGAGTCTCCCTCCCGATCCCCAGTGAGTCTCTCCCCGATCCCAGTGAGTCCCTCCCCCGATCCCCAGTGAGTCTCCCTCCCGATCCCCAGTGAGCCTCTCCCCCGATCCCCAGTGAGCCTCTCCCCCGATCCCCAGTGAGTCTCTCCCCCCGAAACCCAGTACGTCTCTCCCCCCGGTCCCCAGTGAGTCTCCTCCCCGATCCCAGTGAGTCTCTCCCCCGATCCCCAGTGAGTCTCGCCCCCCTGATCCCCAGTGACTCTCCCCTGATCCCCAGTCTCTCCCCGATCCCCAGTGAGTCTCCCCCGATCCCCAGTGAGTCTCCCCCCCCCGATCCCCAGTGAGTCTCCCCCGATCCCCAGTGAGTCTCTCCCCCCCGATCCCCAGTGAGTCTCCACCCGATCCCCAGTGAGACTCCCCCCCCGAATCCCAGTGAGTCTCTCCCCCGATCCCCAGTGATACTCTCCCCACGATCCCCAGTGAGTCTCTCCCCCGATCTCCAGTGAGTCTCTCCCCCCGATCTCCAGTGAGTCTCTCCCCCCGATCCCCAGTGAGTCCCTCCCCGATCCCCAGTGAGTTTCTCCCCGATCCCCAGTGAGTCTCCCCCTGATCCCCAGTGAGTCTCCCCCGATCCCCAGTGACTCTCCCCGATCCCCAGTGAGTCCCCCCTGATCCCCAGTGAGTCTCCCTCCGATCCCCAGTGAGTCTCCCCCCGATCCCCAGTGAGTCTCCCCCTGATCCCCAGTGAGTCTCCCCCGATCCCAAGTGAGTCTCCCCCGATCCCCCGTGAGTCTCCCCCCGATCCACAGTGAGTCTCTCCCCGATCCACAGTTGGTCTCTCCCCGATCCCCAGTGAGTCTCCCCCGATCCCCAGTGACTCTCCCCGATCCCCAGTGAGTCCTCCCCGATCCCCAGTGAGTCTCTCCCCCGATCCCCAGTGAGTCTCTCCCCGATCCCCAGTGAGTTTCTCCCCCGATCCCCAGTGAGTCTCTCCCCGATCACCAGTGAGTCTCCCCCGATCCCCAGTGAGTCTCTCCCCGATCCCCAGTGAGTCTCTCCCCCGATCCCCAGTGAGTCTCCCCCGATCCCCAGTGAGTCTCTCCCCCGATCCCCAGTGAGTCTCTTCCCGATCCCCAGTGAGTCTCTCCCCCGATCCCCAGTGAGTCTCTCCCCGATCACCAGTGAGTCTCCCCCGATCCCCCGTGAGTCTCCCCCTGATCCCCAGTGAGTCTCTCCCCCGATCCCCAGTGAGTCTCCCACGATCCCCAGTGAGTCGCTCCCCGATCCCCAGTGAGTCTCCCCCCCGATCCCCAGTGAGTCTCTCCTCAATCCCCAGTGAGTCTCTCCCCGATCCCCAGTGAGTCTCTCCCCGATCCCCAGTGAGTCTCTCCCCGATCCTCAGTGAGTCTCTCCCCTGATCCCCAGTGAGTCTCTCCCCACGATCCCCAGTGAGTCACTCCCCGATCCCCAGTGAGTCTCCCCCTGATCCCCAGTGAGTCTCCCCCGATCCCCAGTGACTCTCCCCGATCCCCAGTGAGTCCTCCCTGATCCCCAGTGAGTCTCCCCCCGATCCCCAGTGAGTCTCCCCCCGATCCCCAGGGAATCTCCCCCGATACCCAGTGAGTCTCCCCGATCCCTCGTGAGTCTCCCCCTGATCCCCAGTGAGTCTCTCCCCCGATCCCCAGTGAGTCTCCCCCGATCCCCAGTGAGTCTCCCCCGATCCCCAGTGAGTCTCTCCCCGATCCCCAGTGAGTCTCCCCCCTGATCCCCAGTGAGTCTCCCCCGAACCCCAGTGAGTCTCTCCCCGATCCCCAGTGAGTCTCTCCCCGATCCCCAGTGAGTCTCTCCCCCGATCCCCAGTGAGTCTCTCCCCGATCCCCAGTGAGTCTCTCCCCCGATCCCCAGTGAGTCTCCCCCGATCCCCACTGAGTCTCTCCCCGATCCCCAGTGAGTCTCTCCCCCGATCCCCAGTGAGTCTCTCCCCGATCCCCAGTGAGTCTCCCCCCTGATCCCCAGTGAGTCTCTCCCCGGTCCCCAGTGAGTCTCCCCCCAATCCCCAGTGAGTCTCCCCCTGATCCCCAGTGAGTCTCTCCCCGATCCCCAGTGAGTCTCCCCCGATCCCCAGTGAGTCTCTCCCCGATCCCCAGTGAGTCTCCCCCCCGATCCCCAGTGAGTCTCCCCCGATCCCCAGTGAGTCTCTCCCCGATCCCCAGTGAGTCTCTCCCCGATCCCCAGTGAGTCTCTCCCCCGATCCCCAGTGAGTCTCTCCCCGATCCCCAGTGAGTCTCTCCCCCGATCCCCAGTGAGTCTCCCCCGATCCCCACTGAGTGTCTCCCCGATCCCCAGTGAGTCTCTCCCCCGATCCCCAGTGAGTCTCTCCCCGATCCCCAGTGAGTCTCTCCCCGATCCCCAGTGAGTCTCCCCCCTGATCCCCAGTGAGTCTCTCCCCGGGTCCCAGTGAGTCTCCCCCCCGATCCCCAGTGAGTCTCCCCCGATCCCCAGTGAGTCTCTCCCCGATCCCCAGTGAGTCTCCCCCCCGATCCCCAGTGAGTCTCCCCCGATCCCCAGTGAGTCTCTCCCCGATCCCCAGTGAGTCTCTTCCCGATCCCCAGTGAGTCTCTCCCCGATCCCCAGTGAGTCTCTCCCCGATCCCCAGTGAGTCTCTCCCCGATCCCCAGTGAGTCTCTCCCCCGATCCCCAGTGAGTCTCTCCCCGATCCCCAGTGAGTCTCTCCCCCGATCCCCAGTGAGTCTCCCCCGATCCCCACTGAGTCTCTCCCCGATCCCCAGTGAGTCTCTCCCCCGATCCCCAGTGAGTCTCTCCCCGATCCCCAGTGAGTCTCCCCCCTGATCCCCAGTGAGTCTCTCCCCGGTCCCCAGTGAGTCTCCCCCCGATCCCCAGTGAGTCTCCCCCTGATCCCCAGTGAGTCTCTCCCCGATCCCCAGTGAGTCTCCCCCGATCCCCAGTGAGTCTCTCCCCGATCCCCAGTGAGTCTCCCCCCCGATCCCCAGTGAGTCTCCCCCGATCCCCAGTGGGTCTCTCCCCGATCCCCAGTAAGTTTCCCCCGATCCCTACAGAGTCTCTCCCCCAATCCCCAGTGAGTCTCTCCCCGATCCCCAGTGAGTCGCTCCCCCCGATCCCCAGTGAGTCTCCCCCGATCCCGAGTGAATCTCTTCCCCCGAAACGCAGTGAGTCTTTCCCCCCCGAAACCCAGTGAGTCTCTCCCCCCGATCACCAGTGAGTCTCCCCCGATCCCCAGTGAGTCTCTCCCCCCGATCCCCAGTGGGTCTCTCCCCGATCCCCAGTGAGTCTCTCCCCCCCGATCCCCAATGAGTCTCTCCCCCGATCCCCAGTGAGTCTCTCCCCCCCGATCCCCAGTGAGTCTCCCCCGATCTCCAGTGAGTCTCTCTCCCCGATCCCCAGTGAGTCTCTCCCCCCCGATCCTCAGTGAGTCTCTCCCCCGATCCCCAGTGTGTCTCCCTTTATCCCCAGTGAGTCTCCCTCCCGATCCCCAGTGAGTCTCTCCCCGATCCCAGTGAGTCCCTCCCCCGATCCCCAGTGAGTCTCCCTTTATCCCCAGTGAGTCACCCTCCCGATCCCCAGTGAGTCTCTCCCCGATCCCAGTGAGTCCCTCCCCCGATCCCCAGTGAGTCTCCCTCCCGATCCCCAGTGAGCCTCTCCCCCGATCCCCAGTGAGCCTCTCCCCCGATCCCCAGTGAGTCTCTCCCCCCGAAACCCAGTACGTCTCTCCCCCCGGTCCCCAGTGAGTCTCCTCCCCGATCCCAGTGAGTCTCTCCCCCGATCCCCAGTGAGTCTCGCCCCCCTGATCCCCAGTGACTCTCCCCTGATCCCCAGTCTCTCCCCGATCCCCAGTGAGTCTCCCCCGATCCCCAGTGAGTCTCCCCCCCCCGATCCCCAGTGAGTCTCCCCCGATCCCCAGTGAGTCTCTCCCCCCCGATCCCCAGTGAGTCTCCACCCGATCCCCAGTGAGACTCCCCCCCCGAATCCCAGTGAGTCTCTCCCCCGATCCCCAGTGATACTCTCCCCACGATCCCCAGTGAGTCTCTCCCCCGATCTCCAGTGAGTCTCTCCCCCCGATCTCCAGTGAGTCTCTCCCCCCGATCCCCAGTGAGTCCCTCCCCGATCCCCAGTGAGTTTCTCCCCGATCCCCAGTGAGTCTCCCCCTGATCCCCAGTGAGTCTCCCCCGATCCCCAGTGACTCTCCCCGATCCCCAGTGAGTCCCCCCTGATCCCCAGTGAGTCTCCCTCCGATCCCCAGTGAGTCTCCCCCCGATCCCCAGTGAGTCTCCCCCTGATCCCCAGTGAGTCTCCCCCGATCCCAAGTGAGTCTCCCCCGATCCCCCGTGAGTCTCCCCCCGATCCACAGTGAGTCTCTCCCCGATCCACAGTTGGTCTCTCCCCGATCCCCAGTGAGTCTCCCCCGATCCCCAGTGACTCTCCCCGATCCCCAGTGAGTCCTCCCCGATCCCCAGTGAGTCTCTCCCCCGATCCCCAGTGAGTCTCTCCCCGATCCCCAGTGAGTTTCTCCCCCGATCCCCAGTGAGTCTCTCCCCGATCACCAGTGAGTCTCCCCCGATCCCCAGTGAGTCTCTCCCCGATCCCCAGTGAGTCTCTCCCCCGATCCCCAGTGAGTCTCCCCCGATCCCCAGTGAGTCTCTCCCCCGATCCCCAGTGAGTCTCTTCCCGATCCCCAGTGAGTCTCTCCCCCGATCCCCAGTGAGTCTCTCCCCGATCACCAGTGAGTCTCCCCCGATCCCCCGTGAGTCTCCCCCTGATCCCCAGTGAGTCTCTCCCCCGATCCCCAGTGAGTCTCCCACGATCCCCAGTGAGTCGCTCCCCGATCCCCAGTGAGTCTCCCCCCCGATCCCCAGTGAGTCTCTCCTCAATCCCCAGTGAGTCTCTCCCCGATCCCCAGTGAGTCTCTCCCCGATCCCCAGTGAGTCTCTCCCCGATCCTCAGTGAGTCTCTCCCCTGATCCCCAGTGAGTCTCTCCCCACGATCCCCAGTGAGTCACTCCCCGATCCCCAGTGAGTCTCCCCCTGATCCCCAGTGAGTCTCCCCCGATCCCCAGTGACTCTCCCCGATCCCCAGTGAGTCCTCCCTGATCCCCAGTGAGTCTCCCCCCGATCCCCAGTGAGTCTCCCCCCGATCCCCAGGGAATCTCCCCCGATACCCAGTGAGTCTCCCCGATCCCTCGTGAGTCTCCCCCTGATCCCCAGTGAGTCTCTCCCCCGATCCCCAGTGAGTCTCCCCCGATCCCCAGTGAGTCTCCCCCGATCCCCAGTGAGTCTCTCCCCGATCCCCAGTGAGTCTCTCCCCCGATCCCCAGTGAGTCTCCCCCCCGATCCCCAGTGAGTCTCCCCCGAACCCCAGTGAGTCTCTCCCCGATCCCCAGTGAGTCTCTCCCCGATCCCCAGTGAGTCTCTCCCCCGATCCCCAGTGAGTCTCTCCCCGATCCCCAGTGAGTCTCTCCCCCGATCCCCAGTGAGTCTCCCCCGATCCCCACTGAGTCTCTCCCCGATCCCCAGTGAGTCTCTCCCCCGATCCCCAGTGAGTCTCTCCCCGATCCCCAGTGAGTCTCCCCCCTGATCCCCAGTGAGTCTCTCCCCGGTCCCCAGTGAGTCTCCCCCCAATCCCCAGTGAGTCTCCCCCTGATCCCCAGTGAGTCTCTCCCCGATCCCCAGTGAGTCTCCCCCGATCCCCAGTGAGTCTCTCCCCGATCCCCAGTGAGTCTCCCCCCCGATCCCCAGTGAGTCTCCCCCGATCCCCAGTGAGTCTCTCCCCGATCCCCAGTGAGTCTCTCCCCGATCCCCAGTGAGTCTCTCCCCCGATCCCCAGTGAGTCTCTCCCCGATCCCCAGTGAGTCTCTCCCCCGATCCCCAGTGAGTCTCCCCCGATCCCCACTGAGTGTCTCCCCGATCCCCAGTGAGTCTCTCCCCCGATCCCCAGTGAGTCTCTCCCCGATCCCCAGTGAGTCTCTCCCCGATCCCCAGTGAGTCTCCCCCCTGATCCCCAGTGAGTCTCTCCCCGGGTCCCAGTGAGTCTCCCCCCCGATCCCCAGTGAGTCTCCCCCGATCCCCAGTGAGTCTCTCCCCGATCCCCAGTGAGTCTCCCCCCCGATCCCCAGTGAGTCTCCCCCGATCCCCAGTGAGTCTCTCTCCGATCCCCAGTGAGTCTCTTCCCGATCCCCAGTGAGTCTCTCCCCGATCCCCAGTGAGTCTCTCCCCGATCCCCAGTGAGTCTCTCCCCGATCCCCAGTGAGTCTCTCCCCCGATCCCCAGTGAGTCTCTCCCCGATCCCCAGTGAGTCTCTCCCCCGATCCCCAGTGAGTCTCCCCCGATCCCCACTGAGTCTCTCCCCGATCCCCAGTGAGTCTCTCCCCCGATCCCCAGTGAGTCTCTCCCCGATCCCCAGTGAGTCTCCCCCCTGATCCCCAGTGAGTCTCTCCCCGGTCCCCAGTGAGTCTCCCCCCGATCCCCAGTGAGTCTCCCCCTGATCCCCAGTGAGTCTCTCCCCGATCCCCAGTGAGTCTCCCCCGATCCCCAGTGAGTCTCTCCCCGATCCCCAGTGAGTCTCCCCCCCGATCCCCAGTGAGTCTCCCCCGATCCCCAGTGAGTCTCTCCCCGATCCCCAGTGAGTCTCTCCCCGATCCCCAGTGAGTCTCTCCCCCGATCCCCAGTGAGTCTCTCCCCGATCCCCAGTGAGTCTCTCCCCCGATCCCCAGTGAGTCTCCCCCGATCCCCACTGAGTGTCTCCCCGATCCCCAGTGAGTCTCTCCCCCGATCCCCAGTGAGTCTCTCCCCGATCCCCAGTGAGTCTCTCCCCGATCCCCAGTGAGTCTCCCCCCTGATCCCCAGTGAGTCTCTCCCCGGGTCCCAGTGAGTCTCCCCCCCGATCCCCAGTGAGTCTCCCCCGATCCCCAGTGAGTCTCTCCCCGATCCCCAGTGAGTCTCCCCCCCGATCCCCAGTGAGTCTCCCCCGATCCCCAGTGAGTCTCTCCCCGATCCCCAGTGAGTCTCTCCCCGATCCCCAGTGAGTCTCTCCCCCGATCCCCAGTGAGTCTCTCCCCGATCCCCAGTGAGTCTCTCCCCCGATCCCCAGTGAGTCTCCCCCGATCCCCACTGAGTGTCTCCCCGATCCCCAGTGAGTCTCTCCCCCGATCCCCAGTGAGTCTCTCCCCGATCCCCAGTGAGTCTCTCCCCGATCCCCAGTGAGTCTCCCCCCTGATCCCCAGTGAGTCTCTCCCCGGGTCCCAGTGAGTCTCCCCCGATCCCCAGTGAGTCTCTCCCCGATCCCCAGTGAGTCTCTCCCCGATCCCCAGTGAGTCTCTCCCCCGATCCCCAGTGAGTCTCTCCCCGATCCCCAGTGAGTCTCTCCCCCGATCCCCAGTGAGTCTCCCCCGATCCCCACTGAGTCTCTCCCCGATCCCCAGTGAGTCTCTCCCCCGATCCCCAGTGAGTCTCTCCCCGATCCCCAGTGAGTCTCCCCCCTGATCCCCAGTGAGTCTCTCCCCGGTCCCCAGTGAGTCTCCCCCCGATCCCCAGTGAGTCTCCCCCTGATCCCCAGTGAGTCTCTCCCCGATCCCCAGTGAGTCTCCCCCGATCCCCAGTGAGTCTCTCCCCGATCCCCAGTGAGTCTCCCCCCCGATCCCCAGTGAGTCTCCCCCGATCCCCAGTGAGTCTCTCCCCGATCCCCAGTGAGTCTCTCCCCGATCCCCAGTGAGTCTCTCCCCCGATCCCCAGTGAGTCTCTCCCCGATCCCCAGTGAGTCTCTCCCCCGATCCCCAGTGAGTCTCCCCCGATCCCCATTGAGTGTCTCCCCGATCCCCAGTGAGTCTCTCCCCCGATCCCCAGTGAGTCTCTCCCCGATCCCCAGTGAGTCTCTCCCCGATCCCCAGTGAGTCTCCCCCCTGATCCCCAGTGAGTCTCTCCCCGGGTCCCAGTGAGTCTCCCCCCCGATCCCCAGTGAGTCTCCCCCCTGATCCCCAGTGAGTCTCTCCCCGATCCCCAGTGAGTCTCCCCCCCGATCCCCAGTGAGTCTCCCCCGATCCCCAGTGAGTCTCTCCCCGATCCCCAGTGAGTCTCTTCCCGATCCCCAGTGAGTCTCTCCCCGATCCCCAGTGAGTCTCTCCCCCGATCCCCAGTGAGTCTCTCCCCGATCCCCAGTGAGTCTCTCCCCCGATCCCCAGTAAGTCTCTCCCCGATCCCCAGTGAGTCTCCCCCCCGATCCCCAGTGAGTCTCCCCCGATCCCCAGTGAGTCTCTCCCCGATCCCCAGTGAGTCTCTCCCCGATCCCCAGTGAGTCTCCCCCCGATCCCCAGTGAGTCTCTCCCCCGATCCCCAGTGAGTCTCTCCCCGATCCCCAGTGAGTCTCTCCCCGATCCCCAGTGAGTCTCTCCCCCGATCCCCAGTAAGTCTCTCCCCGATCCCCAGTGAGTCTCCCCCCCGATCCCCAGTGAGTCTCCCCCGATCCCCAGTGAGTCTCCCCCCGATCCCCAGTGAGTCTCTCCCCAATCCCCAGTGAGTCTCCCCCGATCCCCAGTGAGTCTCTCCCCCGATCCCCAGTGAGTCTCCCCCGATCCCCACTGAGTCTCTCCCCGATCCCCAGTGAGTCTCTCCCCCGATCCCCAGTGAGTCTCTCCCCGATCCCCAGTGAGTCTCCCCCCTGATCCCCAGTGAGTCTCTCCCCGGTCCCCAGTGAGTCTCCCCCCAATCCCCAGTGAGTCTCCCCCTGATCCCCAGTGAGTCTCTCCCCGATCCCCAGTGAGTCTCCCCCGATCCCCAGTGAGTCTCTCCCCGATCCCCAGTGAGTCTCCCCCCCGATCCCCAGTGAGTCTCCCCCGATCCCCAGTGAGTCTCTCCCCGATCCCCAGTGAGTCTCTCCCCGATCCCCAGTGAGTCTCTCCCCCGATCCCCAGTGAGTCTCTCCCCGATCCCCAGTGAGTCTCTCCCCCGATCCCCAGTGAGTCTCCCCCGATCCCCACTGAGTGTCTCCCCGATCCCCAGTGAGTCTCTCCCCCGATCCCCAGTGAGTCTCTCCCCGATCCCCAGTGAGTCTCTCCCCGATCCCCAGTGAGTCTCCCCCCTGATCCCCAGTGAGTCTCTCCCCGGGTCCCAGTGAGTCTCCCCCCCGATCCCCAGTGAGTCTCCCCCGATCCCCAGTGAGTCTCTCCCCGATCCCCAGTGAGTCTCCCCCCCGATCCCCAGTGAGTCTCCCCCGATCCCCAGTGAGTCTCTCCCCGATCCCCAGTGAGTCTCTTCCCGATCCCCAGTGAGTCTCTCCCCGATCCCCAGTGAGTCTCTCCCCGATCCCCAGTGAGTCTCTCCCCGATCCCCAGTGAGTCTCTCCCCCGATCCCCAGTGAGTCTCTCCCCGATCCCCAGTGAGTCTCTCCCCCGATCCCCAGTGAGTCTCCCCCGATCCCCACTGAGTCTCTCCCCGATCCCCAGTGAGTCTCTCCCCCGATCCCCAGTGAGTCTCTCCCCGATCCCCAGTGAGTCTCCCCCCTGATCCCCAGTGAGTCTCTCCCCGGTCCCCAGTGAGTCTCCCCCCGATCCCCAGTGAGTCTCCCCCTGATCCCCAGTGAGTCTCTCCCCGATCCCCAGTGAGTCTCCCCCGATCCCCAGTGAGTCTCTCCCCGATCCCCAGTGAGTCTCCCCCCCGATCCCCAGTGAGTCTCCCCCGATCCCCAGTGAGTCTCTCCCCGATCCCCAGTGAGTCTCTCCCCGATCCCCAGTGAGTCTCTCCCCCGATCCCCAGTGAGTCTCTCCCCGATCCCCAGTGAGTCTCTCCCCCGATCCCCAGTGAGTCTCCCCCGATCCCCACTGAGTGTCTCCCCGATCCCCAGTGAGTCTCTCCCCCGATCCCCAGTGAGTCTCTCCCCGATCCCCAGTGAGTCTCTCCCCGATCCCCAGTGAGTCTCCCCCCTGATCCCCAGTGAGTCTCTCCCCGGGTCCCAGTGAGTCTCCCCCCCGATCCCCAGTGAGTCTCCCCCGATCCCCAGTGAGTCTCTCCCCGATCCCCAGTGAGTCTCCCCCCCGATCCCCAGTGAGTCTCCCCCGATCCCCAGTGAGTCTCTCCCCGATCCCCAGTGAGTCTCTCCCCGATCCCCAGTGAGTCTCTCCCCCGATCCCCAGTGAGTCTCTCCCCGATCCCCAGTGAGTCTCTCCCCCGATCCCCAGTGAGTCTCCCCCGATCCCCACTGAGTGTCTCCCCGATCCCCAGTGAGTCTCTCCCCCGATCCCCAGTGAGTCTCTCCCCGATCCCCAGTGAGTCTCTCCCCGATCCCCAGTGAGTCTCCCCCCTGATCCCCAGTGAGTCTCTCCCCGGGTCCCAGTGAGTCTCCCCCGATCCCCAGTGAGTCTCTCCCCGATCCCCAGTGAGTCTCTCCCCGATCCCCAGTGAGTCTCTCCCCCGATCCCCAGTGAGTCTCTCCCCGATCCCCAGTGAGTCTCTCCCCCGATCCCCAGTGAGTCTCCCCCGATCCCCACTGAGTCTCTCCCCGATCCCCAGTGAGTCTCTCCCCCGATCCCCAGTGAGTCTCTCCCCGATCCCCAGTGAGTCTCCCCCCTGATCCCCAGTGAGTCTCTCCCCGGTCCCCAGTGAGTCTCCCCCCGATCCCCAGTGAGTCTCCCCCTGATCCCCAGTGAGTCTCTCCCCGATCCCCAGTGAGTCTCCCCCGATCCCCAGTGAGTCTCTCCCCGATCCCCAGTGAGTCTCCCCCCCGATCCCCAGTGAGTCTCCCCCGATCCCCAGTGAGTCTCTCCCCGATCCCCAGTGAGTCTCTCCCCGATCCCCAGTGAGTCTCTCCCCCGATCCCCAGTGAGTCTCTCCCCGATCCCCAGTGAGTCTCTCCCCCGATCCCCAGTGAGTCTCCCCCGATCCCCATTGAGTGTCTCCCCGATCCCCAGTGAGTCTCTCCCCCGATCCCCAGTGAGTCTCTCCCCGATCCCCAGTGAGTCTCTCCCCGATCCCCAGTGAGTCTCCCCCCTGATCCCCAGTGAGTCTCTCCCCGGGTCCCAGTGAGTCTCCCCCCCGATCCCCAGTGAGTCTCCCCCCTGATCCCCAGTGAGTCTCTCCCCGATCCCCAGTGAGTCTCCCCCCCGATCCCCAGTGAGTCTCCCCCGATCCCCAGTGAGTCTCTCCCCGATCCCCAGTGAGTCTCTTCCCGATCCCCAGTGAGTCTCTCCCCGATCCCCAGTGAGTCTCTCCCCCGATCCCCAGTGAGTCTCTCCCCGATCCCCAGTGAGTCTCTCCCCCGATCCCCAGTAAGTCTCTCCCCGATCCCCAGTGAGTCTCCCCCCCGATCCCCAGTGAGTCTCCCCCGATCCCCAGTGAGTCTCTCCCCGATCCCCAGTGAGTCTCTCCCCGATCCCCAGTGAGTCTCCCCCCGATCCCCAGTGAGTCTCTCCCCCGATCCCCAGTGAGTCTCTCCCCGATCCCCAGTGAGTCTCTCCCCGATCCCCAGTGAGTCTCTCCCCCGATCCCCAGTAAGTCTCTCCCCGATCCCCAGTGAGTCTCCCCCCCGATCCCCAGTGAGTCTCCCCCGATCCCCAGTGAGTCTCCCCCCGATCCCCAGTGAGTCTCTCCCCAATCCCCAGTGAGTCTCCCCCGATCCCCAGCGAGTCTCTCCCCCGATCCCCAGTGAGTCTCCCCCCGATCCCCAGTGAGTCTCTCCCCAATCCCCAGTGAGTCTCCTCCGATCCCCAGTGAGTCTCTCCCCAATCCCCAGTGAGTCTCTCCCCGATCCCCAGTGAGTCTCTAATTTTCTGTTTTTTCTCCCAGTCTCTGTGACCCTGGATGTGGAAACAGCGAATCCCCGGCTCGAGATGTCTGAGGATCTGAAGAGTTTGAGACTGACCCGGACCCAGAGGAGTCTCCCTGACACCAGGAAGAGGTTTACACACAGGCCCTGTGTGCTGGGATCAGAGGGATTCACATCGGGGAGACATTACTGGGAGGTGGAGGTGACGGGGAATCGGGGCTGGAGACTGGGAGTAGCCGCAGAGTCTGTGGAGAGGAAGGACCCGGTCAGTCTGAGCCCAGAGACTGGATTCTGGACCATTGGGTGGGATGTTGATCAGTTTGATATAAATTCCTCTCCTGGATCCCGTCTCCCTGTCGGTCAGATCCCCGGGAAGGTGGGAGTTTATCTCAGTTATGAGTCTGGGACAGTTTCATTTTACAACGTGGACACCAAGTCCCATCTCCACACCTTCACCGGGAATAAATTCACTGAGAAACTTTATCCTTTCTTCGGGACTTGGGATGTAAACCAGTTTCTGAGAATCTGCTCCGGTTCTGATCCGGATCGGGAAAGGGGCGGGGCCTCGGGGTGGTGACATCATCCCTGACATCACAATGACTTGAGGGTCAGGGGCAGAGGTCAGGGGTTGGGGTCAGAAACTGCCGTCGACAACAGTTTGTCACTAAATGTGTTGGTTAATTTGCAAATTGTAAAATCCCAATCAGACTGTAAATAAAAACAACACAAATAAAAACGTCAGAGGATTAAAATAAAAAGGAAATTAAATATCTTGAACTTTCCCTTGTAGTTCATTGTAGTGCCGATTTCGGCCACACGATGGTGATGTCGAGCTGTACAAAGATCAGTAAAGTTTTACAGCGCAATATCGCCACCTGCTGCTGGATACCTGGTACTGGCAGGAATACCAACAACTCAAAATGCTTAATCGCTGATCAGACAATTCAGGCAGGACCTTTCTTCACAACTGAAAGAGAATTGAATCAGAAACAAAGGAGGGAAAATAAACATGAGCCTGGACTTCCCACTTCCATGTTCCTGTCACACACCGAGTCCCTATCGGGAAATTCCACACAGCCAGTCTGGACAATGTTCAGGAAATCCCTGGTTGGGAGAGTGAGATTTCCCAGTTTGGGAACTTGCTGTGTGTCAGGAGCTGAATTCACAAATCTGAGCGTGTATTCCGAGGACAGAGAGGATAAGAATGTCCTCCTGGTTTAATAACTGGGACATTGGTGGATAGTTCGAATGACCAAAAAGGTGAGGAGGGGTTATTGGGTTACGGGAATAGGGTGGAAGTGAGGGCTGAAGTGGGTCGGTGCACACTCGATGGGCCGAATGGCCTCCTTCTGCACTGTATGTTCTATGTTTTAGGTCCAGTCTGTGGAGAGGGAAACAGACTTGACGTCTCGAGTGGAATATGAATCTTTTTCAGATGATTTCCAGCAGTCTCAGTATTTTGTTTCTATTACAACAGATCGAATTGTTAGATTGTATAAATATAGTTTACTTGATACAACAACATTACTTGTCAGCAAAACAGTAAACCTAAAACCACAAACTGTTTATGGATTTATTTTTAACCCAGCAATTTCTCAGAATCTTTATGTTATTCAGACCCTCAAATATATTTCAATGTTCAATTAGTTCACACACCTTCACTTCAGTCACTAATATCTGCTGATGTCTGTTATAACCTGCCTACTGACGATTGGCTGGGGACTCATGACTATCCCACAATCCTGTGGGAGTATGAGCTTCCCCAATGAGGGGGGCGGAGAAACTCCTAGTATAAATAAGCTGGCCAGTTCAGGAACCAGCAGGAAGGAGAAGGTAGCAAGGGAAGTTACTGCTTCTGTTATGAATATATTGTTATTGTAAATAAATGTTATTACTTTGTATCCTTAAAACTTGTGCTGGATTCTTCGGGGCCCTTACAAAACTGGCGACGAAGGTAAAAGTGAATAGCTGTCTACACTGCTGAAGCCACCTCCCTGGATTTTTGTTGGATACAGGTTGGAAGTTGTTTTCTATTATACCATGCCTCTGTACGGACGTTTGGATGTTTTTGATGCTGCGCTGGAAAGCTGGAGCCAGTACACACAACGGGAGCGTTACTATTTCCGGGCAAACAATATCACTGAAAACGAGCGCCAGGTGGTCATATTGCTCACCGCCTGCGGCCCGCATACGTTTGGGGTGATTAGGAGCCTTACTTACCCAGCTGCGCCGGACACCAAAACGTTTGACTAACTTGTGAATATAGTGGGGCAACACTTTAACCCAACCCCATCCACGATAGTCCAGCGTTACCGGTTTAATACCGCTGAGAGGACCCCTGGAGAATCCCTTGCCGATTTTCTATCCAGGCTACGTGGGATTGCGGAATACTGTGACTATGGTGAGACCTTGTCAGAAATGTTACGCGACCGTTTGGTTTGCGGTATTAACAATGCAGCAACCCAGAGAAAGTTGTTAGCGGAGCCAACATTGACTTTTTAACAGGCAATACAAATAGTCTTGTCCCGAGAGAGCGCAGAGCGAGGAGTACAGGAGCTACAGGGAATGGAAGTGCATGCCTTGGGGCGCAACCCTTTCCGCCCAAAAACGTCCCCCCGCACTCCTGCGGTACCTTGGGCGAGGCAACGTCCGGACCGATGCCAGTGGCCATTGGACATTCCTCCCCGAAGGGAGCCTTCTCCAGAGCCAATGGATGAGGAGCCATGTCTGTGTCAGACTTGTAGGCGCCGACCCCGTCGCGGACGGCGGTCCTGGGGACGCCAGAGGCGCCGTCGTTCCGACCGAAACTGGGACCAGCCCAGGGGCCGTAACTGGGACCAGCCCAGAGGCCGTACCTTCCATGTGGATGAACCTGCGGCGACCACTCCTGAGGACGTGGAGACGGAGGACGACTGTCTGCAGCTGCATTGTGTGGCAGCTCCCCGTGTGGCCCCCATTAAGGTGACAGTACGGGTCAATGGCCACCCGCTGGAGATGGAGTTGGATACTGGCGCAGTGGTCTCCGTGATCGCCCAGAGGACATTCGACCGCATCAAGCAGGGTATACAGACCCTTACATTAACTGACTCACAGGCCAGGTTGGCCACCTACACGGGGAACCACTGGACATTGCAGGAACTAAAATGACCCCTGTTGTCTATGGACGCCAGGAGGTGCGTTTCCCACTTATCGTAGTGCATGGCCATGGGCCCAGCCTGTTGGGTCGAGACTGGTTGCGCCATTTGCGGTTGCAATGGCAGCACATCCTCCAAACAGTTTCTGGAGGGTTGACTGAGGTGCTAGGACGATACCCAGAGGTATTCCAGCCTGGTTTGGGGAAAATAAATGGGGCCGTAGCCCGTATCCAAGTTGAACCAGGAGCCACGCCGCGCTATTTCCGGGCGCGCCCAGTGCCTTACGCCTTGCTCGAGAAGGTAGAAGGGGAGCTCACTCGTTTGGAGAGTTTGGGTATTATCAGGCCCGTCCATTTTGCTGACTGGGCAGCACCAATTGTACCAGTAATGAAGCCAGATGCCACAGTTTGCTTGTGTGGCGACTATAAACTTACAGAGAATACAGTTTCCCGACTCGACCGATATCCAATGCCTCGCATAGAGGATCTCTACGCGAAACTTGCAGGTGGACTCTCATTCACAAAATTAGATATGAGTCACGCCTACCTGCAGTTGGAGCTGGACCCTGCCTCCCGACCATATGTAATGATTAATACACACCGGGGCCTGTATGAATATACCCGGTTGCCCTTTGGCGTATCCTCTGCCTGCGCAATTTTTCAACGTGTTATGGAGGGCATTTTGAGAGGCTTACCACGTGTGGCTGTCTACCCAGATGACTTGTTGATTACAGGGACGTCGGAGCAAGAGCATTTGGAAAATCTGGAGGCTGTCCTTAGACGTCTTTCGGAGGCTGGAGTCCGTTTACGTCGCACAAAGCGCGTATTTCAGGCAAAAGAAGTAGTCTACCTAGGTTATTGGGTCGACCGCGAGGGTCTGCACCCCGTCGCAGAGAAGGTGCGTGCAATTCAACATGCCCCCACCCCGACTGACACTTTGCATCTTCATTCTGTTCTCGGTCTCGTAAACTATTACGGGAAGTTCCTCCCCAATCTGGCAACTACGCTGGCCCCTTTGCACCTGCTGCTAAAGAAAAATCACACCTGGGTTTGGGGTCAGCCGCAAGAAACCGCTTTCCGGCGGGTAAAGCAACAATTGTCGTCATCTGGGTTACTAACCCACTATGATCCGGGAAAGCCTTTGCTCGTCACATGTGATGCATCCCCGTATGGTATTGGGGCCGTCCTGTCCCACAAGATGGAGAACGGGGCCGAGCGACCGATAGCTTTCGCCTCCCGCACATTGACTGCAGCGGAGAAGAAGTACGCGCAGATTGAGAAGTACACGCAGATCGAGAAGGAGGGCCTGGCAGTGCTTTTCGCGGTGAAACGCTTCCACCAGTATGTGTACGGCCGCCATTTCACTATCGTGACTGATCATAAGCCCCTGCTGGGACCTTTCAGAGAGGATAAGCCAATACCGCCCATTGCTTCTGCACGGATCCAGCGCTGGGCTTTGTTGCTTGCTGCATATGAATATTCTCTGGAGCACAAACCAGGAACCCAGATAGCGAAAGCCGACGCACTGAGCCGATTGCCTTTATCGACCGGCCCCATGTCGACCTCCACGACCGGTGAGGTGGTTGGAACCCTAAATTTTATGGACACCTTGCCTGTCATGGCATCACAGATCCGTGAGTGGACCCAGACGGAGCCAGTCCTGTCAAAGGTTCGGCACATAGTCCTGTATGGTGGGCAGCATAGACAGCTCCCAGGCGAGTTGCAGACATTTTCCTCCAAGCTGTCAGAGTTCAGCGTGGAAGACGGCATCCTCTTGTGGGGGACGCATGTGATTCTCCCGGAAAAAGGCCAGGAGCTGATATTATCAGACTTGCACAATGGGCATCCGGGCGTGACCAAGATGAAAATGTTGGCCCGGAGTTATGTCTGGTGGCCAGGCCTCGACACCGACATTGAGAAGGTGGCCCAAAACTGCTCCATTTGCCAGGAGCATCAGAAGCTTCCGCCGGCCGTGCCCCTACAGCACTGGGAATGGCCAGGGCGGCCTTGGGCACGCTTACTTGCAGATTTCGCAGGCCCTTTTCAGGGATCCATGTTCCTTCTACTAATTGACGCCCAGTCCAAATGGCTGGAGGTGCATAAGATGCAGGGGACTACGTCCTGCGCAACAATTGAAAAGATGGGTTTATCGTTTAGTACGCATGGCCTCCCCGAGGTGCTGGTCACGGATAATGGCACTCCATTCACGAGTCAGGAGTTTGCTAGGTTTACAAAGATGAACGGCATCCGCCATATCCGCACTGCCCCTTACCACCCGGCTTCAAATGGGTTGGCAGAGCGTGCAGTGCAAACATTCAAAAGAGGCCTAAAGAAGCAGTCTTCCGGATCAATGGACACGAGACTGGCTCGCTTTTTGTTTACGTACAGGACCACCCCCCCCGCCCCCCCCCATGCAGTGACTGGGGTAGCTCCCGCAGAACTCCTAATGGGCCGGAGACTCCGCACCCGCCTTAGTATGGTTTTCCCGGACATTGGCGCAAAGGTACGCCGCACACAAGAACGGCAGGGACCGGGATTGTCTCGGCATCGTCCGATTCGGCAGTTTGCGCCCGGTGACCCAGTATTCGTGCGGAATTTTGCTGGTGGTGCCCAATGGGTTCCTGGTGTAATCTTTCGCCAAACGGGCCCTATATCTTACCAAGTGCAAGCCCAGGGTCGTCTCCAACGAAAACACGTAGACCATGTCCGGTCCAGAAGATCATCCCCTCAAAAGACTCCCCGCCCCCGGAGCTCATTTCAACAGCCGCAAAGACCAGAGACAAGGGAAGGTAGTCCTCAAAATCTTCCACTTGTGCCTCACTCGAAGCCTGCGCAGGTCGTTACGGGACCGAATGGAGATAGAGACGCTGACATGACGGAGGCAGCAGACTCTGACTCCGAGGTGGAGACACAAGATGCATCAGAGGGGGAATCCTCGGGTCCACGGGCCGTGGATGTACAACCGCGCCGTTCATCACGGAAACGCTGGTCTCCGTCTCGATACACGCCGCCTGATCCAGCGCCGCGTGCAAATGGCGTCCGGCCTGCGGCCAAACGAGTCCGACGCCTTCCTTCGCCAGGGTCTTCGGTGGATTCCTTGGACTTTGGGGGGGGGGAGGGATGTTATAACCTGCCTACTGACGATTGGCTGGGGACTAATGACTATCCCACAATCCTGTGGGAGTATGAGCTTCCCCAATGAGGGGGGCGGAGAAACTCCTCGTATAAATAAGCTGGCCAGTTCAGGAACCAGCAGGAAGGAGAAGGTAGCAAGGGAAGTTACTGCTACTGTTATGTATATATTGTTACAGTAAATAAACGTTATTACTTTGTATCCTTAAAACTCGTGCTGGATTCTTCGTGGACCTTACAAAAATGTCTCTCCAGGGTTCCTCTGTTTTGAGCTTTATTCAGGTAAATAAATAAAAATATTTTTTACATAAAAATCCTAATTTCCGTGGAGCCACACCGCCACCTGCTGGTTGAGATCGGGACTCCAGAGATTTATTTGTCCTGCATTACTGACTTTGCTGGTGGTGACTGTTTACAAACTTAACTATAACTAGCGAAGGGAGCATCACTGTTTGTGTCAGTGAGTGGCTCCATTAGTCTGTGTAGATATGAGGGATGGACAACAAATGCTGGCTTTGCCGTTGACACCCGCCTGTTCTGAGCTGCCACCATGTTCTGAGATTGGGTTCTTTGGCTCGGACTCTGGGTCTGGGACGTGGTTCTCAGACAGACTGGAGACAGACTTTAGTATCCGCTTCAACACTTGTTTATTAGGATTACTTCTGAACCGGTTACAGAATAGGCACGTAGCTCTTAGGCATGATTCCAAACTCTCCCTCGAGAGTCGAACACATGACTGACGAGAGTCATTGTTACATCATCAACGTCACACAATAGAATATCCCACCTGTTAACCCTTTAAACACATCAACCCTTTATAGACACGTTTGTCATAATATACACCAGTATATCATGGTGCAGACACACACTGATGGACACACAGTGGGACCAATCAACATACCAACACCGCAGCCAATCACCAGTGAGAGCACACGCATTATAAAGACAGGGGGCATCAGAGTTCCCGCTCATTCGAGTAGCAGCTAGCTAGGAGCACAGAGCTCCCAGCCTGCAACACAGACATTCACCATGTGCTGAGTGCATCTACTGGTTAGGACAAGGCAAAGGTCTTTAGTTAAAGCTGGTAGCGTATTTACCCACAGTTCAAGTATGTTTAAATAGTTAATCTTTCAATAAAATAGTGTTGCACTACTTCAAGTGTTGGTGACCTATATGATCCAGAACACCCAACACATCATGATACCAGGAGTGGTTGCATACTAGCACTTCTTAGACCGACCTGCAAGTGATCTGCCTTCCGCCAGCATTCCGTCATCCTGCAACCTGGACAACATCAGCCCGCCGCCGCCGCTCCGCATCGCCGGCAACCTCGGGGCCAACTAGAAGATTTTCAAACAGCGCTTCCAGCTCTTCCTCGAAGCCACGGACAGGGAGGGTGCCTCGGACACCAGAAAGATTGCTCTTCTCCTCTCCACGGCCGGGGACCATGCCATCCACATTTTCAACTCTCTCACCTTTGCAGATGACGAAGACAAGACAAAGTTCAAGACGGTTCTCCTCAAATTTGACACTCACTGCGGCGTGGAGGTGAATGAAAGTTTTGAACGCTACGTGTTCCAGCAGCGTTTGCAGGGTAAGGATGAACCTTTCCAATCCTATCTAACGCACCTCTGCATCCTTGCGCAATCTTGCAGCTACGGGCCCACCTCCGACTCCATGATACGCGACCAGATCATTTTCGGTGTTCAGTCGGACCCCCTACGTCAGCAGCTCCTCAAAGTAAAGCAACTCACCCTTGCGGCCGCCATCGAGACCTGTGTTCTACAGGAAAACGCCACGAGTCGGTATTCCCATATACAAGCGGCTGTAACGGCGCGGCAAGGTCCCCACGAGGCAGAACGGGTCCAAGTGATTGAGCACCTCCAGGGCCTCAGCCTGGATGAGGGCGGCCATTTTGCGCGCTTTTCACGGACTCCCGCGCCTGTACACACCAAACAGGGGGACGGCGATGTGGAGGAACGTAATGCGCAGGCGCGCACCATGCATGACCGCACCACGCATGCGCGGTGGCGCAGCGAACGTGCTGACGTCACAACGTGCGGCAACTGTGGCTCCGCCCATTTAAAGCGGCAATGCCCCGCAAAATCTCGACAATGCGTACGATGTGGAAGACTTGCCCACTATGCTGCCTGCTGTCGAGCAGCTCAGCCTTCCAATTCATATCGCTTCAGCCAGCCTCGCAGGAATGTTCGGGCAATTCAACCCACGGTCAATGAGTCCGATTCTGACCTCCCACACAGCAGTGACACCGAGGACCTGAAGGCGCCTTTTCGAGTCGGTGTCGTAACGATAAACAGGCTGTCCCCGAAGCAAAGACACCAGCCGCTGTCGGTATACAGCATCGATCCAGACGATGAGTGGTGTGCCACCCTGACGGTCAACCGGTCCCAAATACGACTCCGCCTGGACACTGGTGCCTCCGCCAATCTCCGTGTACCGAGATACAGTGAAAAGTATTTTTTTGTTGAGCTGCTCGCAGAAAAATACATTTCACTGTACCTCGGTACACGTGACAATAAACAAATCCAATCCAATCCAATCCAATCTCATGGCGTGGTCTGCTTTTCAAAGCCTTCGTGTCAAACCAACCATTCTTCCATCGGCCTGCCAGCTATTGGACTACAATGGCAACATCATTCCTGCTACCGGCTCATGCCAACTCGAAGTGACGCACAAGTCACGAAAAGCCATCCTTCCTTTCGAGATCGTGGGCTCCTCGAAGGACTCTCTGCTTGGTGCACAGGCGTGCAAGCTGCTAACTCTCGTTCCAAGAGTTCACTCTCTCTCTCCTGATGACACGTCTGCCTTCCAGGATGCTGACTTCAGGGCGCAACTCAACGCCATCATCGACCAGCACCACGACTTCTTCGAAGGCACGGGCACGATCCCATATTCTGACAAGATCCTACTCAAACAGAACGCCACGCCTGTGGTGCATGCACCTCGCAGAGTCCCAGCACCCCTCAAGGACCGCCTCAAGCAGCAGCTGCAGGACCTCCAAGACCAAGGAGTGATCTCCAGAGTTATGGAACCAACCGACTGGGTCAGTTCCATGGTGTGCGTAAAAAAGCCTTCAGGCGATCTCAGAATCTGCATTGATCCAAAGGATCTGAATCGCAACATAATGAGGGAGCATTACCCAATCCCCAAGCGCGAAGAGATCACATGCGAGATGACTCGCGCCAAGCTCTTCACCAAACTTGATGCCTCGAAAGGATTCTGGCAAATCCAACTAGACAGATCCAGTAGGAAACTGTGTACCTTTAACACCCCTTTTGGCAGATATTGTTACAACAGGTTGCCGTTTTGGATCATATCGGCGTCAGAAGTGTTCCACAGGATCATGGAACAATTGATGGAAGGCATTGAATGTGTTCGCGTCTATGTCGACGACATAATCATTTGGTCCACCACCCCGCAGGAGCATGTCAGTCGCCTCCAGCGCGTCTTCAAACGCATACGGGAGCAGGGCCTACGCCTCAACAGAGCCAAATGTTCCTTCGGTCAGATGGAACCAAAGTTCCCAGGGGACCACATCTCCCAGTTGGGTGTGCGGCCGGATGCGGACAAGGTGGCTGCTATCAGGGACATGAAAAGGCCAGAGGACAAGAAGGCGGTCCTCTGATTTCTGGGCATGGTCAACTTCCTAGGGAAGTTCATCCCTAACCTCGCCTCTCATACCACAGCTCTCAGGAACCTGGTCAGGAAGACGACAGACTTCCAATGGCTTCTTGCCCACGAGCGCGAATGGAAAGAACTTAAAACCAAACTTAACACGGCCCCGGTATTGGCCTTTTTTGATCCAGCGAAAGAGACAAAAATTTTGACCGATGCCAGCCAATCTGGCATTGGGGCAGTGCTCCTGCAACGCGATGAGGCCTCATCATGGGCCCCCGTTGCATATGCGTCACGCGCCATGACCCCCACGGAACAGTGCTACGCGCAGATAGAAAAGGAGTGCCTGGGCCTTTTGACCGGTGTCGTCAAGTTTCATGATTATATGTACGGCCTTCCCCAATTCATCGTCGAGACCGACCATCGCCTGCTGGTCAATATAATACAGAAAGACTTGAACGACATGACGCCTCGCCTCCAGCGCATTCTGCTCAAACTCCGGCGATACGACGTCCAGCTCGTATACACCCCGGGCAAAGACCTGATCATAGCCGACACTCTGTCCAGGGCAGTCAACACCCCGTGTGACCCAGCGGGATTCATCTTCCAGGTTGACGCCCATGTGGCCTTCGTGGCCTCCAATCTACCTGCCACGGATGAACGCCTCGTCCAAATTCGGCACGAGACAGCGGCTGACCCCCTGCCAGAGCGTGTCATGCGCCACCTAACAGACGGGTGGCTCAAGGGCCAATGCCCGCAGTTCTACAACATCAGAGACGATCTGGCGGTAGTCGATGGTGTCCTCCTGAAGCTGGACCGCATTGTTATCCCGCACAGATGCGCCAGCTAGTCTTGGAACAGCTACACGAGGGCCATCTTGGCGTGGGGAAGTGCCGCCGACGGGCCCGAGAGGCAGTGTACTGGCCCGGCATCAATGACGACATCGCCAACACAGTGCTCAACTGCCCCACCTGTCAGCGCTTCCAGCCGGTCCAACCACGTGAGACCCTACAGCCCCATGAGCTGGTCACGTCCCCTTGGTCCAAGGTCGGCATCGACCTGTTCCATGTGCTGGGCAGGGATTATGTTCTGATTGTAGACTATTTTCCTAACTACCCGGAGGTGGTACGTTTGCACGACATCACATCGTCTACAGTCATCCGTGCCTGTAAGGACACCTTTGCTCGTCACAGCATCCCACTCACTGTGATGTCGGACAATGGCCCCTGCTTCGCAAGCCAGGAATGGTCCAACTTTGCCAGGAGGTACAACTTTGTGCATGTGACACCCAGTCCAGCACAAGTGGGTAGCACTGTGGCTTCACAGCGCTAGGGTCCCAGGTTCGATTCCCCGCTGTGGATCACTGTCTGTGCGGAGTCTGCACGTTCTCCCCGTGTCTGCGTGGGTTTCCTCCGGGTGCTCCTGTTTCCTCCCACAGTCCAAAGACGTGCAGGTTAGGTGGATTGGCCATGATAAATTGCCCTTAGTGTCCAAAAAGGTTAGGAGGGGTTATTGGGTTACGGGGATAGGGTGGAAGTGAGGGATTAAGTGGGTCGGTGCAGACTCGATGGGCCGAATGGACTCCTTCTGCCCTGTATGTTCTATCTCTGCTCTGACTGAGGCTCCCGAGAGACGCTCTGCATTTCTTTGACAGCCCCTGACCAGAAGATTATGGGAGAAATGCACAGCGGCAGCCAGTTGAGGTGGAGGGGGAACCTTATAGTGTAGCGGAAATCCGCAAATTATAGACACAAATTGGAAAGATTGGGGTCATTATCTCAGGCTACTGATCCTGGTATGGAGGGAAGATCTTATGAGGGAAGGCTGAGGGACTTGAGGCTGTTTTCGTCAGAGAGAAGAAGGTTAAGAGGTGACTTAATTGACGCATACAAGGTGATCAGAGGATTGGATACGGTGGACAGTGAGAGCCTTTTTCCTCGGATGGTGATGTCTCGCACGAGGGGACATAGCTTTAAATTGAGGGGAGATAGATATAGGACAGATGTCAGAGGTAGGTTCTTTACTCAGAGAGTAGTAAGGGTGTGGAATGCCCTGCCTGCAACAGTAGTGGACTCGCCAACACTAAGGGCATTAAAATTGTCATTGGCTAGACATATGGACGATAAGGGAATAGTGTAGATGGGCTTTAGAGTGGTTTCACAGGTCGGCGCAACATCGAGGGCCGAAGGGCCTGTACTGCGCTGTAATGTTCTGTGTTCTTTGTCAGAACTGGAGAAAGCTAACCACGAAACAGATTTGTTTTAAAGTCCTGAGGCAAGAAAAGTGGGTCGGGGGGGAACTAAAGTTAAGGACTGTAATAGGGCAGAGAATTGAAGATGTTAAATCACAAATAAAGGCTGATGGTGCAAAACAAACGGGCGTGGTAATAAAGTAAAGAATCAACTTGCTGGAAAAACAAGGGAGGGGTCTGGGCAGGACTGCAAGAAGAGATGTTGCACATCTCCTGCAAAGTGCAAACATAACTTGGACGCAGACCTGTTCCCATAGCAACAAATTGTATTTGGAGGAGGTGAGCGCAATGAGTGGAGAAGCTGTTCGACGTGAGAACAGGTCGGGCCAGGTCGGAGGAGGGTGCTGGTGGATGGGGATTAGTTGGGCCTCATTTCAAGGCAGAAACAGAGAAACTCCCTGAGGGGACGAGGATGTGGAAAATGTGGATGGCATGGTCCCCGGCCGTGGAGAGGAGAAGAACAATCTTTCTGGTGTCCGAGGCACCCTCCCTGTCCGTGGCTTCGAGGAAGAGCTGGAAGCGCTGTTTGAAAATTTTCCAGTTGGCCCCGAGGTTGCCGGCGATGCGGAGCGGCGGCGGCGGGCTGATGTTGTCCATGTTGCAGGATGACGAAATGCTGGCGGAAGGCAGATCACTTGCAGGTAGGTCTAAGAAGTGCTAATATCCCTCAACTCCTGGTATCATGATGTGTTGGATGTTCTGGATCACATACAGGTCACCAACACTTGAAATAGTGCAACACTATTTTATTGAATCATTGACTGTTTAAACATACTTGAACTGTGGGTTAATACAATACCAGCTTTAACTAAAGACCTTTTTGCCTTGTCCTAACCAGTCGATGCACTCAGCACATGGTGAATGTCTGTGTTACAGGCTGTGAGCTCTGTGCTCCTAGCTAGCTGCAACTCGAATGAGCGGGAACTCTGATGTCCCCTGTCTTTATAGTGCGTGTGCTCTCACTGGTGATTGGCTGCGGTGTTGTGTGTGTTGATTGGTCCCACTGTGTGTCCATCAGTGTGTGTCTGCACCATGATATACTGGTGTATATTATGACACCTGTTACATCTCTAATGGTGCCCTGTTCCGATGGAAGGTACGGAAACGATAACAGTGTCTGTGTCTCTCTCCCCACAGAGTTTTCTGAGTATTTCCAGCATTTTTTGTTTTTCATTTCAGATGCACAAATATTCCTGCTTCATAATCATTCATAATATTTCATTTATTTCACCTCATCCATCTTTACAATATGGATTCTGTGCTCATTCCTTGCTCCTGCATGCATGCTAATAACTTCAAGCTCTAATTCACCACCGTCTCTCTTGACTCCGGCACAGTCTCAAAATTATCCCACTGCTTGTCCGAATTCAATACCGGAACTTTTCTCCAATTAAAAGGCGGGTGACTGAAGCCATTGCCACGATCCAATGGTCAAGCTGCGCCCAAAAAGCAGCTCACCGTGTGGAAAATAAAAGCCGGGAGACTCCGCTCCCAGGATCTACCCAGCTCGCAACGCCTGGTGAGATCTAACGCGATCTCGCAAGGCGTTACGATGTAAATGGGCGGAATCACTTTAGAGCAAATCTGCTTATCAGAGAGAGACAGCTAGTCTCGCGTTAATGTGCAGATTCCCCAAGTACCTGAGGCTTTGTGATTCATTCCCTTTGCTTCAGAGGCTTGGGTGAGTGCTGTACAGAACTGGTCCCCACAAACAGGGACCAGACATGATGGTGCTTGTGGGGGCCTCCCTGGGGATTGGAGGCCTCCAGCTGCATGCCCTTTGGACAGGTGGCACCCTGGTGCTGCTGGTGACACCTGGGCACCCTGCACTGCCAAGGTGCCCAGATGGCACTACCAGCTGGCAGGAGCATTGCCAAGTTGGCACTGCTAAGTTGCCAAGCTGGCATTTTTCTGAATTGGCCTGGGGTGCCCTCCTAAAGTGAGTTGGGGATGGTGGTCGCTTCGGGGTCCTCGGAGATCAGGATGCCCGATCTCTTGCTACACTGGGGAATTCCAGCAAGTGGTCCTTAGTGCACAAAATGGTGTGATGTGCTCTCGGCCGCGTTCCCCGCTGAGGAACCTTATACAACGCGGTTGAGTTGTATAACTATGTGTTTCCCGGCGCTGCGAGCGGTTAAACGCGCTATGGGACCAAAAATCTGTCTATCCCAGCCTTAACGATATTCATTGATGAAGCATGCACGCCCCACTGGGATAGGGAATTCCCTAGATTCACAACTCTTGGAGTGAAGTAATTTCTTCTCATCCTGGTCCGAAATGGTCAGCTTCTTATCGAGACCGCGCTCCCCTTGTTTTAGACTCCTCGACCCACAGAAACAATCTCTCAGGGTCCACCCTATTAAACGGGCAGCACGGTGGCACAGTGGTTGGCACTGCTGCCTCGCAGCACCAGGGACACGGGGTTCGATCCCAACCCTGGGTGACAGTCAGTGTGGAGTTTGTACATCCTCCCTGTGTCGCCGTGGGTTTGCTCCGGTTTCCTCCCACAGTTCAAAGATGTGGAGGTTCGGTGGACTGGCCATGATGAATTGCCCCGAGTTCAGGTTAAGGGGGATTGGGCCTAGGCAAGGAGCTCTTTCAAAGAATCGGTGCAGCCCCGATGGGCTGAATGGCCTTCCTCTGCACTATGAATTCTATGATTCTTTGAAACCCCTTCAGAATTTTGTTGGTTTCAATGAGATCACCTCTCCTTCTTCTAAACTCCAGAGAATTTAGGCCTCGTTTGCTCAGCCTCTCATCGTAGGGCACTCTCCTTATCCCAGGAACCAATCTATTAATTGGGGCAGCACGGTAGCATTGTGGATAGCACAATTGCTTCACAGCTCCAGGGTCCCAGGTTCTATTCCGGCTTGGGTCACAGTCTGTGCGGAGTCTGCACATCCTCCCCGTGTGCGCGTGGGTTTCTTTCGGGTGCTCCGGTTTCCTCCCACAGTCCAAAGATGTGCAGGTTAGGTGGATTGGGCATGATAAATTGCCCTTAGTGTCCAAAATTGCCCTTAGTGTTGGGTGGGGTTACTGGGTTATGGGGATAGGGTGGAGGTGTGGACTTTGGGTAGGGTGCTCTTTCCAAGAGCCGGTGCAGACTCAATGGGCTGAATGGCCTCCTTCTGCACTGTAAATTCTATGATTAAGCCTTGGCTATGCGGCCTGCAATATAAGTACATTCTTTCTGATACATGGGGACCTAAACTCCACCCAGCCATCCAGTTACAGGCTCACCGAAATGTTGCATAATTCCAGCAAGACTGGTTTAGTTTTTGTATTCCAACTCCCTTGAAATAAAGGCCAACATGCCATTTGCCTCCCTAATGGCTCACTGAACTTACGTGTCAACCTGCTGCATTCCTTCTACGAATACACCCAAGTCTCTTTGCGCATAAAAGCACACAAGGCTTAACGCCTTTTAAAAATGTTCAGCTCACACCCGGCCACGATGGAAGGCTCCCTGAAGGAAATGAATGAACCAAGTCTGGTTATTCAACAATCCATTTCTGCTCATCACAATTGCCTGTCCTGTTCTGAGATGTACTTATTGCCACTGGAGCCAGCGGCAGCGACTGACAAGTGTCCCAATTGATACGGGACCGCCAATTTTCAACTGGGTTGGACCTGAGCAACCCTCCGAGATGTCCAACTTTTGGGAGATGCTGAGAAACGATCAGAGGAAGGAGCTGTGCAGCCTCCACAAGGAGAAGGTGAAATTGTTTTGCAAAACGGACAATCAGCTCATCTGTGTTGTTTGCCAGAGTTCAAAAAGCCACCAAACCCACGGGTTGCTGCCGCTGGAAGAAGCTGCTGAAGAGTTTAAGGTGAGGAGATACTGTGTAAAGCAGAGGGACCTAACAGAATCGATCCTGATCACAATGGTGTTCATTGACTTGGGGTTGAGGCCTGGCTGTCAATACTTAAGACATTTTTGATACTGTGTTTGTATTTATGTCATTACAGAGCCATTAGTAATAATAATAATAATCGCTTATTGTCACAAGTAGGTTTCAATGAAGTTACTGTGAAAAGCCCCTAGTCACCACATTCCGGCGCCTGTTCGGGGAGGCTGGTACGGGAACTGAACCCGTGCTGCTGGCCTTGCTCTGCATTACAAGCCAGCTGTCTTTGCCCACTGTGCTAAACCAGCCCATTACTTGGGCTGCGAGGTGTATTGTTGTTTTCGGAGGCCAGGGATAAAACGTGCAAGTGTTAGATTGATTAATGTAGACGAGCCCTTCAACTGCCTGATCCAGATCTGAAGCAGTTAGTGCCAGCATGAATCGTTCTATCACCGACACCTCTCCAACAGCCTTTGGCAATATGGTAAAATAACCGGGATCATGAAACAGAGGCAGATCCATTTTTTCGGGCCTTTTCCGAAAGAACAGCCCAGACAGAGGCAGCTTTAACAGGAATAAGCAATTTGGAAGTGTGGGAAAATAAATTTATTTTGAATCCGTAAGGAGGTAGTGGGCATGATTTAACGTGCAAAATCAGAGTTTCATTTCAGGCACGTGTAGCATGGTCTGCCTCAGTGCCAGTAGCGCCAAGAACAACTCCGCTATCAAGCAGGACTCCGGTGAGGAACGCCCCGACAAGGCCGTACTTACCTCATTTCCTGAACTAACCAGCTCAGCTCGTCAGTGCAGGAAGAGATCAGGGTGGAGTTTAAAAACGGTAGCATAGTGGTGAGCACTGTTGCTTCACAGCTCCAGGGTCCCAGGTTCGATTCCCGGCTTGGGTGACAGTCTGTGCGGAGTCTGCACGCTCCCCCTGTGTCTGCGTGGGTTTCCTCCGGGTGCTCCGGTTTCCTCCCACGGTCCAAAGATGTGTAGGCTAGGTGGATTGGCCATACTAAATTGCCACTTAGTGTCCAGGGATGTGCGGGTTAGATGGGGTTGCAGGGATAGGGCATGATCAATTGCCCTGAGTGTTCAAACGAAAGGTGAGGTGGGGTTACTGGGTTACGGGATAGGATGGCGGCGTGGGCTTTCCAAGGGCCGGTGCAGACTCGGTAGGCCGAATGGCCTCCTTCTGCACTGTAAATTCTATGATTCAATGATTCTACGATCTCTTGACTCTCCTCAGATGCCAAATCTGGCCTCCGGACTCCTCCCACTTCCCCAACTTACCTCTTAGGAGGTCCTCAAGCCTCCCACCCCCTCCTGAGAGCAAGCCACCACCAGGTCCGATCCTAGCACAGGCAATCTAGCATCAGGGCACTTTGGCACTTCCAGCCTGGCATTCCCGGCAGTACACCCGCCAGTGTGCCAGGGTGACAGTGATCGGTGCCATGTTGGCAGTACCAAGCGGGAATGCTAAGGTACGACCCTGCCCAGAGCCCGACTACCCGGGAGTCTCCGATGCCCTGGGAGACATCCCCAGGTGCCATTATGCCTGGTCCACGTTTGTGTGTACCAGTGCTAAATGGCGGCATGGCGAGCTCTCCCAGGTGTTTGTTCTTGGGCCTCGGGAGAATCGTGAGGCAACATTTGTAAATGAGCCGACTGGCTCGCTTAAATATGTTAATCTGGATCTTGCCCAGCGAGGGCGAGATTCAAAATGCGACGTCTCATAAGATCTCATTCGATCCCGCGACACCTTCCAGGAAACGTAAATCTCGTAAATTTAGCGATCTCGTTGCGTCACCGAGATCTAATGAGATCTCCAATGTCACAAAAAAATTGGTGGTGTGGTAAATAGAGAGGACAGCCTGAGTTTATAGGGTGACATAAATGGGCTGGTGAGATGGGCAGAATGGTGGCAAATGGAATTTAACCATGAAAAGTGCGAGGTAATACATTTTGGGAGTACTGACAAGACAAGCGAATACACAGGGAAGGGTCGGATGCTCCGAAGTACAGAGGATCAGAGGGATCATGGTGTGCATGTCCATAGATCTCTGAAGGCAGAAGGACAGGTCGGTAAGGTGGTTAAGAAGGAAGACTTTATTCCCTGAGCAGAGACTATAAGAGCGGGGAGGTTTTCATGGCGCTTATTAGGCCACAGTTGGAGTACTGTGTGCAGTTGTGGTCGCCACACTACAGGAAGGATGTGATTGTACTGGAGGGGGTGCAGAGGAGATTCACCAGGATGTCGCCTGGACTGGAGCATGTCAGCAATGGAGGGAGGCTGGTTAGGCCGGGGCGGTTCTCCTTAGAGCAGAGGCAGCTGTGGGGGAAGAGGGGGAGACCCGATAGAGATGTACACAACAATGAGTGGCATCGGGTAGATAGGAAGAAACTTTTCCCCTTAGTAGAGGAGTCAATAACCGGGGCATAGATTTAAATTCGGGGCAGGTGATTGAGAGGGGATTTTGAGGAAAAGTTTTTACATCCAGAGGGTGGTTGGAATCTGGAGCTCACTGCCTGAAAGGGTGGGGGAGGCGGGAACATTTAAGAAGCATTTAGATCAACACTGAAAATGCCAGAGCATACAAGGCTACATTTGATCTGAGTTAGATTTATTGTCACGTGTACAGTGAAAAGTATTGTTTTGCATACAGTCCAGACAGATCGTTTCATACATGAAAAAATACAGGACATAAATAAATACCCAATGTAAATACAGACACACAGGCATTGGGTGAAGCATACAGAGTGTAGTGCGACTTAGTAGAGAAGATGTGTGGAGAGGTCAGTTCAGTCCATGAGGGCCATTCAGGAGTCTGGGAACAGCGGGGAAGAAGCTGTTTTTGAACCTGTCAGTGCCTGTTCTCAGACTTTTGTATCTCCTGCCTGGTGGAAGAGGTTGGAAGTAAGAATAACCCGGGTGGGAGGGGTCTTTGATTATGCTGCCCGCTTTCCCCAGGCAGCGGGAGGTGTAAATGGAGTCAATGGATGGGAGGCGGCTTCATGTGATGGACTCGGCTGTGTTCAAGACTCTGTGTAATTTCTTTTCATCTTGGGCCGAGCAGTTGCCATACCAGGCTGTGATGCAGCCCGATAGGATGCTTTCTATGGTGCATCTATAAAAATTAGTAAGAGTCAGTGTGGACATGCTGAATTTCCTTAGTTTCCTGAGGAAGTATAGGCGCTGTTGTGCTTTCTTGGTGGTAGCGTCAACGTGGGTGGACCAGGACAGATTGTTGGAGATGTGCACACCTAGGAATTTGAAACTGTTAACTATCTCCACCTCGGCCCCGTTGATGCTGACGGGTGTGTACGATCCTTCACTTCCTGAAGTTAATAACCAGCTCCTTAGTTTTTCTGATGTTGAGAGAGAGATTGTTGTCATAACACAACACCACTAGGCTCTCTATCTCCCTCCTGTATTCTGACTCATTGTATGAATCTGACCCACTACGGTCATGTCATCAGCAAACTTGTAGATGGAGTTGGAGCCACATTTTGCCACACAGCCGTGTTTGTATAGGGAGTAGAGTAGGGGGCTAAGTACGCAGCCTTATGAGGCCCCGGTATTGAGGACTATTGTGGAGGAGGTGTTGTTGTTTATCCTTGCTGGTTGTTGTCTATGGGTCAGGAAGTCGATGATCCAATTGCAGAAGGAGGAGCCAAGTCATAGGTTTTGGGGTTTTATGAGATTGGCCGGGATTATGGTGTTGATGGCAGGGCTGTAGTCAATGAATAGGAATCTGATGTAGGAGTCCTTGTTGTCGAGATGCTCCAGGGTGAGTGTCGGGCGAGGGAGAAGGTGTCTGCTGTGGACCGGTTGTGGCGTTATGCGAATTGCAGTGGATCAAGGGGTTCTGGGAGTGTGGAGTTGATGTGTCTCATGACCGACCTCTCGAAGCCCTTCATAATGATCGATGTCAAGGCAACTGGACAGTTGCTGTTGAGGCACATTGCCTGGTACGTCTTTGGCACCGCTGTGATAGTTTCTTTAACCTTGGAACGAAGTAGGGAGAGGTTGCAGATGTCCGCGAACACACCCGCCAGTTGGTCCACGCAGGATCTGACTGCACGACCAGGGACTCCGTCAGGACCCGTTGCTTTCCAAGGGTTCACTTTCAAGAAGGCCGTCAAGTGCTGGGAAATGGGATTGGAATAGATTAGGTCCCAATGGCCGGCACAGTCACGGTGGGCTGAAGGGTCTCGTTCTGTGGTGTAAAACTCTGTAACTATGATTAAACAAATCAGACCAGCGGTAAAAGTGTTTTCATTATTATCAAAAGAAATCTAAAACTGGGGAAAACAATAGCATTTGCAACTTTTGCTGGTCGATGGGATTGCGATAGCATTATTGAAGGTCAGGGCAAGTCATGTCGATATGCACCCCCCTCAGCTCTCATACGGGCTATTGATCCCTGTAATCTCCCAGGTCGAATGAAACTTTTGACTCCCCTTGTTAGTGTACACCCTGTCTACATCTGTGAAAAATATTCATTGAGCTTGCCTCCAGTGCTCCCTGGGGGGAGGGGGGAGGGAGAGAGTTCCAAAAATACACTCTCTGAGAAGAAAAACATTTCCTATCTCCATCTTCAATGTGAGAGGCCTTGGGCGTCATTCTCCGACCCCCAGCGGGTCGGAGAATGGCCGTTGGCCGCCGTGAATCCCGCCCCCGCCGGTTGCCGAAGTCTCCGAAGGGAGAAAAGTCGGCGGGGCGTTAATGGCGCCGCTGCCGTGGAGAATGTCACGGGTCTGCGCAAGGCAGCCGATTTTCGGCCTGCCGATATTCTCCCTTCCGGATGGGCCGAAGTCCCGTCGACGTGATGACCGTTCACGTCGACGTGAATCAAACCTCCCTTTCATCGGCGTGACCCGGTGCTCCAGGCTCACGCCGACCAGCGAGGAGGTGAGTGACGGCCTGGGGGGTTGGCTCTGGGCAGGAAATGGCGTGGCCGCAGACTGATTGCGTGAGGAGAGGTGTGTCTCGGCTTGTGTGTGTGTGTGTGCGGCGGGGGGGGGGGGTGGTTAGAGTAGGCTGGGCGCCGGGGGAGTGCCGGGAGGGGGTCCGTGCCGGGTTGGGGGTTGGGGGGGGGTCCGTGCTGGGCTGGAGGTTGGGGAGGGGGTCCGTGCCGGGGTGGAGGTTGGGGGTTGGGGGGGGTCCGGGGTGGAGGTTGGGGGTTGGGGGGGGTCCGTGCTGGGGTGGAGGTTGGGGAGGGGGTCCGTGCCGGGGTGGAGGTTGGGGAGGGGGTCCGTGCTGGGGTGGAGGATGGGGATGGGGAGGGGGTCCGTGCCGGGGTGGAGGTTGGGGATTGGGGGGGGTCCGTGCTGGGGTGGAGGTTGGGGAGGGGGTCCGTACCGGGGTGGAGGTTGGGGAGGGGGTCCGTGCCGGGGTGGAGGTTGGGGAGGGGGTCCGTGCCGGGGTGGAGGTTGGGGAGGGGGTCCGTGCTGGGGTGGAGGTTGGGGAGGGGGTCCGTGCCGGGTTGGGGGTTGTGGGGGGTCCGTGCTGGGGTGGAGGTTGGGGAGGGGGTCCGTGCCGGGGTGGAGGTTGGGGGTTGGGGGGGGTCCGTGCTGGGGTGGAGGTTGGGGAGGGGGTCCGTGCCGGGGTGGAGGTTGGGGAGGGGGTCCGTGCCGGGGTGGAGGTTGGGGAGGGGGTCCGTGCTGGGGTGGAGGGTGGAGGTTGGGGGGTGGGTCCGTGCTGGGGTGGAGGTTGGGGAGGGGGTCCGTGCCGGGGTGGAGGTTGGGGGTTGGGGGGGGTCCGTGCTGGGGTGGAGGTTGGGGAGGGGGTCCGTGCCGGGGTGGAGGTTGGGGAGGGGGTCCGTGCCGGGGTGGAGGTTGGGGAGGGGGTCCGTGCCGGGGTGGAGATTGGGGAGGGGGTCCGTGCTGGGGTGGAGGTTGGGGGTTGGGGGGGGGTCCGTGCTGGGGTGGAGGTTGGGGAGTGGGTCCGTGCCGGGGTGGAGGTTGGGGAGGGGGTCCGTGCTGGGGTGGAGGATGGGGAGGGGGTCCGTGCCGGGGTGGAGGTTGGGGGTTGGGGGGGGTCCGTGCTGGGGTGGAGGTTGGGGAGGGGGTCCGTGCCGGGGTGGAGGTTGGGGGTTGGGGGGGGTCCGTGCTGGGGTGGAGGTTGGGGAGGGGGTCCGTGCCGGGGTGGAGGTTGGGGAGGGGGTCCGTGCCGGGGTGGAGGTTGGGGAGGGGGTCCGTGCCGGGGTGGAGGTTGGGGAGGGGGTCCGTGCTGGGGTGGAGGTTGGGGGTTGGGGGTGGGTCCGTGCTGGGGTGGAGGTTGGGGAGGGGGTCCGTGCCGGGGTGGAGGTTGGGGAGGCGGTCCGTGCTGGGGTGGAGGTTGGGGAGGGGGTCCGTGCCGGGGTGGAGGTTGGGGGTTGGGGGGGGTCTGTGCTGGGGTGGAGGTTGGGGAGGGGGTCCGTGCCGGGGTGGAGGTTGGGGAGGGTGTCCGAGCCGGGGTGGAGGTTGGGGAGGGGGTCCGTGCTGGGGTGGAGGTTGGGGGTTGGGGGGGGTCCGTGCTGGGGTAGAGGTTGAGGAGGGGGTCCGTGCTGGGGTGGAGGTTGGGGAGGGGGTCCGTGCCGGGGTGGAGGTTGGGGAGGGGGTCCGTGCCGGGGTGGAGGTTGGGGAGGGGGTCCGTGCCGGGGTGGAGGTTGGGGGTTGGGGTCTGTGCCGGGGTGGAGGTTGGGGGTTGGGGGGGGGTCCGTGCTGGGGTGGAGGTTGGGGAGGGGGTCCGTGCCGGGGTGGAGGTTGGGGGTTGGGTGGGGTCCGTGCTGGGGTGGAGGTTGGGGAGGGGGACCGTGCTGGGGTGGAGGTTGGGGGTTGGGGGGGTCCGTGCTGATGTGGAGGTTGGGGAGGGGGTCCGTGCCGGGGTGGAGGTTGGGGGTTGGGGTCTGTGCCGGGGTGGAGGTTGGGGGTTGGGGGGGGGTCCGTGCTGGGGTGGAGGTTGGGGAGGGGGTCCGTGCCGGGGTGGAGGTTGGAGGTTGGAGGGGGTCCGTGCTGGGGTGGAGGTTGGGGAGGGGGTCCGTGCCGGGGTGGAGGTTGGAGGTTGGGGGGGGTCCGTGCTGGCGTGGAGGTTGGGGAGGGGGTCCGTGCCGGGGTGGAGGTTGGGGAGGGGGTCCGTGCTGGGGTGGAGGTTGGGGGTTGGGGTCCGTGCCGGGGTGGAGGTTGGGGGGGGTCCGTGCTGGGGTGGAGGTTGGGGGTTGGGGTGGTCCGTGCCGGGGTGGAGGTTGGGGGGGGTCCGTGCTGGGGTGGAGGTTGGGGGTTGGGGGGGGTCCGTGCTGGGGTGGAGGTTGGGGAGGGGGTCCGTGCCGAGGAGGGTGATGGGAGGGCAAATGAGTTGGTCCACCTGGCCAGGTGCCAGCCTCCAACAGTTGGACCCATGCGGTCCATGCCACCTGGCTGGGGGGAGGAGGGGATATGGGCAATGATGACATGTCGTCGTTCCCCTCCCCCCCACCAGGCCGTCATGTTTTCAGATCATCCAGCGATGTTGGCCGCCGTGGTGGCAGCCGCTCATGGCTATGTTACCCTGGATGAGGAGGAGGAGGAGGAGGAGGAGGAGGAGCGTGCCAGAGAGGCGGCGCAGGCTGCCGCAGAGGGGCAGGCGGCAGCCGCCCAGGCTGGAGGGACACCTGACCGACAGGACGAGGATGGGGAGGAGGACGTCGCGGCCCCACGGCAACGGTGGCACCCGAGGGTGCCCCGTGTGTACCGGCCCCGGCAGTCATACCAGGACCTCACGGACCGGGAATGCAGGAGGAGACTCCGGATGAGCCGGGAAACCGTGGCACACATCTGCCACCTGCTGGCACACCTGTCACCGCGTGGCACTGGCGGGGGACACCCTCTCCCCGTGTCCGTCAAGGTTACGGCGGCCCTGAACTTTTATGCAACGGGGTCATTCCAGGCACCGAGTGGGGACCTGTCTGGCATTTCGCAGACATCGGTGCACCGGTGCATCCGGGCAGTGACAGATGCCCTTTATGCCATGGCGCATCGCTACATCCGCTTCCCCGTGGACCGGGCCAGCCAAGATGCCCGGGCCGTGGGCTTCTCTGCTGTGGCCGGGTTCCCCATGGTCCAGGGCGCGATCGATGGGATGCACGTCGCCGTGCAGCCACCTGCAGATAACAGGGCCGTGTTCACCAATAGGAAGGGGACCTATTCGATGAACGTACAGGTGGTCTGAGACCACCGCATGATGATCCTGCACGTCTGCGCCCGTCACCCAGGCAGTGTACACGACTCATTCGTGTTGTCGCGGTCATCCATCCCCGGCATGTACGAGGGACGCCATCCCCGGCTGAGGGGCTGGTTGCTGGGCGACAGGGGCTACCCATTGCGATCGTGGCTGATGACGCCTATACGGAGGCCACGCAATGAGGCGGAGAACCGCTACAATGATGCCCATGTAGCGACAAGGGGAGTGATCGAGAGGTGCTTTGGCGTGCTGAAGATGCGTTTCAGGTGCCTGGACCTCTCTGGGGGCGCCCTCCAGTATCGGTCAGATAGGGTCGGCCGCATCATTGTGGTGTGCTGCGTCCTGCACAACATAGCCCAGCAGAGGGGCGATGTGCCGCAGGCAGAGGAGGGCGGAGTGGAGGAGCAGCAGGAAGAGGCACAGTCCTCCCCCGATGAGGGGGATGGGGGCAATGGTCAGGGCAGACGGGGTAGACACAGGCGGGTGGCTGTCCACCGTTACCGGCTGGCCCAGCGGGCACGGAACAGACTGATAGCCGCCCGCTTCACTGACTAGATGGGCGTGGGAATCGGGTAGTATGGCCACAGACCGCACACCATGGCAACAGCCGACCACCCACACCCCACACCCATTCACCCACCCAGCACCCTCACCCCCCTCCCAACCCCACCCACCCCACCCGCATGCACACCACCCCCCCCCCATTGCCGATCCACCGGCGGCACAACGGGCCGGGCTCTCACAGTTGCGTGTGGACGCGTGTCTATCGCAGGCCATGGAGGATGATGACAACCCGCCCTGCGATGAGCTCCTGGCTCTACACCGTTGGACTATGTCTGACCCATGGCCACAGTACCACCATCCACCCGGACCATCCCTGCATGCGGCTGTGACACTGCAGCACACGGTCCTGTCCTCTGCCCGGGGGGATGTTGATGGCTGCCCAGGGGGAAGGGGGCAGACTCACCTGGGGCTGAGGTAAGACCACCCCTCACACACACACTTGCGCTCAACGTACATGACACGCCCGCACACTTTGGACAGAGCACAAAGGCAGCTTCGGTAGGTGTAACATTGACTTTAATAACCAAAGGAGTTCATGCACGTGCCCTAGCCCCTAAAACTCATCTGTGCCCTGCACCCGTGCCAACTTACTCAGTGTCTAATTGTTTGGCCTTACGGGCCCTTTGACTACGTCTACGTGGTTCCCCAGACGGTACAGCAGAACTGGAGGTGGACTCCTGTGATTCCTGCCCTCTGACACTGGATCCCTTTGGCGGCCGTTTCCTGGGGCGTCCTGGCCTAGATGGGCCAGGCTGCGGCCCGGGCGACTGGGATGGCGAGCTGCCAGCCTGTCCTGCCCGTTGCCCACCCGATGCACCTGGGACGGAAGGGGGGGAGTCCGAGGTGTCGCGGTGTACCGGGACCTCCCCTACAGAGGGAGCCGGGACGGACCACGCCATCTCCTCCTCCCTCGGGGTGCCCGATGGCCCCCAGGCCTCTACATGGGTGGGGGATGCGAACGGACTGGCCATCCGACGCCCCCCCGACATCTGGCGCTGCCAGTCCTGGAGGCCCGTGCTGGTATCGACAGGGGTCTGCAGGTTTGCAGCCATGGAGCCCAGGGTGTTGGCCAACCCTGTCTGTGACAGTGCGACGCCGGCTCGCACATGGCCACTGGCGCCGATGCCCTCAGCGATGGCCTGCTGAGACTGGGCCATGGCCTGCAGAGACTGGGCCATGGCCTGCTGAGACTGGGCCATGGCCTGCAGAGACTGGGCTATGGCGTTGAGCGCCTCTGCCATCTGGTGCTGGCACTGGCTCATGGCCTCCTGTGAGAGGGCAGCCATTTCCTGGGCCACAGACGCCGCCTGCACGGAAGGCCCCAGGCCTCGCAAACCGTTCCCCATGTCTGACACCGTCGCAACCATTGCCTCCACCGCGGACGCCACCCGTGCAGTGTCAGCCTGGGTGGCACGCATGACCGGGACCACTCCCAGCTCCTGGACGCGGGTGGACTCCTCCACCTGCGACCGCAGCCGCCGCAAGCCGCCCGTCACCCTCTTCGCTCATCTCCGGGTCGGTGGTTGCATCGGGTCTATGAGTGGGTGTGGTAACTGCAGGAACCCGGGATCCATCTGGGCGGCAGATGTTCGCTTGGCCTGGGCTGCCCTCCGACCGCCCGGTCCCTCTGCTGCTCCTACCTCCACCTGCTGTACCGGGACGGCTGTGTTGTGCGCACCAGTGAGTGTACCAGACGCCTCATCACTAAAGTGCCCAACCGTGGTGAGTGTTTCTGCGATGGTGGAGGGTGTTGGTGACAGCAGTGGCGTTGTGTCGTGCTCTTCGTCCCACTCTGACTCCATGGCACTTTGGGGTGGGGGTTCGTCTCCACCCATCCACTCTGAGTCACTGTCCGGTATTTCGTCTTCCCGGGTAGGGGTGTCCTCGGTAGTGCTGTCCTGGGTAGTGCTGTCCTGGGTAGTGCTGTCCCGGGTAGGGGTTTCCTGGGTAGTGCTGTCCTGGGTAGTGCTGTCCTGGGTAGTACTGTCCTGGGTAGTGCTGTCCTGGGTAGTGCTGTCCCGGGTTGGGGTGTCCTGGGTAGTGGTGTCCTGGGTAGTGGTGTCCTGGCTCGGATGTGACGGGGGCCTGTGGCTGCCCCCCTCATCGCTGGGTGGTCGCTCCCGCACGTGACGGGGGTGTCGCCTCCCTGTTGCTCCAGGTCTCTCCGTCTCCCGTGGTGTGCGAGGGGCATCCTGCGGGCGTCGCATGCTGGAGGGTCCGGGTCTCTCCGTCTCCCGTGGTGTGCGAGGGGCATCCTGCGGGCGTCGCATGCTGGAGGGTCCGGGTCTCTCCGTCTCCCGTGGTCTCCGAGGGGCATCCTGCGGGCGTCGCATGCTGGAGGGTGCGGGTCTCTCCGTCTCCCGTGGTCTCCGAGGGGCATCCTGCGGGCGTCGCATGCTGGAGGGTCCGGGTCTCTCCGTCTCCCGTGGTGTGCGAGGGACATCCTGCGGGCGTCGCATGCTGGAGGGTCCGGGTCTCTCCGTCTCCCGTGGTCTCCGAGGGGCATCCAGCGGGCGTCGCACGTGGAGGGTCCGGATCTCTCCGTCTCCCGTGGTGTGCGAGGGGCATCCTGCGGGCGTCGCATGCTGGAGGGTGCGGGTCTCTCCGTCTCCCGTGGTCTCCGAGGGGGGATATAGGGGAGGGGGGATATGGGGGATATGGGGGAGGGGGGGATATGGGGGAGGGGGGGATATGGGGGAGGGGGGGATATGGGGGAGGGGGGGATATGGGGAGGGGGGGATATGGGGCAGGGGGGGATATGGGGGAGGGGGGATACGGGGGAGGGGGTATATGGGGACGGGCTGTCGGTGGCTCACTTGCTGGTGGGCCCCCGACCTCTGCATCAGCAACCTCCCGGTTCTCAGGTCCGCCAGCCAGTTCCAGGGCCCTTTCCTCGTGTACGGTCAGTGGCCTCTCATCAGCGGGGCCTCCTCCAGTCCTCACATGCTCCCTATTGTTGTGTGCGCGCTTCTCCTGTGGGGGGGGGGGGGTGGTGGCAGGGGTAAAAGGCAACAGTGTTAGGCAGGTATATGAATGCACGCCATCGGTTGCGCGTGCATTGCAGAGGTTAAGGTTAGGGCTGGATTCACTTGGGGATATAGGGGAGGGGGGATATGGGGGAGGGGGGATATGGGGGAGGGGGGATATGCGGGAGGGGGGGATATGGGGGAGGGGGGGATATGGGGGAAGGGGGGATATGGGGGAGGGGGGATATGGGGGTGGGGGGATATGGGGGAGGGGGGATATGGGGGAGGGGGGATATGGGGGAGGGGGGATATGGGGGAGGGGGGATATGGGGGAGGGGGGATATGGGGGAGGGGGGGATATGGGGGAGGGGGGATATGGGGGAGGGGGGGATATGGGGGAGGGGGGATATGGGTGAGGGGGGATATGGGGAGGGGGGATATGGGTGAGGGGGGATATGGGGAGGGGGGGATATGGTGGAGGTGGAGGGGGGATATGGGGGAGGGGGGATATGGGGGAGGGGGGAATATGGGGGAGGGGGGATGGGGGATATGGGGGAGGGGGGATATGGGGGAGGGGGGATGGGGGATATGGGGGAGGGGGGAGGATATGGGGGAGGAGGGATATGGAGGAGGGGGATATGGGGAGGGGGGATATGGGGGAGGGGGGATATGGGGGATATGGGGGAGGGGGGATATGGGGGAGGGGGGATATGGGGGATATGGGGAGGGGGGATATGGGGGATATGGGGGAGGGGGGATATGGGGAGGGGGATATGGGGCGGGGGGATATGGGGGAGGGGGATATGGGGAGGGGGGATATGGGGGAGGGGGGATATGGGGGAGGGGGTATATGGAGGAGGGGGGATATGGGGGAGGGGGGATATGGGGGAGAGGGGATATGGGGGATATGGGGGAGGGGGATATGGGGAGGGGGGATATGGGGGATATGGGGGAGGGGGGATATGGGGGATATGGGGGAGGGGGATATGGGGGAGGGGGGGATATGGGGGAGGGGGGCTTTGGGGGAGGGGGGATATGGGGGAGGGGGATATGGGGGTGGGGGATATGGGGGAGTGGGGGATATGGGGGAGGGGGGATACGGGGGATATGGGGGAGTGGGGGATATGGGGGAGTGGGGGATATGGGGGAGGGGGGATATGGGGGAGGGGGGATATGGGGGAGGGGGGATATGGGGGAGGGGGGATATGGGTGAAGGGGGATATGGGGGATATGGGTGAGGGGGATATGGGGATATGGGGGAGGGGGGATATGGGGAGGGGGAATATGGGGGAGGGGGGATATGGGGAGGGGGGATATGGGGAGGGGGATATGGGGGAGGGGGGATATGGGGGATATGGAGGAGGGGGATATGGGTAGGGGGGATATGGTGGAGGGGGTATATGGGGGAGGGGGGATATGGGGGAGGGGGGTGAGGGGGGATATGGGGGAGGGGGGATATGGGGAGGGGGATATGAGGAGGGGGGATATGGGGGAGGGGGGATATGGGGGAGGGGGATATGGGGGAGGGGGGATATGGGGGATATGGGGGGGGATATGGGGAAGGGGTGATATGGGGGAGGGGTGATATGGGGGAGGGGGGATATGGGGGAGGGGGGATATGGGGGAGGGGGTATATGGGGGATATGGGGGATGTGGGGGATATGGGGGAGGGGGGATATGGGGGAGTGGGGGATACGGGGGAGTGGGGGATATGGGGGAGGGGGGATATGGGGGAGGGGGGATATGGGGGATATGGGGGAGGGGGGATATCGGGAGGGGGGATATGGGGGAGGGGGGATATGGGGGAAATGGGGGAGCGGGGATATGGGGGATATGGGGAAGGGGGATATGGGGATATGGGGGAGGGGGGATATGGGGAGGGGGATATGGGGGATATGGGGGAGGGGGGATATGGGGAGGGGGGATATGGGGGAGGGGGGATATGGGGGATATGGGGGAGGGGTATATGGGGAGGGGGGATATAGGGGAGGGGGGATATGGGGGAGGGGGGATATGGGGGAGGGGGGATATGGGGGAGGGGGGGTAAAGTGGAGGGGGGATATGGGGAGGGGGGATATGGGGAGGGGGGATATGGGGGAGGGGGGATATGGGGGAGGAGGGATATGGGGGAGGGGGGATGGGGGATATGGGGGAGGGGGATATGGGGGAGGGGCAGGATATGGGGGAGGGGGTATATGGGGAGGGGGATATGGGGAGGGGGATATGGGGGAGGGGGATATGGGGGAGGGAGGGATATGGGGGAGGGGGGATATGGGGGAGGGGGATATGGGGGAGGGAGGGATATGGGGAGGGGGGATATGGGGGAGGGGGGATATGGGGGAGGGGGGATATGGGGGATATGGGGAGGGGGGATATGGGGAGGGGGGATATGGGGGATATGGGGGAGGGGGGATATGGGGGAGGGGATATGGGGGATATGGGGGAGGGGGGATATGGGGAGGGGGAATATGGGGGAGGGGGTATATGGGGGAGGGGGGTTATGGGGAAGGGGGGATATGGGGGAGGGGGATATGGGGGAGGGGGGATATGGGGATATGGGGGAGGGGGGATATGGGGAGGGGGGATATGGGGGAGGGGGGATATGGGGGAGGGGGAATATGGGGATATGGGGGAGGGGGGATATGGGGGAGGGGGGATATGGGGGAGGGGGGATATGGGGGAGGGGGGATATGGGGAGGGGGGATATGTGTGATATGGGGGAGGGGGATATGGGGGATATGGGGGAGTGGGGGATATGGGGGAGTGGGGGATATGGGGGAGTGGGGGATATGGGGAGGGGGATATGGGGGAGGGGGATATGGGGAGGGGGGATATGGGGGATATGGGGGAGGGGGGATATGGGGGAGGGGGGATATGGGGGAGGGGGGATATGGGGGAGGGGGATATGGGGGATATGGGGGAGTGGGGATATGGGGGATATGGGGGAGGGGGAATATGGGGAGGGGGATATGGGGGAGGGGGATATGGGGGGGAGGGGGGATATGGGGGAGGGGGGGATATGGGGGAGGGGGATATGGGGGATATGCGGGAGGGGGGATATGGGGTATATGGGGAGGGGGGATATGGGGAGGGGGGATATGGGGAGGGGGGATACGGGGGAGGGGGGATATGGGGAGGGGGATATGGGGGGGATATGGGGCAGGGGGATATGGGGCAGGGGGGATATGGGGGAGGGGGGATATGGGCGAGGGTATGGATATGGGGAGGGGGGGATATGGGGGAGGGGGGATATGGGGAGGGGGGATATGGGGAGGGGGGATATGGGGAGGCTCACCTTGCCTGCTCTGACGAGGTCGTTCACCTTCTTGTGGCACTGGGTGCCTGTCCGTGGTGTCAGGGCCACAGCGGTGACGGCCTCTGCCACTTCCCTCCACATACGCCGGCTGTGGCGTGGGGCAACTCTGCGGCTGTGCCCGGGATACAGGGCGTCCCTCCTCTGCCCCTCCTCTGCTCCTCCACCGCGTCCAGGAGCGCCTCCACATCGCGTGACTCGAACCTCGGGGCTGAGCGACGGCCAGCCATCCAGTCGGGTGTTGCGGTCGGGTGTTCCGGTCGGGTGAGGGGGAGCTGCGCGGCCTTATGAGCCGTCACGCCGTGCAGCGCGTATGACGCTGCACGGCGTGAACCACTGGGCAAGCTCGGATCCCGTTACGTCGCTGCTAGCCCATTTCGGGCCGGAGACTATCGTCCCATTTTTATGACGTGACGCAAGTGGGATTTGCGCCGTTTTTTGCGCCGATCGGCGGACTTTCCGCCGATAACGGAGAATTTTGCCCCTTATTTTTAAACTGTGTCGCTAAGTTCTAATGACGTCCACTGCATGGTTGCTTACCAAAGAGAAGCAGGACAACAGGGTCAACAGGAGAATAAGTGGAACGATACTTCATTTCTCACAAGCTATTCCAGTCAACATATCCTCAATGTTAACTCCATGCCTCAGACCACAGATTGGCTTGCAAAGCAAATGGAGATCAGATGGTTCCTATGGACAGCAGCTGATCCCTCGTTCCAACTTTACCACCAGACAGCAATCTGCAAATCGACCCCAAACTGCTGAATGTGAAGAAGAAGAGGCCTCATAAAATTCTGGAGAGTTCCACATGGGGCAGGAAGTGTCAATTCGGCCTCTAAATGTTTGTCCTACCATTCAATCAAATCCCGGCTGGTCTGGGTCTTAACTCTAGTCAATTATTTGATTTTATGATCCTTAATGTCAAAAATCTATCAAACTCCATTATGACAGATGAAATTAAAATCTGGATTTAAAAATCTAATGATGACGTGAAACGATTGTTGTTTAAAAGAAAAAATCTGGCTCACAGGTCTGCATGTCAGTCAAGATCCACAGCGACATGATGGCACTGCAATGGCCTAGCAAGCCACTCAGTCAAGGGCAATTAGGGGTGGTCAAACACTCAGTTTGGGTTCTGCCAGAGTCATTCAGCTCCTGACCTCATTACAGCCTTGGTTCAAAAGTGGTCAACAGAGCTGAATATCAGAAGTGAGGAGAGAGTGACTGCCCTTGACATCAAGGTAGCATTCGACCGAGTATGGCATTGAGGAACCCTAGCTAAACTGGAGGGAATGGGAATCAGGGGGAAAACTCTCTGCTGGTTGGAGTCATACCCGGCACAAAGGAAGATGTTGTGGTGGTTGGAGGTCAATTGTTGCAGCATCAGGACATCACTGCAGGAGTTCCTTAAGGTACAGCAGTTCCTCAGGGTAGTGTCCTTGGCCCAACCATCTCCAGCTCCTTCACCTTCCATCCATCATAAGGTCAGAAGTGGTGATGTTTGGTGATGACTGGACAATATTCAGCACCATTCATGACTCCCCAGATAATGAAGCAGTCCATGTCCAAATGTAGCAAGAACTGGACAATATCCAGGCTTGGGCTGACAAGTGGCAAGTTACATTCACGTCACACAAGTGCCAGGTAATGACCATCTCCTACAAGAGAGGATCTAACCAACGGCCCTTGACATTCAATGGCATTACATCACTGAACCCCCCCCAATCAACATCTGGGGTTACCGTTAACCACAAACTGAACTGGACTAGCCATATAAATACTCTGGCTATCAGAACAGGTTGGAGATTAGGAATCCTACGGCAAGTAACTCAGCTTCTGACTCCTCAAAGCTTGTCCACCGTCTAGAAGGCACAAGTCAGGAGTGAGATGTTAAACTCTCCATTTGTCTGGATCAGCTCAGCTCCAGCACTGAAGAAGCTCAACACCATCCAGGACAAAGCAGCCCTGCTTGATTGGCGTCCCTTCCACAAACATTCACTCCCTCCACCTCCGATGGACAGTGTCAGCCGTGTGCACCATCGACAAGATTCACTGCGGGAACTCACCGAGGTTCCTCAGGCAGCACCTTCCAAACCCACGGCCACCACCATCTAGAAGGACAAGAGCAGCAGATACCTGGGATCGCCCCCACCTGGAGGTTCCCCTCCAAGTCACTCCCCATCCTGACTGGGAAATATATCGGCCGTTCCTTCAGTGTCACCGGGTCCAAATCCTGGAGCTCCCTCCCTAACAGCATGGTGGGTGTACCTACACCTCAGGGACTGCAGCGGCTTCAAGAAGGCAGCTCAGCACCACCTTGTCAAGGGGCAATTAGGGATGGGCAATAATGTTGGTCTAGTCAGTGGGCCCCACATTCTGGAATTGAATTTTGAATTTGTTCTGGCCGGGACAGCAGTGCTCACATCCCAGTGAATAGAAAACAGGAACCTATTCATTTTCTATATTCAAGACAGTGAGAATTTCCATTGTATAAACCAAATGGAATTTAATTTTCAGATATTTATGGTATGTTCACGTTAATTGATGTTCTTTGTTCAGGCGAAGCTGCGAACCTTCCTGAAGCCAGTCCAGGACAAGAAGAAGGACTGTAACGCTGTGAGAAGTGATTATGAGAAAATATTAAACCACATTCAGGTACTTTTGATGTCACTCTTTCTTTTTCTTTGACCAGTTCAATATTCAGTTCAAGATTAGGTGGATTTATGAGCAGCAGGGTAACACAGTGGTTAGCACTGTTGCTTCACAGCTTCAGGGTCCCAGGTTCGATTCCCGGCTTGGGTCACTGTCTGTGCGGAGTCTGCACGTTCTCCCCGTGTCTGAGTGGGTTTCCTCCGGGTGCTCCGGTTTCCTCCCACAAGTCCAAAGATGTGCAGGTTAGGTGGATTGGCCATGCTAAATTGTCCTTCGTCTCCAAAAGGGTTAAGAGGGGTCATTGGGTTAGGGAGATAGGGTGGAAGTGAGGGCTTAAGTGGATCGGTGCAGACTCGATGGGCCGAATGGCCTCCTTCTGCACTGTGTTCTATGTTCTATTCGTCACCAAAATAAAATGTCACTTCAGCAAATCTCCATGTTCTGGTAAAACCCGAGTTCAATACAATACAGCAACACAATCCTCAGTGTTTTGAAATTAATTTAAGGGATGTGGGTATCGCTGAGGGCACAGAGCCAACTACATTGGTGTAGGTCTGGAGTCACATGTAGGCCAGACCAGGTAAGGACGGCAGATTTCCTTCCCTAAAGGGCTTAGTGAACCAGATGGATTTTTAGGACAATCGACAATGGTTTCATGGTCGTCATCAAACTTTTAATTCCAGATTTTATTGAATACAAATTTCACCACCTGTCCTGGTGGGATTTGAACCTGGGTCACTGGAGCATTTCCCTGGCTCTTTTAATTACTAGTTCAGCGACAATACCACTGCCTCCCCGAAGAGAGGGTTTTACTCTCGGGGCGACACGGTGGCTCAGTGGTCAGCATTGCAGCCTCACAGTGCCAGGGACCCGGGTTTAATTCCGGCCTTGGGTAACTTCCTGTGCGGAGTTTGCACGTTCTCCCCGTGTCTGCGTGGGTTTCCTCCGGGTGCTCTGGTTTCCTCCCACAGCCCAAAGGTGTGCAGGTTAGGTGGATTGGCCATGCAAAATTGCCCCTCAGTGTCCAAACGGTTAGGTAAGGTTACAGGGATAGGACAGAGGATTGGGCCCAGGTAAGGTGCTCTTTCAGAGGGTCGGTGTTGATTTGATGGGCCGAATGGGCTCCTTCTGCACTGCAGGGATTCTATGAATATTCTTATGAAGAAAACTGCACAACTTTTTTGGAATGTTCATTTCTATTAATCAACCTCCGTCCTCTTTCTCCAGGACCAAGGTATAAATGCAGAGAAAGAGATCAATGCCCAATTTGAGAAACTTCACCAGTTTCTCCGTGAGGAAGAGAGGATTGTATTGGAAGGTCTGAAACTGGAGAAAGAGGAAAAGAGTCAGGAGATGAAGGAGAGGATTGAGAAGATAACGGAGGAAATCTCATCGCTTTCCGCTGCTGTTCAGGATATTGAACAAGAGCTGAGGGAACAAGACAACATCAAGTTTTTAATGGTAGCTCTTCATCTGTTTTTTTTTTCTTTGTCGCTTCCTTGACACCGTGTCCAAGATCATGCAGGTTGGCTAAAAAAAAAACTGAAACCTTGCCAGTTACGAGAACTGAAGGCTGACAGATCTGCTGAGAATTCCCGGAATTTCCTGAATTGTTCGGAATATGTCCCTGCTGACTCCGACACGTCAACTGCCATTTCAAGCTCCAACGAGCGTTGATTGACAGAAGGAGGTTCCCCGTCTCATTCGGGCCTATTACGATCCCGGACCAGATCCCAACAGTTGCTCGGATACCGGACAGAAACCCCAATATTCTATTTAATCTGTATGACTGTGAGGAAAGGGTACCTCGCTGCAGGAGTGATTTCACCCACAAACAGGGATATGGCATATTAAAACAAACTTTATTACTAACACAGTCTCAATACCTTTAACCTTTTCAATACAAATAGCTTTCAATTATCAGTTGAACAATGTTTCTGAATACAGTGACACAATAACTCTTAACCGCTATCTTTACTCCCACTCAAACAAACCCATCTCAAACCAAAATCCACTTTGAAATACAGTTAGAACACTCAGAAATATTTGCTGTAAAGGGATAAACCACTTTGAGAGAGTGATATCCCTCAGGAACCAGCTGCAGTTTCTTGCCTGTCTCAACGTATTTCTTAACCTGCCAACCCTTTTCACCGGCAGATCTTTAACTCACTGTCTTGAGGTCAGCTGCTTCTGGCCTGTCCCCAGTCAAAGCTTTAACTGAACTGTTTAGGAAAGACACCGCTCGTGTGTCCACAGACAGATCTTTAACTGAACTGTGTTGGGAGCAGCTGCTTGTCTTCTGTTCAGATCCCAACCTAACTGCACTGAAACCCCAGAAACTGCTTCAGTCCTGGCTCCTCCCATTAACTCCATCACCTTGCAAAGCTGAACACAGTGGCCGCGATCTTCCGGCCACACTGTGCCAGAAAAACATTTCACTGCGGTGCCGTGTGTGGTGAAAGCCGGGAGACCCCACTCCCAGTATCTACCCGGATCGCCATGCTTTGTGACATTCAAAGCAATCTCGCGAGACATTGCAAGGTGAATCCCGCCCGCGATGGCCTGTGGCGGCCGCGCCATGCAACATGGCCCCGGTCGTGGGTGGATCCGGTCTGCCAAAAACTGCCACCATGTAACCAACCTCGCCACCCCCCCGGACCACCCCCCACCAGTCCCCGCTGCCCCCGCTGAAGCCCCCTCTGACAGTGGAACAGCCCCCTCTCCCGACTGTGGTGGCGTCCCCCCGACTGAGACCGCAGCCGCCACGCGATATCCCTGAATGGTGCGAGCACGCGAGAGCGATGCCGTCGGGGACTCGGCCCATTGGGGACGGAGCATCAGGAGAGGGCCTCAGGTGACATCCTGAGGCCGTCCTGACAGCGTGCGGCGTACTCCCCGAGTGTGCCATTTTCGAGGCGGTGGAGCATCGCAAACATGGTGAACGTGGATTCTCCGGCCGATCGCCGAATGCGATTTTGGCGTCAGCGATCGGAGAATCCAGCCCCATTTAAAATGGCGTCCCAATCTCTCGCTGCAACAGGGGGTACTGGCGACGCAGGCCCTCTTTAGGCCCCTTATTCAACACGTGTTTCTCAGCGCTCGAGTGCCAGGAAACACGTGGTTAAATGTGCTCGCTCGGGGACTTTGTTTCCTTCGAATTATCTCTCCTCAGGGAACCCCCTTAATATAAGCATAAATACATGAGCCCAAACCTTTGCAATGCTTTAATTGCACTTCTGGCTGCCTTGCAAACAGGATTTTTAAAAACACGACTGCAGCGGTCATACGCACCGTAACCCAGACTTTTCATGCTGACTGCACCAAATATATACACGATAATATATCTGAAATCCCCACATTATAACTTGAGATGGCGCAACTCCACATCATTTGTGACTGACCAGGAGTCTCTCCCGCTCTTACCACCGGCCATTGGCACGTTTGGAAGGATTTACAGGTGAACAATCAGCCTGTTTGGCCACGTTTTGAACGCACCTTTCTTGGCCGTCAGGTCCGAAGGTGGGACTCGAACCTGGAATTTCTGACTCAGAGCCAGGGACCTGACCCACTGCACCACAAGACCTCCCAGTAACCAATGGTTGATCCCTCACTCTGAGATTGTGATCCCTAGTTCTATTCTCCCCAGCCAGGGCAAACATTCTCCCAATATACACTCTGGGCAGGATTTTCCAGTCCCCCCTGTTGCCAGGATCATCCACTCCCACTGAAAGTCATTGGCTAGGCCCTGAATCTACCGTGGCGGGTCTCACCTCGACAGGCCACAACATCCCTACCTCTCTAAAGCCCCTTAACCATTGTGCATTTCAATGCGACCGCTGCTCATTAATCTGAACACCAAGGTGGGAATTTCACGTGCTTCCTTCCCGCGGTGTGTTCCGGTCCCGCCGAAGTCAACTCTCCACAGCGGGTTCTTTGGTGGCCACGCAAGAGGGGGCGGCATGTGTGGTGGGATAATTCCGGCCTAAGGAAAATAGGCCTGGGGTGAAATGTCCCAGTCCAGCCATTGGTATTTTCCAGTCCAGCCAGTGGAATGTTCCAGTCCAGTCAGTGGAATTTTCCAGTCCAGCCATTGGTATTTTCCAGTCCAGCCAGTGGAATGTTCCAGTCCAGCCAGTGGAATGTTCCAGTCCAGCCAGGGGAATGTTCTAGTCCAGCCAGTGGAATGTTCTAGTCCAGTCAGTGGAATTTTCCAGTCCAGTCAGTGGAATGTTCTAGTCCAGCCAGTGGAATGTTCTAGTCCAGCCAGTGGAATGTTCCAGTCCAGCCAGTGGAATGTTCTAGTCCAGCCAGGGGAATGTTCTAGTCCAGCCAGTGGAATGTTCCAGTCCAGCCAGTGGAATGTTCTAGTCCAGCCAGTGGAATGTTCCAGTCCAGTCAGTGGAATTTTCCAGTCCAGCCATTGGTATTTTCCAGTCCAGCCAGTGGAATGTTCCAGTCCAGCCAGTGGAATGTTCCAGTCCAGTCAGTGGAATTTTCCAGTCCAGCCATTGGTATTTTCCAGTCCAGCCAGTGGAATGTTCCAGTCCAGCCAGTGGAATGTTCCAGTCCAGTCAGTGGAATTTTCCAGTCCAGCCATTGGTATTTTCCAGTCCAGCCAGTGGAATGTTCTAGTCCAGCCAGTGGAATGTTCCAGTCCAGCCAGTGGAATGTTCTAGTCCAGCCAGTGGAATGTTCTAGTCCAGCCAGTGGAATGTTCCAGTCCAGCCAGTGGAATGTTCTAGTCCAGCCAGGGGAATGTTCTAGTCCAGCCAGTGGAATGTTCTTGTCCAGTCAGTGGAATTTTCCAGTCTAGCCAGTGGAATGTTCTAGTCCAGCCAGTGGAATCTTCTAGTCCAGCCAGTGGAATCTTCTAGTCCAGCCAGTGGAATTTTCCTGGTCAGCCAGTGGCATGCATCACCACAGGATCCCATCCCTCGACTAATGGGAAGGGCAGGAAAATCCCAGCCCTCGTCTACTCAATTTTTCCTGTTATGGTACCTGAACCAGATCCCAATTCATATTGAGACCCCAACTATTTTTCAATTTGTAAACTGTGAGGAAAGGCATCTTCACTCCAGGAGCGATTCCACTGACGAGTATTAAAGGAAACTTTATTATTCACACAGAATTTATCGCATTGTAATCCAAGAGAAAAATGCCTTTTAATTAATAGTTAAACAGTTCTATAAAAACAACGTAAGGTCTTTTGTAAATTTGTGAAGTGATTAGTGTAGCCGCTTAAAATGGCTAACTCCCAATTAGAATGGCCAAACCCCGATTTAAAATGGCGAACGGAAGAGGCTGATGGGAAAATCAGCCAACAGGACTCAAACAGACAGCTGCAGGCAAAACTGTGTATTCGCCTCTGGGGAGGCCAGACAGAATCGATACCTGCAGCCATCAACACAACAACACACCAGCCATCTGCATAGGAAGTAGCAATCCCGGGAACAATATGCTACAAATTAGAAACACAAAGCCAACCCAGACTTTTCGGCGCCAGCAGGAGCTTACACAAAGAGAGGTGAATGACCACCCCTCGATCAAGGAATCGCTCCAGCATTGGAGAATATCAAACCAAGTGATTGGGACCAAGTCCAATCACTTGGAACCAGGTACAAGGTCCGCCCCGAGAGGCGGGAAGCCCCTGGGGACTATAAGAATAGGGGCAAAGTTCAAATCGACCCTTCTCCTCCTCTGCACATCCTTCAAGACCCTTCTGCTGACCTTCTACAACAGCCGCAAGAACCGTAAGTCTTACTCCAACGCTCGCTACGAGATAGGCACTCCTGACTATCGACCTGTACCCGCTTTGAATCCCGCAGGCTCAGAACCCATACGAAAGGCCATTCGTTTCCCTGACCGGGTGGGCCATTTCCAAAGTTAAGTATTGACCTGTTAGTTGTAGGAAGTAGCTTAGAAGTAGAATTAATGTATAAGTATTGATTACTGTATATAATAAATGTGCATTGATTTAACTCTTACTAAGCGGTGTGTTGGATAATTGATAATTACTCGGACTTGAACCACGTGGCGGTATCCGAAAGATACCTGGCGACTCAAGAGCAAAGGTGATAGAACAAGAGTAATTAAACTAAGGCTAAAACGAGCAACATTTTGGCGACTCCTGACGGGACCCGATCTAGAAGTGGAAAACCACTCCGGGAGAACCCAAGAAATTTTGAATTTGAATCTAATTGGAAACAGAAAACCACAAGTGTTCAAGCAGTTCTGATCAATAGTCATAATTCGGAAGTGTGTGTATGCATGCGTAACTAACAGGGCTAGAAGGTAAAACTGATCGATTTTTGTTGCGTCAAAACTGTCGGAAGTCTGTATTTTCGGAAAGTAGCGAAAGCCGTACCCGCATTTACAACACCGCCTTAGCCCCCTGTTCCAAATTTAGAAGAAGCAGTCGGATAGCAAAGATGGCCATGCAGGCAATGCAGCGCCTCATGAACCCTGAGGAATTTGCGGTCGCAGCGACCAGCAGCATTTGGGAGGAGGAAATCCGGAAATATCTCAAGGGCAAAGGATGGCCCCTGTGGAATGATTTCTGCGATAATGAGGAATCAGGCCCCGGGAGTATAGGACATACTTGGTGGGAGAACCTGAGCGAGATACACAAAAAGAGCTTGGAAAAAGCTCGCAAGCTGATGGCAATCGTGTCCTGTTTGGCACAATTGCGAGGCACAGAGGAGGTCGTCAAGACGCTCCGCAAAGAAGTTGAGGGCATACATCGGATGAGTAAAGTCGATGTAAGCGAAGTTGAAAAAGAGAATTTAGAATTAAGGAGGAAATTGGCAGCAAAAGATGGAGAGGTGGCTGACGCCAAACGGGGTCACCAGTCTTTTATGGCGCATTTATGCAGTTTCCAGTCGCAATATGAAAAGGCTTATCAGGACACGCAACGTGCAGTCCTGGTAAGAGAAGAGACAGAAAAACAGGTAGAGACGCTACAGAAACAGTGTAGTGATCTCAAGGCAGCGTTAAGAGCACTCCACGCTGCCACCACCGAACAAAGGCAGAGCACCATAGATCACGCAAAGTGCCGGAAGCAGATTGCAGAGCTGCAATCACTGCTTTTTGTTCAAAAAGGTTTTCAGGAAACCTTTGTGGATAAGTTAGACCAGGAAGACGGCCCTGATTGGGAAGAGTTACACGAAACAGCGCAGAGATATGTTCAGGGAACATGTGCGCAGGGAAAGCCCCAAAAGAGAAAAGCACCCCAACCCCCCACACAGCAGATAGTTCACGCTCCGATGAACCCTGTAACCACCCTCCGCACAGCCACACCGGACGATGCGGAATATCTATATTCCACCCCCTTAACAGTGACCCAATTACGGGACGCGTGCGAGAAGATCACACCATTCCTCCCACCTCAGACCCCCACCATTTCTTTGCCACAGTTAGACGTCAGGCGCACATGTACGGCCTGGACGAGAGAGAGCATGTAAAGCTCATGGTTTTAAGTTTAGATCCGTCGGTAGCAGCAGCCCTTCCCGACCCACAGAATGTAGGAGGCACCCTTGCAGAAATGCATACCGCGATCCTGGATGCGATCGGGTATAACCAGGGTGACCCCGTAGATGGCCTCAATAAATGTAGGCAGAAGAAATCTGAGCACCCCACAGCGTTCGCTGGACGCCTGTGGATTCACTTCGCAGCAGTCTTTGGAGACGTAGACCGTGCCCATTTGTCTCCAGACAACATGGCCAAATGGACCCGCACCCTTATCCCCCATGCCACAGAAACAGGACAAACAGCTTGTGCGAATTACGACCCCTCAGAGGAAGCCCACAATGAGAAATGGGTTTTAAAAAGATTGTCCCGCGCCTGGGAGCAGTCTGTACAAAACAAACCCGCAGTTAAAAATCCCGAAGAACAGCAGGCAGAAGCAGACAAACCCGCAGTTAGGGAACCCGAGGAAGAGCAGGCAGACATGCATCCAGATAAAACGCACCAGAACCCCGCATGGGTAAACGAAGGAAGGAACAGCCCCCCACAGAAACCACCGGAATGTCACAATTGCGGACAATTAGGACATTACGCACAAGAATGTCAAGCCCCCCTGAAACAGCAACGGAATCAGCCCACAAATGCCCCCCGAACCAGCAAAGACACCAACAGCCCCGACCCCCCACCCAGGGAACCATACCCAAGGGAACAATGCACCAGAGAGTCTGCTCCATCTTATGTGCCCCAGGGGTCATGTTACAACTGTGGGCAGCCAGGACACTTGCCCGAGATTGCAGGAGACCCCCACCAGCTAGACTAGCCCCCAGATATGAAAGAGAACACCACCCACAGCAGCTACAAGGTCCCAGCTGCCCCATGCAAACTGGGAGCGCTTACCCACCACTTCTCATGGCAACGTTACCTCAGCAAGGCCACTTCATTTTTGTTTCACGCCTCCTTCCTTTCTTCTTCGGTCACGCTGCACTCCCTTCATATGCTAATTACAGCCCAGCCCAAAGGTGATTTACGATGTCCTGTATTCTGATGGAACCTGCAGAATGTTTTATGTTGTTAGTAAGTTTGTTTAATGTTGTATGTCCGACAGGAGAATGTTTCCACCCGCTTGTTCAGCGGAACTAGCTTATCTGCAGAAACTGGTCAAGAGACCACACGCTCGTTCAGAGGAACTAGCTTTTCAGCTGATACTTGTTCGGGTATCAGACGCCCGATCATAACTGCCCTTCTGGTTCGAAGGATAGAACCACTACGGCAGCCCCACCACGATGACTACATTTTTGCCCGTTCTTGTCGGTTGCTCAGGCAGTGGAGAAACGGCTTGAGACCCGCCCTGCCTGGGGACACCCCCGCTGGTCAACTACGCTCGGGGAGGAGAGATACGGCATTGGTAGCCGTCCTACCCGGGGACTCCATCCATCTCTTACCCGTCGCGACCCATACGCACCTCATTTTGACATTTTTCATTTCAAAACGTTTTGTTTGTTTAGGGAACCTTTAGGTTGCCCGCCATCTTCTATTTACATCCTGGAACATTTGGATGGTAACTCAGCACTGGTTCATGATTGGGAAGTGTGCCGTGTCCTAAAATTTGTTTTTGGAAAAAAAAATAAGGGAGTCACACATAGTGACCAATTATAAAGGGAATAATTGGCACCAAAGGACAGACACACTAACATACCGGATATTAAACAAAGATAGTTACAGATACGATGCTTGTTTCTACAGAACTCCAGAAGCTCCAGGCCCGGAGAAAATAAAGAGAAGAGAAGAAAGAGAAGGAAAGAGAACAGCCATGAAGACTTCCTTCACCTTGATCAACACACTGTTTGTGGACATTTGGTTGCGCGTGAACGCGAACCCCATGACTTCAAACCCCCCAGCCGTTAATGTTTCACTGCCCCGCAGTACCCAGAGCCCAGTCACCAACGACACTGCATCATCCTGGTGTGCCAGGTTCATAACCTGGTACTCCCTGTCCTATGTGATCGAAACACTGTTCGCGTTGGTGATACTCTGCTGTGTAGTGCAGACTATGCGCCTACGTAAATGGAGGAGAGCCTACCGCGAAAACCCCGGTATATAGGATCAGATCCCCTATGTTCGGTTACGACCAGACCCCCGACCCCCGCGAATAAAATATTAAAGTGCATTCACTTGCGTTTATTGTTGTAAATAAAGAGATGTAAAAAAAAAAACTTTTTCATGAGCAAAAATTGTACGATCCTGAGCTTGACTGCCAAGCCAGGAAAGACTGTATGCAATGCTGTGATTTTGTTGGATGATTGAGGAAGGTAGGAAAATGGAATGTTTAGCGAGGGTAGTATATTAAGGATAAATTAGAGGTTCCAAGTTTATTGTTTTGTAATGCATGTCCCTGTCTGACATAGCGCCCTTAGAATTGTTAGTTGAATTTTTTTGTGCATAGGTCAATGCAGAGGCCATGTAGGAGGTGTGTTCCCCGGTCAGGGAATGGAAAGTAACAATCATGATGTGATCCTTCAAGCTTCGCGTTAGGATCACAAGGAGGGTAGTGTAGCCACTTAAAATGGCTAACTCCCGATTAGAATGGCCAAACCCCGATTTAAAATGGCTGAAGAGGCTGATGGGAAAATCAGCCAACAGGACTCAAACAGACAGCTGCAGGCAAAACTGTGTATTCGCCTCTGGGGAGGCCAGACAGAATTGATACTTGCAGCCATCAACACAACAACACACCAGCCATCTGCATAGTAAGTAGCAATCCCGGGAACAGTATGCTACAAATTAGTAACACAAAGGCAACCCAGACTTTTCGGCGCCAGCAGGAGCTTACACAAAGAGAGGTGAATGACCACCCCTCAATCAAGGAATCGCTCCAGCATTGGAGAATATCAAACCAAGTGATTGGGACCAAGTCCAATCACTTGGAACCAGGTACAAGGTCCGCCCCGAGAGGCGGGAAGCCCCTGGGGACTATAAGAATAGGGGCCAAGTTCAAATCGACCCTTCTCCTCCTCTCCGCACCCTTTGAGACGCTTCTGCTGACCTTCTACAACAGCCGCAAGAACCGTAAGTCTTACTCCAACGCTCGCTACGAGATAGGCACTCCTGACTATCGACCTGTACCCGTTTTGAATCCCGCAGGCTCAGAACCCATACGAAAGGCCATTTGTTTCCCTGACCGGGTGGGGCATTTCCAAAGTTAAGTATTGGCCTGTTAGTTATAGGAAGTAGCTTAGAAGTAGAATTAATGTATAAGTATTGATTACTGTATATAATAAATGTACGTTGATTTCACTCTTACTAAGCGGTGTGTTGGATAATTGATCATTACTCAGACTTGAACCACGTGGCGGTATCCGAAAGATACCTGGCGACTCAAGAGCAAAGGTGATAGAACAAGAGTAATTAAACTAAGGCTAAAACGAGCAACATTAGTTTGTTTTGATGATGTCATCCACACACCCAGTGACACACACAGTTACACACACACAGTTACACAACACACAGTTACACACACAGTTACACACACACAGTTACACACACAGTTGCACACACACACCCAGTTACACACACAGTTACACACACACAGTTACACACACCCAGTTACACACACAGTTACACACACACAGTTACACACACACACACAGTTACACACACACACCCAGTTACACACAGACAGACTTTGGATGAAAAACAGTTTCTGAGAATCTGCTCCGGTTCTGAACCGGATCTGGGAAAAGGTCGGGGGCTCAGGGTGTTGACATCATCCCTGACATCACAATGACTTGACCCCGTGATCAGGGTCAGAGGCAGAGGTCAGGGGTCAGAAACCGCCATTGACAACAGGTTGTCACTAAATGTGTTGTTTAATTTGCAAATTGTAAAATCCCAATCAGACTGTAAATAAAAACAACCCAAATAAAAATGTCAGAGAATTAAAATGAAAAGGAAATTAAATATCATGAACTTTCCCCTGCATTGTAGTGCCACTTTCAGCCAGACGATGGTGATGTTGAGCTGTACAAAGTTCAGTGAAGTTTTACAGCGCAATATCGCCACCTGCTGCTGGATACCTGGTACTGGCAAGAATACCAAAAACCCAAAATGCTTAAACACTCGCTGATCAGACAATTCAGTCAGGACCTTTCTTCACAACTGAAAGAGAATTGGATCAGAAACAATGGAGAGAAAATAAACACGATCCTGAACTTTCCACTTCTATGTTGCTGTCACACACCAAGACCCTATCGGGAAATTCCACCCAGCCGGTCTGGACAATATTCCAAAAAGCCCAGGTTGGGAGAGTGAATTTCCCAGTTTGGGATCCTGCTGTGTGTCAGGAGCTGAATTCACAAATCTGGGTCTGGATTCCGAATACAGAGAGGATAAGAATGACCTCCTGGTTAGGGCAGCACGGTGGCGCAGTGTTAGCACTGCAGTCTCATGGCGCTGAGGTCCCAGGTTCAATCCTGGCTCTGTGTCACTGACTGTGTGGAGTTTGCACAATCTCCCTGTGTTTGCATGGGTTTCGCCCCCACAACCCAAAGATGTGCAAGGTAGGTGGATTGAACACGCTAATTTGCCCCGTAATTGGAAAAAATGAATTGGGTACTCTAAATTTATACTTAAAAGAAGAATGACCTCCTGGTTTAATAACTGGGACATTGGTGGATAGTTAGAATGGGAGAATGAAAGTGAAATTAGACAGAGCAACACCACCTCCCCCTGGCTGACAATGGTATTGCAGCAATAAAATTGGATTTTTAAAACCAGTGCAGCAGCTCCTGGTGAGACTGGAACAACATGTTTCCCTGTTCAATTAACCAGCAGATCAAATTAATAACAAAAACAGAAAGTTCTGGCAAAATGTACAGCAGTTTCATTTTACTGTTTGTCTGCACGTTCTCCCTGCGTCTGCGTGGGTTTCCTCCGGGTGCTCCGGTTTCCTCCCACAGTCCAAAGACGTGCAGATTAGATGGATTGGCCATGATAAATTGTCCTTAGTGACCAAAAAGATTAGGAAGGGTTATTGGGTTACAGGGATAGGGTGGATGTGTCACACCCAGGACCCACATCACACTGCAGCTAAGCTCCCAGCAGACACACACTGCCCAGCCTCACCCCCATCTGTAGGACCTGCCCACACACAAGCCTCTAAGCATGGAGGCGATTGGAGGCACACGGTTACCCTCTCCACTCCACAACCAGGTGCCACCATGCTGGTGGGATAGCACACGGCCCACCCAGTGAGGAGACCCACAGTAAACCCCACTGGAGGAAACAGGACACAGGCCAGAGAGCCTGTCGCTGACACGGGTTTCGGCACCCACTGGTACCCCTGTCGATAGGGATGATCGGTGAGGATAGAGCCTCCCACATCACAGGCCCTGTCCCTCCTCCCTTCACTCCACCTTCCCTGTCCCTCCTCCATTCCCTGTCGCTCCTCCATTCCCTGTTCCTCCTCCCTTCCCTGTTCCTCCTCCATTCCCTGTCGCTCCTCCCTTTCCTGTGGCTCCTCCCTTCCCTGTGGCTCCTCCCTGCACTCCATCCCACTACCCCAGCTTCTCCTCCCTCCCTCCGAGGGTCCTACCAGCATCACCACAGGGTGTTGGCGCTGGGTTGGCAGTATCAGCGGGTCTTGTCCGCGGGACGGAGGATGATGGGAAGGCAGTGAGATTCGCGTGTACCAGGACCTGAATGCAGAGCTGGCCAAGAAGAGGGCAAGTTTCAATAAGGTCAAGGCGTCCCTCTACAAGGAGGGGGTGAAGTTTGGACTATTGTACCCGGCACGCCTATGGGTGACGTATGGGGCCGGGAACTATATTTTGGATCTTTGGAAGAGGCAGCGGTGTTTATGACAGACAATGGACTGGCAGGAGAAGGTAGACCTTGAACTCTGGTGGAAGGACTTTTGTTTGGGACCATTCCTGTTTTCCCTTGGTTTCTGGCTTCAGTTCTGTTTTTTTCTTTTTTGTTCTTTGTCAAGGGATGAGGGCAGCTGGTTTCTTTGTTCTGTTCCTATTGATTGTTTGCACTAATGTTTGAGCAGGGGGGAGGGGAGCAGGGGGAGGGGAGCGGGGCGGAGGGGAGCGGGGCGGAGGAGGAGGTGTGTGGGCAGGTGAGGAAGGCAATCCAGGGGTATATAAACATCAACGATACGGATGAGGTGTCGGCGGGTATGGTCTGGGAGGCGCTGGAGGAAGTTATCGGGGGGAATTAATTTCTATTCAGGCACACCAGGAGAAGGCGGAGCAGGGGGGAGATAGAGAGGCTGATGGGAGAAATCCTACAGGTGGACAGAAGGTTCGCAGAGAGCCCAGAGGAAGGGCTTTTGAAGGAACGCCAGAGGCTACAATTGGAATTTGGTCTCCTATCCACGGGCAAGGCGGTGGGACAGCTGAGGAGGGTGAGAGGGGCGGTGTGTGAGTACGGGGAATTAGCGAGCAGGATGCTCGTGCATCAGTTGTGGAAGCAGGAGGCGGCGAGAGAGATGGGGAAAGTGAGAGATACGGGGGGGGAAGGTGGTCTTGGATCAGGCGGGGGTGAATGGAGTGTTTTGAGATTTCTACAGCAAGGTGTATAAATCAGAACCCTCAGCCGGAGAAGAGGGGATGAGGCAATTTTTGGGAGGACGGGGAGCTGGTCAAGGGCCTGGGGGCCTCAATCGGGCTGGGGGAGGTAATGGAGGGGTGAGAGGCAATGCAATCGGGTAAGGCCCCGTGACCGGAAGGATACCCGGTGGAATTTTATAAGAAGTTTTCCGGGGTGTTGGGGCCACTGTTGGTAAGAGCATTTAATGAAGCAAAGGAGTTAGGAGTGCTCCCCCCGACGTTGTCGCAGGCGTCGGTCTCTCTCATTTTGAAGCAGGACAAGGACCCGGAAAACTGTGGATCATACAGACCAATCTCCTTATTGAATGTGGATGCCAAACTGCTGGCAAAGATCCTGGCCACACGGATTGAGGATTGTTTCCCAGGAGTAATAGGGGAAGATCAGACGGGGTTTGTTAAGGGGCGGCACCTGGCGACCAATATTAGGAGACTCTTGAACGTTATCATGATGCCTACAGAAGGGTGCGAGTTTGAGGTGATGGTGGCTATGGACGCTGAGAAGGCCTTTGATCGGGTGGCGTGGGGGTACTTATAGGAGGTCCTGGGATGGTTTGGGATTGGGCAGGGATTTGTGGACTGGGCCCAGTTGCTATATCAGGCACCGGTGGCGAGTGTGCGGACGAATTGGGTGAGGTCGGAGTATTTTAGGCTGTACCGGGGGACGAGGCAGGGGTGTCCACTCTCCCCACTACTGTTTGTCCCGGCCATAGAGCCCTTGGCAATGGTGCTGCGGGCACAGGAAGAGGGACAGCTCCACAAATTGAACCTGGGTAGGCGAGTAGAGAAGTTGAAGGGGGACCTCCGGAGGTGGGACGTGCTCCCCCTGTCTCTGGCGGGGAGGGTACAGACTGTGAAAATGACAGTCCTCCCGAGGTTGCCGTTTGTTTTTCAGTGTCTCCCAATTTTTTCCCCCAAGGTGTTTTTTCGGAAGATGAATGTGGTAATTTTGGGTTTTATTTGGGCCGGTAAAACCCCGCAGGTGAGGAAGGTGCTGCTGGAATCAGGCGTGGGGAGGGGGGCTGGCTCTTCTGAACTATTAACTTTTACCGGGCGGCGAATATATCAATGGTCAGGAAGTAGGTAGTGGGGGAGGGGTCGGTGTGGGAGCGAGTGGAGGCGGCATTCTGTAAGGTCACGAGTTTGGGGGCATTGTTAACGGCACCTCTGCCATTCTCGCCAGCTCGGTACCCCACAAGCCCGGTAGTAGTGGCAGCCCTGAGGGTGTGGGGACAGTGGCGGAGGCATGGAAGTGCCGAATAAGGGTAGGAAAACCGATGGCGTGAGGGCCGGGAAGGGCTGGTGGTGTGTTTTTCTAAGCCATGTTGGTTGGGGGTTGTGTTTGGGGGGATTGATGGTTATTTTGTTGTGGGTCCTGTTGAATGTTATTGTTGAAAAATGTTAAAATTCTAAATGCCTCAATAAAATATTTTCTGAAAAAAAAAGTTCCTGTCTTACCTCCTCTTCCGAGATGCTTCCTCCTGAAATAAAGAAAGCACAAATCTGAGTTGACAGAGACGGACTGCCTCGATCAGGCCTGTCCAACCTTTCCAGCTGGATGAGCCACATTTCCATTACTCACTCAAGGGTTGATGATCAAATTTGGGTGAGAAAAGTTTTCACTCAACATTAGACGTGAATGTGAAAAATATCAATGTCACCGCAATAAATTTCAAAAAAGAGGGATGACTAAAAATGTCCATTAAAAAGTTCCAAGAAATAGAGTTCACCACAAAAACTTCAGTTTATCTTTTCACCTCAGGAGCAGAGCTGGAGAGAGACAGACTGGGCCCTAAATCCTGGTTGTCAAACAAGTGGTGGGGACCAGGCCTGAGCTGAGGGCTTGTTTTTCACTAACACTGACCTTGCCTCTGGGGGCACACATTCCGTGGTGGGCTTGGCGGAATTCATACAAAAGTGGGGGTAAAGGGCTGGAAGTGGATTTTCTTTCAGCCTGGGGATTTCCTCTTCTCCCCACCTGCTTTGTGGATGGGTGGTTGGGGAGGGAGGCTGAGGAAGGCAGAGTGTGTGTCCGGGTTCACACCCAGTCTCAGAGTTTCTGCTCTCGCACACTCAATCACCACACACACAGACTCTCTCACCATCACACACACTTACATCCATAGACACTCACACACACTCAATCACCCAGTTACCTACACACACAGACTCTCTCACTAACACACACTCTCACGTACATACAGACACCCACACACTCAATCACCCAGTTACCTACACACAGACTCACACACACACACACTTTCTACCTCACCTTTCCACAAAAACACTCTCTCAGATGCAGAGTGGGATTCTCCCCGACCCGGCAGGGGGTCGGAGGATCCCGCCCACAGACTCTATCTCATACACACTGTTATGGGCCAGGGTTTAAAAATCCAAAGTGTAGTCTGGAGTTCACCTGACCTATAACTTTTATGTTGAATTTGGCTAGGATGAGCACAAGAGCTTTCACTGAAGGTGTGATTTAACCATCTTCCCAGATACTTTAATCAAAACCAGCTTTATTCTAAGAACTTAGTTAACATTTATATAAACACACAGCAAGAATTTTTATCAATTACAAACATAAAGACACCCCACAGCTGCAGTAATCTATGTAAACACTGAATGGATTCCCCCTTAACTGTTTCAATTTAAAAACTAAATCCCATAAATCAAAACCCACTGAGATTGAGGCGGTGTCCAGGCATGGACCGCCATTGCTGTGGCCTGCAAAGCAGCCACCTTGCTGCGCACCCCACTGACCAACCTTGGCCATTGGTTCTGCAGAGTGAAACTGGCCTTATAGGTGCCCCCACCCCCTCACCTCTGCACCCCACCCTCCGCCATGCCGCCACACCTGCTGGCGGAGCACCAAGCGCCCCACCCAGGGAAATGCCCACTGTAACCCCTACGGAGGCGCCGGGAGGGGGACGCAAAGTGTACTGCTGGCAAGGGCTGTGCCAGCTGACGGTACCCCTGTCATCAGAGACGGGCGCCAGGGCCAGAAGCTTCACAGTGCCGGGCGCCGACGGGCCGGTGGGTGGGGGACAATGGGGGGCTGGGGCCACAGTGCCAATTGGGGCCACCATGTAGCCAGTTGGACCTGTCTGGGTACGGGGGTAAGCCCCATGCTAACATGTCATGTGAGAGTTCCTTTAAGAAATGGATGTTTAAGCAATGTACGGTGAAGAAAATAGTGATGTCAGAGAGTGAGTGGAGCTGAGCTCCATTTTGAGGTTAGTTCTGAGTTTTAGTTTCAGTTTTGAGACAGCAGCTTGGGTGTGACTGTGTTTTTGGCTGTGAGCTGCAGGAAGAAAAGCAAGGTGCTGGAGCTGAAGTCAACCAAGCTGATATATCTCTGCCATCCAATAGAAATTATGTATTAACTGTGACCTGGTGTGTTACTGTTTTTGTGAAGGTGAAGTCTTTTGGATGTGTAAAGGAACCGTTTGCAGGATTGGGTAGTGTTGTATTATTTTCGGGGTTATCTTTGAAGTAAGGGGTGTTAAGAGATCCAATGTTTATTTAAAAGGTTAATTTGAGTTCATGGAATAAACATTGTTTTGTTTAAAAACCACGGGCGAAATTCTCCGTTATCGGCGGAAACTCCGCCGAACGGCGCAAAAAACGGCGCAAATCCCACTTGCGTCACGTCATAAAAATGGGCCGATAGTCTGCGGCCCGAAATGGGCTAGCAGCGACGTAACGGGATCCGCGCTTGCGCAGTGGTTCACGCCGTGCAGCGTCATACGCGCTGCACGGCGTGACGGCTCATAAGGCCGCGCAGCTCCCCCCCCACCCGACCGGAACAGCCGACCGCAACACCCGACTTGATGGCTGGCCGTCGCTCAGCCCCGAGGTTCGAGTCAAGCGATGTGGAGGCGCTCCTGGACGCGGTGGAGCAGAGGAGGGACGCCCTGTATCCCGGGCACGGCCGCAGAGTTGCCCCACGCCACAGCCGGCGTCTGTGGAGGGAGGTGGCAGAGGCCGTCACCGCTGTGGCCCTAACACCACGGACAGGCACCCAGTGCCACAAGAAGGTGAACGACCTCGTCAGAGCAGGCAGGGTGAGCGTCCCCCATATCCCCCATATCCCCTCTCCCCCAAATCCCCCCCCTCCCCCATATCCCCCCTCCCCCATATCCCCCCTCCCCCATATCCCCCATATCCCCCCTCCCCCATATCCCCCCCTCCCCCATATCCCCCCCATATCCCCCCTCCCCCATATCCCCCATATCCCCCCTCCCCCATATCCCCCCTCCCCATATCTCCCATATCCCCCCTCCCCCATATCCCCCATATTCCCCCTCCCCCATATCCCCCCTCCCCCATATCCCCCATATCCCCCCTCCCCCATATTCCCCATATCCCCCCTCCCCCATATCCCCCCTCCCACATATCCCCCCTCCCCCATATCCCCCTCCCCCATATCCCCCATATCCCCCCTCCCCCATATCCCCCATATTCCCCCCTCCCCATATCCCCCCTCCCCCATATGCCCCCTCCCCCATATCCCCCATATTCCCCACTCCCCCATATCCCCCCTCCCCCATATCCCCCATATCCCCCCTCCCCCATATCCCCCATATCCCCCCTCCACCATATCCCCCCTCCCCATATCCCCCATATTCCCCCCTCCCCCATATCCCCCTCCCCCATATTCCCCATATCCCCCCTCCCCATATCCCCCCTCCCACATATCCCCCCCTCCCCCATATCCCCCATATCCCCCCTCCCCCATATCCCCCCTCCCCCATATCCCCCATATCCCCCCTCCCCCATATCCCCCCTCCACCATATCCCCCATATTCCCCCTCCCCCATATCCCCCATATCCCCCCTCCCCCATATCCCCCATATCCCCCCTCCCCCATATCCCCCCCTCCCCATATCTCCCATATCCCCAAGTGAATCCAGCCCTAACCTTAACCTCTGCAATGCACGCGCAACCGATGGCGTGCATTCATGTACCTGCCTAACACTGTTGCCTTTTACCCCTGCCACCACCCCCCCCCCCCCCAGGAGAAGCGCGCACACAACAATAGGGAGCATGTGAGGACTGGAGGATGGCCCGCTGATGAGAGGCCACTGACCGTACACGAGGAAAGGGCCCTGGAACTGGCTGGCGGACCTGAGGACCGGGAGGTTGCTGATGCAGAGGTCGGGGCCCCACGAGCAAGTGAGCCACCAACAGCCCGTCCCCATATCCCCCCTCCCCTATATCCCCCTCTCCCGTATCACCTGATCACTGCCTGATGTCTAACCATGCATGCTTCATTGTGTATCGCAGGACCAAACGTCCAGGCACCCATCCCCGCAGATGCAGACCGCCCGCAGGATGCCCCTCGGAGACCACGGGAGACGGAGAGACCCACACCCTCCAGCATGCGACGCCCGCAGGATGCCCCTCGGAGACCACGGGAGACGGAGAGACCTGGAGCAACAGGGAGACGACACCCCCGTCACGTGCGGGAGCGACCACCCAGCGATGAGGGGGGCAGCCACAGGCCCCCGTCACATCCGAGCCAGGACACCACTACCCAGGACACCACTATCCAGGACACCCCTACCCGGGACACCACTACCCAGGACACCCCTACCCGGGACAGCACTACCCGGGACAGCACTACCCGGGACAGCACTACCCGGGACAGCACTACCCAGGACACCCCTACCCGGGAAGACGAAATACCGGACAGTGACTCAGAGTGGATGGGTGGAGACGAACCCCCACCCCAAAGTGCCATGGACTCAGAGTGGGACGAAGAGCACGACACAACGCCACTGCTGTCACCAACACCCTCCACCATCGCAGAAACACTCACCACGGTTGGGCACTTTAGTGATGAGGCGTCTGGTACACTCACTGGTGCGCACAACACAGCCGTCCTGGTACAGCAGGTGGAGGTAGGAGCAGCAGAGGGACCGGGCGGGTCGGAGGGGCAGCCCAGGCCAAGCGAACATCTGCCGCCCAGATGGATCCCGGGTTCCTGCAGTTACCACACCCACACATAGATCCGATGCAACCACCGACACGGAGACGAGCGAATAGGGTGACGGGGTGGCTTGCGGCGGCTGCGGTCGCAGGTGGAGGAGTCCACCCGCGTCCAGGAGCTGGGAGTGGTCCCGGTCATGCGTGCCACCCAGGCTGACACCGCACGGGTGGCGTCCGCGGTGGAGGCAATGGGTGCGACGGTGTCAGACATGGGGAACGGTTTGCGAGGCCTGGGGCCTTCCGTGCAGGCGGCGTCTGTGGCCTAGGAAATGGCTGCCCTCTCACAGGAGGCCATGAGCCAGTGCCAGAGCCAGATGGCAGAGGCGCTCAACGCCATAGCCCAGTCTCAGGAGGCCATGGCCCAGTCTCAGCAGGCCATAGCCCAGTCTCTGCAGGCCATGGCCCCAGTCTCTGCAGGCCATGGCCCAGTCTCAGCAGGCCATCGCTGAGGGCATCGGCGCCAGTGGCCATGTGCGAGCTGGTGTCGCACTGTCGCAGACAGGGTTCGACAACCCCCCTGGGCTCCATGGCTGCAAACCTGCAGACCCCTGTCGATACCAGCACGGGCCTCCAGGACTGGCAGCGCCAGATGTCGGGGGCGCGTCGGATGGCCAGTCCGTTCGCATCCCCCACCCATCGGGCACCCCGAGGGGAGGAGGAGGTGGTGTGGTCCGTCCCCGGCTCCCTCTGTAGGGGAGGTCCCCGGTACACCGCGACACCTCGGACTCCCCCCCTTCCGTCCCAGGTGCATCGGGTGGGCAACGGGCAGGACAGGCTGGCAGCTCGCCATCCCAGTCGCCCGGGCCGCAGCCTGGCCCATCTAGGCCAGGACGCCCCAGGAAACGGCCGCCAAAGGGATCCAGTGTCAGAGGGCAGGAATCACAGGAGTCCACCTCCAGTTCTGCTGTACCGTCTGGGGAACCACGTAGACGTAGTCAAAGGGCCCGTAAGGCCAAACAATTAGACACTGAGTAAGTTGGCACGGGTGCAGGGCACAGATGAGTTTTAGGCGCTAGGGCACGTGCCATGAACTCCTTTGGTTATTAAAGTCAATGTTACACCTACCGAAGCTGCCTTTGTGCTCTGTCCAAAGTGTGCGGGGGGTGTCATGTACGTTGAGCGCAAGTGTGTGTGTGACAGGTGGTCTTACCTCAGCCCCAGGTGAGTCTGCCCCCTTCCCCCTGGGCCGCCATCAACATCCCCCGGGCAGAGGACGGGACCGTGCGCTGCAGTGTCACAGCCGCATGCAGGGATGGTCCGGGTGGATGGTGGTACTGTGGCCATGGGTCAGACATAGTCCAACGATGTAGAGCCAGGAGCTCATCGGAGGCGGGTTGTCATCATTCTCCATGGCCTGCGATAGACACGCGTCCACCCGCAACTGGGTGAGCCCGGCCCGTTGTGCCGCCGGTGGATCGGCAATTGGGAGTGGGGGGGGGTGTGCATGCGGGTGGGGTGTGTGGGGTTGGGGAGGGGGGGTGAGGGTGCTGGGTGGGTGGATGGGTGGGGGGGTGTGGGTGGTCGGCTGTTGTCATGGTGTGCGGTCTGTGGCCATACTACCCGATTCCCACGCCCATCTAGTCAGTGAAGCGGGCGTCTATCAGTCTGTCCCGTGCCCGCTGGGGCCAGCCGGTAACGGTGGACAGCCACCCGTCTGTGTCTACCCCGTCTGCCCTGACCATTGCCCCCCATCCCCCTCATCCATCCCCCTCATCTGGGGAGGACTGGGCCTCTTCCTGCTGCTCCTCCACTCCGCCCTCCTCTGCCTGCGGCACATCGCCCCTCTGCTGGGCTATGTTGTGCAGGACGCAGCACACCACAATGATGCGGCCGACCCTATCTGACCGATACTGGAGGGCGCCCCAGAGAGGTCCAGGCACCTGAAACGCATCTTCAGCACGCCAAAGCACCTCTCGATCACTCCCCTTGTCGCTACATGGGCATCATTGTAGCGGTTCTCCGCCTACATTGCGTGGCCTCCGTATAGGCGTCATCAGCCACGATCGCAATGGGTAGCCCCTGTCGCCCAGCAACCAGCCCCTCAGCCGGGGATGGCGTCCCTCGTACATGCCGGGGATGGATGACCGCGACAACACGAATGAGTCGTGTACACTGCCTGGGTGACGGGCGCAGACGTGCAGGATCAATCATGCGGTGGTCGCAGACCACCTGTACGTTCATCGAATAGGTCCCCTTCCTATTAGTGAACACGGCCCTGTTATCTGCAGGTGGCTGCACGGCGACGTGCATCCATCGATCGCGCCCTGGGACCATGGGGAACCCGGCAACGGCAGAGAAGCCCACGGCCCGGGCATCTTGGCTGGCCCGGTCCACGGGGAAGCGGATGTAGCGGTGCGCCATGGCATAAGGGCATCTGTCACTGCCCGGATGCACGATGCACCGATGTCTGCGATATGCCGGACAGGTCCCCACTCGGTGCCTGGAATGACCCCGTTGCATAAAAGTTCAAGGTTACCGTGTAACCTTGACGGACACGGGGAGAGGGTGTCCCCCGCCAGTGCCACCCGGTGACAGGTGTGCCAGCAGGTGGCAGATGTGTGCCACGGTTTCCCGGCTCATCCGGAGTCTCCTCCTGCATTCCCGGTCCGTGAGGTCCTGGTATGACTGCCGGGGCCGGTACACACGGGGCGCCCTCGGGTGCCTCCGTTGCCGTGGGGCCCGCGACGTCCTCCTCCCCCTCCCTCGTCCTGTCGGTCAGGTGTCCCTCCAGTCTGGGCGGCTGCCGCCTGCCCCTCTGCGGCAGCCTGCGCCGCCTCTCTGGCACGCTCCTCCTCCTCCTCCTCCTCATCCAGGGCAACATAGACATGAGCGGCTGCCACCACGGCGGCCAACATCGCTGGATGGTCTGAAAACATGACGGCCTGGTGGGGGGAGGGGAACGACGACATGTCATCATTGCCCATATCCCCTCCTCCCCCCAGCCAGGTGGCATGGACCGCATGGGTCCAACTGTTGGAGGCTGGCACCTGGCCAGGTGGACCAACTCATTTGCCCTCCCATCATCCACCCCGGCACGGACCCCCCCCCCAACCTCCACCCCGGCACGGACCCCCTCCCCAACCCCCAACCTCCACCCCGGCACAGACCCCCTCCCCAACCCCCAACTCCACCCCAGCACGGACCCCCCCCAACCCTCCACCCCAGCACGGACCCCCCCCCAACCTCCACCCCGGCACGGACCCCCTCCACAACCCCCAACCTCCACCCCGGCACGGACCCCCCCCCCAACCTCCACCCCAGCACGGACCCCCCCCCAACCTCCACCCCCGGCACGGACCCCCTCCCCAACCTCCACCCCGGCACGGACCCCCCTCCCCAACCTCCACCCCAGCACGGACCCCCCCCCCCCAACCTCCACCCCAGCACGGACCCCCCCCCCAACCTCCACCCCGGCATGGACCCCCTCCACAACCCCCAACCTCCACCCCGGCACGGACCCCCTCCCCAACCTCCACCCCGGCACGGACCCCCTCCCCAACCTCCACCCCGGCACGGACCCCCTCCCCACCCCCAACCTCCACCCCAGCACGGACCCCCCCCCAACCTCCACCCCGGCACGGACCCCCTCCACAACCCCCAACCTCCACCCCGGCACGGACCCCCCCCCAACCTCCACCCCAGCACGGACCCCCCCCCAACCTCCACCCCGGCACGGACCCCCCTCCCCAACCTCCACCCCCGGCACGGACCCCCTCCCCAACCCCCAACCTCCACACCCAGCACGGACCCCCCCCCCAACCTCCACCCCGGCACGGACCCCCTCCCCAACCTCCACCCCAGCACGGACCCCCCCCCAACCTCACCCCAGCACGGACCCCCCCCCACCCTCCACCCCGGCACGGACCCCCTCCCCAACCCCCAACCTCCACCCCGGCACAGACCCCCCTCCCCAACCCCCAACCTCCACCCCAGCACGGACCCCCCCCAACCTCCACCCCAGCACGGACCCCCCCCCCCCCAACCTCCACCCCAGCACGGACCCCCCCCCAACCTCCACCCCGGCACGGACCCCCTCCACAACCCCCAACCTCCACCCCGGCACGGACCCCCTCCCCAAACTCCACCCCGGCACGGACCCCCTCCCCAACCTCCACCCCGGCACGGACCCCCTCCCCAACCTCCACCCGGCACGGACCCCCTCCACAACCCCCAACCTCCACCCCGGCACGGACCCCCCCCCCCAACCTCCACCCCAGCACGGACCCCCCCCCCCAACCTCCACCCCGGCACGGACCCCCTCCCCCAACCTCCACCCCGGCACGGACCCCCTCCCCAACCTCCACCCCAGCACGGACCCCCCCCCCCCCCAACCTCCACCCCAGCACGGACCCCCCCCCAACCCTCCACCCCGGCACGGACCCCCTCCACAACCCCCAACCTCCACCCCGGCACGGACCCCCTCCCCAAACTCCACCCCGGCACGGACCCCCTCCCCAACCTCCACCCCGGCACGGACCCCCCTCCCCAAACCTCCACCCCGGCACGGACCCCCTCCCCAACCCCCAACCTCCACCCCAGCACGGACCCCCCCCCCCAACCTCCACCCTGGCACGGACCCCCTCCACAACCCCCAACCTCCACCCCGGCACGGACCCCCCCCCAACCTCCACCCCAGCACGGACCCCCCCCCCCAACCTCCACCCCGGCACGGACCCCCTCCCCAACCCTCCACCCCGGCACGGACCCCCCTCCCCAACCCCCAACCTCCACTCCAGCACGGACCCCCCCCCCAACCTCCACCCCAGCACGGACCCCCTCCACAACCCCCAACCTCCACCCCGGCACGGACCCCCTCCCGGCACTCCCCCGGAGCCCAGCCTACTCTAACCACCCCCCCCCCCCCCCCCCCCCCCCCGCCGCACACACACACAAGCCGAGACACACCTCTCCTCAGGCAATCAGTCTGCGGCCACGCCATTTCCTGCCCAGAGCCAACCCCCCAGGCCGTCACTCACCTCCTCGCTGGTCGGCATGAGCCTGGAGCACCGGGTCACGCCGATGAAAGGAGGTTTGATTCACGTCGACGTGAACGGTCATCACGTCGACGGGACTTCGGCCCATCCGGAAGGGAGAATATCGGCAGGCCGAAAATTGGCTGCCTTGCGCAGACCCGTGACATTCTCCGCGACAGCGGCCCGCCATTAACGCCCCGCCGACTTTTCTCCCTTCGGAGACTTCGGCGGTAGGCGGGGGCGGGATTCACGGCGGCCAACGGCCATTCTCCGACCCGGCGGGGGGGTCGGAGAATGACGCCCCACGTGTTCCATAATTGTAATACTACATCTGGGGAACAAGCCGTGTGCTTCAAAAGCAACAATCCATTAAAGGTAGGGGTTGGTTGAACTCCACGATACATTTTGGGCTTCTGAAAACACCTCTCCCCTAACAAACATATCAACCTTTTCACCCCCTGCAGACAATGGGTATTGGAACACAACCAGCAATGATGGCCTTCCTGCTGGTCTCCGCAGCCCTGGGGATGTTCTGCGGCTGTACGAGCTGGAGCTGCTCGAGGAGGAGGAAGCCGCAGCAGTGGAGCGGGCAGCAGTGGAACAGGAGGCAGCTGCCCACGATGGAGAGCCGGCTGCCCTATAGGCCGAGGAGGAGGAGGTCAGGAGGATGCGCCGCATGAGGCCTCATGTGTACCGGCAGCGCCTGTGAACCGAGGACCTGTGGGACCGGACATGCCGTCGAAGACTCCGGCTCAGCAGGGAGACTGTGCAGCATATCTGCCGGATCCTGGCACACCTGGCACTGCAGGGGTATGGGGGAGGACACCCGCCCCCCGGTCACCCTGAACCTTTATGCCACGGGGTCCTTTCCGGCACTGAGTGGGGACCTGTCTGGGATCTCACAGACCTCGGTGCACAGGTGCATCCGTGCCACCATGGAGGCCCTATATGCCCAGGCGGCTCAATGAATCCATTTCAATGTGGACCTAGCCTCCCAGAATGCCCGGGCAGCGGGTTTCACCACCATCGCTGACATGCCCCCTACAAGCAGCTGCAGATGACAGGCCGCTCTCCACAAACCGAAAGGGGTCCATGTGACCATCAGCTGCACATCATTCACGTGTGCGGTTGATACCCGGGCCGTGTGCAGTACGCCTTCGTCCTGGCACCCTCGATGATTCAGACATGTTCAAGACGCCCCTCCCCACCGGCCGGGGGTTTGGCTCCTGGGATTCCCGCTGTGGTCGTGGCTGACGATGCGTATCCGAGTTCACAACCCGCCACCGAGACCCAGGACAATGACGCCGATGCAGCGACCAGGAGCATGATCGATCGGTGATTCCGCCTCCTGAAGATACGGTTCAGGTGCTTGGTCCGCTCTGGAGGGGCCTCCAATATGACGCTGGGAGGGTCGCCCACATCATGGCGGCCTGCTCCGTCCTCCACAACATCGCGCAGCAGAGGGGCGACGTGCTGGAGGAGGGGGAGGGGGAGGGGGGAGATGGGCAGGACATGGAGCCAGGCAGGCACGGGAGGCTGCACGATGTGTGCGCCAGGGCCAACGCGCACGGGATGCTCTGTTGCCTCCAGGTTCACTGACTTAGGGTGGAGATGGAGAGGGGGAGCGGTGGAGGGACTGGTCAGGGGCACGGACTCCGCTTCCCACTGCCACACCTCTCCCCCCTCCCCTCCGCCAGACACCTCACCGCCTGCAACTCCCTCCGTGATACATACCTGCCCCACTACGCGGTGATGACAACCCGCTCTGTGATGAGCCCTGGTTCTCCGCATCGTTTGACAATGTCTGACTCCTGCCCAAGGTGACACTTTCCACCGTCCACCTGGGTGATCCCTGCCTGCGAGCTGGCCATACCATCACACGGTGCCATTGAATCCTTGGGGTGATGGTGGTGGGAACGGCCGAGGGTGCAGGGGGGGCAAGCTACCCACAAGGCCTGCTCATCTGCTCATTCTCCCCCGCACACACACACACCCCCCCTCTCCCCCCCGCACCCCTCTGTGGCCAGCCCAGTCCCCCACTCACACCCATCTGACAGAGCACCGAGGCAGGTTGTAGCAGTGTGAACAGCTGTTTAATTTGTGCCTCGCTCCTATAACTAAACTGTGCCCTGCACCCGTGCCAACGTAACCGGTGTCTAAACTTTCTGGCCTTACAGACCCTAACGCTACATCTTGGTGATCACAGACGGGACATCAGGAGTGGAGGCGGCCTGCTGTGATTCCCGGCCTGTGACCTGGGTCTTCTGAAGCGACTGGGCCTGGATGGGCCCGGCTGCTGCCCGGGTGTCCCGGGTGGCGTGATGCCGCCCTGTTCTGCCTGCTGCCCACCAGATGCACCAAGAACAAGAGCAGGTGGGGGGGGGGGCCGAGGTGCTGTTGCACGGGTCCCATCACCTCCTCCTCCCTCTGGGTGTTCGATGGCCCTCGGGCCTGCTCCGTGGGGCAGGGTACAAGCAAAGCTATCCACCGAGGACCCCTGCCACCTGGCCCTGCCAGTCCTGGAGACCCGCTCAGGTCTCGACCAGAGTCTCCACGGAGCACAGGGAGTGGACCATCTCCGTCTGGGCCTGCGCGACATCACCCATTGACTGTGTCACCACCTTCTGGGTCTGTGTCACATCAGCCAGTGACTGCGCCATTTTCCCTCTGGGACTGGGCCACCTCCCTCTGAGTTTGTGCCACGGTGGTCAGCGCCTGGGCAATGCCGCCGACATTCCCAGCCATGGCCTGCTGTGACTGGGCCATGCTGAGGAGCGCCGCTGTAATTTCCAGCTGGCTCTGGCACATGGCTGCCTGTGAGAGGGCCGCCCTGTCCTGGGCCTCGGCCAGCGCTTGCACAGAATGCCCCAGGCCTTGGACATGCTGATCCATGGCCGAAACCGTCGCCCCCAGTGCCTCCACCGCGGACGCCACCCGTGTGGTGTTGGCCTGGACGGCACCACCTCCTGCTCCTCCACACGGTTGGACTCCTCCAACTGCACCTGCAGATGCTGGATGTTCGCCGACAACCCTTCATGTAGTCCCTGGCTCTGTGACTGCACCTCCTCAATCAATGGGATCGTCCGTTTCCAGAGGCCCGAAACCTATCTGGACGGCAGCTCGTCCCAGGGTTCAGCCTGCCCTCCGACCATCCGCCCCTCGGGAGCTCCAACCTCCACCTGCTGTACCGGGTCGACTGTGTGGTGCGCACCAGATAGTGTCCCAGGAGCCTCTTCACTAACATGCCCAACCGAGGTGAGTGTCTCTGGGATGGGGGAGGGGGTTGGAGACGCTGAGACGGAAAATCACTGTCACCTTCCGACCCGGGCTCCGGGGTCTCCTGAGTCTCGACGGATGGCTGGCGTCTGGGCTTCTCACTTCATCACTGCTTGTCTCAAGGGGGGGCTCTGGATGTGGCACTGGCTGGGGGCGGGGGACACTGGCTGGGGGCAGGGGACACTGGCTGGGGCCGGGGGACACTGGCGGGGGCACTGGCTGGGGTCAGTGGACACTGGCTGGGGGCGGGGGACACTGGCTGGGGGCAGGAGACACTGGCTGGGGCCGGGGGACACTGGCGGGGGGCACTGCTGGGGTCAGTGGACACTGGCTGGGGGCGGGGGACACTGGCTGGGGGTGGGGACACTGGCAGGGGGCAGGGACACTGGTTGGGGGCGGAGGACACTGGCTGGGGCGGGGGACACTGGCTGGGGGGCGGGGGACACTGGCTGGGGGCAGGGACACTGGCTGGGGCCAGGGGACACTGGCGGGGTGCACTGGCTGGGGTCAGTGGACACTGGCTAGGGGCGGGGGACACTGGCTGGGGGCGGGGGACACTGGCTGGGGGCGGGGGACACTGGCTGGGGGCGGGGGACACTGGCTGGGGGTGGGGGACACTGGCTGGGGGCGGGGGACACTGGCTGAGGGCGGGGGGCACTGGCTGGGGGAGGGGGACATGGTGGACCCATCCCATCTTCAGCAGGTCCTGCAAGACACAAGACAAGATGCATGATTAGACCCCGGGCCGGGGGAGTGGGGATTTGGGGGTGGGGGTGGGCGTGAGGGGGAGACGGGGGTGTGGGTGGTGCATTGAGGGATTGAAGGTGGGGGGGGAGGGGGGGATTTGGGGGTGGGGGTGGGGGTAAGGGGGAGGCGAGGGTGTGGGTGGTGTGGTGTTGAGGGTGGGGGGGAGTGTGGGGATAGGGGTGGTGGTGGGGGGGGTCAGGGTGATGGTGGGGATGGGGGTGAGGGTGGGGGTGAGGGCTGGGGGTGAGGTTGAGGCTGGGGGTGAGGGTGGGGGTGGTGTTGGGGAGTTGTTGACACACGTGTCACGGGGAATGGTAACTCAGCAGGGTCTCACATCCTCGCCCCGCGGCCGAACTCCACCCCGGCGACCTCCTTTTCTTAAGGGCCACCGACCACATCCAGGGCCTCCGCTCTGCCACGGTGAGGGGCCGCAGGTTCGGGGGTCCTCCTCCAGTTATCCCCCCCTCCCGGCGGGTATTGGAGGCCTTCTCCTGGCGTGAGTGAAACAGAAAATGACTGTGTTCGACAGTCCGAGGCCTGCAGCCCAGGAGGTGGGTAGCTGGTGGACTCAGTGGCCAGTTCACCCGGCCATGGGGCTGGTATGGGAGCCGGCATGTGGTCAGGTTTGGGGTTGTGGGGGAGGGAGGGGGGGGCGGGCGGGGGGGGGGCCAGGGGCACAGTGCTGCCGACTCACCCTGGCCGCCCTGAGGATGTCGTGCAGTTTTTTTCGGCCCTGCTGGCCGGTCTGGCTGGTGTTGCCCACGGCGTTAACCGGCTCTTGCCAACTGCGCCAGGCACAGCGAATGGCGCCGGTTGGCAGCCTCCTTCCCGGGCCGGGCCACAGGGTCAACCGCCTCTCCTCCACCCCGTCCCGGAGGGTCCATTAATCATGAAGCTGCTCTCCTCGCTGCCATCTTGGTGACTGGGATGGTGTGTGTGAGGAGTGAAGTGTGTCTATGTAGCTGCAGCTTGTCAGCCTCCTGAGTGTCAATCTCAGGCCTGGCGAATCCCAGCACCGTTTCTCATTGGAATCGATTGTGTTCCACGTGGCGTCGGTGCTAATCCCTCAACAGTCGCTGAATCGCTCCAGATGGGGCGCCAGTTTTGCTGTTGTGGAGCTCCACGAATCCTGCCCCAGAGTCAACACTGAGCCTCACGAACAGAGAATTCAGCCCAATGTAGTTACAAATATATCCAATAGGGAGTTCAGGAGAAACGTCTTTACTGAGAGAGTGATGACAGTGCCGACCTCAGGATCACACAGTGTGTTTGGGGTGAAGGGTAAAGATATATTTAATGAGAAACTAGATAAGAACATGAGGGGGAAAGAAACAGAAGGGCATGTCGACAGGAATCAAGTGTTTCCCGGAAATCTCACATCAATTTCCTGTCAGTTCTCAAAACAGCTTCAGTTCTTCCTGATGTTCCTCACAGTGAAGTTTACTTTCCTTCTCTTTCCCATTCAGCTTTAATTTCCGAGCTTTCTCAGCCAGATTCAACAAAGAACAATACAGCACAGGAACAGGCCCTTCGGCCCTCCAAGCCTGTACCTGTCATGATGCCAACCTTTGCCAAAACCCTCAGCACTTCCTTGTGCCGTATCCCTCTATACCCATCCTATCCATTTGCTTGTCAAGATGCCTTTTGTTTTTTTGTAAAACATTTTATTGAGGCATTTATGGTTTTATAACAACAAAAGACACAAGTGCAGATATTTTTTTAAATTTTAGAGTCCCCAATTATTTGATTTTCCAATTAAGGGGCAATTTAGCGTGGCCAATCCACCCAACCTGCACATTTTTGGGTTGTGGGGAGAAGCCCACGCAGACACGGGGAGAATGTGCAAACTCCACACAGACAGTGACCCAGGGCTGGGATTCGAACCTGGGTCCTCAGCGCCGCAGTCCCAGTGCTAACCACTGCGCCACATGCCGCCCTGCATGTTCGCCCATAAACATAGTTCAACGCGTAACACACCAACACACCCCTCAATCTCCACAGTTCTTGCCTAAGCTAGACCGACATAGTCTAACTCCCTCCCCCCTACCCCCCCCCAGCTCCCTGACACCCCCCCAAGAAGTCGATAAACGGCTGCCACCTCCGAACAAATCCTAATGATGATCCTCTCAGGGTGAACTTGATTTTCTCAAGCCTGAGAAACCCATCCATGTCGCTAACCCATACGCCTGTTTTCAGGGGCTTTCAGTCCCTCCACGCGAGCAATATCCGTCTCCGGGCTACCAAGTAGGCAAAGTCCAAAACCTCAGCGTCTCTCGCTCCCTGGACTCCCGTGTCTTCCGACGCTCCAAAAATCACCTTTAACGCCCTGGACATGACATAAATTAAAAAAAATAAAACATCTGCAAATCCCGGCCTGAATCCCCTAACATGTGGACATGATTTGCGGGCCCTCCTGCACATCGCCCACACCTTCCTCTACCCCAAAAACCTGCTCATCCGGGCCACAGTCATGTGTGCCCGGTGAACCACCTTGAATTGTATCAGGCTGAGCCTGGCACATGATGGGGACGTATTGACTCGGCTCATGGCGCTGCCTCTACCCCGCTCCCACACTGACCCCTCCCCAACTACCCACTTCCTAATCATGGCTAAATTCACCGCCCAGTAGTAGTTCCGAAAGTTCGGCAGTGCCAGCCCTCCCTCCACTCGGCTCCGCTCCAGCAACACTTTCTTTACTCGCTGGGTTTTATGCGCCCACACAAACCAAGTTCACCCGCTTAAAAAAGGCCTTTGGAATAAAAATAGGGATACACGGAAAAGCTAACAAAAATCTTGGGAGAACCGTCACCTTTACGGTCTGTACCCTCCCCGCCAGTGACAACCGGAGCATGTCCCACCTCCGGAAGTCCCCCCTTCACTTGTTCAACTAACCGGCCCAGATTTAATTTGTGGAGCTACTCCCATCTCCTTGCCACCTGAATACCCAGGTACCGAAAACTATCGTGAAGTACGCCACGCCGCCGGGGGGCCATTGTCAAAGGCCCGCTCAGAAATCCTCCGCTCACGACCGGCTGAGTTCCCGACGGCGTGGAACTAACCACCTATTGCCGGTCGGGATGCTCGCGTGGAGCTATGAAGCAATTGTGCTGTCCACAATGCTACCGTGCTGCCCTAGAGGCGGCTGGCGATTTAATGTGCGGGGTTGAGGCTCGGGCGCATCATCGGGATGGCTCCACAGTCCGAGTCCGCCATGGAGCACGGCGCGGCCGCTGGAGGTCACCGCCGTGCGCAGGCGCGGCCTCTGACCCAGAAGTGCAGGGGCGCATATCTGCAGCAAAAGCTGCGAGATTCACTCCGGGTCCCTGCTAGCCCCCTGCAGGGCTATGAATTAATTTAACATTTTTGCAGGAATTTCAGGAGTAAAACTCCACGGTTTTTACACCGGCGTGGGGACATAGCCTCAATAATGGAGGATCCAACCCCTTTTCTTCGGTCAACACCGATGCAAACTATTCATTTAGTACCTCGCCCATTTCCTCTGGCTCAACACATAGATTCCCCCCACTGTCCTTAAGTGGTCCAATCCTTTCCCTGGCCACCCTCTTGCTTTTTACATATCAATAAAAAGCTTTGGGATTCACCTTAACCCTACTTGTCAAGGACTTTTCATGACGCCCCCTAGCCCACCTAATTTCCCACTTCACTACCTTCCTACATTCATTATATTCCTCAAGAGTTTCCACTGTCCCCACCCTTCTCGACCAGACAAAAGTCTCCTTTTCTTTTTGACGAGGTTCACAATATCCCTCGTTATCCAAGGCTCCTTAAATTTCCCAGACTTATTCTTCGTTCTCTCAGGAACGTGACTTTTCTGAATCCTAATCAACTGTCACGAAGACCCGATTGGCTCTGAGGTTTCTTTCTGGAAACTCCTGTCTACATTCCTGGCAGAGTTACTCTCCTTCTTTTCCCAACACTGGGTGATACAGGAGCGGCAGAAGTTGTGTCCACACTCCAGTGAAACCGGATCAGTGAAGAAATCAAGACAAATGGGACAAATGACCTTCTCGGACAAACTTTTCTCCTGCTGTCTGGAAGCCATGTTCACACTCAGCACTTCCTGATTCAAACCAATTTCAGTTCCAATGTCCCTGCTCTGCTGCTGAACACATTCAGTTCAGTAATTCCCTCATGAAGCCCACTGCAATCCTCAAGGAATTATTGTTATTTGCTGCTCTCGGTCCCGCCCACTTTGAGAGCTGGAGACAAAACCCGGAGCAGAATGAAGAATAAACAGGGTTAGAGTGAACGACAGGGAATAATTGAACCCAGGCGATGGGAGTGAAGGTCTGTTGGTGGTGGGGGTGGCTGGAGAGAGGATGGGAGGAGGGGGGGATTTTGTCCTGTGAGTGACTGGCAGCCTGCTGCTCTCCTTCATATACTTCTGTCTCAAAGCAGCCCCAGGCACGGATGGTCAAGTTGTGTTTTACTTTGTGGGAAACACAAACTGAAAACATATTGTCCAGCTCCTCCTGACCGTCCCTTTAAATCCACCATGATCCTCTCAATTGTCACTTTGGGAGCCACTCCGCACAACTGAAGACCCTCATCCCTGGTCCCATTCTGGGAAATCTCCCCTTGCGCCATCCCTTCAGCCTTGACATCCTTCCCAAAGTGCGGTGTCCAGAATTAGCTGTAACCTCGGTGGACGAGCAGTGGAAATCCTGTCGGGTCTGTTGACACCAAGTTGTTTGTAAATTATCAGACATGTCGACCAGTTTATTATCCAAACGTTTTAACCAGATGCCCTTATTTGCGAGATGAACACAGGAGAAACACAGGTTTACAATTCAACCCACATTTATTCACAAAAACAATAAAACAGTTATTCTCTCAAATTCTCCCAACTATAAACTGCCCAAGATTCTAATACCACCGTGCCGATGAACTCGATTGAGCTGCGGGTCCAATTCTCTGAGTCTCAGTCATCTCAGGGCCCTTGTCTGCGAAGGCAGGTCTCGTACGCCTCTTCCATCCATTCTCTGGTCTGCTGTTGAGTTTTCTCCCCTGACTCTGCGTCAATTCTGAGCTGGGGAGGGGTCCCAGGGCGTCACCATCTTTTCTCCCTCTTCGCGTTCTTCCAGAAGTTTCTCTGGCCCTCAGCCAATGAGGTCACTGGGTGGTGGTTGTGCAATCTCCGATGGAGTTACCGATTGCATCTCTGCGGGAAACCAGACCCCCTCCCCCCCCCCGCTCCCCCCCACCGGTACATCTTCAGGCGCATTGTCCGCATGTAACCTTGTTCCATATAAGGTAACAGTGGGAAACCTAAATGCCAGAACATCTGGCTTCATCTGGGCAATGCACAACAATCGATCTATTTGAATGGGCCGATTGTCTTCCGATCTCCTGTTTATAGAACAAGCCCAGGCTTGCCCCAGCTGTACGTATTCAGGCCCCTGACCTTCCCGTTGATTGCCATTTTAACACAAGACCCTGCTCCCATGCCCACATGTCTGTTCTTGGCCTGCTGCAATGTTCCAGTGAAGCTCAACGCAAACTGGAGGAACAACATCTCATCTTCCGGTTAGGCACGCGACAGCCTTCCGGTCTCAGCATCGAATTCAACAACTTCTGATGATTAGTTCTACTCTACCTCGACCCCTCTTTTCACTCCATTTCATTTGAATTGTCTTTTACCTTTTCTTTCTTTCTTGTCTTTCTTTATATATATTTCCCCCCCCCCCATCTTATCCACCTTTCCTTACGCTTTCTCCCCTTTGTTTTCCCCCTTCCCCTCCCCCACATCTACATCTGCCACAGTTTACCCTCTGATGTTAGTTTCTCTGCTGTTTGGCCTTTCACACCTTTTGATCTCTCCGGGGACTGCCATGAACACTCTTTCCCCTTGGTTTCTGTGGCTATTAGCACCCCGTTTCCCTGGGTTTCTGGGATTATGACTCATCTTTCATTCTCACTCCACAGTATCAATATTTCCCACTTTCTCTGTCTGTTAGCTTTGACAAAGGGTCATCTGGACTCGGAACGTGAGCTCTTTTCTCTCCCGACAGATGCTGCCAGACCTGCTGAAATTTTCCAGCAATTTCTCCAGCATTTGGAGTATTGCGTGCAATTCTGGTCGCCGCATTATAGGAAGGATGTGGAAGCATTTGGAAAAGGTGCAGAGGAGATTTACCAGAATGTTGCCTGGTATGGAGGGAAGATCTTATGAGGAAAGGCTGAGGGACTTGAGACTGTTTTCGTTAGAGAGAAGAAGGTTAAGAGGTGACTTAATTGAGGCATACAAGATGATCAGAGGATTGGATAGGGTGGACAGTGAGAGCCTTTTTCCTTGGATGGTGATGTCTAGCACAAGGGGACATAGCTTTAAATTGAGGGGCGATAGATATAGGACAGATGTCAGAGGTAGGTTCTTTACTCAGAGAGTAGTAAGGGTGTGGAATGCCCTGCCTGCAACAGTAGTGGACTCGCCAACACTAAGGGCATTCAAATGGTCATTAGATAGACATATGGACGATAAGGGAATAGTGTAGCTGGGCTTTAGAGTGGTTTCACAGGTTGGCGCAACATTGAGGGCCGAAGGGCCTGTACTGCGCTGTAATGTTCTATGTTCTATGTTCTCTTTGCCCCAGCTGTTTGTCTCTGTCCTGCACATTCAAACTTGGCTGTTTGAATTCCATTCAGGCCTGTCTGTGGTTCTGACTGTGGTTCAGTTAAAGTATCCAATTGTATATTGGCCATTTTACCACAATCATTTCTCCGGGGTCACTGTAGGTTCCCACTTAATACAGTCCAGAGATCCCTCCATGGAAATGCAACCCCAAGGTTAGGCCATAATAAGACCATGAGGCAGAATTGGCCATTAGGCTCATCGAGTCTGCTCCGCTATTCAATGAGGTCATGGCTGATCTGATATAATCCTCCACTCCATTATCCCGCCTTAGCCCCAAAATCCTTGATTCTGGACTGGACTGTACGCAGAACAATACTTTTCACTGTAACTTGGTACACGTGACAATAAAACAAATTCAACAAATCCAATCAAATCCGATTCCCTCACTGATTAAAAATCTGTCTATCTCAGCCGTGAACATGCTTAACGACCCAGCCTCTACAGCTCTCTGCGGGAAAAAATTCCACAGATTCACTCCTCTCTGAGAGAAGAAGGGCGGGAATCTCCCTTCTGGGGACAAAGTCCCCATGCCCGCCGGAAAACGGGCGAGAATCACTCCGGACGGGGTGATTCTCCATTTTCCAGGGGGGCTAGCAGAGCCCCGGCCTGTGTCCAGCAGCTCTGGCCGCCGGCGGGGCCCTGCTAGCCAGACCGCGCGTCCGCACATGCGCATAGCGGCCGCAAGCGGGTCCGTGAATGTGCGCGGCGGCCCACCTCGGCTTGGGCGCCGCCGACATGGCGGAGCCATACAGCAGGCCCCGCGCGGAGGAAGGTAGGTCCCCCACAGATCGCGATGGCCCACCAATCGGTGGCCCCCGATCGTGGGCCTGGCCACCGCTGAGGCACTCCCCTGGAGTCAGATTCCCCCGCACCCCCCCACCACGACCGCGGGTCCCAGCTCCCACCGGGTGGTACCACATGAATACCACGCCGGCGGGAGTTTCTGCGGAGAATCGCCGCAGGGGCCTCTTCCAACAACCCCCGACTGGCGCCACGTCAACCGCACGCATGCGACTGGCGGGTCCGCGGAGAATCGCGGATGCGCCATCGGCCGGGTTTCCGGCGTGAACGGCTATTCTCCGCCCCCGCACCGGGCGTGATTCCGACGTGGAGGGTCGGAGATTCCCGCCAAAAATTCCTCATCATCTCTGTCTTAAATGGGCCACTCCTTACTCTGAGATGGTACCCTCTGTTCCTAGTCTCTCACACACAGGGGGCGTCATTCTCCGACCCCCCGCCGGGTCGGAGAATGGCCGTTGGCCGCCGTGAATCCCGCCCCCGCCCCCGCCGAAGTCTCCGAAGGGAGAAAAGTCGGCGGGGCGTTAATGGCGCCGCTGCCGCGGAGAATGTCACGGGCCTGCGCAAGGCAGCCGATTTTCGGCCTGCCGATATTCTCCCTTCCGGATGGGCCGAAGTCCCGTCGACGTGATGACCGTTCACGTCGACGTCAATCAAACCTCCTTTTCATCGGCGTGACCCGGTGGCTCCAGGCTCACGCCGACCAGCGAGGAGGTGAGTGACGGCCTGGGGGGTTGGCTCTGGGCAGGAAATGGCGTGGCCGCAGACTGATTGCCTGAGGAGAGGTGTGTCTCGGCTTGTGTGTGTGTGCGGCGGGGGGGGGGGGGGGGGGGGGGGGGGGTGGTTAGAGTAGGCTGGGCTCCGGGGGAGTGCCGGGAGGGGGTCCGTGCCGGGGTGGAGGTTGGGGGTTGGGGAGGGGGTCCGTGCCGGGGTGGAGGTTGGGGAGGGGGGTCCGTGCCGGGGTGGAGGTTGGGGAGGGGGTCCGTGCTGGGGTGAAGGTTGGGGGTTGGGGAGGGGTTCCGTGCCGGGGTGGAGGTTGGGGAGGGGGTCCGTGCCGGGGTGGAGGTTGGGGGTTGGGGAGGGGGGTCCGTGCCGGGGTGGAGGTTGGGGGTTGTGGAGGGGGTCCGTGCCGGGGTGGAGGTTGGGGGGGGGGGGGGGTCCGTGCTGGGGTGAAGGTTGGGGGTTGGGGAGGGGTTCCGTGCCGGGGTGGAGGTTGGGGAGGGGGTCCGTGCCGGGGTGGAGGTTGGGGGTTGGGGAGGGGGTCCGTGCCGGGGTGGAGGTTGGGGGTTGGGGAGGGGGTCCGTGCCGGGGTGGAGGTTGGGGGTTGGGGAGGGGGTCCGTGCCGGGGTGGAGGTTGGGGGTTGGGGAGGGGGTCCGTGCCGGGGTGGAGGTTAGGGAGGGGGTCCGTGCCGGGGTGGAGGTTGGGAGGGGGTCCGTGCCGGGGGTGGGAGGTTGGGGGTTGTGGAGGGGGTCCGTGCCGGGGTGGAGGCTGGGGGGGGGGGGTCCGTGCTGGGGTGGAGGTTGGGGCGGGGGGGGGTCCGTGCCGGGGTGGGTGATGGGAGGGAAAATGAGTTGGTCCACCTGGCCAGGTGCCAGCCTCCAACAGTTGGACCCATGCGGTCCATGCCACCTGGCTAGGGGGAGGAGGGGATATGGGCAATGATGACATGTCGTCGTTCCCCTCCCCCCCACCAGGTCGTCATGTTTTCAGATCATCCAGCGATGTTGGCCGCCGTGGTGGCAGCCCGCTCATGTCTATGTTGCCCTGGATGAGGAGGAGGAGGAGGAGGAGCGTGCCAGAGAGGCGGCGCAGGCTGCCGCAGAGGGGCAGGCGGCAGCCGCCCAGGCTGGAGGGACACCTGACCGACAGGACGAGGAGGGGGAGGAGGACGTCGCGGCCCCACGGCAACAGTGACAGATGCCCTTTATGCCATGGCGCACCGCCTACATCCGCTTCCCCGTGGGGACCGGGCCAGCCAAGATGCCCGGGCCGTGGGCTTCTCTGCCATTGCCGGGTTCCCCATGGTCCAGGGCGCGATCGATGGGATGCACGTCGCCGTGCGGCCACCTGCAGATAACAGGGCCGTGTTCACTAATAGGAAGGGGACCTATTCGATGAACGTACAGGTGGTCTGCGACCACCGCATGATGATCCTGCACGTCTGCGCCCGTTACCCAGGCAGTGTACACGACTTATTCGTGTTGTCGCGGTCATCCATCCCCGGCATGTACGAGGGACGCCATCCCCGGCTGAGGGGCTGGTTGCTGGGCGACAGGGGCTACCCATTGCGATCGTGGCTGATGACGCCTATACGGAGGCCACGCAATGAGGCGGAGAACCGCTACAATGATGCCCATGTAGCGACAAGGGGAGTGATCGAGAGGTGCTTTGGCGTGCTGAAGATGCGTTTCAGGTGCCTGGACCTCTCTGGGGGCGCCCTCCAGTATCGGTCAGATAGGGTCGGCCGCATCATTGTGGTGTGCTGCGTCCTGCACAACATAGCCCAGCAGAGGGGCGATGTGCCGCAGGCAGAGGAGGGCGGAGTGGAGGAGCAGCAGGAAGAGGCCCAGTCCTCCCCAGATGAGGGGGATGGGGGCAATGGTCAGGGCAGACGGGGTAGACACAGACGGGTGGCTGTCCACCGTTACCGGCTGGCCCAGCGGGCACGGGACAGACTGATAGACGCCCGCTTCACTGACTAGATGGGCGTGGGAATCGGGTAGTATGGCCACAGACCGCACACCATGACAACAGCCGACCACCCACACCCCCCACCCATCCATCCACCCAGCACCATCACCCCCCTCCCCAACCCCACACACCCAACCCGCATGCACACCACCCCCCCACTCCCAATTGCCGATCCACCGGCGGCACAACGGGCCGGGCTCACCCAGTTGCGGGTGGACGCGTGTCTATCGCAGGCCATGGAGAATGATGACAGCCCGCCTCCGATGAGCTCCTGGCTCTACATCGTTGGACTATGTCTGACCCATGGCCACAGTACCACCATCCACCCGGACCATCCCTGCATGCGGCTGTGACACTGCAGCGCACGGTCCCGTCCTCTGCCCGGGGGATGTTGATGGCGGCCCAGGGGGAAGGGGGCAGACTCACCTGGGGCTGAGGTAAGACCACCCCTCACACACACACTTGCGCTCAACGTACATGACACCCCCGCACACTTTGGACAGAGCACAAAGGCAGCTTCGGTAGGTGTAACATTGACTTTAATAACCAAAGGAGTTCATGCACGTGCCCTAGCGCCTAAAACTCATCTGTGCCCTGCACCCGTGCCAACTTACTCAGTGTCTAATTGTTTGGCCTTACGGGCCCTTTGACTACGTCTACGTGGTTCCCCAGACGGTACAGCAGAACTGGAGGTGGACTCCTGTGATTCCTGCCCTCTGACACTGGATCCCTTTGGCGGCCGTTTCCTGGGGCGTCCTGGCCTAGATGGGCCAGGCTGCGGCCCGGGCGACTGGGATGGCGAGCTGCCAGCCTGTCCTGCCCGTTGCCCACCCGATGCACCTGGGACGGAAGGGGGGGAGTCCGAGGTGTCGCGGTGTACCGGGACCTCCCCTACAGAGGGAGCCGGGACGGACCACACCACCTCCTCCTCCCTCGGGGTGCCCGATGGCCCCCAGGCCTCTACATGGGTGGGGGATGCGAACGGACTGGCCATCTGACGCGCCCCCGACATCTGGCGCTGCCAGTCCTGGAGGCCCGTGCTGGTATCGACAGGGGTCTGCAGGTTTGCAGCCATGGAGCCCAGGGGGTTGTCGAACCCTGTCTGCGACAGTGCGACGCCAGCTCGCACATGGCCACTGGCGCCGATGCCCTCAGCGATGGCCTGCTGAGACTGGGCCATGGCCTGCAGAGACTGGGCCATGGCCTGCAGAGACTGGGCTATGGCCTGCTGAGACTGGGCCATGGCCTGCTGAGACTGGGCTATGGCGTTGAGCGCCTCTGCCATCTGGCGCTGGCACTGGCTCATGGCCTCCTGTGAGAGGGCAGCCATTTCCTGGGCCACAGACGCCGCCTGCACGGAAGGCCCCAGGCCTCGCAAACCGTTCCCCATGTCTGACACCGTCGCACCCATTGCCTCCACCGCGGACGCCACCCGTGCGGTGTCAGCCTGGGTGGCACGCATGACCGGGACCACTCCCAGCTCCTGGACGCGGGTGGACTCCTCCACCTGCGACCGCAGCCGCCGCAAGCCACCCGTCACCCTATTCGCTCGTCTCCGTGTCGGTGGTTGCATCGGATCTATGTGTGGGTGTGGTAACTGCAGGAACCCGGGATCCATCTGGGCGGCAGATGTTCGCTTGGCCTGGGCTGCCCTCCGACCGCCCGGTCCCTCTGCTGCTCCTACCTCCACCTGCTGTACCGGGACGGCTGTGTTGTGCGCACCAGTGAGTGTACCAGACGCCTCATCACTAAAGTGCCCAACCGTGGTGAGTGTTTCTGCGATGGTGGAGGGTGTTGGTGACAGCAGTGGCGTTGTGTCGTGCTCTTCGTCCCACTCTGAGTCCATGGCACTTTGGGGTGGGGGTTCGTCTCCACCCATCCACTCTGAGTCACTGTCCGGTATTTCGTCTTCCCGGGTAGGGGTGTCCTGGGTAGTGCTGTCCCGGGTAGTGCTGTCCCGGGTAGGGGTGTCCTGGGTAGTGGTGTCCCGGGTAGGGGTGTCCTGGATAGTGGTGTCCTGGGTAGTGGTGTCCTGGCTCGGATGTGACGGGGGCCTGTGGCTGCCCCCCTCATCGCTGGGTGGTCGCTCCCGCACGTGACGGGGGTGTCGTCTCCCTGTTGCTCCAGGTCTCTCCGTCTCCCGTGGTCTCCGAGGGGCATCCTGCGGGCGTCGCATGCTGGAGGGTTCGGGTCTCTCCGTCTCCCGTGGTCTCCGAGGGGCATCCTGCGGGCGTCGCATGCTGGAGGGTTCGGGTCTCTCCGTCTCCCGTGGTCTCCGAGGGGCATCCTGCGGGCGTCGCATGCTGGAGGGTGCGGGTCTCTCCGTCTCCCGTGGTCTCCGAGGGGCATCCTGCGGGCGTCGCATGCTGGAGGGTGCGGGTCTCTCCGTCTCCCGTGGTCTCGGAGGGGCATCCTGCGGGCGGTCTGCATCTGCGGGGATGGGTGCCTGGACGTTTGGTCCTGCGATACACAATGAAGCATGCATGGTTAGACATCAGGCAGTGATCAGGTGATACGGGAGAGGGGGATATAGGGGAGGGGGGATATGGGGACGGGCTGTTGGTGGCTCACTTGCTCGTGGGGCCCCGACCTCTGCATCAGCAACCTCCCGGTCGTCAGGTCCGCCAGCCAGTTCCAGGGCCCTTTCCCCGTGTACGGTCAGTGGCCTCTCATCAGCGGGCCCTCCTCCAGTCCTCACATGCTCCCTATTGTTGTGTGCGCGCTTCTCCTGGGGGGGGGGGGGGTGGTGGCAGGGGTAAAAGGCAACAGTGTTAGGCAGGTATATGAATGCACGCCATCGGTTGCGCGTGCATTGCAGAGGTTAAGGTTAGGGCTGGATTCACTTGGGGATATGGGGGATATGGGGGAGGGGGGATATGGGGGAGGGGGGATATGGGGGAGGGGGGATATGGGGGATATGGGGGAGGGGGGATATGGGGGATATGGGGGAGGGGGGATATGGGGGATATGGGGGAGGGGGGAATATGGGGGATATGTGGGAGGGGGGATATGGGGAGGGGGGATATGGGGGAGGGGGGATATGGGGGATATGGGGGAGGGGGGATATGGGGGAGGGGGGGATATGGGGAATATGGGGGAGGGGGGATATGGGGGATATGGGGGAGGGGGGATATGGGGGAGGGGGGATATGGGGGATATGGGGGAGGGGGGATATGGGGGAGGGGGGATATGGGGGAGGGGGGATATGTGGGAGGGGGGGATATGGGGGAGGGGGGATATGGGGGATATGGGGAGGGGGGATATGGGGGAGGGGGGGATATGGGGAATATGGGGGAGGGGGGATATGGGGGATATGGGGGAGGGGGGATATGGGGGAGGGGGGATATGGGGGATATGGGGGAGGGGGGGATATGGGGGAGGGGGGATATGGGGGATATGGGGGAGGGGGGATATGTGGGAGGGGGGAATATGGGGGAGGGGGGATATGGGGGAGGGGGGATATGGGGGTTTGGGGGATATGGGGGAGGGGGGAATATGGGGGATATGGGGGAGGGGGGATATGGGGGGTATGGGGGAGGGGGGGATATGGGGGAGGGGGGATATGGGGGATATGGGGGAGGGGGGATATGGGGGATATGGGGGAGGGGGGATATGTGGGAGGGGGGGATATGGGGGAGGGGGGGATATGGGGGAGGGGGGATATGGGGGAGGGGGGAATATGGGGGATATGGGGGATGGGGGATATGGGGGATATGGGGGAGGGGGGGATATGGGGGAGGGGGGATATGGGGGATATGGGGAGGGGGGATATGGGGGAGGGGGGGATATGAGGGAGGGGGGATATGGGGAGGGGGGATATGGGGGATATGGGGGATATGGGGGAGGGGGGATATGGGGGAGGGGGGGATATGGGGGAGGGGGGGATTTGGGGGAGAGGGGATATGGGGGATATGGGGGACGCTCACCCTGCCTGCTCTGACGATGTCGTTCACCTTCTTGTGGCACTGGGTGCCTGTCCGTGGTGTCAGGGCCACAGCGGTGACGGCCTCTGCCACCTCCCTCCACAGACGCCGGCTGTGGCGTGGGGCAACTCTGCGGCCGTGCCCGGGATACAGGGCGTCCCTCCTCTGCTCCACCGCATCCAGGAGCGCCTCCACATCGCGTGACTCGAACCTCGGGGCTGAGCGACGGCCAGCCATCAAGTCGGGTGTTGCGGTCGGCTGTTCCGGTCGGGTGGGGGGGAGCTGCGCGGCCTTATGAGCCGTCACGCCGTGCAGCGCGTATGACGCTGCACGGCGTGAACCACTGCGCAAGCGCGGATCCCGTTACGTCGCTGCTAGCCCATTTCGGGCCGCAGACTACCGGCCCATTTTTATGACGTGACGCAAGTGGGATTTGCGCCGTTTTTTGCGCCGATCGGCGGAGTTTCCGCCGATAACGGAGAATTTCGCCCAGGGAGTATGATTGCACAGTGGTTAACGCTCCTGCTTCACAGTGCCCGGGTCCCAGGTTCGATTCCCGGCTTGAGTCACTGTTTGTGCTGAGTCTGCTCGTTCTCCTGTCTCTATGTGGGTTTCCTCCGGGTGCTGCGGTTTCCTCCCACAAGTCCTGAAAGACGTGCTGTTAGGTAATTTGGACATTCTGAATTCTCCCTCAGTGTACCCGAAGACGCGTCGGGATGTGGCGACTAGGGGATTTTCACAGTAACTCATTGCAATGTTAATGTAAGCCTACTTGTGACAATAATAAAGATTATTATTATTCTATCAGGGGAAACATCCTCTCAGCATCTCCCCTGTCCAGCTGCCTGAGATTCCTCTATGTCTCAATCAGGTCACCTTTTATTCTTCTAAACTCCAATGGGTACAGGCCCAACCTACTCAACCTCTCCTCATAAAAAAATCCCCCCATACCCGGGATCAACCTGGTGAACCTTCTCTGCACTGCCTCCAATGCCAGTGTCTCTTTCCTTAGATAAGGGGACCAAAACTGTTCACAGGAATTCGAGGTGATGTCTAACTCGTGCCTTGTACAGTTTTAGCAAGATTTCCCTATTTTTCTCCTCCATTCCCTTTGAAATAAGGATCCACATTCCATTTGCCTTCCCCAGTACCTGCTGAACTTGCACGTTGTTTTTTGTGATTTATTCACGAGGACCCCCCAATCCCTCAGTGCTGCAGCTTTCTGCAGTCTCTCTCCATTTAAATAATATTCAGCTCCTTTATTCTTCCCACCAAAACATTTTCCTACATTATATTCCATCTGCCAAGTTTTTGCCCACTCCCATACCTGCCTCTGTCCCTGTGTAGACTCTTTGTGTCATCCTCAACACTTCCCTTCCCACCTATTTTTTGTTATTTGCAAACTCGGCAATTCTTAATCAAATTGTAAACATGACAACAATTCACCTTTAAATGGTACCTCCCTCTCCTGGAGAGGGGGTCGGGGGGACGGTGACGTGGGTTATTCATGAGACCCAGTGTCCTTTTCTTCACTTCAGCGTTCAGTTGAATTCACAAAGAGGATCCAGTTTCAGTGTCAAGGATTCTAGATCAGTGATCATACAGCGGGGGGAGGGATTCTCCCTTAGCTGCCACCGAAATGGTGAAATGCGATTGGGCGGAGAATAGCTTCCAACGCCAAAATCGCGGCAGCCGCCGATTTGACGCCAAATCATGATTCTCCGTCACCTCAAAAATGGCGTCAATGCATTTCACTCCGCACGCAGAGTAGGCACCGTTTGCATATCATTAGCGGGACCGACCCGGTACCCTCCAGCACCTCCGCGATTCTCCACACCCGGTACCCTCCAGCACCTCCGCGATTCTCCAGACCCGGTACCCTCCAGCACCTCCGCGATTGTCCCGACCCGGTACCCTCCAGCACCTCCGCGATTCTCCAGACCCGGTACCCTCCAGCACCTCCGCGATTCTCCAGACCCGGTACCCTCCAGCACCTCCGCGATTCTCCAGACCCGGTACCCTCCAGCACCTCCGCGATTCTCCAGACCCGGTACCCTCCAGCACCTCCGCGATTCTCCAGACCCGGTACCCTCCAGCACCTCCGCCATTCTCCACACCCGGTACCCTCCAGCACCTCCGCGATTCTCCAGACCCGGTACCCTCCAGCACCTCCGCGATTGTCCACACCCGATACCCTCCAGCATCTCCGCGATTCTCCAGACCCGGTACCCTCCAGCACCTCCGCGATTCTCCAGACCCGGTACCCTCCAGCACCTCCGCGATTCTCCAGACCCGGTACCCTCCAGCACCTCCGCGATTCTCCAGACCCGGTACCCTCCAGCACCTCCGCCATTCTCCACACCCGGTACCCTCCAGCACCTCCGCGATTCTCCAGACCCGGTACCCTCCAGCACCTCCGCGATTCTCCAGACCCGGTACCCTCCAGCACCTCCGCGATTCTCCAGACCCGGTACCCTCCAGCACCTCCGCGATTCTCCAGACCCGGTACCCTCCAGCACCTCCGCCATTCTCCACACCCGGTACCCTCCAGCACCTCCGCGATTCTCCAGACCCGGTACCCTCCAGCACCTCCGCGATTGTCCACACCCGATACCCTCCAGCATCTCCGCGATTCTCCAGACCCGGTACCCTCCAGCATCTCCGCGATTCTCCAGACCCGGTACCCTCCAGCACCTCCGCGATTCTCCAGACCCGGTACCCTCCAGCACCTCCACGATTCTCCAGACCCGGGACCCTCCAGCACCTCCGCGATTCTCCAGACCCGGTACCCTCCAGCACCTCCGCGATTCTCCAGACCTGGTATCCTCCAGCACCTCCGCGATTCTCCAGACCCGGTACCCTCCAGCACCTCCGCGATTCTCCAGACCCGGTACCCTCCAGCACCTCCCCGATTCTCCAGACCCGGTACCCTCCAGCACCTCCCCGATTCTCCAGACACGGTACCCTCCAGCACCTCCGCGATTCTCCAGACCCGGTACCCTCCAGCACCTCCGCGATTCTCCACACCCGGTACCCTCCAGCACCTCCGCGATTCTCCAGACCCGGTACCCTCCAGCACCTCCGCGATTCTCCACACCCGGTACCCTCCAGCACCTCCGCGATTCTCCAGACCCGGTGCCCTCCAGCACCTCCGCGATTCTCCAGACCCGGTACCCTCCAGCACCTCCGCGATTCTCCAGACCTGGTATCCTCCAGCACCTCCGCGATTCTCCAGACCCGGTACCCTCCAGCACCTCCGCGATTGTCCCGACCCGGTACCCTCCAGCACCTCCGCGATCCTCCAGACCCGGTGCCCTCCAGCACCTCCGCGATCCTCCAGACCCGGTACCCTCCAGCACCTCCGCCATTCTCCAGACCCGGTACCCTCCAGCACCTCCGCGATTCTCCAGACCCGGTACCCTCCAGCACCTCCGCGATTCTCCAGACCCGGTACCCTCCAGCACCTCCGCCATTCTCCAGACCCGGTACCCTCCAGCACCTCCGCGATTGTCCAGACCCGGTACCCTCCAGCACCTCCGCGATTCTCCAGACCCGGTACCCTCCAGCACCTCCGCGATTGTCCCGACCCGGTACCCTCCAGCACCTCCGCGATTCTCCAGACCCGGTGCCCTCCAGCACCTCCGCGATTCTCCACACCCGGTACCCTCCAGCACCTCCGCGATTCTCCAGACCCGGTTCCCTCCAGCACCTCCGCGATTCTCCAGACCCGGTACCCTCCAGCACCTCCGCGATTCTCCAGACCCGGTACCCTCCAGCACCTCCGCGATTCTCCAGACCCGGTTCCCTCCAGCACCCCCGCGATTCTCCAGACCCGGTACCCTCCAGCACCTCCGCGATTGTCCAGACCCGGTGCCCTCCAGCACCTCCGCGATTGTCCAGACCCGGTACCCTCCAGCACCTCCGCGATTCTCCCGACCCGGTGCCCTCCAGCACCTCCGCGATTCTCCAGACCCGGTACCCTCCAGCACCTCCGCGATTGTCCAGACCCGGTGCCCTCCAGCACCTCCGCGATTCTCCAGACCCGGTACCCTCCAGCACCTCCGCGATTGTCCAGACCCGGTACCCTCCAGCACCTCCCTGATTCCCCAGACCCGGTACCCTCCAGCACCTCCGCGATTCTCCACACCCGGTACCCTCCAGCACCTCCGCGATTCTCCAGACCCGGTACCCTCCAGCACCTCCGCGATTCTCCAGACCCGGTACCCTCCAGCACCTCCGCGATTCTCCAGACCCGGTACCCGCCAGCACCTCCGCGATTCTCCACACCCGATACCCTCCAGCATCTCCGCGATTCTCCACACCCGGTACCCTCCAGCACCTCCGCGATTCTCCACACCCGATACCCTCCAGCACCTCCGCGATTGTCCCGACCCGGTACCCTCCAGCACCTCCGCGATTCTCCAGACCCGGTACCCTCCAGCACCTCCGCGATTCTCCAGACCTGGTATCCTCCAGCACCTCCGCGATTCTCCAGACCCGGTACCCTCCAGCACCTCCCCGATTCTCCAGACCCGGTACCCGCCAGCACCTCCGCGATTCTCCACACCCGATACCCTCCAGCATCTCCGCGATTCTCCACACCCGGTACCCTCCAGCACCTCCGCGATTCTCCACACCCGATACCCTCCAGCACCTCCGCGATTGTCCCGACCCGGTACCCTCCAGCACCTCCGCGATTCTCCAGACCCGGTACCCTCCAGCACCTCCGCGATTCTCCAGACCCGGTATCCTCCAGCACCTCCGCGATTCTCCAGACCCGGTGCCCTCCAGCACCTCCGCGATTCTCCAGACCCGGTACCCTCCAGCACCTCCGCGATTCTCCACACCCGGTACCCTCCAGCACCCCCGCGATTCTCCAGACCCGGTACCCTCCAGCACCCCCGCGATTGTCCAGACCCGGTACCCTCCAGCACCTCTGCGATTCTCCAGACCCGGTACCCTCCAGCACCTCCGCGATTCTCCAGACCCGGTACCCTCCAGCACCTCCGCGATTGTCCAGACCCGGTACCCTCCAGCACCTCCGCGATTCTCCAGACCCGGTGCCCTCCAGCACCTCCGCGATTGTCCAGACCCGGTGCCCTCCAGCACCTCCGCGATTCTCCAGACCCGGTACCCTCCAGCACCTCCGCGATTCTCCAGACCCGGTACCCTCCAGCACCTCCGCGATTCTCCAGACCTGGTATCCTCCAGCACCTCCGCGATTCTCCAGACCCGGTACCCTCCAGCACCTCCGCGATTGTCCCGACCCGGTACCCTCCAGCACCTCCGCGATCCTCCAGACCCGGTGCCCTCCAGCACCTCCGCGATCCTCCAGACCCGGTACCCTCCAGCACCTCCGCCATTCTCCAGACCCGGTACCCTCCAGCACCTCCGCGATTCTCCAGACCCGGTACCCTCCAGCACCTCCGCGATTCTCCAGACCCGGTACCCTCCAGCACCTCCGCCATTCTCCAGACCCGGTACCCTCCAGCACCTCCGCGATTCTCCAGACCCGGTACCCTCCAGCACCTCCGCAATTCTCCGTCTCTGATGGGCCGAGTGGTTCACTTGTGCTTTTAAAAATGGTGAAACCGGCATCGTGGCTGCTGAGGGAGAGAGAGGGGTGCGGAATATGTCCATCATCACCATAGTTTACTGACAGGTTGCTGGCTGGGGCCTTCTGCCAGGGCCGGGGGGAGTACTAGGGGGTGGCTAGGAGATGGGCTGTAGGGTTGGGGTGGGCGGGCACAGGACACCATTGCCGCAGCCGGCAAGGCCGCCACGTAGCTGCGCCAACCGCTGACTGCCCACTTTGAACCTGGTGCCAGGTGTCGTATAGGTGTCCCCCCAGGGCACCCCCCTGAGTGCCCTCTGGCCCCAAATGACCCACAGCTGTGTGGGCACACTCCAGCACAAGCAGTGCCATGTTTTGTCTGGAGTAAGTATGTGTGGGGAGTGTAATGTGTATGTGTGGCTGCAGCTTGTCAGCCTCCCGAGTGTCGAATCCCGCACCGTTTTTCATTGGAATAATTGTGTTCCACGAGGCCCCGGTGCTCGGCCCTGAATGGAAGCCGAATTGGTCCAGGGGCGGCGCCGCTTTTTCTGTCGTAAAAGTCCACAGATTCTCCGCGGCGTCAACACTTCGGGCTGGGTTCTCCCATTTTGTGGCTAAGTGCCGACGGCGGCATGGAAACCGTGGCGTTTTCGACGCCAAAATCGGCGCCCAATCCTCACCGATCCTGGGACCGGTGCAGGGCCAGCAGCCGCGGTGGGTGAAACTCCCGGCTCCCACGACACAAACGGCGGAGGAATGGCCGGGTCCGTGACGCGCAGGCGCATGGCGACGACCAGCTTTAGCTGCCGATACGGCCCCGCCAGCCGTGCGCGGAACAACCTGCCAAATACTGCCCCCATGGCTACCCCATGGCCACCCCCGGCAGTCCCCCCTAGCCCTCGCGGAAGCCCCCCCCCAGCCAGCAGCATGCCTCCCGGCCGACTGTGGCACCGCTGGTCACAGTCCGCAGCCCCCACTCCGGGTTCCCAACCGCTGAGACTACATTTTGATAAGATCCTTCACAAGAGGTTAGTTGGCAAAAATTAAAGCACATGGGATTGTGGGAATGTACGTGGATCAGGAATTGGTGACAGACAGGAAACAGAGTGGGAATAAATGGATCTTTTCCCGAGTCAAGGCAGTGACTAGTGAGGTACCACAGGGGTCAGTGTTTGGGCCCCAGCTGTTCACGATATATAAACACAACCTGGATGAGGGAACCAAATGTAACATTTCTAAGTTTGTGGATGACACAAAACTGGGTGGAACTGTGAGTTGTGAGGAGGATGCAAGGAGGCTTCAAGGTGATTGAGACAAGTTGAGTGAGTGGACAAACACATGGCAGATGCAGGATAACGTGGCTAAATGTGAAGTTATTCACTGCGGTGTGAAAAACAGAAAGGAAGAGGATTATTTAAATGGTGATGTATTGGGAAGTGTGGATGTACAAAGGGATCTGGGTCCTTGTACACCAGCCAATCAAAGTGGAGAGGCAGCTGCAGCAAGCAATTAGGAAGGTGAATGGTTTGTTGGCCTTCATTGTGAGAGGATTGGAGTTCAGAAGTAGGGATGTGTCACTGCAGTTATACAGGGCCTTGGTGAGACCACACCTGGAGTATTGTGAGCAGTTTTGGTCTCCCTGCCTGAGAAAGGATTTACTTGTCACAGAGGGAGTGCAGCGGAGATTCACTCGGCTAATACTGGGGTTGGGGGGACAGTGCAATGAGGAGAGAATGATTCGACTGGGCCTGTGTTCACTCGGGTTTAGAAGGATGAGAGGAGATCTGATTGAAACGTATAAAATTCTAACAGGGCTGGACAGACTAGATTCAGGGAGGATGTTTTCCCTGGTTGGGGAATCTCGAACCAGGGGACACAGTCTCAGGATACGGGGAAGACCATTCAGGACTGAAATTAGGAAATATTTCTTCATTCAAAGGGTTGTGAACCTGTGGAATTTTTGACCACAGGAGGTTACCACAAGTCACTGAATATATTCAAGAAAGAGACAGATACTTTTGACATTTCAATGGCATCAAGGGGTATGGGGAGAAAGCGGGAATGTGGCATTGAGATAGCGGATCAGACACAATCATATTGAATGGTGGAGCAGGCTCGAAGGGCCGAATGGCCTACTCCTCCTTTTTTATATGTTTCTGTGTTTATGTGTGGGGTTTGGGGGGGGGGGGTGGGGTTGCCCCTGTGCTTGTGGGGGGTGGGGTTGCCCCGGTGCTTCTTGGGGAGGGGGTTCCCCGTATCCGTGGGGGGTGGGGCTGTATTATTTTAACACAGATCAGAGCGCCCCGATCTCGGTGGAGCCGGCGTTGCCGGATCTATCAGGCCCCGCCCTGCCAGCGTGAGGGTGAAAACCACGGCCATAGATTTTCTGAGCTCAGAGTGCCAGAGAATCTGGAGAGAAAACTCAGCTGTGCAGCTGGAGAGCTACACACCGGCTTTCTCTCTCTAACCAGCTCTCTGTGCACAGAGAGCAAAATCCCACCCACTGTGTCAAAGAGCAGCACGGAGTTAATTCCTTATGGATTGTGAAAAAGGGTCAGGAATGACCAGGATGCTGAAGAGAATGGAGATTCTCGTCATTCACAAAAAGTCCCATCTGGTCAGTGTGTGAAATAGTCCCTCCGAATCAAACTGCCTCTGCCCGGCTTCACACACTGATCCCTGTTTGGGCAGAGATGTGAAAGTGAGTGTCTGCCTCCTCAAAACCAGGCCGTTCCCGATTGGCAGCTTTGATTGGCAGCCTGCCCTGGAGAAGGAAAACTCTGATTTGAAACCCCAGCCATGGGTCAAATAGTAAAGTCTTCATTGGCTGACAGTGCGGAAGGAGACAGACAAGACCAATGGTCTGGATGTCGAAAGAGCTGCTGAGGCCCTCCAGCTTGTTCAGTATCGAGGAAAAGGACAAGTGTAAAGTTAAAAGCTGCAGCCTTTCAGCTGCTACACTGTGACACACATTACACCAGTGCAGCAATAGCTGCCTCAGAGCAGAGAGCGGCTCTGTACAAACCTCACCCACTTCAATACACTCACTGTGCAGCTTGTTCAACAAATCAACTCAACCAACACCCCCAGCATCAGTATGAAAAGCCCTGAGGGCTGGGGGAGGAGTCAGCCAGCACCAGAGACATTTCAGACTCGCTTTTAATGTATTTTTAAAAGTATTTTTATTCTCCTTTTACACATTTTCTCCCGCATTTACACCCATCAACAATAAACAATAATCAGCAAGATATGTCAAACCCCATAATAACAACGATCCCATCCGCCCACCAACTCCCAAACATCAGCCCACATGTTTACATAAACAAATGACAAAAAGGAATCAGGGATTACCCATAGTCCCCCTTAATCTACACAGCCCCCCTCCCCCCCGCCCCCTGTCCCCCCCACCCACCCACCCCCAACTAATGTTCGATGTTATCCAGTTCTTGAAAGTGCATAATAATTAGTGTCCATGACTTGTAGAACCCCTCCGAGCTTCCCCTCAGTTCGAACTTCACCTTCTCAAGGGTCAAGTATTCCAACAGGTCCCCCCGCCCGCCACGCCAGATCACTGGCTGGAGAGGATGCTCTCCACCCCAGCAGGATCCGCCTTTGGGCGATCAACGAGGCGAAGGCTATGATATCTGCCTCCGCACCCGTTTCCAACCCTGGCTGGTCCGACACCCCGAATATGGCCTCCTGAAAACCCGGGTCCAGTTTCACACGCACCACCTTGGAAATGACCCTAAACACCTTCTTCCAGTACTCCCCTAGCTTTGGACAGGACCAAAACATCTGAATGTGATTCGCGGTCCCCCCCTCCCGCAACGCTCACACACATCCTCTACTCCTTCAAAAAAATCGGCTCATCCTCGCCCTCGTGAGGTGCGCTCTATATCAGACTCGCTTTTAATTCAAATATTATTCTTGGAAAAAATTCAGATAACCTTGTAATTCTCCAAAGCTGATTTTTATCAAAAAATCTTCATTTTCACAGTGATATAAGTTTCAGTCAAAATTCATAACAAATAAATACCAAACATCCAACTTGAGTTGGAGTCAGGCTGGGTTTACGTAAAGGGTCAGGACAGGAGGAGCTGGACAATATGTTTCAGTTTGTGTTTCCCACAAAGTAAAACACAACTTGACCATCCGTGCCTGGGGCTGCTTTGAGACAGAAGTATATGAAGGAGAGCAGCAGGCTGCCAGTCACTCACAGGACACAATCCCCACCTCCTCCCATCCTCTCTCCACCCACCCCCACCACCAACAGACCTTCACTCCCATCGCCTGGGTTCAATTATTCCCTGTTGCTCCCTCTAATCCTGTTTACTCTTGATTCTGCTCCGGGTTTTGTCTCCAGCTCTCAAAGTGGGCAGGACCGAGAGCAGCAAATAACAATAATTCCTTGATGTGGAGATGCCGGTGTTGGACTGGGGTGGGCACAGTAAGAAGTCTGACACCAGGTTAAAGTCCAACAGGTTTGTTTCGAATTGCTAGCTGTCAGAGCACTGCTCCTTCCTCAAGTGAATTCCTTGAGTATTGCAGTGAACGTCATGAGGGAATTACTGAACTGAATATGTTCAGTAGTGGAGCAGGAACATTGAAACTGAAAGTGGTTTGAATCAGGAAGTGCTGAGTGTGAACATGGCTTCCAGAGAGCAGGAAGAAAGTTTGTCCAAGGATTTAATTTGTTCCATTTGTCTTGATTTCTTCACTGATCCGGTTTCACTGGAGTGTGGACACAACTTCTGCCGCTCCTGCATCACCCAATGTTGGGAAAAGGAGAGAAACTCCTGCCCGGAATGTAGACAGGAGTTTCCAGAAAGAATCCTCAGAGGAAGTCGGATCTTAGTGAATCTGGCTGAGAAAGCTCGAAAATTAAAGCTGAATGGGAAAGAGAAGGAAAGTAAACTTCACTGTGAGGAACATCAGGAAGAACTGAAGCTGTTTTGTGAAACTGACAAGAAATTGATCTGTGTGATTTGTAGAGATTCGCGGAAACACAAATCTCACAACTTTCTGCCGATTGTAGAAGCTGTTGAAATCTACAAGGTAAAAGGGAACAGATTTGATCCCCTGATTATCTGATCACATTTTCAGGATCTAACACTTTTATTTTCTGATTTTCTCTCCCAATCCCAGGATGGGGTGAAATCTTCCTTCGATTCTCTCACAGAGAAGAAATCGACGGTTCTCGAAATGGAGCAGCAGCAGAAACAGAAGATTTCCCAAATTAGGGTAAAGTCTCCCTGAGCTGAGCTTCCAAATTTAATTCATTATTTTGTTGTGTTTATTACAGGAACATATTATTTTTAATGTTTCTTCTTGTAGAAACAGTCGGTCAGTCTGCAGAGCCACATCACATCCGAGTTCACTAAAATGCACCAGATTCTCACTGAGAAAGAGCAGCGTTTCATCCGAGATCTCAGGGAAGAAGAGGGAAAAATTCTAAAACCAATGGAGGAAAATCTTTGTGAAATTCAGGAGAATTTAAATTCTATTCAGGAGAAACTCTCAAAGTTGGAAAACCAGTTGGAACAAAAAGACGGAGTGAGATTTCTGAAGGTGAGGGATTATATTTCAGTTTAGTTCAGTGAAAGTTCACAGTCACATGATCTACACGAGCCTCCTCCCATCCTACTTCATTTCCCTGTCAATATATCCTTCTCTTCCTTTCTCCCTCATCTGTATCCAGCTTCTCCTTAAATGTAGCCCTGGCTTTCCCTGGGTGGGTGGAATTTAATGCTGTTCCCCCCAGGGTACATTTAGTCAGGGTGTGGGGTGAGTGGAAGGGGACTTTCATAGAATTTACAGAGCAGAAGGAGGCCATTCGGCCCATCGAGTCTGCACCGGCTCTTGGAAAGAGCACCCTACCCAAGGTCAACACCGCCACACTATCCCCATAACCCAGTAACCCCACCCAACACTAAGGGGAATTTTGGACACTAAAGGCAATTTATCATGGCCAATCCACCTAACCCGCACATCTTTGGACTGTGGGAGGAAACCGGAGCACCCGGAGGAAACCCACGCACACACGGGGAGGATGTGCAGACTCCGCACAGACAGTGACCCAAGCCAGAATCGAACCTGGGACCCTGGAGCTGTGAAGCAATTGTGCTATCCACAAGGCTACCGTGCTGCCCCGGGACTTGGGGAATAACACTGTGTGGAGCTTCTGTTGTCTTTCCATCTCTACACAGATTAAGTCTGTGGTGGTAAGTCTTGTGCGACAGCCTTCCTGTAACCAATTCAGCCCCTTCACAGGGCAATGAATGTTCTCATCCTGCTGTCACTGGTATTTCCCCAGCAATGAGCAGGGGTCTCACAATACGGGAAGCCTGAAAATCAAACCCTGTTGGGATTACTGGTGGAATATTGGGAGGGGGTGGGGGGAGAGGTGGTGGGGTTGAGGATGTAGCGGGAATGCCCTTGTTCAGTTGCACTGTGTACCTGATTGAGGGACTGTAAGAGGTTCACGCTCCCGTTTCCTCTGACTGATGGTTCTCGACTCGAGGATTTTGTAAAGAACAAAATTACACAGACACGGGGATTGGCTCAACCACAAACTTGTTGTTTAGTAAAAACACTCCCAACACCCGAATACAAAGAGCTGTAAATCGTGTAAATCACATCACACAGCATTTAATTGGTTTTCCAATTTAAATCCCTCCACAATTTAACCTCAGCTTCCACATAAACACACAAATCACCACAACTTATTAAAAAGCCTCTCCTGAAAATCCACAGACAAAACCCCACATTTCAGCCCAAACGTTCCTCAATTCAAACCCAAATCCCCCCCGGATTTGGATGTTACACTGAAGTTATTTTAAAACCTCAGCCCCAATCCCCCTCGGATTTGGCTGATAAATTACAATTCCCCACCCGGCTGCTCCTTCTGGTGTGAATTGTAGGCCTGGGAGCCAGGTTGACCGTTCTTGACCCTCCTTCTTGGCTGCAGTGCCAGACCCTTGGATCTTGTCCTTTTAATGATGATTCTTATCGGAATATCACAAACACATTTCCTGAAGCCATCCTGCTGGAGGGTCAGTGCTCAGCACCTTTCAGTCTCTTTACACAGTCATTTTCAATCCCAGGGTCACGGCGTTCCCGATCGCGGGAAGTGGGATCCTCATAAAATCCAACCCATGGGGTTTAAACTGAATTGGAAAAGCAGCAGTTAATGATGTTGGAATCAGGTTTAAACTGGCTTCACAGACTCATTAATGAGACTAATTAACTTCCTGCCGCTAGTCCGGTGCATTGACCCCTTCCCGACTCTGACTTAATCCCGGGAGGTTGTCCTGCCATCGACAGACTGAGCCGTGTCCTCTCGTGTGATTCCCTATGTCCGGACACCATGCTCGCTGCTGTGACAGACTGGAGTAAATTCCACCCCGTGTGACAGTGAGTTCCACATTCCCATCACTCTCTCGGCAAAGAAGTTTCTCCTGAACTCCCGATTGGATTTATTTGTAACTTTATGGTTGTGTTATGTAATTTGGAAGAACACAAGCTGCCACTTGATGCAGTTTTGAGTAAAGGTTGCTCCAAACTTTGAAGTGAGTTCAATGTGTTTTATTGAACTATTAGCACAGTTCTCAATGAGTTCGACTCTCTGCTAATCTAAATGTAGTAACTCGGTCTAACTGAACCAGCCTTGCTCTAAGCCACGTGCTGGGGTGTGATGCTGAGGATACACCCTGTCTCACTCTGTAGATGTTGGTCTGTGGAAAGAGGCGGGGTGTGAGTGAGATACCACCCCTCAGTGTCCTGACTGCTCATTGGTCGTGTCCAAATTCTATGTGTTCATTAGCTGCATGTTTGCATATCATAGAACATACTGTGCAGAAGGAGGCCATTCGGCCCATCGAGTCTGCACCGACCCACTTAAGGCCTCACTTCCACTCTAATCCCATAACCCAACAACCCTCCAAACCTTTTTGGACACTAAGGGCAATTTAGCATGGCCAATCCACCTAACCTGCAGGTCTTTGGACTGTGGGAGGAAACCGGAGCACCCAGAGGAAACCCACGCAGACACGGGGAGAACGTGCAGACTTCGCACAGTTAGTGACCCAGTGGGGCATCGAACCTGGGACCCTGGAATGTGACGCCACAGTGCTAGCCACTTGTGCTACCGTGCTACTATATCATGACATATATTATGTTTCTATCCCTATTTCTGGATTCTCTACAGTGTAAACATCTTCACTGAATCTATCAAACCCGACCCATTTCATCATTTGAAAGATCTCTATCAGGTCTTCTCTTTTCTACAGTAAAGTTGATCAATCTTTGCTGTTAGTTGAAGCCTCTCAGTTGCTGTCAATCTTTTTGATACTTTCTCCTGTGCTTCAATATCCTTTGTGCAACATCCTCTTTCTATTCCATGTCTGCAGCAATGGGAATTGACAATTCCCAGCAGCTTGTAACAATGTGAGGGTCATTTCTGCTTTCTGGATATAGACAGTCCGTCTCCGTCAACTCAGATTTGTGTTTTGTTTATTTCAGGAGGAAGCATCTCGGAAGAGGAGGTAGGACATGAACTTTACTGAAACTCAGGGCAAGATGGTAAAATTACTCAGCAAAGTGTTTATGGTCAATTTATAATCAACTCTTTAATATTTACAGGATTAGCGATGAGGGTAAAATTCTGTCACTAGCAGATGGTGTCCTGTCCATCGGAAAATTCAACAGCCCTTTCCCGTTCCCAGTGTGGAGAGAAATGCTGGATGTCATTAACCCTGGTAAAACTCAGATAAGTTCCTCTGTCCTGATTTATATCTTATATTTCAATCATTATCCATATAAATATCAAAGACACCGGGCGGGATTCTCCGGTCCGCCAGCCCCCTTTTCCTGGGCAGCGGCCCTCACCGGCAGCGGGATTCTCCGTCTCCGCCACCTGCCAATGGGATTGCCCATTGTGGCCACCCCACACCGCCGGGAAACCCGCGGGCGTGGGAGCGCTGCCGGCGCAACGGAGAATCCGTCGGCAGAGAGAATGTTTAAGAGCTTTGTTATAAAGAAATGAGGATAAAAATGGTCCTGATTGGAATTAAAGTCTGATTCATGCACCTAATCCACTTTCTAAACATCATTCTCAGCTCGGTCAGCTGAAACTGTCAGCTCCCCAAACATCACCAATACAGGAACTCTCAGATGAAGCTCTGTCTCCAGAACCCATCCATACTTTACAAACTTCAGCAAGTGGAAACTCCGCCATTCCCAGCTGAACCTTTCCTCCCCGAAAATCCCAGAGTGACCGTATTTAACCGTGTGTTTCCCGGCGCTCGCAGTGCCGAGAAACTCATGGCGATAAAACGCCCCCCACGTTGGGTAAGGTGCCTGTGGGGAACGCGGGGCCGAGGCCGCTCATCGCCCCGTTTTGTGCAGTGAGGAGCTCCGCTCGTCCGAACTCCTCAGTGCAGCGAGAGATCGGGACGCCATTTTAAAATGATATCCCAATCTCCCAGGCCACCGACGCCACCCCGTCACACCCCCCTCCCAGGCACCAACTCACTTTGGGAGGGTCCCCAGCTCCCCCCGCAACACACACGCTGGGCTCCCCCCGCAACACACACGCTGGACGCCCCCAGCCCGATCACCAGCACACAGAAAATGGCAGCTTGGCACATTGGCAGTGACAGCCTGGCAGTGCCCTTGTCAGCTAGCAGTGTGATGCAACCATCAATTCACTCAAAGACACGAGGAGAAGTAAACCGTGGTTTTAATCAGCTTAGAACAGTGCCTGCCTGCGACTGGTACAATAGTGGAAACCGCCTGCAGGTCAGCTGCTCTTTATACTTCCTTTCAAGGGGAGGAGCCATGGGCGGAGCCCGTACATGCCCCAACATATCCCCCTGTGGGTGAAGCTACACAATGGCCCATAGGTGGAGCCCACAGGGTTAACAACATAACACAACAGCAGAACATGATACAAATGCACTGGTGAATTATTAGCACTATACATTCCCCACACAGGGCCCCCTGGGTGCCTGTGTGCTTTGTTTGGGGTGAGCTCTGCTATTCCCCTGCTTCCCCTGCAGTGGGGCTGAGCTTCTGATGAGTGAACTGAGGAGTGGCAGCACCTGGTGTGTCACTGATTGAGCTTGGCCACGCCCATCCCGGTGATGGCTCAGCCGGGGTCTGAGGCTTTCCAGAGGGGCGGCCTGGGTGGCTCCCAAATGACCAGAGGCTCTGTGAACATTTCCAGGACACAGTGAGCAGTCAGCAGAGTGAGCAGCCAGGGGCCTGTGAGTAGCACCAAAGGGGTGTGTTTAAAACCCAGACTGCAGCAATGGGGGTCTGAGCCAGGCCACCCCGATCCCGAGGGGGACACCCCGAGTGCACAGACCTGTCACCAAGTCGCTCCCCGTTACTCCCCCCGGCCCAGGCAGCCCCCCCAGCAAGTCCCACAATTATTGAGGCTTTTTGAGGGTTTTTCCCCTCTCTCTGCCCCTCAGCAGCCATGGAGCCCAGTCCCCGTTTGTAAATACTTGCACTAATTCACACCCGCGTGACTTCTGCCTGAGAGGGGCGGAGCATCGTGGAAGGGCGGAGCATACTGTGTCCAATCCGCTGATTAGATTTAAATCTATGTAAATGAGGGTGTTACATGGGCCCCGCTGCAGGGCACAAACTTTGATTTCACCGCCAGGGAGGGACTGGAGCCTGGCGTCGGAATCAGTGCCGGGCACAAACGTAGATTTGTGCATTACGCCCGATTCTCCGCCCGATCGCACTTCCGGTGCCGTGAAGCGGAGAATCCGCCATATTTGTTTCCACGGAGCAGAACGGAAATATCTCGGTGTTGAGATCTTCATCTAAATTTGAGAAGAGATTAGTTTATTTTGATGATGTCACCCACACCCCACAGTTTTACACACACACACACAGTTACACACACACACAGTTACACACACACACACACACAGTTACACACACACAGTTACAGACACACATACACACAGTTACACACACACAGAGTTACACACACAGTTAGACACACACACAGTTACACACACAGTTACACACACACACACACACAGTTACACACACACACAGTTACACACACACACAGTTACACACACACAGTTACACACGCAGTTACACACACACACACAGTTACACACACAGTTACACACACAGTTACACACACACACACACACAGTTACACACACACACAGTTACACACACACACAGTTACACACACACAGTTACACACGCAGTTACACACACACACACAGTTACACACACAGTTACACACACAGTTACACACACCCCACAGTTTTACACACACACACACACACAGTTACAGACACACACACACACAGTTACAGACACACACACACACACAGTTACACACACACACAGTTACAGACACACACACACAAACACACAGTTACACACACACAGTTACACGCACACACAGTTACATCCACAATTACACACACAGTTACACACAGAGTTAGACACACACACAGTTACACACACAGTTACACACACACACAGTTACACACGCACAGTTACAGACACACACACACACAGTTACACACACACAGTTGCAGACACACACACACACACACAGTTACATACACACACAGTTACACACACACAGTTACACGCACACACAGTTACATACACACACAATTACACACACACAGTTACATACACAGTTAGACACACACACAGTTACACACATAGTTACACACACACACAGTTACACACGCACAGTTACAGACACACACACACACAGTTACACACACACAGTTGCAGACACACACACACACACACAGTTACATACACACACAGTTACACACACACAGTTACACGCACACACAGTTACATACACACACAATTACACACACACAGTTACATACACAGTTAGACACACACACAGTTACACACACAGTTACACACACACACAGGTACACACGCACAGTTACATACACATGCACACAATTAGACACACACACCCACACACACACCGACACACACAAAGTTACACACACACACACAGTTACACACACACACAGTTACACACACACACAGTTACACACGCACAGTTACAGACACACACACACACACAGTTACACACACACAGTTGCAGACACACACACACACAGTTACACACACACAGTTACACACACACACAGTTACATACACACACAATTACACACACACAGACACACACACAGTTACTCACACAGTTACACACAAAGTTACACACACACACAGTTACACACGCACAGTTACACACACTGCACACAATTACACACACACAGTTACACACACACCCACACACCCCCAGTTACACACACACACAGTTACACACAGTTACACACAGTTACACACAGTTACACACACACAGTTACGCACACACACAGTTACACGCAGTTACACACACACAGTTACACACACACAGTTACACCCACCCACACACAGTTACACACACGCACACAGTTACACACACAGTTACACACACGCAGTTACACACACACACAGTTACACACACATACACACAGTTACACACACACAGTTACATGCACACACAGTTACACGCACACACACAGTTATACACATACATAATTACACACACACGCACACACAGTTACACGCACACAGTTACACACACACACAGTTTCACACACCCACACCGTTACACACACACAGTTTCACACCCACCCACCCACACAGTTACACACACACAGTTACACACAGTTACACACACACAGTTTCACACACACTTACACACAGTTACACACACACATACACAGTTACACACACACATACACAGTTACCCACACACACACACACACAGTTACACACACACACAGTTACACGCACACACACATTTACACACACACACACACAGTTACACACTCACAGTTACACACACAGTTACACATACACACATAGTTACACACACGCACACATGGTCTCTCCCCGATCCCCAGTGACTCTCCCCCGATCCCTAGTAAGTCTTTCCCCCGAACCCGTGAGTCTCTCCCCCGATCCCCAGTGAGTCTCACCCCCCGATCCCCAGTGAGTCTCCCCCGATCCCCAGTGACTCTCCCCCTGATCCCCAGTGAGTCTCCCCCCCGATCCCCAGTGAGTATCTCCCTGATCCCAGTGAGTCTCTCCCCCCGATCCCCAGTGAGTCTCTCCCCCGATCCCCAGTGTGTCTCTCCCCCGATCCCCAGTGAGTCACTCCCCCCGATCCCCAGTGAGCCTCGCCGATCCCCAGTGACTCTCGCCCTGATCCCCAGTGAGTCTCCCCCGATCCCCAGTGACTCTCCCCCTGATCCCCAGTGAGTCTCCCCCCCGAGCCCCAGTGAATATCTCCCCGATCCCCAGTGAGTCTCTCCCCAATCCGCAGTGAGTCTCTCCCCCCGATCCCCAGTGAGACTCCCCCGATCCCCAGTGACTCTCCCCCGATCCCCAGTGAGTCTCCTCCCGATCCCCAGTGAGTCTCCCCCTGATCCCCAGTGAGTCTCTCCCCGATCCTCAGTGAGTCTCTCCCCGATCCCCAGTGAGCCTCTCCCCCCAATCCCCAGTGAGTCTCTCCCCGATCCCCAGCGAGTCTCTCCCCGATCCCCAGTGAGTCTCTCCCCGATCCCCAGTGAGTCTCTCTCCGATCCCCAGTGAGACTCTCACCCTGATCCCCAGTGAGTCTCTCCCCCGATCCCCAGTCTCTCCTCCCCATCCCCAGTGAGTCTCCCCCCGATCCCAAGTGAATCTCCCCCCCAAAACGCAGTGAGTCTCTCCCCGCCGAAACCCAGTGAGTCTCTCGCCATGATCCCCAGTGAGTCCCCCCCGAAACTCAGTGAGTCTCTCCCTCCGAAACCCAGTGAGTCTCTCCCCCCGATCCCCAGTGAGTCTCTCCCCAATCCCCAGTGAGTCTCTCCCCCCCGATCCCCAGTGAGTCTCTCCCCCCGATCCCCAGTGAGTCTCCCCCCCCCCGATCCTCAGTGAGTCTCTCCCCCCGATCCCCAGTGAGTCTCTCCCCCCGAAACCCAGTAGGTCTCTCCCCCCGATCCCCAGTGAGTCTCCTCCCCGATCGCCAGTGAGTCTCGCCCACCGATCCCCAGTGACTCTCCCCCTGATCCCCAGTCTCTCCCCGATCTGCAGTGAGTGTCTCCCCGATCCCCAGTTAGTCTCTCCCCCGATCCCCAGTGAGTCTCTCCCCGATCCCGTGAGTCTCCCCCGATCCCCAGTGAGTCTCCCCGATCCCCAGTGAGTCTCCCCTGATCCCCAGTGAGTCTCCCCCGATCCCCAGTGAGTCTCTCCCCGATCCCCAGTGAGTCTCCCCCTGATCCCTAGTGGGTCTCCACCGATCCCCAGTGAGTCTCCCCCGATCTCCAGTGAGTCACCCTCCCGATCCCCAGTGAGCCTCTCCCCCGATCCCCAGTGAGTCTCTCCCCCCCGAAACCCAGTAAGTCTCTCCCCCCGATCCCCAGTGAGTCTCCTCCCCGATGCCCAGTGAGTCTCTCCCCCCTATCCCCAGTGAGTCTCGCCCCCCGATCCCCAGTGACTCTCCCCCTGATCACCAGTCTCTCCCCGATCTGCAGTGAGTGTCTCCCCGATCCCCAGTTAGTCTCTCCCCCGATCCCCAGTGAGTCTCTCCCTGATCCCCAGTGAGTCTCCCCCCCGATCCCCAGTGAGTATCTCCCTGATCCCAGTGAGTCTCTCCCCCCGATCCCCAGTGAGTCTCTCCCCCGATCCCCAGTGTGTCTCTCCCCCGATCCCCAGTGAGTCACTCCCCCCGATCCCCAGTGAGCCTCGCCGATCCCCAGTGACTCTCGCCCTGATCCCCAGTGAGTCTCCCCCGATCCCCAGTGACTCTCCCCCTGATCCCCAGTGAGTCTCCCCCCCGAGCCCCAGTGAATATCTCCCCGATCCCCAGTGAGTCTCTCTCCCCGATCCCCAGTGAGTCTCTCCCCCGATCCCCAGTGTGTCTCTCCCCCGATCACCAGTGACTCTCTCCCCGATCCCCAGTGAGCCTCTGCCCGATCTCCAGTGAGTCTCCCCACCGATCCCCAGTGAGTCATTCCCCGATCCCCAGTGAGTCTCTCCCCAATCCGCAGTGAGTCTCTCCCCCCGATCCCCAGTGAGACTCCCCCGATCCCCAGTGACTCTCCCCCGATCCCCAGTGAGTCTCCTCCCGATCCCCAGTGAGTCTCCCCCTGATCCCCAGTGAGTCTCTCCCCAATCCTCAGTGAGTCTCTCCCCGATCCCCAGTGAGCCTCTCCCCCCAATCCCCAGTGAGTCTCTCCCCGATCCCCAGTGAGTCTCTCCCCCGATCCCCAGTGGGTCTCTCCCCGATCCCCAGCGAGTCTCTCCCCGATCCCCAGTGAGTCTCTCCCCGATCCCCAGTGAGTCTCTCTCCGATCCCCAGTGAGACTCTCACCCTGATCCCCAGTGAGTCTCTCCCCCGATCCCCAGTCTCTCCCCCCCATCCCCAGTGAGTCTCCCCCCCGATCCCAAGTGAGTCTCCCCCCCCAAAACGCAGTGAGTCTCTCCCCGCCGAAACCCAGTGAGTCTCTCGCCATGATCCCCAGTGAGTCCCCCCCGAAACTCAGTGAGTCTCTCCCTCCGAAACCCAGTGAGTCTCTCCCCCCGATCCCCAGTGAGTCTCTCCCCAATCCCCAGTGAGTCTCTCCCCCCGATCCCCAGTGAGTCTCTCGCCCCGATCCCCAGTGAGTCTCCCCCCCCCGATCCTCAGTGAGTCTCTCCCCCCGATCCCCAGTGAGTCTCTCCCCCCGAAACCCAGTAGGTCTCTCCCCCCGATCCCCAGTGAGTCTCCTCCCCGATCGCCAGTGAGTCTCGCCCACCGATCCCCAGTGACTCTCCCCCTGATCCCCAGTCTCTCCCCGATCTGCAGTGAGTGTCTCCCCGATCCCCAGTTAGTCTCTCCCCCGATCCCCAGTGAGTCTCTCCCCGATCCCGTGAGTCTCCCCCGATCCCCAGTGAGTCTCCCCGATCCCCAGTGAGTCTCCCCTGATCCCCAGTGAGTCTCCCCCGATCCCCAGTGAGTCTCTCCCCGATCCCCAGTGAGTCTCCCCCTGATCCCTAGTGGGTCTCCACCGATCCCCAGTGAGTCTCCCCGATCTCCAGTGAGTCACCCTCCCGATCCCCAGTGAGCCTCTCCCCCGATCCCCAGTGAGTCTCTCCCCCCCCGAAACCCAGTAAGTCTCTCCCCCCGATCCCCAGTGAGTCTCCTCCCCGATGCCCAGTGAGGCTCTCCCCCCTATCCCCAGTGAGTCTCGCCCCCCGATCCCCAGTGACTCTCCCCCTGATCACCAGTCTCTCCCCGATCTGCAGTGAGTGTCTCCCCGATCCCCAGTTAGTCTCTCCCCCGATCCCCAGTGAGTCTCTCCCCGATCCCCAGTGAGTCTCCCCCTGATCCCCAGTGAGTCTCCCCGATCCCCAGTGAGTCTCCCCCTGATCCCCAGTGAATCTCCCCCGATCCCCAGTGAGTCTCTCCCAGATCCCCAGTGAGTCTCCCCCTGATCCCGAGTGGGTCTCTCCCCGATCCCGAGTGAGTCCCCCCCCCGATCCCCAGTGAGTCTCGCCCCCCCGATCCCCAGTGACTCTCCCCCTGATCCCCAGTCTCTCCCCGATTCCCAGTGAGTCTCCCCCCGATCCCCAGTGAATCTCTCCCCCCGATCCCCAGTGGGACTCTCCCCCCGATCCCCAGTGCGACTCTCCCCCGAACCCGTGAGTCTCTCCCCCGATCCCCAGTGAGACTCTCCCCACGATCCCGTGAGTCTCTCCCCGATCCGCAGTGAGTGTCACCCCGATCCCCAGCGAGTCTCTCCCCCGATCCCCAGTGAGTTTCTCCCCGATCCCCAGTGAGTCTCCCCCTGATCCCCAGTGAGTCTCCCCCGATCCCCAGTGACTCTCCCCGATCCCCAGTGTGTCTCCCCCTGATCCCCAGTGAGTCTCCTCCGATCCCCAGTGAGTCTCCCACCGAACCCCAGTGAGTCTCCCCCTGATCCCCAGTTGGTCTCTCCCCGATCCCCAGCGAGTCTCTCCCCGATCCCCAGTGAGTCTCTCCCCGATCCCCAGTGAGCCTCTCCCCCCAATCCCCAGTGAGTCTCTCCCCGATCCCCAGTGAGTCTCTCCCCCGATCCCCAGTGGGTCTCTCCCCGATCCCCAGAGAGTCTCTCCCCGATCCCCAGTGAGTCTCTCCCCGATCCCCAGTGAGTCTCTCCCCGATCCCCAGTGAGTCTCTCTCCCCATTCCCCAGTGAGTCTCTCCCCGATCCCCAGTGAGTCTCCCCCTGATCCCCAGTGAGTCTCCCCCAATCCCCAGTGACTCTCCCCGATCCCCAGTGAGTCTCCCCCTGATCCCCAGTGAGTCTCCCCCGATCCCCAGTGAGTTTCCCCCGATCCCCAGTGGGTCTCCCCCTGATCCCCAGTGAGTCTCCCCCTGATCCCCAGTGAGTCTCCCCCGATCCCCAGTGAGTCTCTCTCCCCGATCCCCAGTGAGTCTCTCCCCGATCCCCAGTGAGTCTCCCCCTGATCCCCAGTGAGTCTCCCCCAATCCCCAGTGACTCTCCCCGATCCCCAGTGAGTCTCCCCCTGATCCCCAGTGAGTCTCCCCCGATCCCCAGTGAGTTTCCCCCGATCCCCAGTGGGTCTCCCCCTGATCCCCAGTGAGTCTCCCCCTGATCCCCAGTGAGTCTCCCCCGATCCCCAGTGAGTCTCCCCCTGATCCCCAGTGAGTCTCCCCCGATCCCCAGTGAGTCTCCCCCTGATCCCCAGTGAGTCTCCCCCCGATCCCCAGTGAGTATCTCCCCGATCCCCAGTGAGTCTCCCCCGATCCCCAGTGAGTCTCTCCCCGATCCCCAGTGAGTCTCCCCGATCCCCAGTGAGTCTCTCCCCGATCCCCAGTGAGTCTCCCCCGATCCCCAGTGAGTCTCCCCCTGATCCCCAGTGAGTCTCCCCCCGATCCCCAGTGAGTATCTCCCCGATCCCCAGTGAGTCTCCCCCGATCCCCAGTGAGTCTCTCCCCGATCCCCAGCGAGTCTCCCCGATCCCCAGCGAGTCTCCCCCTGATCCCCAGTGAGTCTCTCCCCGATCCCCAGTGAGTCTCTAATGTTCTGTTTTTTCTCCCAGTCTCTGTGACCCTGGATGTGGAAACAGCGAATCCCCGGCTCGAGGTGTCTGAGGATCTGAAGAGTTTGAGATGGACCTGGACCCAGAGGAGTCGCCCTGACACCAGGAAGAGGTTTACACACTGGCTCTGTGCGCTGGGATCAGAGGGATTCACATCGGGGAGACATTACTGGGAGGTGGAGGTGACGGGGAATCGGGGCTGGAGTCTGGGAGTAGCCGCAGAGTCTGTGGAGAGGAAGGACTGGGTCAGTCTGAGCCCAGAGACTGGATTCTGGACCATTAGGCGGGTTGTTGATCAGTTTTATATAAATTCCTCTCCTGGATCCCGTCTCCGTGTCGGTCAGATCCCCGGGAAGGTGGGAGTTTATCTCAGTTATGAGTCTGGGACAGTTTCATTTTACAACGTGGACACCAAGTCCCATCTCCACACCTTCACCGGGAATAAATTCACTGAGAAACTTTATCCTTTCTTCTCGACTTGGGATGAAAACCAGTTTCTGAGAATCTGCTCCGGTTCTGATCCGGATTGGGAAAGGGGCGGGGCCTCGGGGTGGTGACATCATCCCTGACATCACAATGACTTGAGGGTCAGGGGCAGAGGTCAGGGGTTGGGGGTCAGAAACTGCCACAGACAACAGTTTGTCACTAAATGTGTTGTTTAATTTGCAAATTGTAAAATCCCAATCAGACTGTAAATAAAAACAACCCAAATAAAAACGTCAGAGGATTAAAATAAAAAGGAAATTAAATATCTTGAACTTTCCCTTGCAGTTCATTGTAGTGCCGATGTCAGCCACACGATGGTGATGTCGAGCTATACAAAGGTCAGGAAAGTTTTACAGCGCAGTATCGCCACCTGCTGCTGGAAACCTGGTACTGGCAGGAATACCAACAACTCAAAATGCTTAATCGCTGATCAGACAATTCAGGCAGGACCTTTCTTCACAACTGAAAGAGAATTGAATCAGAAACAAAGGAGGGAAAATAAACATGAGCCTGGACTTCCCACTTCCATGTTCCTGGAACACCAAGTCCCTATCGGGAAATTCCACACAATGTTCAGAAAATCCCAGGTTGGGAGAGTGAGATTTCCCAGTTTGGGAACTTGCTGTGTGTCAGGAGCTGAATTCACAAATCTGAGCGTGTATTCCGAGTACAGAGAGGATAAGAATGTCCTCCTGGTTTAATAACTGGGACATTGGTGGATAGTTCGAATGACCAAAAAGGTGAGGAGGGGTTATTGGGTTACGGGAACAGGGTGGAAGTGAGGGCGTAAGTGGGTCGGTGCAGACTCGATGGGCCGAATGGCCTCCTTCTGTCCTGTATGTTCTATGTTTTAGGTCCAGTCTGTGGAGAGGGAAACAGAGTTGACGTCTCGAGTGGAATATGAATCTTTTTCAGATGATTTCCTGCAGTCTCAGTATTTTGTTTTTATTACAACAGATCGAATTGTTAGATTGTATAAATATAGTTCACGTGATTCACCAACATTACTTGTCAGCAAAACAGTAAACCTAAACCCACAAACTGTTTATGGATTTATTTTTAACCCAGCAATTTCTCAGAATCTTTATGTTATTCAGACCCTCAAATATATTTCAATGTTCAATTAGTTCACACACCTTCACTTCAGTCACTAATATCTGAGGCTGTCTCTCCAGGGTTCCTCTGTTTTGAGCTTTATTCAGGTAAATAAATAAACACATTTTTTACATACAAATCCTAATTCCCGTGGAGCCACACCGCCACCTGCTGGTTGAGATCGGGTCTCCAGAGATTTATTTGTCCTGCATTACTGACTTTGCTGGTGGTGCTGGAACACAGCTGTTTCTTTTTGGGGAGACGATTCTGTTGACTGTTTACAAACTTAACTATAACTAGCGAAGGGAGCATCACTGTTTGTGTCAGTGAATGGCTCCATTAGTCTGTGTAGATATTAGGGATGGACAACAAATGCTGGCTTTGCCATTGACACGCGCCTGTTCTGAGCTGCCACCATGTTCTGAGATTGGGTTCTTTGGCTCGGACTCTGGGTCTGGGACGTGGTTCTCAGACAGACTGGAGACAGACTTTAGTATCCGCTTCAACACTTGTTTATTAGGATTACTTCTGAACCGGTTACAGAATAGGCACGTAGCTCTTAGGTATGATTCCAAACTCTCCCTCGAGAGTCGAACACATGACTGACGAGAGTCATTGTTACATCATCATCAACGTCACACAATAGAATATCCCACCTGTTAACCCTTTAAACACATCAACCCTTTCTAGACACGTTTGTCATAATATACACCAGTATATCATGGTGCAGACACACACTGACGGACACACAGTGGGACCAATCAACATACCAACACCGCAGCCAATCACCAGTGAGAGCACACGCATTATAAAGACAGGGGGCATCAGAGTTCCCGCTCATTCGAGTAGCAGCTAGCTAGGAGCACAGAGCTCGCAGCCTGCAACACAGACATTCACCATGTGCTGAGTGCATCTACTGGTTAGGACAAGGCAAAGGTCTTTAGTTAAAGCTGGTATCGTATTTACCCACAGTTCAAGTATGTTTAAATAGTTAATCTTTCAATAAAATAGTGTTGCACTACTTCAAGTGTTGGTGACCTATATGATCCAGAACACCCAACACATCATGATACCAGGAGTGGTTGCATACTAGCACTTCTTAGACCGACCTGCCTTCCGCCAGCATTCCGTCATCCTGCAACCTGGACAACATCAGCCCGCCGCCGCCGCTCCGCATCGCTGGCAACCTCGTGTCCAACTGGAAGATTTTCAAACAGCGCTTCCAGCTCTTCCTCGAAGCCATGGACAGGGAGGGTGCCTCGGACACCAGAAAGATTGCTCTTCTCCTCTCCACGGCCGGGGACCATGCCATCCACATTTTCAACTCTCTCACCTTTGCAGATGACGAAGACAAGACAAAGTTCAAGACGGTTCTCCTCAAATTTGACACTCACTGCAGCGTGGAGGTGAATGAAAGTTTTGAACGCTACGTGTTGCAGTAGCGTTTGCAGGGTAAGGATGAACCTTTCCAATCCTATCTAACGCACCTCCGCATCCTTGCGCAATCTTGCAGCTACGGGCCCACCTCCGACTCCATGATACGCGACCAGATCGTTTTCGGTGTTCAGTCGGACCCCCTACGTCAGCAGCTCCTCAAAGTAAAGCAACTCACCCTTGCGGCCGCCATCGAGACCTGTGTCTTACATGAAAATGCCACGAGTTGGTATTCCCATATACAAGCGGCTGTAACGGCGCGGCAAGGTCCCCACGAGGCAGAACGGGTCCAAGTGATTGAGCACCTCCAGGGCCTCAGCCTGGATGAGGGCGGCCATTTCGCGTGCTTTTCACGGACTCCCGCGCCTGTACACACCAAACAGGGGGACGGCGATGTGGAGGAACGTAATGCGCAGGCGCGCACCATGCATGACCGCACCCTGCATGCGCGGTGGCGCAGCGAACGTGCTGACGTCACAACGTGCGGCAACTGTGGCTCCGCCCATTTAAAGCGGCAATGCCCCACAAAATCTCGACAATGCGTACGATGTGGAAGACTTGCCCACTATGCTGCCTGCTGTCGAGCAGCTCAGCCTTCCAATTCATATCGCTTCAGCCAGCCTCGCAGGAATGTTCGGGCAATTCAACCCACGGTCAATGAGTCCGATTCCGACCTCCCACACAGCAGTGACACCGAGGACCTGAAGGCGCCTTTTCGAGTCGGTGTCGTAATGAAAAACAGGCTGTCCCCGAAGCAAAGACACCAGCCGCTGTCGGTATACAGCATCGATCCAGACGATGAGTGGTGTGCCACCCTGACGGTCAACCGGTCCCAAATACGACTCCGCCTGGACACTGGCGCCTCCGCCAATCTCCGTGTACCGAGATACAGTGAAAAGTATTTTTTTGTTGAGCTGCACGCAGAAAAATACATTTCACTGTACCTCGGTACACGTGACAATAAACAAATCCAATAAATCTCATGGCGTGGTCTGCTTTTCAAAGCCTTTGTGTCAAACCAACCATTCTTCCATCGGCCTGCCAGCTATTGGACTGCAATGGCAACATCATTCCTGCTACCGGCTCATGCCAACTCGAAGTGACGCACAAGTCACGAAAAGCCATCCTTCCTTTCGAGATCGTGGGCTCCTCGAAGGACTCTCTGCTTGGCGCACAGGCGTGCAAGCTGCTAACTCTCGTTCCAAGAGTTCACTCTCTCTCTCACGTCTGCCTTCCAGGATGCTGACTTCAGGGCGCAACTCAACGCCATCATCGACCAGCACCACGACGTCTTCGAAGGCATGGGCACGATCCCATATTCTGACAAGATCCTACTCAAACAGAACGCCACGCCTGTGGTGCATGCACCTCGCAGAGTCCCAGCACCCCTCAAGGACCGCCTCAAGCTGCAGCTGCAGGACCTCCAAGACCAAGGAGTGATCTCCAGAGTTATGGAACCAACCGACTGGGTCAGTTCCATGGTGTGCGTAAAAAAGCCTTCAGGCGATCTCAGAATCTGCATTGATCCAAAGGATCTGAATCGCAACATAATGAGGGAGCATTACCCAATCCCCAAGCGCGAAGAGATCACATGCGAGATGACTCGCGCCAAGCTCTTCACCAAACTTGATGCCTCGAAAGGATTCTGGCAAATCCAACTAGACAGATCCAGTCGGAATCTGTGTACCTTTAACACCCCTTTTGGCAGATATTGTTACAACAGGATGCCGTTTGGGATCATATCGGCGTCAGAAGTGTTCCCTAGGATCATGGAACAAATGATGGAAGGCATTGAATGTGTTCGCATCTATGTCGACGACATAATCATTTGGTCCACCACCCCGCAGGAGCATGTCAGTCGCCTCCAGCGCGTGTTCAAACGCATACGGGAGCAGGGCCTACGCCTCAACAGAGCCAAATGTTCCTTCGGTCAGACGGAACCAAAGTTCCCGGGGGACCACATCTCCCAGTTGGGTGTGCGGCCGGATGCGGACAAGGTGGCTGCTATCACGGACATGAAAAGGCCAGAGGACAAGAAGGCGGTCCTCTGATTTCTGGGCATGGTCAACTTCCTAGGGAAGTTCATCCCTAACCTCGCCTCTCATACCACAGCTCTCAGGAACCTGGTCAGGAAGACGACAGACTTCCAATGGCTTCTTGCCCACGAGCGCGAATGGAAAGAACTTAAAACCAAACTTACCACGGCCCCGGTATTGGCCTTTTTTGATCCAGCGAAAGAGACAAAAATTTTGACCGATGCCAGCCAATCTGGCATTGGGGCAGTGCTCCTGCAACGCGATGAGGCCTCATCATGGGCCCCCGTTGCATATGCGTCACGCGCCATGACCCCCACGGAACAGTGCTACGCGCAGATAGAAAAGGAGTGCCTGGGCCTTTTGACCGGTGTCGTCAAGTTTCATGATTATATGTACGGCCTTCCCCAATTCACCGTCGAGACCGACCATCGCCTGCTGGTCAATATAATACAGAAAGACTTGAACGACATGACGCCTCGCCTCCAGCGCATTCTGCTTAAACTCCGGCGATACGACGTCCAGCTCGTATACACCCCGGGCAAAGACCTGATCATAGCCGACACTCTGTCCAGGGCAGTCAACACCCCGTGTGACCCAGCGGGATTCATCTGCCAGGTTGACGCCCATGTGGCCTTCGTGGCCTCCAATTTACCTGCCACGGATGAACGCCTCGTCCAAATTCGGCACGAGACAGCGGCTGACCCCCTGCCAGAGCGTGTCATGCGTCACCTAACAGACGGGTGGCTCAAGGGCCAATGCCCGCAGTTCTACAACATCAGAGACGATCTGGCGGTAGTCGATGGTGTCCTCCTGAAACTGGACCGCATTGTCACCCTGCACAGCATGCGCCAGCTCGTCTTGGAACAGCTACACGAGGGCCATCTTGGCGAGGAGAAGTGCCGCCGACGGGCCCGAGAGGCAGTGTACTGGCCCGGCATCAATGACGACATCGCCAACACAGTGCTCAACTGCCCCACCTGTCAGCGCTTCCAGCCGGTCCAACCACGTGAGACCCTACAGCCCCATGAGCTGGTCACGTCCCCTTGGTCCAAGGTCGGCATCGACCTGTTCCATGCGCTGGGCAGGGATTATGTTCTGATTGTAGACGATTTTTCTAACTACCCGGAGGTGGTACGTTTGCACGACATCACATCGTCTGCAGTCATCCGTGCCTGTAAGGACACCTTTGCTCGTCACAGCATCCCACTCACTGTGATGTCGGACAACGGCCCCTGCTTCGCAAGCCAGGAATGGTCCAACTTTGCCAGGAGGTACAACTTTGTGCATGAGACACCCAGTCCAGCACAAGTGGGTAGCACTGTGGCTTCACAGCGCTAAGGTCCCAGGTTCGATTCCCCGCTGTGAATCACTGTCTGTGCGGAGTTTGCACGTTCTCCCCGTGTGCACGTGGGTTTCCTCCGGGTGCTCCTGTTTCCTCCCACAGTCCAAAGACGTGCAGGTTAGGTGGATTGGCCATGATAAATTGCCCTTAGTGTCCAAAAAGGTTAGGAGGGGTTATTGGGTTACGGGGATAGGGTGGAAGTGAGGGCTTAAGTGGGTCGGTGCAGACTCGATGGGCCGAATGGACTCCTTCTGCCCTGTATGTTCTATCTCTGCTCTGACTGAGGCTCCCGAGAGACGCTCTGCATTTCTTTGACAGCCCCTGACCAGAAGATTCTGGAAGAAATGCACAGCGGCAGCCAGTTGAGGTGGAGGGGGAAACTTATAGTGTGGCGGAAATCTGCAAATTATAGACACAAATTGGAAAGATTGGGGTCATTATCTCAGGCTACTGATCCTGGGATGGAGGGAAGATCTTATGAGGGAAGGCTGAGGGACTTGAGGCTGTTTTCGTTAGAGAGAAGAAGGTTAAGAGGTGACTTAATTGAGGCATACAAGGTGATCAGAGGATTGGATACGGTGGACAGTGAGAGCCTTTTTCCTCGGATGGTGATGTCTCGCACGAGGGGACATAGCTTTAAATTGAGGGGAGATAGATATAGGACAGATGTCAGAGGTAGGTTCTTTACTCAGAGAGTAGTAAGGGCGTGGAATGCCCTGCCTGCAACAGTGGTGGACTCGCCAACACTAAGGGCATTAAAATTGTCATTGGATAGACATATGGACGATAAGGGAATAGTGTAGATGGGCTTTAGAGTGGTTTCACAGGTCGGTGCAACATCGAGGGCCGAAGGGCCTGTACTGCGCTGTAATGTTCTATGTTCTTTGTCAGAACTGGACAAAGCTAACCACGAAACAGATTTGTTTTAACGTCCTGAGGCAGGAAAAGTGGGTCGGGGGGGAACTAAAGGTAAGGACTGTAATAGGGCAGAGAATTGAAGATGTTAAATCACAAATAAAGGCTGATGGTGCAAAACAAACGGGCGTGGTAATAAAGTAAAGAATCAACTTGCTGGAAAAACAAGGGAGGGGTCTGGGCAGGACTGCAAGAAGAGATGTTGCACATCTCCTGCAAAGTGCAAACATAACTTGGACGCAGACCTGTTCCCATAGCAACAAATTGCATTTGGAGGAGGTGAGCGCAATGAGTGGAGAAGCTGTTCGACGTGAGAACAGGTCGGGCCAGGTCGGAGGAGGGTGCTGGTGGATGGGGATTAGTTGGGCCTCATTTCAAGGCAGAAACAGAGAAACTCCCTGAGGGGACGAGGATGTGGAAGATGTGGATGGCATGGTCCCCGGCCGTGGAGAGGAGAAGAACAATCTTTCTGGTGTCCGAGGCACCCTCCCTGTCCGTGGCTTCGAGGAAGAGCTGGAAGCGCTGTTTCAGTTGGCCCCGAGGTTGCCGGCGATGCGGAGCGGCGGCAGCGGGCTGATGTTGTCCATGTTGCAGGATGACGGAATGCTGGCGGAAGGCAGATCACTTGCAGGTAGGTCTAAGAAGTGCTAATATCCCTCAACTCCTGGTATCATGATGTGTTGGATGTTCTGGATCACATACAGGTCACCAACACTTGAAATAGTGCAACACTATTTTATTGAAAGATTAACTATTTAAACATACTTGAACTGTGGGTTAATACAATACCAGCTTTAACTAAAGACCTTTGCCTTGTCCTAACCAGTCGATGCACTCAGCACAGGGTGAATGTCTGTGTTACAGGCTGTGAGCTCTGTGCTCCTAGCTAGCTGCAACTCGAATGAGCGGGAACTCTGATGCCCCCTGTCTTTATAGTGCGTGTGCTCTCACTGGTGATTGGCTGCGGTGTTGTGTGTGTTGATTGGTCCCACTGTGTGTCCATCAGTGTGTGTCTGCACCATGATATACTGGTGTATATTATGACACCTGTTACATCTCTAACGGTGCCCTGTTCCGATGGAAGGTACAGAAACGATAACAGTGTCTGTGTCTCTCTCCACACAGAGTTTTCTGAGTATTTCCAGCATTTTTTGTTTTTCATTTCAGATGCACAAATATTCCTGCTTCATAATCATTCATAATATTTCATTTATTTCACCTCATCCATCTTTACAATATGGATTCTCTGCTCATTCCTTGCTCCTGCATGCATGCTAATAACTTGAAGCTCTAATTCACCACCGTCTCTCTTGACTCCGGCAGTCTCAAAATTATCCCACTGCTTGTCCGACATCAATACCGGAACTTTTCTCCAATTAAATAGCGGGTGACTGAAGCCATTGCCACGATCCAATGGTCACGCTGCGCCCAAAATCCAGCTCACCGTGTGGAAAATAAAAGCCGGGAGACTCTACTCCCAGGATCTACCCAGCTCGCAACGCCTGGTGAGATCTAACGCGATCTCGCAAGGCGTTACGATGTAAATGGGCGGAATCACTTTAGAGCAAATCTGCATATCAGAGAGAGACAGCTAGTCTCGCGTTAATGTGCAGATTCCCCAGGTACCTGAGGCTTTGTGATTCATTCACAAAGAGGGTGGTAAAAGAGGTGGGGGGGAGGCATTATTAATTAGAGATAGTATAACAGCTGCAGAAAGGCAGTTCGAGGAGTATCACCCTATTGAGGTAGTATGGGTTGAAGTCAGAAATAGGAAAGGAGCAGTCACCTTGTTAGGAGTTTTCTATAGGCCCCCCAATAGTAGCAGAGATGTGGAGGAACAGATTGGGAAACAGATTTTGGAAAGGTGCAGAAGTCATAGGGTAGTAGTCATGGGCGACTTTAACTTCCCAAATATTGAGTGGAAACTCTTTAGATCAAATCGTTTGGATGGGGTGGTGTTTGTGCAGTGTGTCCAGGAAGCTTTTCTAACACAGTATGTAGATTGTCCAACCAGAGGAGGGGCAATATTAGATTTAGTACTGGGTAATGAACCAGGGCAAGTGATAGATTTGTTAGTGGGGGAGCATTTTGGAGATAGTGACCACAATTCTGTGACTTTCACTTTAGTAATGGAGAGGGATAGGTACGTGCAACAGGGCAAGGTTTACAATTGGGGGAAGGGTAAATACGATGTTGTCAGACAAGAATTGAAGTGCATAAGTTGGGAACATAGGCTGGCAGGGAAGGACACAAGTGAAATGTGGAACTTGTTCAAGGAACAGGTGCTACGTGTCCTTGATATGTATGTCCCTGTCAGGCAGGGAAGAGATGGTCGAGTGAGGGAACCATGGTTGACAAGAGAGGTTGAATGTCTTGTTAAGAGGAAAAAGGTGACTTATGTAAGGCTGAGGAAACAAGGTTCAGACAGGGCATTGGAGGGATACAAGATAGCCAGGAGGGAACTGAAGAAAGGGATTAGGAGAGCTAAGAGAGGGCATGAACAATCTTTGGCGGGTAGGATCAAGGAAAACCCCAAGGCCTTTTACACATATGTGAGAAATATGAGAATGACTAGAGCGAGGGTAGGTCCGATCAAGGACAGTAGCGGGAGATTGTGTATTGAGTCTGAAGAGATAGGAGAGGTCTTGAATGAGTACTTTTCTTCTGTATTTACAAATGAGAGGGGTGATATAGTTGGAGAGGACAGTGTGAAACAGATTGGTAAGCTCGAGGAAATACTTGTTAGGAAGGAAGATGTGTTGGGCATTTTGAAAAACTTGAGGATAGACAAGAGCCCCGGGCCTGACGGGATATATCCAAGGATTCTATGGGAAGCAAGAGATGAAATTGCAGAGCCGTTGGCAATTATCTTTTCGTCCTCACTGTCAACAGGGGTGGTACCAGGGGATTGGAGAGTGGCGAATGTCGTGCCCCTGTTCAAAAAAGGAACTAGGGATAACCCTGGGAATTACAGGCCAGTTAGTCTTACTTCGGTGGTAGGCAAAGTAATGGAAAGGATACTGAAGGATAGGATTTCTGAGCATCTGGAAAGACACTGCTTGATTAGGGATAGTCAGCACGGATTTGTGAGGGGTAGGTCTTGCCTTACAAATCTTATTGAATTCTTTGAGGAGGTGACCAAGCATGTGGATGAAGGTAAAGCAGTGGATGTAGTGTACATGGATTTTAGTAAGGCATTTGATAAAGTTCCCCATGGTAGGCTTCTGCACAAAGTAAGGAGGCATGGGATAGTGGGAAATTTGGCCAGTTGGATAACGAACTGGCTAACCGATAGAAGTCAGAGAGTGGTGGTGGATGGCAAATATTCAGCCTGGATCCCAGTCACCAGTGGTGTACCGCAGGGATCAGTTCTGGGTCCTCTGCTGTTTGTGATTTTCATTAATGACTTGGATGAGGGAGTTGAAGGGTGGGTCAGTAAATTTGCAGACGATACGAAGATTGGTGGAGTTGTGGATAGTAAGGAGGGCTGTTGTCGGCTGCAAAGAGACATAGATAGGATGCAGAGCTGGGCTGAGAAGTGGCAGATGGAGTTTAACCCTGAAAAGTGTGAGGTTGTCCATTTTGGAAGGAGAAATATGAATGCGGAATACAGGGTTAACGGTAGAGTTCTTGGCATTGTGGAGGAGCAGAGAGACCTTGGGGTCTATGTTCATACATCTTTGAAAGTTGCCACTCAAGTGGATAGAGCTGTGAAGAAGGCCTATGGTGTGCTCGCGTTCATTAACAGAGGGATTGAATTTAAGAGCCGTGAGGTGATGATGCAGCTGTACAAAACTTTGGTAAGGCCACATTTGGAGTACTGTGTACAGTTCTGGTCGCCTCATTTTAGGAAGGATGTGGAAGCTCTGGAAAAGGTGCAAAGAAGATTTACCAGGATGTTGCCTGGAATGGAGAGTAGGTCTTACGAGGAAAGGTTGAGGGTGCTAGGCCTTTTCTCATTAGAGCGGAGAAGGATGAGGGGCGACTTGATAGAGGTTTATAAGATGATCAGGGGAATAGATAGAGTAGACAGTCAGAGACTTTTTCCCCAGGTGGAACACACCATTACAAGGGGACATAAATTTAAGGTGAAAGGTGGAAGATATAGGAGGGATATCAGAGGTAGGTTCTTTACCCAGAGAGTAGTGGGGGCATGGAATGCACTGCCTGTGGAAGTAGTTGAGTCGGAAACATTAGGGACCTTCAAGCAGCTGTTGGATAGGTACATGGATTACGGGAAAATGATATAGTGTAGATTTATTTGTTCTTAAGGGCAGCACGGTAGCATTGTGGATAGCACAATTGCTTCACAGATCCATGGTCCCAGGTTCGATTCCGGCTTGGGTCATTGTCTGTGCGGAGTCTGCACGTCCTCCCCGTGTCTGCGTGGGTTTCCTCCGGGTGCTCCGGTTTCCTCCCACAGTCCAAAGATGTGCGGGTTAGGTGAATTGGCCAATGATAAATTGCCCTTAATGTCCAAATTGCCCTTGGTGTTGGGTGGAGGTGTTGAGTTTGGGTAGGGTGCTCTTTCCAAGAGCTGGTGCAGACTCGGGGGGCCGAATGGCCTCCTTCTGCACTGTAAATTCAATGATAATCTATGATTAATCTAGGACAAAGGTTCGGCACAACATCGTGGGCCGAAGGGCCTGTTCTGTGCTGTATTTTCTATGTTCTATGTTCTATTCCTTTTGCCTCAGAGGCTTGGGTGAGTGCTGTACTGAACTGGTCCCCACAAACAGGGACCAGGCATGATGGTGCTTGTGGGGGCCTCCCTGGGGATTGGAGGCCTCCAGCTGCATGCCCTTTGGACAGGTGGCACCCTGGTGCTGCTGGTGACACCTGGGCACCCTGCACTGCCAAGGTGCCCAGATGGCACTACCAGCTGGCAGGAGCATTGCCAGGTTGGCACTGCTAAGTTGCCAAGCTGGCATTTTTCTGAATTGGCCTGGGGTGCCCTCCTAAAGTGGGTTGGGGATGGTGGTCGCTTCGGGGTCCTCGGAGATCAGGATGCCCGATCTCTTGCTACACTGGGGAATTCCAGCAAGTGGTCCTTAATGCACAAAATGGTGTGATGTGCTCTTGGCTGCGTTCCCCGCTGAGGAACCTTATACAACGCGGTTGGGTTGTATAACTATGTGTTTCCCGGCGCTGCGAGCGGTTAAACGCGCTATGGGACCAAAAATCTGTCTATCCCAGCCTTAACGATATTCATTGATGAAGCATGCACGCCCCACTGGGATAGGGAATTCTCTAGATTCACAACTCTTGGAGTGAAGTAATTTCTTCTCATCCTGGTCTGAAATGGTCAGCTTCTTATCGAGACTGCGCTCCCCTTGTTTTAGACTCCTCGACCCGCAGAAACAATCTCTCAGTGTCCACCCTATTAAACGGGCAGCACGGTGGCACAGTGGTTGGCACTGCTGCCTCACAGCACCAGGGACACTGGGTTCGATCCCAACCCTGGGTGACAGTCAGTGTGGAGTTTGTACATCCTCCCTGTGTCGCCGTGGGTTTGCTCCGGTTTCCTCCCACATTTCAAAGATGTGGAGGTTCGGTGGACTGGCCATGATGAATTGCCCCGAGTTGAGGTTAAGGGGGATTGGGCCTAGGCAGGGAGCTCTTTCAAAGAATCGGTGCAGCCCCGATGGGCTGAATGGCCTTCCTCTGCACTATGAATTCTATGATTCTTTGAAACCCCTTCAGAATTTTGTTGGTTTCAATGAGATCACCTCTCCTTCTAAACTCCAGAGAATTTAGGCCTCGTTTGCTCAGCCTCTCATCGTAGGACACTCTCCTTATCCCAGGAACCAATCTATTAATTGGGGCAGCACGGTAGCATTGTGGATAGCACAATTGCTTCACAGCTCCAGGGTCCCAGGTTCTATTCCGGCTTGGGTCACTGTCTGTGCGGAGTCTGCACATCCTCCCCGTGTGTGCGTGGGTTTCCTTCGGATGCTCCGGTTTCCTCCCACAGTCCAAAGATGTGCAGGTTAGGTGGATTGGGCATGATAAATTGCCCTTAGTGTCCAAAATTGCCCTTAGTGTTGGGTGGGGTTACTGGGTTATGGGGATAGGGTGGAGGTGTGGACCTTGGGTAGGGTGCTCTTTCCAAGAGCTGGTGCAGACTCGATGGGCTGAATGGCCTCCTTCTGCACTGTAAATTCTATGATTAAGCCTTGGCTATGCGGCCTGCAATATAAGTACATTCTTTCTGATACATGGGGACCTAAACTCCACCCAGCCATCCAGTTACAGGCTCACCGAAATGTTGCATAATTACAGCAAGACTGGTTTAGTTTTTGTATTCCAACTCCCTTGAAATAAAGGCCAACATGCCATTTGCCTCCCTAATGGCTCACTGAACTTACGTGTCAACCTGCTGCATTCCTTCTACGAATACACCCAAGTCTCTTTGCGCATAAAAGCACACAAGGCTTAACGCCTTTTAAAAATGTTCAGCTCACACCCGGCCACGATGGAAGGCTCCCTGAAGGAAATGAATGAACCAAGTCTGGTTATTCAACAATCCATTTCTGCTCATCACAATTGCCTGTCCTGTTCTGAGATGTACTTATTGCCACTGGAGCCAGCGGCAGCGACTGACAAGTGTCCCAATTGATACGGGACCGCCAATTTTCAACTGGGTTGGACCTGAGCAACCCTCCGAGATGTCCAACTTTTGGGAGATGCTGAGAAACGATCAGAGGAAGGAGCTGTGCAGCCTCCACAAGGAGAAGGTGAAATTGTTTTGCAAAACGGACAATCAGCTCATCTGTGTTGTTTGCCAGAGTTCAAAAAGCCACCAAACCCACGGGTTGCTGCCGCTGGAAGAAGCTGCTGAAGAGTTTAAGGTGAGGAGATACTGTGTAAAGCAGAGGGACCGAACAGAATCGATCCTGATCACAGTGGTGTTCATTGACTTGGGGTTGAGGCCTGGCTGTCAATACTTAAGACATTTTTGATACTGTGTTTGTATTTATGTCATTACAGAGCCATTAGTAATAATAATAATAATCGCTTATTGTCACAAGTAGGTTTCAATGAAGTTACTGTGAAAAGCCCCTAGTCACCACATTCCGGCGCCTGTTCGGGGAGGCTGGTCCGGGAACTGAACCCGTGCTGCTGGCCTTGCTCAGCATTACAAGCCAGCTGTCTTTGCCCACTGTGCTAAACCAGCCCATTACTTGGGCTGCGAGTTGTATTGTTGTTTTCGGAGGCCAGGGATAAAACGTGCAAGTGTTAGATTGATTAATGTAGACGAGCCCTTCAACTGCCTGATCCAGATCTGAAGCAGTTAGTGCCAGCATGAATCGTTCTATCACCGACACCTCTCCAACAGCCTTTGGCAATATGGTAAAATAACCGGGATCATGAAACAGAGGCAGATCCATTTTTCCGGGCCTTTTCCGAAAGAACAGCCCAGACAGAGGCAGCTTTAACAGGAATAAGCAATTTGGAAGTGTGGGAAAATAAATTTATTTTGAACCCGTAAGGAGGTAGTGGGCATGATTTAACGTGCAAAATCAGAGTTTCATTTCAGGCACGTGTAGCATGGTCTGCCTCAGTGCCAGTAGCGCCAAGAACAACTCCTCTATCAAGCAGGACTCCGGTGAGGAACGCCCCGACAAGGCCGTACTTACCTCATTTCCTGAACTAACCAGCTCAGCTCGTCAGTGCAGGAAGAGATCGGGGTGGAGTTTAAAAATGGTAGCATAGTGGTTAGCACTGTTGCTTCACAGCTCCAGGGTCCCAGGTTCGATTCCCGGCTTGGGTGACAGTCTGTGCGGAGTCTGCACGCTCCCCCTGTGTCTGCGTGGGTTTCCTCCGGGTGCTCCGGTTTCCTCCCACGGTCCAAAGATGTGTAGGTTAGGTGGATTGGCCATACTAAATTGCCACTTAGTGTCCAGGGATGTGCGGGTTAGATGGGGTTGCAGGGATAGGGCATGATCAATTGCCCTGAGTGTTCAAACGAAAGGTGAGGTGGGGTTACTGGGTTACGGGATAGGATGGCGGCGTGGGCTTTCCAAGGGCCGGTGCAGACTCGGTAGGCCGAATGGCCTCCTTCTGCACTGTAAATTCTATGATTCAATGATTCTACGATCTCTTGACTCTCCTCAGATGCCAAATCATGGCCTCCGGACTCCTCCCACTTCCCCAACTTACCTCTTAGGAGGTCCTCAAGCCTCCCACCCCCTCCTGAGAGCAAGCCACCACCAGGTCCGATCCCAGCACAGACAATCTAGCATCAGGGCACTTTGGCACTTCCAGCCTGGCATTCCCGGCAGTGCACCCGCCAGTGTGCCAGGGTGACAGTGATCGGTGCCATGTTGGCAGTACCAAGCGGGAATGCTAAGGTACGACCCTGCCCAGAGCCCGACTACCCGGGAGTCTCCGATGCCCTGGGAGTCATCCCCAGGTGCCATTATGCCTGGTCCACGTTTGTGTGTACCAGTGCTAAATGGCGGCATGGCGAGCTCTCCCAGGTGTTTGTTCTTGGGCCTCGGGAGAATCGTGAGGCAACATTTGTAAATGAGCCTATTGGCTCGCTTAAATATGTTAATCTGGATCTTGCCCCGCGAGGGCGAGATTCAAAATGAGACGTCTCATAAGATCTCATTCGATCCGGCGACACCTTCCGGGAAACATAAATCTCGCGAGAACGCCTCTCAAGAAATTTACCGATCTTGTTGCGTCACCGAGATCTAATGAGATCTCCCATGTCACAAAAAAATTGGTGGTGTGGTGAATAGAGAGGACAGCCCGAGTTTATAGGGTGACATAGACGGGCTGGTGAGATGGGCAGAATGGTGGCAAATGGAATTTAACCATGAAAAGTGCGAGGTAATGCATTTTGGGAGGACTGACAAGACAAGCGAATATACAGGGAAGGGTCGGATGCTCCGAAGTACAGAGGATCAGAGGGATCATGGTGTGCATGTCCATAGATCTCTGAAGGCAGAAGGACAGGTCGGTAAGGTGGTTAAGAAGGAAGACTTTATTCCCTGAGCAGAGACTATAAGAGCGGGGAGGTTTGCATGGCGCTTATTAGGCCACAGTTGGAGTACTGTGTGCAGTTGTGGTCGCCACACTACAGGAAGGATGTGATTGTACTGGAGGGGGTGCAGAGGAGATTCACCAGGATGTCACCTGGACTGGAGCATGTCAGCAATGGAGGGAGGCTGGTTAGGCCGGGGCGGTTCTCCTTAGAGCAGAGGCAGCTGTGGGGGAAGAGGGGGAGACCTGATAGAGATGTACACAACAATGAGTGGCATCGGGTAGATAGGAAGAAACTTCTCCCCTTAGTAGAGGAGTCAATAACCGGGGCATAGATTTAAATTCGGGGCAGGTGATTGAGAGGGGATTTTGAGGAAATGTTTTTACATCCAGAGGGTGGTTGGAATCTGGAGCTCACTGCCTGAAAGGGTGGGGGAGGCGGGAACATTTAAGAAGCATTTAGATCAGCACTGAAAATGCCAGAGCATACAAGGCTACATTTGATCTGAGTTAGATTTATTGTCACGTGTACAGTGAAAAGTATTGTTTTGCATACAGTCCAGACAGATCGTTTCATACATGAAAAAATACAGGACATAGAATCATAGAATCATAGAATCATAGAAGTTTACAGCATGGAAACAGGCCCTTCGGCCCAACCAGTCCATGCCGCCCAGTTTTTTACCATTAAGCTAGTCCCAGTTGCCCGCACTTGGCCCATAACCCTCTATACCCATCTTACCCATGTAACCATCTAAATGCTTTTTGAAAGACACAATTGTACCCGCTTCTACTACTACCTCTGGCAGCCCATTCCAGACACTCACTACCCTCTGAGTGAAGAAATTGCCCCTCTGGGCCCTTCTGAATCTCTCCCCTCTCACCTTAAACCTATGCCCTCTAGTTTTAGACTCCCCTACCTTTGGGAAAAGATGTTGACTATCATAAATACCCAATGTAAATACAGACACACAGGCATTGGGTGAAGCACACAGAGTGTAGTGCAACTCAGTGGAGAAGATGTGTGGAGAGGTCAGTTCGGTCCATGAGGGTCATTCAGGAGTCTGGTAACAGCGGGGAAGAAGCTGTTTTTGAACCTGTCAGTGCCTGTTCTCAGACTTTTGTATCTCCTGCCCGGTGGAAGAGGTTGGAAGTGAGAATAACCCGGGTGGGAGGGGTCTTTGATTATGCTGCCCGCTTTCCCCAGGCAGCGGGAGGTGTAAATGGAGTCAATGGATGGGAGGCGGCTTCATGTGATGGACTCGGCTGTGTTCAAGACTCTGTGTAATTTCTTTTCATCTTGGGCCGAGCAGTTTCCATACCAGGCTGTGATGCAGCCCGATAGGATGCTTTCTATGGTGCATCTATAAAAATTAGTAAGAGTCAGTGTGGACATGCTGAATTTCCTTAGTTTCCTGAGGAAGTATAGGCGCTGTTGTGCTTTCTTGGTGGTAGCGTCAACGTGGGTGGACCAGGACAGATTTTTGGAGATGTGCACACCCAGGAATTTGAAACTGTTAACTATCTCCACCTCGGCCCCGTTGATGCTGACAGGGGTGTGTACGATACTTCACTTCCTGAAGTTAATAACCAGCTCCTTAGTTTTGCTGATGTTGAGAGAGAGATTGTTGTCATAACACAACACCACTAGGTTCTCGATCTCCCTCCTGTATTCTGACTCATTGTATGAATCTGACCCACTACGGTCACGTCATCAGCAAACTTGTAGATGGAGTTGGAGCCACATTTTGCCACACAGCCGTGTTTGTATAGGGAGTAGAGTAGGGGGCTAAGTACGCAGCCTTATGGGGCCCCGGTATTGAGGACTATTGTGGAGGAGGTGTTGTTGTTTATCCTTGCTGGTTGTTGTCTATGGGTCAGGAAGTCGATGATCCAATTGCAGAAGGAGGAGCCAAGTCATAGGTTTTGGGGTTTTATGAGCTTGGCCGGGATTATGGTGTTGATGGCAGGGCTGTAGTCAATGAATAGGAATCTGATGTAGGAGTCCTTGTTGTCGAGATGCTCCAGGGTGAGTGTCGGGCAAGGGAGAAGGCGTCTGCTGTGGACCGGTTGTGGCGTTATGCGAATTGCAGTGGATCAAGGGGTTCTGGGAGTGTGGAGTTGATGTGTCTCATGACCGACCTCTCGAAGCCCTTCATAATGATCGATGTCAAGGCAACTGGACAGTTGCTGTTGAGGCACATTGCCTGGTACGTCTTTGGCACCGCTGTGATAGTTTCTTTAACCTCGGAACGGAGTAGGGAGAGGTTGCAGATGTCCGCGAACACACCCGCCAGTTGGTCCGCGCAGGATATGACTGCACGACCAGGGACTCCGTCAGGACCCGTTGCTTTCCAAGGGTTCACTTTCAAGAAGGCCGCCAAGTGCTGGGAAATGGGATTAGAATAGATTAGGTCCCAATGGCCGGCACAGTCACGGTGGGCTGAAGGGTCTCGTTCTGTGGTGTAAAATTCTGTAACTATGATTAAACAAATCAGACCAGCGGTAAAAGTGTTTTCATTATTATCAAAAGAAATCTAAAACTGGGGAAAACAATAGCATTTGCAACTTTTGCTGGTCGATGGGATTGTGACAGCATTATTGAAGGTCAGGGCAAGTCATGTCGATATGCACCCCCCTCAGCTCTCATACGGGCTATTGATCCCTGTAATCTCCCAGGTCGAATGAAACTTTTGACTCCCCTTGTTAATGTACACCCTGTCTACATCTGTGAAAAATATTCATTGAGCCTGCCTCCACTGCTCCCCGGACAAACATAAAAACTTGCTCTCTGAGAGGACAAACATTTCCTATCTCCATCTTCAATGTGAGAGGCCTTATTTTTAAACTGTATCCCTAAGTTCTAATGACGTCCACTGCATGATTGCTTACCAAAGAGAAGCAGGACAACAGGGTCAACAGGAGAATAAGTGGAACGATACTTCATTTCTCACAAGCTATTCCAGTCAACATATCCTCAATGTTAACTCCATGCCTCAGACCACAGATTGGCTTGCAAAGCAAATGGAGATCAGATGGTTCCTATGGACAGCAGCTGATCCCTCGTTCCAACTTTACCACCAGACAGCAATCTGCAAATCGACCCCAAACTGCTGAATGTGAAGAAGAAGAGGCCTCATAAAATTCTGGAGAGTTCCACATAGGGCAGGAAGAGTCAATTCGGCCTCTAAATGTTTGTCCTACCATTCAATCAAATCCTGGCTGGTCTGGGTCTTAACTCTAGTCAATTATTTGATTTTATGATCCTTAATGTCAAAAATCTATCAAACTCCATTATGACAGATGAAATTAAAATCTGGATTTAAAAATCTAATGATGACGTGAAACGATTGTTGTTTAAAAGAAAAAATCTGTCTCACAGGTCTGCATGTAAGTCAAGATCCACAGCGACATGATGGCACTGCAATGGCCTAGCAAGCCACTCAGTCAAGGGCAATTAGGGGTGGTCAAACACTCAGTTTGGGTTCTGCCAGAGTCATTCAGCTCCTGACCTCATTACAGCCTTGGTTCAAAAGTGGTCAACAGAGCTGAATATCAGAAGTGTGGAGAGAGTGACTGCCCTTGACATCAAGGTAGCATTCGACCGAGTATGGCATTGAGGAACCCTAGCTAAACTGGAGGGAATGGGAATCAGGGGGAATACTCTCTGCTGGTTGGAGTCATACCCGGCACAAAGGAAGATGTTGTGGTGGTTGGAGGTCAATTGTTGCAGCATCAGGACATCACTGCAGGAGTTCCTTAAGGTACAGCAGTTCCTCAGGGTAGTGTCCTTGGCCCAACCATCTCCAGCTCCTTCACCTTCCATCCATCATAAGGTCAGAAGTGGTGATGTTTGGTGACGACTGGACAATATTCAGCACCATTCATGACTCCCCAGATAATGAAGCAGTCCATGTCCAAATGTAGCAAGACCTGGACAATATCCAGGCTTGGGCTGACAAGTGGCAAGTTACATTCACGTCACACAAGTGCCAGGTAATGACCATCTCCTACAAGAGAGGATCTAACCAACGGCCCTTGACATTCAATGGCATTACATCACTGAACCCCCTCAATCAACATCTGGGGTTACCGTTAACCACAAACTGAACTGGACTAGCCATAGAAATACTCTGGCTATCAGAACAGGTTGGAGATTAGGAATCCTACGGCAAGTAACTCAGCTTCTGACTCCTCAAAGCTTGTCCCCCATCTACAAGGCACAAGTCAGGAGTGAGATGTTAAACTCTCCATTTGTCTGGATCAGCTCAGCTCCGACACTGAAGAAGCTCGACACCATCCAGGACAAAGCAGCCCCGCTTGATTGGCGTCCCTTCCACAAACACTCACTCCCTCCACCTCCGATGGACAGTGTCAGCCGTGTGCACCATCGACAAGATTCACTGCAGGAACTCACCGAGGTTCCTCAGGCAGCACCTTCCAAACCCACGGCCACCACCATCTAGAAGGACAAAAGCAGCAGATACCTGGGATCACCCCCACCTGGAGGTTCCCCTCCAAGTCACTCCCCATCCTGACTGGGAAATATATCGGCTCAACGCCATCCAGGACAATTGAATTTTGAATTTGTTCTGGCCGGGACAGCAGTGCTCACATCCCAGTGAATAGAAAACAGTAACCTATTCATTTTCTATATTCAAGACAGTAAGAATTTCCATTGTATAAACCAAATGGAATTTAATTTTCAGATATTTATGGTATGCTCACGTTAATTGATGTTCTTTATTCAGGCGAAGCTGCGAACCTTCCTGAAGCCAGTCCAGGACAAGAAGAAGGACTGTAACGCTGTGAGAAGTGATTATGAGAAAATATTAAACCACATTCAGGTACTTTTAATGTCACTCTTTCTTTTTCTTTGACCAGTTCAATATTCAGTTCAAGGTTACGTGGATTTATGAGCAGCAGGGTAACACTGGTTAGCACTGTTGCTTCACAGCTTCAGGGTCCCAGGTTCGATTCCCGGCTTGGGTCACTGTCTGTGCGGAGTCAGCACGTTCTCCCCGTGTCTGCGTGGGTTTCCTCCGGGTGCTCCGGTTTCCTCCCACAAGTCCAAAGATGTGCAGGTTAGGTGGATTGGCCATGCTAAATTGTCCTTCGTCTCCAAAAGGGTTAAGAGGGGTTATTGGGTTAGGGGGATAGGGTGGAAGTGAGGGCTTAAGTGGATCGGTGCAGACTCGATGGGCCGAATGGCCTCCTTCTGCACTGTGTTCTATGTTCTATTCGTCACCAAAATAAAATGTCACTTCAGCAAATCTCCCATGTTCTGGTAAAACCCGAGTTCAATACAATACAGTAAAACAATCCTCAGTGTTTTGAAATTAATTTAAGGGATGTGGGTATCGCTGAGGGCACAGAGCCAACTACATTGGTGTAGGTCTGGAGTCACATGTAGGCCAGACCAGGTAAGGACGGCAGATTTCCTTCCCTAAAGGGCTTAGTGAACCAGATAGATTTTTAGGACAATCGACAATGGTTTCATGGTCGTCATCAAACTTTTAATTCCAGATTTTATTGAATACAAATTTCACCACCTGTCCTGGTGGGATTTGAACCTGGGTCACTGGAGCATTTCCCTGGCTCTTTTAATTACTAGTTCAGCGACAATACCACTGCCTCCCCGAAGAGAGGGTTTTACTCTCGGGGCGACACGGTGGCTCAGTGGTCAGCATTGCAGCCTCACAGTGCCAGGGACCCGGGTTTAATTCCGGCCTTGGGTAACTTCCTGTGCGGAGTTTGCACGTTCTCCCCGTGTCTGCGTGGGTTTCCTCCGGGTGCTCTGGTTTCCTCCCACAGCCCAAAGGTGTGCAGGTTAGGTGGATTGGCCATGCAAAATTGCCCCTCAGTGTCCAAACGGTTAGGTAAGGTTACAGGGATAGGGCAGAGGATTGGGCCCAGGGAAGGTGCTCTTTCAGAGGGTCGGTGTCGATTTGATGGGCCGAATGGGCTCCTTCTGCACTGCAGGGATTCTATGAATATTCTTATGAAGAAAACTGCACAACGTTTTTCGAATGTTCATTTCTATTTATCAACCTCCGTCCTCTTTCTCCAGGACCAAGGTACAAATGCAGAGAAACAGATCAACGCCCAATTTGAGAAACTTCACCAGTTTCTCCGTGAGGAAGAGAGGATTGTATTGGAAGGTCTGAAACTGGAGAAAGAGGAAAAGAGTCAGGAGATGAAGGAGAGGATTGAGAAGATAACGGAGGAAATCTCATCGCTTTCCGCTGCTGTTCAGGATATTGAACAAGAGCTGAGGGAACAAGACAACATCAAGTTTTTAATGGTAGCTCTTCATCTGTTTCTTTTTTCTTTGTCGCTTCCTTGACACCGTGTCCGAGATCATGCAGGTTGGCTAAAAAAAAACCTGAAACCTTGCCAGTTACGAGAACTGAAGGCTGACAGATCTGCTGAGAATTCCCGGAATTTCCTGAATTGTTCGGAATACGTCCCCGCTGACTCCGACACGTCAACTGCCATTTCAAGCTCCAACGAGCGTTGATTGACAGAAGGAGGTTCCCCGTCTCATTCGGGCCTATTACGATCCCGGACCAGATCCCAACAGTTGCTAGGATACCGGATAGAAACCCCAATATTCTATTTAATCTGTATGACTGTGAGGAAAGGGTACCTCGCTGCAGGAGTGATTTCACCCACAAACAGGGATATGGCATATTAAAACAAACTTTATTACTAACAGTCTGAATACCTTTAACCTTTTCAATACAAATAGCTTTCAATTAACAGTTGAACAATGTTTCTGAATACAGTGACACAATAACTCTGAACCGCTATCTTTACTCCCACTCAAACAAACCCATCTCAAACCAAAATCCACTTTGAAATACAGTTAGAACACTCAGAAATATTTGCTGTAAAGGGATAAACCACTTTGAGAGAGTGATATCCCTCAGGAACCAGCTGCAGTTTCTTGCCTGTCTCAACGTATTTCTTAACCTGCCAACCCTTTTCACCGGCAGATCTTTAACTCACTGTCTTGAGGTCAGCTGCTTCTGGCCTGTCCCCAGTCAAAGCTTTAACTGAACTGTTTAGGAAAGACACCGCTCGTGTGTCCACAGGCAGATCTTTAACTGAACTGTGTTGGGAGCAGCTGCTTGTCTTCTGTTCAGATCCCAACCTAAAACTGCACTGAAACCCCAGAAACTGCTTCAGTCCTGGCTCCTCCCATTAACTCCATCACCTTGCAAAGCTGAACACAGTGGCCGCGATCTTCCGGCCACACTGTGCCAGAAAAACATTTCCCTGCGGTGCAGTGTGCGGTGAAAGCCGGGAGCCCCCACTCCCAGTATCTACCCGGCTCGCCATGCTTTGTGACATTCAAAGCAATCTCGCGAGACATTGCAAGGTGAATCCCGCCCGCGATGGCCTGTGGCGGCCGCGCCATGCAACATGGCGCCAGTCGTGGGTGGATCCGGTCTGCCAAAAACTGCCACCCTGTAACCAACCTCGCCACCCCCCCGGACCACCCCCCACCAGTCCCCGCTGCCCCCGCTGAAGCCCCCTCTGACAGTGGAACAGCCCCCTCTCCCGACTGTGGTGGCGTCCCCCCGACTGAGACCGCAGCCGCCACGCGATATCCCTGAATGGTGCGAGCACGCGCGAGCGATGCCGTCGGGGACTCGGCCCATTGGGGACGGAGCATCAGGAGAGGGCCTCAGGTGACATCCTGAGGCCGTCCTGACAGCGTGCGGCGTACTCCCCGAGTGTGCCATTTTCGAGGCGGTGGAGCATCGCAAACATGGTGAACGTGGATTCTCCGGCCGATCGCCGAATGCGATTTTGGCGTCAGCGATCGGAGAATCCAGCCCCATTTAAAATGGCGTCCCAATCTCTCGCTGCAACAGGGGGTACTGGCGACGCAGGCCCTCTTTAGGCCCCTTATTCAACACGTGTTTCTCAGCGCTCGAGTGCCAGAAAACACGTGGTTAAATGTGCTCGCTCGGGGACTTTGTTTCTTTCGAATTACCTCTCCTCAGGGAACCCCCTTAATATAAGCATAAATACATGAGCCCAAACCTTTGCAATGCTTTAATTGCTCTTCTGGCTGCCTTGCAAACAGGATTTTTAAAAACACGACTGCAGCGGTCATACGCACCGTAACCCAGACTTTTCATGCTGACTGCACCAAATATATACACGATAATATATCTGAAATCCCCACATTATAACTTGAGAGGGCGCAACTCCACATCATGTGTGACTGACCAGGAGTCTCTCCCGCTCTTACCACCGGCCATTGGCACGTTTGGAACGATTTACAGGTGAACAATCAGCATGTTTGGCCACGTTTTGAACGCACCTTTCTTGGCCGTCAGGTCCGAAGGTGGGACTCGAACCTGGAATTTCTGACTCAGAGCCAGGGACCTGACCCACTGCACCACAAGACCTCCCAGTAACCAATGGTTGATCCCTCACTCTGAGATTGTGATCCCTAGTTCTATTCTCCCCAGCCAGGGCAAACATTCTCCCAATATACACTCTGGGCAGGATTTTCCAGACCCCCCTGTTGCCAGGATCATCCACTCCCACTGAAAGTCATTGGCCAGGCCCCCGAATCTACTGTGGCGGGTCTCACCTCGACAGGCCGCAACATCCCTACCTCTCAAAAGCCCCTGAACCATTGTGCATTTCAATGCGACCGCTGCTCATTAATCTGAACACCAAGGTGGGAATTTCACGTGCTTCCTGGCCGCGGTGTGTTCCGGTCCCACCGAAGTCAACTCTCCACAGCGGGTTCTTTGGTGGCCACGCAAGAGGGGGCGGCATGTGTGGTGGGATAATTCCGGCCTAAGGAAAATAGGCCTGGGGTGAAATGTCCCAGTCCAGCCAGTGGAATGTTCCAATCCAGCCCGTGGAATGTTCCAGTCCAGCCCGTGGAATTTTCCAGTCCAGCACGTGGAATGTTCTAGTCCAGCCAGTGGAATTTTCCAGTCCAGCCAGTGGAATGTTCTAGTCCAGCCAGTGGAATGTTCTACTCCAGCCAGTGGAATATTCTAGTCCAGCCAGTGGAATGTTCTAGTCCAGCCAGTGGAATTTCTAGTCCAGCCAGTGGAATGTTCCAGTCCAGCCAGGGGAATGTTCCAGTCCAGTCAGTGGAATTTTCCAGTCCAGCCCGTGGAATGTTCTAGTCCAGCCCGTGGAATATTCCAGTCCAGCCAGTGGAATGTTCCAGTCCAGCCCGTGGAATGTTCTAGTCCAGCCCGTGGAATATTCCAGTCCAGCCCGTGGAATATTCCAGTCCAGCCAGTGGAATGTTCTAGTCCAGCCAGTGGAATTTTCCTGGTCAGCCAGTGGCATGCATCACCACAGGATCCCATCCCTCGACTAATGGGAAGGGCAGGAAAATCCCAGCCCTCGTCTACTCAATTTTTCCTGTTATGGTACCTGAACCAGATCCCAATTCATATTGAGACCCCAACTATTTTTCAATTTGTAAACTGTGAGGAAAGGCATCTTCACTCCAGGAGCGATTCCACTGACGAGTATTAAAGGAAACTTTATTATTCACACAGAATTTATCGCATTGTAATCCAAGAGAAAAATGCCTTTTAATTAATAGTTAAACAGTTCTATAAAAACAACGTAAGGTCTTTGATCTTACTGTCCCATTTACTTCTAAACTTTCAACAAAGAAAAAGCCCACCTGGAGGTTCTCCTCCAGGTCACTCCCCATCCTGACTGGGAAATATATCGGCCGTTCCTTCAGTGTCGCCGGGTCCAAATCCTGGAGCTCTAATTTTGGGCACTAAGGGCAATTTATCATGGCCAATCCACCTGACCCGCACATCTTTGGACTGTGGGAGGAAACCGGATCACCCGGAGGAAACCCACGCACACACGGGGAGGATGTGCAGACTCCGCACAGACAGTGACCCAAGCCGGGAATCGAACCTGAGACCCTGGAGCTATTAAGCAATTGTGCTAATCACTATGCTACCGTGCTGCCCAAATGATGAATGGATGAATTAATGAAATAAATCAAGGTCATATGGAGTTGGCGTTGCAGGCAGTGTGCCCCAGGTGTACTATGTGGGGGTAGGCATTGCAATCCTCAATATCCACATTTTACCTGAACGGTTTAATCCAGGCAGCCACACCCCCAGTTTGGCTGGTGGTGCAGGTTTGGCGAGTGATCAGAGAAAGCCGGATGTGACCGTGAGTCAGACAGAGTCAGGAATTCAAGCTGAGGGAGGTCCCCGAGGATTTCACTCCAATCCAATGGGTACAGATTGTTGCTGCCTGTCTGGATAAAGACAGAACCCGGAGGACGGATGAGAAATACCGACCATGGCATTGTGGTGCAGGAGGCTGATCAAGTCGGGGCACTGGGTGGAAGCGTTGTGTTGGTGGTTGTGGGGCGGGGGAGAGGAGAGGTGTGGGAACAGGAATGTTGTGGTACGAGGGGACAGTTATAGTCAGGAGCACATCCCCAACGTGTAGGTTACGGATGGTTTGGACCCTGCTTGGCACCAGGGGCGAGGACATCTCCTGTGGCAGGGGACATGAAAATGGATTTGGGGATTTAATGTTTGGCTGACAGAGTGATGTGGAAGATTGGGGCTGGACAAAGCAGGGGCTCGGATTTCCCCCTCCTATCCGCGGCGAGGACAGCCGTGGGGGGGATGAAAAATCTGGGGGACCAGCAAAAGGATCATCGACATCCGGCAGGAAGTTCTGGTCCCAAACAGGGAGGGGATGGAAAATCCCAGCCTGGGTTTTTAACTTATTGGACACTGGACACTATTGGAAGGGCTGGTTTAGCACAGTGGGCTAAACAACTGGCTTGTAAAGCAGAACAGTGCCAGCAGGGCGGGTTCGATTCCCGTACCGGCCTCCCTGAGCAGGTGCCGGAATGTGGCGACGAGGGGCTATTCACAGCACCGTCATTGAAGCCTACTTGTAGCAATAAGCGATTATTATTACTTGCATCATCTTTGGGAACAAAATGCCTTTAGTTTTAACTGTGACCTTTTATCCCCCCATGTCACCTCAGGCCTTTTACTTCTGTGAATCTCTCTCTGCCCCTTCTTGTTCCACTCTGCTCTACATTTTTACCCAATTCGCCACCCTGCTCGTCACTCTTGACTTTTCCGGATCCACTCGCTGCCAGTCCGTACATTTCTGCCCAAAGTGAACGGACTTTCGCTGGACCGTCATGTCGTCCGTCCGGCTCACAAGGGTTCCTGAGGCAGGCGCGATGGAAAATCCCACCCGATGAAAGAGTTCGATAGGGGAGACATTGAGCAGATGTTTTGACCTGCGGGCAAGACCAGGGCTGGGGATCAATATCCGGATGAATGAAGTATCGTAGTATTTATGGTGGTGGGGGAGGGGAGATTGTACTTAAATCAGCACTTAATGGGGGGGCATGGGGAGGGGGATGGGGGTGAAGGACCAGAAGGACATATTGTTGGAATTCAATCGAGGAGGGTAGGTGGAGGCTCATTTGGAGCAGAAACACTAGCATGGACCTGTTGGGCTGGATGGACTGTTTGTCTGCTGTGAACATTTTCTAATACCTCATAACACAGCTGGAATGTGGATCTATGAGTTTTTTCGTGCCACAGAATTGAGTCATTTATAACATACTGGCTGAGCTGCAGAGAAGGACAAGTCATCTTCCATATATTATATAGATTTACAACACCTACAGCACAGCAATACACCATTCAGCGCAACCAACCCACCCGGGCGTTTATACTCCAGCCAAACCTGCTCACATTTTTCCTGATCCACATCTATCAGCTCTATTTCCCCGACATAGATTCTCTTTAAATATCCAGTCATCAATAATTATTATTTTTTAAAATTTGGAGTACCCAATTCATTTTTTCCAATTAAGGGGTAATTTAGCGAGGCCAATCCACCTACCCTGCACATCTTTGGGTTGTGGGGGCGAAACCCACGCAGACACGGGGAGAATGTGCAGTCTGCACAGACACTGACCCAGAGCCGGGATCGAACCTGGGACCTCGGTGCCGTGAGATTGCAGTGCTAACCACTGCGCCACCGTGCTGTCCCCCCAACAATCAATAATAATCTTTATTAGTGTCACAAGTAGGCTTACATTAACACTGCAATGAAGTTAGAATCATAGAATTTTATAGAATTTACAGTGCAGAAGGAGGCCATTCGGCCCATCGAGTCTGCACCAGCTCTTGGAAAGAGCACTCTACCCAAGGTCAACATCTCCACCCTACCCCCATAACCCAGTAACCCCACCCAACACTAAGGGCAATTTTGGACACTAAGGGCAATTTATCATGGCAAATCCACCTAACCTGCACATCTTTGGACTGTGGGAGGAAACCGGAGCACCCGGAGGAAATCCACGCAGACACAGGGAGAATGTGCAGACTCCGCACAGACAGTGACCCAAGCCGGAATCGAACCTGGGACCCTGGAGCTGTGAAGCACTTGTGCTATCCACATTGCTACCGTACAATTATCCGGGTGTAATATCTGTGTGCAATTCACCTCAACCACTCCCTGTAATAGTGAGCTCCAGATTTTTAACACTCTGTGTAAAGAATTTTTTTCCGAATTCCCAATTTTCGTTTCTTGATGACTGCCTTGCTTTGATGGCCTTCAGTTTTGTCTGCCTTCAAAGGTGAAAATATAGTCCTTGGGTCAACAACGTTAACGCTTTTCAGCGGCACTGTAGCATAGTGGTTAGCACTGCCGTCGGGCACAAGGGTTCAATTCTGGCCTTGGGTCACTGTCTGCGCGGAGTCTGAAATTTTAGGTCAACTTTCCCTTGGTAAAAGTGAAGAGCCCACGCCTAGTCTTTGCTGTTTTGGTATCACCCTGCATTTGAAATGGAGGTGTTGGCTCATTGAGTAGTTCTGGTCTGCAGCTGGGTTCATACCCCAGACCAGGACTAGTTGGCTGTGGAAGGAAGGAGTGTTCATGCTGTTTTTCAGTATGCTGAGAATGATTCTGCAAATCTTTAACTCATTCAAAGGGATGTGGATTTATTGCCCATCCCCCAATTGCCATCGAGGAGGCATTTAAGAGTCAACCGCATGGAATCACATGTGGGCCAGACTAGGATGGCAGACTTCCTTCCCGAAATGACATGAGCGAACCAGATGGGTTTTCAGAATCGACAATGGTTTCATGGCCATCATTGGACTTTTCATTCCTGATTTTTATTGAATTCAAATGTCACCATCTGCAGTGGGGGGGATTTGAACCTGGGACCCCAGAGCAGTACCCTGGGTCTCGAGATGACTCGTCCAGTGACAATACCACCATGCCACTGCCTCCTCAAACGGAAATCATGTGTGTGTGTGGTGTGTGAAGAAAACATTTATTAAAATATACTGAGCCATTTCTGTTACATTTTTGTAATAAATTGTCCTCTCCAAAAAAATTAATGATTGCTCTTGCTCCACAGAAAATTCTGGAAACAAAGGAAAGGTAAAATTCACCCCCTTGATTTGATTTTAATTTCTAACCTATTTCTCGCCCAGCCTGGAATGATCCAACTTTATCTCCTGTTTCAGACTGAAGCGAACTCTCCCAGAGCCACAGGAGGTTTACCCGTTAATAAATGTGGGGAAGTACATTGGCTCACTGCAGTACAGAGTGTGGAAAAAGATGCTGACGGTGATTAATACAGGTGGGTGTGAGCTTCCTGAACCCAGCTATTAAACATAAGAATATAAGAACTAGGAGCAGGAGTAGGCCACCTGGCCCCTCGAGCCTGCTCCACCATTCAATGAGATCATGGCTGATCTTTTGTGGACTCAGCTCCACTTTCCGGCCCGAACACCATAACCCTTAATCCCTTTATTCCTCAAAAAACTATCTATCTTTATCTTAAAAACATTTAATGAAGGAGCCTCTACTGCTTCACTGGGCAGGGAATTCCGTAGATTCACAACCCTTTGGGTGAAGAAGTTCCTCCTAAACTCAGTCCTAAATCTACTTCCCCTTATTTTGAGGCTATGCCCCCTAGTTCTGCTTTCACCCGCCAGTGGAAACAACCTGCCCGCATCTATCCTATCTATTCCCTTAATAATCTCATACGTTTCTATAAGTTCCACCCTCATCCTTCTAAATTCCAACGAGTACAGTCCCAGTCTACTCAACCTCTCCTCATAATCCAACCCCTTCAGCTCTGGGATTAACCTAGTGAATCTCCTCTGCACACCCTCCAGTGCCAGTACGTCCTTTCTCAAGTAAGGAGACCAAAACTGAACACAATACTCCAGGTGTGGCCTCACTAACACCTTATACAATTGCAGCAGAACCTCCCTAGTCTTAAACACCATCCCTCTAGCAATGAAGGACAAAATTCCATTTGCCTTCTTAATCACCTGTTGCACCTGTAAACCAACTTTTTGTGACTCATGCACTAGCACACCCAGGACTCTCTGCACAGCAGCATGTTTTAATATTTTATCATTTAAATAATAATCCCTTTTGCTGTTATTCCTACCAAAATGGATAACCTCACATTTGTCAACATTGTATTCCATCTGCCAGACCCTAGCCCATTCACTTAGCCTATCCAAATCCCTCAGCAGACTTCCAGTATCCTCTGCACTTTTTGCTTCACCACTCATCTTAGTGTTGTCTGCAAACTTGGACACATTGCCCTTGGTCCCCAATTCCAAATCATCTATGTAAATTGTGAACAATTGTGGGCCCAACACTGATCCCTGAGGGACACCACTAGCTACTGATTGCCAACCAGAGAAACACCCATTAATCCCCACTCTTTGCCTTCTATTAATTAACCAATCCTCTATCCATGCTACTACTTTCCCCTTAATGCCATGCATCTTTATCTTATGCAGCAACCTTTTGTGTGGCACCTTGTCAAAGGCTTTCTGGAAATCCAGATATACCACATCCATTGGCTCCCCGTTATCTACCGCACTGGTAATGTCCTCAAAAAATGCCACTAAATTAGTTAGGCATGACCTGCCCTTTATGAACCCATGCTGCGTCTGCCGAATGGGCCAATTTCCATCCAGATGCCTCGCTATTTCTTCCTTGATGATAGATTCCAGCATCTTCCCTACTACCGAAGTTAAGCTCACTGGCCTATAATTACCCGCTTTCTGCCTACCTCCTTTTTTAAACAGTGGTGTCACGTTTGCTAATTTCCAATCCGCCGGGACCACCCCAAAGTCTAGTGAATTTTGGGAAATTATCACTAGTGCATTTGCAATTTCCCTAGCCATCTCTTTTAGCACTCTGGGATGCATTCCATCAGGGCCAGGAGACTTGTCTACCTTTAGCCCCATTAGCTTGTCCATCACTACCTCCGTAGTGATAACAATCCTCTCAAGGTCCTCACCTGTCATAGCCTCATTTCTATCAGTCACTGGCATGTTATTTGTGTCTTCCATTGTGAAAACCGACCCAAAAATCTGTTCAGTTCCTCAGCCATTTCCTCATCTTCCATTATTAAATCTCCCTTCTCATCCTCTAAAGGACCAATATTTACCTTAGCCACTCTTTTTTGTTTTATATACTTGGAGAAACTTTTACTATCTGTTTTTATATTCTGAGCAAGTTTACTCTCATAATCTATCTTACTCTTCTTTATAGCTTTTTTGTAGCTTTCTGTTGCCCCCTAAAGATTTCCCAGTCCTCCAGTCTCCCACTAACCTTTGCCATTTTGTATGCTTTTTCCTTCAATTTGATACACTCCCTTATTTCCTTAGATATCCACGGTCGATTTTTCCTCTTTCTACCGTCCTTCCTTTTTGTTGGTAGAAACCTTTGCTGAGCACTGTGAAAAATCGCTTGGAAGGTTCTCCACTGTTCCTCACCTGTTTCACCATAAAGTCTTTGCTCCCAGTCTACCTTAGTTAGTTCTTCTCTCATCCAATTGTAATATCCTTTGTTTAAGCACAAAACACTAGTGTTTGATTTTACCTTCTCACCCTCCATCTGTATTTCAAATTCCACCATATTGTGATCGCTCATTCCGAGAGGATCTATGAGATCATGAATCAATCCTGTCTCATTACACAGGACCAGATCTCGGACCGTTTGTTCCCCCGTAGGTTCCATTAAATACTGTTCTAGGAAACTATCGCAGATACATTCTATAAACTCCTCCTCAAGGCTGCCTTGACTAACCTGGTTAAACCAATCAACATGTAGATTAAAATCCCCCATGATAACTGCTGTACCATTTTTACATGCATCCGTTATTTCTTTGTTTATTGCCTGCCCCACCATAATGTTACTATTTGGTGGCCTATCGACCACTCCTATCAGTGACTTTTTCGCCTTACTATTCCTGATTTCCACCCAAATGGATTCAACCTTATCCTCCATAGCACCGATGTCATCCTTAAATAACAGAGCTACACCACCTCCCTTATCATCCACTCTGCCCTTCCGAATAGTTTGATACCTTCGGATATTTAACTCCCAGTTGTGACGATCCATTAACCATGTTTCAGTAATGGCCACTAAATCATAGCCATTCACGATGATTTGCGCCATCAACTCATTTACCTTATTCCGAATACTACGAGCATTCAGGTAAAGTACACTTATGTTGGCTTTTTTACCTCTGTTTTGAATCTTAACACCTCTGTTGCTAACTTTGGTTGGCTCTCAATTCGTTGCCCGTTGGGTCTTTACTGAATTTGCTGTGTTTCTAAATGCTTTCATAGAAGGCGGCCATTCGGCCCATCGAGTCTGCACCGGCTCTTACAAAGAGCACCCTACCCAAGGTCAACACCTCCACCCTATCCCCATAACCCAGTAACCCGACCCAACGCCAAGGACAATTTTGGACACTAAGGGCAATTTATCATGGCCAATCCACCTAACCTGCACATCTTTGGACTGTGGGAGGAAACCGGAGCACCCGGAGGAAACCCATGCACACACAGGGAGGATGTGCTGACTCCGCACAGACAGTGACCCAAGCCGGAATCGAAACTGGGACCCTGGAGCTGTGAAGCAATTGTGCTATCCACAATGCTACCGTGCTGCTCTAGAGTCGCCAGGTATCTTTATGATACCGCCACAAGGTTCAAGTTCAAGTACTGATCAATAACTCAACACACCAATTAGTAAGATTCAAATCAAAACACATTTATTATACACAGTAAATCACTACTCATGCACAAACTCTACTTTCTAGACTAAACTCAATACTAAAAGGCCCATACTTAGCTTCGGAATTGGCCCACCAGGTCAGGGGAACAAATGGCCTTTCGTTCGATCTGAGTCTGCAGGATTCAAAAGCTGGTATGGACTGGTAGCTAGGAGCGCCTATCTTGTAGCGTGCGTTGGCTGGAGACTTACTTGGTTGATGCGGCAGCTTAGGCAGTTCACTCTCAAGGGTTGATTTGAGTTGCTGAGTGACCCTGCCAAGAAGACCAATTTGAACGTGGGGACTCTACTTTATAGTCCCCAGGGGCTTCCCGCCCTTCGGGGCGGACCCCGTACCTGGTTCCAAGTGATTGGACTGCGTTCCAATCACTTGGATCGATTTCTCCAATACTGGAGCGGTTCCCTGATCGCTGGGTGGTCCCTAAGTGTTCGTTGGCCTTCCTTTGTCTTGGCTCCTACTGGCGCCGAGGAGTCTGGCTTGGCCTTATTCACCTTAAGTGTTTCAATTGTGCCCGGGATTCGCTCATTAATATGCAGATGGCTGCTGGTTTCAGTGCTGTCTGGGTTTCTGCAAGTTCTAATACACAGGATTTCTGCACTTGCTAGTTTTTGCCTGTGTTGGCTGAATTTCCCTGTCGTCTTTGCGGTTCTCCATTTTAAGTCGGGAAGTGGCCAACCCAGGTGGCTACATTTCCTCCTTGTGATCCCTAACACGAAGCATGAAGGATCACATAACTGCGTTGTCTTCACTTCCTGACCCAGCGAGCACTCTTCCATGGCCTCTACACTGGCCATAACTATGTATGAATTTAAAAAAAAAACTAACAATTCTAAGTGGCGATATGTCAGACAGGGACATGCATTACAACAAAAAAAACGGTACCTCTAACTCTCTCCCATAAACTACACTGACTCAAACATTCAATCATGCTATCTTCCTAGCAATACAAAAATAATAGCAGCATTCACATTTTCCCTCTGGCTTGGCAGTCGAGTACAGATGTGTACAATATTTCCGTTGTAAACGAAACACATTTCTTTATTTACAAGAGATGCAACACAAATGTTCTTAATTGTAGATCAAGGGGTTCGGAGTCCTGGTGATAACCAAAAATAGGGGATCTTATCCTGTATACCGGGGTGCGAGAGCGGGAGTCTCTCCTTCGCCATTTCCTGAGTCTAAGTGTCTGCACGACACTGCAGAGTATCGCCTGTACTAAGAGTGATTCTACAACGTACGATAGTGAATATCAGGTTAGAAACTTGTCACACCATGATGGTGTGTCGGTGACTATCTCGGGGTTAACTATTTCAGGGTGTAGTGTATGGTAGGGGTGGGAATCATTCACGGCCTGTGTGGTAGGGGTCAGGGGGTTCGCATTCGCACGGAACCGGATACAAATTACAATAACGACGAAAAACATGTATGACGTCTTCATTGTTGCCTTCTTTCCTTTTCGTCTCTTCCTTTCTGTTTCCTCTCCCTTCCTGGAGCTTCTGGAATTCTGTGGATCAAGCATAGTTTCTGTTATTATCTTGGTTAATATCTCGTGCGTTAGCATGTCTGTCTTGTAGTGCCAATTCCCCTTTATAATTTGTCACCATGTGTGACTCCCTCATTTTTAATTTTTTTAAAACCGAAAATTTGGACTAGACATCTAAGAACTGAAACAGTGCGAGCCGTCTCGCAGACTGTGCGATTTACCATCCAAATGTTTGAGGATGTAAATAGCATAGGGATGGCAACCTAAGGGTTGCCCGAAAACAAAACAAAACCTTTTGATCCAAGAGTGCCGAAATGAGGTGCGTAAGGGCCGCGACGGGTAAGGTTTGGATGGGATCCCCGGGTAGGATGGTGACCGATGCCATGTGTGCTCTACCTGAGCGTAGCTGACCAGAGGGGGGTCCTCAGGCAGGGAGGAGACCAATGCCGTGTCTCCACTGCCTGAGCAACCGGCAAGAACGGGCAAAAAATGTAGTCATCGTGGGGAGTTGCTGTAAAGGTTCTACCGTCGAACCAGAAGAGCCGCTATGAACGGGAGCTGGCAAGCTCTCAGCGGTTTCTGCCGATAAGCGTGCTGGCAAGTTTTCACAGGTTTCGGCCGACAAATGTGGCGTTTGGCCGTGGAACTTCCGAATGTCCAAACAACACTTAACAATAACACTAACAAACAACATTGAACAACACGCTGCAGGTTCCATCATAAAGGACACCGTTTCTCCCAAGCAGTTCCTTTTTAAAACAACATCAGGACACCTCAGTTATCAGTTGCGAACAGGGTCGCAAACGGGTTCTCGTTTTGGGAGTCAGACTGAAAGTTGTCCTCTTCTCCCAGATGCCATACTCTGGAATGGATGAGGGTTGATAAAGCTGCGTGGTGTGAAGTAGGGTCCATCTCGTCGTTTCGGACCAGCCTGTATGAATTGTCGCGGTGCCAAAAAGTTGTAATTAATTCTGTGGGGACGGAGTCGTCATCGTGGGGCGGTGGTCTTTGGTGGGGTTTGTTGAGGAATATGATCAGGAAGGGATCACTCGAATCGTGTTCAGATTCGCTGGGTGTGGATCCTGTTGCATGGGGTTAGTAGGGAGGCGTGCTCTGGCTATTGTCTGAGTCACAGTCGCTGTCGCTGCTGTCTGTGGGCATTCCGGGGCGGAGTCTAGAGTTCGGGGGTGGGGTCGAGGGCGAGTCCGTGGGTGGGGTGGACGTGTTGGGGGAGGGTAGGGATACGTTGGGTGTGGGCGGGCTGTGGTCTGCTGCGTCGAGCATGACGTGATGTGCGTGGTTGGACTGTGGGCCATATGCCTTAAGCTGGTTAATATGGAACCACGCAGTCTTTCCGTTGGGATACTTAATTTTATACACGGAGGGGCTTACTTTGTCCGCAATGGAATACGGGCCCGAATACTTCGGTGACAGGAATGTGCAGGGGTTGTAAATGGAGAGCATGGAAGAACTTCCGGTTGCGGCTATGTGGAGTTCAGTCGCACATTCGGCGGCTCCCGCAAAAAATGACTTTTGGGCTCTTTTCAGGGCCCCCAACGGCACTTTTTCGACGTTTCCCGGTGTGGGAATGAGGCTATAACAGCTCCCCGTCAGCATATGGCTTCAACTAGGAGCGGGGCGACAAAAAAGGTGGTGGTGGACCCGAAGAAGGTGCGAGGGAAGAAGGACAAAATGGCGGCGGGCGGAGACCAGGCAGCGTGGATGCAGTGGGCGGAGGAGCAGCAGGAGGTTATCCAGCGCTGCTTCAGAGAGATTAAAACGGACCTGCTAGAGCCGATGAAGGCTTCTATTGATAAGCTGCTGGAGACACAGACGGCCCAAAGGGTGGCGATCCACGAGGCTCGACAAAAGATCTCTGACAATGAGGACGAGATCTTAGTCCTGGCGGTAAAGGTGGAGGCGCACGAGGCGCTCCACAAGAAATGGCAGGAGTGGTTCGAGGAGATGGAGAATCGGTCGAGGCGGAAGAATCTGTGGATTCTGGGCCTCCCGGAGGAGCTGGAGGGGCCGGACGTGGGGGCCTATGTGGTCACCATGTTGAACTCGCTGATGGGAGCAGGGTCTTTCCAGGGGCCCCTGGAGCTGGAAGGGGCCCAGAGAGTGCTGGCGAGGAGGCCCGAGGCTAACGAGCCTCCGCGGGCGATGCTGGTGAGGTTCCATCGGTTCGTCGATCGGGAGTGTGTGCTCAGGTGGGCCAAGAAGGAGAGGAGCAGCAGGTGGGAGAACGCGGAGGTTCGGATATACCAGGACTGGAGTGCGGAGGTGGCGAAGAGGAGGGCCGGGTACAATCGAGCGAAGGCGGTGCTACGCAGGAAGGGGGTGAAGTTTGGCATGTTGCAGCCGGCGCGACTGTGGGTTACCTACAAGGACCGGCACCATTATTTTGAGTCCCCGGAGGAGGCGTGCGCCTTTGTTCAGGCCGAGAAGTTGGACACAGACTGAGGGTTGGGATGGGCGATTGGGGACTGCGGTTGATATGTTACGTTTATTTTTGTTTTGAAGGGGGGGCCTTTGTATTGCTCTGGGTTTCTTTTTCTCTGTGGTTTTCTCTTTCGGGTCGGTGAGGGTGGCTGGGGCGGGTTGGGCACTGTTTTGGTTGGGTTGATCGGAGGGGCTCTTGGAGTGGGGTAGGTAAACGGAACAGGGGGAGTGGACGGCGGTGAGATGGGCCCCCACAGGGGAGGGGGAGGCCCGAGTCAGGGGTGAGGGGACCGGGCCTGTAAAAGGAGCTGCGTCAGAGGTGGCGGGGCCGGGTAGGTGGAAAGCGTGGGCTTTTTCCCGCGCTGAAGACTGGAGGGGGCGGGGCCGGGGCAGGGAAGCGAGGGTTGTTTCCCGCGCTTAGAACGGAAGGGAGAGGGGGAGAGCCTATGGATGGGGACGGGAGAGGAGGGTGTGCCACACAATGGGAGGAGTCGGAGGAGAGGCGGGAGTAGCCGGGTTCAGCAGGAGTCAGCTGACTTGCGGAAGTGCAATGGGGTTCGTAAATCAGCTAGGATGGGTCCTAGCCGGGTGGGGGTGGGGGGTGGGGGGTAATCGAGTTGCTGCTGCTATAGTCAAGGGGGAGCTGGAGTGAGTAGGGGGGGGCGGGGCGGGGTCTGCCGCCGTGGGGAACGGGCCGAGCGTGGGGTGCGGGCGCGTGGCTGGCCGAGGAGGGGTCATGTCTAGTCGGCGGGGGAGGGGGGTGGGTAGCCCCCTGATCCGGCTGATATCCTGGAATGTAAGGGGACTGAATGGGCCGATTAAGCGGGCCCGCGTGTTCGCGCACCAGAAGGGGCTCAAGGCGGATGTGGTTATGCTTCAGGAGACCCACCTGAAGGTGGCAGACTAGGTAAGATTGAGGAAAGAGTGGGTAGGTCAGGTGTTTCACTCGGGGCTAGATGCCAAAAATCGAGGGGTGGCGATCTTGGTGGGAAAGAAGGTGTCATTCGAGGTGTCGAGCATTGTGGCAGATAATGGCGGTAGGTGCATAATGGTAAGTGGTAAGTTGCAGGGAGAGAGGGTGGTACTGGTCAATGTGTATGCCCCGAACTGGGACGATGAGGGTTTTATGCGGCGCATGTTGAGTCGGATCCCAGACTTGGAAGTGGGGGGCCTGATAATGGGGGGAGACTTTAACACGGTGCTGGATCCGGCACTGGATCGCTCCAGGTCTAGGACGGGTAGGAAGCCGGCTGCGGCTAGAGTGCTGAGGGGGTTTATGGACCAAATGGGAGGGGTGGACCCGTGGAGATTTGCAAGGCCGGGGGCCAGGGAATTTTCATTCTTCTCACATGTCCATAAGTCTTATTCCCGGATCGGCTTTTTTATTATGAGTAGGGCGCTGATAGCGAGAGTAGAGGATACTGAGTATTCGGCAATAGCCATTTCGGACCACGCCCCGCATTGGGTGGACTTGGAGATGGGGGAGGAGAGGGACCAGCGCCCGCTGTGGCGCTTGGAGGTGGTGCTGCTGGCGGACGAGGAGGTGAGCGAGCGGGTCCGAGGAAGTATAGAGAGGTACCTGGAGACCAACGACAACGGGGAGATCCGAGTGGGGATGGTCTGGGAGGCACTGAAGGCGGTGGTGAGGGGAGAGCTGATCTCCATTAGGGCCCACAAGGAGCGGAGGGAGCGGGGGAGAGAGAGAGGCTGATGGGGGAGATGGTGAGGGTAGACAGGAGGTATACGGAGGAGCCCGAGGAAGGATTGTTGAGGAAGAGGCGTAGCCTCCAGGCCGAATTCGACCTCGTGACCACCAGGAAGGCGGAGGTGCAGTGGAGATTTACGAGTATGGGGAAAAGGCAAGCCGGATGCTGGCGCATCAGCTTCGGAAGCGGGACGCAGCGAGGGAGATCGGGGGGAGCTAAGGACAGGGGAGGGAGTGTGGTGTGGAGTGGGGTTGGCATCAATGGGGTCTTCAGGGACTCCTACGAGGAATTGTACCGATCCGAGCCCCCACGGGAGGAGGGAGGGATGGGCCGTTTCCTGGACCAATTGAGGTTTCCGAAGGTGGAAGATGGACTAGTGGCGGGACTGGGGTTCCGATTGGGCTGGAGGAGCTGATCAAAGGGACAGGAAGCATGCAGGCGGGGAAGGCACCGGGGCCGGACGGTTTCCCGGTCGAGTTCTATAAAAATTATATGGACCTGTTGGGCCCGCTGTTAGTTAGGACCTTTAATGAGGCAAGGGAGGGGGGGCTTTGCCCCCGACGATGTCCCGGGCACTGATCTCCTTGATCCTGAAGCGGGACAAGGATCCCCTGCAATGTGGGTCTTACAAACCGATTTCCTTGCTAAATGTAGATGCCAAGATGCTGGCGAAGGTCTTAGCCACAAGGATTGAGGATTGTGTGCCGCCGATCATCCATGAAGACCAGACGGGGTTTGTGAAGGGGAGACAGTTGAACGCGAATGTGCGGAGGCTTTTGAACATTATCATGATGCCGGCGAGGGAGGTGGAGGCGGAGATAGTGGTGGCGATGGACGCTGAGAAAGCCTTCGATAGGGTAGAGTGGGGGTACCTGTGGGAGGTGCTGAAGAGGTTCGGGTTTGGGGAGGGGTTTGGGCTGTTGTATGAGGTCCCGATGGCAAGTGTGGCCACAAACAGGAGGAGGTCCGAGTACTTTCGGTTGCACCGAGGGACGAGACAGGGGTGCCCCCTGTCCCCCCTGCTCTTCGCACTGGCGATTGAACCCCTGGCTATGGCACTGAGGGAGTCAAGGAACTGGAGGGGGTTGGTGCGGGGTGGGGAGGAGCACAGGGTGTCGCTTTATGCGGACGACCTGCTGCTGTATGTGGCGGACCCGGTGGGAGGAATGCCGGTGGTAATGAGGATTCTTAGGGAATTCGGGGACTTTACGGGGTACAAGCTCAACATGGGGAAGAGCGAGCTGTTTGTAGTTCATCCAGGGGACCAGGAGAGGGGGATTGGCGAGCTCCCACTAAAAAAGGCGGAGAGGGGCTTCAGGTATTTGAAGGTCCAGGTGGCCAGGAGCTAGGGGGCTCTGCAAAGGCTTAATTTTACAAGGCTGATGGAGCAAATGGAGGAGGAGTTCAAGAGACTGTCCTGGGCGGATCGGGTGCAGTCAATCAAAATGACGGTGCTCCCAAGGTTTTTGTTCCTGTTCCAGTGCCTCCCCGTGTTTATCCCGAAGGCTTTTTTCAGGCAGGTTAACAGGAGTATAATGGGGTTTGTGTGGGCGCGAGGGACTCCGAGGGTGAGAAGGGTGTTCCTGGAGCGGAGTAGAGATAGGGGGGGACTGGCGCTGCCCAACCTCTGTGGGTACTACTGGGCCGCCAATGCGACGATGGTGCGCAAGTAGATGATGGATGGGGAGGGGGCTGCATGGAAGAGGCTGGAGACGGCGTCCTGTGTGGGTACGAGTCTGGGCGCGCTGGCAACGGCGCCGCTGCCACTCCCTCCAAGGAGGTATACCACGAGCCCGGTGGTGGCGGCTGCCCTCAAAGTTTGAGGGCAATGGAGGCGGCACAGGGGGGAAGTTGGGGCCTCAGCATGGACCCCATTACGGGAGAACCACCGGTTCACCCCAGGAAGAACAGGTGGAGGGTTTTCGGGGTGGCACAGGGCAGGGAAAAGAAAGTTGGGGGACCTATTTGTGGATGGGAAGTTTACGATCCTGGGTGAGCTGGAGGAGAAGTACGGGCTCCCCCCAGGGAACACCTTCAGGTACTTACAGGTAAGGGCATTTGCCAGACGGCAGGTGGTGGAATTCCCGCGGCTACTGCCACACCCAGTACAGGACATGGTGCTCTCGGAGGGGTGGGTGGGAGTGGAAAGATCTCGGAAACTTACCAGGTGATGCAGGAGGAGGAGGTGGGAGAGGAGATCGAAGAGGGGACGTGGGCAGATGCCCTGGGGAGGGTGAATTCTTCCTCTTCGTGCGCGAGGCTCAGCCTCATACAGTTTAAGGTGCTGCACAGGGCACACATGACTGGGACAAGGATGAGCCGGTTTTTTGGGGGTGAGGATAGGTGTGTTAGGTGCTCAGGGAGCCCAGCAAATCACACCCATATGTTCTGGGCATGCCCAGCGCTGGAGGAATTTTGGAAGGGCGTAGCGAGGACGGTGTCGAGGGTGGTCGGATCCAGGGTCAAACCGGGCTGGGGGCTCGCAATATTTGGAGTGGCAGAGGAGCCGGGAGTGCAGGAGGCGAAAGGGGCCGGAATTCTGGCCTTTGCGCCCCTGGTAGCCCGGCGAAAGATTCTTCTTCAGTGGAAGGATGCGAGGCCCCCAAGCGTGGAATCCTGGATCAGCGATATGGCAGGGTTCATTAAATTGGAGAGGGTGAAATTCGCCTTGAGAGGGTCGGTACAAGGGTTCTTTAGGCGGTGGCAACCGTTCTTAGACTTCCTGGCAGAACAATAGACATTGGTCAATGGCAGCAGCAGCTCGGGGTGGGGGGGTTTACTTTATTATTGTTTTTGTTATTTACACTGAAGGGTCTGAAGGGGTGTATATACCTGTTGTGTTAAGTCGGGGTGTTAATGTTAATTTATTATTTATGTACAAGGGGGGGAGGGTATGGGGGTTTGCTTTTCTAGATTGTGTTTTGTACTTAACCCTGTTGGGTTCCTTTTTTTTTCTTATTCGGTTGTTGATATTTTATGAAAACCTTTAATAAAAATTATTTACAAATAAAAGTGAATGGCGAGCATGACCTGATGTCCAACCTTAAACTCAGTCGCATTCACTGTCTTGTCGAAACAGGCCTTGCTCTGTTTCTTCCTTGTGCCTAATCTTACTGCGGCTGCTAGCTGAGCCGTTTTTACATTTTTGACTCACTGTTTCACTGCGTTCTCATGTGTGAGGGCCGTCACTTCGAGGCTGGTCAAGTCAAGTCCTAATAAAAATTCTGTGCCTTTCATAGAATCATAGAATTTACTGTGCAGAAGGAGGCCATTCGGCCCATCGAGGCGTCCGGTCATGAGAGTGTGTGGGGTGTATCCTGTGGATGTCGAAACTGTATTTCTCAAAAAAGGGAGGACTGAATCCCAAGTGGTGTTGTTTCGTTGGACCATTTTTCTGAGGGTTGCTTTGAGGGTCTGATTCATTCACTCCACGATACCATTTGACTGGGGGTGGTATGCGATGTGGAATTTTTGGGTAATGCCAAATATCGTGAGGACATTCTTCATGACACTTCCCGTAAAATGGGAACCTTGGTCGGATTCAATGCTGCGGGGGAGTCCCCATCTCGTAAAGATGTGGTGGGTTAAGATCTTGGCTGTGGTCTATGTCGCGTTGGTTCTGGATAGGAATGCCTCTACCCATTTTGTAAAAGTGTCTATGACGACTAATACGTACTTGTAACATTTCCTGCAAGGGGGCAATTGTCCTATAAAATCAATCTGGAGGTTAGTCCAGGGGCCATTAACGGAGCGGGTGTGGCTAAGTTGAGCTTTCTTTGCAAATCTGTCCGGATTGTTTTGGGCACAGATAAGGCAATTTTCAACAAAGTGCATAACGTCTTCTTTTAAACTTGGCCATCAACAGAGCTGCCTGAGGTGGGCTGTAGTGGGATCAATTCCCTGATGCCCATGACTGTCATGGAACAAACAAATAAGCTGATTCCTGTCCTGCTCAGGAACCACATAAAAGGTGTCTTTTAGGACCACACCGTCATGTGTGGTTAGTGCATTTTAAAATCTAACGCAAGGTGCTGGAAATTTTCCTTTCAAAATTTCCCTGAGATTGCTATCTTGCTTCTGGGCCTGCAGTAAATTCTCGATATTAGTCTATGAGACCTGAACTGCATTCACTGGGGCGCTTTCGGGGGGTGTCCAAAAATATCCATGCCTGGAACCTGCTTTAGCCAGTGCGTCGGCTTTTACATTTCCAGGTGGGGAGGAACGGTGGTGACTTCGAACTTTAACAATTACAAATGTCCTGTCCTGTGCTTTCTCTAAAATGTGGCAGATCAATGGGGCTGAAGGGAGGGGTTTTCTGTCTGCGGAAACAAATCCTCTTGCTTTCCACAGGGGTAGGAATTCTATAAGGCTATTGCAGAGATAGAGGCTGTCCGAGTATATGTCTGCTGGGCTGGGGAAGGAATCTGGGTGATCCACAATGTATGCAACAGGTGCTAGTTCTGCCGCCTGCGCGCCTAAGTGTCCTGGTAGTTTTAAGGAGATTTCTTCTAGGGCGCGTCCCTGCGCGTCCTCTACATAAACGCCACATCCTGTAATGCGCTTCCCGTCTAATACTGTGGAAGATCCATCCACAAATATCCTCAAAGGTGCGCACGTGTCTGTGTGCTGGGGGCTCTGGGGTGAACTACCTATCTTTCTGGGGGGTGTTTTTGCGATAAAGGGGCCTGTGTTGTGGTGCGGTGAGATGATTTCACAATCGTGGGGGGTGCCTGGGTACTGAAGTTTGTCGGCTAGGAAAGTGTGGGTCTTGGTCCTTTTAACAGTGATGTCCTGTCCCTGCAAAAGAAGGGTCCACCTGGCTGCTCTAATCTGGCTTACTGTACCGTCCTTAAGTCGTCTGTCTAGTAAAGGTTGGGTAGGGGTGTGTTCCGTGAGGATTGTGATGGAGTTTAGTCCGGTGATGTATGAAAAATACTGAACCTCCCAGAAAACTGCGAGCAGGTGCCTTTCACAGGCTGAAAATCCCTGCTCCACAGGATCTAAAACTCTGGAGACGTAAGCCACAGGTCTTAATTGTTCGTCCCGTTCCTGGAGGAGCACGGCCGAAAGGGTGCGGCCTGTGCTCGCTTATCTCTATAGCATAGGGGGAAAGCGGGTCTGGAACCTATAGTGCGGGGGCTGCAATGAGAGCTCTTTTCAAAGCATCCACAGCATCCGTATGCTGCGGAAGCCATTCCCAAGGGGCTCCTTTCTTTTGGAGTTCCGAGAGGGGCGCTGCCTTGCTGGCGAAACCGTCAATATGGTTTCGGCAGTAGCCAACCAGTCCTAAAAACGACCGGAGGGCTGAAACATTCTGGGGAAGGGGCAATTTGACAATTGAGTCAATTCTTTTATGCTCGATCTCGCGTTTACCATGCATGATGATCGTACCCAAATACATCATTTTGTTTTCCAAAATTTGGGCCTTTTTGGGGTTTACTTTGCATCCAATTTGCTGTAGGAGTTCCAGGAGTTCGGCCAGAAGCTCGATGTGCTCTGCCTTGGTGTCTGTCTGCAGTAATAGGTCGTCCGCATACTGCACCAGACATGCGGGGCAAGAAAATGTTGATAATCCATTTGCCAGCTGTCGGTGGAAAATGGAGGGGGAGTTGTGGAATCCTTGTGGCAGGCATGTCCATGTGTACTGCTGACCTTTAAAAGTGAAGGCAAATTTGTATTGGCATGCTTTTGCCAATGGAATGGACCAGAATCCATTACTGATGTCCAAAACCGTAAAATATCGTGAGTTGAGTCCCTGTTTGAGCATCGTCTCGGGATTTGTGGCTACCGTGGGGGCTGCTGCGGGGGTGACTTTGTTGAGTTCCCGGTAATCGCTGGTCAATCGCCATGATCCATTGGGCTTTCTCACTGGCTAAATCGGGGCATTATTAGTAGAGTCTACCGATCTAAGTATGCCCTACTCCAATAAGCTATCGATAACTTTTGAGATTTCTCCCTCTGCCTCTTGGGGAAATCTGTATTGCATTTGGGGTCTCGGGTCAGGTCCTGTGATTTGAACGGAACCAGTCATCCGTCCACAGTCGTGCTTGTGGGTCGTGAATACTGTCCTGTGCTTCTGCAGAACTGCCCTAACCTGCTTGTCTGTGCTAATCGTGGTCGGGTCAAACCAGAAATCGCCGACTGTGCTAATCTTGTTTGCATACTCGCCTACTGTGAGCGTTGCGGGGGCTCTTGCGGATTTTGCCATTTTCCAGACACATTGGTTTACTGGATCAAATGAAAGGTGGTGGGAGTTCATAAAATCAATGCCCAAAATGTGTTCTGCTGTGTGGGGTAGATCGACAAAAACTATGGTGTGTCTTGTCGCAATATTGCCAATTTGAATGGGTACAGGGGCTGTGATGTGTCCCTGCTGTGAGTGGTCTGTGAAGCCGCTGAGGGTGATTGTGGCTGTAGTGGGCCACGTGTCTTTTTGGAACATGGTGCAGGAATTAATTGTGGTGTGGGACCCTCCTGTGTCCCAGAGAAATTCGATGGGTGTCTCCGTACTTTTGCTGCAACTACTGGTCGGCCGGACCTATCCCAAAGGGTGTCGCAGACCCAACTGGAGAAGCCCGAACACCGTCAGTCAGTTCCGTTAATGTCTGGTCTGAACGGGTGCTCACACTATGTATGGGCTCTGTCCTATTCTTATTCAGAGTGCCTGCCTGCTGGGCTCTCTGTAGCTTTCGTGGGGCATTGCATTCTCGTGCAAAGTGACCTAATTGTCCACAGTTGTAACACTCCTGTGGTATCTGTGGGGGGCTGTTCCTGCCTTCGTTCACCCATGCGGGGTTCTGGTGCGTCTTAACTGCGTGGATATCTGCCTCTGCCTGCTGTTCTTCGGGTTTCCTAATTGCGGGTTTGTGTTGGACAGATTGCTCCCAGGAGCGGGACAACCTTTTTAAAACCCACTTCTCATTGTGTGCTTCTTCTGAGGGGTCATAATTGGTACAGGCCTTTTGTCCTGCCTCTGTGGCATGGGAGATAAGGGTGCGGGTCCATTTGGCCATACCGTCTTGGGACAAATGGGCGCGGTCTAAATTGCCGAAAACGGCTGTAAAATTAATCCACAGGCGTCCAGCAAACGCTGTGGGATGTTTGTCTTTATCTGCCTGCACTTATTCAGGCCTTCTACCGGGTCTGCAAGGGTGCCTCTTCCTACATTCTGTGGGTCGGGAAGGGCTGCTACGACTGAAGGGTCTAAACTCAAACTGTGAGCTTCACGTGCTCACACTCATCCAGGCCGTACATGGTCGCCTGCTGCTTTACTCTAGCAAAGAAGTGGTGGGGGTCTGAGGTGGGCAGGAACCGTGTGATCTTTTTCCACGCGTCCCGTAATTGGGTCACGGTTAAGGGGATGGTGTAAAGGAATTCCGCGTCTCCTTCCGATGTGACTGTGCGGTGGGTAGTGACTGGATTCATGGGTGCCTGATCTATCTGCTCTGTGGGGGGTTGGGTGCTTTTCTCCTTTGGGGCTTTTCTTGCGCACATGTTCCCTGAACATACCTATGCACGGTTTCATTTAATTCTTGCCAATCAGGGCCGTCTTCCTCATCTAATTGGGATCCAAAGGTGCTCTGAAACCCATTTTGAACCGAAAGCAAAGATTGCAGTTCCGCAATCTGCTTCCTGCATGATCTAATGAGCTTTGTCTGTGCTCCATGGTAGCAGCATGGAGTGCTCTTAACGCTGCTTTTAAATCACTGCACTGCCTTTGCAATGCCTCTACCTGTTTCTCTGTCTCTTCTCTTACCAGGACTTGCATGTCCTGATAGGCCTTTTCGTACTGGGTTTGGAAGCTGCTCAGATGCGCTAGACAAGACTGGTGTGCCCGCTTGGCATCATCCACCTCTACGTCCTTTGCTGCCAACTTCCTTCTTAATTCTATATTCTTTTTCTCGATCTCGCTAACATCGACCTTGCCCATTCGATATGTCTCCTCTATCTCTTTGCGGAGCATCCGAACGACCTCCTCTGTGCCTCGCAATTGTGCTAAACAGGACACAATTGCCATCGGCTTGCAAGCTTTTCCCAAGCTTTTCTTATGGATCTCTGACAGGTTCTCCCACCAAGTATGTTCTATACTCCCGGGCCCTGTTTCCTTATTATCACAGAATTCACTCCAAAGGGGCCATCCCTTCCCTTTGCGATATTTCCTGATCGCTTCTTCCCAAACGGAACACTGTCCTACTCTGCTGCTGGTCGCTGCGACCACAAATTCTTCAGGGTTCATGAGGCGTTGCATTGCCTGCATTGCCATCTTTCCTCTCTGAATACTCTCTTAAAATTTTGAACAAGGGGTACTAAGGCGGTGCTGTAATTACGGGTACGGCTTTTACTATTTTCCGGAATACAAACTCCCGACAGTTTTTCGCAACAAGAATCTATCAGTTTTACCTTATAGCCCTGTTAGTTACGCAAGCATTAACACACTTCCGAATTATGAGGATTGAGCAGAACTGCTTGAACACTTGTGAATGTTTCTGTTCCCAATTGGATTCTAATTCAAATTTTTGGGTTCTCCCGGAGTGGTTCAGCCACTTCTAAGTCGGGTCCCGTCAGGATGTCACCAGTAATATGTTGCTACCTTTGGTTGGCTCTTAATTCATTGCCCGTTGGGCATTACTGAATTTGCTCTGTTTCTATAACTTTTGCTCTAGAGTCGCCAGGTATCTTTATGATACCGCCACAAGGTTCAAGTTCAAGTGCTGATCAATAACTCAACACACCAATTAGTAAGATTCAAATCAAAACACATTTATTATACACAGTAAATCACTACTCATGCAGAAACTCTACTTTCTAGACTAAACTCAATACTAAAAGGCCTATACTTAGCTTCGGAACTGGCCCACCAGGTCAGGGAACAAATGGCCTTTTGTTCGATCTGAGTTTGCAGGATTCAAAAGCTGGTATGGACTGGTAGCTAGGAGCGCCTATCTCGTAGCATTGACTGGAGACTTACTTGGTTGATGCGGCAGCTTAGGCAGTTCACTCTCAAGGGTTATTCGAGTTGCTGAGTGACCCTGCCAAGAAGACCGATTTGAACTACTTTATAGTCCCCAGGGGCTTCCCGCCCTTCGGGGCGGACCCCGTACCTGGTTCCAAGTGATTGGACTGTGTTCTGATCACTTGGATCGATTTCTCCAATACTGGAGTTGTTCCCTGATTGCTGGGCGGTACCTGTGCGTCCGTTGGCCTTCCTTTGCCTTGGCTACTGCTGGCGTCGAGGAGTCTGGCTTGGCCTTATTCACCTTAAGTGTTTCAATTGTTTCCGGGGATCGCTCATTAATATGCAGATGGCTGCTGGTTTCAGTGCTGTCTGGGCTTTTGCAAGTTCTAATACACAGGATTTCTGCACTTGCTAGTTTTTGTCTGTGTTGGCTGAATTTCCCTGTAGTCTTTGCGGTTCTCCATTTTAAGTCGGGAAGTGGCCAACCCAGGTGGCTACACCTCGGTCAGTAACCTCTCCTAAGTTATACTTCTTCTTAACGTTTCTCCTAATTTTCCTTGTCGTTGAACCCATATCTCTCGAGTGGGCAGCACGGTAGCCTTGTGGATAGCACAATTGCTTCACAGCTCCAGGGTCCCAGGTTCGATTCCGGCTTGGGTCAGTCTGTGCGGAGTCTGCACATCCTCCCCGTGTGTGCATGGGTTTCCTCCGGGTGCTCCGGTTTCCTCCCACAGTCCAAAGATGTGCAGGTTAGGTGGATTGGCCATGATAAATTGCCCTTAGTGTCCAAAATTGCCCTTAGTGTTGGGTGGGGTTACTGGGTTATGGGGATAGGGTGGAGGTGTTGACCTTGGGTAGGGTGCTCTTTCCAAGAGCCGGTGCAGACTCGATGGGTCGAATGGCCTCCTTCTGCACTGTAAATTCTATGATCTTCATGTAACAACCTGCCACGTCGCTGACCATTAATTTTTTTACTTCCCGTTTCATTCCTTTTAGTATTACTGGTCCTATTCACTGAGCTCCCCTCAGTCACTGTACCTTGTACTGTCGCCCTTTTTGATTTTTGACTATGGCTTCTCTGCCTTACACTTTCCCCCTTACTGCCTTTTGTTTCTGTCCCTGTTTTACTACCTTCCAACTTCCTGCATTGGTTCCCATCCCCCTGCCACATTAGTTTAAACCCTCCCCAACAGCTCTAGCAAACCCCCCCCCCCCCAGGACATCGGTTCCAGTCCTGCCCAGGTGCAGACCGTCCGGTTTGTACTGGTCCTATCTCCCCCAGAACCGGTTCCAATGCCCCAGGAATTTGAATCCCTCCCTCTTGCACCATCTCTCGAGCCACGCATTCATCCTATCTATCCTGACAGTCCTACTCTGACTAGCTCGTGGCACTGGTAGCAATCCTGACATTACTACCTTTGAGGTCCTACTTATTAGTTTAACTCCTAACGCCCTGAATTCAGCTTGTCGGACCTCGTCCCATTTTCTACCTATATCATTGGGGCCTATGTGCACCACGACAGCTGGCTGTTCACCCTCCCCTCCCCAGAATGTCCTGCAGCCGCTCCGAGACATCCTTGACCCTTGCACCAGGGAGGCAACATACCATCCTAGAGTCTCGATTGCGTACGCAGAACCGCCTGTCTATTCCCCTTACGATTGAGTCCCCTATCACTATAGCCCTGCCATTCGTCTTCCTGTCCAGCTGCACAGCAGAGCCAGCCACGGTGCCATGAACCTGGCTGCTGCTGCCTTCCCCTGGTGAGCCATCTCCCTCAACAGTATCCAAAGCGGTATATCTGTTTTGCAGGGAGATGGCCGCAGGGGACACCTGCACTGCCTTCCTACTCTTGCTCTGTCTTTTGGTCACCAATTTTCTATCTTCCTCAGTAACTTTTACCTGCGGTGTGACCAACTCGCTAAACGTGCTATCCACGACGTCCTCAGCATCGTGGATGCTCCAAAGTGAGTCCATCTGCAGCTCCAGAGCCATCAAACTGTCTAACAGGAGCTGCAACTGGACACACTTCTTGCACGTGAAGGAGCCAGGGACAGTGGATGTGTCCCTGAGCTCCCACATCGCACACGAGGAGCGTGACACGGGCCTGAGATCTCCTGCCATGTCTTAAACCTTAGGTTAACTTATACAACTACAATTCCAAAAAACGAAAGAAAAAAATAAATAGGCGATGAACAGAAAAACTCTTTTACCAGTCACTGACCAGGGATTAAAAAGCACCTCCTACCCCCAAGCTTCGAATTCCCACCTAGATTCAAATTCCCAAACTCACTCTTTGCTGTCTCACTCTGGCTGTGTCCTCTCTGGCTCACTGGGAGAACTCACTCTATTAGAAGAGCTCGCTCTATGAGAATCATCGAGTTTTAAAGCATGGAAAAAGGCCTCTCGGCCCATTGCGTCCAAGCAGACTATCACGCACTTAACTATTCAAATACTTATTTCCAGCACAGTAGCCTTGTATGTTGAGGTATTTCAAGTGCTAAATTCAAGAGCTCCATTGGTAGAATGGACTGGTCTCTTTCCAATAACTATATAATGGTCTGTAACTGATTAGATTTTACTTCAGTCGGGTTTCTGTTAAAGTACATCATTGTCAGGTGTGCTTCCACTTGTCATTGTGTGCTGAATAATTGCCCAGGCCCTGAAATCCCAGTGGGGGTATCAATGTGTCATTTAAGATGTTTAAATTGCAATAGTTAACTCGTGTCCTTTGAAAACAATTAGCTGATTCTGCCTCCCATATCCCTCGTGTCCAGTGTTATTGAAAACATGGAGGACATTGAACACGTAACAGATTTGATTGCTGAATGTAATCAATCACTGACTGACCCTGAGCTTCCACAAAACCAGCCTCCAGTAAAGGCAGCAACATTTTGCAGTTTTAATGTAGCTCGCTCCTGTCCCTGACATTCCTGTCTGCTCCCACCTAAAGCTGCCTCCTTATTCGAGCGGGAAATAGTATTGGAACCGACTCACTATATGGGAATTCCCAAGACTGCAGGATTTGGGACAGGAGAGGTTACTGACCGAGGTGTAGCCCTGCCTTCTCAACCTCGCCCCTGGCCTGAGGTGTGTCGATCCTCAGGTTAAATCATCACCAGTCAGCTCTCCCCCTCAAAAGGGGAAAGTAGCCTATGGTCATCTGGGACTATAGCAACTTTACTTGAATCTTCAGTTCACTCACCTGTGTGTAGACTTCAACACAAGGTCAATCCAGTTTTTCAGGGGGAGGAATAGGCCAAACTGCTAACTACCTGGACATACTCTGTCTCCTTTTCTCCTAAGAAGATAGTTTGTTTCCTACACATTTTGAAGAGCTTGCAGTACATAAGTACAAGGAACAGTACGGCACAGGAACAGGCTCTTTGGCCCTCTAAGCCTGCGCCGACTAGGCCGCCCATCTAACCTGTAACATTCGACACTTCCAGCATCCATATCCCTCTATTCCCACCCAGACGTAGCAGTAGACCGCATTTGATCAAGAAGATTGAGGATCGCTGATTGGGCGACGTTTAATCTTGGACCACTGTAACTTGAAATCATAATATTTGTACTTAATTAATTGAACAAAAAGTTTGGACAATCCCAGACGCAGTCACCGGAGTGGATTAAAATGCATTTCGATATCAAACTGTTAATATGCAGCTGTGATTAAAACTGGATTTTTAAAAAATTCATTGCTGGCCAACATTTATTGTCCAGCCCTCATTGCCCCGGAATTAAGTAGCTTTCTGGGCCAGATAAGAAGGCATTTCAGAGTCAACCACATTCCTGTGAATCTGAGCACACAAGGATGTCAGATTTCCTTTCCTTAAGGAGCACTAAGTGAACCAGATGGTTTTTCTCCATGGTTTCATGGTCATTGTTAGACCTTTTTTTAAAATTTAGAGTACCCAATTTTTTTTCCAATTAAGGGGCAATTTCGAACACAGAACATAGAAAATACAGCACAGAACAGGCCCTTCGGCCCACGATGTTGTGCCGAACCTTTGTCCTAGATTAATCATAGATTATCATTGAATTTACAGTGCAGAAGGAGGCCATTCGGCCCTTTGAGTCTGCACCGGCTCCTGGAAAGAGCACCCTACCCAAACTCAACACCTCCACCCAACACCAAGGGCAATTTTGGACATTAAGGGCAATTTATCATTGGCCAATTCACCTAACCTGCACATCTTTGGACTGTGGGAGGAAACCGCAGCACCCGGAGGAAACCCACGCAGACACGGGGAGGACGTGCAGACTCCGCACAGACAGTGACCCAAGCCGGAATCGAACCTGGGACCCTGGAGCTGTGAAGCATTGTGCTATCCACAATGCTACCGTGCTGCCCTTAAGAACAAATAAATCTACACTATATCATTTTACCGTAATCCATGTACCTATCCAATAGCTGCTTGAAGGTCCCTAATGTTTCCGACTCAACTACTTCCACAGGCAGTGCATTCCATGCCCCCACTACTCTCTGGGTAAAGAACCTACCTCTGATATCCCTCCTATATCTTCCACCTTTCACCTTAAATTTATGTCCCCTTGTAATGGTTTGTTCCACCCGGGGAAAAAGTCTCTGACTGTCTACTCTATCTATTCCCCTGATCATCTTATAAACCTCTATCAAGTCACCCCTCATCCTTCTCCGTTCTAATGAGAAAAGGCCTAGCACCCTCAACCTTTCCTCGTAAGACCTACTCTCCATTCCAGGCAACATCCTGGTAAATCTTCTTTGCACCTTTTCCAAAGCTTCCACATCCTTCCTAAAATGAGGCGACCAGAACTGTACACAGTACTCCAAATGTGGCCTTACCAAAGTTTTGTACAGCTGTATCATCACCTCACGGCTCTTAAATTCAATCCCTCTGTTAATGAACGCGAGCACACCATAGGCCTTCTTCACAGCTCTATCCACTTGAGTGGCAACTTTCAAAGATGTATGAACATAGACCCCAAGATCTCTCTGCTCCTCCACATTGCCAAGAACTCTACCGTTAACCCTGTATTCCGCATTCATATTTGTCCTTCCAAAATGGACAACCTCACACTTTTCAGGGTTAAACTCCATCTGCCACTTCTCAGCCCAGCTCTGCATCCTATCTATGTCTCTTTGCAGCCGACAACAGCCCTCCTCACTATCCACAACTCCACCAATCTTCGTATCGTCTGCAAATTTACTGACCCACCCTTCAACTCCCTCATCCAAGTCATTAATGAAAATCACAAACAGCAGAGGACCCAGAACTGATCCCTGCGGTACGCCACTGGTAACTGGGATCCAGGCTGAATATTTACCATCCACCACCACTCTCTGACTTCTATCGGTTAGCCAGTTCGTTATCCAACTGGCCAAATTTCCCACTATCCCATGCCTCCTTACTTTCTGCATAAGCCTACCATGGGGAACCTTATCAAATGCCTTACTAAAATCCATGTACACTACATCCACTGCTTTACCTTCATCCACATGCTTGGTCACCTCCTCAAAGAATTCAATCAGACTTGTAAGGCAAGACCTACCCCTCACAAATCCGTGCTGACTATCCCTAATCAAGCAGTGTCTTTCCAGATGCTCAGAAATCCTATCCTTAAGTACCCTTTCCATTACTTTGCCTACCACCGAAGTAAGACTAACTGGCCTGTAATTCCCAGGGTTATCCCTAGTCCCTTTTTTGAACAGGGGCACGACATTCACCACTCTCCAATCCCCTGGTACCACCCCTGTTGACAGTGAGGACGAAAAGATCATTGCCAACGGCTCTGCAATTTCATCTCTTGCTTCCCATAGAATCCTTGGATATATCCCGTCAGGCCCGGGGGACTTGTCTATCCTCAAGTTTTTCAAAATGCCCAACACATCTTCCTTCCTAACAAGTATTTCCTCGAGCTTACCAATCTGTTTCACACTGTCCTCTCCAACAATATCGCCCCTCTCATTTGTAAATACAGAAGAAAAGTACTCGTTCAAGACCTCTCCTATCTCTTCAGACTCAATACACAATCTCCCGCTACTGTCCTTGATCGGACCTACCCTCGCTCTAGTCATTCTCATATTTCTCACATATGTGTAAAAGGCCTTGGGGTTTTCCTTGATCCTACCTGCCAAAGATTGTTCATGCCCTCTCTTAGCTCTCCTAATCCCTTTCTTCAGTTCCCTCCTGGCTATCTTGTATCCTTCCAATGCCCTGTCTGAATCTTGTTTCCTCAGCCTTACATAAGTCTCCTTTTTCCTCTTAACAAGACATTCAACCTCTCTTATCAACCATGGTTCCCTCACTCGACCATCTCTTCCCTGCCTGCCTCCCTTCCCTGGTTATTAGCGTGGCCAATCCACCTAACCTGGACATCTTTGGTTGTGGGTAAGGGGCATTTTGATAAATACATGAATAGGATGGGAATAGACGGATACGGACCCCGGAAGTGCATAAGATTTTAGTTTAGTGGGGCAGCATGGTCGGCGCAGGCCGAAGGGCCTGTTCCTGTGCTGTACCTTTGTTCTTTGTTCTTTGTGGGGCCGAAACCCACGCAAACACGGGGAGAATGTGCAAACTCCACACGGACAGCGACCCAGGGCCGGGATTCGAGCCCAGGTCCTCAGCGCCGTTGGCAGCACCGTAGCACAGTGGTTAGCACAGTTGCTTCACAGCTCCAGGGTCCCAGGTCCAATTCCCGGCTTGGGCCACTGTCTGTGCGGAGTCTGCGCGTCCTCCCCGTGTGTGCGTGGGTTTCCTCCGGGTGCTCCGGTTTCGGATGGGAGTGTGGGCTTGGGTAGGGTGTTCTTTCCAAGAGCTGGTGCAGACTTGATGGGCCGAATGGCACTGTAAATTCTATGAACCATTGAGCCACCTGCCGCCCCCATTGCATTTGATGCAAGACTTTTTATTGAATGCAAATTTCACCATCAGCCCTGGTGGGATTTGAACACAGGTCCCCAGAGCGTTACCCTGGCCACTGCCATTACTTCCCCCTAAAGAAACTGCACTGAGCTAGTGTTGAAGTCTACACAAATTTCCTTTTGTCAATACTGAATTTCTGTACATCTTAGACTTAAATGTTTTGGGCGATCACATTCGAACCCTGATGTTTTGCTGGATCAGATCCTTTCCTTGATTCACTGTGATGTAGCAAACCCTTCGAAATAGACAGAGCCGCTGAGTGTTGCAACATTTCAGCTTTTATTCCTGAATTGCCACACCCTCAGTAATTTGCTGTGATGATAATATATTTTACGATAAGGAGCCCAAATGGTGAAACCCAGTCTTCAAAGGTGTGTCCATGTGTCAGAGTGGAAATGTCACCACTATTACATTTTTACACCATACTTGAATATATAACAAACACTCCAATCCCTGTGAACAATGCTGTCTTTTGAAATCATCCTCCCACACGCATTCAGAAAAGTATCACAGGACAAAAGCAAGTGTTGTTGAGTAGCGCATAAATTATGCAAATTTCACACAGGCCACATTCTCGTCATTCGTGGGTGAAGAGGAAAAATATTCTTGGTTCTGCTGCTCCCTGTCATTTTAACTACTGAAATCGACAAACATTACCTGCAGTTTTCCCTCAGAGAATAGTCCATGGGAAGCACGGTAGCATTGTGGATAGCACAATTGCTTCACAGCTCCAGGGTCCCAGGTTCGATTCTGGCTTGGGTCACTGTCTGTGCAGAGTCTGCACATCCTCCCCGTGTGTGTGTGGGTTTCCTCTGGGTGCTCCGGTTTCCTCCCACAGTCCAAAGATGTGCAGGTTAGGTGGATTGGCCATGCTAAATTGCCCTTAGTGTCCAAAATTACCCTTAGTGTTGGTGGGGTTACTGGGTTATGGGGATAGGGTGGAGGTATCAAAGCGTGTCTTTTTGGGAATGGAGTTTGAAAACATTCATGTGTCAATCATCTGGCGGGGATTGTGAACAGAAATACATTGTCGATCGGTTGAGTGGCATCAGCCATTTGGTTTCCGAGTGGGGGGTGTTGAACTTTGAAAACTGTATAATTTGTGAAGCAAAGGGGGGAATAAAGGAGTGTTGTATCATGATCAAACTATTCACGTTTAAAAAATGTTTTTCCTTGACGTTAAAAACTAATCATCAGCCCTGAGCTTCTGTTCCCCCACATAAACGTTACAATCCTCTGAGCAAGGGTTCCACTCTGAAATCTTCCCATCCAGTCGCGACATTAAATGGATCGTAATACCAATCACTAACCGGCTGTGAAAGTTACAGAGGGACTAACATTTTATCCGTGTCCATCTGTTCCCAGCTCCAGTGACCTTCGACCCTAATACAGTCCATCCTAAGCTGCTCCTGTCTGAAGACCTGAGCACCGTGAGAGAGAGAGAGACACGACAGCAGCTCCTCGACAATCCGGAGAGATTTGTTCGCCACGCCTGTGTCCTGGGCTCAGAGGGATTCACATCAGGGAAACATTCCTGGGAGGTGGAGGTGGGAAACAGGACTGAGTGGATTGTGGGCGTGGCCAAGGAATCCATCAATAGGAAGGCGATTTTCACCCTGAATCCAGGTAACGGATTCTGGACAGTGAGACTGAAAGAAGAGAAAACTGTCTTGACTCGAGCCAAATCCTTAAAACACTCCGAGCTGAGGGTGAAGCCGAGAAAGATTCGAGTCTGTCTGGATTATGAGGGAGGGAAGGTTTCCTTTTATAACTCGGATAACAAATCCCATATCTACACTTTCACTGGAACATTCACTGAGAAACTCTATCCTTATTTCTGTTTATCTGTTACGAATGGGGATAAAAACACAGATCCACTGAAGATTTGTCCCCGGACAGTAACAATCCAGGGGGATGAGGGTTTTATCCCTTTATCCAAACAAAACAGTTTCTAAAAACCCAATAGCACCGGTAATCACAATGAATCTCCACAGTCTTGGCAAATCCCAATAACACCAATAATCACTGAAAAATACCCATTGAGTCTGGGAAAATACTAGCCAAAAGCACAAACATAATTGAGTATTCCCAATGCTGTTGCCCACTGGCAGGAGGGTTTGAGTGTTAAATCCTGTGCATAGAACATAGAACATACAGTGCAGAAGGAGGCCATTCGGCCCATCGAGTCTGCACCGACCCACTCAAGCCCTCACTTCCACGCTATCCCCATAACCCAATAACCCCTCCTCACCTTTTTGGACACTAAGGGCAATTTATCATGGCCAATCCACCTAACCTGCACGTCTTTGGACTGTGGGAGGAAACAGGAGCACCCAGAGGAAACCCACGCACACACAGGGAGAACGTGCAGACACCGTACAGACCGTGTCCCAGCGGGGAATCGTACCTGGGACCCCGGCGCTCTGAAGCCCACAGTGCTTGCCACTGTGCTACCCTGCTGCCCTGTAGGAAAATAAAGATCTGCGTTAACACTTTTTCATAATCAGAGTGTGGGAAAGGACAGGGAACATAAATTCTGAGACTGGCAGTCATGTGACATTGAGGATTTATAAATAGAGGACAGGAACCTGGGGGGAGAGCTGCAGCGAATCCTCCACAAAAGGAGCCTTGGTTGGTGTATTTCCCAGGATAGAGACCATCATCGTGATCACTGTGTCCTGTTAGGTTAGTCTGCCTTAAGGAAGGGATGTTGTACAATGCCCCCTTACTGCTGTGACATGTTGCTGCTTTACTGACATCTTTCTGCTCTGCCTCAAATAAAGCTTTGCTTCTATTAAACAAAACATGAACGTCTCTGATTCAATTGGACTGAGCGAATTATCTGTGTACAAGAGCCGGCGAAAAGTCATTAAGCTGAACGTGAACCTTCCCTCTCGCTCCACAGATGCTGCCTGACCTGCTGAGTGTTTCCAGTACGTTCGCATTTTTACAAGTGATTTGCTTTTGTGAATGGAAGGCTGTGACTAGCGGCATTCCACAGGGCCTTTGTTGTTCATGGTGTATGTTAATGATTTGGAAGAAAATGTAGCTGGTCTGATTGGTAAGTTCGTAGACGACACAAAAATTGGTGGAGTTGCGGATAGTGAAGAGGATTGTCAGAGGATGCTGCAGGATATAAACTGGTCTTGGGCGGTGTAGCACACAATGACTTACGAGAGAGACGAGAAGTGATGACGTCGATTGAGGCTTTATTAAGCGAGACTTGTCCCCAGCAGTTCAGCAACAGAATAAAGCGGCGGGGAGAAGCTCGAATTCTTATACTCCGCCTTCAGGGCGGAGCCAGGAGTCAACAGCCAACCAGGACCCGGGATCTGTCAGCCAATAGCATCACGGCTTCACAGTCCCACATGACCCCTAATACATACCACCACAGGCGGAGAAATGGCAAATGGAGTTTAATCCGGACAAGTGTGAGGTAATGCCCTTTGGAAGGTCCAATACATGTAGGAATTACACAATAAATGGTAGAACTCTTGCGAACACTGACAGGCAGAGAGATCTGGGCGTGCATGCCCACCGATCACTGAAAGTGGCAACGCATGTGGATAAGGTGGTCAAGAAGGCATACAGCATGCTGGCCTTCATCGGTCGGGGCATTGAATATAAAAATTGGCAAATCATGTTGCAGCTGTACATGACTTTAGTTAGGCCACAATTGGAATATTGTGTACAATTCTGGTCGCCACACTACCAGAAGGATGTGGATGCTTTGGAGAGGGTACAGAAGCGGTTTACTAGGATGTTGCCTGGTATGGAGGGCATTAGCTATGAGGAGAGGTTAGATAAACTCGGTCTGTTCTCACTGGAATGACGAAGGTTGAGAGGCGACCTGATAAGAGGTCTACAAGATTATGAGTGACATGGACAGAGTGGGTAGTCAGATGCTCTTTCCTAGGGTAGGAGTGTTAAGTACTAGGGAACATAAAGGGTCGGATTCTCCGACACCCCACCGGGTCGGAGAATCGCCGGGGGGGTGGCATGAATCCCGCCCCCGCCGGCTGCCGAATTCTCTGGTGCCGGAGATTTGGCGGGGGTGGGAATTACGCCACGCCGGTCGGCGGGCTCCCCCCGGCGATTCTCCGGCCCGCAATGGGTCGAAGTCCCACCCGTTCTATGCAGGTCCCGCCGGCGTAAATTGGAGTTGGTCCCTTACCGGCGGGACCTGGCGGCGCGGGCGGGCTCCGGGATCCTCGGGGGGGCGCAGGGTGATCTGGCCCCGGGGGGTGACCCCACAGTGGCCTGGACCCCGATCGGGGCCCATCGATCCGCAGGTGGGCCTGTGCTGTGGGGGCACTCTATTCCTACGCGCAGCCGTGTAAGCCTCCGCGATGGCAGGCGCGAAGGTGAACCCCCCCCCCCTGCGCATGCGCGGGGATAACGTCAGCAGCCGCTGATGCTCCCGCGCATGCGCGGACCCGCGCCGGCTGGCGGAGTCCCTTCGGCCCCGGCTGCCGCGGCGCCAAAGGCCTTCCATGCCGGCCGGGGGGCACCAACTACTCCAGGGCAGGCCTAGCCCCTGAAGGTGCGGAGGATTCCGCACCTTTGGGGCGGCCCGACACCGGAGTGGTTCCCGCCCCGCCGATTCCCGGAGAATCCCGCCCAAAGTGTATGGGGAAAGGTTTAGAACAGATGTGCGAGGTAGGTTTTTTACACAGAGGGTGGTGCCTGGGGAGGTGGTGGGAGCAGGTACGACAGGGGCATTTAAGGGGCATTTAGACAAATATATGAATAGGGTGGGAATGGAAGGATACGGACTCCGTAAGTGCAGACGGTTTTAGTTTAGACAGGTAGCCTTGTGGATAGCACAATTGCTTCACAGCTCCAGGATCCCAGGTTCGATTCCGGCTTGGGTCACTGTCTGTGCGGAGTCTGCACATCCTCCCCGTGTGTGCGTGGGTTTCCTCCGGGTGCTCCGGTTTCCTCCCACGGTCCAAAGATGTGCAGGTTAGGTGGATTGGCCATAATAAATTGCCCTTAGTGTCCAAAATTGCCCTTAGTGTTGGGTGGGGTTACTGGGTTATGGGGATAGGGTGGCGGTGTTGACCTTGGGTAGGGTGCTCTTTCCAAGAGCCGGTGCAGACTCAATGGGCCGAATGGCCTCCTTCTGCACTGTAAATTCTATGAGGTACCATGGGCGGCGCAGGCTTGGAGGGCCGAAGGGCCTGTTCCTGGGCTGTTTTGTTCTTTGTTCTTTGTACACAGATTCTCCAGTGGCTATTCCTCTTCAGTTCTTATTATGCGCTCCCCATTTAAATTTATCCTTTCACATGACCCAAGTGGAAGACTTTGTGCTTGCTCATGGTAAGCTCTGCGCCGTAGTTTTATCCTTTTGCTTAATTTATCTCTCTCCCTTCGAAGCTTCTTGTTTCCATCTGCACTCCTTACTGCGCCTCCCAATTTAGTGCCATCGGAAAACCGGGATGTAGAGTTCTGTATTGTTTCGGCTCAATCATTGATACATAGGGTGAAAAGCTGAGGTCCCAGAATGGACCAGTTACATTACATTGAGAAAAGAAGACTCGACGGGAGTTTCTGGCCATTCCCGCCACCAGGGCTTCTGGTCCTACCGAAGTCGACCCCCCCCCCCCCGCCCCCCCACCCCACCCAGCGATGCATTCCCCGGCAGCGATGAGGAGGAGCCTTGCAGTTACTGCAGTACGGAAAGATGATATCTTGGAGGGGCATCAAATGAAGCTTTGTGGGTAGAGCTTAGGACTGCCACATTACTCGGTGTTTATTATAGACCCCCAGATAGTCAGCGGGAAATTGAGCAATTATGTGTGCAATTCGCGGAAGGGCTTAAAAATAATAAGAGGGGAATTATCTTAGGTGATTTCAACTTCCCCAAAATTAATTGGGTTAGTCTTCGTGTTAAGGGCTTAGATGGAGTAGAGTTCTTAAAACGTATACAGGAGAACCTTTTAGCTCAATGTATAGAGGGTCGAACAAGGGAAGGTGCAGTGCTGGACCTAATTCTGGGGAATGAAGCCGGGCATGTGTGTTGGTGGGGGAGCATTTTGGTGATAGCGACCAATAGCGACCAATAGCGATGGTACAATTTAAATTTGTTATGGACAAAGAAATAGACAAGTTGCAAAAAAAGGTTTTGGATCGGGGGGGAAGGCAAAGCTTTTGCATAGGATACAAAGTAATGGCCAAGATTTTGAGCAACTCTTTTGTATCTCTCTTCAAAATGCGGCCCAGGAATTGTAGAAAATCAAGATGTAACAGAGATGGAGGAATTTCAAACAATCATCATCGCCAGAGAAAAATGATTGGGGAAACTAATTGTGCTAAAAGCTAACAGGCCTCCTGACCTGGTGGTCTGCATCCTAGGTGCAAAGTTGCTGGGTTGCATGGAGATGATAACAGAACTTTTTTTTTTGTTTGTTTTTTTGGGGAGGTTTTTTTTATTAAGGTAAATCATCCAGCAAAAATTCTGACAGGAAGTGGGCACATACAGCCATCTGCCCTTTGACAAGAGATGTTAATTTCCATTAAAAACTAGTTTTACATGATTGCAAAAAAATGACAAATTTAAAATTAAAATATTTGCCACATTAGATTTCCAGGCTCCACATTTTAATTATTTTTTTCACCAAAATATTTTACCTGGTTACAAAACTAACCCACAAAACCACTGGAATGATTTGACACAAACAACTTTCTCCTTACTCTCCCCCACGTGCAATAGCCTAACACCACAAATACCTGGGGAATTAAAATCAGACCTTTTGAAGTATGACACAAGACAAACATCGACAGAAGTCAATAACTACCACCATTTACTTATCCCACATATCGCACTAACTACGACAATCACAATTTTGAAACAATGATTCTTTAGGGTTTGCGTACCCCCAAATAATCTTGGGATGTGGGTGTTTTCACAATTAAATTCATGCTAAAAGAACCTTGTATTTATAAAATAGTTGCTAAAAATATTCCTCTCTGTTAACAACACAGTATGGAGGTATGGATGTCATTGATGGAGATGGTGGGCAGATGCATTTATTCTGACTTGTCTCCTTTTTCTTCACAGCTTTCAGTAGGCTGTGCCTCATCGTTTTTGGCTTCTCCATTCTCAGAGGGAGTTTCTTCCTTTGCATCCTCTTGGTTCTGCTCTTCTTTGCCTGTTGCTCCTTTTTTTTCCTTTTGCTGCCGCTTTCTTGTCCTCCTCCTTGTCGTTGGCAGCCTTATTTTGTTTTGGCTGGCGCCTTCTTTTGTTTTGGCTCTGCTTTTGGAAGCGAGGGTTTCGCTGACAATCTGGGTGATCTCCTTTCTGGCTCCTCTCTTTGCTCCCCAATAAACTTTCTCTTGAATTCCACGGTCCTCGATCGATCAAAACAATGAAGGGGAGGGTAATGAAATAACAGAAAGGCGGGAGGGGGAACGGCCCCGAGGAGTGGGTTAATATATCTTAAAAAGCTACGGGGTGTTTTTTCCCCCCCCCTTATCCTTGCCCCCTCTTTAACACACACGGGTACCGCCAATGGCCACTCGCAGCCGAGATGATAACAGCGACCTCACAACCTGAAACGGTTTACTTCAGTGTCCTTCAGCAGCTCATACATGCTGAGCATGTGGCTGCGACGGGGAGAACTCCTGCGCGACTGACACGTCACGTCCTGCATGCAGGTCATCACAATAGACACATGAACACGCAATCTACGCAAGGGGTTTGAAAGAGGTGGGTTGCAGAGATAGTGGATGCAATGGTTGCAATCTTCCAAAATTCCATAGATTCTGGGCAGGTCCCGGCAAATTGGGAAACTAAATCGAACGCCCAAAACAGCTTTGTGAAAGGGGAATCGTGTTTGACGTGGTTATTTGAGTTCTGCAAGTACATGACAAGCAGGGTGGATAAAGGGAAGCTGTAGATGTGGTGTATTTGGACTTCCAAAGGGCATTTGATAAGGTGTGACATGAAAGGTTACTACACAAGACATGGGGCAGGATACTCCAGTGATTCTCAGCAGTGGAAGGCGGCGCACTGTTCGCTGGTGGTGGTGTTCTCTGCTCCCGCCACTCTCAATGGGAATTCCCATTTCCCACAGGCGGGGGTGCGCTGCCGATGGGACCAGAGCATCCCGCCGTCAGCGAATGGCCGGGAAATTCCGTCCAAGAGCTTAGGGAGTTGGGGATGATTTATCAGTAGCTGCGTTTATTGATGCCGCGGCACTTCCACGAGGTGGAGCTCTTCCCGCATAAGGGCAGATGCGATGCTAGCGTCAATCTGTGAAAGAGAGATACGTTTGGAAATTCAGGTCTGCTTCCCGTGATTCTAACACACTTTTGTTTGCAAGCCGCTGTCTTATAATTGCCTCCTTTACAACAAATCAGTTACTCAAAATAAAACAGCAACTACTCAAAAAAACCCACATTTTATCGGTCAGGTTTTTGTGAAGGTCAATATAATGATTGTGAACGTACCTTTAGTGGAAGAACTCAAATATGTGTTTCCTTAGTAACCGTGCATTCGATGAATATATCTGCCTTCAGCATTTTCAATTTAAAACAAACTATCACTAATGTGGGACTGGAGACCCTTAACCTGAGATTAGACATTACATTCACCACTGAGCTGGCTGGGCTGTATAGGAATTCTGCCCACAGGATTCCAACAGCAGACACATTCTCGGCAGAATGAGGCCATTCAATCCCTTGAGCCCGTTCCACCATTCGATCAAATCATGGTCGATCTGGCTGTGTTGCGAACTCCATTTTCCTGTCTGCTCCCCATTAATCTTCACTCCCTTCTTAATCGAAAACCTGTCTCACTGTTCCTCGAATAAATTCAATGACCCAGCCTCCACGGCTTTCTGAGGTAAGAGAGTTCCACACACTAATGACCCTCTGAAACAAAAATATTCTCCTCATCTCCGTCTAAATGGCATGTCATTTATTCTTAAACTGTGTCCCCTGTTTCTAGTTTCTCCCTCCGTCCCTTCCCACAAGCGGTACCCGGGGCCCAAGCCCTGGATGTCCAGGGCCATGTATGCATTGGGTTCTCAGGCTGGGAGGGTGGTTGAGGCCTGTTGAGGTGGGTGTCAGTCGAGAAGCCGGAGTTGAGAGGGGTTGAGAAGAGACCCCTCAGAAGTCGGGGCTTTTGGGGAAGGCACCCGATGTTAAACAGAGGCTGGCGATTGAGCTGACCCCTCCCCTTCCCGCCCGAGGCCTGGACAAGGTTATTTTACGGGCTCCCATCTTGCCATTGAACTCCCTCCGCCAGCCTGAAAACCGAGGCTGGGCGGAAAGCAGTCCTTACGTGCTTAAGGCCCTCAATTGGTGCCTCACCCGTCAAAGGGTAAAATCGCAGAGTGGTTGGGACGGGAAGGCAAGAGCCTGTCAGGGAGGCCAACCAACAAACTTTACGTTTAACCCCCCCCCAGCCCTCTCCAAGCCCCATCTACAATCCTGCTAGGGGGGGGAAGGTAAAGTTCTGCCCATAACAATCGGCCAAATAAATGGGTAGAAAATTGGTAGATGTAATGCAATGTTGTAAAATACGAAGTTGTCCAGTTTGGCAGGAAAAATAGAAAAGCAATACGTTATTTAGATAAAGACAAACTGCAGGATTCTGTAGTACAAAGGTGTCTGGATGTCCTCGTACATGAATCACAAAAGGTTTACTATGCAGGTCCAATAAAGTAGTCACCAGATAGCCTCCACAATCCGGTTAACCATGATCAGTCGCTTGTCTGGTTGAGGGGGCAGCACGGTAGCACAAGTGGATAGCACTGTGGCTTCACAGCGCCAGGGTCCCAGGTTCGATTCCCCGCTGGGTCACTGTCTGTGCGGAGTCTGCATATTCTCCCCGTGTCTGCGTGGGTTTCCTCCGGGCGCTCCGGTTTCCTCCCACAGTCCAAAGACGTGCAGGTTAGGTGGATTGGCCATGCTAAATTACCCTTAGTGTCCAAAAAAAAAGATTAGGATGGGTTATTGGGTTACGGGGACAGGGTGGAAGTTGTGACAGTTGAGGAGTATTTATCTAAGATCTGCCTGAGTAGTCAAGGTTGTAAGCTACTAGACAAGGTCTTGTGAATATCTAAAGTAAGACTCGCTATATGGGAGATCTAATTATAGTATACACAATGTGCCTTGCGTTCACTACCTTCAGTGTACAGGAGAGACCGTGCCTTAGATGACTATCTTATCCTTAACGTGACTAAATATTTCTAATTCCTGAGAGCTAGGCATGGGCACGTGACCCTCCAGATAGCCTCAGAGGGTGAGAATATGAGTTAAATGTCACTCTTATTTACTGAAATAGACAAGGATCTGTATGGTAAAATATATACACAATTTATTTAAAGAAAAAAGGGTAATACAAGTGTTTTGATAAATGATACAGTTTGACAGATACAGGATACGTGATGAGTTAGCCTCTGATCTTCTTAACTACATAATTGATTAAACTACAAACATTTCATACTCACAACGACTAGTAGTTCTCGGAGCTCGATACTCAATCAAGAGCAGAGCTCAACGAGTCGAGATAGCAGTTGAAACACCCAGTAATATCCTGAACAGCTCTCCAAGCGAAACTCCAACATTCGCAGCTTTTGCTATTGTTTTTACACTCAGGGAGAGCTCGGGAGTTCGAGGGGAGCTTTAGCATAGCCCCTTCTATTGAAAAACAAGTGAACTCCACACAGTTATTTCGAGACAAAGAACCGTCTCTCTCTTGGTTGGCAAGGCCTGAATTTCAGGGAGGCCTATCAGGGCACCTGTTTCTAAAGATACGAGGTTGATACCTCCGGTAGCTATCTCCAGAAAAACACCAGCCTCCCTTCTTGGCAGGGTCCCTTGCCAAGCAGTAGCCTCCCTTAGTGGCAAGGCCACTGGACAAGCAATAACCTCCCTTAGTGGCAAGGACACCAGACTTAATGCGTTCACTGCATCTGGACTCTTCCAAAGATAATACATATTAAAAAAAACATTATTGCGCTAAGTAAAGGTTTACATTGATAATTGTCTCATCAATCATCACTTTTTAATATAGAGTTAAATACATGATTTAATATAGCATCAACTCTGATCAGATTTTAATATCAAGTGAATATATGATTTAATATAAAATCAGTTCTGATCAGCCTTTAATACAGGTGGATACCGCCACAAAGTGAGGACTTAAGTGGGTTGGTGCAGACTCGATGGGCTGAATGGCCTCCTTCTGCACTGTATGTTCTATAACCGTAGGCTGCTTTCTTTCCCCTTTGAGAGGGGGAGCTGATTGGTGGTGATTTAACCTGAGGATCACCACACCTCAGACAGGGGGCAAAGTTGAGAAGGCAAATGGAATATTAATCATCATTGCACGAGGGGTGAAGAATTGAAAGAATCCCTACAGTGCAGAAGGAGGCCATTCGGCCCATTGCGTCTGCACCGACCCTCCGAAAGTGCAACCCACCTAGGCCCACTCCCCCACCCTATCCCCGTAACCCCATCTAACCTGCACATCCCTGGACACTAAGGGGCAATTTTATCCTGGCCAATCCACCTAGCCTGCACATCTTTGGACTGTGGGAGGAAACCCATGCAGACACGGGGAGAAAGTGCGAACCCCACACAGTCACCCGAGGCCGGGTTTGAACCCGGGTCCCATGTACTGTGAGGCAGCAGTGCTAACCACTGTGTTACCATGCTGTGTGGAAAAGTAGGGAAGTTTTACCACAACTGTACAAGAACTGGTGAGGCTGCACCAGGAGTATTGCGTACATTCTGGTTCCCTCACTTATGAAAATACAATGGAAGCCGTTCAGACGAGGTTGGATGTTCAGGTGAAGGGGCTGGCTTGTGAGAAACGTTTTGGCCACTGCGCCTTGGTGTCTAGAAGACTAAGAGTTTATTGAAACATGTCAGGTTCTGAGGATGTTTGACAGAGTAGACACTGAGGGGAAATCTGAAACTAGGGGGCACATTTTAACAATAAAGGGTCTCCTCATTAAAATGGAGATGTAAAGAATTTCTTTCTTTCTTTCTCAAAGAGCCATTTTGCTTTGAGTGTCTCTTCCACAGGGAGCACGGAGGTTGGGTCATTGAATATATTCAGGGTTGGGTTCGACAAATTTCTGATCGATCTGAGAGTCAAGGGTTAGAGGACGCAAGCTGGGAAGAGGGATTCAGGTCACAGGAAGATATTTTTTCCTTCTTCTTCCCAGATATAGATACGTGTGAGGCGCATGCGTCCATCTGTCTCCACGCTAGATTTTCTTGGAGTAGGTTTGCAGTTATTTGCGAGAGGCGTGCACTTGAGAGACACAACTTCACCGAGCGCGGCTGACAAAGAGGCTCTCCCACGCTCAATGCCTGCCATCAGCATGCTGGGAGGACAATCAACCTGTTCGGCAATGTTTGAATCGCACCTTCCATGGCAATCAGGTCCCAGGGCAGCACTTGATCCCAGAGCCATTGATTCAGAGCGAGGGACACTACCCACTGCTCCACAAGGCCTTCACAATCAGGTTAACCATGATCAGCCGCTTGCCTGGTTGAGGGGGCAGCATGGTGGCACAGTGGTTAGCACTGTTGCTTCACAGCGACAGAGCCCCGGGTTCAATTCCGATCTAGGGTGACTGCGTGGAGTTTGCACATTCTTACTGTGTCTGCGTGGGTTTCTTTCGGGTGCTCCGGTTTCCTCCATCTATCCAAACATGTGCAGGTCAGATGGATTGGCTGCGCTAAATTGCCTCTCGGTGGGGTTACGGGAATAGAATGCTCTTTCAGAGAGTCGGTGTAGACTCAATGGGCCGAATGGCCCCCTTCTGCACTGTAGGAATTGTATGATTCTACGAGTGCAGCTCCAACAACACTCAAGAAGCTCAACACCATCAACGACAAAGCAGCCCCGCTTGATTGGCGTCCCTTCCACAAACATTCACTCCCTCCCCCTCCGATGGACAGTGTCAGCCGTGTGCACCATCGACAAGATTCACTGCAGGAACTCACCGAGGTTCCTCAGGCAGCACCTTCCAAACCCACAGCCACCACCATCTAGAAGGACAAGAGCAGCAGATACCTGGGATTGCCCCCACCTGGAGGTCCCCTCCAAGTCACTCCCCATCCTGACTGGGAAATATATCGGCCGTTCCTTCAGTGTCGCCGGGTCCAAATCCTGGAGCTCCCTCCCTGACAGCATGGTGGGTGTACCTACTCCTCAGGGACTGCAGCGGCTTCAAGAAGGCAGCTCAGCACCACCTTGTCAAGGGGCAATTAGGGATGGGCAATAAATGCTGGTCTAGTCAGTGAGCCCACATCCCGTAAATTAATAATTTAAAAAATCTACTGAATGGTGGAGCAAGCTTGATGTGTCAAATATTTCTTGTGATGCCATGTGGCTGGCGAATGCCACTTGCACATCACTGCCAATCTGTTGACCTCCCCTTTACCCTCGCTCTCTGTCTCCTGGGGCGGGATTCTCCACAATTGGCGCGAGGTCCGCTGACCGGCGCAAAAAACGGCACGAATCAGTCCAGCATCGCGCCGCCCCAAAGGTGCGGAATTCTCCGCATCTTGAGGGGCAGAGCCCTCACCTTGAGGGGCTAGGCCCGCACCGGACTGATTTCCGTCCTGCCAGCTGACACGGAAATGACTTTGCCGTGCGACGAATGCGCGGGAGTGTGGGAATGAGGGGTTCCTTTTCATGGGACACTGGCATCAGTTTTGGGACAGGGGCGACCTATACCGTTGGGATGGTCTCCACCTGAACCGAGCTGGGACTTGTGTTCTGGCGAAAAGAGTAAATAGGGTGGTCAATAGGACTTTAAACTAAAGATTGGGGGGGAAGGGAAAGTCAGGGAACCAAGAGGTGAAGTAATCAGTGGGAAGCGTAGCTGCTTAGGAATACAAAAAAGCACGAAAATACAGAACTCAGGAGAGGTTACAATAGTCCCCATCCCACAAAATATGACACAGTGTATGGAAAGGCTCAGTAAACCAAGGTCCACCACACTAAGAAAACAAAAAGGGACGGTCAATAGAGAATTAAAGGTGCTATATTTAAATGCGCGCAGTGTACGGAACAAGGTAGATGAGCTTGTGGCCCAGATTGTGACTGGCAGGTATGATGTGGTAGGCATCACAGAGACGTGGTTGCAGGAGGTTCATGACTGGCATCTAAACATCCAGGGATTCACAACCTATCGAAAAGACAGAGAGGTGGGCAGAGGGGGCGGGGTTGCCTTGTTAATTAGGAATGAAATTAAATCAATAGCACTAAACGACATGGGGTCGGATGATATGGAGTCTGTGTGGGTAGAGTTGAGGAACCACAAAGGCAAAAAAACCATAATGGGAGTTATGCACCACGAAATAGAAAGTGCATGTCAGAAAGGCAAGGTCACAGTGATCATGGGGGACTTTAATATGCAGGTGAACTGGGTAAATAATACTGCCAGTGGACCCAAGGAAAGGGAATTCATTGAATGTTTACAGGAGGGCTTTTTGGTACAGCTTGTGATGGAACCACGAGGGAACAGGCGATTCTGGACTTGTGTTATGTAATGAGCCAGACTTGATTAAAGATCTTAAAGTAAGGGAGCACTTAGGAGGCAGTGATTATAATATGGTCGAATTCAATCTCCAATTTGAAAGAAAGAAGGTAGGATCAGATGTAAAGGTGTTACAGTTAAGTAAAGGTAACTACAGGGGCATGAGGGAGGAACTGACGAAAATCGACTGGGAGCAGACCCTAGTGGGAAAGACAGTAGAACAGCAATGGCAGGAGTTTCTGGGTGTAATTGAGGACACAGTACAGAGGTTCATCCCAAAGAAAAGAAAGGTTATCAGAGGGGGGATTAGGCAGCCATGGCTGACAAAGGAAGTTAGGGAATGCATCAAAGCAAAAGAGAAAGCCTATAATGTGGCAAAGAGTAGTGGGAAGTCAGAAGATTGGGAAGGCTACAAAAACAAACAGAGGATAACAAAGAGAGCGATAAGGAAAGAGAGGATCAAATTTGAAGGTAGGCTAGCCAGTAACATTAGGAATGATAGTAAAAGTTTCTTTAAATACATTAAAAACAAACGGGAGGCAAAGGATGACATTGGGCCGCTCCAAAATGACGCTGGTAATTTTGTGATGGGAGACATGGAAATAGCCGAGGAACTGAATAAGTACTTTGCGTCAGTCTTCACAGTAGATGACATGAGTAATATCCCAACAATTCCGGAGAGTCAGGGGACAGAGTTGAATATGGTAGCCATCACAAAGGAGAAAGTGCTAGAGAAACTAAGAGGTCTAAAAATTGACAAATCTCCGGGCCCAGATGGGCTACATCCTAGAGTTCAAAAGGAGATAGCTGAAGAAATAGTGGAGGCGTTGGTGATGATGTTTCAAGAGTCACTGGAGTCAGGGAAAGTACCAGAGGATTGGAAAATCGCTGTTGTAACCCCACTGTTCAAGAAGGGAACAAGGAAAAAAAAGATGGAAAATTATAGGCAAATTAGCCTGACCTCGGTTGTTGGCAAGATTCTAGAATCCATTGTTAAGGATGAGATTTCTAAATTCTTGGAAATGCAGGGTCGGATTAGGACAAGTCAGCATGGATTTAGTAAGGGGAGGTCGTGCCTGACAAACCTGTTAGAGTTCTTTGAAGAGATAACAAATAGGTTAGACCAAGGAGAGCCAATGGATGTTGTCTATCTTGACTTCCAAAAGGCCTTTGATAAGGTGCCTCACGGGAGACTGCTGAGTAAAGTAAGGGCCCATGGTATTCGAGGCAAGGTATTAACATGGATTGACGGTTGGCTGTCAGGCAGAAGGCAGAGAGTTGGGATAAACGGTTCTTTTTCGGAATGGCAACCGGTGACGAGTGGTGTCCCGCAGGGTTCAGTGTTTGGACCACAGCTGTTCTCTTTAGGGGAATAGATAGGAGATTCTGTGGTCGCGAGCGAGACTCCCGGAAGGTATGTTGCCTCCCGGGTGCCAGGGCCAGGGATGTCTCGGATCGTGTCTTCAGGATCCTTAAGGGGGAGGGTGAGCAGCCAGAAGTCGTGGTGCACATTGGTACCAACGACATAGGTAGGAAAAGGGGTGTGGAGGTAATAAACAAGTTTAGGGAGTTAGGCTGGAAGTTAAAAGCCAGGTCAGACAGAGTTGTCATCTCTGGTTTGTTGCCGGTGCCACGTGATAGCGAGGCTAGGAATAGGGAGAGAGTGCAGTTGAACACGTGGCTGCAGGAATGGTGTAGGAGGGAGGGCTTCAGGTATTTGGATAATTGGAGCGCATTCTGGGGAAGGTGGGACCTGTACAAGCAGGACGGGTTGCATCTGAACCAGAGGGGCACCAATATCCTGGGAGGGAGGTTTTCTAGTACTCTTCGGGAGGGTTTAAACTAATTTGGCAGGGGAATGGGAACCGGATTTGTAGTCCAGCAACTAAGGTAGCCGATATTCAGGACGCCAAAGCGTGTAATGAGGCAGTGGGGAAGGGAACACTGACAAAGGAGAGTACTTGCAGGCACGGAGAGGGGTTGAAGTGTGTATACTTCAACGCAAGAAGCATCAGGAATAAGGTGGGTGAACTTAAGGCATGGATCGGTACTTGGGACTACGATGTGGTGGCCATCACGGAAACTTGGATAGAAGAGGGGCAGAAATGGTTGTTGGAGGTCCCTGGTTATAGATGTTTCAATAAGATTAGGGAGGGTGGTAAAAGAGGTGGGGGGTGGCATTATTAATTAGAGATAGTATAACAGCTGCAGAAAGGCAGTTCGAGGAGTATCAGCCTACTGAGGTAGTATGGGTTGAAGTCAGAAATAGGAAAGGAGCAGTCACCTTGTTAGGAGTTTTCTATAGGCCCCCCAATAGTAGCAGAGATGTGGAGGAACAGATTGGGAAACAGATTTTGGAAAGGTGCAGAAGTCATAGGGTAGTAGTCATGGGCGACTTTAACTTCCCAAATATTGAGTGGAAACTCTTTAGATCAAATAGTTTAGATGGGGTGGTGTTTGTGCAGTGTGTCCAGGAAGCTTTTCTAACGCAGTATGTAGATTGTCCGACCAGAGGAGGGGCAATATTGGATTTAGTACTGGGTAATGAGCCAGGGCAAGTGATAGATTTGTTAGTGGGGGAGCATTTTGGAGATAGTGACCACAATTCTGTGACTTTCACTTTAGTAATGGAGAGGGATAGGTACGTGCAACAGGGCAAGGTTTACAATTGGGGGAAGGGTAAATACGATGTTGTCAGACAAGAATTGAAGTGCATAAGTTGGGAACATAGGCTGGCAGGGAAGGACACAAGTGAAATGTGGAACTTGTTCAAGGAACAGGTGCTACGTGTCCTTGATATGTATGTCCCTGTCAGGCAGGGAAGAAATGGTCGAGTAAGGGAACCATGGTTGACAAGAGAGGTTGAATGTCTTGTTAAGAGGAAAAAGGTGACTTATGTAAGGCTGAGGAAACAAGGTTCAGACAGGGCATTGGAGGGATACAAGATAGCCAGGAGGGAACTGAAGAAAGGGATTAGGAGAGCTAAGAGAGGGCATGAACAATCTTTGGCGGGTAGGATCAAGGAAAACCCCAAGGCCTTTTACACATATGTGAGAAATATGAGAATGACTAGAGCGAGGGTAGGTCCGATCAAGGACAGTAGCGGGAGATTGTGTATTGAGTCTGAAGAGATAGGAGAGGTCTTGAACGAGTACTTTTCTTCTGTATTTACAAATGAGAGGGGCAATATTGTTGGAGAGGACAGTGTGAAACAGATTGGTAAGCTCGAGGAAATACTTGTTAGGAAGGAAGATGTGTTGGGCATTTTGAACAACTTGAGGATAGACAAGTCCCCCGGGCCTGACGGGATATATCCAAGGATTCTATGGGAAGCAAGAGATGAAATTGCAGAGCCGTTGGCAATGATCTTTTCGTCCTCACTGTCAACAGGGGTGGTACCAGGGGATTGGAGAGTGGCGAATGTCGTGCCCCTGTTCAAAAAAGGGACTAGGGATAACCCTGGGAATTACAGGCCAGTTAGTCTTACTTCGGTGGTAGGCAAAGTAATGGAAAGGGTACTGAAGGATAGGATTTCTGAGCATCTGGAAAGACACTGCTTGATTAGGGATAGTCAGCACGGATTTGTGAGGGGTAGGTCTTGCCTTACAAATCTTATTGAATTCTTTGAGGAGGTGACCAAGCATGTGGATGAAGGTAAAGCAGTGGATGTAGTGTACATGGATTTTAGTAAGGCATTTGATAAAGTTCCCCATGGTAGGCTTATGCAGAAAGTAAGGAGGCATGGGATAGTGGGAAATTTGGCCAGTTGGATAACGAACTGGCTAGCCGATAGAAGTCAGAGAGTGGTGGTGGATGGTAAATATTCAGCCTGGATCCCAGTTACCAGTGGCGTACCGCAGGGATCAGTTCTGGGTCCTCTGCTGTTTGTGATTTTCATTAATGACTTGGATGAGGGAGTTGAAGGGTGGGTCAGTAAATTTGCAGACGATACGAAGATTGGTGGAGTTGTGGATAGTAAGGAGGGCTGTTGTCGGCTGCAAAGAGACATAGATAGGATGCAGAGCTGGGCTGAGAAGTGGCAGATGGAGTTTAACCCTGAAAAGTGTGAGGTTGTCCATTTTGGAAGGACAAATATGAATGCGGAATACAGGGTTAACGGTAGAGTTCTTGGCAATGTGGAGGAGCAGAGAGATCTTGGGGTCTATGTTCATACATCTTTGAAAGTTGCCACTCAAGTGGATAGAGCTGTGAAGAAGGCCGATGGTGTGCTCGCGTTCATTAACAGAGGGGTTGAATTTAAGAGCCGTGAGGTGATGATGCCGCTGTACAAAACTTTGGTAAGGCCACATTTGGAGTACTGTGTACAGTTCTGGTCGCCTCATTTTAGGAAGGATGTGGAAGCTTTGGAAAAGGTGCAACGAAGATTTACCAGGATGTTGCCTGGAATGGAGAGTAGGTCTTACGAGGAAAGGTTGAGGGTGCTAGGCCTTTTCTCATTAGAACGGAGAAGGATGAGGGGCGACTTGATAGAGGTTTATAAGATGATCAGGGGAATAGATAGAGTAGACAGTCAGAGACTTTTCCCCGGGTGGAACAAACCATTACAAGGGGACATAAATTTAAGGTGAAAGGTGGAAGATATAGGAGGGATATCAGAGGTAGGTTCTTTACCCAGAGAGTAGTGGGGGCATGGAATGCACTGCCTGTGGAAGTAGTTGAGTCGGAAACATTAGGGACCTTCAAGCAGCTATTGGATAGGTACATGGATTACGGTTAAATGATATAGTGTAGATTTATTTGTTCTCAAGGGCAGCACGGTAGCATTGTGGATAGCACAATTGCTTCACAGCTCCAGGGTCCCAGGTTCGATTCCGGCTTGGGTCACTGTCTGTGCGGAGTCTGCACGTCCTCCCCGTGTCTGCGTGGGTTTCCTCCGGGTGCTCCGGTTTCCTCCCACAATCCAAAGATGTGCGGGTTAGGTGAATTGGCCAATGATAAATTGCCCTTAATGTCCAAATTGCCCTTGGTGTTGGGTGGAGGTGTTGAGTTTGGGTGGGGTGCTCGTTCCGGGGGCCGGTGCAGACTCGGGGGGCCGAATGGCCTCCTTTCTGCACTGTAAATTCAATGATAATCTATGATTAATCTAGGACAAAGGTTCGGCACAACATCGTGGGCCGAAGGGCCTGTTCTGTGCTGTATTTTCTATGTTCTCTGCTCTATGATCTAGATAACGGGACTGAGGGCATTCTGGCTAAGTTTGCCGATGATACGAAGATAGGTGGAGGGGCAGGTAGTATGGAGGAGGTGGGGAGGCTGCAGAAAGATTTAGACAGTTTAGGAGAGTGGTCCAAGAAATGGCTGATGAAATTCAACGTGGGCAAGTGCGAGGTCTTGCACTTTGGAAAAAAGAATAGAGGCGTGGACTATTTTCTAAACGGTGACAAAATTCATAATGCTGAAGTGCAAAGGGACTTGGGAGTCCTAGTCCAGGATTCTCTAAAGGTAAACTTGCAGGTTGTGTCCGTAATTAAGAAAGCAAATGCAATGTTGTCATTCATCTCAAGAGGGTTGGAATATAAAAGCAGGGATGTACTTCTGAAGCTTTATAAAGCATTAGTTAGGCCCCATTTAGAATACTGGGCGCAATTTTGGGCCCCACACCTCAGGAAGGACATACTGGCACTGGAGCGGGTCCAGCGGAGATTCACACGGATGATCCCAGGAATGGTAGGCCTAACATACGATGAACGTCTGAGGATCCTGGGATTATATTCATTGGAGTTTAGGAGGTTGAGTGGAGATCTAATAGAAACTTACAAGATAATGAATGGCTTAGATAGGGTGGATGTAGGGAAGTTGTTTCCATTAGCAGGGGAGACTAGGACCCGGGGGCACAGCCTTAGAATAAAAGGGAGTCACTTTAGAACAGAGATGAGGAGAAATTTCTTCAGCCAGAGAGTGGTGGGTATGTGGAATTCATTGCCACAGAGGGCGGTGGAGGCCGGGACGTTGAGTGTCTTTAAGACAGAAGTTAATAAATTCTTGATTTCTCGAGGAATTAAGGGCTATGGAGAGAGAGCGGGTAAATGGAGTTGAAATCAGCCATGATTGAATGGTGGAGTGGACTCGATGGGCCGAATGGCCTTACTTCCACTCCTATGTCTTATGGTCTTATGGGAGCGTCAGCGGCTGCTCAAGTCATCCCCGTGCATGCGCAGTGGAGGGGGTCTCTTCCGCCTCCGCCATAGTGAAGACCATGGCGAAGGAGGAAGGAAAAGAGTGCCCCCACTACACAGGCCCGCCCGCGGATTGGTGGGCCCCAATCGCGGGCCAGGCCACCGTGGGGGCATCCGCCAAGGCCAGATCGGCCCGCACCCCCTCCAGGACACCGGAGCCCGCCCGCGCCGCCTTGTCCCGCCGTTCGAAAGGTGGTTCAATCCACGCCGGCTGGCGTGGGTTGACAGCGGCGGGACTTCAGCCCATCGCGGACCGGAGAATCGCCAGGGGTGGGCCCGCTGACAGGCGCGATTCCCGCCCCCGCCAAATCTCTGGTGGCGGAGAATTCGGGACACGGCAGGGGCGGGATTCACGCCAGCCCCCGGCGATTCTCCGACCCGGTGGGGGGTTGGAGAATCACGCCCCTGCTATCCTATCGAATTTCCAACCCAAATCAAGAAGCTGCCCCAAAATATCTTCCCCCTCACTTTTCCCAATAACCTTTCAGGTGGAATTAAATTGCCTTCTGAAAGCCCTTATGGAAAATGTCCACGGACTGGATACTAACCCATTCAAAACATTTAGTCACAGAGGTTGACAGCATGGAAAGAGGCCCTTCGGCCCAACATGTCCATGCTGCTGTTATGGACCAGGGTTTAGAGAACCCCAAAGTGTATCATGGAGTTCACCTGACCCAAACCTTTACTAGATTGTGGTATGGGGAGCACACGGCCCACTCTGCAGGTGTGATACAGCAGAAATGGAAAAGTATTTTTTAAAGCAAAACAATGTTTATTCTATGAACTCAAGTTTACCTTTTTAAAACAAACAGTGAACATCTTAGCAACCATCAACTCAAATACAACCCCCAAAGAATGCAACACTAAGTAATCCTTAGGCTGTCCTTTTAACATCCGTAAGACTTACAAAAGAACTTTTAACAGAAGCACATCAGGTTAAAGTCACTACTGAGGGCAGTTATTAGTTTTAAATCACCAAAGGATCGGTTTACATTCTTCAGATTACAGAGAGAGATTCATACACCTTCTGGCTGTGACTGCAGCTATCCAGCTTTGAAAAAGAAACTAAAACACACCCTGCAGCAAACAGCCTAAAACGAAAGTAAAAAGCTGAAAGACAGCCCAGCTCCACCCACTCTCTGACATCACTGCAGTAGTAAACACCTATTCCTTAAAGGTACTCTCACATGACACTGCCCAGTTTTTACCACTAAGCTAGTCCCACTTGCCCGCATTTGGCCCATATCCCTCTCTCTCCACCCTGCCCATGTAACTGTCTAAATGCTTTTTAAAAGACAAAATTGTACCCGCCTCTACCACTGCCTCTGGCAGCTCGTTCCAGACACTCACCACCCTCTGTGTGAAGACATTTCCCTTCTGGTCTCTTTTCTATCTCTCTCCTCTCACCTATAACCTATGCCCTCTAGTTTTAGACTCCTCTACCTTTGGGAAAAGATGTTGACTATCTAACTTATCCATGCTCCTCATTATTTTACCAACCTCTATAAAATCACCCCTACGCCTCCTCCGCTCCAGGGAAAAAAGTCCCAGCCTATCCAGCCTCTCCTTATAACTTCGACCAACAAATCCTGGTAGCATCCACGTAAATCTCCTCTGCACGCTTTCTAGTTTAACAATATCCTTCCTATAATAGGGTGACAAGAACTGAACACAGTATTCCACTTGCGGCCTTACTAATGTCTTGTACAACTTCAACAAGACGTCCCAACTCCGTATTCACTATTCTGACCAATGAAACCAAGCATGCCGAATGCCTTCTTCACCACCCTGTCCACCTGCGACCTTCAAGGAGTGGATTAATCAGAAATGGCAGTCCAACAAGGCCTCTTCCTGTTGAGCACCTCATATTTGTTCAAGTTACTCAATTATTTTCAACAGATTGAGTAGCTTCCCAAAGACTAGGGGCTGGTTTAGCACAGGGCTAAATTGCTGGCTTTGAAAGCAGACCAATGCAGGCCAGCAGCACGGTTCAATTCCTGTATCAGCCCCCCCCGAACAGGCGCCGGAATGTGGCGACTAGGGGCTTTTCACAGTAACTTCATTTGAAGCCTACTTGTGACAATAAGCCATTTTCATTTTCAAGACTGACAGGAATGTGGATGTTTGGATTTTCTATCAGGCACTTTACAGCCTCCAGTCCGAACACTGGCTTTTGCAGCATCCAGCATTTGCCTGTACCTCCCAAAGTCTCTCTGGCAGAAGTTGACAACAATACAAGATGGGTGTACCAGTGATTCTGGAAATGGGGAGGAAGTTGGACTTAACCCTCCCAGTCGGAGCACTGTGCCAGTGAAGTGGTCTGTACCCACGGTGCCCACCTGTATTTGTCTTTCCTGAATCGTCAATTTGTCAGTTGGCTTTATGGTCATTCCCTGACCTGCTGAGAGTTTCCAGCATTCTCTCTTTTCGTATTTCCATTGGCGAAACCTTCAATGGTGTTCTGACGGTTCACCAGCAGGTTACCTAGTTACTCTCTCCGAACCTCTCGGTGCATCTTGGGTAACCTCACAGGGTGCTTAAAGATTAGGATGGACATTTGGCCTATCATGCTCAAACTATGCAGGAAGACTCGACTGTTTCCCCGTTGTTGTGACATCCCGATTTTTTTTATTACTGTAAATTGTGGTGTAAACGGGACCATTGTTTCAATCCCCTCCGCCTTTTCAGCAATGATGTGGTACCCACATTGAAGGGGGGGGGGAGGGGTCAGCCTCAATTCCTCACCACACAAATGCGTGCTGTACTTTGCATTACCTTACAACTGCTCGGGCTGTGTTGCAAAAGCGCAAAGGAGTGTGCGCTGGATGCAGTTGACGTTTAAAAATGGCGACTGCCCGCTCCCACCCCAGCAGCTCACCTTTATACCCAACGCATAAGTCGACTGACAATTTTGGAGGGATTCCTTTGGCACCTGACCTGTACATTGACATCGATGGTAGATCAGCACGGCAGCACAGTGGTTAGCACTGTGACTTCACAGCTCCAGATTACCAGATTCGATTCCCGGCTTGGGTCACTGTCTGTGCGGAGTCTGCACATTCTCCCCGTGTCTGTGTGGGTTTCCTCCGGGTGCTCCGGTTTCCTCCCACAAGTTCCGAAAGACGTGCTGTTAGGTGAATTGGACATTCTGAATTCTCCCTCTGTGTACCCGAACAGGCGCCAGAATGTGGCCACTAGGGACTTTTCACAGTAACTTCATTGCAGTGTTAATGTAAGCCTACTTGTGACAATAAAGATTATTATCATTTCAGCTTTTCTCCATTTAATGCTTCAAACATTCTTTAAGTGAAAGATATATTCCTGTTTTCAGTCTCGAGCTGGCATTTCCCATCTTGATCCTGTCTTCCCTCGTCCTCTCTTGACGAGGGAAACATTTATTGACCATTGAAATAAAAGCAAAATACTGCGGATGCTGGAAATCTGAAATGAAACAGAAAGTGCTGGAAAAACTCAGCAGGTCTGGCAGCGTGTGTGGGGAGAGAAACAGAATTAACATTTCGAGTCCAATCTGGACACTTCGGAACATATGTTGGCCATTCCTTGATTCTTTATGGATTCAATAGCTCTTTCAAAGAGCTAGTATTGGCCGGAGGGGCTGAATGTGCTGCTTGGTTCCATGATGAATCTAAAGCCGCGATTTCTAGGTTGGGGAACACATTCCTCTGACTCTGACAGCCCCCCCGCCCCCCCTCCACCATTTTATACTCAACTGAGCTTCGATTGGCAGCAGGCGTGATCTCCACCTTCCCTTGGACTTAAATCCCTCCTGGGAGAGCTGTCATCCAATCAGGTCGGCTGACAGCTCTCCAGCTCATCCAGGCACGGCGCTGCAGTGGCCAGAAGAGGAACTGCAATGCCGTGCCTGAGATGAAGTCACAGGAACCCTACTGATGGTAAATATCAGAGGACCAGTGAAGGGGAGGGTAGTGGATACCCTGGGAAGTTGATACGGTGGGCGGGGCAGGGGAATGCAGTTGGGGGATAGATCTGAGGGGGGACAGCCGTGGGTCTCCGGTCCCTGAGCAGAAGGAAAAATCCCAATCTGAAAGGACCTTTCAATGGAGGTGCCCTCACCTAACTATGCCCCCCAGCTTACCCTCCTCCACCTGAGATCGGGTGTAGGATTTTTTCCAGATTCCCACCCTCAGTCATCAGGCACCTGCCAGTGTACAAAATGAGCCTTGGAAAGAAAAGGCCCTTAAATGGTCATTCAGCAGGGCATGGCAGGCTTTCATGGAATCCCAATAGTGCAGAAGGAGGCCATTCGGCCTATCGAATCTTCATCCGCCCTCCAAAGGAACACCGTACCTAGGCCCAATCCCCTGCCCTATTCCCGTAACCCCAGGCATTAATCACGGTTAGTCCACCTAGCCTGCATATCTTTGGACTGTGGGAGGAAACCGGAACACCTGGAGGAAACCCGGGGAGAATGTGCAAACTCCACACAGATAGTCACCCGATGCTGGAATTGAACCTTTCCCTGTTGCTGTGTGGCAGCAGTGCTAACTACCCCGTGCCACCTTCTTTTCCGAGGCCCTGTCCACCCCACGTCCAGGACTTGGCGGGAGGGATCCTGGAGGGAGTCCCATCCATATGGTTTTACGCTCCTCACCACCCACCTCCCCCGCCTCAGAAGCCACCTTGGGAGGGAAGCGTAAAACTCTAGCCTCAGTTTATATGGAATCACATTGACATCCAAGGATGTGGAATTAATGAGCCTCTTCAGAGTGCGGCCAGCAGATGGCGGAAATGTTCCAGTTATTATCTCTTGCACTTGTTTTCCACACAGTCGAGACATTATTCCCATCAGATACTGAATCAGGCTATAGGTTCACTCCTTTCTGGTCAGAACTGTGGATAAATATTTTGACCAGCAGACTCTTCAGGTATTTTTTCTATGATCTGACTGGCTGGAAGTATTAGCGGATAAAGCAATGACAAATTAAACCAGCAACAGGAAATGCTGGAAACACACACAGCGGGTCATAGAACATACAGTGCAGAAGGAGGCCATTCGGCCCATCGAGTCTGCACCGACCCACTTAAGCCCTCATTTTCACCCTATCCCTGCAACCCAATAACCCCTCCTAACCTTTTTGGTCACTAAGGGCAATTTAGCATGGCCAGTCCACCTCACTTGCACGTCTTTGGACAGTGGGAGGAAACCGGAGCACCCGGAGGAAACCCACGCAGACACGGGGAGAACGTGCAGACTCCACACAGACAGTGACCCAGTGGGGAATCGAACCTGGGACCCCGGAGCTGTGAAGCCACAGTGCTAGCCACTTGTGCTACCGTGCTGCCCTAGCCGTGCTGGGTCAGTAGAGTAACTCTAGGTAGAGCAGGCAAAACATCTTGGATTTGTTTGGCACACTTAGAATCATAGGGATTCCGCCGAAGGTCAGCTGAGCTGCCCAGTCTCCCAGGGCGGGTCCCACTACGACGAGGTCAGAAACGCCCAGCCACAATGTGGTACAAGGGGGGTGTTCAGCCATTGAGTTCATGCTGGCTCTCTTCGGAGCAGCCCAATGAGTCCCATCTCCACACTCCATCCCTGTAATCCGGAAAGTTTATTTCCTTCAAATCCCTCTCCAGTTTCTGGTGGTACCCCTGGTATTGGGATCTATCCCCTTCGTCTCGGTGACCCCGGGCAAGTGCCGTTCAATTCTCCACAAACTGGGACCAGGCAGAATGGCCCTTGTAGGGGTCACCCAAGTGTCCCCAGCTGCACGCCCTCTAGGCAGGGTGGTTGCCTGGCACTGCTGGTGGCATCTGGGTCCCCTGGCATTGCCAGTCTGGCACCCTGGCAGTGCCACCAGAGTACCAAAGTGGCATTGCCAAGGTTCCCTGGTGGCACGGCCAGCTGGCAGGGACACTGCCAACATGCCAGGCTGGCATTGCCAAGGTTCCAAGCTGGCATTTCGTACGCAGTGGCAATCGGGCTGGGGCACTGCCAGACCTCTTCATAGTGAATTGGGGCTTTGTGGGGGCTTCGGAGATTGTCCTGATCTCTCGCTATCCTGAGGATTTCCGGCGAGCGGAGACCTTCGGTGCAGAAACCGGGGCTTCGTGTGGCCTTGGCTGTGCGTTCCTGCTGAGGCCCCCGACCTAACCTGAGTCCCGGTCAATAGCATTGTGTTTCTCGGCACTGTGAGCGCCGGAAATCGCGCGGCTAAACGTGCTCGCTCTGGGACTTTCTCCCATTTAGTTAACTCACGCCAGAGGTCTATTAACGACCATTGTCGATTGTTGTAAAAACCCATCTGGTTCACTAATGCCCTTTAGGGAAGGAAATCTGCCGTCCTCACCCGGCCTGGCCTACACATGACCCCAACATTGTTGGCCCTTAAATGGAATGGCCCCGCAAACCACTCGGTTCAAAGGGCAATGAGGGACGCCCTTCTAATCAAGAAACAAAGTCTGGATTGTAAAGGGAAACATCTGCTGACAGGGACAGTGTGTCAGACCACACCCTGGAACAATTCCATCCGCCAGTGATTGGCTAGTGGGAAATTTCCCCGGATCTCCCCTGAACGTCAACCTATCAACTTGGATGTTTCTTGTGGGCGGCTTCCATCATTAATACAATACAGGTCATGGATCAACCATACATTAGCGGCGAAGACCCTTCAGTCCATCATGTTCCTGTCATCTTTCTGATCTCCCATCTCCCTGCTCTCCCTACTGTTCGTACCTAATCTGGCCTGCATGTGACTCCAGACCCAGAGCAACCTGATTGATTCTTAGGTGCCCTCGGTAACGGCCTGACAAGCCACTAAGTTCTGATTTTTCTATTTGTTCTTTACAGGCATGTGGCGTGGCCAGCATTTATTGTCCATCACTAATTGCCCCTTGACAAGGTGGGGCTGTGCTGCCTTCTTGAAGCCGCTGCAGTCCTTGAGGTGTAGGTACACCCACCGTGCTGTCAGGGAGGGAGCTCCAGGATTTGGACCCGACGACACTGAAGGAACGGCTGATATATTTCCCAGTCAGGATAGGGAGTGACTTGGAGGGGAACCTCCAGGTGGGGGGGGTGATCCCAGGTATCTGCTGCTCTTGTCCTTCTAGATGGTGGTGGCCGTGGGTTTGGAAGGTGCTGCCTGAGGAACCTCGGTGAGTTCCTGCAGTGAACCTTGTCGATGGTGCACATGGCATCCGGTCTGTCTACTGTATCTTTCATACTTTGACCGCATCACTACATGAGTTGGGTTGGTTAGCTCAGCTGGCTGGGCGGCAGGTTCGTGATGCGGAGTGACGTCCACAGCGCAAGTTCAATTCCCGCACCGGCTGAGGCTATCCTTCATGGGCCAATCCTTCATTGCCTGAGGCGTGGTGACCCTCAGGTTAAACTATCGCTGGTCAACTCTGTTGTCAGAAGGAGGAAGTTGCCACTGGTCCTCAGGGATTATAATTTACAACAAGGAACCTACAGATAAAAAGTTGCATCTTGTAGATGGTACACACACTGCTCGCCCTGTCAGTAACTCGGACACCTCCTGAAAGAAGAAAAGAGAATTTTGTTCACAGTGCCTGACTGAAGAAAAAAAAGTTTGCATAACTCGGAATTTACCAATCGAATTGCTCAAGTCCAAGTATGAATACTTTGTTGCTGTTATGGGGTTGTTGCTGGCTTCATTGTGTTCTCTCGGAGGCATTTCTGGTGCAGGCAGAGACGGGAACAATCGAGCCCAGTTTCCGCTCTGTCTGAACCATGGCTTGCAAGCAGCAGGCTGAGGGTTTGGCCGAGTATCTCAATTGCCCCATCTGCCTGGATCTCTTCACCGAGCCGGTGATCCTGGACTGTGGCCACAACTTCTGCCAGGGCTGCATCGAGCGTTATTGGCAGGAGGGCGAGAGGGTGTCGTGCCCCGAGTGCAGGAAGGTGTTCCAGGAGAGGAACCTGCGGCTGAACCGGGCACTGGGCAACCTGGCGGACAGGGCACGCAGGCTGCTGGTGCAGGAGGAGGCCAGCGATGGGACGGCGCAGCAGGAGGAGGAGGAGGAGGAGGAGGGGGTGGAGGCAGGCTCCGTCCCCCAGGCACCCGGGGGCGGTCACAGCCCCGGGCCGGGGGGGAAGCAATTCCGCTTCTACTGCGGCGAGCACCGGGAGGAACTCAAGCTCTTCTGTGAGACGGACAAGGAGCTGATCTGTGTGATGTGCCTGGACGGCAGAGCTGGCCAAGGTCATCGCTCCCACAACTTCATGCTCATCAGCGAAGCCGTGGAGATGTATAAGGTAAAAAGCACAACACACGAAAGAGGCAGTGTGCCAATGTAATGGGCTGGGTTCTCTGCTCCCAGCCGCCTGCCACTAACAGCGCCATTCTCTACCCAGCCGCCTGCCACTAACAGCGCCATTCTCTACCCAGCCGCCTGCCACTAACAGCGCCATTCACTACCCCTGCCGCCTGCCACTAACAGCGCCATTCTCTACCCAGCCGCCTGCCACTAACAGCGCCATTCTCTACCCAGCCGCCTGCCACTAACAGCGCCATTCTCTACACCAGCCGCCTGCCACTAACAGCGCCATTCTCTACACCAGCCGCTTGTCACTAACAGCAACATTCTCTACCCAGCCGCCTGCCACTAACAGCGCCATTCTCTACCCAGCCGCCTGCCACTAACAGCGCCATTCTCCACCCCAGCCGCCTGCCACTAACAGTGCCATTCTCTACCCCAGCCGCCTGCCACTAACAGCGCCATTCTCTACCCCAGCCGCCTGCCACTAACAACGCCATTCTCTACCCCAGCCGCCTGCCACTAACAGTGCCATTCTCTACCCCAGCCGCCTGCCACTAACAGCGCCATTCTCTACCCGAGCCGCCTGCCACTAACAGCGCCATTCTCTCCCCCAGCCGCCTGCCACTAACAGCGCCATTCTCTACCCAGCCGCCTGCCACTAACAGCGCGATTCTCTACCCCAGCCGCCTGCCACTAACAGCGCCATTCTCTACCCAGCCGCCTGCCACTAACAGCGCCATTCTCTACCCCAGCCGCCTGCCACTAACAGCGCCATTCTCTACCCCAGCCGCCTGCCACTAACAGCACCATTCTCCACCCCAGCCGCCTGCCACTAACAGCGCCCTTCTCTACCCCAGCCGCCTGCCACTAACAGCACCATTCTCTACCCCAGCCGCCTGCCACTAACAGCGCACTTCTCTACCCCAGCCGCCTGCCACTAACAGCGCCCTTCTCTACCCCTGCCGCCTGCCACTAACAGCGCCATTCTCTCCCCCAGCCGCCTGCCACTAACAGCGCCATTCTCTACCCAGCCGCCTGCCACTAACAGCTCCATTCTCTACCCCAGCCGCCTGCCACTAACAGCGCCCTTCTCTACCCCTGCCGCCTGCCACTAACAGCGCCATTCTCTCCCCCAGCCGCCTGCCACTAACAGCGCCATTCTCTACCCCAGCCGCCTGCCACTAACAGCGCCATTCTCTCCCCCAGCCTCCTGCCACTAACAGCGCCATTCTCTCCCCCAGCCGCCTGCCACTAACAGCGCCAATCTCTACCCCAGCCGCTAGTCACTAACAGCGCCATTCTCTACCCCAGCCGCCTGTCACTAACAGCGCCATTCTCTACCCCAGCCGCTTGTCACTAACAGTGCCATTCTCTACCCCAGCAGCTTGCCACTAACAGCGCCCTTCTCTCCCCCAGCCGCCTGCCACTAACAGCGCCATTCTCTACCCCAGCCGGCTGCCACTAACAGCGCCATTCTCTACCCCAGCCGCCTGCAACTAACAGCGCCATTCTCTCCCCCAGCCTCCTGCCACTAACAGCGCCCTTCTCTCCCCCAGCCGCCTGCCACTAACAGCGCCCTTCTCTCCCCCAGCCGCCTGCCACTAACAGCGCCATTCTCTACCCCAGCCGCCTGCCACTAACAGCGCCATTCTCTCCCCCAGCCGCCTGCCACTAACAGCGCCATTCTCTACCCCAGCCGCTTGCCACTAACAGCGCCATTCTCTCCCCCAGTCGCCTGCCAATAACAGCGCCCTTCTCTCCCCCAGCCGCCTGCCACTAACAGCGCCCTTCTCTCCCCCAGCCGCCTGCCACTAACAGCGCCATTCTCTACCCCAGCCGCTTGCCACTAACAGCGCCATTCTCTCCCCCAGCCGCTTGCCACTAACAGCGCCATTCTCTACCCCAGCCGCCTGCCACTAACAGCGCCCTTCTCTCCCCCAGCCGCCTGCCACTAACAGCGCCATTTTCTACCCCAGCCGCTTGCCACTAACAGTGCCATTCTCTACCCCAGCCGCCTGCCACTAACAGCGCCATTCTCTACCCCAGCCGCTTGCCACTAACAGCGACATTCTCTACCCCAGCCGCCTGCCACTAACAGCGCCATTCTCTCCCCCAGTCGCCTGCCAATAACAGCGCCCTTCTCTCCCCCAGCCGCCTGCCACTAACAGCGCCATTCTCTCCCCCAGTCGCCTGCCAATAACAGCGCCCTTCTCTCCCCCAGCCGCCTGCCACTAACAGCGCCATTCTCTACCCCAGCCGCTTGCCACTAACAGCGCCATTCTCTCCCCCAGCCGCTTGCCACTAACAGCGCCATTCTCTACCCCAGCCGCCTGCCACTAACAGCGCCCTTCTCTCCCCCAGCCGCCTGCCACTAACAGCGCCATTCTCTACCCCAGCCGCTTGCCACTAACAGCGCCATTCTCTCCCCCAGTCGCCTGCAACTAACAGCGCCATTCTCTACCCCAGCCGCCTGCCACTAACAGCGCCATTCTCTCCCCCAGCTGCCTGCCACTAACAGCACCATTCTCTACCCCAGCCGCTTGCCACTAACAGCGCCATTCTCTACCCCAGCCGCCTGCCACTAACAGCGCCATTCTCTCCCCCAACCGCCTGCCACTAACAGCACCATTTTCTACCCCAGCCGCCTGCCACTAACAGCGCCATTCTCTCCCCCAGCCGCCTGCCACTAACAGCACCATTCTCTACCCCAGCCGCTTGCCACTAACAGCACCATTCTCTACCCCAGCCGCCTGCCACTAACAGCGCCATTCTCTACCCCAGCCGCCTGCCAATAACAGCGCCATTCTCTCCCCCAGCCGCTTGCCACTAACAGCGCCATTCTCTACCCCAGCCGCCTGCCACTAACAACGCCATTCTCTACCCAGCCGCCTGCCACTAACAGCGCCATTCTCTACCCCAGCCGCCTGCCACTAACAGCGCCATTCTCTACCCCAGCCGCTTGCCACTAACAGCGCCATTCTCTCCCCCAGCCGCCTGCCACTAACAGTGCCATTCTCTACCCCAGCCGCCTGGCACTGACAGCGCCATTCTCTCCCCCAGCCGCCTGCCACTAACAGCGCCATTCTCTCCCCAGCCGCCTGCCACTAACAGCGCCATTCTCTCCCCCAGTCGCCTGCCACTAACAGCGCCATTCTCTCCCCAGCCGCCTGCCACTAACAGCAGCATTCTCTCCCCCAGCCGCCTGCCACTAACAGCGCCATTCTCTCCCCAGCCGCCTGCCACTAACAGCAACATTCTCTACCCCAGCCGCCTGCCACTAACAGCGCCATTCTCAACTCTAGCCGCCTGCCACTAACAGTGCCATTCTCTCCCCCAGCCGCCTGCCACTAACAGCGCCATTCTCTACCCCAGCCGCCTGGCACTAACAGCGCCATTCTCTCCCCCAGCCACCTGCCACTAACAGCGCCATTCTCTCCCCCAGCCGCCTGCCACGAACAGCGCCATTCTCTCCCCCAGCCGTTTGCCACTAACAGCGCCATTCTCTACCCCAGCCTCCTGCCACTAACAGCGCCATTCTCTCCCCAGCCGCCTGCCACTAACAGCGCCATTCTCTACCCCAGCCGCCTGCCACTAACAGCGCCATTCTCTCCCCAGCCGCCTGCCACTAACAGCGCCATTCTCTACCCCAGCCTCCTGCCACTAACAGCGCCATTCTCTACCCCAGCCTCCTGCCACTAACAGCGCCATTCTCTACCCCTGCCGCCTGCCACTAACAGCACTATTCTCTACCCCAGCCGCCTGCCATGAACAGCGCCATTCTCTACCCCTGCCGCCTGTCACTAACAGCGCCATTCTCTCCCCCAGCCGCCTGCCACTAACAGCGCCATTCTCTCCCCCAGCCGCCTGCCACTAACAGCACCATTCTCTACCCCTGCCGCCTGCCATGAACAGCGCCATTCTCTACCCCTGCCGCCTGTCACTAACAGCGCCATTCTCTCCTCCAGCCGCCTGCCACTAACAGCGCCATTCTCTACCCCAGCCACCTGCCACTAACAGCGCCCTTCTCTACCCCAGCCGCCTGCCACTAACTGCGCCATTCTCTCCCCAGTCGCCTGCCACTAACAGATCCATTCTCTACCCCAGCCGCCTGCCACTAACAGCGCCATTCTCTCCCCCAGCCGCCTGCCACTAACAGCGCCATTCTCTCCCCCAGCCGCCTGCCACTAACAGCGCCATTCTCTACCCCAGCCGCCTGCCACTAACAGCGCCATTCTCTCCCCCAGCCGCCTGCCACTAACAGCACCATTCTCTACCCCAGCCTCCTGCCACTAACAGCGCCATTCTCTACCCCTGCAGCCTGCCACTAACAGCGCCATTCTCTACCCCAGCCGCCTGCCACTAACAGCGCCCTTCTCTCCCCCAGCCGCCTGCCACTAACAGCGCCATTCTCTACCCCAGCCGCCTGCCACTAACAGCGCCCTTCTCTACCCCAGCCGCCTGCCACTAACAGCGCCCTTCTCTCCCCCAGCCGCCTGCCACTAACAGCGCCATTCCCGCCCCCAGCCGCCTGCCACTAACAGCGCCATTCTCTCCCACAGCCGCCTGCCACTAACAGCGCCATTCTCTACCCCAGCCGCCTGCCACTAACAGCGCCCTTCTCTCCCCCAGCCGCCTGCCACTAACAGCTCCATTCTCTCCCCCTGCAGCCTTCCACTAACAGCACCATTCTCTACCCCTGCCGCCTGCCACTAACAGCGCCATTCTCTCCCCCAGCCGCCTGCCACTAACAGCGCCTTTCTCATACCCCAGCCGCCTGCCACTAACAGCGCCATTCTCTACCCCAGCCGCCTGCCACTAACAGCGCCATTCTCTACCCCAGCCGCCTGCTACTAACAGCGCCATTCTCTACCCCAACCGCCTGCCACTAACAGCGCCCTTCTCTCCCCCAGCCGCCTGCCACTAACAGCGCCATTCTCTACCCCAGCCGCCTGCCACTAACAGCGCCATTCTCTCCCCCAGCCGCCTGCCACTAACAGCGCCATTCTCTACCCCAGCCGCTTGCCACTAACAGCGCCATTCTCTCCCCCAGTCGCCTGCCAATAACAGCGCCCTTCTCTCCCCCAGCCGCCTGCCACTAACAGCGCCCTTCTCTCCCCCAGCCGCCTGCCACTAACAGCGCCATTCTCTACCCCAGCCGCTTGCCACTAACAGCGCCATTCTCTCCCCCAGCCGCTTGCCACTAACAGCGCCATTCTCTACCCCAGCCGCCTGCCACTAACAGCGCCCTTCTCTCCCCCAGCCGCCTGCCACTAACAGCACCATTTTCTACCCCAGCCGCTTGCCACTAACAGTGCCATTCTCTACCCCAGCCGCCTGCCACTAACAGCGCCATTCTCTACCCCAGCCGCTTGCCACTAACAGCGCCATTCTCTACCCCAGCCGCCTGCCACTAACAGCGCCATTCTCTCCCCCAGTCGCCTGCCAATAACAGCGCCCTTCTCTCCCCCAGCCGCCTGCCACTAACAGCGCCATTCTCTCCCCCAGTCGCCTGCCAATAACAGCGCCCTTCTCTCCCCCAGCCGCCTGCCACTAACAGCGCCATTCTCTACCCCAGCCGCTTGCCACTAACAGCGCCATTCTCTCCCCCAGCCGCTTGCCACTAACAGCGCCATTCTCTACCCCAGCCGCCTGCCACTAACAGCGCCCTTCTCTCCCCCAGCCGCCTGCCACTAACAGCGCCATTCTCTACCCCAGCCGCTTGCCACTAACAGCGCCATTCTCTCCCCCAGTCGCCTGCAACTAACAGCGCCATTCTCTACCCCAGCCGCCTGCCACTAACAGCGCCATTCTCTCCCCCAGCTGCCTGCCACTAACAGCACCATTCTCTACCCCAGCCGCTTGCCACTAACAGCGCCATTCTCTACCCCAGCCGCCTGCCACTAACAGCGCCATTCTCTCCCCCAGCCGCCTGCCACTAACAGCACCATTTTCTACCCCAGCCGCCTGCCACTAACAGCGCCATTCTCTCCCGCAGCCGCCTGCCACTAACAGCACCATTCTCTACCCCAGCCGCTTGCCACTAACAGCACCATTCTCTACCCCAGCCGCCTGCCACTAACAGTGCCATTCTCTACCCCAGCCGCCTGCCAATAACAGCGCCATTCTCTCCCCCAGCCGCTTGCCACTAACAGCGCCATTCTCTACCCCAGCCGCCTGCCACTAACAACGCCATTCTCTACCCAGCCGCCTGCCACTAACAGCGCCATTCTCTACCCCAGCCGCCTGCCACTAACAGCGCCATTCTCTACCCCAGCCGCTTGCCACTAACAGCGCCATTCTCTCCCCCAGCCGCCTGCCACTAACAGTGCCATTCTCTACCCCAGCCGCCTGGCACTGACAGCGCCATTCTCTCCCCCAGCCGCCTGCCACTAACAGCGCCATTCTCTCCCCAGCCGCCTGCCACTAACAGCGCCATTCTCTCCCCCAGTCGCCTGCCACTAACAGCGCCATTCTCTCCCCAGCCGCCTGCCACTAACAGCAGCATTCTCTCCCCCAGCCGCCTGCCACTAACAGCGCCATTCTCTCCCCAGCCGCCTGCCACTAACAGCAACATTCTCTACCCCAGCCGCCTGCCACTAACAGCGCCATTCTCAACTCTAGCCGCCTGCCACTAACAGTGCCATTCTCTCCCCCAGCCGCCTGCCACTAACAGCGCCATTCTCTACCCCAGCCGCCTGGCACTAACAGCGCCATTCTCTCCCCCAGCCACCTGCCACTAACAGCGCCATTCTCTCCCCCAGCCGCCTGCCACGAACAGCGCCATTCTCTCCCCCAGCCGTTTGCCACTAACAGCGCCATTCTCTACCCCAGCCTCCTGCCACTAACAGCGCCATTCTCTCCCCAGCCGCCTGCCACTAACAGCGCCATTCTCTACCCCAGCCGCCTGCCACTAACAGCGCCATTCTCTCCCCAGCCACCTGCCACTAACAGCGCCATTCTCTACCCCAGCCTCCTGCCACTAACAGCGCCATTCTCTACCCCAGCCTCCTGCCACTAACAGCGCCATTCTCTACCCCTGCCGCCTGCCACTAACAGCACTATTCTCTACCCCAGCCGCCTGCCATGAACAGCGCCATTCTCTACCCCTGCCGCCTGTCACTAACAGCGCCATTTTCTCCCCCAGCCGCCTGCTACTAACAGCGCCATTCTCTCCCCCAGCCGCCTGCCACTAACAGCACCATTCTCTACCCCTGCCGCCTGCCATGAACAGCGCCATTCTCTACCCCTGCCGCCTGTCACTAACAGCGCCATTCTCTCCTCCAGCCGCCTGCCACTAACAGCGCCATTCTCTACCCCAGCCACCTGCCACTAACAGCGCCCTTCTCTACCCCAGCCGCCTGCCACTAACTGCGCCATTCTCTCCCCAGTCGCCTGCCACTAACAGATCCATTCTCTACCCCAGCCGCCTGCCACTAACAGCGCCATTCTCTCCCCCAGCCGCCTGCCACTAACAGCGCCATTCTCTCCCCCAGCCGCCTGCCACTAACAGCGCCATTCTCTACCCCAGCCGCCTGCCACTAACAGCGCCATTCTCTCCCCCAGCCGCCTGCCACTAACAGCACCATTCTCTACCCCAGCCTCCTGCCACTAACAGCGCCATTCTCTACCCCTGCAGCCTGCCACTAACAGCGCCATTCTCTACCCCAGCCGCCTGCCACTAACAGCGCCCTTCTCTCCCCCAGCCGCCTGCCACTAACAGCGCCATTCTCTACCCCAGCCGCCTGCCACTAACAGCGCCCTTCTCTACCCCAGCCGCCTGCCACTAACAGTGCCCTTCTCTCCCCCAGCCGCCTGCCACTAACAGCGCCATTCCCGCCCCCAGCCGCCTGCCACTAACAGCGCCATTCTCTCCCACAGCCGCCTGCCACTAACAGCGCCATTCTCTACCCCAGCCGCCTGCCACTAACAGCGCCCTTCTCTCCCCCAGCCGCCTGCCACGAACAGCTCCATTCTCTCCCCCTGCAGCCTTCCACTAACAGCACCATTCTCTACCCCTGCCGCCTGCCACTAACAGCGCCATTCTCTCCCCCAGCCGCCTGCCACTAACAGCGCCTTTCTCATACCCCAGCCGCCTGCCACTAACAGCGCCATTCTCTACCCCAGCCGCCTGCCACTAACAGCGCCATTCTCTACCCCATCCGCCTGCTACTAACAGCGCCATTCTCTACCCCAACCGCCTGCCACTAACAGCGCCATTCTCTCCCCCAGCCGCCTGCTACTAACAGCGCCATTCTCTACCCCAGCCGCCTGCCACTAAAAGCGCCATTCTCTACCTCAGCCGCCTGCCACTAACAGCGCCATTCTCTCCCCCAGCCACCTGCCACTAACAGCGCCATTCTCTCCCCCAGCCGTCTGCCACTAACAGCGCCATTCTCTACCCCAGCCGCCTGCCACTAACAGCGCCATTCTCTCCCCCAGCCGCCTGCCACTAACAGCGCCATTCTCTACCCCAGCCGCCTGCCACTAACAGCGCCATTCTCTCCCCCAGCCGCCTGCCACTAACAGCGCCATTCTCTCCCCCAGCCGCCTGCCACTAACAGCTCCATTCACTACCCCAGCCGCCTGCCACTAACAGCGCCATTCTCTCCCCCAGCCGCCTGCCACTAACAGCGCCATTCTCTACCCCAGCCGCCTGCCACTAACAGCGCCATTCTCTCCCCCAGCCGCCTGCCACTAACAGCGCCCTTCTCTCCCCCAGCCGCCTGCCACTAACAGTGCCATTCTCTCCCCCAGCCGCCTGCCACTAACAGCGCCATTCTCTACCCCAGCCGCCTGCCACTAACAGCGCCATTCTCTCCCCCAGCCGCCTGCCACTAACAGCGCCATTCTCTCCCCCAGTCGCCTGCCACTAACAGCGCCATTCTCTCCCCCAGTCGCCTGCCACTAACAGCGCCATTCTCTCCCCCAGCCGCCTGCCACTAACAGTGCCATTCTCTACCCCAGCCGCCTGCCACTAACAGCGCCATTCTCTCCCCCAGCCGCCTGCCACTAACAGCGCCATTCTCTACCCCAGCCGCCTGTCACTAACAGCACCATTCTCTCCCCCAGCCGCCTGCCAATAACAGCGCCATTCTCTCCCCCTGCCGCCTGCCACTAACAGCGCCATTCTCTACCCCAGCCGCCTGCCACTAACAGCGCCATTCTCTCCCCTAGCCGCCTGCCACTAACAGCGCCATTCTCTCCCCCAGCCGCCTGCCACTAACAGCGCCATTCTCTCCCCCTGCCGCCTGCCACTAACAGCGCCATTCTCTACCCCAGCCGCCTGCCACTAACAGCGCCATTCTCTCCCCCAGCCGCCTGCCACTAACAGCGCCATTCTCTACCCCAGCCGCCTGTCACTAACAGCTCCATTCTCTCCCCCAGCTGCCTGCCACTAACAGCGCCATTTTCTACCCAGCCGCCTGCCACTAACAGCGCCATTCTCTACCCAGCCGCCTGCCACTAACAGCGCCATTCTCTACCCCAGCCGCCTGTCACTAACAGCTCCATTCTCTCCCCCAGCTGCCTGCCACTAACAGCGCCATTCTCTACCCAGCCGCCTGCCACTAACAGCGCCATTCTCTACCCAGCCGCCTGCCACTAACAGCGCCATTCTCCACCCCAGCCGCCTGCCACTAACAGCGCAATTCTCTACCCAGCCTCCTGCCACTAACAGCTCCATTCTCTACCCCAGCCGCCTGCCACTAACAGCGCCCTTCTCTACCCCAGCCGCCTGCCACTAACAGCACCATTCTCTACCCCAGCCGCCTGCCACTAACAGCGCACTTCTCTACCCCAGCCGCCTGCCACTAACAGCGCCATTCTCTACCCCCGCCGCCTGCCACTAACAGCGCCATTCTCTCCCCCAGCCTCCTGCCAGTAACAGCGCCATTCTCTCCCCCAGGCGCCTGCCACTAACAGCGCCATTCTCTACCCCAGCCGCGAGTCACTAACAGCGCCATTCTCTACCCCAGCCGCCTGTCACTAACAGCGCCATTCTCTACCCCAGCCGCTTGTCACGAACAGTGCCATTCTCTACCCCAGCCGCCTGCCACTAACAGCGCCCTTCTCTCCCCCAGCCGCCTGCCACTAACAGCGCCATTCTCTACCCCAGCCGGCTGCCACTAACAGCGCCATTCTCTACCCCAGCCGCCTGCCACTAACAGCGCCATTCTCTCCCCCAGCCTCCTGCCACTAACAGCGCCCTTCTCTCCCCCAGCCACCTGCCACTAACAGCGCCCTTCTCTCCCCCAGCCGCCTGCCACTAACAGCGCCATTCTCTACCCCAGCCGCCTGCCACTAACAGCGCCATTCTCTACCCCAGCCGCCTGCCACTAACAGCGCCATTCTCTCCCCCAGTCGCCTGCCAATAACAGCGCCCTTCTCTCCGCCAGCCGCCTGCCACTAACAGCGCCCTTCTCTCCCCCAGCCACCTGCCACTAACAGCGCCATTCTCTACCCCAGCCGCTTGCCACTAACAGCGCCATTCTCTCCCCCAGCCGCTTGCCACTAACAGCGCCATTCTCTACCCCAGCCGCCTGCCACTAACAGCGCCCTTCTCTCCCCCAGCCGCCTGCCACTAACAGCGCCATTCTCTACCCCAGCCGCTTGCCACTAACAGCGCCATTCTCTACCCCAGCCGCCTGCCACTAACAGCGCCATTCTCTACCCCAGCCGCTTGCCACTAACAGCGCCATTCTCTCCCCCAGTCGCCTGCCAATAACAGCGCCCTTCTCTCCCCCAGCCGTCTGCCAATAACAGCGCCATTCTCTACCCCAGCCGCCTGCCACTAACTGCGCCATTCTCTCCCCAGTCGCCTGCCACTAACAGATCCATTCTCTACCCCAGCCGCCTGCCACTAACAGCGCCATTCTCTCCCCCAGCCGCCTGCCACTAACAGCGCCATTTTCTCGCCCAGCCGCCTGCCACTAACAGCGCCTTTCTCTACCCCAGCCGCCTGCCACTAACAGCGCCATTCTCTCCCCCAGCCGCCTGCCACTAACAGCACCATTCTCTACCCCAGCCTCCTGCCACTAACAGCGCCATTCTCTACCCCTGCCGCCTGCCACTAACAGCGCTATTCTCTACCCCAGCCACCTGCCACTAACAGCGCTATTCTCTACCCCAACCGCCTGCCACTAACAGCGCCCTTCTCTCCCCCAGCCACCTGCCACTAACAGCACCATTCTCTCCCTCAGCCACCTGCCACTAACAGCGCTATTCTCTACCCCAGCCGCCTGCCACTAACAGCGCCATTCTCTACCCCAGCCGCCTGCCACTAACAGCGCCATTCTCTACCCCAGCCGCCTGCCACTAACAGCGCCCTTCTCTCCCCCAGCCGCCTGCCACTAACAGCGCCATTCTCTACCACAGCCGCCTGCCACTAACAGCGCCCTTCTCTCCCCCAGCCGCCTGCCACTAACAGCGCCATTCTCTGCCCCAGCCGCCTGCCACTAACAGCGCCATTCTCTACCCCAGCCGTCTGCCACTAACAGCGCCATTCTCTCCCCCAGCCGCCTGCCACTAACAGCGCCATTCTCCACCCCAGCCGCCTGCCACTAACAGCGCCCTTCTCTCCCCCAGCCGCCTGCCACTAACAGCGCCATTCTCGCCCCCAGCCGCCTGCCACTAACAGCGCCATTCTCCACTCCAGCCGCCTGCCACTAACAGCGCCCTTCTCTCCCCCAGCCGCCTGCAACTAACAGCGCCATTCTCTCCCCCTGCAGCCTTCCACTAACAGCACCATTCTCTACCCCTGCCGCCTGCCACTAATAGCGCCATTCTCATACCCCAGCCGCCTGCCACTAACAGCGCCATTCTCTACCCCAGCCGCCTGCCACTAACAGCGCCATTCTCTACCCCAGCCGCCTGCTACTAACAGCGCCATTCTCTACCCCAACCGCCTGCCACTAACAGCGCCATTCTCTACCCCAGCCGCCTGCCACTAACAGCGCCATTCTCTCCCCCAGCCGCCTGCTACTAACAGCGCCATTCTCTACCCCAGCCGCCTGCCACTAACAGCTCCATTCTCTACCCCAACCGCCTGCCACTAAAAGCGCCATTCTCTCCCCCAGCCTCCTGTCACTAACAGCGCCATTCTCTACCCCAGCCACCTGCCACTAACAGCGCCATTCTCTCCCCCAGCCGCCTGCCACTAACAGCGCCATTCTCTACCCCAGCCGCCTGCCACTAACAGCGCCATTCTCTCCCACAGCCGCCTGCCACTAACAGCGCCATTCTCTACCCCAGCCGCCTGCCACTAACAGCTCCATTCTCTACCCCAACCGCCTGCCACTAAAAGCGCCATTCTCTCCCCCCGCCTCCTGTCACTAACAGCGCCATTCTCTACGCCAGCCACCTGCCACTAACAGCGCCATTCTCTCCCCCAGCCGCCTGCCACTAACAGCGCCATTCTCTACCCCAGCCGCCTGCCACTAACAGCGCCATTCTCTCCCCCAGCCGCCTGCCACTAACAGCGCCATTCTCTACCCCAGCCGCCTGCCACTAACAGCGCCATTCTCTCCCCCAGCCGCCTGCCACGAACAGCGCCATTCTCTCCCCCAGCCGCCTGCCACTAACAGCTCCATTCACTACCCCAGCCGCCTGCCACTAACAGCGCCATTCTCTCCCCCAGCCGCCTGCCACTAACAGCGCCATTCTCTACCCCAGCCGCCTGCCACTAACAGCGCCCTTCTCTCCCCCAGCCGCCTGCCACTAACAGCGCCATTCTCTACCCCAGCCTCCTGTCACTAACAGCGCCATTCTCTCCCCCAGCCGCCTGCCACTAACAGCGCCATTCTCTACCCCAGCCGCCTGCCACTTACAGCGCCATTCTCTACCCCAGCCGCCTGCCACTAACAGCGCCATTCTCTCCCAAGCCGCCTGCCACTAACAGCGCCATTCTCTACCCCAGCCGCCTGCCACTAACAGCGCCATTCTCTACCCCATCCGCCTGGCACTAACAGCGCCATTCTCTCCCCCAGCCGCCTGCCACTAACAGCGCCATTCTCTACCCCAGCCGCCTGCCACTTACAGCGCCATTCTCTACCCCAGCCGCCTGCCACTAACAGCGCCATTCTCTCCCAAGCCGCCTGCCACTAACAGCGCCATTCTCTACCCCAGCCGCCTGCCACTAACAGCGCCATTCTCTACCCCATCCGCCTGGCACTAACAGCGCCATTCTCTACCCCATCCGCCTGCCACTAACAGCGCCATTCTCTCCCCCAGCCGCCTGCCACTAACAGCTCCATTCTCTCCCCCAGTCGCCTGCAACTAACAGCGCCATTCTCTCCCCCAGTCGCCTGCCACTAACAGCGCCATTCTCTCCCCCAGCCGCCTGCCACTAACAGCGCCATTCTCTACCCCAGCCGCCTGCCACTAACAGCACCATTCTCTACCCCAGTCGCCTGCCACTAACAGCGCCATTCTCTCCCCCAGCCGCCTGCCATTAACAGCGCCATTCTCTCCCCCAGTCGCCTGCCACTAACAGCGCCATTCTCTCCCCCAGCCGCCTGCCACTAACAATGCCATTCTCTCCCCCAGCCGCCTGCCATTAACAGCGCCATTCTCTCCCCCAGCCGCCTGTCACTAACAGCGCCATTCTCTCCCCCAGCCGCCTGCCACTAACAGCGCCATTCTCTACCCCAGCCGCCTGCCACGAACAGCGTCATTCTCTCCCCTAGCCGCCTGCCACTAATAGGGCCATTCTCTCCCCCAGACGCCTGCCACTAACAGCGCCATTCTCTACCCCAGCCGCCTGCCACTAACAGCGCCATTCTCTACCCCAGCCGCCTGCCACTAACAGCGCCATTCTGTACCCCAGCCGCCTGCCACTAACAGCGCCATTCTCTCCCCCAGCCGCCTGCCACTAACAGCGCCATTCTCTACCCCAGCCGCCTGTCACTAACAGCTCCATTCTCTCCCCCAGCTGCCTGCCACTAACAGCGCCATTCTCTCCCCCAGCCGCCTGCCACTAACAGCGCCATTCTCTCCCCCAGCTGCCTGCCACTAACAGCGCCATTCTCTCCCCCAGCCGCCTGCCACTAACAGCGCCATTCTCTCCCCCAGCTGCCTGCCACTAACAGCGCCATTCTCTCCCCCAGCCGCCTGCCACTAACAGCACCATTCTCTTCCCCAGCCGCCTGCCACTAACAGCGCCATTCTCTCCCCCATCCGCCTGCCACTAACAGCGCCATTCTCTACCCCAGCAACCTGCCACTAACAGCGCCATTCTCTCCCCCAGCCGCCTGCCACTAACAGCACCATTCTCTTCCCCAGCAACCTGCCACTTACAGCGCCATTCTCTCCCCCAGCCGCCTGTCACTAACAGCGCCATTCTCTACCCCAGCTGCCTGCCACTAACAGCGCCATTCTCTACCCCAGCCGCCTGCCACTAACAGCGCCATTCTCTACCACAGCCGCCTGGCACTAACAGCGCCATTCTCTACCCCAGCCGCCTGCCACTAACAGCGCCATTCTCTACCCCAGCTGCCTGCCACTAACAGCGCCATTCTCTACCCCAGCCGCCTGCCACTAACAGCACCATTCTCTACCCCAGCCGCCTGCCACTAACAGCACCATTCTCTCCCCCAGCCGCCTGCCATTACCAGCGCCATTCTCTACCCCAGCTGCCTGCCACTAACAGCGCCATTCTCTACCCCAGCCGCCTGCCACTAACAGCACCATTCTCTACCCCAGCCGCCTGCCACTAACAGCACCATTCTCTCCCCCAGCCGCCTGCCACTAACAGCGCCATTCTCTCCCCCAGCCGCCTGCCACTAACAGCGCCATTCTCTACCCCAGCCGCCTGCCACTAACAGCGCCATTCTCTCCCCCAGCCGCCTGCCACTAACAGCACCATTCTCTACCCCAGCCGCCTGCCACTAACAGCACCATTCTCTCCCCCAGCCGCCTGTCACTAACAGCGCCATTCTCTACCCCAGCCGCCTGCCTCTAACAGCGCCATTCTCTCCCCCAGCCGCCTGCCACTAACAGCGCCATTCTCTACCCCAGCCGCCTGCCACTAACAGCTCCATTCTCTACCCCAGCTGCCTGCCACTAACAGCGCCATTCTCTACCCCAGCAACCTGCCACTAACAGCGCCATTCTCTACCCCAGCCGCCTGCCACTAACAGCGCCATTCTCTCCCCCAGCCGCCTGCCACTAACAGCGCCATTCTCTACCCCAGCAACCTGCCACTAACAGCGCCATTCTCTACCCCAGCCGCCTGCCACAAACAGCACCATTCTCTCCCCCAGCCATCTGCCACTAACAGCGCCATTCTCTCCCCCAGCCGCCTGCCGATAACAGCGCCATTCTCTACCCCTGCCGCCTGCCACTAACAGCACCATTCTCTCCCCCAGCCGCCTCCCACTAACAGCGCCATTCTCTCCCCCAGCCGCCTGCCACTAACAGCGCCATTCTCTCCCCCTGCCGCCTGCCACTAACAGCACCATTCTCTACCCCAGGCGCCTGTCACTAACAGCGCCATTCTCTCCCCCAGCCGCCTGCCACTGACAGCGCCATTCTCTACCCAGCCGCCTGCCTCTAACAGCGCCATTCTCTCCCCCAGCCGCTTGTCACTAACAGTGCCATTCTCTACCCAGCCGCCTGCCACTGACAGCACCCTTCTCTACCGCAGCCACCTGCCACTAACAGCGCCATTCTCTACCCCAGCCGCCTGCCACTAACAGCACCATTCTCTACCCCAGCCGCCTGCCACTAACAGCGCCATTCTCTACCCCAGCCACCTGCCACTAACAGCGCCATTCTCTACCCCAGCCGCATGCCACTAACAGCGCCATTCTCTCCCCCAGCCGCCTGCCACTAACAACGCCATTCTCTACCCCAGCCACCTGCCACTAACAGCGCCATTCTTACTCCAGCCGCCTGCCACTAACAGCGCCATTCTCTACCCCAGCCGCCTGGCACTAACAGCGCCATTCTCTACCCCAGCCGCCTGCCACTAACAACGCCATTCTCTACCCCAGCAACCTGCCACTAACAGCGCCATTCTCTCCCCCAGCCGCCTGCCACTAACAGCGCCATTCTCTACCCCAGCCGCCTGCCACTAACAGCTCCATTCTCTACCCCAGCCACCTGCCACTAACAGCGCCATTCTCTCCCCCTGCCGCCTGCCACTAACAGCACCATTCTCTACCCCAGCCGCCTGCCACTAACAGCACCATTCTCTACCCCTGCCGCCTGCCACTAACAGCGCCATTCTCTCCCCCAGCCGCCTGCCACTAACAGCGCCATTCTCTACCCCAGCCACCTGCCACTAACAGCGCCATTCTCTCCCCCTGCCGCCTGCCACTAACAGCACCATTCTCTACCCCAGCCGCCTGCCACTAACAGCACCATTCTCTACCCCTGCCGCCTGCCACGAACAGCGCCATTCTCTACCCCTGCCGCCACCCACTAACAGCACCATTCTCTACCCCTGCCGCCTGCCATGAACAGCGCCGTTCTCTACCCCTGCCGCCTGTCACTAACAGCGCAATTCTCTCCCCCAGCCGCCTGCCACTGACAGCGCCATTCTCTACCCCAGCCACCTGCCACTAACAGCGCCCTTCTCTACCCCAGCCGCCTGCCACTAACAGCGCCATTCTCTACCCCAGCCGCCTGTCACTAACAGCGCCATTCTCTCCCCCAGCCGCCTGCCACTGACAGCGCCATTCTCTACCCCAGCCGCCTGCCTCTAACAGCGCCATTCTCTCCCCCAGCCGCTTGTCACTAACAGTGCCATTCTCTACCCAGCCGCCTGCCACTGACAGCACCCTTCTCTACCGCAGCCACCTGCCACTAACAGCGCCATTCTCTACCCCAGCCGCCTGCCACTAACAGCACCATTCTCTACCCCAGCCGCCTGCCACTAACAGCGCCATTCTCTACCCCAGCCACCTGCCACTAACAGCGCCATTCTCTACCCCAGCCGCCTGCCACTAACAGCGCCATTCTCTACCCCAGCCGCCTGCCACTAACAACGCCATTCTCTACCCCAGCCACCTGCCACTAACAGCGCCATTCTTACTCCAGCCGCCTGCCACTAACAGCGCCATTCTCTACCCCAGCCGCCTGGCACTAACAGCGCCATTCTCTACCCCAGCCGCCTGCCACTAACAACGCCATTCTCTACCCCAGCAACCTGCCACTAACAGCGCCATTCTCTCCCCCAGCCGCCTGCCACTAACAGCGCCATTCTCTACCCCAGCCGCCTGCCACTAACAGCTCCATTCTCTACCCCAGCCACCTGCCACTAACAGCGCCATTCTCTCCCCCTGCCGCCTGCCACTAACAGCACCATTCTCTACCCCAGGCGCCTGCCACTAACAGCACCATTCTCTACCCCTGCCGCCTGCCACTAACAGCGCCATTCTCTCCCCCAGCCGCCTGCCACTAACAGCGCCATTCTCTACCCCAGCCACCTGCCACTAACAGCGCCATTCTCTCCCCCTGCCGCCTGCCACTAACAGCACCATTCTCTACCCCAGCCGCCTGCCACTAACAGCACCATTCTCTACCCCTCCCGCCTGCCACGAACAGCGCCATTCTCTACCCCTGCCGCCACCCACTAACAGCACCATTCTCTACCCCTGCCGCCTGCCATGAACAGCGCCGTTCTCTACCCCTGCCGCCTGTCACTAACAGCGCAATTCTCTCCCCCAGCCGCCTGCCACTGACAGCGCCATTCTCTACCCCAGCCACCTGCCACTAACAGCGCCCTTCTCTACCCCAGCCGCCTGCCACTAACTGCGCCATTCTCTCCCCCAGTCGCCTGCCACTAACAGATCCATTCTCTACGCCAGCCGCCTGCCAATAACAGCGCCATTCTCTACCCCAGCCGCCTGCCACTAACAGCGCCATTCTCTCCCCCAGCCGCCTGCCACAAACAGCACCATTCTCTACCCCAGCCGCCTGCCACTAACAGCGCTATTCTCTACCCCAGCCAGCTGCCACTAACAGCGCCATTCTCTCCCCAGCCGCCTGCCACTAACAGCGCCATTCTCTCCCCAGCCGCCTGCCGCAAACAGCGCCATTCTCTCCCCAGCCGCTTGTCACTAACAGCGCCATTCTCTCCCACAGCCGCCTGCCACTAACAGCGCCATTCTCTCCCCCAGCCGCCTGCCACTAACAGCGTCATTCTCTCCCCATGCCGCTTGCCACAAACAGCACCATTCTCTCCCCCAGCCATCTGCCACTAACAGCGCCATTCTCTCCCCCAGCCGCCTGCCGATAACAGCGCCATTCTCTACCCCTGCCGCCTGCCACTAACAGCACCATTCTCTCCCCCAGCCGCCTGCCACTAACAGCGCCATTCTCTCCCCCAGCCGCCTGCCACTAACAGCGCCATTCTCTCCCCCTGCCGCCTGCCACTAACAGCGCCATTCTCTACCCCAGCCGCCTGTCACTAACAGCGCCATTCTCTCCCCCAGCCGCCTGCCACTGACAGCGCCATTCTCTCCCCCAGCCGCCTGCCACTGACAGCGCCATTCTCTCCCCCAGCCGCTTGTCACTAACAGTGCCATTCTCTACCCAGCCGCCTGCCACTGACAGCACCCTTCTCTACCGCAGCCACCTGCCACTAACAGCGCCATTCTCTACCCCAGCCGCCTGCCACTAACAGCACCATTCTCTACCCCAGCCGCCTGCCACTAACAGCGCCATTCTCTACCCCAGCCACCTGCCACTAACAGCGCCATTCTCTACCCCAGCCGCCTGCCACTAACAGCGCCATTCTCTACCCCAGCCGCCTGCCACTAACAACGCCATTCTCTACCCCAGCCACCTGCCACTAACAGCGCCATTCTTACTCCAGCCGCCTGCCACTAACAGCGCCATTCTCTACCCCAGCCGCCTGGCACTAACAGCGCCATTCTCTACCCCAGCCGCCTGCCACTAACAACGCCATTCTCTACCCCAGCAACCTGCCACTAACAGCGCCATTCTCTCCCCCAGCCGCCTGCCACTAACAGCGCCATTCTCTACCCCAGCCGCCTGCCACTAACAGCGCCATTCTCTACCCCAGCCACCTGCCACTAACAGCGCCATTCTCTCCCCCAGCCGCCTGCCACTAACAGCGCCATTCTCTCCCCCAGCCGCCTGCCACTAACAGCGCCATTCTCTACCCCAGCCACCTGCCACTAACAGCGCGATTCTCTCCCCCTGCCGCCTGCCACTAACAGCACCATTCTCTACCCCAGCCGCCTGCCACTAACAGCACCATTCTCTACCCCTGCCGCCTGCCACGAACAGCGCCATTCTCTACCCCTGCCGCCACCCACTAACAGCACCATTCTCTACCCCTGCCGCCTGCCATGAACAGCGCCGTTCTCTACCCCTGCCGCCTGTCACTAACAGCGCCATTCTCTCCCCCAGCCGCCTGCCACTGACAGCGCCATTCTCTACCCCAGCCACCTGCCACTAACAGCGCCCTTCTCTACCCCAGCCGCCTGCCACTAACTGCGCCATTCTCTCCCCCAGTCGCCTGCCACTAACAGATCCATTCTCTACGCCAGCCGCCTGTCACTAACAGCGCCATTCTCTACCCCAGCCGCTTGCCACTAACAGCGCCATTCTCTCCCCCAGCCGCCTGCCACAAACAGCACCATTCTCTACCCCAGCCGCCTGCCACTAACAGCGCTATTCTCTACCCCAGCCAGCTGCCACTAACAGCGCCATTCTCTCCCCAGCCGCCTGCCACTAACAGCGCCATTCTCTCCCCAGCCGCCTGCCACAAACAGCGCCATTCTCTCCCCAGCCGCTTGTCACTAACAGCGCCATTCTCTCCCACAGCCGCCTGCCACTAACAGCGCCATTCTCTCCCCCAGCCGCCTGCCACTAACAGCGTCATTCTCTCCCCATGCCGCTTGCCACTAACAGCGCCATTCTCTCCCCCAGCCGCCTGCCACTAACAGCGCCATTCTCTCCCCCAGCCGCCTGCCACTAACAGCGTCATTCTCTCCCACAGCCGCCTGCCACTAACAGCGCCATTCTCTACCCCAGCCGCCTGCCACTAACAGCGCCATTCTCTACCCCAGCTGCCTGCCACTAACAGCGCCATTCTCTACCCCAGCCACCTGCCACTAACAGCGCCATTCACTACCCCAGCCGCCTGGCACTAACAGCACCATTCTCTACCCCAGCCGCCTACCACTAACAGCGCCATTCTCTACCCCTGCCGCCTGCCACGAACAGCGCCATTCTCTCCCCCAGCCGCCTGCCACTAACAGCGCCATTCTCTCCCCCAGCCTCCTGCCACTAACAGCGCCATTCTCTCCCCCAGCCGCCTGCCACTAACAGCGCCATTCTCTACCCCAGCCGCCTGCCACTAACAGCGCCATTCTCTCACCCAGCCGCCTGTCACTAACAGCGCCATTCTTTCCCCCAGCCGCCTGCCACTAACAGCGCCATTCTCTACCCCAGCCACCTGCCACTAACAGCGCCATTCTCTCCCCCAGCCGCCTGCCACTAACAGCGCCATTCTCTAACGAGCCACCTGCCACTAACAGCCCCATTGTCTCCCCCAGCCGCCTGCCACTAACAGCGCCATTCTCTCCCCCAGCCGCCTGCCACTAACAGCGCCATTCTCTACCCCAGCCGCCTGCCACTAACAGCGCCATTCTCTCCCCCAGCCGCCAGCCACTAACAGTGCCATTCTCTACCCCAGCCGCCTGCCACTAACAGCGCCATTCTCTACCCCAGCCACCTGCCACTAACAGCGCCATTCTCTCCCCCAGCCGCCTGCCACTAACAGTGCCATTCTCTACCCCAGCCGCCTGCCACTAACAGCGCCATTCTCTACCCCAGCCACCTGCCACTAACAGCGCCATTCTCTACCCCAGCCGCCTGCCACTAACAGCCCCAATTTCTCCCCCAGCCGCCTGCCACTAACAGCGCCATTCTCTCCCCCAGCCGCCTGCCACTAACAGCGCCATTCTCTACCCCAGCCGCCTGCCACTAACAGCGCCATTCTCTCCCCCAGCCGCCTGCCACTAACAGTGCCATTCTCTACCCCAGCCGCCTGCCACTAACAGCGCCATTCTCTACCCCAGCCACCTGCCACTAACAGCGCCATTCTCTCCCCCAGCCGCCTGCCACTAACAGCGCCATTCTCTACCCCAGCCGCCTGCCATTAACAGTGCCATTCTCTCCCCCAGCCGCCTGCCACTAACAGCGCCATTCTCTCCCCCAGCCGCCTGCCACTAACAGCGCCATTCTCTCCCCCAGCCGCCTGCCACTAACAGCGCCATTCACTACCCCAGCCGCCTGCCACTAACTGCGCCATTCTCTCCCCCAGTCGCCTGCCACTAACAGATCCATTCTCTACGCCAGCCGCCTGCCACTAACAGCGCCATTCTCTACCCCAGCCGCCTGCCACTAACAGCGCCATTCTCTCCCCCAGCCGCCTGCCACAAACAGCACCATTCTCTACCCCAGCCGCCTGCCACTAACAGCGCTATTCTCTACCCCAGCCAGCTGCCACTAACAGCGCCATTCTCTCCCCAGCCGCCTGCCACTAACAGCGCCATTCTCTCCCCAGCCGCCTGCCGCAAACAGCGCCATTCTCTCCCCAGCCGCTTGTCACTAACAGCGCCATTCTCTCCCACAGCCGCCTGCCACTAACAGCGCCATTCTCTCCCCCAGCCGCCTGCCACTAACAGCGTCATTCTCTCCCCATGCCGCTTGCCACAAACAGCACCATTCTCTCCCCCAGCCATCTGCCACTAACAGCGCCATTCTCTCCCCCAGCCGCCTGCCGATAACAGCGCCATTCTCTACCCCTGCCGCCTGCCACTAACAGCACCATTCTCTCCCCCAGCCGCCTGCCACTAACAGCGCCATTCTCTCCCCCAGCCGCCTGCCACTAACAGCGCCATTCTCTCCCCCTGCCGCCTGCCACTAACAGCGCCATACTCTACCCCAGCCGCCTGTCACTAACAGGCCATTCTCTCCCCCAGCCGCCTGCCACTGACAGCGCCATTATCTCCCCCAGCCGCCTGCCACTGACAGCGCCATTCTCTCCCCCAGCCGCTTGTCACTAACAGTGCCATTCTCTACCCCAGCCACCTGCCACTAACAGCGCCATTCTCTCCCCCAGCCGCCTGCCACTAACAGCGCCATTCTCTACCCCAGCCGCCTGCCATTAACAGTGCCATTCTCTCCCCCAGCCGCCTGCCACTAACAGCGCCATTCTCTCCCCCAGCCGCCTGCCACTAACAGCGCCATTCTCTCCCCCAGCCGCCTGCCACTAACAGCGCCATTCACTACCCCAGCCGCCTGCCACTAACAGCGCCATTCTCTACCCCAGCCGCTTGCCACTAACAGCGCCATTCTCTACCCTATCCGCCTGGCACTAACAGCGCCATTCTCTACCCCAGCCACCTGCCACTAACAGCGCCATTCTCTCCCCCAGCCGCCTGCCACTAACAGCGCCATTCTCTACCCCAGCCGCCTGCCACTAACAGCGCCATTCTCTACCCCAGCCGCCTGCCACTAACAGCACCATTCTCTCCCCTAGCCGCCTGCCACTAACAGCGCCATTCTCTACCCCAGCCACCTGCCACTAACAGCGCCATTCTCTCCCCCAGCCGCCTGCCACTAACAGCGCCATTCTCTCCCCCAGCCGCCTGCCACTAACAGCGCCATTCTCTACCCCAGCCACCTGCCACTAACAGCGCGATTCTCTCCCCCTGCCGCCTGCCACTAACAGCACCATTCTCTACCCCAGCCGCCTGCCACTAACAGCACCATTCTCTACCCCTGCCGCCTGCCACGAACAGCGCCATTCTCTACCCCTGCCGCCACCCACTAACAGCACCATTCTCTACACCTGCCGCCTGCCATGAACAGCGCCGTTCTCTACCCCTGCCGCCTGTCACTAACAGCGCCATTCTCTCCCCCAGCCGCCTGCCACTGACAGCGCCATTCTCTACCCCAGCCACCTGCCACTAACAGCGCCCTTCTCTACCCCAGCCGCCTGCCACTAACTGCGCCATTCTCTCCCCCAGTCGCCTGCCACTAACAGATCCATTCTCTACGCCAGCCGCCTGTCACTAACAGCGCCATTCTCTACCCCAGCCGCCTGCCACTAACAGCGCCATTCTCTCCCCCAGCCGCCTGCCACAAACAGCACCATTCTCTACCCCAGCCGCCTGCCACTAACAGCGCTATTCTCTACCCCAGCCAGCTGCCACTAACAGCGCCATTCTCTCCCCAGCCGCCTGCCACTAACAGCGCCATTCTCTCCCCAGCCGCCTGCCACAAACAGCGCCATTCTCTCCCCAGCCGCTTGTCACTAACAGCGCCATTCTCTCCCACAGCCGCCTGCCACTAACAGCGCCATTCTCTCCCACAGCCGCCTGCCACTAACAGCGTCATTCTCTCCCCATGCCGCTTGCCACTAACAGCGCCATTCTCTCCCCCAGCCGCCTGCCACTAACAGCGCCATTCTCTCCCCCAGCCGCCTGCCACTAACAGCGTCATTCTCTCCCACAGCCGCCTGCCACTAACAGCGCCATTCTCTACCCCAGCCGCCTGCCACTAACAGCGCCATTCTCTACCCCAGCTGCCTGCCACTAACAGCGCCATTCTCTACCCCAGCCACCTGCCACTAACAGCGCCATTCACTACCCCAGCCGCCTGGCACTAACAGCACCATTCTCTACCCCAGCCGCCTACCACTAACAGCGCCATTCTCTACCCCTGCCGCCTGCCACGAACAGCGCCATTCTCTCCCCCAGCCGCCTGCCACTAACAGCGCCATTCTCTCCCCCAGCCTCCTGCCACTAACAGCGCCATTCTCTCCCCCAGCCGCCTGCCACTAACAGCGCCATTCTCTACCCCAGCCGCCTGCCACTAACAGCGCCATTCTCTCACCCAGCCGCCTGTCACTAACAGCGCCATTCTTTCCCCCAGCCGCCTGCCACTAACAGCGCCATTCTCTACCCCAGCCACCTGCCACTAACAGCGCCATTCTCTCCCCCAGCCGCCTGCCACTAACAGCGCCATTCTCTACCGAGCCACCTGCCACTAACAGCCCCTATGTCTCCCCCAGCCGCCTGCCACTAAGCGCCATTCTCTCCCCCAGCCGCCTGCCACTAACAGCGCCATTCTCTACCCCAGCCGCCTGCCACTAACAGCGCCATTCTCTCCCCCAGCCGCCAGCCACTAACAGTGCCATTCTCTACCCCAGCCGCCTGCCACTAACAGCGCCATTCTCTACCCCAGCCACCTGCCACTAACAGCGCCATTCTCTCCCCCAGCCGCCTGCCACTAACAGTGCCATTCTCTACCCCATCCGCCTGCCACTAACAGCGCCATTCTCTACCCCAGCCACCTGCCACTAACAGCGCCATTCTCTACCCCAGCCGCCTGCCACTAACATCCCCATTCTCTCCCCCAGCCGCCTGCCACTAACAGCGCCATTCTCTCCCCCAGCCGCCTGCCACTAACAGCGCCATTCTCTACCCCAGCCGCCTGCCACTAACAGCGCCATTCTCTCCCCCAGCCGCCTGCCACTAACAGTGCCATTCTCTACCCCAGCCGCCTGCCACTAACAGCGCCATTCTCTACCCCAGCCACCTGCCACTAACAGCGCCATTCTCTCCCCCAGCCGCCTGCCACTAACAGCGCCATTCTCTACCCCAGCCGCCTGCCACTAACAGCACCATTCTCTACCCCAGCCGCCTGCCACTAACAGCGCCATTCTCTACCCCAGCCACCTGCCACTAACAGCGCCATTCTCTACCCCAGCCGCCTGCCACTAACAGCGCCATTCTCTACCCCAGCCGCCTGCCACTAACAACGCCATTCTCTACCCCAGCCACCTGCCACTAACAGCGCCATTCTTACTCCAGCCGCCTGCCACTAACAGCGCCATTCTCTACCCCAGCCGCCTGGCACTAACAGCGCCATTCTCTACCCCAGCCGCCTGCCACTAACAACGCCATTCTCTACCCCAGCAACCTGCCACTAACAGCGCCATTCTCTCCCCCAGCCGCCTGCCACTAACAGCGCCATTCTCTACCCCAGCCGCCTGCCACTAACAGCGCCATTCTCTACCCCAGCCACCTGCCACTAACAGCGCCATTCTCTCCCCCAGCCGCCTGCCACTAACTGCGCCATTCTCTCCCCCAGCCGCCTGCCACTAACAGCGCCATTCTCTACCCCAGCCACCTGCCACTAACAGCGCGATTCTCTCCCCCTGCCGCCTGCCACTAACAGCACCATTCTCTACCCCAGCCGCCTGCCACTAACAGCACCATTCTCTACCCCTGCCGCCTGCCACGAACAGCGCCATTCTCTACCCCTGCCGCCACCCACTAACAGCACCATTCTCTACACCTGCCGCCTGCCATGAACAGCGCCGTTCTCTACCCCTGCCGCCTGTCACTAACAGCGCCATTCTCTCCCCCAGCCGCCTGCCACTGACAGCGCCATTCTCTACCCCAGCCACCTGCCACTAACAGCGCCCTTCTCTACCCCAGCCGCCTGCCACTAACTGCGCCATTCTCTCCCCCAGTCGCCTGCCACTAACAGATCCATTCTCTACGCCAGCCGCCTGTCACTAACAGCGCCATTCTCTACCCCAGCCGCCTGCCACTAACAGCGCCATTCTCTCCCCCAGCCGCCTGCCACAAACAGCACCATTCTCTACCCCAGCCGCCTGCCACTAACAGCGCTATTCTCTACCCCAGCCAGCTGCCACTAACAGCGCCATTCTCTCCCCAGCCGCCTGCCACTAACAGCGCCATTCTCTCCCCAGCCGCCTGCCACAAACAGCGCCATTCTCTCCCCAGCCGCTTGTCACTAACAGCGCCATTCTCTCCCACAGCCGCCTGCCACTAACAGCGCCATTCTCTCCCACAGCCGCCTGCCACTAACAGCGTCATTCTCTCCCCATGCCGCTTGCCACTAACAGCGCCATTCTCTCCCCCAGCCGCCTGCCACTAACAGCGCCATTCTCTCCCCCAGCCGCCTGCCACTAACAGCGTCATTCTCTCCCACAGCCGCCTGCCACTAACAGCGCCATTCTCTACCCCAGCCGCCTGCCACTAACAGCGCCATTCTCTACCCCAGCTGCCTGCCACTAACAGCGCCATTCTCTACCCCAGCCACCTGCCACTAACAGCGCCATTCACTACCCCAGCCGCCTGGCACTAACAGCACCATTCTCTACCCCAGCCGCCTACCACTAACAGCGCCATTCTCTACCCCTGCCGCCTGCCACGAACAGCGCCATTCTCTCCCCCAGCCGCCTGCCACTAACAGCGCCATTCTCTCCCCCAGCCTCCTGCCACTAACAGCGCCATTCTCTCCCCCAGCCGCCTGCCACTAACAGCGCCATTCTCTACCCCAGCCGCCTGCCACTAACAGCGCCATTCTCTCACCCAGCCGCCTGTCACTAACAGCGCCATTCTTTCCCCCAGCCGCCTGCCACTAACAGCGCCATTCTCTACCCCAGCCACCTGCCACTAACAGCGCCATTCTCTCCCCCAGCCGCCTGCCACTAACAGCGCCATTCTCTACCGAGCCACCTGCCACTAACAGCCCCTATGTCTCCCCCAGCCGCCTGCCACTAACAGCGCCATTCTCTCCCCCAGCCGCCTGCCACTAACAGCGCCATTCTCTACCCCAGCCGCCTGCCACTAACAGCGCCATTCTCTCCCCCAGCCGCCAGCCACTAACAGTGCCATTCTCTACCCCAGCCGCCTGCCACTAACAGCGCCATTCTCTACCCCAGCCACCTGCCACTAACAGCGCCATTCTCTCCCCCAGCCGCCTGCCACTAACAGTGCCATTCTCTACCCCAGCCGCCTGCCACTAACAGCGCCATTCTCTACCCCAGCCACCTGCCACTAACAGCGCCATTCTCTACCCCAGCCGCCTGCCACTAACATCCCCATTCTCTCCCCCAGCCGCCTGCCACTAACAGCGCCATTCTCTCCCCCAGCCGCCTGCCACTAACAGCGCCATTCTCTACCCCAGCCGCCTGCCACTAACAGCGCCATTCTCTCCCCCAGCCGCCTGCCACTAACAGTGCCATTCTCTACCCCAGCCGCCTGCCACTAACAGCGCCATTCTCTACCCCAGCCACCTGCCACTAACAGCGCCATTCTCTCCCCCAGCCGCCTGCCACTAACAGCGCCATTCTCTACCCCAGCCGCCTGCCATTAACAGTGCCATTCTCTCCCCCAGCCGCCTGCCACTAACAGCGCCATTCTCTCCCCCAGCCGCCTGCCACTAACAGCGCCATTCTCTCCCCCAGCCGCCTGCCACTAACAGCGCCATTCACTACCCCAGCCGCCTGCCACTAACAGCGCCATTCTCTACCCCAGCCGCTTGCCACTAACAGCGCCATTCTCTACCCTATCCGCCTGGCACTAACAGCGCCATTCTCTACCCCAGCCACCTGCCACTAACAGCGCCATTCTCTCCCCCAGCCGCCTGCCACTAACAGCGCCATTCTCTACCCCAGCCGCCTGCCACTAACAGCGCCATTCTCTACCCCAGCCGCCTGCCACTAACAGCACCATTCTCTCCCCTAGCCGCCTGCCACTAACAGCGCCATTCTCTACCCCAGCCCCCTGCCACTAACAGCGCCATTCTCTCCCCCAGCCGCCTGCCACTAACAGCACCATTCTCTACCCCAACCGCCTGCCACTAACAGTGCCATTCTCTACCCCAGCCGCCTGCCACTAACAGTGCCATTCTCTACCCCAGCCGCCTGCCACTAACAGTGCCATTCTCTACCCCAGCCGCCTGCCACTAACAGCGCCATTCTCTACCCCAGCCACCTGCCACTAACAGCGCCATTCTCTACCCCAGCCGCCTGCCACTAACAGCCCCATTCTCTCCCCCAGCCGCCTGCCACTAACAGCGCCATTCTCTCCCCCAGCCGCCTGCCACTAACAGCGCCATTCTCTACCCCAGCCGCCTGCCACTAACAGCACCATTCTCTCCCCTAGCCGCCTGCCACTAACAGCGCCATTCTCTCCCCTAGCCGCCTGCCACTAACAGCGCCATTCTCTACCCCAGCCGCCTGCCACTAACAGCGCCATTCTCTCCGCCATCCGCCTGCCACTAACATCGCCATTCTCTCCCCCATCCGCCTGCCACTAACAGCGCCATTCTCTCCCCCAGCCCCCTGCCACTAACAGCGCCATTCTCTCCCCCAGCCGCCTGCCACTAACAGCGCCATTCTCTCCCCCAGCCGCCTGCCACTAACAGCGCCATTGTCTCCCCCAGCCGCCTGCCACTAACAGCGCCATTCTCTACCCCAGCCACTTGCCACTAACAGCGCCATTCTCTACCCCAGCCGCCTGCCACTGACAGCACCATTCTCTCCCCCAGCCGCCTGCCACTAACAGCGCCATTCTCTACCCCAGCCGCCTGCCACTAACAGCGCCATTCTCTACCCCAGCCGCCTGCCACTAACAGCACCATTCTCTCCCCTAGCCGCCTGCCACTAACAGCGCCATTCTCTACCCCAGCCGCCCGCCACTAACAGCGCCATTCTCTACCCCAGCCGCCTGCCACTAACAGCGCCATTCTCTACCCCAGCCGCCTGCCACTAACAGCGCCATTCTCTACCCCAGCCGCCTGCCACTAACAGCACCATTCTCTCCCCTAGCCGCCTGCCACTAACAGCGCCATTCTCTACCCCAGCCGCCTGCCACTAACAGCGCCATTCTCTACCCCAGCCGCCTGCCACTAACAGCGCCATTCTCTCCCCCATCCGCCTGCCACTAACAGCGCCATTCTCTCCCCCATCCGCCTGCCACTAACAGCGCCATTCTCTCCGCCAGCCGCCTGCCACTAACAGCGCCATTCTCTCCCCCAGCCGCCTGCCACTAACAGTGCCATTCTCTACCCCAGCCGCCTGCCACTAACAGCGCCATTCTCTACCCCAGCCGCCTGCCACTAACAGCGCCATTCTCTACCCCAGCCGCCTGCCACTAACAGCACCATTCTCTACCCCAGCCGCCTGCCACTAACAGCGCCATTCTCTACCCCAGCCGCCTGCCACTAACAGCGCCATTCTCTACCCCAGCCGCCTGCCACTAACAGCACCATTCTCTACCCCAGCCGCCTGCCACTAACAGCGCCATTCTCTCCCCCAGCCGCCTGCCACTAACAGCGCCATTCTCTACCCCAGCCGCCTGCCACTAACAGCGCCATTCTCTCCCCCAGCCGCCTGCCACTAACAGCGCCATTCTCTTCCCCAGCCGCCTGCCACTAACAGCACCATTCTCTCCCCCAGCCGCCTGCCACTAACAGCGCCATTCTCTCCCCCAGCCGCCTGCCACTAACAGCGCCATTCTCTACCCCTGCCGCCTGCCACTAACAGCACCATTCTCTACCCCAGCCGCCTGCCACTAACAGCTCCATTCTCTTCCCCAGCCGCCTGCCACTAACAGCACCCTTCTCTACCCCAGCCGCCTGCCACTAACAGCGCCCTTCTCTACCCCTGCCGCCTGCCACTAACAGCGCCATTCTCTCCCTCAGCCGCCTGCCACTAACAGCGCCATTCTCTCCCCCAGCCGCCTGCCACTAACAGCGCCATTCTCTACCCCAGCCGCCTGCCACTAACAGCGCCATTCTCTCCCTCAGCCGCCTGCCACTAACAGCGCCATTCTCTCCCCCAGCCGCCTGCCACTAACAGAGCCATTCTCTCCCCCAGCCGCCTGCCACTAACAGCGCCATTCTCTCCCTCAGCCGCCTGCCACTAACAGCACCATTCTCTACCCCAGCCGCCTGCCACTAACAGCGCCATTCTCTCCCTCAGCCGCCTGCCACTAACAGCACCATTCTCTACCCCAGCCGCCTGCCACTAACAGCGCCATTCTCTCCCTCAGCCGCCTGCCACTAACAGCGCCATTCTCTACCCAGCCGCCTGCCACTAACAGCACCATTCTCTCCCCCAGCCGCCTGCCACTAACAGCGCCCTTCTCTCCCCCAGCCGCCTGCCACTAACAGCGCCATTCTCTACCCCAGCCGCCTGCCACTATCAGTGCCATTCTCTCCCCCAGCCGCCTGCCACTAACAGCGCCATTCTCTCCCCCAGCCGCCTGCCACTAACAGCGCCATTCTCTCCCCCAGCCGCCTGCCACTACCAGCGCCATTCTCTACCCCAGCCGCCTGCCACTAACAGTACCATTCTCTACCCCAGCCGCCTGCCACTAACAGCGCCATTCTCTACCCCAGCCGCCTGCCACTAACAGCGCCATTCTCTCCCTCAGCCGCCTGCCACTAACAGCGCCATTCTCTACCCAGCCGCCTGCCACTAACAGCGCCATTCTCTACCCCAGCCGCCTGCCACTAACAGCGCCATTCTCTCCCTCAGCCGCCTGCCACTAACAGCGCCATTCTCTACCCCAGCCGCCTGCCACTAACAGCACCATTCTCTCCCCCAGCCGCCTGCCACTAACAGCACCATTCTCTTCCCCAGCCGCCTGCCACTAACAGCAACATTCTCCCCCAGCCGCCTGCCACTAACAGCACCATTCTCTCCCCCAGCCGCCTGCCACTAACAGCGCCATTCTCCCCCAGCCGCCTGCCACTAACAGCGCCATTCTCTCCCCCAGCCGCCTGCCACTAACAGCACCATTCTCTACCCCAGCCGCCTGCCACTAACAGCACCATTCTCTACCCCAGCCGCCTGCCACTAACAGCACCATTCTCTTCCCCAGCCGCCTGCCACTAACAGCACCATTCTCTTCCCCAGCCGCCTGCCACGAACAGCGCCATTCTCTCCCCCAGCCGCCTGCCACTAACAGCACCATTCTCTCCCCCAGCCGCCTGCCACTAACAGCACCATTCTCTTCCCCAGCCGCCTGCCACTAACAGCACCATTCTCTCCCCCAGCCGCCTGCCACTAACAGCTCCATTCTGTACCCCAGCTGCCTGCCACTAACAGCGCCATTCTCTACCCCAGCCGCCTGCCACTAACAGCTGCATTCTCTACCCCAGCCGCCTGCCACTAACAGCACCATTCTCTACCCCAGCCGCCTGCCACTAACAGCTCCATTCTCTACCCCAGCCGCCTGCCACTAACAGCGCCATTCTCTACCCCAGCCGCCTGCCACTAACAACGCCATTCTCTACCCCAGCAACCTGCCACTAACAGCGCCATTCTCTCCCCCAGCCGCCTGCCGATAACAGCGCCATTCTCTACCCCTGCCGCCTGCCACTAACAGCACCATTCTCTCCCTCAGCCGCCTGCCACTAACAGCGCCATTCTCTCCCACAGCCGCCTGCCACTAAAAGCACCATTGTCTCCCCCAGCCGCCTGCCACTAACAGCGCCATTCTCTCCCCCAGCCGCCTGCCACTAACAGCGCCATTCTCTCCCCCCGCCGCCTGCCACTAACAGCACCATTCTCTCCCCCAGCCGCCTGCCACTAACAGCGCCATTCTCTACCCCAGCGGCCTGCCACTAACAGCACCATTGTCTCCCCCAGCCGCCTGCCACTAACAGCACCACTCTCTTCCCCAGCCGCCTGCCACTAACAGCGCCATTCTCTACCCCAGCCACCTGCCACTAACAGCGCCATTCTCTCCCCCAGCCGCCTGCCACTAACAGCGCCATTCTCTCCCCCAGCCGCCTGCCACTAACAGCGCCATTCTCTCCCCCAGCCGCCTGCCTCTAACAGCGCCATTCTCTACCCCAGCCGCCTGCCACTAACAGCACCATTGTCTCCACCAGCCGCCTGCCACTAACAGCACCATTCTCTACCCCAGCCGCCTGCCACTAACAACGCCATTCTCTACCCCAGCCACCTGCCACTAACAGCGCCATTCTCTACCACAGCCACCTGCCACTAACAGCACCATTCTCTACCCCAGCCGCCTGCCACTAACAGCGCCATTCTCTACCCCAGCCGCCTGCCACTAACAGCGCCATTCTCAACTCCAGCCGTCTGCCACTAACAGCGCCATTCTCTCACCCAGCCGCCTGCCACTAACAGCACCATTCTCTACCCCAGCCGCCTGCCACTAACAGCACCATTCTCTCCCCCAGCCGCCTGCCACTAACAGCACCATTGTCTCCCCCAGCCGCCTGCCACTAACAGCACCATTCTCTACCCCAGCCGCCTGCCACTAACAGCGCCATTCTCTACCCCAGCCGCCTGCCACTAACAACGCCATTCTCTACCCCAGCCACCTGCCACTAACAGCGCCATTCTCTACCCCAGCCGCCTGCCACTAACAGCGCCATTCTCAACTCCAGCCGTCTGCCACTAACAGCGCCATTCTCTACCCCAGCCGCCTGCCACTAACAGCGCCATTCTCAACTCCAGACGTCTGCCACTAACAGCGCCATTCTCTCCCCCAGCCGCCTGCCACTAACAACGCCATTCTCTACCCCAGCAACCTGCCACTAACAGCACCATTCACTCCCCCAGCCGCCTGCCACTAACAGCGCCATTCTCTACCCCAGCCGCCTGCCACTAACAGCACCATTCTCTACCCCCGCCGCCTGCCACTAACAGCGCCATTCTCTACCCCAGCCGCCTGCCACTAACAGCGCCCTTCTCTACCCCAGCTGCCTGCCACTAACAGCACCATTCACTCCCCCAGCCGCCTGCCACTAACAGAGCCATTCTCTACCCCAGCCGCCTGCCACTAACAGCACCATTCTCTACCCCAGCCGCCTGCCACTAACAGCGCCATTCTCGCCCCCAGCCGCCTGCCACTAACAGCGCCCTTCTCTACCCCAGCCGCCTGCCACTAACAACGCCATTCTCTACCCCAGCAACCTGCCACTAACAGCACCATTCACTCCCCCAGCCGCCTGCCACTAACAGCGCCATTCTCTACCCCAGCCGCCTGCCACTAACAGCACCATTCTCTACCCCAGCCGCCTGCCACTAACAGCGCCATTCTCGCCCCCAGCCGCCTGCCACTAACAGCGCCCTTCTCTACCCCAGCCGCCTGCCACTAACAGCGCCATTCTCTACCCAGCTGCCTGCAACTAACAGCGCCATTCTCTCCCCCAGCCGCCTGCCACTAACAGCACCCTTCTATGCCCCAGCCGCCTGCCACTAACAGCGCCATTCTCGCCCCCAGCCGCCTGCCACTAACAGCGCCATACTCTCCCCCTGCCGCCTGCCACTAACAACGCCATTCTCTCCCACAGCCGCCTGCCACTAACAGCGCCATTCTCTCCCCCAGCCGCCTGCCACTAACAGCACCATTCTCTCCCCCAGCCGCCTGCCACTAACAGCGCCATTCTCTACCCCAGCCGCCTGCCACTAACAGCGCCCTTCTCTACCCCAGCCGCCTGCCACTAACAGCGCCATTCTCTACCCAGCTGCCTGCAACTAACAGCGCCATTCTCTCCCCCAGTCGCCTGCCACTAACAGATCCATTCTCTACCCCAGCCGCCTGCCACTAACAGCGCCATTCTCTACCCCAGCCGCCTGCCACTAACAGCGCCATTCTCTCCCCAGCCGCTTGTCACTAACAGCGCCATTCTCTCCCCCACCCGCCTGCCACTAACAGCGTCATTCTCTCCCCCAGCCGCCTGCCACTAACAGCGCCATTCTCTACCCCAGCCGCCTGCCACTAACAGCACCATTCTCTACCCCAGCCACCTGCCACTAACAGCACCATTCTCTCCCCCAGCCGTCTGCCACTAACAGCGTCATTCTCTCCCCCAGCCGCCTGCCACTAACAGCGTCATTCTCTCCCCCAGCCGCCTGCCACTAACAGCGCCATTCTCTACCCCAGCCGCTTGCCACTAACAGCGGCATTCTCTACCCCAGCCGCCTGCCACTAACAGCGCCATTCTCTCCCCAGCCGCTTGTCACTAACAGCGCCATTCTCTCCCCCAGCCGCCTGCCACTAACAGCGTCATTCTCTCCCCATGCCGCCTGCCACTAACAGCGCCATTCTCTACCCCAGCCGCCTGCCACTAACAGCGCCATTCTCTACCCCAGCCGCCTGCCACTAACAACGCCATTCTCTACCCCAGCCACCTGCCACTAACAGCGCCATTCTCTACCCCAGCCGCCTGCCACTAACAGCGCCATTCTCAACTCCAGCCGTCTGCCACTAACAGCACCATTCTCTACCCCAGCCGCCTGCCACTAACAGCGCCTTTCTCAACTCCAGCCGTCTGCCACTAACAGCGCCATTCTCTACCCCAGCCGCCTGTCACTAACAGCGCCATTCTCAACTCCAGACGTCTGCCACTAACAGCGCCATTCTCTACCCCAGCCGCCTGCCACTAACAACGCCATTCTCTACCCCAGCAACCTGCCACTAACAGCACCATTCACTCCCCCAGCCGCCTGCCACTAACAGCGCCATTCTCTACCCCAGCCGCCTGCCACTAACAGCACCATTCTCTACCCCAGCCGCCTGCCACTAACAGCGCCATTCTCTCCCCCAGCCTCCTGCCACTAACAGCGCCATTCTCTCCCCCAGCCTCCTGCCACTAACAGCACCATTCACTCCCCCAGCCGCCTGCCACTAACAGCGCCATTCTCTACCCCAGCCGCCTGCCACTAACAGCGCCATTCTCTACCCCAGCCGCCTGCCACTAACAGCAGCATTCTCTCCCCCAGTCGCCTGCCACTAACAGATCCATTCTCTCCCCCAGCCGCCTGCCACTAACAGCAACATTCTCTACCCCAGCCGCCTGCCACTAACAGCGCCATTCTCTACCCAGCTGCCTGCAACTAACAGCGCCATTCTCTCCCCCAGTCGCCTGCCACTAACAGCGCCATTCTCTACCCCAGCCGCCTGCCACTAACAGCGCCATTCTCTACCCCAGCCGCCTGCCACTAACAGCGCCATTCTCTCCCCGAGCCGCCTGCCACTAACAGCGCCATTCTCTCCCCCAGCCGCCTGCCACTAACAGCTCCATTCTCTACCCCAGCCGCCTGCCACTAACAGCGCCATTCTCTACCCCTGCCGCCTGCCACTAACAGCGCTATTCTCTACCCCAGCCACCTGCCACTAACAGCGCCATTCTCTCCCCAGCCGCTTGTCACTAACAGCGCCATTCTCTCCCCCAGCCGCCTGCCACTAACAGCGTCATTCTCTCCCCCAGCCGCCTGCCACTAACAGCACCATTCTCTACCCCAGCCACCTGCCACTAACAGCACCATTCTCTCCCCCAGCCGTCTGCCACTAACAGCGCCATTCTCTCCCCAGCCGCTTGTCACTAACAGCGCCATTCTCTCCCCCAGCCGCCTGCCACTAACAGCGTCATTCTCTCCCCATGCCGCCTGCCACTAACAGCGCCATTCTCTACCCCAGCCACCTGCCACTGACAGCACCATTCTCTACCCCAGCCGCCTGCCACTAACAGCGTCATTCTCTACCCCAGCCGCCTTGCACTAACAGCGCCATTCTCTACCCCAGCCGCCTGCCACTAACAGCGCTATTCTCTACCCCAACCGCCTGCCACTAACAGCGCCCTTCTCTCCCCCAGCCGCCTGCCACTAACAGCGCCATTCTCTACCCCAGCCGCCTGCCACTAACAGCGCCCTTCTCTCCCCCAGCCGCCTGCCACTAACAGCACCATTCTCTACCCCAGCCGCCTGCCACTAACAGCGCCATTCTCTACCCCAGCCGCCTGCCACTAACAGCGCCCTTCTCTCCCCCAGCCGCCTGCCACCAGCAGCGCCATTCTCCACCCCAGCCGCCTGCCACTAACAGCGCCCTTCTCTCCCCCAGCCGCCTGCCACTAACAGCGCCATTCTCGCCCCCAGCCGCCTGCCACAAACAGCGCCATGCTCTCCCCCTGCCGCCTGCCACTAACAACGCCATTCTCTCTCACAGCCGCCTGCCACTAACAGCGCCATTCACTCCCCCAGCCGCCTGCCACTAACAGCGCCATTCTCTACCCCAGCCGCCTGCCACTAACAGCACCATTCTCTACCCCAGCCGCCTGCCACTAACAGCGCCATTCTCTACCCCAGCCGCCTGCCACTAACAGCGCCCTTCTCTACCCCAGGCGCCTGCCACTAACAGCGCCATTCTCCACCCCAGCCGCCTGCCACTAACAGCACCATTCTCTCCCCCAGTCGCCTGCCACTAACAGATCCATTCTCTCCCCCAGCCGCCTGCCACTAACAGCGCCATTCTCTACCCCAGCCGCCTGCCACTAACAGCGCCATTCTCTCCCCCAGCCGCCTGCCACTAACAGCGCCATTCTCTACCCCTGCCGCCTGCCACTAACAGCGCTATTCTCTACCCCAGCCACCTGCCACTAACAGCGCCATTCTCTCCCCAGCCGCTTGTCACTAACAGCGCCATTCTCTCCCCCAGCCGCCTGCCACTAACAGCGTCATTCTCTCCCCCAGCCGCCTGCCACTAACAGCGCCATTCTCTACCCCAGCCGCCTGCCACTAACAGCACCATTCTCTACCCCAGCCACCTGCCACTAACAGCACCATTCTCTCCCCCAGCCGTCTGCCACTAACAGCGTCATTCTCTCCCCCAGCCGCCTGCCACTAACAGCGACATTCTCTCCCCCAACCGCCTGCCACTAACAGCGCCATTCTGTACCCCAGCCGCTTGCCACTAACAGCAGCATTCTCTACCCCAGCCGCCTGCCACTAACAGCGCCATTCTCTCCCCAGCCGCTTGTCACTAACAGCGCCATTCTCTCCCCCAGCCGCCTGCCACTAACAGCGTCATTCTCTCCCCATGCCGCCTGCCACTAACAGCGCCATTCTCTACCCCAGCCACCTGCCACTAACAGCGCCATTCTCTACCCCAGCCACCTGCCACTAACAGCGCCATTCTCTACCCCAGCCGCCTGCCACTAACAGCGCTATTCTCTACCCCAACCGCCTGCCACTAACAGCGCCCTTCTCTCCCCCAGCCGCCTGCCACTAACAGCGCCATTCTCTACCCCAGCCGCCTGCCACTAACAGCGCCCTTCTCTCCCCCAGCCGCCTGCCACTAACAGCACCATTCTCTACCCCAGCCGCCTGCCACTAACAGCGCCATTCTCTACCCCAGCCGCCTGCCACTAACAGCGCCCTTCTCTCCCCCAGCCGCCTGCCACTAACAGCGCCATTCTCCACCCCAGCCGCCTGCCACTAACAGCGCCCTTCTCTCCCCCAGCCGCCTGCCACTAACAGCGCCATTCTCGCCCCCAGCCGCCTGCCACTAACAGCGCCATGCTCTCCCCCTGCCGCCTGCCACTAACAACGCCATTCTCTCCCACAGCCGCCTGCCACTAACAGCGCCATTCTCTCCCCCAGCCGCCTGCCACTAACAGCGCCCTTCTCTACCCCAGCCGCCTGCCACTAACAGCGCCATTCTCGCCCCCAGCCGCCTGCCACTAACAGCACCATTCTCTACCCCAGCCGCCTGCCACTAACAGCGCCATACTCTCCCCCTGCCGCCTGCCACTAACAGCGACATTCTCTCCCCCAGCCGCCTGCCACTAACAGCGCCATTCTCTACCCCAGCCGCCTGCCACTAACAGCGCCCTTCTCTCCCCCAGCCGCCTGCCACTAACAGCGCCATTCTCTACCCCAGCCGCCTGCCACTAACAGCGCCCTTCTCTCCCCCAGCCGCCTGCCACTAATAGTGCCATTCTCTACCCCAGCCGCCTGCCACTAACAGCGCCATTCTCTCCCCCAGCCGCCTGCCACTAACAGCGCCATTCTCTACCCCAGCCTCCTGCCACTAACAGCGCGATTCTCTCCCCCAGCCGCCTGCCACTAACAGCGCCATTCTCTACCGAGCCACCTGCCACTAACAGCGCCATTCTCTCCCCCAGCCACCTGCCACTAACAGCGCCATTCTCTACCCCACCCGCCTGCCACTAACAGCGCCATTCTCTACCCCAGCCGCCTGCCACTAACAGCGCCATTCTCTACCCCAGCCGCCTGCCACTAACAGCGCCATTCTCTCCCCCAGCCACTTGCCACTAACAGCGCCATTCTCTACCCCAGCCGCCTGCCACTAACAGCGCCATTCTCTCCCCCAGCCGCCTGCCACTAACAGCCCCATTCTCTCCCTCAGCCGCCTGCCACTAACAGCCCCATTCTCTCCCTCAGCCACCTGCCACTAACAGCGCCATTCTCTACCCCAGCCACTTGTCACTAACAGCGCCATTCTCTCCCCCAGCCGCCTGCCACTAACAGCGCCATTCTCTCCCCCTGCCGCCAGCCACTAACAGCACCATTGTCTCCCCCAGCCGCCTGCCACGAACAGCGCCATCCTCTCCCCCAGCCGCCTGCCACTAACAGCGCCATTCTCTACCCCAGCCGCCTGCCACCAACAGCACCATTATCTCCCCCAGCCGCCTGCCACTAACAGCGCCATTCTCTCCCCCAGCCGCCTGCCTCTAACAGCGCCATTCTCTACCCCAGCCGCCTGCCACTAACAGCGCCATTCTCTACCCCAGCCGCCTGCCACTAACAGCGCCATTCTCTCCCCCAGCCGCCTGCCACTAACAGCGCCATTCTCTACCCCAGCCGCCTGCCACTAACAGCGCCATTCTCTACCCCAGCCGCCTGCCACTAACAGCGCCATTCTCAACTCCAGCCGTCTGCCACTCACAGCGCCATTCTCTACCCCAGCCGCCTGCCACTAACAGCGCCATTCTCTACCCCAGCCGCCTGCCACTAACAGCGCCATTCTCTACCCCAGCCGCCTGCCACTAACAACGCCATTCTCTACCCCAGCCACCTGCCACTAACAGCGCCATTCTCTACCCCAGCCGCCTGCCACTAACAGCGCCATTCTCTACCCCAGCCGCCTGCCACTAACAGCGCCATTCTCTACCCCAGCCGCCTGCCACTAACAGCGCCATTCTCAACTCCAGCCGTCTGCCACTAACAGCGCCATTCTCTCTCCCAGCCTCCTGCCACTAACAACGCCATTCTCTACCCCAGCCGCCTGCCACTAACAGCGCCATTCTCTCCCCCCGCCGCCTGGCACTAACAGCACCATTCTCTCCCCCAGCCGCCTGCCACTAACAGCGCCATTCTCTACGCCAGCCGCCTGCCACTAACAGCGCCATTCTCTCTCCCAGCCTCCTGCCACTAACAACGCCATTCTCTACCCCAGCCACCTGCCACTAACAGCGCCATTCTCTACCCCAGCCGCCTGCCACTAACAGCGCCATTCTCTCCCCCAGCCGCCTGGCACTAACAGCGCCATTCTCTACCCCAGCCGCCTGCCACTAACAGCGCCATTCTCTACGCCAGCCGCCTGCCACTAACAGCGCCATTCTCTACCCCAGCCGCCTGGCACTAACAGCACCATTCTCTCCCCCAGCCGCCTGCCACTAACAACGCCATTCTCTACCCCAGCAACCTGCCACTAACAGCACCATTCTCTCCCCCAGCCGCCTGCCACTAACAGCGCCATTCTCTACCCCAGCCGCCTGCCACTAACAGCGCCATTCTCTACCCCAGCCACCTGCCACTAACAGCGCCCTTCTCTACCCCAGCCGCCTGCCACTAACAGCGCCATTCTCTCCCCCAGCCTCCTGCCACTAACAGCACCATTCTCTACCCCTGCCGCCTGCCATGAACAGCGCCATTCTCTACCCCTGCCGCCTGTCACTAACAGCGCCATTCTCTCCCCCAGCCGCCTGCCACTAACAGCGCCATTCTCTACCCCAGCCACCTGCCACTAACAGCGCCCTTCTCTACCCCAGCCGCCTGCCACTAACAGCGCCATTCTCTACCCAGCCGCCTGCCACTAACAGCGCCATTCTCTCCCCCAGTCGCCTGCCACTAACAGATCCATTCTCTACCCCAGCCGCCTGCCACGAACAGCGCCATTCTCTCCCCCTGCAGCCTGCCACTAACAGCGCCATTCTCTACCCCAGCCGCCTGCCACTAACAGCGCCATTCTCTCCCCCAGCCGCCTGCCACTAACAGCGCCATTCTCTCCCCCAGCCGCCTGCCACTAACAGCTCCATTCTCTACCCCAGCCGCCTGCCACTAACAGCGCCATTCTCTACCCCTGCCGCCTGCCACTAACAGCGCTATTCTCTACCCCAGCCACCTGCCACTAACAGCGCCATTCTCTCCTCAGCCGCTTGTCACTAACAGCGCCATTCTCTCCCCCAGCCGCCTGCCACTAACAGCGTCATTCTCTCCCCCAGCCGCCTGCCACTAACAGCGCCATTCTCTACCCCAGCCGCCTGCCACTAACAGCACCATTCTCTACCCCAGCTACCTGCCACTAACAGCACCATTCTCTCCCCCATCCGCCTGCCACTAACAGCACGATTCTCTACCCCAGCCACCTGCCACTAACAGCGCCATTCTCTACCCCAGCCGTCTGCCACTAACAGCGCCATTCTCTCCCCCAGCCGCCTGCCACTAACAGCGCCATTCTCTCCCCCAGCCGCCTGCCACTAACAGCGCCATTCTCTCCCCCAGCCGCCTGCCACTAACAGCTCCATTCTCTACCCCAGCCGCCTGCCACTAACAGCGCCATTCTCTACCCCTGCCGCCTGCCACTAACAGCGCTATTCTCTACCCCAGCCACCTGCCACTAACAGCGCCATTCTCTCCCCAGCCGCTTGTCACTAACAGCGCCATTCTCTCCCCCAGCCGCCTGCCACTAACAGCGTCATTCTCTCCCCCAGCCGCCTGCCACTAACAGCGCCATTCTCTCCCCCAGCCGCCTGCCACTAACAGCACCATTCTCTACCCCAGCCACCTGCCACTAACAGCACCATTCTCTCCCCCAGCCGCCTGCCACTAACAGCGTCATTCTCTCCCCCAGCCGCCTGCCACTAACAGCGCCATTCTCTCCCCCAGCCGCCTGCCACTAACAGCGTCATTCTCTCCCCATGCCGCCTGCCACTAACAGCGCCATTCTCTACCCCAGCCACCTGCCACTAACAGCGCCATTCTCTACCCCAGCCGCCTGCCACTAACAGCGCTATTCTCTACCCCAACCGTCTGCCACTAACAGCGCCCTTCTCTCCCCCAGCCGCCTGCCACTAACAGCGCCATTCTCTACCCCAGCCGCCTGCCACTAACAGCGCCCTTCTCTCCCCAAGCCGCCTGCCACTAATAGCGCCATTCTCTACCCCAGCCGCCTGCCACTAACAGCGCCCTTCTCTCCCCCAGCCGCCTGCCACTAACAGCGCCATTCTCTACCCCAGTCGCCTGCCACTAACAGCGCCATTCTCCACCCCAGCCGCCTGCCACTAACAGCGCCATTCTCTACCCCAGCCGCTTGCCACTAACAGCGCCATTCTCTACCCCAGCCGCCTGCCACTAACAGCCCCCTTCTCTCCCCCAGCCGCCTGCCACTAACAGCACCATTCTCTCACCCAGCCGCCTGTCACTAACAGCGCCATTCTCTCCCCCAGCCGCCTGCCACTAACAGCGCCATTCTCGCCCCCAGCCGCCTGCCACTAACAGCGCCATTCTCTCCCCCAGCCGCCTATCACTAACAGCGCCATTCTCTACCCCTGCCGCCTGCCACTAACAGCACCATTCTCTACCCCAGCCGCCTGCCACTAACAGCACCATTCTCTTCCCCAGCCGCCTGCCACTAACAGCGCCATTCTCTCCCCCAGCCGCCTGTCACTAACAACGCCATTCTCTCCCCCAGCCGCCTGCCACTAACAGCTCCATTCTCTACCCCAGCCGCCTGCCACTAACAGCGCCCTTCTCTCCCCCAGCCGCCTGCCACTAACAGCGCCATTCTCTCCCCCAGCCGCCTGCCACTAACAGCGCCCTTCTCTCCCCCAGCCGCCTGCCACTAACAGCGCCATTCTCTCCCCCAGCAGCCTGCCACTAACAGCGCCATTCTCTACCCCAGCCGCCTGCCACTAACAGCGCCATTCTCTACCCCAGCCGCCTGCCACTAACAGCGCCATTCTCTACCCCAGCCGCCTGCCACTAACAGCTCCATTCTCTACCCCAGCCGCCTGCCACTAACAGCTCCATTCTCTACCCCAACCGCCTGCCACTAACAGCGCCATTCTCTACCCCAGCCGCCTGCCACTAACAGCTCCATTCTCTACCCCAGCCGCCTGCCACTAACAGCTCCATTCTCTACCCCAGCTGCCTGCCACTAACAGCGCCCTTCTCTCCCCCAGCCGCCTGCCACTAACAGCTCCATTCTCTACCCCAGCCGCCTGCCAAGGGGATTTCCCGTTGCGTCCGCCTCACATTGCCGGGAAACCTGCGGACACAGAGTGGGCTGCTGGCGGGAACACAGAATCCCAACAGAGGGAGAATCCGACCAATGGATATAATGTTCTCATCTGAAAGCAAACACGGTGCCCCTTTCAAGGGCTGATATCTAGTTTGTTGTTTCGTTATGTTTTCGCATGGAATGTGGGCTTTTAGAGCCAACATTTATTGTCCGTCCCTAATTGCACCTTGACAAGGTGGTGCTGAGCTGCGGTCTTGAAGCCGCTGCAGTCCCTGAGTTGTAGGTACACCCACCGTGCTGTTCGGGAGGGAGCTCCAGGAATTGGACCCGGCGACACTGAAGGAACGGCCGATATATTTCCCAGTCAGGATGGGGAGTGACTTGGAGGGGAACCTCCAGGTGGGGGTGATCCCAGGTAACTGCTGCTCTTGTCCTAAATGGTGGTGGCCGTGGGTTTGGAAGGTGCTGCCTGAGGAACCTCGGTGAGTTCCTGCATTTGTTGCCCATCACTAATTGCCCTTGAACTGGGTGGCTTTGTTGGCCACTTCAGAGGACATTTTGGAGTCAACCACATTCCTATGGTCTGGAGTCACGTATAGGCCAGACCAGGTAAGGACAGCAGATTTCCTTCCCTAAAGGACACAAGTGAACCAGATGGGTTTTATACCAACGGTGATGATAGTTTCCTGCTTACCATTACTCAACTCCGGATTTTATTAATGGGATTTAAATTCACGTGGTTGGATTTGAACTCATTCCCCCAGAACATTACCCTGGGCCTCGGAATGATGAATTCAGTGATGTTACCACTATGCTACTGCCTCCCCCAATCTATCTGTTTGTATGTTTGCACCTGGAGTACTGGGCGCAGTATTGATCTCCTTGACTGGTTTAGCACAGTGGGCTAAACAGCTGGCTTGTAATGCAGAACAAGGCCAGCAGCGCGGGTTCAATTCCCGTACCGGCCTCCCCGAACAGGCGCCGGAATGTGGTGACTTGGGGCTTTTCGCAGTAACTTCATTGAAGCCGACTTGTGACAATAAGCGATTATTATTATTATTGTTGGAACTTTCAGCCCATTGTGATTCCAGAGGTCTTGCAGCATCTGCGGCGAGGGAAATAGAGTTAACCAGCGGGATCTCCGGCCCGCCAGCCCCGTTTTCCCGCACGCACCCAACGGCAGGGGCGTCTCCGTTCTTCCAGCCGGCCAATGGGATTTCCCACTGTGGCGACCACACGTGGTCGGGATTCATGCGGGTGGGTGTACTGCCAGTGGACAGGAGGACCTTGCCAGTGGAGAACCCTGCAGAACGTTTCGAGTCCGCACGACTCTTCGTCAGAGCTGAATGTATTATGTAAGGGAGAACGTACCTCCGGAACATTCCGCCGGCCATACCCTTTGTGCAAACCCGATTTACCATCACCTTGAAATACTGACCAGGGTTGGATGAAAATTCTTTGATTCATGAGAATGGTTCCAGCGATGAGGGAGTTCGGATACCTGGATAGATTGGAGAGTTTGTTATTGTTCTCCTTGGGGAAGAGGAGGTCGAGGGAGGTCGAGAGGACATTTGATAGAGATCCTTTTTAAAATTAAAAGTGGTCTGGGCAAAGTAGAGAGAAGCTCCCCATTGGTAGAATCATCGAGAACGAGAGGACAAAGATATAAGGTGATTGGCAAAAGCCAAGCGGTCACTGTTGGAAAATAAGGGGGTCGCTCATTTAAAACCGAAATTAAGAGAAATTATTTCTATCAGAGGGTCAGAATATCTCTGAATATTTTAGGAAGAGCAAGATAGATTCTTGATTAACAAGGGGGTGAAAGGTCATCGGGGGGTCAGCAGCAATGTGAGGTTGAGGTCAAAATCAGATCAGCCATGATCTTATTGAATGGTGGAGCAGGCCCGAGGGGCCGAGTGGCCTCCTCCTGATCCCTATTGGTGCGTTTGTATGTTTGAATTGTTACAGACACTATGGCCTGAATCGCCCTTTTTCAGCAAGGGAGCAAATCTGTGAAAATGACCCTCCTCTGGGAGTTTGGTTAGGCTGGGGCGATGTTGGTGTGGGGGGGTGGGGGGGGGGGGGTGATGGTGGTGGGGGGAGAGGGGCTGGTGGTAGTCGGGTTGTGGTGGGCGAGGGAGGAGGGGGTTGGTGGGTGGGGGGGGAGGAGGGTGGCGGTGTGGGGAGCCATGGTTGTGGATGGGGGGGGGGAAGAGGAGAGGGTGATGGTGGTTGGGGGAGGGGGCTGGTGGAGGGGGAGTGGTGGTGGTGTTGGTGGGGAGGGGGAGTGAGGTGGTAGTGCGTGGGGGTAAGGGGGAAGTGGGATGGTGGGGGTGGGGTGGGGTGGAGGGGGGGGAGCTGCAGTTCTGCTGACATTAGGCTGGGCCCTTCCACAGGAACGGCCTAGCCAAAATCTTTAACGTGCAGTTTGTGGACAAGCTCACTCACCCCGTGAATCTGAATTTCAGGTCAAGCTGAAATCGTTATCTGATGTTCTTCGAGTCAAGTCTGTTTTCCTGGAAGCTAAGCTAACCCAAAAACAAGTTCCAGAAGTGGGCGTAAGTTTTTAACCTGACTTATTTCCACCCTTGTTACTTGCTTGCACCCCCTCCCTCACATTAGACCCCCTAGGTCCGATTAAAGTTGTCAAAGAACAAAAAGAACAAAGAACAATACAGCACAGGAACAGGCCCTTTGGCCCTCCAAGCCTGCGCCAATCACGTATCCTATCTAGACCAACCTCCTGTATCCTTCTGTACCCCGTCTGTTCATGTTTCTATCCAGATAAGTCTTAAAGGTCGCTAACGTATCTGCCTCAACCACCTCACTTGGCCGTGCATCCCAGGCCACCACCACCCTCTGTGTAAAAAACACCCCCCGCACATCTCCACTGAACCTTTCCCCCCACACCTTAAACTTGTGCCCCCTTGTAATTGTCATTTCCGCCCTGGGAAAAAGCCTCCAACTGTTCACCCTGTCTATACCCCTCATAATTTTATAAACTTCGATCAGGTCGCCCCTCAGCCTCTGTCTCTCTGGGGAGAACAATCCCATTTATTCAACCTTTCCTCATAGCTAATACCCTCCATACCAGGCACGTCCTGGTAAACCTTGTCTGTACTCTCTCCAAAGCCTCCATGACCTTCCGGTAGTGCGGTGACCAGAATTGGACACAGTATCCCAAATGTGGTCCAACCAAAGTTCGATATAATTGCAACATAATTTGTGAGCTTTTATACTCAATACCACATCCTATGAAGGCAAGAATGCCATCTGCTTTCTTTACCGCCATTTCCACCTGTGCTGCCACTTTTAAGGGTCTGTGGACCTGCACGCCCAGATCTCTCTGTGTGTCTGTGCTCTTAATGGTTCTGCCAATTATTTTGTAGCTCCCACCTGAATTGGATCGACCAAAATGCATCGCATTTGCCCGGGTTAAACTCCATCTGCCATTTCTTGTCATTCCATCAGGACCAAACCAGTCAATTGCAGAAGTTTGTGATGTCCGAGTTCACCAAGATGCACCAGATCCTGATTCGGCTGGAGAAGCGGCTGATAGTCGAGCTGAAGGAGAACGTGGAGAAGATCGCGGAGAAGCTGGCGAAAAACCTGTTGGACATCCAGCAGAACCTGACTACCATCCAAGAGAAACTGTTGAGATCACAGACACAGCTGGACCAGGAGGACACCATCGCCTTCTTAAAAGTAAGTGTTTCCACATCTGGATCAGCGAAAGCTCTCCGGTTCAGCAAACAGCTGGAGCAAAACATGGCATAGAGGGAAATTTGGCCGATTGGATCAGTAACTGGTTATCACATAGAAGACAGAGGGTGGTGGAGTTGGTAAATTTTCATCCTGGAGCCCAGTCACCAACGGTGTACCACAGGGATCAGTGCTGCGTCCTCTGCTATTTGTGATTTTTATCAACGACTTGGACGATGGAGTTGAAGGTTGGGTTAGTAAATTTGCTGATGACACCAAGATTGGTGGAGGAGTGGATAATGTGGAGGGCTATTGTAGGCTGCAAAGAGACATATATAGGATGCAGAGCTGGGCTGAGAAGTGGCGGATGGAGTTTAACCCTGATAAGTGTGAGGTGATTCATTTTGGTCGGACAAATTTGAATGCGGATTACAGGGTTAACGGCAGGGTTCTGAAGAATGTGGAGGAGCAGAGAGATCTCGGAGTTCATGTCCATAGATCTCTGAAATTTGCCACCCAAGTGCATAGAGCCGTGAAGAAAGCCTACAGTGTGTTAGCATTTATTAACAGGGGGATTGAATTTAAGAGCTGTGAGGTTATGCTGCAACTGTACAAGACCTTGGTTAGACCACATTTGGAGTATTGTGTGCAGTTCTGGTCACCTCATTATAGGAAGGATGTGGAAGCATTGGAAAGGGTGCAAAGGAAATTTACCAGGATGCTGCCTGGATTGGAGGGTAGGTCTTATGGGGAAAGGTTGAGGGAGCTAGGGTTTTTCTCATTGGAGCGGAGGAGGATGAGAGGTGACTTAATTGAGGTTTATAAGATGATGAGAGGGATAGATAGAGTGGACGTTCAGCGACTTTTTCCTCGGGTGGATGTAGCTGTTACAAGGGGGCATAACTATAAGGTTCATGGTGGAATATATAGGAGGGATGTCAGAGGTAGGTTCTTTACTCAGAGAATGGTTGGGGCGTGGAACGCACTCCCAGCTATGGTAGTGGAGTCGGACACTTTAGGAACTTTCAAGCGGTTATTGGATAGGCACATGGAGTGCACTAGAATGATTGGGAGTAGGTTGATTTGACCTTAGTTTCAGACTAGTTCGGCACAGCATCGTGGGCCGAATGGCCGGTACTGTGCTGTACAGTTCTGTGTTCAATGAAACACACCTCCGCTTCCCGCTGCATGGAAACAGCTTCTTCCCTGTTTACTTTGGGCGGTTGGAGAGGTGATGGCGGTAGAGTAGTCACGTCACTGGACCGGTAATCCAGTAGCCCCAGGCGAATGCTCTGGAAACACGGGTTCGAACCACGGCAGCAGGCGGAATAGAAATTTAATAACATCTGGAATTCAAAACTGAAAACTGCTCGACAGACTCAGCAGCTCGGGCAGCATCTGTGGCGAGAGAGACAACAAGAGTGCATGAACGGACTTGAAATTAACTCTGCATCTCTCTTCACAGGTGCTGCCAGATGTGGTGAGTTTCTTTTTCAGCATTTTCCTGTTTTTATTCCATATTTCCAGCGTCTGCAGTATTTTAGTAAAGTCCAGTGTCGGAAAACTCAGCTCAGTAACGGTGACCACGGGAACTATTGTCCATTGGGAAAGAAACACAGCCGGTTCACTAATGTCCTTTAGGGAAGGAAATCTGCCGTCCTTACCTGGTCTGGCCAACATGTGTCTCCAGACCCACAGCAATGTGGGTGACTCTTGACTGGCCTCAGGAATGACCTAACAAGCCCACTCCGTTCAAGGGTAATTAGTGATGGGTAACAAATGCTGGCCCAGGGAGCAACGCTCACACCCCCACGAATGAATATTTTTAAAACCCCACTAAACTGGGGCCAGCTGAACTGATGATAATATGCTGCCCACTTCCCCAGCACACCCTGGGCGGGATTCTCTGAAATGGAGGCAGAGTGTTCGCGCCGTCGTGACACCGTCGAGGTTCACAAAGGCGCGAAACGGCCCCTATCCTGACCGATTCAGGGCCCGATAGTGGGCTAGGAGCGGGGCCGCGTCATTTACACGCACCAGGCCTTGTCGCCGCGTCAAGGCGGCGCCGCATACATGACGCGGTCGGCGCCGCATAACTGGCGTCACCCGCGCATGCGTGGTTGCCGTCCTCTCCGAGTCCGCCCCGCAAGAAGGTGTCAGGCGGATCTTGCGGGGCTGCGGAAGAAAGGAGGTCCTCCTTCAGAGAGGACGGCCCGACGATCAGTGGGCACCGATCGCGGGTGGCACCCCACTCGAGGCCCCCACCCCCGGTGCAGGATCCCTCCTCCCCCCCCCCACCTCAGCGTTCCCGCGCTGTTCCCGCCGGCAGCGACCAGGTGTGGACGGCGCCGGGGGGGAACCCGCCGTTTTGGGCTGGCCGCTCGGCCCATCCGGGCCTGAGAATAGCGGGGGTGCCGGAGAATCGCCATTTTGGGTGTCTCCCGCGATTCTCCGGCCTGCGCCGCGCGGAACTCGACGGGACCGTTCTCGCCGCTTGGGAGAATCGCGGGAGGGCGTCGGACCGACTGCGCGGGAAAATCTGGCGACCCAGGCGATTCTCCCAACCTGCTTGGGAGCGGAGAACCCGCCCCTGTGTTTATCCAAGGATGTAGTTGTGATTGACGGCACATTTCCTTCCCTCAAGGACATTAGTGACCCAGATGGGTTTTTAAACAATTGATGAGGGCGTCATGACTGTTTTTTAAATTTCCAGATTTTATTAATTGAATTTTAATTCCACCAGGTGCCATGCTGGGGATTGAACCCATGTTTCCCAGAGCCTGACCCTGGGCCTCTTGGATTACTGGTCCAGTGACATTACCACTGCATTCCCCCCCCCCCCCCCCCCCCCCCCCCTCCCCACCGTGTCATGTTATTGCCCGAGGAGTAATTATTGAACCGGACACCAGGGATAACTAAATCCCCCGTGATCCTTCAAAAGAAGCATTGGGATTGTCCGTGTGATAAGGCAGGTGAGGCCTCAGTTTAACAAAACATGGCATGTCCGACAGCACAGAACTCCCACAGCACTCCATCAAACACTTGGCCAAGAGCTCGGTTTTAAGCTGTGTCTTATAGGAGTGCATTCCGGAGATAGGATGGGGTTGGCTGAATGCAGGGCTGCCAATGGTGGGGGATGTGCTGGCACAGTGGTTAGCACTGCTGCCTCACGGCACCAGAGATCAGGGTTCAATTCCGGCCTTGGGTCACTGCCTGCGCGGAGTTTGCACGTTCTCCCCGTGTCTGCGTGTGTTTCCGCCGGGTGCTCTGGTTTCATCTCACAATCCAAAAATGTGCAGGTTAGCTGGATTGGCCGTGATAAATTGCCCCTTAGTGTCCAGGGATGTGCGGGTTAGATGGGGTTTCAGGGATAGGGCAGGCGCTTAGTTAGGATGCTCTTTCGGAAGGTCAGTGCAGACTCGATGGGTTGAATAACCTCCTTCTGCACAGTAATGAGCCTATTCTATGTGTGATTGGTCAAGAGTTGGAGGAACCCATGAGCTATATGGCCGGAAATATTGCTAAAGGTGGTTAGTCAAGTTTTTACTTTCAGGACAATTGAATTGCATCTCAAAATATGAAACCTTAATATTAGAGTGACCCATTCAGAAGTAGAATCAATAGTATCCGTACAGTGCAGAAGGAGGCCATCCAGTCCATGGAGTCTGCACTGACCTTCTGAAAGAGAACCCTGCCCAGGCCAAGCCCTGCCCTATCCCCATAACCCAATGCATTGATCATGGCCAATCCACCTAGCCTGCACACCTTTGGACACTAAGAGGCAATTCAGCATGGCCAATCCACTTAGCCTGCACATCTTTGGACACTAAGAGGCAATTCAGCATGGCCAATCCACCTAACCTGCACATCTTTGGACACTAAGAGGCAATTCAGCATGGCCAATCCACCTAACCTGCACATCTCTGGACACTAAGAGGCAATTCAGCATGGCCAATCCACCTAAGCCTTACATCTTTGGACAGGTAATGCCAGGGGGCGCTTCTTGAAATGAAAAAATGAAATGAAAATCGCTTATTGTCACAAGAAGGCTTCAAATGAAGTTACTATGAAAAGCCCCTAGTCGCCACATTTCGGCGCCTGTTCGGGGAGGCTGGTACGGGAATTGAACCGTGCTGCTGGCCTGCCTTGGTTTGCTTTCAAAGCCAGCGATTTAGCCCTGTGCTAAACCAGCCCCTGTGGGGGAAGGGGGAGTGGGGTGGGGGGGGGGGGGGGGGGGGTGGATATAAAATCTGGAACTCTCTCCGCTTTCCCTCGCCAAAAGAGGTTGTAACGACTATGGGGGGGGGGGGGGGGGGGGGGGTGGATATAAAATCTGGAACTCTCTCCGCTTTCCCTCACCAAAAGAGGTTGTAACGACTATGGGGGGGGGGGGGGGGTGGATATAAAATCTGGAACTCTCTCCGCTTTCCCTCGCCAAAAGAGGTTGTAACGACTATGGGGGGGGGGGGGGGGATATTTGGGAAGGATGTTGGAGGTTAAAGAATTCAAGGTGGTTGGATGGAGTTAAGATTACAGATCAACCGTGTTAACTGAGTGGGGAGGCCAAATGACATTATCTTGTTTCTGTGTTTCAAAAGTGCTTCTGACACGATTGGGTACACGGTTTGGGGTGTACAACTGCACCTTCCCCCCCTCCCCATCATGTAAGATGCCGGAACTAAATTGCCCCTTTTCTTGGTTTTGTTTTAGGACCAAGTTGACCAAGAGATGAGGTGGGTGCTGTCATGTACAGAGACTCTTATGCAGCCTGACAAGTCCCGTTGTTCTCGCTTCCACTGTGTAAACGCTGATGTTCTCTGTTATCAGTGAGGACACCGGGCTTCTGCTGGCCTCCGATCGTTTGCCGATGGGAATATTCCAAGGACCTCTGCAGTATGCTGCCTGGAAGGAAATGGCTGATTGCATCAGCCCAGGTGAGGAGTTTAGTCCATGCACTCTCCGTCCCCCCCACCCCCTCTTTAACCACTCAAAATCTCATCCGCTTCAGAGAACGGTCAAAAGAAAAACAGGAAAACCTTCAACCGTGTGTGTGTGAGCAACATTGTGTCCCATTGAATGTATCTATCAGGCTGTCACATGGAGGCATTGACCACAATGTCCTCGCAACATTGCCATTGAAAGCAGCTCGCTGGCCCCCAAGGTTAAAGGGTTTGCGTTAAACTCTTAAACACAGCTGGAAGGAGTTCCACAAATAAGCATTGTTCAGGAACAAATCCACTACATTGTTACACACCGACGAAACCACTTGTTCTTCGGATGTAGCTAAACATGGTTACAGTGCGAGGGCAGATGAAGCAAGTGGGGTTTTTGTGACCGCAAGCTTCAACGTTTGCCCTGAAAGCTCGAAGGACAGGTTAAGGAGAGAGAGTTGCTTTGAAGTTTGGAGGCTGTTTAAAATCCCATTCTGCTGGTGTGCAGTTCCAGTTGTCAGTCCTTTGGGAGTACACCACCTGTCTGCTGCTGAAAACACAAGACATTTTTTTGTCAAAGCGTTTCACCTCACACCCATCAGGACAATTCGCAAGAATAGAAACGTAGGCCGTAACTCTCCGTTTGTTGCGATTCATCATTCCCTCCGGTAACGCAGCCCTGCCACCTGGATTGGGCATAGTCATAGAATCATAGAATTTACAGTGCAGAAGGAGGCCATTCGGCCCATCGAGTCTGCTCTTGGAAAGTGCACCCTACCCAAGTACACACCTCCACCCCATCCCCATAACCCAGTAACCCCAGCCAACACTCAGGGCGATTTTGGACAATAAGGGCAATTTATCATGGCCAATCCACCTAACCTGCACGTCTTTGGACTGTGGGAGAAAACCGGAGCACCCGGAGGAAACCCACGCAGACACGGGGAGAACGTGCAGACTCCGCACAGACAGTGACCCAATCGAACCTGGGACCCTGGAGCTGTGAAGCAGTTGTGCTATCCACAATGCTACCGTGCTGCCACATTATGTGGGCACATTATATACCCACACATTATATAGTGTGGGGTGGTTACAATGCGAAATCCACACTGACAACCGGCGGGATGATAGAATCCTGGCAGCAGCGAATGGAGCGCGGCCAAGAACCATGCAGCCGGTGGATCGGAGAATCCCGCCACTCTGCCCTTCGAGCCTGCCCCGCCATTCAACCTGAATCATGTCTGATCATCTATCTCAGCACCATACTCCAGCACTCTCCCCCGATACCTACAGAGTGTAATAATCCATCTATTTCCTTCTTAAATGTGTTCAGTGACTTGGCCTCCGCAGCCTTCTGTGGCCGAGAATTCCGCAGATTCACCATCCTCTGACAGAAGAAATTTCTCCTCATCTCAGTCCTAAATGGTCGACTCCATATCCTGAGACTGTGACCCTTGTTCTAGACTCCCCCAGCCCCAGCCAGAGGAAACATCAGGGGCGGGATTCTCCCCTACCCGGCGGGGCGGGGGGTTCCGGGTTAATGGAGTGGCGGGAACCACTCCGGCGTCGGGCTGCCCCAAAGGTGCAGAAGTCTCCGCATCTTGAGGGGCCAAGCCTTCACCTTCAGGGGCTAGTCCCGCGCCGGAGTGGTATCCGCTCTGCCAGCTAGCGGGAAAGGCCTTTGGCGCCATGCCAGCCGGCGCCGAAAGGTCTTCGCCAGGCAACACATGCGCGGGAACGTCAGTGGCTGCTGACGTCATCCCCGCGCATGCGCAGGGGAGGGGGTCTCTTCCGCCTCCGCCATAGTGAAGACCATGGCGAAGGCGGAAGAAAAAGAGTGGCCCCTCGGCACAGGCCCGCCCGCGGATCGGTGGGCCCTGATCGCGGGCCAGGCCACCGTGGGGGCACCCCCAGGGCCAGATCGCCCCGCGCCCCCCCCCAGGACCCCAGAGCCTGCCCACGCCACCTTGCCCCGCCGTTCAAAACGTGGTTTAATCCACGCTGGCGCGAGAGGGTTGACAGCGGCGGGACTTTGGCCCATCGCGGGCCGGAGAATCGGCGGGGGTGGGCCCGCTGACCGGCGTGGCACGATTCCCGCCCCCGCCGACCGGCACGGTGCAATTCCCACCCCCGCCGAATCTCTGGTGGCGGAGAATTCGGGACACGGCGGGGGCGGGATTCACACAAGCCCCCGGCGATTCTCCGACCCGGCACGGGGTCGGAGAATCGCGCCCCCTCTCTGCATCCAGTCTGTCCAGCCCTGTCAGAATTTTATACATTTTATTGAGATCCCCTCTCATTCTTCTAAACTCCTGGCCCAGTTAACCAAATTTCTGCTCATATGACGATCCTACCATCCCAGGAATCAGTCTGGTGAACATTCACTGCACTCCCTCTATGGCAAATATATCCTTTCTTAGATATAGAGGCGAAACTGCACACAATATTGCAAGTATGGTCTCACCCAGGCCCTGTACAGCTGTAGTACGATATCCCTGCTTCTGTACTTAAGTCCTCTTTCAATGAAGGTCAACATACCATTTCCTTCCGAACTGCTTTCTGCACCTGAAAGTGTGCCGTCAGTGCCTGGTGTACAAAAACACGATCACCGTTTAAGCAATACTCTGCCACCTGTTTCTCCATCTGAAGTGGATAAATTCACATTTTCCACGTTCTCCACATCTGGCACATATTTGCCCATTCACTCAATCTGCCTCAATCACTTTGAAGCTTCTTAACATCCTCCTCACCACTCACATTCCCACCAGATTTCATGTCATCAGCAAACTTGGAAATATTGGGCGGGATTCTCCGACCCCCCGCCGGGTCGGAGAATCGGCGGGGTGCGGCGTGAATCCCGCTCCTGCTGGAATTCGGCACCTGAGATTTGGCGGGGAGGGGGGGGGGAATCGCGCCGCGCCGGTCGGCGGCCGCTGGCAGCGGCCCTCCCGACGATTCTCTGGCCCGCGATGGGCCGAGTGGCCGCCCGTTTTTTTGCCGGTCCCGCTGGCGTATGTTCCGACAGGTTCTTACGGCGGGACCTGGTGGCGCGGGTGGCCTCCGGGGTCCTCAGGGGGATATGGCCCCAGGTGGTGCCCCCACGGTGGCCTGGCCCGCGATCGGGGCCCACCGATCCACGGGCGGGCCTGTGCCATGGGGGCACTCTTCTTCCGCACCGGCAGCTGTAGCGGTCAGCCATGGCCGGTGCAGAGACAAAGCCCTCTGTGCATGCGCCGGGATGACGCGAGCACGCTGGCGTTCCCTCGCATGCGGCAACTCGCGCTGGCCGGCGGAGGCCCTTCGGCGCCAGTTGGCATGGTGCCAAGTCCCTTCCCCGCCGGCTGGCGTGGCGCAAACCACTCCGCGGCCGGCCTAGCCCCTGAAGGTGCGGAGGATTTCGCACCTTTGGGGCGGCCCCGATGCTGGAGTGGTTCACGCCACTCCTTCCCGCCGGAGTTGCCCACCTCACCGATTACGGCAGAATCCCGCCCATTAAATTTGTTTCCCTCATCCAAGTCCTTGATGTTTGTTGTGAATAGCTGGGGACCAAGCACTGATGATTGTGGGACCCCACTTTTGAAAAAGACCTATTTATTCCTACTCTATGTTTCCTGTCTGCTAAAATGTTCTCGATTGATACCAATATATTATCCCCAATCAATTCAATTGTGCAATTTAATTTTGCGCTCTAACCTGTCATATGAGACTTCACCAAAAGCTTTCTGAAAACCTAAATATAGCCCATCCACTGGTTCACCCTTGTCTATTCTACTAGTTACATCCTCAAAAATTGATGGTGACTTTAACTTATCCCATTGATATTTTCGAAGTGTCCTGCTTTCCGCAAATTCAGATTAGATTCTAGCATATTCTCTATTACTGATAGGCAAACCGGTCTGTAATTCTCTGTTTTCCCCCTCCCTCTTTTTTAAATAACGGGGTTACATTTGAAACCCTCCAATCTGCTGGGACTATTCCTATATCTGCAGAATTTTGGAAGATGACAACCAACGCATCTACTATTTCCATGGCCACCTCCTTTACTACCCTGGGATGTGATACCCTGGTATCACACTTCAGTCCCATTAATTTCCCCAACTCTATTTTTCCACTAATACAAATTTCCTTCAGTTCCTTCTTCTCACAAGACCTTTGGTTCCTTCACATTTCTGGGAAGTTATTTGTGCCTTCCTCCGTGAAGACAGACCTAAGGTAACTGTTCAATTGTTGTGACATTTTCTTTTTCTCCATTATTTATTCTCCTGTTTCAGACTGTGAGGGACCTACATTTGTCTTCACTAGTCTTTTTCTTTTTCTACACTTACAGATGTTTTTGCAACCCGTTTTTATGTTGCATGCAAGTTTGTTCTCTTACTCTATTCTTCCCTTCTTAATCGATCTCTTTGCCAAATACTGAACTTCTCCCAATCCTCAGATTTGCAACTTTCTCCAGCATCTTTATCCGACTCCTTGTTGGATCTAATACTAGCCTTCATTTTGTTCACCATGACTGGGCCGTTTTTCTTGCTGTGTTTTGCTACCAGAACAAAATGAGTGGCAAGTGTAAAAGGAACAAAAGCCAGAAGTTTAAACTCCGGGATTGGAATGGGATTGACCATAATTTTACACTCGGAGATTGGGAATGGGATTGACCAGAATTTTACACCCAGGGATTGGGAATGGGATTGACCATAATTTTACACTCGGGGATTGGGAATGGGATTGACCAGAATTTTACACCCAGGGATTGGGAATGGGATTGACCAGAATTTTACACTTGGGGATTCGGAATGGGATTGACCAGTCCGAATGTAATATTTTGCCAAATGACACTGGCCGTTCTTCCCGACATCATGGAGCAGGGGATCGGCGGGTGAGCACGCGAATCGGATGTGTGTGCGCCGGCAATCAAGCAGCCAATTTAAATTAAGTAAACAGCAATTGACTGGGATTTTGCAGCCACCTGTCTGCCTTCCTGTTCGTTGGTTGGCGATAAGCCTAGCAGCCTTTATGTTTAAGCTGCAACCTCTGTCCAGGGAGGGGCGGACGCCCGGGGCTCAAATAATAATAATCTTTATTATTGTCACAAGTATGTGGAAACCTGTATCCTAGGCCAGGGAGCCGACACCCTTGGGAAAGGAGTCTCACTTCCTGCACCACCACCACCCCTCCTCCACTCCCATCCAGAAGTGAATTGCCGGTCAGGATTTTTCACCCGTTGGGCTTGTGCACTGGTGGGCCTGGAAGCTGGCGCCAATCGCGCTCCCGGACACGGTCAGCCCCCAAGCACGATTCCCCATTCGCTGGCTGATCATTGGATATGAAGCAGTCACTGTGAAAGGCTGAGCACCATCAGGGACGGTTCCAATGTGCGCTCTCGGGGGGGGATGAGGGGGGGGCGGGGTGGGGGGGCGGGGAGGGGGCAGCCACAGTGGAGCTGACTCAGGGAGCTGCTAACTGGAGAAAAAGCAATAGCAAAGGAAAAACAACGCAAGAGTGTCGAGGCAGCACAACCAAGCTCGGACCTCAGTGCCCAGACACATTTGCTTTATCTTATTCCCGCTTGGGTCACTGTCTTTGCAGAGTCTGCATGTTCTCCCTTTGTCAACGTGGATTTCCTCCAGTTTCCTCCCACAAGTCCCGAAAGACGTGCTGTTCGGTGAATTGGACATTCTAAATTCTCCCTCAGTGTACCCGAACAGGAGCCGGAATGTGGCGACTAGGGGCTTTTCACAGTAACGTCATCGCAGTGTTAATGTAAGCCTACTTGTACATCGATGCATAAGAAATGCCTTCGAGTGTTTTGGGGATATAAGTAATAGGGTAGATGAAGGGGGACCAGTAGAGTAGTATACCCATATTTCCAAAATACATTCAATAAGGTGTCACACCAAAAGGTTAATGGGCAAGTTTAAGGTTCATGACAGTGGATGGCCGGGGATTGACTACCAGACAGGAAGCGAAGGGTTGACATAAATGGGGCATTCTCAAGTTGGCAGGCAGTGAATGTTGGAGGGTAGCAGGAATCAGTGCAGGGGCCTCGGCTATTTCCATTCTATATTAACGACTCAAGCGAAGAGAGGAATCAATGTTTTCATCAACGTGGAAATGTAAACTGTGGGGAGGACACAGAGAGGCTGCAAAGAGATATCGACAAGTTAGGTGAGACGGCAACAAGATGGCAGGGAAGCACAATGTGGAAAGTGTGAGGTGATGCACTTTAGTAATAAGAATAGAAAGGGAAAATGCTTTTAAGAGGCTGTAAATGTTGATAAAGGCGGAGAGCACAGTCTCATGATAAGAGGCCAATCATTTTGGGCTGGGGTGAGGAGAAATTACTTCAGAGGGTTGTGAATGTTTGGAATTGTCTACCACAGAGGGTTTCAGATGCTCCATCGTCGAATACAGTTAAGGTTTGTGTGGTAGTACCAGGTATTGCAGTACCAGAGAGAGGAATAACCATTGGCTAGAGCGCGGGGTCTACCATTGGGCAATGTACATAGCCCCGCCCTGAGAGGCGGGGTATAAGAACCAGTGCCGTCCCCAGCAGCCTTCACTTCTGTAACTTCGCTGCTGGGTACAGTTCTATCTGATTAAAGCTGAATCGATATGACTCCTCGTGGTCTCGAGAGTATTGATTGTGCATCAGTTTGGATAGACAGGGCAGCACGGTGGCGCAGTGGTTAGCACTGCTGCCAATGGCGGTGAGGTCCCAGGTTCGTTCCCGGCTCTGGGTCACTGTCCGTGTGGAGTTTGCACATTCTGCCCGTGTCTGCGTGGGTTTCGCCCCCACAACCCAAAGATGTGCAGGCTAGGTGGATTGGCCACGCTAAATTGCCGTTTAATTGGAAAAAAAAATTGGGCACTCTAAAATTTATTGAAAAAAAAGGTTTGGTGGACAGATCTTTAGGCTCTCTGGGAATAAAGGAAAATCGGATGTGGGCGGGAAAATGGAGTTGAAGTCCAAGTCCATTACTGAATGGCATTGCAGGCTCGATGGGCCGAGTGGTCGATCCCTGCTGCTATTTCTTGTATTTCTGTGTGCGACCAGCGTTTGCCACAATAATGGGATATGGAAAGGTTGGACGGACACGGAATACCAGGATGCCTCGCACGAGGAATGGGCAACAAATGCTGATTCAGCTAGCGACTCCCACATCCCATAAATAACAAAAAATATAAAAGAGCTACAGCTGAAACCCGCCCACGGACCCTGCAAACCAGTCCGGAACCAGTTTACAAGTGTTGGTTGTCAACAAGTTAGGGCTGCCTGGTTGTGTGTATCAAAGGGGTGAGTGCGCAGTGCGTGATTGCAAACATACGCTGTCCCGCAGGTACATTTTGTAAAAATAACATTGCTCGGAGATGTTTAAGCATTGGTCTCAGCTCTTCCCAGACTAAAGAGGCAACAGCAAACTCTGAATCCATATGACATCCATACTGTTGGGCGTGTCATAATTATTTCTGTAATATATCTATGTTGCCAGCAGAGGGCATTGCTGCATTGCATGTTCGAAAACTGAACAAATCAGCATTTTGCAGATTTGCTAAAAATGGGAGTCTTTGAGATGGAAAGGGAATAGTTTCAACTCCAATCCACCCCAGCCGCGTGTTTCTCGGCGGCGGGTGATGGCACACTGTTCGCCAGTGGCGGGATTCTCTGCCCACACCGCTGACAAACCAGTGGGCAGGGGTGCGTTGCGACCGAGACCAGAGAATCACGTCGCCAGCGAACAGCCGGAGAATTCCGGGCATCATTAGAGCAATCGCTTTGTTGCTTTTTATAAACCTCCTACATTTGTTCCCTCACTGTCTCTGGTGCTTTTATTTGCACTGTGATCTCATGCTTTTAATAGGCTCCATCTACAAGCCACAGAGCAGGAGTGTGATGGAAAACTCTCCACTTGACTGGATAAGTGCAGCTCCAACAACACTCCAGAGGTTCGGCACCATTGCAGCAGCCCCGCTTGATTGGCACCCAATCCGCCAGCTTAAACATTCACTCCCTCCCCCTCCGATGGACAGTGGCAGCCGTGTGCACCATTGACAAGATTTGCTGCAGGAACTCACCGAGGTTCCTCAGGCAGCACCTTCCAAACCCACGGCCACCACCATCTAGAAGGACAAGAGCAGCAGATACCTGGGATCACCCCCACCTGGAGGTTCCCCTCCAATTCACTCCCCATCCTGACTGGGAAATATATCGGCCGTTCCTTCAGTGTCGCCGGGTCCAAATCCTGGTGCTCCCACCCTGATAGCACGGTGGGTGTACCTACACCTCAGGGACTGCAGCGGCTTCAAGAAGGCAGCTCAGCACCACCTTGTCAAGGGGCAATTAGGACAATAAATGCTGGTCTAGTCAGTGAGCCCACATCCCACGAAAGAATGCCTTTGAAGCCAGCGAACCGTCCTCTTGCACATGACAATGGTCCAATTTTGGGAAATGGTAACCTGTCTTTGTAAATACTGATGGGATTGGGAACAACAATGCTTTTATCGCAGCCCCCCCCCCCCACCCACCCACTCCCTCTGTACTTGCTTGAGGCCCATTTCATCTCAAACTGTTTTCAGTTCTGATAAAGTTTATCAACCAGAGACATTAATTGTTTCTCTCTCATTAGAGGTGGACCAGCAACTATTTTTTAAAATTTCAGATTTTGAACATCTGCAGTAATTTGGAATGTAAAGCGTGATCGTTAATGAGTAAACCCACTGAAAGAGTTTTGATAAATCGAATCTATAAAACACTTATTTTGTGAGTTACTTATTTATTATCTCCTTCTCCCTCTCTCCTTCCACCAGTTCCCGCCTCAGTGACCCTGAACCCACAGACGGCCCACACGTGGCTCCTCATATCGGAAGACCTGACCAGCGTCAGATATGCCAACAAGCAGCAACAGCTCTCCGACACTCCGGAGAGGTTCAACCCCTCCCTCTGCGTGCTGGGCTCGCAAGGCTTCACCATGGGGAGGCACTATTGGGAGGTGGCGGTGGGGGAGAGCAGCGAGTGGGACGTGGGAGTGGTGAAGGAATCTATCAACAGGAAGGGGGACATCACTGCCATTCCGCAGGCTGGATACTGGATCGTGTGGCTGAGGAACGGCAATGATTACAAGGCGGGCTCCCTGCCTCGCACCCGCCTCCAGCTGAGTGTCAGGCCCCGGAAGATAGGGGTGTACCTGGACTACGAGGGCGGGCAAGTGTCCTTCTACAACGCAGACAACATGTCCCACCTCCACACCTTCACTGACCTGTTCACGGAGAAACTTTACCCCTTCTTCAGTCCCTGCTTGAGTGGGCATGGGGAGAACTCAGAACCGCTAAAAATCTGCCAGTCCAAGTTTCATTGATGGCCAAGAGGTCAATCCCAATTATTCCCCCCACCCCCTGCACCCCTTCGAATCTCCCCTTTAATCCCCTCGACCCTTTCAGCACAGGCCAGAAATGGCTGAGCAGGAGGTGGAGATGGACATGGGTGGGGAAGGTAAATCTGATGCGATGGGGGTTCCACCTATTGGAGCCCCCACCCAGTATCCTGTGGAACCAATGGAGCCGGATGACAGGGGGGGGCTGTGGGAGGGAGGGGGAGAGGATCAAACGGTGGCAAGGTGCAAAACAGGCGGCGAATACGACCATTTGTTTATACTGCTCTGCCACCCTTGTCCAATTTCTCCTTCCACCGTCTTTCTTCATGTTGTCTCGATCTAATCTCCATCCCTCATCCCACTCCCCGACCACCCCCGCACCCCCCCCCGCCCCACACCCCACTCCTTCCACCTGTCTTTTCAAAGCAGCTTTGCCTCTTCTCTTTAGCAATCTCCCAACCTGACGCCGCGGTGACAAATTCAGACCCTTTGGCGGGAATTCTTCCGCCCATTGTGAACAACCGCTCACAATTTCACATCCCTCGGCTGTGTGTCAGACACCCCCTTCAGCTCAACCCTGAAGCTTCTCAGTCGCATTGGTCGGAATTCTCCGGCCATTGGGATTCTCAGTTGGGAAATCCCATTGGCGGCAGCGGGAGTCGAGAATCGCGCCGCCAGCGAACAGGGCGGCCAAATTCTCCATCCTCGCCAGCAGCGACGGAGGAGCGGACTCGCAACGGAGGATCCTGGCCATTGTCTTAAAGTTCCATGTCCTCGGGTTAAATGGAAGCCCAGATAATATCTTAAGCTGCCCCAATCGGCCTGTTCTGATATCTCACTCAGAGTAGGGTTTCTAAGACAGCACACGGTACCTGGATTGTCATCTGGGCTTGGGTTCTCCAATCCCCCAGCCGCATGTTTCTTGACGGCGCGCCATTCGCTGGCAGCGGGGTTTTCTGCTCCCGCCGCCTGTCAATGAGAATTCCCATTGAAATCACCCCACGCGGCCAGGAATCCCACAGGCGGGAATGGACTGTCGACGGGAGCAGTATCTCTGTGATAAGCAGCCCGGGTTGTGTTTCCCCATTGAAGTGAACAGACAGCAGCACTGGGAGAGGTTTAGGGATTGGGCATTCCACCCGCCTCCACAGGAATCCCAGAGGCCGAATTTGATTAACAATGACTCCCTTTAAATTATTGAAGAGCAAGTTGTAAGCTACCAAGAGCAGCCCCAATCCGCAGAGTTTGGTGACGGTTGATCTTCTCAGCAGCGCTTGGGAAAGGGCTGAATGGCCGCCGCTTGCTGGTGCTACGCGTTTGGGGCTAATTATTGCTCATCGGGAGGAAACATTCGGCCTGGGAGATCACAGGAATCGACAGTAGAAAATGAGACCTGAGGGGGGGATGCATGTGGACATGACTTGCCCTGACCTGTAATAATGCTGTCTCAGTCCCACAGACCAGCGCATTTGGCAATGCTACAGATTTCCCCAGTCTTAGATTTCCTTTGACAATAATGAAAACACATTTCTCGAATTGTTTAATTACAGAGTCACAGAGTTTTACAGCACAGAATGAGATCCTTCAGCCCATCCTCTCTGTGCCGCCCATCAAGCACCCATCGATTCTAACCCCATTTTCCAGCACTTGCTCCATAGCCGTGTACGCTACGGTGTTTCAAATGCTCATGTAAATGCTTCTGAAATGTTGTGAGGGTTCCCGCCTCCACCTCCCTTTCCGGCAGCGAGTTCCACATTCCCAACACCCTCCAGTGAAAAAGCTTTTCCTCAAATCCCCTCGAAACAACCTACCCCTTACCATAATTCCATACCCGCCCCCTCCAGGTTATTAACCCTTTTCCGAAGGACAAAAGTTTATTCCTATCCACCCTTTCTATTTCAGGGTGGCACAGTGGTTAGCTCTGCTGCTGTATAGCACCAGGGACACGGGTTTGATCTTGGCCTTGGGTTACTATCCATGTGCAGTTTGCATGTTCTCCCCGTGTCCACATGGGTTTCCTCTGGTTGCTCCAGTTTCCTCCCACAGTTCAAAGATCTGCCGCTTAACTGGACTTCCGGGGAAAGGGTGGGGGAGTGGGTCTAGGTAGGGTGCTCTTTTGGAGGGTCGGTGCAAAATCGATGGGCTGAATGGCTTCCTCTGACTGTAGGGATGCTATGGACGTCCCTCGTCATTTTGTACACGTCGATCGATTTGCCCCTCAGCCTTTTCTGCTCCTGGGAGAAGACCCCCAGCCAAACCAGCCCCTCTTCATAGCTGAAACTCTCCAGCCCAGGTATCATCCTGGTGAACCTCCTCCGCACCCCCTCGAGTGCAATCATATCCTTCCTAAAGTGTGGCGACCATAACTGCACACAGTAGGGGCAGCATGGTGGAGCAGAGTCCCCAGACCTGGAATACCTGACCGTGAAGTGCCACCCATATTATCTTCCACGTGAGTTCACTTCAGCCATCATCACGGCGGTCTACATCCCACCCCAGGCAGAAGTGAGGAAGGCGCTGGGCGAACTATAAACAGTTATAAACAACTACGAAACAGAACACCCGGAGGCCTTGTTCATCGTGGCCGGAGACTTCAACAAGGCCAACCTCAAGAGTGTACTGCCAAAATTCCACCAGCACATCTCCTGTCCCACCAGGGGCGACAACACTCTTGACCACTGCTACTCAAAAATCAAGGGCGCCTACCGTTCCATCCCCCGACCGCACTTTGGGAAATCAGACCATAAGACGGTGTTCCTTCTCCCGGCATACAAGCAGAAACTCAAGCAGGAGAATCCAGCTTAGAAGGTTGTGCAGTGTTGGTCCGAGGAGACAGAAGAGCTCTTACGTGACTGCTTAGAGACAGTGGACTGGTCCATATTTAAGAACTCAGCGACCAACTTAAATGAGTATGCCACCACCGTCACAGACTTCATCACCAAATGTGTGGACGACTGCGTGCCAAAGAAAGCAGTACGTACGTTCCTCAACCGGAAACCATGGCTCAATCGCGAGATTGACTCGCTACTGAAGGACAGATCTGAGGCGTTCAAGGCAGACGACCCTGACCTATACAAGAAATCCAGGTACAACCTCCGCAAAAGAAGAACCAGGCAACGTGCCTCAATGACTACCATCCAGTCAGTGGCCCTGACTTCAGTCGTAATGAAGTGCTTCGAGAGGTTGATCATGAAGGGCATCACCTCCATACTCCCAGAACGCCTAGATCCACTGCAATTCGCATACCGCTGCAACCGGCCCACATCAGACGCCATTTCCCTGGCCCTACACTCATACCCTAGAGCATCTTGAACTCAAGGACTCATACATCAGACTCCTATTTATTGACTACAGCTCCGCCTTCAACACCATAATCCCAGCCAAGCTCATATCAAAGCTCCAAAACCTAGGACTTGGCTCCCCACTCTGCAACTGGATCCTCGATTTTCTGACCAACAGACCACAATCAGTAAGAATGAACAACAACACTTCCTCCACAATAGTCCTCAATACCTGGGCCCCGCAAGGCTGCGTACTTAGCCCCCTACTCTACTCCCTGTACACACACGACTGCGTGGCAAAACGTGGTTCCAACTCCATCTACTGTTTGCTGACGATACGACCATGGTGGGCAGGATCTCGCATAACGACGAGTCAGAATACAGGCGGGAGATAGAGAACCTTGTGGAGTGGTGTAGCGACAACAATCTATCCCTCAATGCCAGCAAAACTAAAGAGCTGGTAATTGACTTCAGGAAGCAAAGTACTGTACACACCCCTGTCAGCATCAACGGGGCCGAGGTGGAGATGGTTTGCAGTTTCAAATTCCTAGGGGTGCACATCTCCAAAAATCTGTCCTGGTCCACCAACGTCAACTCAACCACCAAGAAAGCACAACAGCGCCTATACTTCCTCAGGAAACTAAGGAAATTCGGCATGTCCACATTGACTCTTACCAACTTTTACAGATGTACCATAGAAAACATCCTATCGGGCTGCATCACAGCCTGGTATGGCAACTGTTCGGCCCAGGACCGCAAGAAACTTCAGAGAGCCGTGAACACCGCCCAGTCCATCACACGAACCTGCCTCCCATCCATTGACTCCATCTACACCTCCCGCTGCCTGGGGAAAGCGGGTAGCATAATCAAAGATCCCTCCCACCCGGCTTACTCACTCTTCCAACTTCTTCCATTGGGCAGGAGATACAGAAGTCTGAGAACACGCACGAACAGACTCAAAAACAGCTTCTTCCCCACTGTCACCAGACTCCTAAATGACCCTCTTATGGACTGACCTCATTAACACTACACCCTGTATGCTTCACCCGATGCCGGTGCTTATGTAGTTACATTGTATATGTTGTGTTGCCCTATTATGTATTTTCTTTTATTCCCTTTTCTTCCCATGTACTTAATGATCTGTTGAGCTGCTCGCAGAAAAATACTTTTCACTGTACCTCGGTACACGTGACAATAAACAAATCCAATACAATCCAGAGTTTAGCACTGATGTCTCACCATGCCGAGGTCCCAGGTTCGATCCCGGCCCCGGGTCACTGTCCGTGTGGAGTTTGCACATTTTCCCCGTGTCTGCGTGGGTCTCACCCCCACAACCCAAATATGTGCAGGGTAAGTGGATTGGCCACGTTAAAGTGCCCCTTAGTTGGACACATTTGAAAAAATAACTGCACATGGTTCAATTTAAATTCGGAATTTGTTTGAATAATGCTGCTGACAGAATCTTCGCTCTCGAGTATTAGTGGGGTAAAAATGCAGTTCAGTCTGTACCAGGTAAAAGGGGCAGAGATCCATCCCACTCATGATTCATCGCGGGACATGAATATCGGGGGCGTACACAGGGTGACCCACTGTTTCAGAGGAATGTTGTTCATGTTCAGAAAATTTAATCTTGCTCATCAGTGAGGCTCCTTGCGTGTGCCCCTAAACGACAGAGACCCCGTGGACTGTGAGTTAGGGAATGGAAGAGGGACCTGAAACAAAAGAGAAAATGCTGAAAAATCTCAGCAAGTCTGGCAGCATCTGTAGGGAGAGAAAAGAGCCAACGTTTCGAGTCTCTTTGTCAAAGCTAACAGACAGAGAAAGTGGGAAATATTTATACTGTGGAGTGAGAATGAAAGATGAGTCATAATCCCAGAAACCCAGAGAAACTGGGTGCTAATGGCCACAGAAACCAAGGGGAAAGAGTATTAATGGCAGTCCCCAGAGAGAACAAAAGGTGTGAAAGGCCAAACAGCAGAGAAACTAACATCAGAGGGTAATCTGTAGATGTGGGGAGGGGAAGGGGGAAGCAAAGAGGAGAAAGGTGCATGAAAGGTGGATAAGATTGGGGGGGGGGGGAATTAAATGTATATTAAGAAAGAAAGAAATGGTGAAAGACAGTTAAAATGAAATGAAAACAAATGGGTCGAGGTGGGGTAGAGCTGATCATCTGAAGTTGTTGAATTCGATGTTCAGGCCGGAGGGCTGTCGCGTGCCTAACCGGAAGATGAGATGTTGTTCCTCCAGTTTGCGTTGAGCTTCACTGGAACATTGCAGCAGGCCAAGAACAGACATGTGGGCCTGGGAGCAGGGTCTTGTGTTAAAATGGCAAGCAACGGGAAGGTCAGGGGCCTGAATGCGCACAGACCGACAGGAAGAGGGACCTCTTGGGTTTCCACACCGCCCCATTACACCAGGCCAAGCAGTATAGTGTCTATCGGCGATGGTATAAGTCAGACAATATCGGAATGACCAGCAGTGTGAAGTAAGTCAGGTGAGGCGGCCGATTGGAAATTGTCTAATTTATGTGGTCGGTGACAATTTTAATTCAGCTGAAACAAGGCAGATGTTTCTATACCTTCAGCCAGAGCTGTTGGATCACCTGTTGTAGTCAACAATGGAGAGAGGTGCGGGGGAAAGGGTACAGATGACCAAGAGAATACCATGGATTTTTCATAATTCATGCTATTGTTTGATGGGCTTCCAAATATCGCACAACCAGGTCTTTGACAATGGAGATCACCACAAGAGGATAATTGTCTCCAACACTGCTGTCGTCATCACCCTTTTATAGGTCAGGGAGACTTGGGTCACCAAGCAAAGGAATCTCCAACCACTGGGGAATTCCAACCAGTGATGTCTCCGCAGGACATTCGCATCCATGTGGGAAGATCAGGTGAACCAAAGTCCCAGAATCCTCACCGTAGCCATCCCTTCCAGCATCGCAGCCATGGTGACAGGGAGTCAGCTCTACTGGTCTGAACACTGGACCCAATGCTAAATAATCAGCTCCCAAGGCAGATCCTCTTCCGTGTAACCGGAACAGGGAACCCGACTTCAGCGAGGGCAGGAAGAAACATTCTGAGGATATTCTGAAAAGCTGATATGGGTGTGAGGGGAGGGAGTTGCCGCTAACCGTGCCATGTGACAGAGCTACACCCAACGAGCCGCAACATTGTCAGAAACGGGCCGTGTAAACACTGCCGTGGAGCAGTGATGGAAGCAGAAAGGGGGGAGAGCAGGTTACCTAGCTCGGGAACTCACCTTTCTCCCTGCCCAATGACCTGCGGATCCGGGACTGGCCTGCCGTGTCACCAGAGGACACGCAAAATCCTGACAGACGCCATCCTCACTTTAAGGGACTGACGGTGATGATGAACGGGTAACAACAGGAAACCTGTTTTTTGTTCACTTCCACACACATGTTGATATTCTGCATGGCCCCCCAGTTACCCCATTCATCGACAGTCATCCCTCCCCCTTGGAGCAAAGTGACGTTACAGCTTAATTCCTGAGGTAAACAGAATTCTCTGGTTCTTGCGATTCACTTTTCCCACCAGGAACGCATCCCTGCAAGTGGGTTTCCCGGCGGAGTGGGGTGGCTTCAATGGGAAATCCCAATGGGAAGACAGAATCCCGCTGCCAGCGATTGGCACGCCGCCGGGAAACACGCGGCTGAGGAACCGGAGAATCCCGCCCCACTATCAGTCGAGCAGCGATCATCAGCTTTTCCCAGCTCGACTGGATCTGTGCAACTTAAAACAACGGATTTTCCCCTCATCCTTACAAGAGGCCTGGAGTGACATCTGTGGCAGTCAGAGTGAGGTGTTTAATACAGGAGGTAGAAATGGAAGAGCGAAGGGAAGAAGTGGGAGTGGAGGGCGGGGGGGAAGGTGATATAGCAGCGAAGAAGTGGAAGAACAGCGATGCTGAAGAGAGGGTGTGACTGAAGACCAAAACACAAACAAAGAACGCATACTGGATGGACAAGTGCATCCAGGAAAGAACCTTTGAGGCATTAATGTTGGGCAGGTTTCTCTTGGCGGGCCGGCGCTCGCTGGTGGAGGGATTCTATCTTCCCGCTGTCTGTCAATGGGATTACCCATTAAAGCCAACACACGCAGCTGGGGGGAAAAGTGAACCCCAATGGCCGGAGACCGTATCACCGGGATCTTCAGCCCAGGCTCTACTTCCATCAGGACACTGAACGTATGGGCCAAGCCCTGAACTCGATCAGAATCCCCCATCAATTGAAGTGGTCTAATTATCGAATTGTGTGTGCGGGACCATGTTAATTGCAGAGATAATGTTGAACACTGTCATCTTGATATGAGATCTGCAGACGCGAACCTTGTAAGACCACAATAAAAATCACCACAGCAAGTGCTATGTTATCATCACTGTCGAAATGGAGCTCCTTTTTCTGCGAGAGTGTTTTATGTTCAGTTACTTTGAGTGCATTAAACTGCACCACAGTCACTTAAGGGCTGATTCAATGTCTACGGCAATTAGATCTCTAACATTATCGCAGTGACGCTCGGTCGTGGTTTACACAGGAACCAATTTCAGTGCCGCTTAATGTGCATCTTCAGCACGATACAACCTCTGGAAAAAAAATCCAAATCTTATCAGTGCATCTTTAGTCATTTTCTCAAAATCGGTTTTCACCAATCGCTGAAAACATCATTCCAAATTCCGTCACAAATTTCACCTCTCATAAAGATGCTGAATCCCACACTGGGGCAGGAGTCCCGCTGTTGTGGTAATCATTGTAGAGCCTTCATTTATTTACCACCACGGCGCGGTGGCACAGCGGTTAGCACAGCTGCCTCGCAGCACCAGGGACCCGGGTTCGATTGCGGCCTTGGGTGACTGTGTGGAGTTTGCACGTTCTCCCCGTGTCTGCGTGGGTTTCCTCCGGGTGCTCCGGTTTCCTCCCACAGTCCAAAGATGTGCTGGTTAGGGGGATTGGCCATGATAAAGTGCGGGGTTGCGTGGAAAGGGCGATGGACTGGGCCCAGGTGGAGTGCCGTTTCGGAGGGTCGGTGCAGACTTGATAGGCTGAATGGCCTCTTCCTGCACTGTGAAGATTCTGTGGCTTTTAAACTGGCAGCTGCAAGGATTAATTTTGGTCAGTTCTATGGAATAGCAAACAGAAGGCAGAACTTATTCAGTTTTTCTTTTTAATTCGGGAGCTGTCCTAACTCAACAATTGTTGTGTGTGTGTATGTGGGGGCGGGGGGGGGGGGGGGGGGGGCTGGAGATGGATGAGTGGGGGAGGTGAATGATGAAATTGGACAGAGCAGGAACACAAAGCTTCAGGCCTTTAAAATAAGGCCCAGTCTCCGCCTGGATTCCAGGCAGGCTTCTGAAGCTGCTGTTTTACATGGGTCGTTGTCTCTGGAAAATGTGCAAAACTGTAGAAGCCAGGTATTTCTAATACAACTAATATAGGTAAAAGATAGCTGTTTAAGCGTAAATATTAAGCCCCAGTTTTAAATTAAGGATTGAAGAGACACATATTCTGCAAATTCATTTTACATAGTTTTAAAGTAACACTGAAGTCTGATAAAACAGACAGTTTGATAACATTTTTCAACTCGGTGTCCCAGGACAGAGAAGACCCAGGACAACAACATTGCCGGATAAGATAACATGAAGGTTCCATTGTTATAATAGCCTGAACCACATTCCATAACTTATAAGGCTGAAACATTTTAGATTATTGCTGTAGTTTTAAAATGGACAGTTTATAAGACATCGAATCAAATATATATTTGATTCCAACTTTCTCAAAACATAACAATTTCATAGAAGCAGCATAATTCCCTTTGATAAATTGAAACAGACTTTGATTGAAATTTTGCAAGTCATTTGCAATAGCCTAGCCAGCATGTTTTGGCTTTGATAAAGCACCATATCGCATTCTTTGACATACACAAGTATGCAGATACGCAACAATTAGAAGTAATGTTGCATATTGAAGATGGACGGCTTGCCGTCAAATCAGATGTGTTTGAGTCTAACCCAAACCAATTCGGATTATATTGGGGTGTGATTAGATGACTTAAGACAGATATGAAAGGGTATAACTGAAGAAGTTTCCGCCCGCCATTTTGAGTTTTAGTTTGGAGTTTTTGTTGTAGGTTAGGTTTAGGTAGATTGCTAGGGTAGGTTTTTGTGGGTAGTTTGTTAGTTTTTGTTTTGTTGGTTTGAAGCTGAAGATGAGCTCTCTCTCTCTCTCGCTCTCTCTCTCTCGCTCTCTCTCTCTCTTTTTCATATTTCATTTTCAGACTTTGACTTTTAAAAGTTATTGTTGAGCTGTTTGCCTAAGCAAGAAGATAATGGGCGTCATTCTCCGACCCCCCGCCGGGTCGGAGAATGGCCGTTGGCCGCCGTGAATCCCGCCCCCGCCGAAGTCTCCGCTCCCGGAGATTGGGCGGGGGTGGGAATCCGGCCGCGCCGGTTGGCGGGACCCCCCGCTGGATTCTCCGGCCCGGATGGGCCGAAGTCCCGCCCAGAAATTGCCTGTCCCGCCGGCGTAAATCAAAGCTGGTATTTACCGGCGGGACCAGGCGGCGTGGGCGTGCTTCGGGGTCCTGGGGGGGGGGGCGCGGGGCGATCTGAGCCCGGGGGTGCCCCCACGGTGGCCTGGCCCGCGATCGGGGCCCACCGATCCGCGGGCGGGCCTGTGCCGTGGGGACACTCTTTCCCTTCCGCCTCCGCTACGGCCTCCACCATGGCGGAGGCGGAAGAGACTCTCCCCACTGCGCATGCGCGGGAAACTGACAGCGGCCGCTGACGCACCCGCGCATGCGCTGGGAAACTGACAGCGGCCGCTGATGCTCCCGCGCATGCGCCGCATTTCCGCGCCAGCTGGCGGGGCGGAAATCCCTCCGGCGTCGGCCTAGCCCCTCAATGTTGGGGCTAGGTCGCCAAAGATGCGGAGCCTTACGCACCCTTGGGCCGGCGCGATGCCCGTCTGATTGGCGCCGGCTTTGGCGCCAGTCGGCGGACATCCCGCCGTTGGGGGAGAATTTCGCCCAATGTCTGTGATTCTTTTGAAAGCTTCAAATTGTCTACGAATTGCCTTTTAAATGACTTTCAAATTGTAATCAATAGAAGACAAATAAAACAATTCCTATTGGCACCTGAGAAGTTTTAACTTAAATTTCGACTGAGTTCCAGTCATCACAAAGTGCAGCTGGTAACCGAGTGGTAGAAATCCTTCAAAATCCTGATCCGACCCCATTCCCGCCCTCGTGAAAATGGTCGGCGCTATGTTCAGGGATGGGACTTCCATATTTCAGAATAGGCTCTCCACCTTTGTGAAAATTCATCTCAAAGTGAATATTCCTTATCAGGCAAAAATCTGAGTCATCCTTAAGTTTTACTGCCAATCCTGTTCATGTGATCGCAGCTTACCTCAAATTAACTTGCTTCCTATCCTCCAAAGAATTCTAATTCAAGTTTCTGCATTTCTCTTTTCCTTTTTCCTCTTCCAGTTTTCTTTATTTCTATATTTCTGAAATTCCAATTTTTTTCATTTATCTATTTCTTCCCAATTCAAGTTGATTCACTTGTAAGCGAATCCTAGCGAACTCAGCATGAGTTATCAGGATAATTCTTTTCCTCCTCAAGATTAAAGTGCTGAGCCAGCATTCAACAACCTCTGCCTTTTTAGCCCCTAATGCCTGAGCATTGACCGTAGTGCTATGGGCCAGGGTTTAGAGAATCCCAAAGTGTATCATGGAGTTCACCTGACCCACAACCTTTAATAGATTGTGGTATGGGGAGCACACGGCCCACTCTACAGGTGTGGTACAGCAGAAATGGACCAGTATTTTTTTGAAACAAAACAATGTTTATTCTATGAACTCAAAGTTAACCTTTTTAAAACAAACAGTGAATATCTTAGCAACCATTAATTCAAATACACCCCCAAAAGAATACAACACTAAGTAATCTGTATGCTGTCCTTTTAACACCCAGAAGATTTAATAAACCTTGAAACAGAAGTACATCAGGGTTTACATTCAATACTGAAAACATTTATAATTCTGAATTCACCAAATGATTAAGAAATAGTCCTTCATGGCAGAGAGCTCAACAGTACAGCTGCTCTGTCTGACTTCAGCTGCAACACACTGAAAAACAAAACCAAAAAGACAGACACACCCAAGCTTTTCTCAAAGTGAAACTAAAAAGCAGAACCCGAGCTCAGCTCCACCCACACTCTGACATCACTGCAGTAACATGAGCATTTCTTAAAGCGACATTCTCACGACGGTAGCCATGCTGGCTTTCTGCTAAATACAGCAAAAGTAAATGTGAAACTTTGCAGTTTGGGGATTTGAACCCCATAAGAATCTTTAATTTGTTACAATTTCTGAAGAGAACAATTACTTTATTGAAAAGGTATGTATGAATTTACAGCAACTGATGGAAAGAATTACGTGAGAACATTTCATGTTTTAAGACTTTTACTGTAAAAAATCAACAGAGGCTAAACATTACTTGATAGGCATGACACAGTAAATACATGAATAGGATGGGAATAGAGGGATACGGACCCAGGAAGTGTAGAAGATTTTAGTTTAGATGGGCAGCATGGTCGGCACGGGCTTGGAGGGCCGAAGGGCCTGTTCCTGTGCTGTACTTTTCTTTGTTCTTTGTTCTAAACTACTTAAAAAAAACTCTCCCTTAACTCAACAGGAAATACTTTGCAACACATTTGCACACCGCACTCTCAGAAGATGTGCCGGCTTTTCGAGTAATTCCTCAGGTCCTCCTGGTTTTCTGACAGGCTCCCTTCCCTTTGCCACACGAGGGCAAGTCTACTGGTGTCATTTAAAAGTTCATTCACTCAGTCTTCTGAGTATCCTCGATCAGATTTCCTGCATGTCTCCTCTGGTGACTCCTTAGTTCTGAAATCTCCCACAGTTCCATATTTCTCTTTCTGAACAGAAAGACAACTCTTACAAGCATCCGGCGCTCATACAAATCTCTTCCTTGCACATCAGTACCTCTCACTCTTCAGGTCTCTGAGTTTAAGATTCATTGTCCAGAAGGTCCACCTGCCTCCTTTGTAGCAAGTTGTGAACACTGGTGTTTGGTTTTCTATAGGTATTGGTGTGGACCTCTTTCTCCATATCAACCAAATCACATGGGTCTGTCTCCAAGCAGGGCTTAAGATGATCGCTACCTGCCTCTTCAGAACCGTCTGGACTACATTCTCTGGCTCCCCAGCTGCATGTTCCTCGGAGGTGCACATTCGCTGCTTGTCAATGGGATTTGCCATTGGAGCCACCCCACGCATCGGAAAACCCTCGGTCGGGGGTGCACTGCCGGTGGGAAAAGAGAATCCCAACAGCCAGAGTATTCCGGCCTTTGTTTTTGCCTTTGATTGAAGGAAACACTTCAAAGGCACAACTGTCTTCTGAAGTCCTGCATGTGCAACAGCATCAAAGTGTCATGTGAGACATGGATGTTGAAGCAATGTACCTTTAAGAAAACAGTGATGTCAGAGAGTGGGTGGAACTGAGGTCAGGTCAGTCATTTTGCAGTTTAGTTTTGTAGTTTGGAGGAAAAGAGCTGGGTGTGTGTGTCTGTGTTTTGCAGTGAGCTGGATCTCTGCCATGAAAGATTTGTACCCGGCGACACTGAAGGAACGGCCAATATATTTCCCAGTCTGGATCATTTGGGTGATTTAAACTCATAATTGTAAAGCCTTTAACGTGATGTGATTCTGTTTAAAGGTGTTAAGTCTCTTGGAAGTTTGAAGGAACATTTTAAGGAGTTATTTACTGTTGCAATATTTTCTGAGTGATCTTTGAAGTAAGGGGTGTTAAGAGATCGAATGTTTATTTAAGATGTTAAGTTGAGTTCATGGAATAAACATTGTTTTGTGTTTAAAAACCCACGTGTCCATAATTGTAATTCCACACCTAGGGAACAAGCCATGGGCTAGGAAAAGCAACAAATCCATTAAAGGGAGAGGTTGGTTGAACTCCATGATACATTTTGGGGTTCTGAAAACGCCTCGCCCATAACAAAAGATTCATGGAACATGGGCATTTCTGGTGAGGCCAGCATTTATTGTCCATCCCTAATTGCCCCTTGACAAGGTTGTGCTGAGCTGCTTTCTTGAAGCTGCTGCAGTCCCTGAGGTGTAGGTACACCTACTGTGCTGTTAGGGAGGGAGCTCCAGGATTTGGACCCGGCGACACCGAAGGAACGGCCGATATATTTCCCAGTCAGGATGGGGAGTGACTTGGAGGGGAACCTCCAGGTGGGGGCGATCCCAGGTTTCTGCTGCCCTTGTCATTTTATATTGAAGCATCCAAAGATTAGGTGAGGCTATGGCGAGATGGGGCGAGGGAGTGGGCCTCGGTAGGGTGCTCTCTTGGAGGGTCGGTACAGACTCAATGGGCCGAACGGTCTCCTTTGCACTGTAGGGATTCTAGGAACTCCATGGTGGTGGCCGTGGGTTTGGAAGGTGCTGCCTGAGGAACCTCGGTGAGTTCCCGCAGTGAATCTTGTCGATGGTGCACACGGCTGACACTGTCCATCGGAGGTGGAGGGAGTGAGTGTTTGTGGAAGGGACGCCAATCAAGCGGGGCTGCTTTCTCCTGGGTGGTGTTGAGCTTCTTCAGTGTTGGAGCTGAGCTCATCCAGACAAGTGGGGAGCTTTCCATTACACTCCTGACTTGTAGATGGTGGACAGGCTTTGGGGAGCCAGGAGGTGTGTCAAATAATGATCGTGCAATGTTATTCTGCCTGGTTCATGCTCTGCACTAGTCCAATTTCACTCCCTAACTAGTCTTGGCCACAATATAAATTGGATGATCGCCTATCCGCAGTGCATTTCGCAGTTTAGCATACATATTGCTCTTCCTGCCACCCCCCTGCTTCCCGATCTCCAACTTTTGCTCCTTATGGGGCCGTCTAATTTGCAAGTGGAGCAATTAATATCTGATATCCATTTAGAATCATAGGATCCCCATAGTGCAGAAGGAGGCCATTCTGCCCATCGAGTCTGCACCAGCCCTCTGAAAGAGCACAATACCTATGCCCATTCCCCCGCTCTATCCCCCGTAATCCCACTTAACTTGCACATCTTTGAACACTAAGAGTCAATTGATCATGGTCAATCCACCTAACCTTTTTTTTCCCCTAAAATGTAGAGTACCCAATTCATTTTTCCAATTAAGGGGCAATTTAGTGTGGCCAATCCACCTACCCTGCACATCTTTGGGTTGTGGGGGTGAAACCCACGCAGACACGGGGAGAATGTGCAAACTCCACACGGACAGTGACCCAGAGCCAGGATCGAATCTGGGACCTCGGTGCCATGAGGCAGCAGTGCTAACCACTGTGCCACTGTGTTGCCCGTCAATGAACCTAACCTGCACATCTTTGGACTGTGTGTGGAAACCGGAGCACCCGGAGGAAACCCACTCAGACAGGGGAGAAAGTGCAAACTCCACACAGACAGTGGCCTACGGCCAGAATTGAACCTTGGTCCTTGGCGCTGTGAGGCTGCAGTGCTAACCACTGTTCTGGATTTTAAAACAATATATTTTGATGGAGCATGAATATCACCAGCAAGTCCAACATTAATCGCCCATTCCTAACGGCCGTCCAGAAGGTGGTGGTCGCTGCTGACCTGAAAGTAAGTCTCACCGAATGGCTCTGGTGAGAATTTCACCTCCCAGCATTGGAACTGTTTGCAGTAACCTTTCCTAGAATTCTTGGCAGGGTGATGTCCAAACAGCCAATCACATTCAAGGATTTCCACAGTCAGATAAGCAGGAAACAAAAGGCAGCAACAGAGTCATTTTCAAGCATTTTGTCCAAACAGCCAATCACATTCAAGGATTTCCACAGTCAGATAAGCAGGAAACAAAAGGCAGCAACGGAGTCATTTTCAAGCATTTTTGCACAGTGCCCATTAAAGATTGGGACATGAGGTGAAAGAAAGTAAAATATTCTGAAAAACCATTAAAATGTGAAAAATATTTTTTTAAACGCACCAATTAATCATTTAACAACATTCCACGATATTATGAAAAATCTTTAAAATATTAGAAATTACTTTTAAAATCTACTTAATCATTTAGCAACATTCCACAATGCTCTGAAAAATACTTAAAATAATCTGAAAAATCTACTAATTAAACATTTAACAACATTCCACAAATATAACAATATTTTCTCAGGGACAAATTTCTCAATTTGTGTTTGCCACATTATTGTTAGAAACCCAAATAAAACCTGACCGAACAATGTGTCACTCTTTGAAGGGTTTTAAACCGTGAATTGGGAGCAGACAAGTTGTATTGTTTGCTGAATACGGATGCTCCACAGTGGAGCCTGTGGTAGAGTGCCAAGCGACGCAGAACAACTCCAGGATTTCTGTGCTAACCTGCACGCCCAAATTTGTGCTCGATGTTCGAGGGATAAAGGCGGCAAAGGCTGAGAATCCTCATCACCTCATCACCCAGCCCACCCCACCCTCGCAAATCCCGCCCATTAAATTTTAAGAACCATTAACCTGTGATCATAGTAATGCTTAGTTTTACTTCATCTATTCTAATCACAGGTATTTGTGTTTCGTTTAAAGCAGGAAAGACTTAAATTGGCTGCTGTGTGGGTGTGGTGATATCCTGAAGCTTTCATCTGGCAGCTAATGTAGCAAATCAATAACACACGCGTAAGAATATGGGTGTGTAGGGAACGATAGACACTGGGTGAGAGTCTCTGGTCTCCCCGCGGCGTGTTTACTGGCAGCGGGAGAAGGCCCACCATTTTCCCGAGGTAAATCTTCTTGTCCCACCGCTGTCAATGGGATTTCCCACTGAATCCACCCCACCCGCGGAGGGTAGCACTGCTGACGTCACTGGAAGATTCCACCGCGCATAAAACCGGAAAATCTCACCCATTGACAAATTGCAAAAATTAAATGAGCCTAAGCTTTTTTCTAAGGCTAAAGTTTTGAAGAAAAAAAAAACCCTTGATGCTTTGGACTGTCGCAGTATTGCCCTTGTTATCGCAAAATTAGCTCATTACTGGCGGTAGAGTCAGGACAAGGTTGTGTTGAGAGTCAGAGCTTTCTACGTCTGAAGGAATGCATGAATTTCTAAAAGTTGCTAAATCATAGAATTTACAGTGCAGAAGGAGGCCATTCGGCCCATCGAGTCTGCACCCTACCTAAGCCCACACCTGCACCCGATCCCCGTAACCCCACGAACCCCTTTTGTTTTCGACACTAAGGGCAATTTTGCGTGGCCAATCCACCTAACCTGCACATCTTTGGACTGTGGGAGGAAACCGGAGCACCCGGAGGAAACCCACGCACACACGGGGAGAACGTGCAGACTCCGCACAGACAGTGACCCAAGCCGGGAATCGAACCTGGAACCCTGGAGCTGTGAAGCAACTGTGCTAACCACTGTGCTACCGTGCTGCCCCTAAACTATATTATTAAACATTCAAGTCACCATAATCCCAGAGGTTGCTCTCCCCTTTTTGAGAGAGAGCTGACTGGTGATGATTTAACCAGAGGGCCACCACACTACAGGCAAGGTGCGAGGTTGAGGAGGTGGGGACTTCAGGAACAGCCCTCAGCCAGTATGGGAATCGAACTAAAGCTGTTGGCCTCATCCCATGTCACAAAGCAGCTGTCCAGCCAACTGAGCTATACTATATCACCATTTGCAGCAGTAAGCTTTCCTAGGTTGTTTAATTTAAAGGTTGTTAGTCGATGGCTTTTATTACTCTCGTTTTATTTCTCACCATTCGCCTGAGGGAAAAGTATCAAAATCTAAATCATATTTACAGGCAGAACACTTGACATTCTCAAGGCCCCTGGGTTGTCTCATTAATCCCAGGAACAAAACAGAACAAACACAAAGAGGGCTTGCGCTCAGCAGGTAGGGGTGACCCGTGTTGATGGCTGTGGAACTGGCTTTGCTGCTGATTCGATGGATGTCTCCAGAGTTTCAGTTTTGAGGGTTTTTTTTCTCTGAGAAGCTTGCGTCATTCTCAACATGGGATGGTTGCAGGCGTGTATGCAAACATGGAAAATAGGAGCAGGAGCAGGCCATTCAGCCCTTCGCTCCTGCTCCGCCATTCAAAGAACAAAGTACAACATAGGAACAGGCCTGTCATGATATGCACTCGTGCACATAATGAGATACAGACAGGCAGTGACAGACACCCAGTACAGCCAATCAACACACAGGACAGAACACAATCACCAGGCAGAACACGAGAAGGTGGTTTCCCACTATAAAACCCACGAGGCATCAACACTCTGCTCTTTCCACTGGTGACAACTGTAGTGACAGTCAGGGTATATATATCAGTTAGCACCTTCTACACGTGGCTCAGAGCTAGTCTGGTCTAGTTCGTTATTGTAAGCACGCTTAGATTAGTAGAGTGTCAAACCCACAGCGAACTGTGTGCACTGCTTAAAAAGTTCAATAAAGCGTATTGAACTAACATCACAGTTTGGAGTCTACTTTCAAGTACAACTGCATCCAGTTGCAGTCCGTGTTACCCCAGAATGATTAACACGACAAAGCCCTTCGGCCCTCCAAGCCTGTGCCGATCATGAAGCCCTAACTAAAAAAAAATCCTCCTGCCCTTACCCGGTCCGTATCCCTCTATTCATTATGATCATGGCTAATCATCTTAATCCCAAATTTCCCCCACATATCCTTTGAACGCCTTCACCCTGGGGGGGGGGGGGGGGCATGGTAGCACAGTGGTTAGCACAGTTGCTTCACAGCTCCAGGGTCCCCGGTTCGACTCCCAGCTTGGATCACTGTCTGTGCGGAGTTTGCACGTTCTCCCCGTGTCTGCGTGGGTTTCCTCCGGGTGCTCCGGTTTCCTCCCACAAGTCCCCCAAAAAGTGCAGGTTAGCTGAAGTGGCCATGCTAATTTGCCCTTAGTGTCCAAAAACGTTGGGTTGGGTGGGGTTACTGGGTCATGGGGATAGGGCGGCGGTTTGGGCTTAGGTAGGGTTCTCTTTCCCAAGGCCGGTGCAGACTCGATGGGCCGAATGGCCTCCTTCTGCACGGTAAATTCTCTGATGCAAAAGGATTTATTCTGTGACTCCCTAAGTGCTGCATCTAACTGCTGCTTGAAAATGGCATGTCAGCGGCGGAACAGGAATGGGGCCTCCTCCCACACAGGAGTCAATAACGGGTTACACAATTCTCGAATGTACTTTGTAGATAGATCACTGGATTCTGTCGTGCATTAAGGCTCAATTCAGCTGAAATAAATTCACAACTGTGACTAATATGGAGTCATCTCCAAAGTAATGAACATACAATACAAAGGGAATGCCAAATTTATTCCACATTTACAATACCGTGCCAAGTCAAGACAAAAACAATAACATGTTGGTTATATAGCACATGACCCAGAATCAAGTAAACAATGCGGAAAGATAAACGTACAAAGGCTTACGTGGAACCGGAGAAGATGACATATGACCAAAAGCTAGATTGCTAGGTTTTCAGAGTCATAGAATTTACAGTGCAGAAGGAGGCCATTCGGCCCATCGAGTCTGCACCGGCTCTTGGAAAGAGCACCCTACCCAAGCCCACATCTCCACCCTATCCCCATAACCCAGTAACCCCACCCAACACTAAGGGCAATTTTGGACACTGAGGGCAATTTAGCATGGCCAATCCACCTAACCTACACATCTTTGGACTGTGGGAGGAAACCGGAGCACCTGGAGGAAATCCACACACACACAGGGAGGATGTGCAGACTCCACACAGACAGTGTCCCAAGCTGGGAATCGAACCTGGGATCCTGGAGCTGTGAAGCAATCGTGCTAACCACTGTGCTACCGTGTTGCCCTTAGTGTCTTAAAGAGTGTCTTAAAAGAAGAGTTAGTAACAGACAGGCTAACGAAGGGACCCGAAGCTTAGACCCCAGGCGGTTGAACACACAGCCAGCAATGATGGAGTGAAATAGGTTTGGGGAGCGCAAAGTGGGTTAGCATTGGAGAAGACCTCGGCGGAGGGAGGTGGTGAATGATGAACTGAAGAGCATACACAGAGCAGAATCTGGAGGTCAGAGAAACATTGACAAGGGTTTTGAAAGCAGGCGGATTGAGGCAGGGCGAAGGAGGTGGTCTTCCCATACCAGAGGAAAGAAATGCCGAGATCACCCCATAACCATCGTACCAAATCTCCTGCCCTCCTGTCTTCCATTCCCATCAAGGAGGTGTCAGTTGAGTTTGCTTCAGGTAGCAGGAAATGAAGCTGGCTTGGGAAGTGCAGCTGGGACTGGATCCCAAAATGCAACCAATGGGAATAATCTGGAGTGGATCTCAGACCTAGGCCAGGTGAGCAGTCCTGAATATGGATTCAATGGGGCACAGCTGGGAGTGCATGCCTGAAGCTGGAGCCCTGTTGGGTGGCATGGTGGCACAGTGGTTGTCACTGTTGCCCCACAGAGCCAGGGACCCGGGTTCAATTCCGGACTCGGGTGTCTCCCTGTGCGGAGTCTGCTCGTTCTCCCCGTGTCTCCATGGGTCTTCTCCGGGTGTTCCGGTTTTCTCCCACAGTCCAAAGGGGTGCGGGTTCGATGGATTGGTCACGCTAAATTGCCTGTTAGGGTCGAGTAGCAGGTTGGGGAATTGGGCCTACGTAGGGGCGCCTTTTGAAAGGTCGGTGCAGGCACGGTGGGCCGAATGGCCTCCTGCACTGCAGGGATTCTATGATTCTAAGATGATGAAGGTCAAGAGCAGAGGAGGAATGAAAGAGCAAGTGAAGTCAGTGGAGGAGCAAGCTTGAATTGTAGTCAGGAATTGGATGTACAGTGGGGCTGGATGGCTGGAACCAGAGCAATCCATAATTAGAGCCAGATGGAAATGATTCATGTAGAATCATATATTAAGACTAAAAATAAATAAATAAATAAATGAAAACGCTGCTTGGAAATTCCTTAAATTGTGTCTGAGAAAGTAGCTATGGGAAGAGACAACAATGTTAACTCAGAATATCTTCTGGAGAGCGGGAGACAAGACAAGGCAGGTGGCACAGGGGATAGAGTGGAGTGGGCGGGTCAGTGGATCTGGGTGCAGTGCTCTTTCGGAGGGATGGCATAGACTTGATGGGCTGAATGTAATGTAGGGATCCTATGAAGCCTGAATGATGGAGGGTGACAATCAATGGAATACATGCTGACCTTATTGGGGGCGACATGGTGGCACAGTGGGTAGCACAGCTGCCTCACAACGCCAGGGACCCAGGTTTGATTCCGGCCTTGGGTGACTGCGGAGTTTGCAGGTTCTCCCCGGTCTTTTTGGGTTTCCTCCGGGTGCTCCGGTTTCCTCCCACAGTCCAAAGATGTGCAGGTTAGGTGGATTGGCTGTGCTATTATTGCCAAAGAAGTTAGGTCGGGTTAGGGGTGGGGGATTGGGCCTAGGTAGGGTGCTCAATCAAAGCAAGGGCCCGTGTAGACTCGATGGGCCAAATGGCCTCCTTCTGCACTGAAGGGATTCTATGACCCACACACGCTTCATAATTTTTCCGGGGTTCAACAAAATAATATTTATTTGTAGTTTTTGAATGCAACAAAAACAAAATAGTTCCCTATGAGAGGACGATCAGGTTTAAGAAAGACTTCTCGTAAATGTCGCAGGTCCTCCTGGGATCAGTTTTACTGAAAGATGATATGAGGAAATATGAACAGGAGCATTTATTATAACATTAAACTTAATAACTAGGCGGATTATATCTTGTTCCCTCTTCATTGTTCCAATTCATAGGATAGTACAGCACAGGAAGGAGCTATTCGACACTTTGAAACAGTTGTCCCATTTCAATCAATAATTCGCACCGATAATTATTGATTTCTTGAGATGATGAAGTCTTGAATAAATGAATGACTGCCTTAAGCGTCCTTAGATGCGATCGACATTCCGACGTGACAGAATTTGAAGAATCGGAGTTGCACAATTTGGGCAAAATGTCACTCCACTAAAAGATATTAATAAAAGATAACGCAAGATTCACTGCGGGAACTCACCGAGGTTCCTCAGGCAGCACCTTCCAGACCCACGGCCACCACCATCTAGAAGGACAAGAGCAGCAGATACCTGGGATCACCCCCCACCTGGAGGTTCCCCTCCAAGTCACTCCCCATCCTGACTGGGAAATATATCGGCCGCTCCTTCAGTGTCGCCGGCTCCAAATCCTGGAGCTCCCTCCCTAACAGCACGGTGGGTGTACCTACACCTCAGGGACTGCAGCGGCTTCAAGAAGGCAGCTCAGTGCCACTTTGTCAAGGGGCAATTAGGGATGGACAATAAATGCTGATCTAGTCAGTGAGCCCCTTATCCCGTAAATGAATAAAAAATAATAAAGTACAGGGTGGGCCAGATGCTTCTCACCTTTGTCACCATCTTAAAAGATCCAAGCCAACTACATAAATGTTATGCCCTGCGAGTAATATTTCCCACAATCCTGGACTTACCAGGCATTTGATGTATATTTTTCCAGGATTCCTTTTCTCTTCATGAAGTTTTATATATCTTGCTCGCCTGTGAGGCAGAAGGTGGTGAATTCGAAGCCCAGACAAGTGACTTACGCACACAAGAACTGAATGTTGAGCGTGCATTGTCCACATTTTAATTCTTCATTGCCCTTGTGTTCTAATGATTCCCAGTTTCATCGGGTTTGTCACTTAGTGTTGCAGGAGGCCCTGGACCTAGTTGCCACGTGTTTTTCCCATCACACCCTTGAAACGAACATCTCCAAGATACAATCAGTGCAGTACTGACAGAGAGCTGCACTGTCGTGGATATTCACATCAGACCTTGAACCTTTGTCAGTTCACTTAACGCACTATTGGAGTTTGAGCGAGAACATTCATCCAGTGCCATGCTCAGCATTTACTCTATTACAAAATACACGATGATATGGCCATAACCTCATTGCTGTATATTGGACCTCACCACAAACAAGACTGCTGTTTCCTCTATATATATTACAGTCTCTGCACAGAAGTACACCATTAGCTGGAAACCACTTTGCAATGTCCGAGGCTGTTGCATATATTACAACCCCAGACCAGACCCCAACAGTGGCTGGGATCTGAACCAAAACCCCAATATTTTAGTTTATTTGTAAGACTGTGTGGAAAAAATTATTTGTTCCATGAAGAAATAGGGCTTTGTTATTTTTAAAACAAATGTTTCTTATAGCGACAATATTAAACTTTTTAACTTCACAAAGAACTGCCTCCAATTTACACCTTAACACCACTTCTGAATTCCCCATCAAACAATACGAAAAGAAACATACAGTTCACAATCTGTCTTACTGTGGGAGAATTGTGGACTCAGCATCAGGCAGATCAGAATTCAACTCCTCTCTCCAAAGGTTGTCCACCAACTACCTCTCCAATGCTTTTCCAAAAACTGCCCCTCTCTGAAGATTCTCAAAATGTCTCTCTGTATTGCTTGGATTCACCCAGCAATGGTCTCATCTTCCAAAGCTGAAACACAAATTGGGCTGGATTCTCCATTGGCGGGACCCTCCGCTTCACCATCAGCGCACCCATGCCAGAGGATTTCCCGACGAGGTGGGAGTGCCCACAATGGAAAACCCCATTGGCCGGCTGGCGGGACAGAGCATCCCACTGCTGGCGGGGGCGCGCCGCACCAGAAAACGGGGGTGGCAGGAAGGAGAATCCCTCCCCTAATCTCTGCAGGCTACAAAAGCACATTAACTCCCCAGGGACTTCTCCTTCCTCAATTTCACCTGCTGCATGCTGAAGCCACCCAGGACCTGCACAACAGAACTCCTTTTAAACAAACACATCCTAACCCCAGGCTTTTAACCCTTAAATTGCCCATTACATTTACAATCCAATTTCCCTAACATCTTCTAATTGTCACAGGCAGATAAAAGTTCTTCCCGCCTTTGATTTAAATGTGTTGTGTGTGCCTTTGGTCCGGTTCTGAGTCTGGATTCTCTGATCCTGCGGCTATGTCCGTAGGATCCGTCTGTTCTTACGACCAGAAAGTCAGTGGCGCCCCCACACCGATCATCCGTCCGGTGGGTGGATAGCAGAAACCCCGGCTTTACCTGCCGATAGGGCCGGAGAATGACCGGATCCGGGGCTGCGCATGCGCGTGGCGGTGACCTGTGGCCGCCGCGCGAGGACCTGGCCTGCCAAAAATTGCCTCACTGTAACCAGCCTCGCCACCCCCCTCCCGGTGTCATGGGAATGTCACTTTAAGAAATGTTTGTCTGCTCAAGTGGCTGCAGTGATGTCAGAGTGTGGGTGGAGCTGAGCTCTGGCTCTGCTTTTTAGTTTCGCGGTGAGGAAAAGCTTGGGTGTGTCTGTGTTTTTTAGTTTTGTTTTTAGTGTTGGAGCTGAAGCCAGCCAAAGAAGGTGCAATTCGATCTCTCTGCCATCAAAAGACTATCTCTAGATCATTTGGTGAATTCAGAGTGATAACTGCTCTCAGTAGTGAATTTAAACCTGATGTGTTTCTGTTAAAAGGATTATTGTCTTATGGATGTTAAAAGGAAAGTTTAAGGATTACTTAGAGTGTTGTATTCTTTGGGGGTTGTATTTGAATTGATGGTTGCTAAGATGTTCACTGTATGTTTTAAAAAGGTTAACTGAGTTCATAGAATAAACATTGTTTTGCTTTGAAAAATACTTTCAGATTTCTGCTATACCACACCTGTAGAGTGGGCCATGTGCTCCCCACACCACAATCTAGTAATAGCCGTGGTTCAGGTTATCTCCATGATACACTCATGATTCTCTGAATCCTGGCCCATAACACTGTGCCCCCAGCCCCCGCTAAGACCCCACCGCCAGCAGAACGGCTCCCCCCCACCCCAACTGTGGCAGCGCTGGACTCAGTCCGCAGCCGCCACGTGAGGTTCCCGAACGGTGTGAGCCACACGTGTCCCATGCCGTCAGGAAGCCGGCCCATCGGGGGCGGAGCATCGAGGGGCATCCTGAGGCCATCCATACGGCGTTTTTGAGGGGGCGGAGCATGGCAACAAACGGCGCCACCTCCGATTCCGGCGTAAACGGGGATTCCCCAGCTGATTGCCGAACAGGATTTCGCCGTCGGCGATCAGCTGGAGATTCCAACCCACGATGTCCACAAAAACTAATAGCTCGACCTTACAAAGCTATCCCTCAAATCTGATCACTTTATGAGACTAGATGGGAAAAAACAATTATCAATAGCCCCACGCTAACTCATCTGATTGTGTGTGATTGCTAGTGAGAGATGGAATGGAGTGTCATCTCGAGTCATTGAAACTCCTGCAAATTACAATTTTGGAAAAAATGCTACCCGATGGTTTCAAGTGTTCTATGTTCTGTAAAGGGATTTTGTTTTTTGTTTTATTGCTTTGCTTTATCTTACAGTGAGGGAGATTTCTGTATCCCTTTGAAACAAATTGAATTCCATCCATCATGTTCAATGTCCCAGTGGACTCCTGCGCTCAGTTCTGACTTCAGGTTTCGTGATTCAGCAGCCGTCCTTAACCCTAATTTCAATAACCCCAGCGCAATGTTGGAAAAAGGAAATGGTGTGGACACAGAAATCGGGGCGGAAATCTTCTTCTGCGACTCACGTCCAGCTCAGGAAATAGTGGTTAGATTACTGGACTTGTAATTGAGAGGCGTGGATTAATGATCCAGTGATATCAGTTCAAATCCTACCACAATACTGTATTTAAATTCAGTTATGTCATGTGAGAGTACCCTTTAAGAAATGGGTGTTAAAGAAATGTACCTTGATGAAATGGAGCTGCTCATGTTACTGGAGTGATGTCAGAGTGTGGGCGGAGCTGAGCTCCACTTCTGCTTTTTAGTTTCAGTCTGAGAAAGCTTGGGCGTGTCTGTGTTTTTCAGTGAGCTGAATCTGAAGTTAAAAGTGAGCTGCACTGCTGTTGATCTCTGCCTTCCAAAGACTATCTATGGATCATTTGGCGAACTCAGAATTGTAAAAGATCTCAGTATTAAATGTAAGCCTAATGCACTCGTGTTTGAAGGTTTGTTAAGTCTTTTGGATGTTAAAAGAACAGCAGGCAGATTACTTAGTGTTGTATTCTTTGGGGGGGGGGGTGTATTTCAATTAATGGTTGCTAAGATATTCACTGCCTGTTTTAAAAAGGTTAACTTGAGTTCATAGAATAAACTTTGTTTTGTTTTTTAAAAAACACTGGTCCATTTCTGCTGTACCACGCCTGTCGAGTGGGCCGTGTGCTCCCCATACCACAATCTATTAAAAGTTGTGGATAAGGTGAACTCCAGGATACACTTTGGGATTCTCTAAACCCTGGCCCATAACAGCTAACTAAATATACTTGGAATTTAAAAGGGAGAAATGTCTCCCAGAAATGGTGACCATGTTAAGTTCAAGGCTGTTGGCAAGAACATTTACCTCAGGAAGTCCTTACCTGCTCATGTCTTTCTGCCACTCCAGACTCTCAGGTTGGCCCCTAACTGTCCTCTGAAATGGAGCAATGAGTGAGCTGTGGCCATCTTGGCAACTGTGGCGGAGAAGGATCCACTCTGGCAACCGTACCTGCCCAAGGGCAATGAGTGATGGGCCCTGCCAGCTATCGCACACTGTTTGGCTGTCAGACTATTCAATATACCCTCACCTTTCCGGAAGTACAGAGCTGTGACTGCATGTCATCTTCCTCTCAGGCTGACCAAGGGACCCGACTGCCCCCCACAACCAACAGCTCCCACCCCCCCACAGCCCCCACCCCAAGACTACTTTCTTTCACTGGTTGGCCGCTGTGTATCTCCTCTCCTACCACTGCCTGCTGTAGGCCTATTCCAGAGCTTCACTCCCGAACACTCCCCATCCTGGATACACCTCCATGAACACAGGGATATCCGGATCCTGAGCACCTAGATCCTCACCTCATTGAATCCCACATTCTGACTTCTCTGCCTTCCTGCCTCCTTCGCTCCTTGTCTAGCACTTGAACATGAGGAGCACTGATGGACGTGAGGTGCACAAGAGGAAGATATGTCCTTGTTCCCATTGTTCGTTCATCTTCTACATGGTTTGAAATTCAGTGCCCGGCTTCTTTGGCCACTGAATGTGCTATATTTTGGTCACACTCACTGATTTCCCATTGCTTTTGATTTGGGAACAGTGGGTGATGGGTTTATCTGTTTAGATTTTGAAGGGTGGAAGCAGTGGCCGTGAAATGATGTGATCTGTGACCTCCCACCCCTTCCGCCCGATCTGTGACCTCCCACCCCTTCCGCCCGATCTTTGACCTCCCACCCCTTCCGCCCGATCTTTGACCTCCCACCCCTTCCACCCGCCTCCCACCCATTCCGCCGTCCCTTCGTCCTTTGCCCTGCCTCTCACGCCCTATCAAACAGCACTTTCAGCTTGGCAAGCCTTAATTATTTTAAATGCGTCTGCTGTCCTACAGGTGATGACTTTGAAAGCAAACAGGAAGAGAAAGGCAGTGCATGAAAACTGACGCTTCACAGTTAATGGCCTTTGACGGAGCAGATCTTTAGCGGTTCTGTGTTTTCCCCATGGCCAGTCAAGCAGGGGCTGAAGAAAGGATAGAGCCGCTCGGTGAAGATGTCGGTGAAAGTGTGGAGATGGACCATGTTGTCCGCGTTGTAAAATGACACCTGCCCCTCCATGTAGTCCAGATAAACCCCGATCTTGCGGGGTTTCCCACTCACAGTCAGGGTGGTGCGGGGCAATGTCCCAGCTTTATATTCACTCCTCCTCAGCCACATAATCCAGTAGCCGGCTGCTGGCGTCGCCGTGATGTCCCCTTTCCTGTTGATGGACTCGGCGACCACACCAAGATCCCAGTCAGCACTTTCTCCCACCTCGACCTCCCAATAGTGCTTCCCCGCTGTGAATCCCTCCGAGGCCAAGACACACACACACGGGTAGAACCTTTCCGGTGTCTCGGGAAGCAGCTGACTTTGATCTCCGTATCTTACGCTGGTCAGGTCATCAGACAGGATGAGCCAGGAATGCGCTGTGTTGGGATTCAGAGTCAGGCAACTTGGAGCTGGAAGATAGAGAGAGAGAGAGACAAAAAAAAACAGACAATTGAATTAATTAATCACACATTATCGTTCATTCCAGACTGTGACTCCCAGAATCAAACTTTGACTTTTTTTAAAGCATTTACAGGACAGGGGAGTCGCTGTCTGGGCCAACACTTATTGCCTGTCCCGAATTGCCCTTGAGCTGAATGGTTTGCTTGTCCATTTAAGAGTCAACCACATTGCTGTGGGTCTGGAGTCACGTGTCAGCCAGACCAGGTAAGGACGGCAGATTTCCTTCCCTGAAGGACATCAGCGAACCAGATGGGTTTTTACGACAATGGTATCACAGCCATCATTCGACTTTTAATTCCAGATTTATTTTAGTGAGATTTGAACCTGGCTCCCTGGAGCATTCCCCTGGGTGTCTGGATTACGAGTCTAACAACAATACCGTAACGCCACTGCCTTCCCTGTACCCTGTTCAGTTTGCCCCAGCTTAGCTTTCTTTAAAGCAAAGCTTTGGAGATTGGATTGTAATGTCGTTTCCAAAGAGCTTTAATTTCGCTCGTCCTCGTGTTGCCCTGCCTAGCAAGTTTCAACCCAATGACTTGAAATAACCCTCCATGAGGCTTTGAGACTAGTTGGCCGGGATTCTCCGATTGTCTTCTCCCCGTCACCGCTACCAATGGGAACGGAGAATCTGGCGCTCCGTCAAAATTCCATTCACTGAAGTGGGACTGGAAAACTCCCGCCGGTGCGGTTACGGAGATTTCCTGCCTCTGTCATTCTATAACCTGGAATGACGTATCAAACTAAATCGCTGCTTTGTGAAATATTTCTCTTCAACTTGTTAGAGTCCTTCCTTTTGATTTCCCTTTGTTCCCATTTATTTTATTTTGTTATTTTTGGTCTGTGGACCTATAATCGGAATGTGTCTTTAAGCAGGGGATTCTAGCTGAGCCGACCGGCTAGTCAGGACAGTATGTTCCAGTTGTGCCTTTTGGAGAGGAGAAGTCAGACTTTTCGGTGCCGAGTGAATCTCAAGAACCAGTTTTGGAGGAAGTTGGTTCGATTGGTTGGCTGGTAACCTGTGGGTTGGCCAGGGACGGCGTTCTGCCTGACAACAGTCAGTGATTGGTTCCTGCGGACTGCTCCTGAGACAACTGAGCAGAAGTGATTCGATAAAAGCAGATTGCTGCGCATGCTGGAATCTGAAACAAAAACAGAAAGTACTGGACCATTTATAAGACCATAGGACGTAGGAATTAGGCCACTTGGCCCATCGAATCTGCTCCACCATTCAATCAAGGCTGATATTTTTCTCATCCCCATTCTCCTGCCTTCTCCCCATAACCCCTGATCCCCTTATTAATCAAGAGTCTCTGACAGCATCTGTGGAGAGAAAAGGGAGCTAACGCTTCGAGCCCAGGTGACTCTTTGTCAAAGAAGTGATTCGACTTTGAAAGAAGAAATAACTTTCTCTCTGCTGAAGTAAACAACTGCTTTATTGATCGAAAACCAGTCAGTGCCTGGCACATCTTTACTATATATTTGAAATGATGTTGAATCTACAAAGGAAGCAGACAGCTTTGCCAGAGAAAACCACCTCAAGCCTAGAAGAAGAAGTATCAAAATGAAAGCTTGAACTCCTGAAAGACTTTAACTGAAAGCCATCCGAGCGCATCGGAGATCCTTTATTCTTTTATTGTATCATTATTTTCTTCACTCTCCACCACTGTTTCTCTCTATGTTGTCTGTGTGTGTGTCTGTGTGTGTGTGTGTGTCTGTGTGTGTGTGTGCATGCAGAGTGGGACGAGTTTGAAAGTGCGAGGGGGTTGGGAAATAGATATTAGGTGGTCAGTTTCATTCTTGTTAGTTTAATCCGATTACTACTAAATAATAAAAGGTGACTTGTGTTTCAAATTTACAAAGCTGGTGACTGCAGTTTATTGGGTTCAGCCAAGGTCCTCAGGTATTTTAAAATGTCATCTAATTTCACTTGTGCTGTGACTCCGGGACACGCGAGGCTGGACGTTATGTCGCGTGATCTAAGGGGGTTGGGACAAACATAAATTCATTCATCATATTTACTTATACTATACTATTCTATAATGACAACAACATAATGCAATCGTGGGAGATCCAAAATAAAAAAACTGAACGGTCTGTGGAGGGAAAAAGAGTTAACATTATAACTCCAACATGACTCCTTTTAGAACTGCAGGCAGGCAGGAACATGATGGGCTTTATCTTGGTGATTCAGGTGGCAAAAGGGAAGATCAGGTTAGACAGTGGTGAGAGATTAAATGACAAAGATGTCATTGAACCAGTGGGAAAGGGGAGGTCTTGTGGCACAGTGGGTAGTTGTAGAAGCCAGCTATTTTCTGCAGGTGAAAGTGAGAGGTAAAAGATAGCTATTTAGCATTAAGCCCCTGGTCTATTAAACACCATTTTAAAAACTCACTCGTAATCTCAGGTCATTTCAAAACACACATTCAGCATTTCAAAACATAGCTTCAACAGAACACAGACTTATAGATTAAAAACGACGTTCCTATGCAGCTAACAAGATAAAGTAACCCAAGGACAAGGCAAGCTCCATGGCAACAGCATAGAGACCATTGTCCTAACAAGCAAGCCAGCAAGAAACTGATTCAAGCTGTATGCGATAAGGAAGCCGAATCACATTCCATAGCTCATACAACAATATATTTTAAGTTAATGTTGCCTATTAATGACAGACGGCTAAGTGTCGAATCAAACTTACTTGATTCTAACCCAAACCAATTAGGATTACATTGGGTATAGCTAGAAGGCTAAAGTCTGATATGATTTAGTATAACCGTGGTGGTTCGTATGGCCATTTTTTACTTGACTTAACTATTCTCTGTCTCTTTGTCTTTCATATTTCACTTTCTAACTCTGACTTTTGAAGTTATTGCAAGCTGTTTGCCATAAGCAAGAAAATCAGTTCTGTATTACTTGAAAGTTGAATTGTCTACAAGATTGCTTCTCTTGAGTCCTTTGCTAGCTGGTCATATTAGTGAATAAGACTTTAAATGATTCTCAATTGTAATCAATAGAGACAAATAAAACAGATTCTTATTTGCACCTGAGAAGTGTGAACTCAAATTTCTACTGAGTTGTAGTGTTTGCAAAGTGCCGCTAAATCCGCGTGGTAGATCTCTACAGTAATGTCCTTACCTCCGAGCCAGAAGCTCCAGCTTCAAGCCCCTCCTTTGGACTTGATGGAAGGTGCGCTCATAACGTGGCCAAACAGGGTGAGTGTGTCAAGCTGCAAATCCATCCAAACACGGCAATGGTTGGCGGTATGAGCGTGCGAGGCTTCTGCTTGGCTACGCTTGATGTGGAGTGGCGCCCCCTCAAGCTATAAGCCTCTGGTGAGACGACTGACCTGTTCCGGGAATTACTCACGATGGAAACGGACAAAGGTCTGTCTCGGCGTGGGAAGAGAATTGGACTGGGAAAGGGAGTGTTCGCGGTAGTGTTAATGAAAGCATTACAACATACATTAAAACTGAAGAGGAGGCATATAAATTGGCCAGAAACCTGAAGACTGGGAGAAATTAAAATTTCAGCAGAGGATGACAAAGGGTTTAATTTGGAAGGGAAAAATATAATAGGAGAGCAAGCTTGCAGAAAACATAAAAACTGACTGCAGAAGCATCTATGGATATGTGAAGAGAAAAAGACTGGTGAAGACAAATGGAGGTCCCTTACAGTTCGAATCAGGAGAATTCATAATGGGCAACAAAGAGATGGCAGAGTTGAACAAATACTTTGGATCTGTCTTCACTGAGGAAGACACAAATAACCATCTGGAAATACCAGGGGACAGAGGATCTAGCATGAAGGAGGAACTGAACAAAATCCTTATTAGTCAGGAAATTGTATTGGGGAAATTGACCCGATAAGTCCCCAGGGCCTGATACTCTGCATCCCAGAGTTTAAGGAAGTGGCCCTAGAAATAATGGATTCAGTGGTGATCGTTTTCCAGCATTCTTTAGACTCTGGAAGAGTTCCAATGGATTGGAGCTTAGCTAATGTAACCCCACTTTTTAAAAAAGGAGGGAGAGAGAAAACGGGTAATTATAGACCGGTTAGCCTGACATCAGTGGTGGAGAAAATGTTGGGGTCAATTATTAAGGATGAAATAACTGAGTATTTGGTGACACGTGAGTGTCCGTTTCAGGAATGTTTTTGTCTTATCACATGGCTTCAGTGGTTCCATTGTGTGGGTGGAGCTGGGCCGTGGCTCTGGGAGTTGGTTTTACTTTCACTTTGCGTTTGGAGCTGGTTTGTGGCTCTGAGTTTTTACTTTCGTTTTCACGTTTTGGCTGCTGTAGACTCAGACAGAGAAGTATTTTGGCCTGTCTCTCTATTTTCAATTTTAAAGAGTTATTCCAAGGAAGAAACCCAATTATTATAATTACCTACTGTTTTGGTAAAAAGGGGGTTTTGGGATATGAGATCTTGTTATTGAATTGGAACAGTTAAGGGGAAATTTATTCAGGGTTATTCACAGATTACTGTAGCTGCGTAGGCTCTTTATATTTGTAACTGATAATAATTCTTACTGTAAATTCGTAGAATAAAGCTTGTTTTTTGATTAAAAGCGTCTAAGAACTCTGTTGAATAACACGTGAAAGGCAGCCTCTTGTGCTCATCGTATCCAAAATCAATAAACAGTTATAGGTCAGGTGAACTCCGTAATATACTTTGGTGCTTTCTAAACCCTGGCCCATAACATTGGAAAGCGGGAACAGGATCGGTCCAAGTCAGCACGGATTCACTGAAGGGAAATCATGCTTGACAAACCTTCTGGAAGTTTTTGAGGATGTGACCAGTAGAGTGGACAAGGGTGAAGCAGTGGATGTTGTGTACCTGGACTTACAAAAGACTTTTGATCTGTTGAGCTGCTCGCAGAAAAATACTTTTCACTGTACCTCGGTACACGTGACAATAAACAAATCCAATCCAATCCCACACAAGGGATTAATGCGCAAAAATAAAGTCCATGGTATTGGGGGTAATGTATTGACGTGGATAGAGAACTAGTTGGCAGACAGGAAGCAGTGAGTGGGAATAAATGAGTCCTTTTCAGATTGGCAGGCAGTGACAAGTGGGGTACCGCAGGGTTCAGTGCTGGGACCCCAGCTGTTCACAATATACATTTAATGATTTGGAGGATGGAATTGCATGCTATATCTCTACATTTCTAAAAACACTAAGCTGGGTGGCAGTGTGTGCTGTGAGGAGGATGCAAAGAGGCTACAGGGTGACCTGGACAGGCTGGCTGCAAATATATTGCAATTATATTGCAAATGCAATATAATGTGGGTAAATGTGAGGTCATCCACTTTGGAGACAAAAACAGGAAGGCAGATTATTATCTGAATGGTGGCAGTTTAGGAAAAGGGGAAGTGCAGCGAGACCTGGGTGTCATGGTGGAATAGTCGCTGAAGGTTGGCAGGTACAGCAGGCGGCGAGGAAAGCTTCTGGCATGCTGGCCTTCATAGCGAGAGGATTGGTGTATAGGAGTTGGGATGTCTTGCTGCAGTTATACAGGCCTTGGTGAGACCACACCTTGAGTAGTGTGAGCAGTTTTGGTCTCCGAGTTTGAGGAAGGACATTCTTGCTATTGAGGGTGTCCAGCGAAGGTTCACCAGACTAATTCCCGGGATGGCAGGACTGACATATGAAGAAAGACTGGATCGACTGGGCTTGTACTCACTGGAGTTCAGAATAATTAGAGGGGATCTCATAGAGGCATACAAAATCCTGATGGGACTGGACAGGCTAGATGTGGGAAGAATGTTGCGATGTTGGGGACGTCCAGAACTAGGGTCACAGCCGAAGAATAAGGGGTCAGCCATTCAGGACCGAGATGAGGAAGAACTTCTTCTCTCAGAGAGTTGGAAACTTGTGGAATTCTCTCCCACAGAAAGCTGTTGGGGCCGGTTCATTGGATATATTCAAGAGGGAGCCGGACATGGTCCTTGCGTCTAAAGGGATCAAGGGGTATGGAGAGAAAGTGGGAGTGGGAGACTGAATTTGCACGATCAGCCGTGATCAGACTGAATGGTGGTGCAGGCTCGAAGGGCCGAATGGCCTACTTCTGCAGCTATTTTCTATGTTTCTATGTTGCTAGACTATCATTAGTTTTTGCACAGGTGCTGCCAGATCCGCTGAGCTTTTCCAGCATTTTCTGTTTTTAATTTCTTCGCTAATACACTGATGATTTCAGTGAAAGCAAAAGTCTGAACCTCCCTCCGATCACCAGGAGAACAAGTTACCGCCGAGTTTGAGGAATGGGATTTGGAGACTGGGATTTAAATCAGGAGGGTACAGGGAGATTGGAGGCAGATGTTTTTGGAATAGTGGCGGGGCGGATACTCAGTTTGGAAGACTAAGTGTCGAAGCTGGGACTGAATCACGATGTTTCGACGTGGACCATAGCAGTGCCAGTCCCGGAGTGATTCGGGTCCGGTTAATGGGCTAGCAGCGGGGCCACGTGGAATCCGCACAATTCCAATGCATGCCGACTGTCGTTCCAGCCAATGATGATGTCACTGGTTGCGCTGGATCACCCAGTCTGCTGATGGGTCAGCTGGCGTCAGACGGTACCTAGGGAGCTGGCCTGGGCGAAGTGGATAAGCTCACATTTACCCACATTATACTGCATTTACCATGCATTATGCCACTCAGCTAGCATGTCCCAGTCACTATAGCGATGTTGGGCACTGTTTGTACACCCTCCCTCACCCCCTGCAGCCATGGCGCATATGACCGAATCTGAATTACCACAAGCGAACCTTACCATCGGTAATTCCTCCCGGCCGAGGCGAAGCAGCTTGGAAGGAGAATGCTGGGTCGGGCCCGTTAATGATATGCCAACGGCCTTTACTGTACAAGTTGCATGCCCGTACTGGCTGGTGGTGTAGAACGAATTCACGCCGGAACATTGCATTCCATTTGATGCCCTTCGCCAACCTTGGCTTTCGGGTAACGTCGAATTCCCCGCCCAAATGTGTTTCCCGATTCCGGCATCGGCTGACGTTGAACTAAGGAAGCAATAATGGGTGGGATTCTCCGTCCATTCCCGGCAGTGGGATTCTCCATCCATTCCCGGCAGCGCGATTCTCCGTCTGTTCCCGGCAGTGGGATTCTCCATCCATTCCCGAAAGCGGGATTCTCCGTCCGTTCCCGAAAGTGGGATTCTCCGTCCGTTCCCAACAGCGGGATTCTCCATCCGTTCCCGAAAGCGGGATTCTCCGTCCGTTCCCGACAGCGGGATTCTCCGTCCGTCCCCGGCAGTGGGATTCTACGTCCGTTCCCGGAAGCGGGATTCTACGTCCGTTCCCGGCAGTGGGATTCTCCATCCGTTCCCGAAAGCGGGATTCTCCGTCCGTTCCCGGCAGTGGGATTCTCCGTCCATTCCCGACAGCGAGATTCTCCGTCCATTCCCGGCAGCGAGATTCTCCGTCTGTTCCCGGCAGTGGGATTCTACGTCCGTACCCGGCAGCGAGATTCTCCGTCTGTTCCCGGCAGCGGGATTCTCCGTCCGTTCCCGGCAGTGGGATTCTCCGTCCGTTCCCGGCAGTGAGATTCTCCGTCCGTTCCCGGCAGCGAGATTCTCCGTCTGTTCCCGGCAGTGAGATTCTACGTCCGTTCCCGGCAGGGCGATTCTCCGTCCGTTCCCGGCAGTGGGTTTCTCCGTCCGTTCCCGGCAGTGGGATTCTACGTCCGTTCCCGGCAGTGAGATTCTCCGTCCGTTCCCGGCAGTGAGATTCTCCGTCCGTTCCCGGCAGTGGGATTCTACGTCCGTTCCCGGCAGTGAGATTCTCTGTCCGTTCCCGGCAGTGAGATTCTCCGTCCGTTCCCGGCAGTGGGATTCTACGTCCGTTCCCGGCAGTGAGATTCTCCGTCCGTTCCCGGCCGTGGGATTCTCCGTCCGTTCCCGGCAGTGAGATTCTCCGTCCGTTCCCGGCAGTGGGATTCTACGTCCGTTCCCGGCAGTGAGATTCTCTGTCCGTTCCCGGCAGTGAGATTCTCCGTCCGTTCCCGGCAGTGGGATTCTACGTCCGTTCCCGGCAGTGAGATTCTCCGTCCGTTCCCGGCCGTGGGATTCTCCGTCCGTTCCCGGCAGTGGGATTCTCCGTCCGATCCCGGCAGTGGGATTCTCCGTCTGTTCCCGGCAGTGAGATTCTCCGTCCGTTCCCGGCAGTGAGATTCTCCGTCTGTTCCCGGCAGTGGGATTCTCTGTCCGTTCCAGGCAATGAAATTCTCCGTCCGCTCCCGGCAGTGGGATTCTCCGTCTGTTCCCAGCAGTGGGGTTCTCTCCCGAATCCGGCAGTGGGATTCTCTCCCCGTTCCCGGCAGTGGGATTCTTTCACGATCCCGGCAGTGGGATTCTCCGTTCGTTCCCGGCAGTTTGATTCTCTCCCCGTTCCCGGCAGAGAGATTCTTCGCCTGTTCCTGGCAGTGGAATCCTCCGTCCGTTCCCGGCAGTGGGATTCTCCGTCCGCTCCAGGCAGTGGGATTCTCCGTCCGTTCTCAGCAGTGGATTCTCTCCCGAATCCGGCAGTGGGATTCTCTCCCCGTTCCCGGCAGTGGGATTCTTTCACGATCCCGGCAGTGGGATTCTCCGTTCGTTCCCGGCAGTTTGATTCTCTCCCCGTTCCCGGCAGAGAGATTCTTCGTCTGTTCCCAGCAGTGGAATCCTCCGTCCGTTCCCGGCAGTGGGATTCTCCGTCCGTTCCCGGCAGTGGGATCCTCCGTCCGTTCCCGGCAGTGGGATTCTCCGTCCGATCCCGGCAGTGGGATTCTCCGTCCGATCCCGGCAGTGGAATCCTCCGTCCGTTCCCGGCAGTGGGATTCTCCGTCCGATCCCGGCAAGGGGTTTCTCCATGCGTTCCCGGCAGTGGGATTCTCCGTCCGTTCCCGGCAGTGAGATTCTCCGTCCGTTCCCGGCAGTGGGAATCTCCGTCCGTTCCCGGCAGTGGGATTCTCCAGCCGTTCCCGGCAGTGAGATTCTCCGTCCGTTCCCGGCAGTGGGATCCTCCGTCCGTTCCCGGCAGTGGGATTCTCCGTCCGTTCCCGGCAGTGGGATTCTCCGTCCGTTCTCGGCAGTGGAATCCTCCGTCCGTTCCCGGCAGTGGGATTCTCCGTCCGTTCCCGGCAGTGGAATTCTCCGTCCGTTCTCGGTAGTGGAATCCTCCGTCCGTTCCCGGCAGTGGGATTCTCCGTCCGTTCCCGGCAGTGGAATTCTCCGTCCGTTCTCGGCAGTGGGATTCTCCGTCCGTTCCCGGCAGTGGGATTCTCCGTCCGTTCTCAGCAGTGGGATTCTCCGTCCGTTCCCGGCAGTGGGATTCTCCGTCCGTTCCCGGCAGTGAGATTCTCCGACCGTTCCCGGCAGTGGGATTCTCCGTCCGTTCCCGGCAGTGGGATTCTCCGTCCGTTCCCGGCAGTGGGATTCTCCGTCCGTTCCCGGCAGTGAGATTCTCCGACCGTTCCCGGCAGTGGGATTCTCCGTCCGTTCCCGGCAGTGAGATTCTCCGTCCATTCCCGGCAGTGGGATTCTCCGTCCGTTCCCGGCAGTGAGATTCTCCGTCCATTCCCGGCAGTGAGATTCTCCGTCCGTTCCCGGCCGTGGGATTCTCCGTCCGTTCCCGGCCGTGGGATTCTCCGTCCGTTCACGGCAGTGAGATTCTCCGTCCGTTCCCGGCCGTGGGATTCTCCGTCCGTTCCCGGCAGTGGGATTCTCCGTCCGATCCCGGCAGTGAGATTCTCCGTCCGTTCCCGGCAGTGGGATTCTCCGTCCGTTCCCTGCAGTGGGATTCCCCGTCCGTTCCCGGCCGTGGGATTCTCCGTCCGTTCCCGGCAGTGAGATTCTCCGTCCATTCCCGGCAGTGGGATTCTCCGTCCGTTCCCGGCAGTGAGATTCTCCGTCCGTTCCCGGCAGTGGGATTCTCCGTCCGTTCCCGGCAGTGAGATTCTCCGTCCGTTCCCGGCAGTGGGATTCTCCGTCCGTTCCCGGCAGTGAGATTCTCCGTCCGTTCCCGGCAGTGAGATTCCCCGTCCGTTCCCGGCAGTGAGATCCTCCGTCCGTTCCTGGCAGTGGGATTCTCCGTCCGTTCCCGGCAGTGGGATTCTCCGTCCGTTCCCGGCAGTGGAATCCTCCGTCCGTTCCCGGCAGTGGAATTCTCCGTCCGTTCTCGGCAGCGGGATTCTCTGTCCGTTCCCGGCAGCGGGATTCTCCGTCCGTTCTCGGCAGTGGGATTCTCCGTCCGTTCCCGGAAGCGGGAATCTCTCCCTGTTCCCGGCAGTGAGATTCTCCGTCCGTTCCCGGCAGTGGGATTCTCTGTCCGTTCCCGGCAGTGGGATTCTCGGTCCGAGCCCGGCAGTGAGATTCTCCGTCCATTCCCGGCAGTGGGATTCTCCGTCCGTTCCCGGCAGTGGGATTCTCCGTCCGTTCCCGGCAGTGGGATTCTCCGTCCGTTCTCGGCAGTGGGATTCTCCGTCCGATCCCGGCAGTGAGATTCTCCGTCCGTTCCCGGCAGTGGGATTCTCCGTCCGTTCCCGGCCGTGGGATTCTCCGTCCGTTCCCAGCAGTGGGATTCTCCGTCCGATCCCGGCAGTGGGATTCTCCGTCCGTTCCCGGCAGTGGGATTCTCCGTCCGTTCCCGGCTGTGGGATTCTCCGTCCGTTCCCGGCAGTGAGATTCTCCGTCCGTTCCCGGCAGTGGGATTCTCCGTCCGTTCCCGGCAGTGGGATTCTCCGTCCGTTCCCGGCAGTGAGATTCTCCGTCCGTTCCCGGCAGTGGGATTCTCCGTCCGTTCCCGGCAGTGAGATTCTCCGTCCATTCCCGGCAGTGAGATTCTCCGTCCGTTCCCGGCAGTGAGATTCTCCGTCCGTTCCCGGCAGTGGGATTCTCCGTCCGTTCCCGGCAGTGGGATTCTCCATCCGTTCCCGGCAGTGAGATTCTCCGTCCGTACCCGGCAGTGAGATTCTCCGTCCGTTCCCGGCAGTGGGATTCTCCGTCCGTTCCCGGCAGTGGGATTCTCCGTCCGTTCCCGGCCGTGGGATTCTCCGTCCGTTCCCGGCAGTGGGATTCTCCGTCCGATCCCGGCAGTGGGATTCTCCGTCCGATCCCGGCAGTGAGATTCTCCGTCCGTTCCCGGCAGTGGGATTCTCCGTCCGTTCCCGGCAGTGGGATTCTCCGTCCGTTCGCGGCAGGGAGGTTTCTCCGTCCGATCCCGGCAGTGAGATTCTCCGTCCGTTCCCGGCAGTGAGATTCTCTGTCCGTTCCCGGCAGTGAGATTCTCCGTCCGTTCCCGGCAGTGGGATTCTCCGTCCGTTCCCGGCAGTGGGATTCTCCGTCCGTTCCCGGCAGTGGGATTCTCCGTCTGTTCCCGGCTGTGGGTTTCTCTGTCCGTTCCCGGCAGTAGGATTCTCCGTCCGTTCCCGGCAGTGGGATTCTCCGTCCGTTCCCGGCAGTAGGATTCTCCGTTCGTTCCCGGCAGCGAGATTCTCCGTCCGTTCCCGGCAGTGAGATTCTCCGTCCGTTCCCGGCAGTGGGATTCTCCGACCGTTCCCGGCAGTGAGATTCTCCTTCTGTTCCCGGCAGTGGGATTCTCTGTCCGTTCCCAGCCGTGGGATTCTCCGTCCGTTCCCGACAGTGGGATTCGCCGTCCGTTCCCGGCAGTGGGATTCTCTCCCTGTTCTTGGCAGTGGGATTCTCCGTCCGTTCCCGGCAGTGGGATTCTCTGCCCATTACCGGCAGTGGGATTCTCTCCCGATCCCGGCAGTGGGATTCTCCTTCCGTTCCCGGCAGTGGGATTCTCCGTCCGTTCCCGGCAGTGGGATTCTCCGTCCGTTCCCGGCAGGGCGATTCTCCGTCTGTTCCAGGCAGTGGGATTCTCCGTCCGTTCCCGGCAGTGGGATTCTCCGTCATTTCCCGGCAGTGAGATTCTCCGTCCGTTCCCGGCAGGGCGATTCTCCGTCTGTTCCAGGCAGTGGGATTCTCCGTCCGTTCCCGGCAGTGGGATTCTCCGTCCGTTCCCGACAGTGGGATTCTCCGTCCGTTCCCGGCAGGGCGATTCTCCGTCTGTTCCAGGCAGTGGGATTCTCCGTCCGTTCCCAGCAGTGGGATTCTCTCCCGAATCCGGCAGTGGGATTCTCTCCCTGTTCCCGGCAGTGGGATTCTTTCCCGATCCCGGCAGTGGGATTCTCCGTTCGTTCCCGGCTGTGGGATTCTCCGTCCGATCCCGGCAGTGAGATTCTCTGTCCGTTCATGGCAGTGGGATTCTCCGTCCGTTCCCGACAGTGGGATTCTCGGTCCGTTCCCGTCAGTGAGGTTCTCCGTCCGTTCAGGACAGTGTGATTCTCTCCCTGATCCCGGAAGGGGGTTTCTCCGTCCGTTCCCGGCAGTGGTATTCTCTGTCCGTTCCTGGCAGTGGTATTCTCTGTCTGTTCCCGGCAGTGGGATTCTCCGTCCGATCCCGGCAGTGGGATTCTCTGTCCGTTCCCGGCAGTGGTATTCTCTGTCCGTTCCCGGCAGTGGGATTCTCTGTCCGTTCCCGGCAGTGGTATTCTCTGTCCGTTCCCGGCAGTGGGATTCTCTGTCCGTTCCCGGCAGTGGGATTCTCCGTCCGTTCCCGGCAGTGAGATTCTCCGTCTGATCCCGGCAGGAGGTTTCTCCGTCTGTTCCCGGCAGTGGGATTCTGTGTCCATTCCCAGCAGTGGGATTCTCTGTCCGATCCCGGCAGTGGGATTCTCCATCCGTTCCCGGCAGTGGGTTTCTCTGTCCGATCCCAGCAGTGGGATTCTCCGTCCGATCCCAGCAGTGGGATTCTCCGTCCGTTCCCGGCAGTGGGATTCTCTGTCCGTTCCCGGCAGTGGGTTTCTCTGTCCGATCCCGGCAGTGGGATTCTCCGTCCGAGCCCGGCAGTGGGATTCTCCGTCCGATCCCAGCAGTGGGTTTCTCCGTCCGTTCCCAGCAATGGGTTTCTCTGTCCGATCCCGGCAGTGGGATTCTCCGTCCGTTCCCGGCAGTGGGTTTCTCTGTCCGATCCCGGCAGTGGGATTCTCCGTCCGATCCCGGCAGTGGGATTCTCCGTCCGTTCCCAGCAGTGGGATTCTCCGTCCGATCCCAGCAGTGGGATTCTCCGTCCGATCCCAGCAGTGAGATTCTCCGTCCGTTCCCGGCAGTGGGTTTCTCCGTCCGATCCCGGCAGTGGGATTCTCCGTCCGTTCCCGGCAGTGGGTTTCTCTGTCCGATCCCGGCAGTGGGTTTCTCTGTCCGATCCCAGCAGTGGGTTTCTCTGTCCGTTCCCGGCAGTGGGTTTCTCCGTCCGATCCCAGCAGTGGGATTCTCCGTCCGTTCCCGGCAGTGGGTTTCTCCGTCCGATCCCGGCAGTGGGATTCTCCGTCCGATCCCGGCAGTGGGATTCTCCGTCCGTTCCCGGCAGTGGGATTCTCCGTCCGATCCCAGCAGTGGGATTCTCTGTCCGATCCCAGCAGTGGGATTCTCTGTCCATTCCCAGCAGCGGGATTCTCCGTCTGGTCCCAGCAGTGGGTTTCTCTGTCCGATCCCGGCAGTGGGATTCTCCGTCCGATCCCAGCAGTGGGATTCCCCGTCCGTTCCCGGCAGTGGGATTCTCTGTCCGATCCCGGCAGTGGGATTCTCCGTCCGATCCCAGCAGTGGGTTTCTCTGTCCGATCCCAGCAGTGGGTTTCTCCGTCCGATCCCAGCAGTGGGATTCTCCGTCCGTTCCCGGCAGTGGGTTTCTCTGTCCGATCCCGGCAGTGGGATTCTCCGTCCGTTCCCGGCAGTGGGTTTCTCTGTCCGATCCCGGCAGTGGGATTCTCCGTCCGATCCCAGCAGTGGGATTCCCCGTCCGATCCCAGCAGTGGGATTCTCCGTCCGTTCCCGGCAGTGGGATTCTCCGTCCGTTCCCGGCAGTGAGATTCCCCGTCCGTTCCCGGCAGTGAGATTCCCCGTCCGTTCCCGGCAGTGAGATTCCCCGTCCGTTCCCGGCAGTGAGATTCCCCGTCCGTTCCCGGCAGTGGGATTCTCCGTCCGTTCCCGGCAGTGGTATTCTCTGTCCGTTCCCGGCAGTGGGATTCTCTGTCCGTTCCCGGCAGTGGTATTCTCTGTCCGTTCCCGGCAGTGGTATTCTCTGTCCGTTCCCGGCAGTGGGATTCTCCGTCCGTTCCCGGCAGTGAGATTCTCCGTCTGATCCCGGCAGGAGGTTTCTCCGTCTGTTCCCGGCAGTGGGATTCTGTGTCCGTTCCCAGCAGTGGGATTCTCTGTCCGATCCCGGCAGTGAGATTCTCCATCCGTTCCCGGCAGTGGGTTTCTCTGTCCGATCCCAGCAGTGGGATTCTCCGTCCGATCCCAGCAGTGGGATTCTCCGTCCGTTCCCGGCAGTGGGATTCTCTGTCCGTTCCCGGCAGTGGGTTTCTCTGTCCCATCCCGGCAGTGGGATTCTCCGTCCGATCCCGGCAGTGGGATTTTCCGTCCGATCCCAGCAGTGGGTTTCTCCGTCCGTTCCCAGCAATGGGTTTCTCTGTCCGATCCCGGCAGTGGGATTCTCCGTCCGTTCCCGGCAGTGGGTTTCTCTGTCCGATCCCGGCAGTGGGATTCTCCGTCCGATCCCGGCAGTGGGATTCTCCGTCCGTTCCCGGCAGTGGGATTCTCCGTCCGATCCCAGCAGTGGGATTCTCCGTCCGATCCCAGCAGTGAGATTCTCCGTCCGTTCCCGGCAGTGGGTTTCTCTGTCCGATCCCGGCAGTGGGTTTCTCCGTCCGATCCCGGCAGTGGGATTCTCCGTCCATTCCCGGCAGTGGGTTTCTCTGTCCGATCCCGGCAGTGGGTTTCTCTGTCCGATCCCAGCAGTGGGTTTCTCTGTCCGATCCCGGCAGTGGGATTCTCCGTCCGTTCCCGGCAGTGGGTTTCTCTGTCCGATCCCGGTAGTGGGATTCTCCGTCCGATCCCGGCAGTGGGATTCTCCGTCCGTTCCCGGCAGTGGGATTCTCCGTCCGATCCCAGCAGTGGGATTCTCTGTCCGATCCCAGCAGTGGGATTCTCTGTCCATTCCCAGCAGTGGGATTCTCCGTCCGATCCCAGCAGTGGGTTTCTCTGTCCGATCCCGGCAGTGGGATTCTCCGTCCGATCCCAGCAGTGGGATTCCCCGTCCGTTCCCGGCAGTGGGATTCTCTGTCCGATCCCGGCAGTGGGATTCTCCGTCCGATCCCAGCAGTGGGTTTCTCTGTCCGATCCCAGCAGTGGGTTTCTCCGTCCGATCCCAGCAGTGGGATTCTCCGTCCGTTCCCGGCAGTGGGTTTCTCTGTCCGATCCCGGCAGTGGGATTCTCCATCCGATCCCAGCAGTGCGATTCCCCGTCCGATCCCAGCAGTGGGATTCTCCGTCCGTTCCCGGCAGTGGGATTCTCTGTCCGTTCCCGGCAGTGGGATTCTCCGTCCGTTCCCGGCAGTGAGATTCCCCGTCCGTTCCCGGCAGTGAGATTCCCCGCCCGTTCCCGGCAGTGGGATTCTCCGTCCATTCCAGGCATTGAGTTTCCCCGTCCGTTCCCGGCAGTGAGATTCCCCGTCCGTTCCCGGCAGTGAGATTCCCCGTCCGTTCCCGGCAGTGAGATTCCCCATCCGTTCCCGGCAGTGAGATTCCCCGTCCGTTCCCGGCAGTGGGATTCTCCGTCCGTTCCCGGCAGTGGGATTCTCCGTCCGATCCCAGCAGTGGGATTCTCCGTCCGTTCCCGGCAGTGGGATTCTCCAGTTCTGCTGCAGTGAATTGGGAGATTTGGCCGCACGCCGATTCTCCATCCCCACCAGCAGCAGTAGTGGTGCGGACTGAGGACGGAGAGTCCAGGCCCAAATTGCAACTAGTTGGGTGTCACCGATAAGGGGTCAATGTAAAAACAAAGACTTTATCAACAGATTAAAAAGTGATTGGACTCACAAGCCTTCTTTGTGAATTGTCCAGTTTTCTTTTCTGAGGTCGAAGCTGTTTAGTGTGAAACAGTCTTCTGGGGTCGGAGAATCCAAGGTTCCGGCCAAATCAGGGACGCCGCCCTTTTCAACATCCTCCGCCCCCTCCAAAGCGGCGTACTCTCTGAGTATGCCGCGCCACGTATCGACGGCCACAGGACATTGCCTGAGGCCCCCCCCGGACATTGCCTGAGGCCCCCCCCCGATGCTCCGCTCCCGACCGGCCGAGTTCCCGACGGCATGGGTCTCTCATTGTCTCACTCGTCGGGAACTCGGCGTGGCGGCTGCGGATTCAGTCCGGGGAGGGCCGATCCGCGAGCAGGGGGGGGTGATATTATTTGGGGCTGGGGGCACTGTGGGAGGGTGGTCCGGGGCAAGCCGGCCGAAGGGGGTCTATTTCGCGGCTATGGACCTATTAGGCCTTCGAGGGGGGAAGCTGACTGGTGGTGGTTGAACCTGAGGGTCACCACACCTCAGGCAAGGGGCAAGGTTGGGAAGGCGGGACCTTCATGAATAACCTCAGCTGGTACAGGAATTGAACCCTCAATGCTGGCCTCACTCTGCATCACCAACCAGGTGTCTAGCCAAGTGAGCTAAACCGGCCCCCTTAAATAATCATCGAGTGCCCTCTGGAATGCTTCAATTGAACCTGCCTCCACCACACCTCCAGGCCGTGCATTCCCGACCCCAACCACTAGCTGTGTGAAAAAGCTTTTCACACATTTGCTTCTGTTGCAACTCCCTTTAAATCTGTGCCCTCCCGTTCTTTTACAAACGGGAACAATTTGGATTGAATTGGATTGGTTTCTTGTCATGTGTACCGAGGTACAGTGAAAGGTATTGTTCCGCATGCAACTCAGACAGATATTCCATACATGAAAAGAAAATGCATAATAGGGCATAAAATACACAATGTACATAAAATGCACAATGTAAATACATAGGCACAGGCATTGGGTGACGCATATAGGAGTGTAGCACAAACGGTAGAGAAGGTGTATGAAGAGATCAGATTGGTCCATAAGTCCACCAGTCCATAAGAGGGTCGTTTAGGAGTCTGGTGACAGCGGGGAAGAAGCCGTTTTTGAGTCTGTTCGTGAGTGTTCTCAGACATCTGTATCTCCTGCCTGATGGAAGAAGTTGGAAGAGTGAGTAAGCCGGGTGGGACTTTGATTATGCTGCCCGCTTTCCCCAGGCAGCGGGAGGTGTAGATGGAGTCAATGGATGGGAGGCAGGTTCGTGTGATGGACTCGGCTGTGTTCACGACTCTCTATAGTTTATTCCGGTCTTGGGCCGAGCAGTTGCCATACCAGGCTGTGATGCAGCACCCGATAGGATGCTTTCTATGGTGCATCTGTAAAAGTTGGTAAGAGTCAATGTGGACATGCCGAATTTCCTTAGTTTCCTGAGGAAGTATAGGCGCTGTTGTGCTTTCTTGGTGGTAGCGTCGACGTGGGTGGACCAGGACAGATTTTTGGAGATGTGCACACCTAGGAATTTGAAACTGCTAACCATTTCCACCTCGGCCCCGTTGACAGGGGTGTGTACAGTACTTTGTCAATGACCAGCTGTCCACTCTGTCCAGCCCCCTGATGATTTTGAACATCTCGATCAAATCTCCTCTTATCCTTCTTCTCTCTAATCCATCCTCATAAATTGAGTTTCTCATCCCTGTAACCATTCTTGTAAACCTCTTCTGCGCTCTCTCCTATGCGTTCACATCCTTCCGAGAGTGTGGTGCTCAGAAATGTACACAATATTCCAGCTGAGGTCCAACTAGTGTCTTATATAACCTTTTTGCTCTTGTACTCAATGCCCAGGATGCACTAAACCTTATTAACTGCTCTCTCCGCCTCTCCTGCCACCTGCAATGATCTCCACACAGATACACGCTCTGCTCCTTTATTTTTTCCCTTTATTTTATAATTTCTCTCCATGTTCTTCCCACCAAAACGCATCACCTCCCACTTCTCTGCATTGAACTTCATCTGCCACCTGTCCGCCCACTCCAACAACTTGTCTGTATCCTTTTGAAGTTCTACACTGTCCTCCAAGTTTACAATGCTTCCAGGTTTGAAATTGCCCCCTGCACACCAAGATCTTGATCATTAATATATATCTGGAAAAGCAAGGTTCCCGACATGGGCCCCTGAGGAACAGAGAAACATAGAAATTAGGAGCAGAATTAGGCAATTCAGCCCCTCGCTCCTGCTCCGCCATTCATTCAGATCATGGCTGATCTCTTCCTGATCTCAAATCCATCTCCTTACCTATTCCCCAGATCCCTTTAACCCGTGTTTTTTATATCAGAAATATCTCTATCTCCTTCTTGAAACCATTTAACGATTCAGACTCCACCCCACTATGTGGCAGCGAGTTCCACAAATTCACCACCATCTACGAGAAGTAGTTCCTCCTCATCTCAGCTGTAAATCTACCGCCTCTCAACCTATATCTGTGATTCCTCCAGCCCGAAATAATACCCTTTGGCCATTGCTCCCTGTTTCTGTCTATTCAGCCAACTTTGTATCCACGCTGCCACTGACCTTTTTCTGTTCCATGAGCTATAATTATAACCTTTCTCACAAGTCTGTTTGGTGTGGCACTCCATCGGAATGCTTGTGACTTTTCCCTAAAATCCCCTCGTGTCTCAGCGGAGGAAACCACGTGCGAGCACTTTTAGAACAGAGGATGATGTTAATAATACTATTGAGAACAGAGTGCGAAAACACTATTGCAAGGACAATCCAGTATCTATATAACTGAAAAGGCCACAATTAGATGTTTATGACTGGACTGGGCTAAAATTACTTTCTGGGCACTTGTTTTGGTCACAGATGCACCATAAGCACATTTTGTTCAGTAAGTATACAATGTTTATTTTTAATCGGCCTGTTTAATGGTTATATAGTTTGGGAGGACATTGCGTTGTTGAAAGACTTGCATTCACAGTGTATCGGTTATAACTGGGTCAGAAAGTACTTCCTTTTTTTGTTCAACCTTGAGGGTGACAACATGGATCTCAACAAAAAAAGCAACAGAGTATTAGTGTTGCTTCACTGTCATCAAAATGGGAGGAAAGTTGCAAAGCTGTGGACCGGCAGCCTGTTATAGAATCCGCCCGATCTTTAGCTGCAGCGCTGAAGTACGAGCTGGAAGTTTCCAGAACAATGGTGGACGACGTGCGGCCCACCTGGGTTCTGGGTGCGGCCCGCGAGACATTTTGTTGATGGTTGCCCACGCGCAGGTTTGCTACATTCCGCTGAATTCCGTCCGCGTAGGTTTTTTCCCCCTGCCGATATGACTGAAGTGATTTGCCCGTAAAGCGAGGGCCAGTGAAGTGAGGTGTGTTCTGATTGCTCACAACCCTGACTGTGAAAGACGTGCGTTTCCTCTGTGTCCAAAGTGTAAATATTTCTTTTGATTTTAACATTTGAAGTTGATGACAGTTCTATTAATATATGAACGATTTAGCATTTTCTATAACTTGTTATGAAATATTCGTTGTGTTTTTAAATGCATTTATTCTTATTCATGGGGGTCACGGTGCGTGAACAAGCCCGATTTCAATCTTGTGGCCCACTCAGATGAAGGAGGGTCACTTGGGCGGCCCACCCACTAGCCTAGGTTGCCCGCCACTGTTCTAGAATGAACAAATCAATCGCAAGGTCAGATTTAAGACTAGGCGACATCTTAAAAACCTGTCCAATATGTCTGAAGAGTTTGTCCAACTATTACAGAAGCAATTGTCCCAAGTCTTTGGACAACAACTTATACATCATCAGGGGGAGGCGGTGGCCTAATGGTATTGTCACTGGGCTACCAATTCAGAAACCCAGGGCTCTGGGAAGCTGGGCTCGAATCCCACCAAGACCTATGGTGGAATTTGATTTTGATTGCAAATCCAATGATGACCATGAAACCATTGTCGGTCATTGTAAAAATTCACCTGGTTCATTAATGTCCTTTAAGGAAGGAAATCTGCCGTCTTTACCCGGTCTGGCCTACATGTGACAACCACAGTAATGTGACTGACTCTTAACTGTCCTCAGGGATGGGCAATAAATGTTGACCCAGCCAGTGACAGCGCCATGAATGAATTAAAAAAAAAATGTTTCCAGCTTTAAAGTTTCTTTTAACTGAGCTTTTTTTTTTACAAATCAAGGAAACCTTCTTACCTGGGCAGATGGTGTCTATCATCTGTCTCCACACCATGTATTGCAAAGGTCCTTTGAACAGCCCCAGAGGCAGATTTCCACTGGTTAATATGCGATGACTCTCTTCACTGATAATGTAAACATGTAATGATTGGTATCACAAAGTGATCTCAAATAATATATATTTTTTGGTTTAGGCAGAGAGTTTCGGTGAAGAACTTCCTATTACCTCTTTTGTCCACAAGCTTCTTCCTAAAGGGAAAATAGAAGAGATATCTTAGCTGGGCATTGTATCGCACTGGTGATAGGTCAGACAAAAGCCAGCATCAGAATCAGCACCAAACCTCAATTATATCATTAGAGGAGACTCAAATAGGCCCAAGTGAACATTAAACCGTTTTGTGTATAATTGATGCGGAAATTAAGAATTCCCTCCCTCATGAGCTATGGATCTGCCACAACTAGACTTGAGTTTGATAGATTTATTTTGCCTCAGGTTATAAATGGAGTTCAGATACAAACCGAATATGATCTAACTGAATGATCGACCAGGTATGAGACTCAATGGTCTTCTGCTCTTCCTGTTCCATGGAGGTAACCTCGAGGATGAGGAGACACCAGCGTTGGAACTTGTATTAGCATTGGAATGCTTGACTTTCCCATTTATCAATCCCTTTATCCATATTTTAGACCCTCGCCCAGTTGCTGGGCCTAATAGAAAATGATAGACTCAGACAATGCTCCAAGGGCTGGGGCAATAATAGTTTCTGGGGATCGGAAATTACACCATTGGATACTGCCGCACAAATGCCCTTGGTTTCAAATCTCCCCCCTACCCTCCTGCCCTCCCGACCTACAATCTTGATTTGATTTGATTTTGATCAACTCAGGTGAAGATTTGATTTATTTGATTTGATTTATTGTCACGTACGGAAGTACAGTGAAAAGTATGTTTCTGCGGCTAAGGGAACGTACACAGTACGGACATAATAGACAAAAGAGAACAGTAAGTCAGAACGGTGATAAGAGATAAAAGAAAAGGGTCTGGGGGAGAGAGCTCGCAGAGAATCGCCATGCTCCGGCGCCATCTTGGATTTCACAATCTCTCCATTTCAACACGTGTTAATCTATTCAGTGGGCGCTGTGCGTAGACAGAATGTCAGTACCATCCCTGAACCACTCCGAAACCATATTTGAATGCTGGGTGTGCAATTTGATGGTCTGGGCTCCAGTGGGGCGGGGGAAGCCAACCCAGCAATTAGGTAACCGACCCCACTGGCCTAAACTTTCCCGTTCTCCCGTCTACTGCGGGAACCGTTGTGGGCGGGATGGAGAAGTTGACGGGCCAACATAACGGTGCATTGACTTTGGGTGTGACGTTCTGGTCCTGTGGCGTGAGGGAGCAGGGTTGAAACCAGCCCTGCGCCCGCTCTCAAACGTTATGCAGGATTGGAAGAAATGGGAGTAGGAGTGGGCTATTTCGCCCCACAAGCCTGGCCTTGCATTCAATCACAATCTGATTGTGCTCTTAACTCCACTGTCCTCCCAGACCCGGCATAACCATTTTCTCAGCTGGCCGATTAGGTTTAAATTACAACTCAAACTCCCAGAGAGAATCGCCTTATTAAAATTACAAGCACAGAGCTGCAATGTTAATTTTAACATTGCTCATTCCCATGCTCTTGGCCCAGGGAATTAGAATTAAGAGAACATTTCCGATGTCAATTATGCCTGAATTGAGACATTCAACACTAATTGCCCCTGAGCTGAGTGTTTCGCAAGGGCTATTTCAAAGGTCAATTAATAGTCAGATACATTGCTATGGCCTGGAGACACATGTAGTCTGGACCACATAAAGATGTCTGATTTCCCCTCCCTTGAGGACAATAGTTTCATAGTCATCATTTGACTTTCAATTCCAGATTTGCATTGAATGACAACTTCCACTACCTGCGGTGGTGGGATTTGAAGCTGGGCCCCCAGAGTCTCTGGATTATAATCCAGCGACAATACCACAAGGGACACTGCTCCTGCATTTTGCTGGCAACGGGGGCTTTATGTTTGACAGGATGCACAAACCTGATTGGGAAAACTAAAAGCTGTTTGAGAAATGGGTTCCTGCTCCTCACCTGGCATTGAGGCCTGTGCTTTTATAATAACAATCTATAATCTTTAACATTGTCACTAGGCTTACATCAACACTGCAATGAAGTTACTGTGAAAATCCCCTCGTCGCCACATTCCGGCGCCTGTTCGGGTACACAGAGGGAGAATTCAGAATGTCCAAATTCCCCAACAGCACGTCTTTCGGGACTTGTGGGAGGAAACCGGAGCACCCGGCGGAGACACAGGTAGAAAGTGCAAACTCGCATTATAGGAAGGATGTGGAAGCATTGGAAAGGGTGCAGAGGAGATTTACCAGAATGTTGCCTGGTATGGCGGGAAGATCTTATGAGGAAAGGCTGAGGGACTTGAGGCTGTTTTCGTTAGAGAGAAGAAGGTTAAGAGGTGACTTAATTGAGGCATACAAGATGATCAGAGGATTGGATAGGGTGGACAGTGAGAGCCTTTTTCCTTGGATGGTGATGTCTAGCACGAGGGGACATAGCTTTAAATTGAGGGGAGATAGATATAGGACAGATGTCAGAGGTAGGTTCTTTACTCAGAGAGTAATAAGGGCGTGGAATGCCCTGCCTGCGACAGTAGTGGACTCGCCAACACTAAGCGCATTCAAATGGTTATTGGATAGACATATGGACGATAAGGGAATAGTGTAGATGGGCTTTAGAGTGGTTTCACAGGTCGGAGCAACATCGAGGGCCGAAGGGCCTGTACTGCGCTTTAATGTTCTATGTTCTAACTCCACACAAACAGTGACCCAAGCCAGGAATCGATCCTGGGTCCCTGGCGCTGTGAAGTAACAGTGCTAACCACTGTGCGACCGTGCAAATGCAAGGCACGTGTGTCTGATTGCCATGCAAGGAACATTGTGAAGACCGGGTATTTTCAAGGCCCATTTTAAATACTGAGCATGGCTGAATAGAACCAACATTTCCCCATTCCAGCACGGTGGCGCAGTGGTTAGCACTGCTTCTTCAGGGCGCCGAGGTTCCAGGTTCGATCCTGGCTCTGGGTCACTGTCCGTGTGGAGTTTGCACATTCTCCCCGTGTCTGCCCCCACAACCCAAAGAATCGGCCACGCTAAATTGCCCCTTAATTGGAAATAATGAATTTGGTACTCCAAAGTTTAAAAAAAAACATTTCCCCGTTCCCCTTGACCCTTGTACCTCCAAGAAGTTGATCAACTCCCTCTGGTCCATGTTTGTGTGCAGCCGTGAGAGCTTTTGCAGGATGGATTCCAGGTGAGTTTTGATCTGTTGAAGGTTCTTCTCCATTGCCTGTGAAATGCTCCCCTCGTGGTCCTTTAGCTCTCGGATCAAGCTCTCTTCTTTCCCATCGAGGAACTGGTGCATTTTGGCAAACTCAGATGAAATGCGGTTCTGCAGACTGGCTGTCTTCTCCTGTGAGGAAAGACAAAAGGCAACAGGGGAGAAAACCGGGGAAATCTATAACGGCCGAAGAGCAGGCAGCGAAGGACAGACAGGGGGAGGGGTGGGAGGGAACTTACTCCGATCTCGGAAATGCTCTGTTTTTCTTTCAGCTTGTCTTCGAGAGCTGTGATCTCCTGTCTCAGATTGTCCAAGGACAATTTCAGTCTATCCTAGGGTTAGAACCACTTTGTTAAAAAGAAGAAATATTGATACATCCAGGTTGAACAACAAGACCATGTGTCGGGGTGGTGGTGATGTGGGATACAATTCATTCAGTTCTCCGGGTTGCCATGCCAACACCCACTTCTACATGTATGTTGGACTGTTACGGCAGGGGTCTCAACTTTCGTTCCATCACAGTGGTGACGAGGGGTGGGACGCTCCTGACCGCCAATCGCGTATTTCCCAGCCGCGGGCCGCTCGCTGGCTGTGGGATTGTACCTTCCCACCACTGGTCAATGAGATTCCCCATTGTGACTGCCCCACACCACCTCAAAACCCGCTGGCGGGCGGGGGGGGGGGGGGGGGGGAATGCCAGCAGGAACATTTAATCGTGACGGCTGGAGAATTCCGGGAATCTCTCCCACTCTTACTGCCCACCATCGGTGTACGCTGAAAGGGTTTGCAGGCTGGTACTCAACCAGTTCGCTAAGTCCCTATGGGGAAGGAAATCTGCCACCTTTACCCGGTCTTGCCTACATGTGGCTCCAGACCCCTCAGCAATGCGACTGACTCTTAACTGCCCCTCTGAAATGGCCGAGCAGTTTGAGGAATTGGAAGAAAAAGATTTTGCATTCCTTAATGATCAAGACCTGAGGTGGGACTGGAACCCAGAACATGAAGGGTTCAGGGGTGCAACCCAAAACCTCAACTGGGTGAAATAGGGGAACAATTTTAACTTCAGGAGAAGGCACAAAATAGGCGACATTGAATCGACCACCCCTGTTCCTCGGGTGAGGTACAGAATGGGGGCGATCGCTCGGACAACGCCTGTTTTGAACGACATGAATCCAAGGTCCCGGTTGAGGCTGTACTCATGTGTGCGGAACTTGGCTATAAGTTTCTGCTCGGCGATTCTGCGTTGTCGCGCGTCCTGAAGGCTGCCTTGGAGAACGCTTACCCGGAGATCAGAGGCTGAACGACTGCTGAAGTGTTCCCCGACTGGAAGGGAACATTCCTGCCTTGCGATTGTCACGCGAAGGACGGACATCATCCAGTCGGGGACACTTCAGCAGTCAAGGGCATTCAGCCTCTGATCTCCGGGTAAGCGTTCTCCAAGGCGGCCTTCAGGGCGCGTGGCACCGCAGAATCGCCGAGCAGAAACTTATAGCCAAGTTCCGCACACATGAGTGCGGCCTCAACCAGGACCTGGGATTCATGTCACATTACATTCATCCCCCACCATCTGGCCTGCGAAATCCTACCAACTGTCCTGGCTTGAGACAATTCACACCTCTTTAACCTGGGGTTACCCCTCGCTCTGAATCTGTAAAGACTTAATTACCTGCAAATGCTCGCATTCAAAGTATCGTCTTGCATCTTTGACTTTATCTATATATATGTTTCTGGAACCTACCTCTTCATTCACCTGAGGAAGGAGCAGTGCTCCGAAAGCTAGTGACACCGAAACAAACCTGTTGGACTTTAACCTGGTGTTGTAAGACTTCTTACTGTGCCCACCCCAGTCCAACGCCGGCATCTCCACATCATGGCTTTTTAAATTTATGACAAAGAATTAGCACGGGCTTTACCTTGTACTTAATGACCGCTTCAGATATCAGCATAAAGTCGTGGAACTTGTGCCCCCGGCCTTCTCTCCCGTCCAGGCACATCACACAGATCAGTTTCTTGTCGGTCTCGCAGAAGAGTTTCAGCTCTTCCTGGTGATCGCTACAGTACAGTTTGACTCCCGTCTCCTTCAGTTTGACTGGCAGGACCGGAACCCCCCGGCACTCCACTTCGGCAGAGACGGAGAGATCGTCCTTGTCCGGAGCCAGCCTCAGGTTCCGCACCCTGTCGGCGAGGTTGGCCAGGGCCCGGTTGACCCTCAGGCTGCTGTCCTTCGACACCTTCTGGCACTCGGCGCACGAGTTCCTCTCGACCTGTCCCCAGTGCATCCTGATGCAGCTCTGGCAGAAGTTGTGGCCACAGTCCAGGATCACTGGTTGCTTGAAGAGCTCCAGGCAGATGGGGCAGTTCAGATATTTAGTCAGACTCTCGGTTTCTCCTTTCGAAGACATCTTCCTGCTTCCCTGACAGAAGTAGCTCTGACTTCACCCCCCGCCCCCCCCCCCGCCACCTCCCTGGAGTTTATACAAATGAACCTTCTGTTTTCGATGCAGCAGGAGAAACAACGGTACTTACTGTGCAAAACTAGGCAGATAGCCTGGGAAGAATGTTACCAACTCTGGTTGGAAATATTCCTCCCGCCTCCAATCGTTCCACCCCCAAATTCCTGTCATTGGTTGCTGGACATGCAATGATGCCCCCCAGTGGCCAGTATTGAAGCTACAGCTGTTTGACAAATATTCACACACATCGCTCGCACGTATTACTTTAGCTCACTTGGCTGGACAGCTGGTTCTGATGCCAAGGGAGGCCAATTAGCGCGGGTTCAATTCCCGTACAGGTTGAGGCTATTCATGAAGGCCCCGCCTTCTCAACCTCGCCTGAGGTGTGGTGATCCTCAGAGTAAATCACCACCGGGTCAGCTCGCACCGTCAAAGGGGGAAAGCAGCCTCTGGTTATCTGGGGCTACGGCGACTTTACCTTTTACCTATATGTATAATATGTACAAATAATCTGGAATTGTGTGTGCAAGGCAAAATTCCAAAATCTACAAGTTACCCGAAACTGGGTGTACAGTTTTAAAGTTGGTTTAGCGGGGAGACATGGTGGTACAGTGGTTAGCACTGCTGCCTCACAGCGCCAGGGACCCGGGTTCAATTCTGTCCTCGGGCCTTGTGTCGAGTTTGCAGTTTCTACGTGGGTTTCCTCCGGGTGCTCCGGTTTCCTCCCACAGTCCAAAGATGTGCAGGTCAGGTTAGGCTGGGTGGATTGGCCATTTCTGAAATGTGTGATGCTCAGGAGTGAGCACAATGCTCCCAAGCTGAGGGCTCAGCCTCTCAAAGTGCCGAGGATGTTTGCCGCAGAATTTCCACAGCGAGTCTTTTAAGGTGGAGTTACTGTGGTTTTCCAGCTGCCATACAGTGCCGGTTGACCGGGGAACCTGTCTGCCGTGGGCGTATCGGAAGGATTTATCGATTGACAATCAACCTGCTGGTCACGTCCCACACAACCTCAGTGACCAACACGGAGGTGGTTCTCAAATCTGGAACGTGTGGGTTGGTGATTGGGAACACAACCGCTGCACCACAAGACATCCTCGTGCTTCAATAAGAAAGCTTTGCCAATGTTTTGTGCACCATTCGGCCCATCGTGTCTGCCCCGACCCTCCGAAAGAGCACCCTACCTATGCTCACTCCCTCACCCTGTATCACCACCTAACACAGACCAAGCTTGAAGAAGAATTTTATTGGAACATGGTCCCGGCAATGGACAACTTCATTTCTGGATAAAACTGGAGGAGCTGTGGTGGTTCTCCGTAAAGTAGAGGAGGGTGAGAAGAGATTTGAGGGAGATATTCAAAGTCAAGATTGGTTTTCACTGGGGAGGCAGTGGTATAGTGGTATTGTCATGGGGCTGGTAATCCAGAAACCAAAGGTAATGCTCTGGGGGCCAGGGTTCAAATCCCGCTACGGCAGTTGGTGAAATTTGAATTGAATAAAAATCTGGAATTAAAAGTCTAATGATGACCATGAAACAATTGTCGTTAAAACCCATCTGGTTCATTACTGTGCTTTAGGGGTGGAAATCTGAGGGCAGCACGGTAGCATTGTGGATCGCACAAATGCTCCAGGGTCTGGACATCACCGATTGACGATAACGCCTGGGAGACACTCGCTCAGAACAGACCTACTTGGAGGAAGCTCCTGATGCAATCTTCAAACACAATTCTTCGAGGACACCCGACCGCAAGAGAAGGCCCGGAAAAGGAGCCTGAGACAGGAACCCCAGTGATCGAGAGTCCAAGGACCGATCCCACCTCCCGGAAACACCTGCCAAGTGTGGGGTCAGAGATACGGCTCTAGGATCGGACTCAACAGCCACGCAAGGAACCACGGAGTTTCGTAGGAGGACAATCCTACTCATTAGCGAGTGATCGCCAAAGAAGAAGGGGTTTGATGAAATATCCTGGGAGTGTTTCGACAGTCAGGTTATCGAATTCTTTCAAATCAGAACTATTTAATAACTGCATGCTGTAAATGGACTTGGATTTATCAGTCAACGGATGCTGGGATTTTCAATGTATTGATTGTATTTTATGCGAACTGAGTTCCCGGCTTGGGGCACTGTCTGTGCGGAGTCTGCACCTTCTCCCCGTGTGTGCGTGGGTTTCCTCCGGGTGCTCCGGTTTCCTCCCACAGTCCAAAGATGTGCAGGTTAGGTGGATTGGCCGTGATAAATTGCCCTTAGTGCCCAAAATTGCCCTTCGTGTTGGGTGGGGATAGGGTGGAGGTGTGGGCTTGGGTAGGGTGCTCTTTCCAAGAGCGGGTGCAGACTCGATGGGCCGAATGGCCTCCTTCTGTACTGTACATTCTAGCATATGATTCTATGAGTTGAACTACAATCTCCAGTAGGTCAAGGCCAAACCGAGGCTGATATTCATCCATGTGGTCTTGAGGTTTGGAAGTATTGGTTGGACTACATTGTGACAATCTATTATCTCCCTGGAGCATTGTAACCATTAATTGTTATTCCACATATTGGGTGTTGCTGAGTGTGACAACAATCTGGATGTCCCCAGGGTAACCTTTGACCTTCTCAATGGAGTGGAACATCTGCAGCTCATTTAACTCATTTGCATTTCAATTGACTTCAGTTGAAATAATATTGTCCCAGCCCCCTGTCATCCAATGTGGGGGGGGGTCACTAACTCGACCAGCATTTATTGTCCATCCCTAATTGCCCCTTGACAAGGTGGTGCTGAGCTGCCATGTTAAGAGGCAATTACAAATGGACAATAAATGCTGCTGGAACATCTCTCTGCTCCTTGAGTAATCCGGCCCAGGTGTCCATCTCCGGTAATGTGGTCTGCATGTACCCTCTTACCAAATAGCGTAATGGTAGGAACTTGGGCCGCCCAGGAGTCTGGCTCAATCTGGGCTGCGGACAATAGATCGGTGCATCTCACAGAATTTACGGTGCAGAAGGAGGCCATTCGGCCCATCGAGTCTGCACCGACCCTTACAAAGAGCACCCTACTCAAGCTCACTTCTCTACCCTATCTCTGTAACCCAGTGACTTCCACTTAACCTTTTTTGGACACTAAGGGCAATTTAGCATGGCCAATCCACCTAACCTGCACATCTTTGGACTGTGGGGGGGAAACCGGAGCACCCGGAGGAAACCCACGCACACACGGGCAGAACGTGCAGACTCCGCACAGACAGTGACCCAAGCTGGGAATCGAACCTGGGACCATGGAGCTGTGAAGCAACTGTGCTAACCACTGTGCTACCGTGCTGCCCATATATCAATAGGATGCAATGATCCCTTGATGAGCGATTGACAGGGCAAGTCCGGACATGCCCAGGCAGCCTGTCTGAGTTTATACATTCAAACTTGGCCTAGTCTAAATTCGCAGCAAGCCATTTGCTGGAACAGACTGTAGTTTAATTTAAAATGTCCAATTCTTTGATGTAGGATGTCCAGTTTCAATCGGGCTCACAACTAGGCCCGATAGGTGACCACCAGTCTCCTCATCGTACCAAGTGGAGAGACGGATTGTTTGTAAACGCCTGGATTACTTAAGGAGCAGAGAGAAATGCTGCAGTCAGTGTTATCATCAATAAATGTTTTCAGACCCCTAAGCACCAAAGTACCTGATCGACCTGTTATCAACGTGAATGATGTCTCCATGGAAGCAAATAGTGATGCAAATTCTCTGTGCCAGATGAGGTACCTGATTACAGTTCCTGATAATGTTGATCCTGTGGGAACATCTCAGACAACAGAATTACGTTGCTCTACAAGGGATAGAAACCCCCTCAAAGACCTGAGTTATAATTGTCCAACACATATAAGCAATGTTTGGTTAATATTTAGGCCTGAGTGAATTAGTCATTGAAGATTGTATAAAGGACTTAAAGGGGGGAGGGATGTGGTGATTCTCCCTTTAAGGGTAACACAGCAGAGTAAGGGTCACATGGTCTGGGTGACCAATCGGGAGTGTAGAATCACCCCATAGTTAAGGAGGCTCCTGGGCCTTTTGGGGAATGAGCTACAGCCATGCGGTTGCTGTGCAATTCTTATTAATAAATACCTTTTGTGTTCACTAATGAAGTCTGTGAAAGTGCATCTTTACATCGACCCACTGAGTCAAGGCTGAAACCTCGGTCGGTGTGAAGAAACGTCTACAGCTCCATCACTAAAATGTGGCAACACTAACTGTCAAGCACAGGAGTGGAGACTACAGGCAGCCTCAGTGGACTAATGTGGCCAAACAGTTTGAGTATCGACCTGCAAACTCCTTCTAAAACAACAATAGCTGGCGGTAAGAGTGGGAGAGACCCCCGGTCAGCCATGTTTGATGTGGAGTGGCGCCCCCTCAAGCTACAAGCCCCTAACGACAGACAGGTGACCTTTTCCGGGAATGACACGCTGCGGAAACAGACGGAAATCTGCCTCAGTTCACCACGAGGTGCATGAAAAGTTCAAGCAATTCAAGACAGGGAGAAGCACTCGGTGAATCGCTCTGACAGAGAGCCAGCGTGATGGGCCATTACTGCACTGTAATGACTTTGCGGAAGTTGGCGCGGTGGCACAGTGTTTAGCACTGCTGACTCACAGCATCGGGGACCCGGGTTCGATTCCGGCCTTGGGTGACCGTGCGGAGTTTGCACTTTCGCCTCGTGTCTGCGTGGGGTTTCTCTGGGTGCTCCGGTTTCCTCCCTAACCCTAACCTTACCCCTCACCCTAATTTTTATTTTTATTTTTTTATTTTTTATTTTTCCACATGAAAAAATTCGGCAGCATGGCAGCACAAGTGGCTAACACTGTGGCTTCACAGCGCCAGGGTCCCAGGTTCGATTCCCCGCTGGGTCACTGTCTGTGCGGAGTCTGCACGTTCTCCCCGTGTCTGCGTGGGTTTCCTCCGGGTGCTCCGGTTTCCTCCCACGGTCCAAAGACGTGCAGGTTAGGTGGATTGGCCATGATAAATTGTCCTTAGGGACCAACAGGGTTGGTAGGAGTTATTGGGTTACGGGGATAGGGTGGAAGTGAGGGCTTAAGTGTGTCGGTGCAGACGCGATGGGCCGAATGGCCTCCTTCTGCATTGTATGTTCTATGTTCTCCCACAGTCCAAAGATTTTTTTTTTAAATTTAGAGTACCCAATTATTATTTTTTTCCAATTAAGGGGCAATTTAGCGCGGCCAATCCACCTAACCGCCACATCTATGGGTTGTGGGGATGAAACCCACTCAAACACGGGGAGAATGTGCAAACTCTACACGGACAGTGACCCGGGGCCGGGATTCGAACCTGGGTCCTCAGCGCCGTCGGCAGCAATGCTAACCACTGTGCCAAGTGACGCCCTCCACAGTACAAAGATGTGCAAGTCAGGTGGATTGGCCATGCTGAATTCCCCTTTATAAGAACAGAAGAACATAAGAACCAGGAGTAGGCCATCTGGCCCCTCGAGCCTGCTCCGCCATTCAATGAGATCATGGCTGATCTTTTGTGGACTCAGCTCCACTTTCCGGCCCGAACACCATAGCCCTTAATCCCTTTATTCTTCAAAAAACTATCTATCTTTATCTTAAAAACATTTAATGAAGGAGCCTCTACTGCTTCACTGGGCAAGGAATTCCATAGATTCACAACCCTTTGGGTGAAGAAGTTCCTCCTAAACTCAGTCCTAAATCTACTTTCCCTTATTTTGAGGCTATGCCCCCAATTCTGCTTTCACCCGCCAGTGGAAGCAACCTGCCCGCATCTACCCTATCTATTCCCTTCATAATCTTATATGTTTCTATAAGATCCCCCCTCATCCTTCTGAATTCCAACGAGTACAGTCCCAGTCTACTCAACCTCTCCTCGTAATCCAACCCCTTCAGCTCTGGGATTAACCTAGTGAATCTCCTCTGCACACCCTCCAGTGCCAGTACGTCCTTTCTCAAGTAAGGAGACCAAAACTGAACACAATACTCCAGGTGTGGCCTCACTAACACCTTATACAATTGCATCTTTGTGTCCAAAGGTGTGCAGGTTAGGTAGGGTTATGGGGAAAGGGTGGGGGAGTGGGCTTAGGTAGGGCGCTCTTTCAGGGGGTTGGTGCAGACCCGATGGGCCAAATGGCCTCGTTCTGCACTGTAAGAATTCTACGGAGAATTCTATGCACAATGGTACGTATAGGCACAGCTGGTGAAGGAATCTATGGTCAGTAGTTGACACGTCAACGTCAGCAGAACAGCAGCTCCATTTCACGATGAGCTGGGTGAACCCGCGTGCATCCAGCTTACTCAGGGAGACCGCTGTGGGCAGAGGGAGCCCCTGGTTTGTGCTGCATGCGACGCCGATGCCCAACTTTCCACCTGTCCGCTATTTGTCCACCTTCAAAAGTCGACAAACTTTTCTAATCTTTTGCTGGACGGTCAACGTTCAACTATTCATTTCACTGACTTGTTTGTGTCAGGAGATCGATTAAAAAAAAAAAATTGACAAGTTTGTAAAAATGCAATTTGGTTTGGAGAACCTCAGTAGGTTTGCTTTTGCTGAGCACGGACATTTTTCAAGCCTCACCCACTTTGTACTGAAGCCGTAAACTGGTTGATAGGTCAGTCAGAAGCCAGATATTCAGAATGATATGTGAGCACCCAGTGATCCCGTCCGACGAATGATTAACTCGGGTTGCCACACATCGAGCGGGCGACTCTGATTCAATTCTATGTTGAGCTGATCGGTCAGGCTTCAGCCGGTGGAGCACCTTTGGTCAATTCATTCCACCACAGCGGTCCTATTGGGCTCCTTTTTCTCCAGAGACATAGCCGACCCCCCCCCCAGCAATCAAAAATCTATTGATCTCATTCTTGAAGTTTTAATTGGCACCCCCGCCACCCCCTCCCCCAGCATGCACAGCCTTTGGTGGGAGAGAGTCCACGTTTCCCACTGCTCCCCTCCATTCTTCCTCTTACTGCTCAGTTAAAAACGGGCTGGATTCTCCGTTTCAGCGGCAAAGTTCCTGCGCCAGCGGAGCATGTGCGGTCTTTTATTACCAAAAATCGGTGTGAAGCCCTCACCGATTCCGGGACCGGTGAGGGGCGAGCACCGCACCGAGTGAAACTCCCGCCTCCTGTGCCGAAAGCGGCCGCAGAATGGCCGGCTCCGTGGCGGCGAATGCACGCGGCTGACGACGTGCGGCGGTCGCTCTGCACAACATGGCGCCGGCCGTTCGTGGACCCAGCCCCCCCCATCCGCGGGTTAGGTGGATTGGCCATGATAAATTGCCCCTAGTGTCCAAAATTGCCCTTAGTGTTGGGTGGGGTTACTGGGTTATGGGGATAGGGTGGAGGTGCTGAACTTGGGTAGGGTGCTCTTTCCAAGAGCCGGTGCAGACTCGATGGGCCGAACGGCCTCCTTCTGCACTGTAAATTCTATGATAATCTATGAAACATACCAAGGGTGAGTTCCAGGCTCGCCATCCCACCCAGTGAGTGCTGGAGGGCGGGGTATCCCGTCTCAGAGGCCCATAACAGAGTCAGAGGCAGTACTGTAAAGGGTCCCCTGGCATGGGGCAGAATCCAGAGAGCTGACTGCTGAACAATTGAGGGGGTAAACTAAACAGAGAAAAAAACATTGGTGCAGTTTCCGCTCTGGCAAGTCAATTCAAATTTTAGCTAATCCCTGTCAATCACATTCATCTTCAAAGCAAGCAGAAACTTTTTAAATTAAAAAAAACTCCCAATTTTTGTCATTGGCCAGTTGTACAGTTCCCTCTCCAATTGGAATGAGGGGAGAGCTTGAAGGACCAAACCAATGAGGCCTCCCTTGGTGACCTCCTGCCTGTAGTTCATGACCGACATGAGCAGCTCATGCCAACCGCTGGCGGTAGGAGGAAGCACAGCCAGACCTCTGTATGGGAGGAGGAGGTCAACACAGAGTGGGCGTGGTGAAACCAGGGGCTGTTTAGCACACTGGACTAAATCGCTGGCTTTGAAAGCAGACCAAGGTAGGCCAGCAGCACGGTTCAATTCCCGTAACAGCCTCCCCGAACAGGTGCCGGAATGTGGCGACTAGGGGCTTTTCACAGTAACTTCATTTGAAGTCTACTTGTGACGACAAGTGATTTTCATTTCATTTTTTTCAAGAGCCTGGGCCCGGTGCCACAAAAAGGCTCATTGACCTCATGAAGTCAGCGAGTGTAGCATTAGTGTGAGCAAATCACGGCTCAGTCTCGCGAGTGAATGCAAGAGGGAAGTGACTTTCACTATGCCCCAAAGGCTCCTTGATTCTTCAACGGCACAGCTGCCCTGGACCATGTAATTGTGAATTTCGAGCAATGGTCTACTTACACAACTGGCCGTTGGAAGGATCAGCTATTGAAGGAGTCTATCCACAGGCTCTGTCTATTTAACTCTGAACATCCTGGGTGAAGGAGATGTAATTCCCAGCCCTTCAGAACATTGTATCTGAGAATAGCAGCACGGTAGCATTGTGGATAGCACAGTTGCTTCATAGCTCCAGGGTCCCAGGTTCGATTCCGGCTTGGGTCACTGTCTGTGTCGGAGTCTGCCCGTGTGTGCGTGGGTTTCTTCCGGGTGCTCCGGTTTCTTCCCACAGTCCAAAGATGTGCAGGTTAGGTGGATTGGCCATGATAAATTGCCCTTAGCGTCCAAAATTGCCCTTAGTGTTGGGTGGGGTTACTGGGTTAGGGGATCGGGTGGAGGTGTTGATGTTGGGTCGGGTGCTCTTTCCAAGAGCCGGTGCAGTCTCGATGGGCCGAATGGCATTCTTCTGCACTGTAAATTCTATGAAACACTTTGATGCAATGGTATGCAGCATGGGCTGTGTTATCCCACTGAGATCTCCACAGGCTGCCTGGAATGAGCCTGTTGTGAAGACGTTCTGTGTTACTGTCACCATCAATGAGGCAGGAAGCAGGTGGATCCCTACACAGCGGATGAGATCTCCTCTGCCAACATCTCACAGAGTGATGTTAGTGCCACTTGACAGCCCGTGTCTCAGCTCTGGGTCTCGCTCAGTTACTTGTAGCTGAATCTCTGCCTGTATAGTCCTGAGGCAGAATAAGCTCGTCTGCACCTCCATCCTGCAGATACGGATGGAGAATTGCTGGTCCATGGCTGTGCATGCGGAGAGCGGTGACCTGCAGCGGTCGCCCTGTACAACAGGGCACCGGCCGCACGCCGACCCGGCCTGCCAGATAGTGACCCCCTGTAACCCCCCCGCCACCCCCGGACCACCCCCCACCAGTCCCCCCAGGCCCCTGCCGAAGCCCCCCACCCCCACCGGCCAGCGGAGCGGCTCGCCCCCGACTATGGTGGCGCTGGACACAGTCCGCAGCCGCCACGCAAGGCTGGCAAAACTTCAGACCACAAGTGATGCACGCCGTTGGGAAGTCGGCCCATCGGGGGAGGGCCTTCAGGTGACATCCTGAGGCTGTCCCAACGTGTGCGCCGTTCTCACCGATGCCGCGGTTTTGGAGGGGACGCAGCGTCTGAAAACGGCGCCTCCCCCGATTTCGGCGTCAAAAGGGGTTCTCCGGTCAATCGCCGAATGCGATTTCGGCGTTGGCCGTCGGAGAATCCCGCCCTGTGTCTCCGACTGAGACCACAATCCCCATCTGCCTCCCAGAGTTCACAGCCCCGGGAAATGGACGGGAAAATAATCGATCACAAGAGCTCTCTGAATGAGAGGAGAGTCCTCCTGGTGAACAGAAAGGTTCCGCTGCGCAGTCACACGAACACTCCCTGCAGGCAATGAACTGTTAACTAGAAAACTGAGACTCTGCTCTCAGCTGTAGTTTTAAAACCCGCCCAAACAAACTCGCCTTTTAAAAAACATCCTTCCCGCCTGACGGTGCTCTCGCTCTGAGTGTATAAGAGCAATGAGTTGGGCGTTGACGACCTTAATTACCTTCCCACTTTCCATTTGAATAATGCGGGCGGCTTTCTGATGTTTTGTCACAGCCTTACCGCAAACCGAGGTGATGAAATCAGAAACGGTGCCCAACGTCACCCGTAATATGCCGCGTAAAACCGATAAGTTATTCAGCTCAATGAGTATAATGAATGGGCCAGTTTTCAGAAGGAATTTTCCATGTGCTGGACAAGGTAACATTGGCTAGTTTATGCCATACTTTATAAGTCAACGATTAACCCGCACATACAACTGTTGCAATAAGTGGATTACCCTTGGGTAGAAGGGGAGGGTGGGGGGTGGGGTGAGAGCATACAGGAAGGCAGGTCAACATTCAGCAGTCTCCTGTCTTACTTCCAGCCCAGGCTTTCAGCCAGCCAGAGGTGACCGAATGTCCCTCGGTCAGATCAACCGGGCTTGAAATCCATATCTGACTGTGGGCAGGTTCGCAAACGGCTTCTGCAAAGGAAAACCCTTGTCCCCGGGACTCAGCTGCAAATCTCGCAAAATGTGGCAAGTGTTGCTCTTGCTCACAACCCACGCAGGTACGCTGCTCAATTTGTGTTGTTTTCCTATCCTGCTGCCTTCCTCCCTTTCCGCACCCCCCTTCCCCTGCTCCCCCTCCTCCACGTGAACAAGGTGATGGCTCAAGACTCCTGCAGGCGACGACAAGCGGTGCGTCTGTATAAACTGCGATGGCCGGCTTGCAGTTGGTGCAGTCCACAGGGAGACCTGACTCGTCAATAGGATTGACTGGGCCAGGAGCAGAGGTGGAGGAACCTCAGCTCAGAACCATGAGCTGATTGCTGGGCCTGCCGCTGTGGGTTAGAATCTGGACTCTAATCCGTACTGGTGCATTTCCTGACGAATTCTGTTATCCACTATATATTGTTGCCTTCCAGAGAGGATTGAACAGGGCATTGATGAACACACATCTGGAGTATTTTTTTCAATATAATTTAGAGTACCCAATTCATTTTTTCCAATTAAGGGGCAATTTGACGTGGCCTATCCACCTGGCCTGCACATCTCTTGGGTTGTGGGGGCGAAACCCATGCAAATACGGGGAGAATGTGCAAACTCCACACGGACAGTGACCCAGAGGCGGGATCGAACCTGGGACCTCGGCGCCGTGAGGCGGCAATGCTAACCCACTGGGCCACCGTGCTGCCCACACACATCTGGACAGTACAGTATTGTATTCTGTGTACAGTACTGGTCTCCATATTTAAGGAAAGGTGTAAATATGTTAGAAGCAGTTCAGAGAAAGTTTACCAGATTAATACCAGGAATGGGTGGGTTGTCTTACGAGGGAAGATTTGAGAGGTTAGGCTTGTATCCAGTGAGTAAGAGGCGACATGATTGAAACATTGTACAGTGGCACAGTGGTTAGCTCTGCTGCCTCACAGTGTCAGGGACCCGGGTTCAATTCCAGCCTCAGGTGACTGCGTGGGTTTCCTCCGGGTGCTCCGGTTTCCTCCCACAGTCCAAAGATGTGCAGGTTAGTTGGACTGGCCATGCTAAATTGCCTTTCGTGTCCAAACGGTGAGGTGGATTGGCCATGATAAGTTGCCCGTTAGTGCCCGACAATATGCAGGGGATAGGGAATAGAGCGGGGGAGTGGGCACAGGTAGGCTGCCCCTTTGGTGGGGCCGTGCAGACTGAATGGGCCGAATGGCCTCCTTTTGCACTGTAGAGATTCAATGAGCAGGTCAAACCTGAGGGGCCTTGAGGAGAGGATGTTTCCGCTTGTGGGGGAATCCAGTAGTAGGGGTCCCTGTTTAAAAGTAAGCGGGCATCATTTAAGGCCGACCTGAGGAAAAACTATTTCTTTCAGAAGGTGGTGAGTTTCTGGAACCTTCTTCCTGCAAAAGGGGTGGAAGCAGCATCATTGAATATTTTCAAAGCAGAGTTAGATAGATTCATGATTAACAAGGGGGTGAATGGTTATCGGGGGTCGGCAGGAATGGGGGGGTTGTGGTCACAATCAGATCAGCCGTGACCTCATTGAATGGCGGAGCAGGCTCGAGGGGCAGAGTGGCCAACTCCTGCTCCTAATTCGCATGTTGGTATGTGCATATGTACATAACTGAGATGCAGCAGCCCACCACCACCTTCTCAAGGGCAATTAGGGATGGGCAATAGAAAATACTGGCCAAGCCAGTGATACCTACATCCTGTGAAAGAATTAAAAAACACAGATGTAGAGAGAACACCCGCCAGGAACTCTCGGTCCGTCCGCTATTACTATCCCAGTCCAGATTCGGTAAGTAACGTTCCCACTGTAAGCACTCTGTAATTCTTGCACTCCTGTCATTTCCTCGCAGATTTGTTCTTCTCTATCTTTCCCAATGCCGAAAGAATGCATCCAGCAATGCACTGGACTCTTTGCTCTTTCTCAGCTTTACTCAAATAGCGTCTACGTTTAACTCATTTAGGGATGTAAACCTCTCCTTAATCAAACTGCCAGCCCTCCCCTTTCGTTGCTTCCTGACCCTTGCTGAACACAGTGGTTAGCACTGTTACCTCACAGCGCCAGGGACCGGGCTTCGATTCCCGGCTTGGGTCGCTGTCTGCGCGGAGTCTGCACGTTCTCCCCGTGTGTGCGTGGGTTTCCTCCGGGTGCCCCGGTTTCCTCCCACAGTCCAAAGATGTGCAGGTTAGGTGTACTGGTCACGCTAACTTGGCCCTGTGGTGACCAAAGGTTAGGTGGGGTTGCTGGGTTACGGGGATAGGGTGGAGGTGTGGACTCAGGTAGGGTGCTCTTTCGGGGGCCGGTGTAGACTCGATGGGCCAAATGGCCTCCTTCTGCACTGTAAATTCTATGATTCTATGTATCCAGGAACATTTCCTTCCTTGAGCCAAATCTCTATGACAACCACACCACTAGATCTCCATGATAACTACACCAGCAGATCTCCATTACAAACCATACCACTGGATATCCATTATAAACCCGACCACTGGATCTCCATTACAACCATACCACTGGATATCCATTATAAACCCGACCACTGGATCTCCATTATAACCCTACACTGGATATCCATTATAAACCCGGCCACTGGATCTCCATTACAACCCTACCACTGGATCTCCATTATAAACCCGACCACTGGATCTCCATTATAAACCCAACCACTGGATCTCCATTATAACCCTACCACTGGATCTCCAATATAAACCCGACCACTGGATCTCCATTATAACCCTACCACTGCATCTCCATTATAACCCTACCACTGGATCTCCATTATAACCATACCACTGGATCTCCATTACAGCTATACCACTGGATCTCCATTATAACCATACCACTGGATCTCCATTACAACCATACCACTGGATATCCATTATAACCATACCACTGAATCTCCATTATAACCATACCACTGGATCTCCATTACAACCATACCACTGGATCTCCATTATAACCCTACCACTGGATCTCCATTATAACCCTACCACTGAATCTCCATTACAACCATACCACTGGATCTCCATTAAAACCCTACCACTGGATCTCCATTATAACCCTACCACTGAATCTCCATTACAACCATACCACTGGATATCCATTATAACCCTACCACTGGATCTCCATTATAACCATACCACTGGATCTCCATTACAACCATACCACTGGATATCCATTACAACCATACCACTGAATCTCCATTACAACCATACCACTGGACCTCCATTATAACCCTACCACTGGATCTCCATTATAACCCTACCACTGGATCTCCATTACAACCATACCACTGGATCTCCATTATAACCATACCACTGGATATCCATTACAACCATACCACTGGATATCCATTATAACCATACCACTGAATCTCCATTACAACCATACAACTGGATCTCCATTACAACCATACCACTGGATCTCCATTATAGCCCTACCACTGAATCTCCATTACAACCATACCACTGGATCTCCATTATAACCATACCACTGGATCTCCATTACAACCATACCACTGGATCTCCATTATAACCATACAACTGGATCTCCATTACAACCATACCACTAAATCTCCATTACAACCATACCACTGGATTTCCATTATAACCATACCACTGGATCTCCATTATAACCATACCACTGGATCTCCATTATAACCCTACCACTGGATCTCCATTACAACCATACCACTGGATCTCCATTACAACCATACCACTGGATCTCCATTACAACCATACCACTGGATCTCCATTATAACCATACCACTGGATATCCATTACAACCATACCACTGAATCTCTATTATAACCCTACCACTGGATCTCCATTACAACCATACCACTGAATCTCTATTATAACCATACCACTGGATCTACATTACAACCATACCACTGGATCTCCATTACAACCATACCACTGGATCTCCATTATAACCATACCACTGGATCTCCTTTATAACCATACCACTGGATCTCCATTACAACCCTACCACTGAATCTCCATACAGCCCTACCACTGGATCTCCATTATAACCATACCACTGGATCTCCATTACACTCCTACCACTGAATCTCCATTACAACCCTACCACTGGATCTCCATTATAACACTACCACTGGATCTCCATTATAACAATACCACTGAATCTCCATTACAACCCTACCACTGAATCTCCATACAGCCCTACCACTGGATCTCCATTATAACCATACCACTGGATCTCCATTACACTCCTACCACTGAATCTCCATTACAACCCTACCACTGGATCTCCATTATAACACTACCACTGGATCTCCATTATAACAATACCACTGGATCTCCATTATAACCATACCACTGGATATCCATTATAACCAGACCACTGGATCTCCATTATAACCCCACCATTGAATCTCCATTATAACCATCCCACTGGATCTCCATTATAATCATACCACTGGTTCTCCATTACAACCATACCACTGGATCTCCATTACAACCATACCACTGAATCTACATTATAACCCTACCACTGAATCTCCATTACAACCATACCACTGAATCTACATTATAACCCTACCACTGAATCTACATTATAACCATACCACTGAATCTACATTATAACCCTACCACTGAATCTCCATTACAACCATACCACTGGATCTCCATTACAACCATACCACTGAATCTACATTATAACCCTACCACTGAATCTCCATTACAACCATACCACTGGATCTCCATTATAACCCTACCACTGAATCTACATTATAACCCTACCACTGAATCTCCATTACAACCATACCACTGGATCTCCATTATAACCCTACCACTGAATCTCCATTACAACCATACCACTGGATCTCCATTATAACCCTACCACTGGATCTCCGTTATAACCCTACCACTGGATCTCCATTATAACCATCCCACTGGATCTCCATTATAATCATACCACTGGACCTCCATTATAACCATACCACTGGATCTCCATTATAATCATACCACTGGATCTCTATTATAACCCTACCACTGAATCCCCATTATAACCCTACCACTGAATCTCCATTATAACCATACCACTGGATCTCCATTATAACCATACCACTGGATCTCCATTATACCTATACCGCTGGATCTCCATTATAACCCTACCACTGAATCTACATTATAACCCTACCACCGGATCTCCATTATAACCATACCACTAAATCTCCATTATACCCCTACCGCTGGATCTCCATTACAACCATACCACTGAATCTCCATTATAACCCTACCACTGGATTACCATTATAACCCTACCACTGGATCTCCATTACAACCATACCACTGGATCTCCATTATAACCCTACCACTGGATCTCCATTATAACCCTACCACTGGATCTGCATTACAACCACAACACTGAATCTCCATTATAACCATACCTCTGGATCTCCATTATAACCCTACCACTGGATCTCCATTATAACCATACCACTGGATTTCCATTATAACCCGACCACTGGATCTCCATTACAACCATACCACTGGATCTCCATTACAACCATACCACTGGATCTCCATTACAACCATACCACTGGATCTCCATTATAACCCTACCACTGGATCTCCATTACAACCATACCACTGGATCTCCATTATAACCCTACCACTGGATATCCATTATAACCATACCACTGGATATCCATTATAACCATACCACTGGATCTTCATTATAATCCTACCACTGGATCTCCATTACAACCATACCACTGGATCTCCATTATAACCATACCACTGGATCTCCATTATAACCCGACCACTGGATCTCCATTACAACCATACCACTGGATCTCCATTACAACCATACCACTGGATATCCATTACAACCATACCACTGGATCTCCATTATAACCCTACCACTGGATCTCCATTACAACCATACCACTGGATCTCCATTATAACCCTACCACTGGATATCCATTATAACCATACCACTGGATATCCATTATAACCATACCACTGGATCACCATTATAACCATACCACTGGATATCCATTATAACCATACCACTCGATATCCATTATAACCAGACCACTGGATCTCCATTATAACCCTACCACTGGATTTCCATTACAACCCTACCACTGGATCTCCATTATAACCCTACCACTGGATCTCCATTATAACCCTACCACTGGATCTCCATTATAACCCTACCACTGGATCTCCATTATAACCCTACCACTGGATCTCCATTATAACCCTACTACTGGATCTCCATGATAACCAGACCACTGGATCTCCATTATAACCAGACCGCTGGATCTCCATGATAACCACACCACCAGATCTCCATGTGGCTCCCTGAGCCTGTAGCTTACCAACCTTAATTTCCCACAGTTCAGATCACGCACAATAAACCTAATTTAGACTGAATTCCATTCCCTCTTCCTCTCACCCCACCTAACACCTCACTATGTCCTGCTCTAGCGCCTCTCCCAACTCTCTCTGCCGCTCGGTGTTCCTCTTGCTTTTTACCTCCTGGTTCCCAAACCGCAAAGTTCATTTAACTGCGCCCCAATAGGGTGACCCCTTGGCCCTGCCTTGGAGTTTGGTCTTAGCTCAGTTCAGGTGCCGCACGCCTGGCTTGGACAGACCCCGGGCGGGATTCTCCTGTCGCTGACGCCAAAATTGCGTTCGGCGGTCGGCTTGAGAATCCCTGTTTGCGCAAAAATCGGGGGCGGCGGCGCTTTTGCGATGTTCCGCCCCCCCCCTCAAGCATGGATTCACCTGAGGCCCCACCCCGATGCTCTGCCCCGATGGGGTAGCACGCCTATCCTTTTTTTGTTTCGTGAACCAGGCATGGCGGCTGCGGACTGAGTTAAACCGGGGGGGGGGTGGGGGTGGGGGTGGGGGGGGGGTTCCGTTCCACGGGCAGGGGGCGCTTTGGCGAGGGCTGCGGGCATTGGTGGGGGGTGGTCCAGGGGTGGCAACGGGGGTTATTGGGGGTTACTGGGGTACAGTATGTGGCAGGCCGGGTCCGCACGTGGCCAGCGCCATGTTGCACGGTGCAGCTGCTGTAGGTCACCGCAGTGCGCGTGGCCAGCGCCATGATGCACGACGCAGCTGCTGTAGGTCGCCTTCCGCGAGTGGCCAGCGCCATGTTGCACGGCGCAGCTGCTGTAGGTCGTATTCCGCGAGTGGCCAGCGCCATGTTGCATGGCGCAGTTGCTGTAGGTCGCCTTCCGCACGTGGCCAGTGCCATGTTGCACGGTGCAGCTGCTGTAGGTCGTATTCCGCGAGTGGCCAGCGCCATGTTGCACGGTGCAGCTGCTGTAGGTCGTATTCCGCGAGTGGCCAGCACCATGTTGCACGACGCAGCTGCCGTAGGTCGCCTTCCGCCCGTGGCCAGCGCCATGTTGCACGGCGCAGTTGCTGTAGGTCGCCTTCCGCCCGTGGCCAGCACCATGTTGCACGACGCAGCTGCCGTAGGTCGCCTTCCGCCCGTGGCCAGCGCCATGTTGCATGGCGCAGCTGCTGTAGGTCGCCTTCTGCGCGTGGCCAGCGCCATGTTGCACGGCGCAGCTGCTGTAGGTCGTCTTCCGCGCGTGGCCAGCGCCATGTTGCACGACGCAGCTGCTGTAGGTCACCTTCCGCCCGTGGCCAGCGCCATGTTGCACGGCGCAGCTGCTGTAGGTCGCCTTCCGCGCGTGGTCAGCGCCATGTTGCACGGCGCAGCTACTGTAGGTCACCTTCCGCGCGTGGCCAGCGCCATGTTGCACGACGCAGCTGCTGTAGGTCACCGCAGTGCGCGTGGCCAGCGCCATGTTGCACGGCGCAGCTGCTGTAGGTCACCGCAGTGCGCGTGGCCAGCGCCATGTTGCACTACGCAGCTGCTGTCTGTCGCCTTCCGCGCGTGGCCAGCGCCATGTTGCACGGCGCAGCTGCTGTAGGTCGTCTTCCGCACGTGGCCAGCGCCATGTTGCACGGCGCAGCTGCTGTAGGTCACCGCAGTGCGCATGGACAGCGCCATGTTGCACTGAGCAGCTGCTGTAGGTCGCCTTCCGCGCGTGGCCAGCGCCATGTTGCACGGCGCAGCTGCTGTAGGTCACCGCAGTGCGCATGGACAGCGCCATGTTGCACGACGCAGCTGCTGTAGGTCGTCTTCCGCGCGTGGCCAGCGCCATGTTGCACGGCGCAGCTGCTGTAGGTCGCCTTCTGCGCGTGGCCAGTGCCATGTTGCACGGCGCAGCTGCTGTAGGTCACCTTCCGCCCGTGGCCAGCGCCATGTTGCACGACGCAGCTGCTGTAGGTCACCTTCCGCCCGTGGCCAGCGCCATGTTGCACGGCGCAGCTGCTGTCTGTCACCTTCCGCACGTGGCCAGCGCCATGTTGCACGGCGCAGCTGCTGTCTGTCACGTTCCGCACGTGGCCAGCGCCATGTTGCACGGCGCAGCTGCTGTAGGTCGGCGCAGTGCGCGTGGCCAGCGCCATGTTGCACGACGCAGCTGCTGTAGGTCGCCATCCGCGCGTGGCCAGCGCCATGTTGCACGGCGCAGCTGCTGTAGGTCACCTTCCACCCGTGGTCAGCGCCATGTTGCACGGCGCAGCTGCTGTAGGTCGCCTTCCGCGCGTGGCCAGCGCCATGTTGCACGGCGCAGCTGCTGTAGGTCGCCTTCCGCACGTGGCCAGCGCCATGTTGCACAGCGCAGCTGCTGTAGGTCGCCTTCCGCACGTGGCCAGCGCCATGTTGCACGGCGCAGCTGCTGTAGGTCGCCTTCCGCGCGTGGCCAGCGCCATGTTGCACGGCGCAGCTGCTGTAGGTCGCCTTCCGCACGTGGCCAGCGCCATGTTGCACGGCGCAGCTGCTGTAGGTCGCCTTCCGCGCGTGGCCAGCACCTTGTTGCACGACGCAGCTGCTGTAGGTCATCTTCCGCGCGTGGCCAGCGCCATGTTGCACGGTGCAGCTGCTGTAGGTCGTCTTCCGCCCGTGGCCAGCGCCATGTTGCACGACGCAGCTGCTGCAGGTCGTCTTCCGCCCGTGGCCAGCGCCATGTTGCACGACGCAGCTGCTGTAGGTCATCTTCTGCGCGTGGCCAGCGCCATGTTGCACGACGCAGCTGCTGTAGGTCATCTTCTGCGCGTGGCCAGCGCCATGTTGCACGACGCAGCTGCTGTAGGTCATCTTCTGTGCGTGGCCAGCACCATGTTGCACGACGCAGCTGCTGTAGGTCATCTTCCGCGCGTGGCCAGCGCCATGTTGCACGACGCAGCTGCTGTAGGTCATCTTCTGTGCGTGGCCAGCACCATGTTGCATGGCGCAACTGCTGTAGGTCGGCGCAGTGCGCATGGACAGCGCCATGTTGCACGGCGCAGTTGCTGTAGGTCGTCTTCCACGCGTGGCCAGCGCCATGTTGCACGGCGCAGCTGCTGTAGGTCGTCTTCCGCGCGTGGACAGCGCCATGTTGCACGACGCAGCTGCTGTAGGTCGCCTTCCGCCCGTGGCCAGCGCCATGTTGCACGGCGCAGCTGCTGTAGGTCGCCTTCCGCGCGTGGCCAGCGCCATGTTGCACGGCGCAGTTGCTGTAGGTCGCCGCAGTGCGCGTGGCCAGCGCCTTGTTGCACGGCGCAGCTGCTGTAGGCCGTCTTCCGCGCGTGGCCAGCACCATGTTGCACGATGCAGCTGCTGTAGGTCGTCTTCCGCGCGTGGCCAGCGCCATGTTGCACGACGCAGCTGCTGTAGGCCGTCTTCCGCGCGTGGCCAGCGCCATGTTGCACGACGCAGCTGCTGTAGGTCATCTTCTGTGCGTGGCCAGCACCATGTTGCATGGCGCAGCTGCTGTAGGTCGGCGCAGTGCGCGTGGCCAGCGCCATGTTGCACGGCGCAGCTGCTGTAGGTCGCCTTCCGCGCGTGGCCAGCGCCATGTTGCACGGCGCAGCTGCTGTAGGTCGCCTTCCGCACGTGGCCAGCGCCATGTTGCACGGCGCAGCTGCTGTAGGTCGCCTTCCGCGCGTGGCCAGCACCTTGTTGCACGACGCAGCTGCTGTAGGTCATCTTCCGCGCGTGGCCAGCGCCATGTTGCACGGTGCAGCTGCTGTAGGTCGTCTTCCGCCCGTGGCCAGCGCCATGTTGCACGACGCAGCTGCTGCAGGTCGTCTTCCGCCCGTGGCCAGCGCCATGTTGCACGACGCAGCTGCTGTAGGTCATCTTCTGCGCGTGGCCAGCGCCATGTTGCACGACGCAGCTGCTGTAGGTCATCTTCTGCGCGTGGCCAGCGCCATGTTGCACGACGCAGCTGCTGTAGGTCATCTTCTGTGCGTGGCCAGCACCATGTTGCACGACGCAGCTGCTGTAGGTCATCTTCCGCGCGTGGCCAGCGCCATGTTGCACGACGCAGCTGCTGTAGGTCATCTTCTGTGCGTGGCCAGCACCATGTTGCATGGCGCAACTGCTGTAGGTCGGCGCAGTGCGCATGGACAGCGCCATGTTGCACGGCGCAGTTGCTGTAGGTCGTCTTCCACGCGTGGCCAGCGCCATGTTGCACGGCGCAGCTGCTGTAGGTCGTCTTCCGCGCGTGGACAGCGCCATGTTGCACGACGCAGCTGCTGTAGGTCGCCTTCCGCCCGTGGCCAGCGCCATGTTGCACGGCGCAGCTGCTGTAGGTCGCCTTCCGCGCGTGGCCAGCGCCATGTTGCACGGCGCAGTTGCTGTAGGTCGCCGCATTGCGCGTGGCCAGCGCCATGTTGCACGATGCAGCTGCTGTAGGTCGTCTTCCGCGCGTGGCCAGCGCCATGTTGCACGACGCAGCTGCTGTAGGTCGTCTTCCGCGCGTGGCCAGCGCCTTGTTGCACGACGCAGCTGCTGTAGGCCGTCTTCCGCGCGTGGCCAGCGCCATGTTGCACGACGCAGCTGCTGTAGGTCATCTTCTGTGCGTGGCCAGCACCATGTTGCATGGCGCAGCTGCTGTAGGTCGGCGCAGTGCGCGTGGCCAGCGCCATTTTGCACGGCGCAGCTGCTATAGGTCGCCGCAGTGCGCGTGGCCAGCGCCATGTTGCACGGCGAAGCTGCTGTAGGTCGCCTTCCGCGCGTGGCCAGCGCCATGTTGCACGGCGCAGCTGCTGTAGGTCGCCTTCCGCGCGTGGCCAGCACCATGTTGCACGACGCAGCTGCTGTTGGTCGCCGCAGTGCGCGTGGCCAGCGCCATGTTGCACTGAGCAGCTGCTGTAGGTCGCCTTCCGCACGTGGCCAGCGCCATGTTGCACGGCGCAGCTGCTGTTGGTCGCCGCAGTGCGCGTGGCCAGCGCCATGTTGCACTGAGCAGCTGCTGTAGGTCGCCTTCCGCACGTGGCCAGCGCCATGTTGCACGGCGCAGCTGCTGTAGGTCGCCTTCCGCACGTGGCCAGCGCCATGTTGCACGACGCAGCTGCTGTCTGTCGCCTTCCGCACGTGGCCAGCGCCATGTTGCACGGCGCAGCTGCTGTAGGTCGCCTTCCGCACGTGGCCAGCGCCATGTTGCACGACGCAGCTGCTGTCTGTCGCCTTCCGCGTGTGGCCAGCGCCATGTTGCACGGCGCAGCTGCTGTTGGTCGCCTTCCGCGCGTGGCCAGCGCCATGTTGCACGGCGCAGCTGCTGTTGGTCGCCTTCCGCGCGTGGCCAGCGCCATGTTGCACAGCGCAGCTGCTGTTGGTCGCCTTCCGCACATGGCCAGCGCCATGTTGCACGGCGCAGCTGCTGTAGGTCGCCTTCCGCACGTGGCCAGCGCCATGTTGCACGGCGCAGCTGCTGTAGGTCGCCTTCCGCGCGTGGCCAGCGCCATGTTGCACGGCGCAGCTGCTGTTGGTCGCCTTCCGCACGTGGCCAGCGCCATGTTGCACGGCGCAGCTGCTGTAGGTCGCCTTCCGCGCGTGGCCAGCGCCATGTTGCACGGCGCAGCTGCTGTAGGTCATCTTCTGTGCGTGGCCAGCACCATGTTGCACGACGCAGCTGCTGTAGGTCGCCTTCCGCGCGTGGCCAGCGCCATGTTGCACGGCGCAGCTGCTGTAGGTCATCTTCTGTGCGTGGCCAGCACCATGTTGCACGACGCAGCTGCTGTAGGTCATCTTCCGCGCGTGGCCAGCACCATGTTGCACGACGCAGCTGCTGTAGGTCATCTTCTGTGCGTGGCCAGCACCATGTTGCATGGCGCAACTGCTGTAGGTCGGCGCAGTGCGCATGGACAGCGCCATGTTGCACGGCGCAGTTGCTGTAGGTCGTCTTCCGCGCGTGGACATCGCCATGTTGCACGACGCAGCTGCTGTAGGTCGCCTTCCGCCCGTGGCCAGCGCCATGTTGCACGGCGCAGCTGCTGTAGGTCGCCTTCCGCGCGTGGCCAGCGCCATGTTGCACGGCGCAGTTGCTGTAGGTCGCCGCAGTGCGCGTGGCCAGCGCCATGTTGCACGATGCAGCTGCTGTAGGTCGTCTTCCGCGCGTGGCCAGCGCCATGTTGCACGACGCAGCTGCTGTAGGTCGTCTTCCGCGCGTGGCCAGCGCCTTGTTGCACGACGCAGCTGCTGTAGGCCGTCTTCCGCGCGTGGCCAGCGCCTTGTTGCACGACGCAGCTGCTGTAGGCCGTCTTCCGCGCGTGGCCAGCGCCTTGTTGCACGACGCAGCTGCTGTAGGCCGTCTTCCGCGCGTGGCCAGCACCATGTTGCATGGCGCAGCTGCTGTAGGTCGGCGCAGTGCGCGTGGCCAGCGCCATGTTGCACGGCGCAGCTGCTATAGGTCGCCGCAGTGCGCGTGGCCAGCGCCATGTTGCACGGCGAAGCTGCTGTAGGTCGCCTTCCGCGCGTGGCCAGCGCCATGTTGCACGGCGCAGCTGCTGTAGGTCGCCTTCCGCGCGTGGCCAGCACCATGTTGCACGACGCAGCTGATGTAGGTCGCCGCAGTGCGCGTGGCCAGCGCCATGTTGCACTGAGCAGCTGCTGTAGGTCGCCTTCCGCACGTGGCCAGCGCCATGTTGCACAGCGCAGCTGCTGTAGGTCGCCTTCCGCACGTGGCCAGCGCCATGTTGCACGACGCAGCTGCTGTCTGTCGCCTTCCGCACGTGGCCAGCGCCATGTTGCACGGCGCAGCTGCTGTAGGTCGCCTTCCGCGCGTGGCCAGCGCCATGTTGCACGACGCAGCTGCTGTAGGTCGCCTTCCGCGCGTGGCCAGCATCATGTTGCACGGCGCAGCTGCTGTAGGTCGCCGCAGTGCGCGTGGCCAGCGCCATGTTGCACGGCGCAGCTGCTGTAGGTCGCCTTCCGCGCGTGGCCAGCATCATGTTGCACGGCGCAGCTGCTGTAGGTCGCCGCAGTGCGCGTGGCCAGCGCCATGTTGCACGGCGCAGCTGCTGTAGGTCGCCTTCCGCACGTGGCCAGCGCCATGTTGCACGACGCAGCTGCTGTCTGTCGCCTTCCGCACGTGGCCAGCGCCATGTTGCACGGCGCAGCTGCTGTAGGTCGCCTTCCGCACGTGGCCAGCGCCATGTTGCACGGCGCAGCTGCTGTTGGTCGCCTTCCGCGCGTGGCCAGCGCCATGTTGCACAGCGCAGCTGCTGTTGGTCGCCTTCCGCACGTGGCCAGCGCCATGTTGCACGGCGCAGCTGCTGTAGGTCGCCTTCCGCACGTGGCCAGCGCCATGTTGCACGGCGCAGCTGCTGTTGGTCGCCTTCCGCACGTGGCCAGCGCCATGTTGCACGGCGCAGCTGCTGTAGGTCGCCTTCCGCGCGTGGCCAGCGCCATGTTGCACGGCGCAGCTGCTGTTGGTCGCCTTCCGCACGTGGCCAGCGCCATGTTGCACGGCGCAGCTGCTGTAGGTCGCCTTCCGCACGTGGCCAGCGCCATGTTGCACGGCGCAGCTGCTGTAGGTCGCCTTCCGCGCGTGGCCAGCGCCATGTTGCACGGCGCAGCTGCTGTAGGTCGCCTTCCGCGCGTGGCCAGCGCCATGTTGCACGGCGCAGCTGCTGTAGGTCGCCTTCCGCACGTGGCCAGCGCCATGTTGCACTGAGCAGCTGCTGTAGGTCGCCTTCCGCCCGTGGCCAGCGCCATGTTGCACGGCGCAGCTGCTGTAGGTCGCCTTCCGCACGTGGCCAGCGCCATGTTGCACGGCGCAGCTGCTGCAGGTCGCCTTCCGCACGTGGCCAGCGCCTTGTTGCACGGCGCAGCTGCTGTAGGCCGTCTTCCGCGCGTGGCCAGCACCATGTTGCACGATGCAGCTGCTGTAGGTCGTCTTCCGCGCGTGGCCAGCGCCATGTTGCACGACGCAGCTGCTGTAGGTCGTCTTCCGCGCGTGGCCAGCGCCTTGTTGCACGACGCAGCTGCTGTAGGCCGTCTTCCGCGCGTGGCCAGCGCCATGTTGCACGACGCAGCTGCTGTAGGTCATCTTCTGTGCGTGGCCAGCACCATGTTGCATGGCGCAGCTGCTGTAGGTCGGCGCAGTGCGCGTGGCCAGCGCCATGTTGCACGGCGCAGCTGCTATAGGTCGCCGCAGTGCGCGTGGCCAGCGCCATGTTGCACGGCGAAGCTGCTGTAGGTCGCCTTCCGCGCGTGGCCAGCGCCATGTTGCACGGCGCAGCTGCTGTAGGTCGCCTTCCGCGCGTGGCCAGCACCATGTTGCACGACGCAGCTGCTGTAGGTCGCCGCAGTGCGCGTGGCCAGCGCCATGTTGCACTGAGCAGCTGCTGTAGGTCGCCTTCCGCACGTGGCCAGCGCCATGTTGCACGGCGCAGCTGCTGTAGGTCGCCGCAGTGCGCGTGGCCAGCGCCATGTTGCACTGAGCAGCTGCTGTAGGTCGCCTTCCGCACGTGGCCAGCGCCATGTTGCACGGCGCAGCTGCTGTAGGTCGCCTTCCGCACGTGGCCAGCGCCATGTTGCACGACGCAGCTGCTGTCTGTCGCCTTCCGCACGTGGCCAGCGCCATGTTGCACGGCGCAGCTGCTGTAGGTCGCCTTCCGCACGTGGCCAGCGCCATGTTGCACGGCGCAGCTGCTGTAGGTCGCCTTCCGCACGTGGCCAGCGCCATGTTGCACGGCGCAGCTGCTGTTGGTCGCCTTCCGCACGTGGCCAGCGCCATGTTGCACGGCGCAGCTGCTGTAGGTCATCTTCTGTGCGTGGCCAGCACCATGTTGCACGACGCAGCTGCTGTAGGTCGCCTTCCGCGCGTGGCCAGCGCCATGTTGCACGGCGCAGCTGCTGTAGGTCATCTTCTGTGCGTGGCCAGCACCATGTTGCACGACGCAGCTGCTGTAGGTCATCTTCCGCGCGTGGCCAGCGCCATGTTGCACGACGCAGCTGCTGTAGGTCATCTTCTGTGCGTGGCCAGCACCATGTTGCATGGCGCAACTGCTGTAGGTCGGCGCAGTGCGCATGGACAGCGCCATGTTGCACGGCGCAGTTGCTGTAGGTCGTCTTCCACGCGTGGCCAGCGCCATGTTGCACGGCGCAGCTGCTGTAGGTCGTCTTCCGCGCGTGGACAGCGCCATGTTGCACGACGCAGCTGCTGTAGGTCACCTTCCGCCCGTGGCCAGCGCCATGTTGCACGGCGCAGCTGCTGTAGGTTGCCTTCCGCGCGTGGCCAGCGCCATGTTGCACGGCGCAGTTGCTGTAGGTCGCCGCAGTGCGCGTGGCCAGCGCCATGTTGCACGATGCAGCTGCTGTAGGTCGTCTTCCGCGCGTGGCCAGCGCCATGTTGCACGACGCAGCTGCTGTAGGTCGTCTTCCGCGCGTGGCCAGCGCCTTGTTGCACGACGCAGCTGCTGTAGGCCGTCTTCCGCGCGTGGCCAGCGCCTTGTTGCACGATGCAGCTGCTGTAGGCCGTCTTCCGCGCGTGGCCAGCGCCTTGTTGCACGACGCAGCTGCTGTAGGCCGTCTTCCGCGCGTGGCCAGCACCATGTTGCATGGCGCAGCTGCTGTAGGTCGGCGCAGTGCGCGTGGCCAGCGCCATGTTGCACGGCGCAGCTGCTATAGGTCGCCGCAGTGCGCGTGGCCAGCGCCATGTTGCACGGCGAAGCTGCTGTAGGTCGCCTTCCGCGCGTGGCCAGCGCCATGTTGCACGGCGCAGCTGCTGTAGGTCGCCTTCCGCGCGTGGCCAGCACCATGTTGCACGACGCAGCTGATGTAGGTCGCCGCAGTGCGCGTGGCCAGCGCCATGTTGCACTGAGCAGCTGCTGTAGGTCGCCTTCCGCGCGTGGCCAGCGCCTTGTTGCACGACGCAGCTGCTGTAGGCCGTCTTCCGCGCGTGGCCAGCGCCTTGTTGCACGACGCAGCTGCTGTAGGCCGTCTTCCGCGCGTGGCCAGCACCATGTTGCATGGCGCAGCTGCTGTAGGTCGGCGCAGTGCGCGTGGCCAGCGCCATGTTGCACGGCGCAGCTGCTATAGGTCGCCGCAGTGCGCGTGGCCAGCGCCATGTTGCACGACGCAGCTGATGTAGGTCGCCGCAGTGCGCGTGGCCAGCGCCATGTTGCACTGAGCAGCTGCTGTAGGTCGCCTTCCGCGCGTGGCCAGCGCCTTGTTGCACGGCGAAGCTGCTGTAGGTCGCCTTCCGCGCGTGGCCAGCGCCATGTTGCACGGCGCAGCTGCTGTAGGTCGCCTTCCACGCGTGGCCAGCACCATGTTGCACGACGCAGCTGATGTAGGTCGCCGCAGTGCGCGTGGCCAGCGCCATGTTGCACGGCGCAGCTGCTGTAGGTCGCCTTCCGCGCGTGGCCAGCGCCATGTTGCACTGAGCAGCTGCTGTAGGTCGCATTCCGCGCGTGGCCAGCGCCATGTTGCACGGCGCAGCTGCTGTCTGTCGCCTTCCGCCCGTGGCCAGCGCCATGTTGCACGGCGCAGCTGCTGTAGGTCGTCTTCCGCCCGTGGCCAGCGCCATGTTGCACGACGCAGCTGCTGTCTGTCGCCTTCCGCCCGTGGCCAGCGCCATGTTGCACGGCGCAGCTGCTGTAGGTCGCCTTCCGCACGTGGCCAGCGCCATGTTGCACGACGCAGCTGCTGTCTGTCGCCTTCCGCCCGTGGCCAGCGCCATGTTGCACGGCGCAGCTGCTGTAGGTCGCCTTCCGCGCGTGGCCAGCGCCATGTTGCACGACGCAGCTGCTGTAGGTCGCCTTCCGCGCGTTGCCAGCGCCATGTTGCACGACGCAGCTGCTGTAGGTCGCCGCAGTGCGCGTGGCCAGCGCCATGTTGCACGGCGCAGCTGCTGTAGGTCGCCTTCCGCCCGTGGCCAGCGCCATGTTGCACGACGCAGCTGCTGTAGGTCGCCGCAGTGCGCGTGGCCAGCGCCATGTTGCACGGCGCAGCTGCTGTAGGTCGCCTTCCGCACGTGGCCAGCGCCATGTTGCACGACGCAGCTGCTGTAGGTCGCCGCAGTGCGCGTGGCCAGCGCCATGTTGCACGGCGCAGCTGCTGTAGGTCGCCTTCCGCGCGTGGCCAGCATCATGTTGCACGACGCAGCTGCTGTAGGTCGCCGCAGTGCGCGTGGCCAGCGCCATGTTGCACGGCGCAGCTGCTGTAGGTCGCCTTCCGCACGTGGCCAGCGCCATGTTGCACGACGCAGCTGCTGTCTGTCGCCTTCCGCACGTGGCCAGCGCCATGTTGCACGGCGCAGCTGCTGTTGGTCGCCTTCTGCACGTGGCCAGCGCCATGTTGCACGGCGCAGCTGCTGTAGGTCGCCTTCCGCACGTGGCTAGCGCCATGTTGCACGGCGCAGCTGCTGTAGGTCGCCTTCCGCACGTGGCCAGCGCCATGTTGCACGGCGCAGCTGCTGTTGGTCGCCTTCCGCACGTGGCCAGCGCCATGTTGCACGGCGCAGCTGCTGTAGGTCGCCTTCCGCGCGTGGCCAGCGCCATGTTGCACGGCGCAGCTGCTGTAGGTCGCCTTCCGCACGTGGCCAGCGCCATGTTGCACGGCGCAGCTGCTGTAGGTCGCCTTCCGCGCGTGGCCAGCGCCATGTTGCACGGCGCAGCTGCTGTAGGTCGCCTTCCGCGCGTGGCCAGCGCCATGTTGCACGGCGCAGCTGCTGTAGGTCGCCTTCCGCACGTGGCCAGCGCCATGTTGCACTGAGCAGCTGCTGTAGGTCGCCTTCCGCCCGTGGCCAGCGCCATGTTGCACTGAGCAGCTGCTGTAGGTCGCCTTCCGCCCGTGGCCAGCGCCATGTTGCACGGCGCAGCTGCTGTAGGTCGCCTTCCGCACGTGGCCAGCGCCATGTTGCACGGCGCAGCTGCTGTAGGTCGCCTTCCGCACGTGGCCAGCGCCTTGTTGCACGGCGCAGCTGCTGTAGGCCGTCTTCCGCGCGTGGCCAGCACCATGTTGCACGGCGCAGCTGCTGTTGGTCGGCGCAGTGCGCATGGCCAGCGCCATGTTGCACGGCGCAGCTGCTGTAGGCCGTCTTCTGCGCGTGGCCAGCACCATGTTGCACGGCGCAGCTGCTGTTGGTCGGCGCAGTGCGCGTGGCCAGCGCCATGTTGCACGACGCAGCGGCTGTAGGTCGCCGCAGTGCGCGTGGCCAGCGCCATGTTGCACGGCGCAGCTGCTGTAGGTCGTCTTCTGCGCGTGGCCAGCGCCATGTTGCACGGCGCAGCTGCTGTTGGTCGGCGCAGTGCGCATGGCCAGCGCCATGTTGCACGACGCAGCGGCTGTAGGTCGGCGCAGTGCGCGTGGCCAGCGCCATGTTGCACGGCGAAGCTGCTGTCTGTCACCTTCCGCACGTGGCCAGCGCCATGTTGCACGGCGCAGCTGCTGTAGGTCGCCGCAGTGCGCGTGGCCAGCGCCATGTTGCACGGCGAAGCTGCTGTCTGTCACTTTCCGCGCGTGGCCAGCGCCATGTTGCACGGCGCAGCTGCTGTAGGTCGGCTTCCGCCCGTGGCCAGCGCCATGTTGCACGGCGCAGTTGCTGTAGGTCGCCGCAGTGCGCGTGGCCAGCGCCATGTCGCACGACGCAGCTGCTGTAGGTCGTCTTCCGCGCGTGGCCAGCGCCATGTTGCACGGCGCAGCTGCTGTAGGTCGTCTTCCGCGCGTGGCCAGCGCCATGTTGCACGGCGCAGCTGCTGTAGGTCGTCTTCCGCGCGTGGCCAGCGCCTTGTTGCACGACGCAGCTGCTGTAGGCCGTCTTCCGCGCGTGGCCAGCGCCATGTTGCACGACGCAGCTGCTGTAGGTCATCTTCTGTGCGTGGCCAGCACCATGTTGCATGGCGCAACTGCTGTAGGTCGGCGCAGTGCGCATGGACAGCGCCATGTTGCACGGCGCAGCTGCTGTAGGTCGTCTTCCGCGCGTGGCCAGCGCCATGTTGCACGACGCAGCTGCTGTAGGTCATCTTCTGTGCGTGGCCAGCACCATGTTGCATGGCGCAACTGCTGTAGGTCGTCTTCCGCGCGTGGCCAGCGCCATGTTGCACGACGCAGCTGCTGTAGGTCATCTTCTGTGCGTGGCCAGCACCATGTTGCATGGCGCAGCTGCTGTAGGTCGTCTTCCGCGCGTGGCCAGCGCCATGTTGCACGACGCAGCTGCTGTAGGTCATCTTCTGTGCGTGGCCAGCGCCATGTTGCACGACGCAGCTGCTGTAGGTCATCTTCTGTGCGTGGCCATCGCCATGTTGCATGGCGCAGCTGCTGTAGGTCGTCTTCCACGCGTGGACAGCGCCATGTTGCACGGCGCAGCTGCTGTAGGTCGTCTTCCGCGCGTGGACAGCGCCATGTTGCACGGCGCAGCTGCTGTAGGTCGTCTTCCGCGCGTGGCCAGCACCATGTTGCACGACGCAGCTGCTGTAGGTCATCTTCCGCGCGTGGCCAGCGCCATGTTGCACGACGCAGCTGCTGTAGGTCGCCGCAGTGCGCGTGGCCAGCGCCATGTTGCACGGCGAAGCTGCTGTAGGTCGCCTTCCGCGCGTGGCCAGCGCCATGTTGCACGACGCAGCTGCTGTAGGTCATCTTCCGCGCGTGGCCAGCGCCATGTTGCACGACGCAGCTGCTGTAGGTCATCTTCTGTGCGTGGCCAGCACCATGTTGCACGGCGCAGCTGCTGTAGGTCGCCGCAGTGCGCGTGGCCAGCGCCATGTTGCACGGCGCAGCTGCTGTAGGTCGCCTTCCGCGCGTGGCCAGCGCCATGTTGCACGGCGCAGTTGCTGTAGGTCGCCTTCCGCACGTGGCCAGCGCCATGTTGCACGACGCAGCTGCTGTAGGTCGCCTTCCGCGCGTGGCCAGCGCCATGTTGCACGACGCAGCTGCTGTAGGTCGCCTTCCGCCCGTGGCCAGCGCCATGTTGCACGGCGAAGCTGCTGTAGGTCGCCTTCCGCCCGTGGCCAGCGCCATGTTGCACGGCGCAGCTGCTGTAGGTCGCCTTCCGCCCGTGGCCAGCGCCATGTTGCACGGCGCAGCTGCTGTATGTCGCCTTCCGCGCGTGGCCAGCACCATGTTGCACGACGCAGCTGCTGTAGGTCGCCTTCCGCCCGTGGCCAGCGCTATGTTGCACGGCGCAGTTGCTGTAGGTCGCCGCAGTGCGCGTGGCCAGCGCCATGTTGCACGATGCAGCTGCTGTAGGTCGTCTTCCGCGCGTGGCCAGCGCCATGTTGCACGACGCAGCTGCTGTAGGTCGTCTTCCGCGCGTGGCCAGCGCCTTGTTGCACGACGCAGCTGCTGTAGGCCGTCTTCCGCGCGTGGCCAGCGCCATGTTGCACGACGCAGCTGCTGTAGGTCGTCTTCCACGCGTGGCCAGCGCCATGTTGCACGGCGCAGCTGCTGTAGGTCACCGCAGTGCGCATGGACAGCGCCATGTTGCACGGCGTAGCTGCTGTAGGCCGTCTTCCGCGCGTGGCCAGCGCCATGTTGCACGGCGCAGCTGCTGTAGGTCGTCTTCCACGCGTGGCCAGCGCCATGTTGCACGGCGCAGCTGCTGTAGGTCGTCTTCCGCGCGTGGCCAGCGCCATGTTGCACGACGCAGCTGCTGTAGGTCGCCGCAGTGCGCGTGGCCAGTGCCATGTTGCACGGCGCAGCTGCTGTCTGTCACCTTCCGCCCGTGGCCAGCGCCATGTTGCACGGCGCAGCTGCTGTAGGTCGCCTTCCGCACGTGGCCAGCGCCATGTTGCACGGCGCAGCTGCTGTAGGTCGCCTTCCGCGCGTGGCCAGCGCCATGTTGCACGGCGCAGCTGCTGTAGGTCGCCTTCCGCACGTGGCCAGCGCCATGTTGCACGGCGAAGCTGCTGTAGGTCGCCTTCCGCGCGTGGCCAGCGCCATGTTGCACGGCGCAGCTGCTGTAGGTCGCCTTCCGCGCGTGGCCAGCGCCATGTTGCATGGCGCAGCTGCTGTAGATCGCCTTCCGCACGTGGCCAGCGCCATGTTGCACGGCGCAGCTGCTGTAGGTCGCCTTCCGCGCGTGGCCAGCGCCATGTTGCACGGCGCAGCTGCTGTAGATCGCCTTCCGCACGTGGCCAGCGCCATGTTGCACGGCGAAGCTGCTGTAGGTCGCCTTCCGCGCGTGGCCAGCGCCATGTTGCACTGAGCAGCTGCTGTAGTTCGCCTTCCGCACGTGGCCAGCGCCATGTTGCACGGCGCAGCTGCTGTAGGTCGCCTTCCGCACGTGGCCAGCGCCTTGTTGCACGACGCAGCTGCTGTAGGTCGCCTTCCGCACGTGGCCAGCGCCATGTTGCACTGAGCAGCTGCTGTAGGCCGTCTTCCACGCGTGGCCAGCGCCATGTTGCACTGAGCAGCTGCTGTAGGCCGTCTTCCGCGCGTGGCCAGCGCCATGTTGCACTGAGCAGCTGCTGTACGTCGCCTTCCGCCCATGGCCAGCACCATGTTGCACGGCGCAGCTGCTGTAGGTCGCCTTCCGCCCGTGGCCAGCGCCATGTTGCACTGAGCAGCTGCTGTAGGTCGCCTTCCGCGCGTGGCCAGCACCATGTTGCACGGCGCAGCTGCTGTAGGTCGGCGCAGTGCGAGTGGCCAGCGCCATGTTGCACGGCGCAGCTGCTGTAGGTCGCCTTCCGCCCGTGGCCAGCACCATGTTGCACGACGAAGCTGCTGTAGGTCGCCTTCCGCCCGTGGCCAGCGCCATGTTGCACTGAGCAGCTGCTGTAGGTCGCCTTCCGCACGTGGCCAGCGCCATGTTGCACTGAGCAGCTGCTGTAGGTCGCCTTCCGCACGTGGCCAGCGCCATGTTGCACGACGCAGCTGCTGTAGGTCGCCTTCCGCGCGTGGCCAGCGCCATGTTGCACTGAGCAGCTGCTGTAGGTCGCCTTCCGTACGTGGCCAGCGCCATGATGCACGACGCAGCTGCTGTAGGTCGCCTTCCGCGCGTGGCCAGCGCCATGTTGCACGACGCAGCTGCTGTAGGTCGCCTTCCGCGTGTGGCCAGCGCCATGTTGCACTGAGCAGCTGCTGTAGGTCGCCTTCCGCCCGTGGCCAGCACCATGTTGCACGACGCAGCTGCTGTAGGTCGCCTTCCGCCCGTGGCCAGCACCATGTTGCACGGCGCAGCTGCTGTAGGTCGCCTTCCGCACGTGGCCAGCGCCATGTTGCACGGCGCAGCTGCTGTAGGTCACCTTCCGCACGTGGCCAGCGCCATGTTGCACGGCGCAGCTGCTGTAGGTCGCCTTCCGCAGGTGGCCAGCGCCATGTTGCACGGCGCAGCTGCTGCAGGTCGCCTTCCGCACGTGGCCAGCGCCATGTTGCACGGCGCAGCTGCTGTAGGTCGCCTTCTGCACGTGGCCAGCGCCATGTTGCACGGCGCAGCTGCTGTAGGTCGCCTTCCGCGCGTGGCCAGCACCATGTTGCACGGCGCAGCTGCTGTTGGTCGCCTTCCGCACGTGGCCAGCGCCATGTTGCACGGCGCAGCTGCTGTAGGTCGCCTTCCGCGCGTGGCCAGCGCCATGTTGCACGACGCAGCTGCTGTAGGCCGTCTTCCGCACGTGGCCAGCGCCTTGTTGCACGACGCAGCTGCTGTAGGTCGCCTTCCGCACGTGGCCAGCGCCATGTTGCACGACGCAGCTGCTGTAGGTCGCCTTCCGCACGTGGCCAGCGCCTTGTTGCACGACGCAGCTGCTGTAGGTCGCCTTCCACGCGTGGCCAGCGCCATGTTGCACGGCGCAGCTGCTGTTGGTCGCCTTCCGCACGTGGCCAGCGCCATGTTGCACGACGCAGCTGCTGTAGGCCGTCTTCCGCGTGTGGCCAGCGCCATGTTGCACGACGCAGCTGCTGTAGGCCGTCTTCCGCGCGTGGCCAGCGCCATGTTGCACGGCGCAGCTGCTGTTGGTCGCCTTCCGCACGTGGCCAGCGCCATGTTGCACAACGCAGCTGCTGTAGGCCGTCTTCCGCGCGTGGCCAGCGCCATGTTGCACGACGCAGCTGCTGTAGGTCATCTTCTGTGCGTGGCCAGCACCATGTTGCACGGCGCAGCTGCTGTTGGTCGGCGCAGTGCGCATGGCCAGCGCCATGTTGCACGGCGCAGCTGCTGTAGGTCGTCTTCCGCCCGTGGCCAGCGCCATGTTGCACGGCGCAGCTGCTGTTGGTCGGCGCAGTGCGCATGGCCAGCGCCATGTTGCACGGCGCAGCTGCTGTAGGTCGTCTTCCGCACGTGGCCAGCGCCTTGTTGCACGACGCAGCTGCTGTAGGCCGTCTTCCGCGCGTGGCCAGCGCCATGTTGCACGACGCAGCTGCTGTAGGTCGCCGCAGTGCGCGTGGCCAGCCCCATGTTGCACGACGCAGCTGCTGTAGGCCGCCTTCCGCGCGTGGCCAGCGCCATGTTGCACGACGCAGCTGCTGTAGGTCATCTTCTGTGCGTGGCCAGCACCATGTTGCACGGCGCAGCTGCTGTAGGTCGCCGCAGTGCGCGTGGCCAGCGCCATGTTGCACGGCGAAGCTGCTGTAGGTCGCCTTCCGCCCGTGGCCAGCGCCTTGTTGCACGGCGCAGCTGCTGTAGGTCGCCTTCCGCGCGTGGCCAGCGCCATGTTGCACGACGCAGCTGCTGTAGGTCATCTTCTGTGCGTGGCCAGCACCATGTTGCACGGCGCAGCTGCTGTAGGTCGGCGCAGTGCGCATGGCCAGCGCCATGTTGCACGGCGCTGCTGCTGTAGGTCGTCTTCCGCGCGTGGCCAGCGCCATGTTGCACGACGCAGCTGCTGTAGGTCATCTTCCGCGCGTGGCCAGCGCCATGTTGCACGGCGCAGCTGCTGTAGGTCGTCTTCCGCGCGTGGCCAGCGCCATGTTGCACGACGCAGCTGCTGTTGGTCGGCGCAGTGCGCATGGCCAGCGCCATGTTGCACGGCGCAGCTGCTGTAGGTCGCCTTCCGCACGTGGCCAGCGCCATGTTGCACGGCGCAGCTGCTGTAGGTCGCCTTCCGCACGTGGCCAGCGCCATGTTGCACGGCGGAGCTGCTGTAGGTCGCCTTCCGCACGTGGCCAGCGCCATGTTGCACGGCGCAGCTGCTGTAGGTCGCCTTCCGCACGTGGCCAGCACCATGTTGCACGGCGCAGCTGCTGTAGGTCGCCTTCCGCACGTGGCCAGCGCCATGTTGCACTGAGCAGCTGCTGTAGGTCGCCTTCCGCACGTGGCCAGCGCCATGTTGCACGGCGCAGCTGCTGTAGGTCGCCTTCCGCACGTGGCCAGCGCCATGTTGCACGGCGCAGCTGCTGTAGGTCGCCTTCCGCACGTGGCCAGCGCCATGTTGCACGGCGCAGCTGCTGTAGGTCGCCTTCCGCACGTGGCCAGCGCCATGTTGCACGGCGCAGCTGCTGTAGGTCGCCTTCCGCACGTGGCCAGCGCCATGTTGCACGGCGCAGCTGCTGTAGGTCGCCTTCCGCACGTGGCCAGCGCCATGTTGCACGGCGCAGCTGCTGTAGGTCGCCTTCCGCACGTGGCCAGCGCCATGTTGCACGGCGCAGCTGCTGTAGGTCGCCTTCCGCACGTGGCCAGCGCCATGTTGCACGGCGCAGCTGCTGTAGGTCGCCTTCCGCACGTGGCCAGCGCCATGTTGCACGGCGCAGCTGCTGTAGGTCGCCTTCCGCACGTGGCCAGCGCCATGTTGCACGGTGCAGCTGCTGTAGGTCGCCTTCCGCGCGTGGCCAGCGCCATGTTGCACGACGCAGCTGCTGTAGGTCGCCTTCCGCACGTGGCCAGCGCCATGTTGCACGGTGCAGCTGCTGTAGGTCGCCTTCCGCGCGTGGCCAGCGCCATGTTGCACGACGCAGCTGCTGTAGGTCGCCTTCTGCACGTGGCCAGCGCCATGTTGCACGGCGCAGCTGCTGTAGGTCGCCTTCCGCACGTGGCCAGCGCCATGTTGCACGGCGCAGCTGCTGTAGGTCGGCGCAGTGCGCATGGACAGCGCCATGTTGCACGGCGCAGTTGCTGTAGGTCACCGCAGTGCGCATGGACAGCGCCATGTTGCACGGCGCAGTTGCTGTAGGTCACCGCAGTGCGCGTGGCCAGCGCCATGTTGCACGGCGCAGTTGCTGTAGGTCACCGCAGTGCGCGTGGACAGCGCCATGTTGCACGGCACAGTTGCTGTAGGTCACCGCAGTGCGCATGGACAGCGCCATGTTGCACGGCGCAGCTGCTGTAGGTCGTCTTCCGCGCGTGGCCAGCGCCATGTTGCACGACGCAGCTGCTGTAGGTCGCCGCAGTGCACGTGGCCAGCGTCATGTTGCACGACGCAGCTGCTGTAGGTCGTCTTCCGCGCGTGGCCAGCGCCATGTTGCACGGAGCAGTTGCTGTAGGTCACCGCAGTGCGCATGGACAGCGCCATGTTGCACGGCGCAGCTGCTGTAGGTCGTCTTGCGCGTGGCCAGCGCCATGTTGCACGACGCAGCTGCTGTAGGTCGCCGCAGTGCACGTGGCCAGCGTCATGTTGCACGACGCAGCTGCTGTAGGTCGTCTTCCGCACGTGGCCAGCGCCATGTTGCACGACGCAGCTGCTGTAGGTCGCCGCAGTGCACGTGGCCAGCGCCATGTTGCACGGAGCAGCTGCTGTAGGTCGTCTTCCGCACGTGGCCAGCGCCATGATGCACGGCGCAGCTGCTGTAGGTCGTCTTCCGCGCGTGGCCAGCGCCATGTTGCACGGCGCAGCTGCTGTAGGTCGCCTTCCGCGCGTGGCCAGCGCCATGTTGCACGGCGCAGCTGCTGTAGGTCGCCGCAGTGCACGTGGCCAGCGTCATGTTGCACGACGCAGCTGCTGTAGGTCGCCTTCCGCGCGTGGCCAGCGCCATGTTGCACGACGCAGCTGCTGTAGGTCGCCGCAGTGCACGTGGCCAGCGCCATGTTGCACGGCGCAGCTGCTGTAGGTCGTCTTCCGCACGTGGCCAGCGCCATGATGCACGGCGCAGCTGCTGTAGGTCGCCGCAGTGCGCGTGGCCAGCGCCATGTTGCACGACGCAGCTGCTGTAGGTCGCCTTCCGCACGTGGCCAGCGCCATGTTGCACGGCGCAGCTGCTGTAGGTCGCCGCAGTGCGCGTGGCCAGCGCCATGTTGCACGACGCAGCTGCTGTAGGTCGCCTTCCGCACGTGGCCAGCGCCATGTTGCACGACGCAGCTGCTGTAGGTCGCCTTCCGCACGTGGCCAGCGCCATGTTGCACGACGCAGCTGCTGTAGGTCGTCTTCCGCACGTGGCCAGCGCCATGTTGCACGACGCAGCTGCTGTAGGTCGTCTTCCGCACGTGGCCAGCGCCTTGTTGCACGACGCAGCTGCTGTAGGTCGCCTTCCGCCCGTGGCCAGCGCCATGTTGCACGGCGAAGCTGCTGTAGGTCGCCTTCCGCACGTGGCCAGCGCCTTGTTGCACGGCGAAGCTGCTGTAGGTCGCCTTCCGCGCGTGGCCAGCGCCATGTTGCACGACGCAGCTGCTGTAGGTCGCCTTCCGCACGTGGCCAGCGCCATGTTGCACGGCGAAGCTGCTGTAGGTCGCCTTCCGCACGTGGCCAGCGCCTTGTTGCACGGCGAAGCTGCTGTAGGTCGCCTTCCGCGCGTGGCCAGCGCCATGTTGCACGGCGAAGCTGCTGTAGGTCGCCTTCCGCACGTGGCCAGCGCCTTGTTGCACGACGCAGCTGCTGTAGGTCACCTTCCGCGCGTGGCCAGCGCCATGTTGCACGACGCAGCTGCTGTAGGTCGCCTTCCGTACGTGGCCAGCGCCTTGTTGCACGACGCAGCTGCTGTAGGTCGCCTTCCGCCCGTGGCCAGCGCCATGTTGCACGACGCAGTTGCTGTAGGTCGCCTTCCGTACGTGGCCAGCGCCTTGTTGCACGACGCAGCTGCTGTAGGTCGCCTTCCGCCCGTGGCCAGCGCCATGTTGCACGACGCAGCTGCTGTAGGTCGCCTTCCGCGCGTAGCCAGCGCCATGTTGCACGACGCAGCTGCTGTAGGTCGCCTTCCACGCGTGGCCAGCGCCATGTTGCACGACGCAGCTGCTGTAGGTCGTCTTCCACGCGTGGCCAGCGCCATGTTGCACGACGCAGCTGCTGTAGGTCGCCTTCCACGCGTGGCCAGCGCCATGTTGCACGACGCAGCTGCTGTAGGTCGTCTTCCACGCGTGGCCAGCGCCATGTTGCACGACGCAGCTGCTGTAGGTCGCCTTCCGCGCGTAGCCAGCGCCATGTTGCACGACGCAGCTGCTGTAGGTCGCCTTCCACGCGTGGCCAGCGCCATGTTGCACGACGCAGCTGCTGTAGGTCGTCTTCCACGCGTGGCCAGCGCCATGTTGCACGACGCAGCTGCTGTAGGTCGCCTTCCGCGCGTAGCCAGCGCCATGTTGCACGACGCAGCTGCTGTAGGTCGCCTTCCACGCGTGGCCAGCGCCATGTTGCACGGTGCAGCTGCTGTAGGTCGCCTTCCGCGCGTGGCCAGCGCCATGTTGCACGACGCAGCTGCTGTAGGTCGTCTTCCACGCGTGGCCAGCGCCATGTTGCACGACGCAGCTGCTGTAGGTCGTCTTCCACGCGTGGCCAGCGCCATGTTGCACGGCGCAGCTGCTGTAGGTCGCATTCCGCGCGTGGCCAGCGCCATGTTGCACGACGCAGCTGCTGTAGGTCGTCTTCCACGCGTGGCCAGCGCCATGTTGCACGGCGCAGCTGCTGTAGGCCGTCTTCCGCGCGTGGCCAGCGCCATGTTGCACGGCGCAGCTGCTGTAGGTTGCCTTCCGCGCGTGGCCAGCGCCATGTTGCACGGCGCAGCTGCTGTAGGTCGCCGCAGTGCACGTGGCCAGCGCCATGTTGCACGGCGCAGCTGCTGTAGGTCGTCTTCCGCGCGTGGCCAGCGCCATGTTGCACGGCGCAGCTGCTGTAGGTCGTCTTCCGCGCGTGGCCAGCGCGATGTTGCACGGCGAAGCTGCTGTAGGTCATCTTCCGCGTGTGGCCAGCGCCATGTTGCACGGCGCAGCTGCTGTAGGTCACCGCAGTGCGCGTGGCCAGCGCCATGTTGCACGGCGCAGCTGCTGTAGGTCACCGCAGTGCGCATGGACAGCGCCATGTTGCACGGCGCAGCTGCTGTAGGTCGTCTTCCACGCGTGGCCAGCGCCATGTTGCATGGCGCAGTTGCTGTAGGTCGCTGCAGTGCACATGGCCAGCATCATGTTGCACGGCGCAGCTGCTGTAGGTCGCTGCAGTGCACGTGGCCAGCGCCATGTTGCACGGCGCAGCTGCTGTAGGTCGTCTTCCACGCGTGGCCAGCGCCATGTTGCACGACGAAGCTGCTGTAGGTCGCCTTCCGCGCGTGGCCAGCGCCATGTTGCACGACGCAGCTGCTGTAGGTCGCCTTCCGCGCGTGGCCAGCGCCATGTTGCACGGCGCAGCTGCTGTAGGTCGCCTTCTGTGTGTTGCCATCGCCATGTTGCACGGTGGAGCTGCTGTAGGTCGCCTTCCGCGCGTGGCCAGCGCCATGTTGCACGGTGGAGCTGCTGTAGGTCGCCTTCCGCGCGTGGCCAGCGCCATGTTGCACGACGCAGCTGCTGTAGGTCGCCGCAGTGCACGTGGCCAGCGCCATGTTGCACGGCGAAGCTGCTGTAGGTCGCCTTCCGCCCGTGGCCAGCGCCATGTTGCACGGCGCAGCTGCTGTAGGTCGCCTTCTGTGTGTTGCCATCGCCATGTTGCACGGCGCAGCTGCTGTAGGTCGCCTTCCGCACGTGGCCAGCGCCATGTTGCACGGCGCAGCTGCTGTAGGTCGCCGCAGTGCGCGTGGACAGCGCCATGTTGCACGGCGCAGCTGCTGTAGGTCGGCGCAGTGCGCGTGGACAGTGCCATGTTGCACGGCGCAGCTGCTGTAGGTCGGCGCAGTGCGCGTGGACAGTGCCATGTTGCACGGCGCAGCTGCTGTAGGTCGCCGCAGTGCGCGTGGACAGTGCCATGTTGCACGACGCAGCTGCTGTAGGTCGCCGCAGTGCGCGTGGACAGCGCCATGTTGCACGGCGCAGCTGCTGTAGGTCGGCGCAGTGCGCGTGGACAGTGCCATGTTGCACGGCGCAGCTGCTGTAGGTCGGCGCAGTGCACGTGGCCAGTGCCATGTTGCACGGCGCAGCTGCTGTAGGTCGCCGCAGTGCGCGTGGACAGCGCCTTGTTGCACGGCGCAGCTGCTGTAGGTCGGCGCAGTGCACGTGGCCAGTGCCATGTTGCACGGCGCAGCTGCTGTAGGTCGGCGCAGTGCACGTGGCCAGTGCCATGTTGCACGACGCAGCTGCTGTAGGTCGCCGCAGTGCACGTGGCCAGCGCCATGTTGCACGGCGCAGCTGCTGTAGGTCGCCTTCCGCGCGTGGACAGCGCCTTGTTGCACGACGCAGCTGCTGTAGGCCGCCTTCCGCGCGTGGCCAGCGCCATGTTGCACGACGCAGCTGCTGTAGGTCATCTTCTGTGCGTGGCCAGCACCATGTTGCACGGCGCAGCTGCTGTAGGTCGCCGCAGTGCGCGTGGCCAGCGCCATGTTGCACGGCGAAGCTGCTGTAGGTCGCCTTCCGCCCGTGGCCAGCGCCTTGTTGCACGACGCAGCTGCTGTAGGTCATCTTCTGTGCGTGGCCAGCACCATGTTGCACGGCGCAGCTGCTGTAGGTCGGCGCAGTGCGCATGGCCAGCGCCATGTTGCACGGCGCAGCTGCTGTAGGTCGTCTTCCGCGCGTGGCCAGCGCCATGTTGCACGACGCAGCTGCTGTAGGTCATCTTCCGCGCGTGGCCAGCGCCATGTTGCACGGCGCAGCTGCTGTAGGTCGTCTTCCGCGCGTGGCCAGCGCCATGTTGCACGACGCAGCTGCTGTTGGTCGGCGCAGTGCGCATGGCCAGCTCCATGTTGCACGGCGCAGCTGCTGTAGGTCGCCTTCCGCGCGTGGCCAGTGCCATGTTGCACGACGCAGCTGCTGTAGGTCGCCTTCCGTACGTGGCCAGCGCCTTGTTGCACGACGCAGCTGCTGTAGGTCGCCTTCCGCACGTGGCCAGCGCCATGTTGCACGGCGCAGCTGCTGTAGGTCGCCTTCCGCACGTGGCCAGCGCCATGTTGCACGGTGCAGCTGCTGTAGGTCGCCTTCCGCGCGTGGCCAGCGCCATGTTGCACGACGCAGCTGCTGTAGGTCGCCTTCCGCACGTGGCCAGCGCCATGTTGCACGACGCAGCTGCTGTAGGTCGCCTTCCACGCGTGGCCAGCGCCATGTTGCACGACGCAGCTGCTGTAGGTCGCCTTCCACGCGTGGCCAGCGCCATGTTGCACGACGCAGCTGCTGTAGGTCGCCTTCCACGCGTGGCCAGCGCCATGTTGCACGGTGCAGCTGCTGTAGGTCGCCTTCCACGCGTGGCCAGCGCCATGTTGCACGACGCAGCTGCTGTAGGTCGCCTTCCGCACGTGGCCAGCGCCATGTTGCACGGCGCAGCTGCTGTAGGTCGCCTTCCACGCGTGGCCAGCGCCATGTTGCACGACGCAGCTGCTGTAGGTCGCCTTCCACGCGTGGCCAGCGCCATGTTGCACGGCGCAGCTGCTGTAGGTCGCCTTCCACGCGTGGCCAGCGCCATGTTGCACGGCGCAGCTGCTGTAGGTCGCCTTCCGCACGTGGCCAGCGCCATGTTGCACGGCGCAGCTGCTGTAGGTCGCCTTCCGCACGTGGCCAGCGCCATGTTGCACGGCGCAGCTGCTGTAGGTCGCCTTCCGCACGTGGCCAGCGCCATGTTGCACGACGCAGCTGCTGTAGGTCGCCTTCCGCACGTGGCCAGCGCCATGTTGCACGGCGCAGCTGCTGTAGGTCGCCTTCCACGCGTGGCCAGCGCCATGTTGCACGGCGCAGCTGCTGTAGGTCGCCTTCCGCACGTGGCCAGCGCCATGTTGCACGGCGCAGCTGCTGTAGGTCGCCTTCCGCACGTGGCCAGCGCCATGTTGCACGGCGCAGCTGCTGTAGGTCGGCGCAGTGCGCATGGACAGCGCCATGTTGCACGGCGCAGTTGCTGTAGGTCACCGCAGTGCGCGTGGACAGCGCCATGTTGCACGGCGCAGTTGCTGTAGGTCACCGCAGTGCGCATGGACAGCGCCATGTTGCACAGCGCAGCTGCTGTAGGTCGTCTTCCGCGCGTGGCCAGCGCCATGTTGCACGACGCAGCTGCTGTAGGTCGCCGCAGTGCACGTGGCCAGCGTCATGTTGCACGACGCAGCTGCTGTAGGTCGCCGCAGTGCGCGTGGCCAGCGCCTTGTTGCACGACGCAGCTGCTGTAGGTCGCCTTCCGCGCGTGGCCAGCGCCATGTTGCACGACGCAGCTGCTGTAGGTCGCCTTCCGCGCGTGGCCAGCGCCATGTTGCACGGCGCAGCTGCTGTAGGTCGCCTTCCGCACATGGCCAGCGCCATGTTGCACGGCGCAGCTGCTGTAGGTCGCCTTCCGCACGTGGCCAGCGCCATGTTGCACGGTGCAGCTGCTGTAGGTCGCCTTCCGCGCGTGGCCAGCGCCATGTTGCACGGCGCAGCTGCTGTAGGTCGCCTTCCACGCGTGGCCAGCGCCATGTTGCACGACGCAGCTGCTGTAGGTCGCCTTCCACGCGTGGCCAGCGCCATGTTGCTCGGCGCAGCTGCTGTAGGTCGCCTTCCACGCGTGGCCAGCGCCATGTTGCACGACGCAGCTGCTGTAGGTCGCCTTCCGCACGTGGCCAGCGCCATGTTGCACGACGCAGCTGCTGTAGGTCGCCTTCCACGCGTGGCCAGCGCCATGTTGCACGACGCAGCTGCTGTAGGTCGCCTTCCACGCGTGGCCAGCGCCATGTTGCACGACGCAGCTGCTGTAGGTCGCCTTCCACGCGTGGCCAGCGCCATGTTGCACGGCGCAGCTGCTGTAGGTCGCCTTCCACGCGTGGCCAGCGCCATGTTGCACGGCGCAGCTGCTGTAGGTCGCCTTCCACGCGTGGCCAGCGCCATGTTGCACGGCGCAGCTGCTGTAGGTCGCCTTCCGCACGTGGCCAGCGCCATGTTGCACGGCGCAGCTGCTGTAGGTCGCCTTCCGCACGTGGCCAGCGCCATGTTGCACGGCGCAGCTGCTGTAGGTTGCCTTCCGCGCGTGGCCAGCGCCATGTTGCACGGCGCAGCTGCTGTAGGTCGTCTTCCGCGCGTGGCCAGCGCGATGTTGCACGGCGAAGCTGCTGTAGGTCATCTTCCGCGTGTGGCAAGCGCCATGTTGCACGGCGCAGCTGCTGTAGGTCACCGCAGTGCGTGTGGCCAGCGCCATGTTGCACGGCGCAGCTGCTGTAGGTCACCGCAGTGCGCATGGACAGCGCCATGTTGCACGGCGCAGCTGCTGTAGGTCGTCTTCCACGCGTGGCCAGCGCCATGTTGCATGGCGCAGTTGCTGTAGGTCACCGCAGTGCGCATGGCCAGCGCCATGTTGCACGGCGCAGCTGCTGTAGGTCACCGCAGTGCGCATGGACAGCGCCATGTTGCACGGCGCAGCTGCTGTAGGTCGTCTTCCACGCGTGGCCAGCGCCATGTTGCACGACGCAGCTGCTGTAGGTCGCCGCAGTGCACGTGGCCAGCGCCTTGTTGCACGACGAAGCTGCTGTAGGCCGCCTTCCGCGCGTGGCCAGCGCCATGTTGCACGACGCAGCTGCTGTAGATCGCCGCAGTGCACATGGCCAGCATCATGTTGCACGGCGCAGCTGCTGTAGGTCGCTGCAGTGCACGTGGCCAGCGCCATGTTGCACGACGAAGCTGCTGTAGGTCGCCTTCCGCCCGTGGCCAGCGCCATGTTGCACGACGCAGCTGCTGTAGGTCGCCTTCCGCCCGTGGCCAGCGCCATGTTGCACGACGCAGCTGCTGTAGGTCGCCTTCCGCGCGTGGCCAGCGCCATGTTGCACGACGCAGCTGCTGTAGGTCACCGCAGTGCACGTGGCCAGCGCCATGTTGCACGGCGCAGCTGCTGTAGGTCACCGCAGTGCACGTGGCCAGCGCCATGTTGCAAGGCGCAGCTGCTGTAGGTCGCCTTCCGCGCGTGGCCAGCGCCATGTTGCACGACGCAGCTGCTGTAGGTCGCCTTCCGCACGTGGCCATCGCCATGTTGCACGACGCAGCTGCTGTAGGTCACCGCAGTGCACGTGGCCAGCGCCATGTTGCACGACGCAGCTGCTGTAGGTCGCCTTCTGTGTGTTGCCATCGCCATGTTGCACGGTGGAGCTGCTGTAGGTCGCCTTCCGCGCGTGGCCAGCGCCATGTTGCACGGTGGAGCTGCTGTAGGTCGCCTTCCGCGCGTGGCCAGCGCCATGTTGCACGACGCAGCTGCTGTAGGTCGCCTTCCGCACGTGGCCAGCGCCATGTTGCACGACGCAGCTGCTGTAGGTCGCCTTCCGCCCGTGGCCAGCGCCATGTTGCACGGCGAAGCTGCTGTAGGTCGCCTTCCGCCCGTGGCCATCGCCATGTTGCACGGCGCAGCTGCTGTAGGTCGCCTTCCGCACGTGGCCAGCGCCATGTTGCACGGCGCAGCTGCTGTAGGTCGCCGCAGTGCGCGTGGACAGCGCCATGTTGCACGACGCAGCTGCTGTAGGTCGCCGCAGTGCGCGTGGACAGCGCCATGTTGCACGGCGCAGCTGCTGTAGGTCGGCGCAGTGCGCGTGGACAGTGCCATGTTGCACGGCGCAGCTGCTGTAGGTCGGCGCAGTGCACGTGGCCAGTGCCATGTTGCACGGCGCAGCTGCTGTAGGTCGCCGCAGTGCACGTGGCCAGCGCCATGTTGCACGGCGCAGCTGCTGTAGGTCGTCTTCCGCACGTGGCCAGCGCCATGTTGCACGGCGCAGCTGCTGTAGGTCGCCTTCCGCGCGTGGACAGCGCCATGTTGCACGGCGCAGCTGCTGTAGATCACCTTCCGCGCGTGGCCAGTGCCATGTTGCACGGCGCAGCTGCTGTTGGTCGGCGCAGTGCGCGTGGACAGCGCCATGTTGCACGGCGCAGCTGCTGTAGGTCATCTTCCACCCGTGGCCAGCGCCATGTTGCACGGCGCAGCTGCTGTAGGTCATCTTCCGCACGTGGCCAGCGCCATGTTGCATGGCGCAGCTGCTGTAGGTCGCCTTCCGCGCGTGGCCAGCGCCATGTTGCACGACGCAGCTGCTGTAGGTCATCTTCCGCACGTGGCCAGCGCCATGTTGCATGGCGCAGCTGCTGTAGGTCGCCTTCCGCGCGTGGCCAGTGCCATGTTGCACGATGCAGCTGCTGTAGGTCGCCTTCCGTGCGTGGCCAGCGCCATGTTGCACGACGCAGCTGCTGTAGGTCATCTTCCGCACGTGGCCAGCGCCATGTTGCATGGCGCAGCTGCTGTAGGTCGCCTTCCGCGCGTGGCCAGTGCCATGTTGCATGGCGCAGCTGCTGTAAGTCGCCTTCCGCGCGTGGACAGCGCCATGTTGCACGGCGCAGCTGCTGTAGGTCATCTTCCGCACGTGGCCAGCGCCATGTTGCATGGCGCAGCTGCTGTAGTTGGCCTTCCGCGCGTGGCCAGCGCCATGTTGCACGGCGCAGCTGCTGTAGGTCGCCGCAGTGCACGTGGACAGCGCCATGTTGCACGGCGCAGCTGCTGCAGGTCACCTTCCGCCCGTGGCCAGCGCCATGTTGCACGGCGCAGCTGCTGTAGGTCGCCTTCCGCGCGTGGACAGCGCCATGTTGCACGGCGCAGCTGCTGTAGGTCGCCTTCCGCGCGTGGACAGCGCCATGTTGCACGGCGCAGCTGCTGTAGGTCGCCGCAGTGCACGTGGCCAGCGCCATGTTGCACGACGCAGCTGCTGTAGGTCGCCTTCTGTGTGTTGCCATCGCCATGTTGCACGGTGGAGCTGCTGTAGGTCGCCTTCCGCGCGTGGCCAGCGCCATGTTGCACGGCGCAGCTGCTGTAGGTCACCTTCTGTGTGTTGCCATCGCCATGTTGCACGGTGGAGCTGCTGTAGGTCGCCTTCCGCGCGTGGCCAGCGCCATGTTGCACGGCGCAGCTGCTGTAGGTCGCCGCAGTGCACGTTGCCAGCGCCATGTTGCACGGCGAAGCTGCTGTAGGTCGCCTTCCGCACGTGGCCAGCGCCATGTTGCACGGCGCAGCTGCTGTAGGTCGCCTTCCGCACGTGGCCAGCGCCATGTTGCACGACGCAGCTGCTGTAGGTCGCCGCAGTGCGCGTGGACAGCGCCATGTTGCACGGCGCAGCTGCTGTAGGTCGGCGCAGTGCGCGTGGCCAGTGCCATGTTGCACGGCGCAGCTGCTGTAGGTCGTCTTCCGCGCGTGGACAGCGCCATGTTGCACGACGCAGCTGCTGTAGGTCGCCGCAGTGCGCATGGACAGCGCCATGTTGCACGACGCAGCTGCTGTAGGTCGCCGCAGTGCGCGTGGACAGCGCCATGTTGCACGGCGCAGCTGCTGTAGGTCGGCGCAGTGCGCGTGGCCAGTGCCATGTTGCACGGCGCAGCTGCTGTAGGTCGTCTTCCGCGCGTGGACAGCGCCATGTTGCACGGCGCAGCTGCTGTAGGTCGTCTTCCGCGCGTGGACAGCGCCATGTTGCACGGCGCAGCTGCTGTAGGTCACCTTCCGTGCGTGGCCAGTGCCATGTTGCACGGCGCAGCTGCTGTAGGTCGTCTTCCGCGCGTGGACAGCGCCATGTTGCACGGCGCAGCTGCTGTAGGTCGTCTTCCGCGCGTGGACAGCGCCATGTTGCACGGCGCAGCTGCTGTAGGTCACCTTCCGCGCGTGGCCAGTGCCATGTTGCACGGCGCAGCTGCTGTAGGTCGCCTTCCGCGCGTGGCCAGCGCCATGTTGCACGACGCAGCTGCTGTAGGTCGCCTTCCGCCCGTGGCCAGCGCCATGTTGCACGGCGCAGCTGCTGTAGGTCGGCGCAGTGCGCGTGGCCAGCGCCATGTTGCACGACGCAGCTGCTGTAGGTCGGTGCAGTGCGCGTGGCCAGCACCATGTTGCATGGCGCAGCTGCCGTCGGTCGCCGCAGTGCGCATGTGCAGCCAAGACCCGGCAATTTTCCGGCCGTATCCGCAGGTAAAGCCATGCTTTTCGCTGCCGTCCTGCTAGCCAGACTGAGGATCGGTGCAGCTTTTACGTCAATTTTTCTGTCGTATAACCCCACTGTTTCCACGCCAGCGACAGCACTTAATCTTCAAATCAGAGAATCCACCCCCTATCTCCCACAGAACAGGTCTCGATATCCCACAAATCCTCTTGCACTAACTCTCCAGCCATGCCTGCAGCTGCTCTCCAAGCGTATTTCTATGCTTACCAGTGCCAGGTGCTGGGAATAATCCAGAGATTTCGAGGTCCTGCTTGCTCAATTCTTGCTGAAACTCTCTTTTCAGAAACTGACCCCTCTTTCTATGTCTTCATTGGTCGTAAAGAACTTTGTGATATCTGATGCGCTATATAAATGCGGGTCCTCCTTTAGTCCAGGACAACTCACTGTGTTAAAATAATAATTATTGCCTCCCTGGTCCTTTTTGCCAAAGGCCTTGAAGCTGTGGCCCCTGAGTAACCGTCAGGCAGGAATCGCCGGAGCACAGTGTGTCATAATATAGACCAGTATATCATGGTGCAGACACACACTGATGGACACAAAGTGGGACCAATCAACACACACAACACCGCAGCCACCAATCACCAGTGAGAGCACACGCACTATAAAGACAGAGGCATCAGAGGTCCCGCTCATTCGAGCTGCAGCTAGCTAGGAGCACAGAGCTCACAGCCTGCAACACAGACATTCACCATGTGCTGAGTGCATCGACTGGTTAGGACAAGGCAAAGGTCTTTAGTTAAAGCTAGTATCATATCAACCCACAGTCAGAGTATGTTAAACAGTTAATGATTCAATAAAATAGTGTTGCACTATTTCAAGTGCTGGTGACCTGTAGTGATCCAGAACACCCAACACATCACAGTGGTCAGCACTGTTGCTTCACAGCTCCAGGGTCCCAGGTTCGATTCCCAGCTTGGGTCTGTGCGGAGTTTGCACGTTCTCCCCGTGTGTGCGTGGGTTTCCTCCCACAGTCCAAAGATGAGCTGGTAGGTAATTTGGACATTCTGAATTCCCCCTCAGTGTACCCGAACGGGCGCCGGAATGTGGCGACTAGGGGCTTTTCACAGTAACTTCATTGCAGTGTTAATGTTAGCCGACTTGTGACAATAAAGATTTTTATTATTATTAATGTGGATTTTACTGCAGGTCTTGTGGTAGGCGATGATACTCTCTATATATCGCCCATATCTCTGACTCACTGGGAGAACGAAACGGTGACACTGAATTGCTTCACCTCCAGAACTGTGGATAACTACTACTTCATCTGGGGCTCTGCCAAGCCTGGTGACGTCATGATCTCGTGGATTCTTTATTGGACCCCGCGTTCAAGCATTGCTCGCTACCCGTCCGTCGTGACTGAGCGATTCGTCGGCACAAAGGACTGGACCAGCAAGAGATTCTCCCTGACAATAAGAGGCCTTCAACAGGCGGATTCCGCCCGATATTATTGCGGCAGTTCCAACAGCTATTTCCCCTTCAGCACTGATTGGAGTGGTTGTGGAGTTACTCTAAATGTAAAAGCCGGTAGGATTTCACCCCTGTCTCCCTTTTTGTCTCTGTCCACCTGACAGAAATTCAACACATGAGGATAGTGATAATTTCCAGAGGCTCGTAATCCAGTGCTAAGTATTAAGGTCAGCTCTCCGGGACACCAGGTCAAACCCCACCACGGCAATAAAATCTGGAACCGGAAGCTCGTCTCAGTAATGGCGACGAGGAAACTAGCAACGATTGTCGTTAAAAACCCATCTGGTTCACGTCAGGGAGGACGCCTGCCGTCCTTTGCCTGGCCGGGCCTACATGCGACTCCAGACCCACAGTAGTATGGTTGACTTTTAACTGCCCCCCCTCAAAATGGCTGAGCTGCCAGTCGGTTCAATGCCAATTAGGGATGGGCAAAAAGCGCTGGCCCATCCAGCAACACCCACATCTCACAAATGAATAAAATCAAACATGGTGGCACAGTGGTTAGCACTGCTGCCACACGGCGCCAGGGACCCGGGTTCAATTCTGACCTTGCGTGACTGACTGTGTGGAGTCTGCACATCCTCCCCGTGTGTGCGTGGGTTTCCTCCGGGTGCTCCGGTTTCCTCCCACAGTCCAAAGATGTGCAGCTTAGGTGGATTGGCCATGCTAAATTGCCCTTAGTGTCCAAAAGGTTAGGTGGGGTTACGGGTATAGGATGGGGGTGTGGGCCTAGTTAGGTTGTTCCTTCAGAGGGTTGGTGCGGACTCAATGGATGGAAAGGCCTTCTTCTGCATTGTAGGGATTCTATGCGAATCTATCATTCCGGGAAGGTGGGATTGAGGAGAAGAGCCTCCATCAGCAGCCTCCTTTTAACGTGACGGGGGGGGTGCTGCATTGTCAGAGGTGCTATCCTTCAAAAGATAAGAATTTATTGAAAGTTGTGACCCTTGTACCTGCGGAATGAGTGGAGCGAGTTTGTCCCAGAGTCCTGGCCAACATTCGTCACCAGTCACTGCAAGGCAAACCATATTAAAAGTTTGCTTATTGAATTTACATTCTGTTGGCCCTGGCAGTGCAAGCATTAACTTCCCATTCGGCCACAAAGCAAACTCGCATCAAGAAGTAATGAAATGTGTGTTCCTTTGGGACGCAGTGCTGGGTTGAACGATACTGTACACAAACAAGAGGTTTGCTTTTCGTCATATGTGTGCGTATCTATCTATCTTTCAGAGTGTAACATCGGGTTTGCGTGGTTAAGTCTCTGGAGGGAGGTTTAAACTTTCAACCTTCTCTGGTTAGAGATAGGAGTGGGACCAATTTAGCCGTGGCTCATACCTTAGCTGAGATTACCAATAACCCTCTTCACTATTAGGACCTTTAGTATTTCCGATGGCGGAGTTTCCCTCGCCTCCATCCGAGGTGTCCAAATTAAACACATTCCCACCCATTCTGGCTGCCCCTGCAGTAACTGGCTGGAGGCAGTATGTCTGTCCCTCAATTAGAAGGGAGTCTCGCCTCAGAGAGCCAGGGGGGGTCTCTCAGCCCTGCAGCGCCAGAAGCTACAGTGGACAGTGCGGGTACTGCAAGCAGTTCCTGGGGTTGAACTCCCGGGGGTCCAGCACTTGGTATGTTTTGGGGGTCTCAGGGCAGGGTGGGGCAGTGAGGCCCAGGGGGATGGGCGGGGGGTTGTTTTGTGTGTCGGTGAAGGGACTCGGGATGGGTGTAAGGGGGCCTCCACTCGGCTTTGACCTTTTTGGGAGATGCCTGATGTTAAAAGGAGGCTGCTGATGGAGGCCTTTCTCCTCCAACCCCATCTTCCCGGACTAGGCCTGATCAGGGTTCATTTTCAGACTTCCCCTGAACTCCTCCCACCAGCTTGAAAATTGAGGTTGGGTGGGAAAAGGCCCTGAAGAGGTCAATAATAGGCCACTTAAGGGTTTCAACTGAGGCAAGGGTTGGTTGGCTGGCCTGGGCATCGTTAAATTACAGAGAGATTGTGGTGGGCGAAAGCCTAGTGGAAAGGCCCCTTGAGCCTGCTCTGTAATTCATCAGGATCATGGCTGACCTTCTGCCTCATTTCCTGCACTATCTACATATTCCTCGATATCTTCCATATCTAGAATCAATCTCTGGGCCTGCACAGTCCTCATGAGCAGAGATTTCCAAAGATTCACCACTCTCTGAGCGATAAACCTCCCCCACACCTCGGTCTTAAATGGCCTGCTCCCTAATTCTGAGACTGTGTCCCTCGGTTCTAGACCACCCCCCCCCCCCCACCCCCCCTCACGCACACACACCCTCCCCAGCCAGACGGCACAGCCTTACTGCATCTATCCTGTCGAACCCGATGGGAATTTTGTACGCTTCGATGCAATCACCCCCCATTCTACAAAAATACAGTCCCTGGCTCCTCACTCTCTCCTCAAAGGACGATCCAGCCACCCCAGAAATCGGGCTCTTTGAACACTGTTGCCCTCTCTCGAAGGCAAGTGCATCCTGTCTTAAATAAGGAGGCCAAAACCACACAGAATACTTCAGGCCCGGTCTCACAAAGGCTTGATCCAATTGCAGCAAGGCTTCCACACTCCTGTACTCAAATCTCCCTGCAATAGAGTACAAAGGACCACTTATCTTCGGAACCGCTTGCTGTGCCTGTACTTTCAGTGACGTCTGAACCCAGGTCCCTTTCTGTCACAATTTGATCTGAAGTGGCGCAGTACAGGCAGAGCGTTTACCCCCCAAAGCTATGAGGAGGGCCCGGGTTTAACAAAGGTGATGGATAGAAACTGACAGCCCTGTCATAGAGGGGGAGGGGCCAGAAAATGCAGCAAACCCTAAACAACCTTTGACCTCCGTGGGACTGGAGGACCACACTGTCCAATAAGCTAATGCGATCTTGAACACAAGAATCAATGTGAGTTGGCGCGGCTAACCTACGTCATCAACATTTGCCTCAGGTTGTATTTACATCTCCTCCCACGGTTGGTTGAGCCACAGTTTTCACTTCCATTACAGCCCCCGTGTCATCGCCGCCTCTGATTCACTTCCACAATCCGCACCCCGAGGACATTTTCCAGCAGAAGAACGTTTCGCTGCTGTGCGTGGCGGAGAACTTCTTCCCGGCAGATATTTCCATTTCCTGGCACGTTGACGGTGACCCGGTCCACGCGGGGGTCTCGCACTCTGCTTCCCTCCTGGCGGACAATGGCACCTACTCGAGGATCAGCAAACTGGTCATCGATACATCGCATTGGATCAGAGGCTCCATCTTCAGCTGCGAGGTGTCGCACGAAACACTGTCTTCCCCAATCACCAAGCATATCAGTAATACTGGTGAGTATTACACTGAGTTCCTATTTTAGAGCTATTCGAAGGTAGAATGAATGGACTCACCTCTCAATAATAACTCTGCTGTCTTCAAGCAGCTGATTACAAATCCCTCCTCTGCCCCTATACCTCCCCTGTTCTACCCAAGATGGTTTACAACTATATTGGGCCTCCATGCCTGTTTTACTCAATCTGGAACTGTGCACCTGAATAATCTGACACAGCAAGGCCCATAAAGTGTACGTTAATCAGCAAAGCAGCCCCGCTTGATAAGCACCCCATCCACCACCTTCAACATTCACCCCCTCCCCCTCCGATGGACAGTGTCAGCCGTGTGCCCCATCGACAAGATTCACTGCGGGAACTCACCGAGGTTCCTCTGGCAGCACCTTCCAAACCCACGGCCACCACCATCTAGAAGGACAAGAGCAGCAGATACCTGGGATCACCCCCACCTGGAGGTTCCCCTCCAAGTCACTCCCCATCCTGACTGGGAAATATATCGGCCGTTCATTCAGTGTCGCCGGGTCCAAATCCTCCCCGACAGCACGGTGGTGTACCTACACCTCAGGGACTGCAGCGGCTTCAAGAAGGCAGCTCAGCACCACCTTGTCAAGGGGCAATTATGGACAATAAATGCTGGTCTAGTCAGCAATGCCCACAATTCCAATATGCAATGATTGCTGAGCAGGTAACTTGGATGTGATCTGAACAGCCAAAGGCCAACCCTTCAGGGGCTACTTAGTGCGGGGGAGGGGGAGTTACTTAGTGTGGGGGAGGGGGAGTTACTTAGTGCGGGGGAGGGGGAGTTACTTAGTGTGTGGGAGGGGGAGTGACTTAGTGTGGGGGAGGGGGAGTGACTTAGTGTGGGGGAGGGGAGTTACTTAGTGTGTGGGAGGGGGAGTTACTTAGTGTGGGGAGGGGGAGTTACTTAGTGCGGGGGAGGGGGAGCTACTTAGTGTGTGGGAGGGGGAGTGACTTAGTGTGGGGGAGGGGGAGTGACTTAGTGTGGGGGAGGGCGAGTTACTTAGTGTGGGGGAGGGGGGGTTACTTAGTGTGGGGGAGGGTGAGTTACAGAATGTGTGGGAGGGGGAGTTACTTAGTGTGGGGGAGGGGGAGTTACTTAGTGTGGGGCAGGGGGAGTTACTTAGTGTGGGGAAGGGGGAGTTACCGAATGTGTGGGAGGGGTAGTTACTTAGTGTGGGGGAGGGGGAGTTACTAAGTGTGGGGGAGGGTGAGTTACCGAGTGAGTGGGAGGGGGTGTTACTTAGTGCGGGGGAGGGGGAGTTACTTAATGTGGGGGAGGGTGAGTTACTTAGTGCTGGGGAGGGGGAGTTACTTAGTGCGGGGAGGGGGAGTTACCGAGTGAGTGGGAGGGGGTGTTACTTAGTGCGGGGGAGGGGGAGTTACTTAATGTGGGGGAGGGTGAGTTACTTAGTGCTGGGGAGGGGGAGTTACTTAGTGCGGGGGAGGGGGAGTTACTTAGTGCGGGGGAGGGGGAGTTACTTAGTGTGGGGGAGGGGAGTTACTTAGTGTGTGGGAGGGGGAGTTACTTAGTGCGTGGGAGGGGGTGTTACTTAGTGCGGGGGAGGGGGAGTTACTTAGTGTGGGGGAGGGGAGTTACTTACTGTGTGGGAGGGGGAGTTACTTAGTGCGTGGGAGGGGGACTTACTTAGTGTGGGGGAGGGGGAGTTACTTAGTGCGGGGGAGGGGGAGTTACTGAGTGTGGGGAGGGGGAGTTACTTAGTGTGGGGAAGTGGGGGTTACTTAGTGTGGGGGAGGGGGAGTTACCTAGTGTGGGGGAGGGGGAGTTACTGAGTGTGGGGAGGGGGAGTTACTTAGTGTGTGGGGAGGGAGAGTTACTTAGTGTGGGGGAGGGGGAGTTACTGAGTGCGGGGGCGGAGGAGTTACTTAGTGTGTGGGGAGGGGGAGATACTTAGTGTGGGGGAGGGGGGCTACTTAGTGTGGGGGAGGGGGAGTTACTTAGTGTGGGGGAGGGGGAGTTACTTAGTGTGGGGGAGGGGGAATTACTTAGTGGGGGGGGTGGGGGAGTTACTGAGTGTGTGGGAGGGGGAGTTACTTAGTGTGGGGAGGGTGAGTTACTTAGTGTGGGGGAGGGGGAGTTACCGAGTGTTTGGGATGGGGAGTTACTTAGTGCGGGGAGGGGGAGTTACTTAGTCCAGTGGATGGGGAGTTACTTAGTGCGGGGGAGGGGGTGTTACTTAGTGCAGGGGAAGGGGAGTTACTTAGTGTGTGGGAGGGGGAGTTACGTAGTGTGGGGGAGGGGGAGTTAATTAGTGCGGGGGAGCGGGAGATACATAGTGTGGGGAAGGGGGAGTTACTCAGTGTGTGGGTGGGGGAGTTACTTAGTGTGTGGGAGGGTGAGTTACTTCGTCCAGTGGATGGGGAGTTACTTAGTGCGGGGGAGGGGGAGTTACTTAGTGCTGGGGAGGGGGAGTTACTTAGTGCGGGGGAGTGGAAGTTACTTAGTGCTGGGGAGGGGGAGTTACTTAGTGTGTGGGAGGGGGAGTTACGTAGTGTGGGGGAGGGGGAGTTAATTAGTGCGGGGGAGCGGGAGTTACTTAGTGTGTGGAGGGGGAGTTACTTAGTGTGGGGAGGGGGAGTTACTTAGTGTGGGGGAGATGGAGTTACTTAGTGTGTGGGAGGGGGATTTACTTAGTGTGGGAGAGGAGGAGTTACTTAGTGTGGGGGAGGGTGAGTTGCTTAGTGTGGGAGGGGGAGTTACTCAGTGTGGGGGAGGGGGAGTTACTTTGTGCTGGTGAGGGGGAGTTACTTAGTGCGGGGAGGGGGGGTTACTTAGTGTGGGGGAGGGGGAGTTACTTAGTGTGTGGGAGGGGGAGTTACTTAGTGTGGGGGAGGGGGAGTTAATTAGTGCGGGGGAGGGGGAGTTACTTAGTGCGGGGAGGGGGAGTTACTTAGTGCGGGGAGGGGGAGTTACTTAGTGTGGGGGAGGGGGAGATACTTAGTGTGTGGGAGGGGGAGTTACTTAGTGTGGGGGAGGGGGAGTTACTTAGTGCGGGGGAGGGGGAGTTACTTAGTGTGTGGGAGGGGGAGTTACTTCGTGTGGGGGAGGGGGAGTTACTTCGTGTGGGGGAGGGGGAGTTAATTAGCGCGAGGGAGGGGGAGTTACTTAGTGTGGGAGGGGGAGTTACTCCGTTTGGGGGAGGAAGAGTTACTTATAGTGGGGGAGGGGGAGTTACTTAGTGCGGGGAGGGGGAGTTACTTAGTGTGGAGGAGGGGGAGTTACTTAGTGTGGGGGAGGGGGAGTTACTGAGTGCGGGTGCGGAGGAGTTACTTAGTGTGTGGGGAGGGGGAGTTACTTAGTGTGGGGGAGGGGGGGGGTTACTTAGTGCGGGGAAGGGGGAGTTACTTAGTGTGGAGCAGTGGGAGATACTTCGTGCGGGGAAGTTACTTAGTGTGGGGGAGGGGGAGTTACTTAGCGGGGGGAGGGGGAGTTACTTAGTGCGGGGAGGGGGAGTTACTTAGTGCGGGGAGGGGGAGTTACTTAGTGTGTGGGAGGGGGAGTTACTCAGTGTGTGGGAGGGGGAGTTACTTAGTGTGGGGGAGGGGGAGTTACTTAGTGCAGGGGAGGGGGAGTTACTTAGTGCGGGGAGGGGGAGTTACGTACTGTGGGGGAGGGGGAGTTACTTAGTGCGGGGAGGGGGAGTTACTTAGTGTGTGGGAGGGGGAGTTACTTAATGCGGGGGAGGGGGAGTTACTTGGGGGAGAGGAGGAGTTACTTAGTGTGGGGGAGGGGAGATAATTATTGCAGGGGAGGAGGAGTTACTTTATGCGGGAGAGGGGGAGTTACTTAGTGCAGGGGAGGTGGAGTTACTTAATGCGGGGGTGGGGGGATACTTAGTGCGGGGGAGTGGGGATACTTAGTGCGGGGGAGGAAGAGTTACTTAGTGTGGGGGAGTGGAGTTACTCAATAAGGGGGTGGGGGAGTTACCGAGTGAGTGGGAAGGGGTGTTACTTAGTGCGGGGGATGGGGAGTTACTTAATGTGGGGGAGGGTGAGTTACTTAGTGCTGGGGAGGGGGAGTTACTTAGTGCGGGGGAGGGGGAGTTACTTAGTGCGGGGGAGGGGGAGTTACTTAGTGTGGGGGAGGGGAGTTACTTAGTGTGTGGGAGGGGGAGTTACTTAGTGCGTGGGAGGGGGTGTTACTTAGTGCGGGGAGGGGGAGTTACTTAGTGTGGGGGAGGGGAGTTACTTAGTGTCTGGGAGGGGGAGTTACTTAGTGCGTGGGAGGGGGACTTACTTAGTGTGGGGGAGGGGGAGTTACTTAGTGCGGGGGAGGGGGAGTTACTGAGTGTGGGGAGGGGGAGTTACTTAGTGTGGGGAAGTGGGGGTTACTTAGTGTGGGGGAGGGGGAGGTACCTAGTGTGGAGGAGGGGGAGTTACTGAGTGTGGGGAGGGGGAGTTACTTAGTGTGTGGGGAGGGAGAGTTACTTAGTGTGGGGGAGGGGGAGTTACTGAGTGCGGGGGCGGAGGAGTTACTTAGTGTGTGGGGAGGGGGAGATACTTAGTGTGGGGGAGGGGGGCTACTTAGTGCGGGGGAGTGGGAGTTACTTAGTGCGGGGTAGTGGGAGATACTTAGTGCAGGGGAGTTACTTAGTGTGGGGGAGGGGGAGTTACTTAGTGTGGGGGAGGGGGAATTACTTAGTGGGGGGGTGGGGGAGTTACTGAGTGTGTGGGAGGGGGAGTTACTTAGTGTGGGGAGGGGGAGTTACCGAGTGTTTGGGATGGGGAGTTACTTAGTGCGGGGAGGGGGAGTTACTTAGTCCAGTGGATGGGGAGTTACTTAGTGCGGGGGAGGGGGTGTTACTTAGTGCAGGGGAAGGGGAGTTACTTAGTGTGTGGGAGGGGGAGTTACGTAGTGTGGGGGAGGGGGAGTTAATTAGTGCGGGGCAGCGGGAGATACATAGTGTGGGGAAGGGGGAGTTACTCAGTGTGTGGGTGGGGGAGTTACTTAGTGTGGGGAGGGGGAGTTACTTAGTGTGGGGAGGGGGAGTTACTTAGTGTGGGGGAGATGGAGTTACTTAGTGTGTGGGAGGGGGATTTACTTAGTGTGTGGGAGGGTGAGTTACTCAGTGTGGGGGAGGGGGAGTTACTTCGTGTGTGGGAGGGGGAGTTACTTAGTGTGTGGGAGGGTGAGTTACTTCGTCCAGTGGATGGGGAGTTACTTAGTGCGGGGGAGGGGGAGTTACTCAGTGTGTGGGAGGGGGAGTTACTCAGTGTGTGGGTGGGGGAGTTACTTAGTGTGGGGAGGGGGAGTTACTTAGTGTGTGGGAGGGTGAGTTACTTCGTCCAGTGGATGGGGAGTTACTTAGTGCGGGGGAGGGGGAGTTACTTAGTGCTGGGGAGGGGGAGTTACTTAGTGCGGGGGAGTGGAAGTTACTTAGTGCGGGGGAGGGGGAGTTACTTAGTGCTGGGGAGGGGGAGTTACTTAGTGTGTGGGAGGGGGAGTTACGTAGTGTGGGGGAGGGGGAGTTAATTAGTGCGGGGGAGCGGGAGTTACATAGTGTGGGGGAGGGGGAGTTACTCAGTGTGTGGGTGGGGGAGTTACTTAGTGTGTGGAGGGGGAGTTACTTAGTGTGGGGAGGGGGAGTTACTTAGTGTGGGGGAGATGGAGTTACTTAGTGTGTGGGAGGGGGGATTTACTTAGTGTGGGAGAGGAGGAGTTACTTAGTGTGGGGGAGGGTGAGTTGCTTAGTGTGGGGAGGGGGAGTTACTCAGTGTGGGGGAGGGGGAGTTACTTTGTGCTGGTGAGGGGGAGTTACTTAATGCGGGGAGGGGGAGTTACTTAGTGTGGGGGAGGGGGAGTTACTTAGTGTGTGGGAGGGGGAGTTACTTAGTGTGGGGGAGGGGGAGTTAATTAGTGCGGGGGAGGGGGAGTTACTTAGTGCGGGGAGGGGGAGTTACTTAGTGCGGGGAGGGGGAGTTACTTAGTGTGGGGGAGGGGGAGATACTTAGTGTGTGGGAGGGGGAGTTACTTAGTGTGGGGGAGGGGGAGTTACTTAGTGCGGGGGAGGGGGAGTTACTTAGTGTGTGGGAGGGGGAGTTACTTCGTGTGGGGGAGGGCGAGTTACTTCGTGTGGGGGAGGGGGAGTTAATTAGCGCGAGGGAGGGGGAGTTACTTAGTGTGGGAGGGGGAGTTACTCCGTTTGGGGGAGGAAGAGTTACTTATAGTGGGGGAGGGGGAGTTACTTAGTGCGGGGAGGGGGAGTTACTTAGTGTGGAGGAGGGGGAGTTACTTAGTGTGGGGGAGGGGGAGTTACTGAGTGCGGGTGCGGAGGAGTTACTTAGTGTGTGGGGAGGGGGAGTTACTTAGTGTGGGGGAGGGTGGGTTACTTAGTGCGGGGGAGGGGGAGTTACTTAGTGTGGAGCAGTGGGAGATACTTAGTGCGGGGAAGTTACTTAGTGTGGGGGAGGGGGAGTTACTTAGTGGGGGGGAGGGGGAGTTACTTAGTGCGGGGAGGGGGAGTTACTTAGTGCGGGGAGGGGGAGTTACTTAGTGTGTGGGAGGGGGAGTTACTCAGTGTGTGGGAGGGGGAGTTACTTAGTGTGGGGGAGGGGGAGTTACTTAGTGCAGGGGAGGGGGAGTTACTTAGTGCGGGGAGGGGGAGTTACGTACTGTGGGGGAGGGGGAGTTACTTAGTGCGGGGAGGGGGAGTTACTTCGTGTGTGGGAGGGGGGAGTTACTTAGTGTGGGGAGGGGGAGTTACTTAGTGTGGGGGAGGGGGAGTTACTTAGTGCGGAGGAGGGGGAGTTACTTAGTGCGGGGGAGGGGGAGTTACGTTCTGTGGAGGAGGGGGAGTTACTTAGTGTGTGGGAGGGGGAGTTACTTAATGCGGGGGAGGGGGAGTTACTTGGGGGAGAGGAGGAGTTACTTAGTGTGGGGGAGGGGAGATAATTATTGCAGGGGAGGAGGAGTTACTTTATGCGGGAGAGGGGGAGTTACTTAGTGCAGGGGAGGTGGAGTTACTTAATGCGGGGGTGGGGGGATACTTAGTGCGGGGGAGTGGGGATACTTAGTGCGGGGGAGGAAGAGTTACTTAGTGTGGGGGAGTGGAGTTACTCAATAAGGGGGTGGGGGAGTTACTTAGTGCAGGGGCAGGGGAGTTACTTAGTGCAGGGAAGGGGAGATACTTAGTGCGGAGAGGGGGAGTTACTTAGTGTGGGGAGGGTGAATTACTTAGTGTGGGGGAGGAGGAATTACTCAGTGTGGGGAGGGGGAGTTACTTAATGCAGGGGAGGGGGAGTTACTTAGTGCAGGGAGGAGGAGTTACTTAGTGCGGGGAGGGGGAGTTACTTAGTGCTGGGGAGCTGGCGTTACTTATTGCGGGGAGGGGGAGTTACTTAGTGTGGGGAGGGGGAGTTACTTACTGTGGGGAGGGGGAGTTACTTAGTGCGGGGGAGGGGGAGTTACTTAGTGCGGGGGAGCGGGAGTTACTTAGTGCGGGGAGGGGGAGTTACTTCATGCGGGAGGGGGAGTTACTTAGTGTGGGGGAGGGGGAGTTACTTTGTGTGGGGAGGTGGAGTTACTTAGTGTGGGAGGGGGAGTTACTTACTGCGGGTAGGAAGAGTTACTTAGTCTGGGGGAGGGGGAGTTACTTACTGTGGGGGAGGGGGAGTTACTTAGTGCGTGGGAGGGGGAGTTACTTAGTGCGGGGGAGGGGGAGTTACTTAGTGTGTGGGAGGGGGAGTTACTTAGTGCGGGGGAGGGGGAGGTACTTAGTGCGGGGGAGGGGGAGTTACTTAGTGTGTGGGAGGGGGAGTTATTTAGTGTGGGGGAGGGGGAGTTACTTAGTGCAGGGGAGGGGGAGTTACTTAGTGTGGGAGTGGGGGAGTTATTTAGTGCGAGGAGTGGGGAGTTACTTCGTGGGAGGGGGAGTTACTTAGTGTGTGGGAGGGGGAGTTACTTAGTGCGGGGAGGGGGGAATTACTTTGTGTGGGGAGGGGGAGTTACTTTGTGGGAGGGGGAGTTACTTTGTGTGGGGAGCTGGAGTTACTTATTGAGGGGGAGCAGCAGTTACTTAGTGCTGGGGAGTTACTTAGTGCGGGGGAGGGGGAGTTATTTAGTGTGGGGGAGGGGGTGTTACTTAGTGTGGGGGAGGGGGAGTTACTTAGTGTGGGGGAGGGGGAGTTACTTAGTGTGGGGAGGGGGAGTTACTTAGTGTGGGGAGGGGGAGTTACTCAGTGTGGGGGAGGGGGAGTTACTTAGTGTGGGGAGGGGGAGTTATTTAGTGTGGGGGAGGGGGAGTTATTTAGTGTGGGGGAGGGGGTGTTACTTAGTGTGGGGGAGGGGGAGTTACTCAGTGTGGGGGAGGGGGAGTTACTTAGTGTGGGGAGGGGGAGTTACTTAGTGTGGGGGAGGGGGAGTTACTTAGTGTGGGGGAGTGACTTAGTGCGTGGGAGGGGGAGTTACTCACTGTAGGGGAGCGTGAGTTACTTAGTGTGGGGAGGGGGAGTTACTTAGTGCGGGGGAGGAGGAGTTACTTAGTGTGGGGGAGGAGCAGTTACTTAGTGTGGGGAGGGGGAGTTACTTAGTGCGGGGGTGGGGAAGTTACTTAGTGCGGGGAGGGGCAGTTACTTAGTGTGGGGGAGGGGGAGTTACTCAGTGTGGGGGAGGGGAGTTTCTTAGTGTGTGGGAGGGGGAGTTACTCACTGTAGGGGAGCGTGAGTTACTTAGTGTGGGGAGGGGGAGTTACTTAGTGCGGGGGAGGAGGAGTTACTTAGTGTGGGGGAGGAGCAGTTACTTAGTGTGGGGAGGGGGAGTTACTTAGTGCGGGGGTGGGGAAGTTACTTAGTGCGGGGAGGGGCAGTTACTTAGTGTGGGGGAGGGGGAGTTACTCAGTGTGGGGGAGGGGAGTTTCTTAGTGTGTGGGAGGGGGAGTTACTTAGTGCGGGGGAGGAGGATTTACTTAGTGTGGGGGAGGAGCAGTTACTTAGTGTGGGGAGGGGGAGTTACTTAGTGCGGGGGTGGGGAAGTTACTTAGTGCGGGGAGGGGCAGTTACTTAGTGTGGGGGAGGGGGAGTTACTCAGTGTGGGGGGAGGGGAGTTTCTTAGTGTGTGGGAGGGGGAGTTATATAGTATGGGAGGGGAGTTATTTAATGCGGAGGCGGGGGAGTTATTTAGTGTGGGGGGGGAGTTATTTAATGCGGGGGCGGGGGGAGTTATTTAGTGTTGGGGGGAGTTATTTAATGTGCGGGAGGGCAGAGATGGTAATTTGAACTCTCTGTGCCAGTGTAATACAAGAGGGTTGCCTTGTGGTGCAGAGGATATTGTCCCTGTCTCCAAGCCAGAACCTTTGGGTTCGAATCCCACCCCAGGACTGATGCCCAAGGAAGGTGTGTTATCAGAGGTTAAACAATGCCAACCTGCAACTCCTTCCACACTTGCCAGTGGCTGGAGGTAAGATTGGGAGTGAGTCCTTGCCAGCCACACTTGATGTGGAGTGGTGCTCCCTCAAGCTATAAGGCCCCAGCGACAGACTAGCGACCCCTTCCAGGAATAGCTCGCCATGGAAACAGATATAAGTCTGTCTTCGTCCACGCGAGGTGCAGAGACACCCTATCAGATGATCTGGTGACATCAGCTGGACTGCTCCCGATGTCGTCAATACAGCTGTAATGTTAATTGAAACCTGCCAGTTGGGGCAGCACGGTAGCACAGTGGTTACCACTGGGTCACTGTCTGTGCCGAGTCTGCACGTTCTCCCCGTGTCTGCGTGGGTTTCCTCCGGGTGCTCCGGTTTCCACCCACGGTCCAAAGACGGGCAGGTCAGGTGGATTGCCCATGGTAAATTGCCCTTAGTGTCCAAAAAGGTTAGGAGAGGTCATTGGGTTACAGGGATAGGGTGGAAGTGAGGGCTTAAATGGGTTGCTGCAGACTCGATGGGCCAAATGGCCTCCTTCTGCACTGTATGTTCTATGTTCTATGAATCTCAACATGACTCTCCAGGAACTTTGATGGTAATTGTGGATGGAGTCAAAAAGCAGTGACGGTCCCCGAAGGGTCTCCTACATGTAAGTATATAGTTTCTATTTGGTCGTGCTCGTTGGGACGTGATTTTGATTTGACCTTTTGTTGTGACACCAATTGTGATTGGTCTCCAGAGCGGTACCCAATGGAGCCAGCGCTTTATGTTCTATCGCCGACCTTCGAAGAAATTGACATGACGGCGAAAGCGACCCTCGTCTGCCTGGCGGCTGGATTTTACCCAAAGGACATTTCTTTCCGCTGGTTCGTCGATGGCAGCCCCGTGGTCGATGATGTGACAAGCTACCCACCTGTTCTAAATATAAATGGAACCTACAGTGCGCAGAGTGACTTGACGTCAACTGCACAGAAATGGAACCACGGCTCTGTCTATTCGTGTGAGATTCAGCATGTGTCGGTGCCTGATGGGATCGTGCAAACCATCAATAAAACTCTGGGTAAGAAGACACGGTTTGGTATAGCAACAACGTTCATGGATAAAGAATCAATAATGGAACCATGTTGTGATAGAGTGGAGAAAATGGACTATGCGCTCAATCCGGCAGTCAAAGTAGTGTCGAGTTAACAGTCGGTTAAGTGCAACGTTTGACCATTATGTGAGTAAAGAGCAGTTTGAGAATAACTAAAGTCACTGTAAGAGGGGTTTTAAATAGTGAGGAAATAGTCTTGCTGCAGCTCAATGTTACAATATGGAACCTGCTTTCCGGGTTCATAATATCCCAATTGTACAGCAGACATTAACGATGTGACTGGCTGGACAAGGTTAAGTTACCAAATCAATATGAATGAGGCACTGCTTCAAATGCTGACAGAGTGAATTTGGGCAGTAACAACAGGATAGAAATTCATCCTGGAACTGGAGAAGAACAGGTGATACCCAAGCACTGACTGCCTGTTTCCCCATCTGCACCATATCGGTGCATTGATCACCTGTTTTCCCATCTGCACCATATCGGTGCATTGATCGCCTGTTTCCCCATCTGAACCATATCCTTACATTGATCGCCTGTTTCCCCATCTGATCCATATTGGTGAATTGATCGCCTGTTTCCCCATCTGCACCATATCCTTACATTGTTCGCCTGTTTCCCCATCTGAACCATATCGGTGCATTGATCGCCTGTTTCCCCACCTGCACCATATCCTTACATTGATCACCTGTTTCCCCACCTGCACCATATCGGTGCATTGATCGCCTGTTTCCCCAACTGCACCATATCCTTACATTGATCGCCTGTTTCCCCATCTGCACCATATCGGTGCATTGATCGCCTGTTTCCCCACCTGCATCATATCGGTGCATTGATCACCTGTTTCCCCATCTGCACCATATCGGTGCATTGATCGCCTGTTTCCCCATCTGAACCATATTGATGCATTGACCGCCTGTTTCCCCATCTGAACCATATCCTTACATTGTTCGCCTGTTTCCCCATCTGAACCATATCGGTGCATTGATCGCCTGTTTCCCCACCTGCACCATATCCTTACATTGATCACCTGTTTCCCCACCTGCACCATATCGGTGCATTGATCGCCAGTTTCCCCACCTGCACCATATCCTTACATTGATCGCCTGTTTCCCCATCTGCACCATATCGGTGCATTGATCGCCTGTTTCCCCACCTGCATCATATCGGTGCATTGATCACCTGTTTCCCCATCTGAACCATATCGGTGCATTGATCGCCTGTTTCCCCACCTGCATCATATTGGTGCATTGATCGCCTGTTTCCCCATCTGAACCATATTGGTGCATTGATCGCCTGTTTCCCCACCTGCATCATATTGGTGCATTGATCGCCTGTTTCCCCATCTGAACCATATCGGTGCATTGATCACCTGTTTCCCCATCTGCACCATATCGGTGCATTGATCGCCTGTTTCACCAACTGAACCATATCGGTGCATTGATCACCTGTTTCCCCATCTGAACCATATTGGTGCATTGACCGCCTGTTTCCCCATCTGCACCATTTCCTTACATTGATCGCCGGTTTCCCCATCTGCACCATATCGGTGCATTGAACGCCTGTATCCCCATCTGCACCATATCGATGCATTGATCGCCTGTTTCCCCATCGGCACCATATCGGTGCATTGATCGTCTGTTTCCCCATCTGCAGCATATCGGTGCATTGATCACCTGTTTCCCCATCTGCACCATATTGGTGCATTGATCGCCTGTTTCCCCATCTGCACCATATCGGTGCATTGATCGCCTGTTTCCCCATCTGCACCATATCGGTGCATTGGTCACCTGTTTCCCCACCTGCATCATGTCGGTGCATTGATCGCCTGTTTCCCCATCTGCACCATATCGGTGCATTGATCGCCTGTTTCGCCACCTGCATCATATCGGTGCATTGATCACCTGTTTCCCCATCTGCACCATATCGGTGCATTGATCGCCTGTTTCCCCATCTGCATCATATCGGTGCATTGATCGCCTGTTTCCCCACCTGCATCATATTGGTGCATTGATCGCCTGTTTCCCCATCTGAACCATATCGGTGCATTGATCGCCTGTTTCCCCACCTGCATCATATTGGTGCATTGATCGCCTGTTTCCCTATTTGAACCATATTGGTGCATTGATCGCCTGTTTCCCCATCTGCACCATATCCTTACATTGATCGCCTTTTTCCCCATCTGCACCATATCGGTGCATTGACCGCCTGTTTCCCCATCTGAACCATATCGGTGCATTGACCGCCTGTTTCCCCATCTGCACCATATCGGTGCATTGATCGCCTGTTTCCCCATCTGCATCATATCCTTACATTGATCACCTGTTTCCCCATCTGAACCATATTGGTGCATTGATCGCGTGTTTCCCCATCTGCACCATATCGGTGCATTGATCGCCTGTTTCCCCATCTGCATCATATCCTTACATTGATCACCTGTTTCCCCATCTGAACCATATTGGTGCATTGATCGCCTGTTTCTCCATCTGCATCATATCCTTACATTGATCACCTGTTTCCCCATCTGCACCATATCGGTGCATTGATCGCCTGTTTCCCCATCTGCACCATATCGGTGCATTGATCACCTGTTTCCGCACCTGCACCATATCCTTACATTGATCGCCTGTTTCCCCATCTGCACCATATCGGTGCATTGATCACCTGTTTCCGCACCTGCACCATATCCTTACATTGATCGCCTGTTTCCCCATCTGCACCATATCGGTGCATTGATCACCTGTTTCCCCATCTGCATCATATCGGTGCATTGATCGCCTGTTTCCCCATCTGCATCATATCGGTGCATTGACCGCCTGTTTCCCCATCTGAACCATATCGGTGCATTGACCGCCTGTTTCCCCATCTGCACCATATCGGTACATTGATCGCCTGTTTCCCCATCTGCACCATATCGGTGCATTGATCACCTGTTTCCCCATCTGCACCATATCGGTGCATTGATCGCCTGTTTCCCCATCTGCACCATATCGGTGCATTGATCGCCTGTTTCCCCATCTGCATCATATCGGTGCATTGATCAACTGTTTCCCCATCTGCACCATATCGGTGCATTGACCGCCTGTTTCCCCATCTGCATCATATCGGTGCACTGATCACCTGTTTCCCCGTCTGCACCATATCGGTGCATTGACCGCCTGTTTCCCCATCTGCATCATATCGGTGCATTGATCACCTGTTTCCCCACCTGCACCATATCGGTGCATTGATCGCCTGTTTCCCCATCTGCATCATATCGGTGCATTGATCACCTGTTTCCCCATCTGCACCATATCGGTGCATTGATCGCCTGTTTCCCCATCTGCATCATATCGGTGCATTGATCACCTGTTTCCCCACCTGCACCATATCGGTGCATTGATCACCTGTTTCCCCATCTGCACCATCTCCTTACATTGATCGCCTGTTTCCCCATCTGAACCATATTGGTGCATTGATCACCTGTTTCCCCATCTGCACCATATCGGTGCATTGATCACCTGTTTCCCCATCTGAACCATATCGGTGCATTGATCACCTGTTTCCCGTTCTGCACCATATCGGTGCATTGATCGCTTGTTTCCCCATCTGCATTATATCGGTGCATTGATCGCCTGTTTCCCCATCTGCATCATATCGGTGCATTGACCGCCTGTTTCCCCATCTGAACCATATCGGTGCATTGATCACCTGTTTCCACATCTGCACCATATCGGTGCATTGACCGCCTGTTTCCCCATCTGAACCATATCGGTGCATTGATCACCTGTTTCCCCAACTGCACCATATCGGTGCATTGATCGCCTGTTTCCCTATCTGAACCATATCCTTACATTGATCGCCTGTTTCCCCATCTGCACCATATTGGTGCATTGATCGCCTGTTTCCCCATCTGAACCATATCCTTACATTGAACACCTGTTGCCCCACCTGCACCATATTGGTGCATTGATCGCTTGTTTCCCCATCTGAACCATATCCTTAGATTGATCACCTGTTTCCCCATCTGAACCATATCCTTACATTGATCACCTGTTTCCCCATCTGAACCATATCCTTACATTGATCGCCTCTTTCCCCATCTGAACCATATCGGTGCATTGATCGCCTGTTTCACCATCTGAACCATATCCTTACATTGATCACCTGTTTCCCCATCTGAACCATATCGGTGCATTGATCGCCTGTTTCCCCAACTGCATCATATCCTTACATTGATCGCCTGTTTTCCTATATGAACCATATTGGTGCATTGGACGCCTGTTTCCGCATCTACACCATATCCTTACATTGATCGCCTGTTTCCCCTTCTGAACCATATTGGTGCATTGATCACCTGTTTCCCCATCGGAACCATATCCTTACATTGATCGCCTGTTTCCCCATCTGAACCATATTGGTGCATTGATCGCCTGTTTCCCCATCTGAACCATGTCCTTACATTGATCGCCACTTTCCCCATCTGAACCATATTGGTGCATTGACCGCCTGTTTCCCCATCTGCACCATATTGGTGCATTGACCGCCTGTTTCCCCATCTGCACCATATTGGTGCATTGACCGCCTGTTTCCCCATCTGCACCATATCAGTGCATTGATCGCCTGTTTCCCCAACTGCACCATATCGGTACATTGATCGCCTGTTTCCCCATCTGCACCATATTGGTGCATTGATCACCTGTTTCCCCATCTGCACCATATCGGTGCATTGACCGCCTGTTTCCCCATCTGCACCATATTGGTGCATTGATCGCCTGTTTCCCTATCTGAACCATATCCTTACATTGATCGCCTGTTTCCTCATCTGCACCATATCCTTACATTGATCACCTGTTTCCCCATCTGCACCATATTGGTGCATTGATCGCCTGTTTCCCCATCTGCACCATATCGGTGCATTGATCGCTGTTTCCCCATCGGAACCATATCCTTACATTGATCACCTGTTTCCCCATCTGAACCATATTGGTGCATTGATCGCCTGTTTCCCCACCTGAACCATATCCTTACATTGATCGCCACTTTCCCCATCTGAACCATATTGGTGCATTGATCGCCTGTTTCCCCATCTGGACCATATCCTTACATTGATCGCCTGTTTCCCCATCTGCACCATATCGGTGCATTGATCGCCTGTTTCCCCATCTGCACCATATCGGTGCATTGATCGCCTGTTTCCCCATCTGAACCATTTCGGTGCATTGACCGCCTGTTTCCCCATCTGAACCAAATCGGTGCATTGATCGCCTGTTTCCCCATCTGAACCATCTCGGTGCATTGACCGCCTGTTTCCCCATCTGAACCAAATCGGTGCAATGATCGCCTGTTTCCCCATCTGAACCATATCAGTGCATTGATCGCTGTTTCCCCATCGGAACCATATCTGTGCATTGATAGCCTGTTTCCCCATCTGCACCATATCGGTGCATTGACCGCCTGTTTCCCCATCTGCACCATATCGGTGCATTGATCGCCTGTTTACCCATCTGAACCATCTCGGTGCATTGACCGCCTGTTTCCCCATCTGAACCAAATCGGTGCATTGATCGCCTGTTTCCCCATCTGAACCATCTCGGTGCATTGATCGCTGTTTCCCCATCGGAACCATATCGGTGCATTGATCGCCTGTTTCCCCATCTGCACCATATTGGTGCATTGACCGCCTGTTTCCCCATCTGAACCATATCGGTGCATTGATCACCTGTTTCCCCATCTGCACCATATCGGTGCATTGATCGCCTGTTTCCCCATCTGAACCATATCGGTGCATTGATCGCCTGTTTTCCCCATCTGAACCATATCGGTGCATTGATCACCTGTTTCCCCAACTGCACCATATCGGTGCATTGACCGCCTGTTTCAGCATCTGCACCATATCCTTACATTGATCGCCTGTTTCCCCATCTGCACCATATCGGTGCATTGATCGCCTGTTTCCCCATCTGCACCATATCGGTGCATTGACCGCCTGTTTGCCCATCTGACCCATATCGGTGCATTGATCACCTGTTTGCCCATCTGCACCATATCGGTGCATTGATCGCCTGTTTCCCCATCTGAACCATATCGGTGCATTGATCACCTGTTTCCCCATCTGAACCATATTGGTGCACTGATCGCCTGTTTCCCCATCTGCACCATATCCTTACATTGATCGCCTGTTTCCCCATCTGCACCATATCGGTGCATTGATCACCTGTTTCCCATCTGCACCATATCGGTGCATTGATCGCCTGTTTCCATATCTGAACCATATCCTTACATTGATCGCCTGTTTCCCCATCTGCACCATATTGGTGCATTGATCGCCTGTTTCCCCATCTGAACCATATCCTTACATTGAACGCCTGTTGCCCCACCTGCACCATATTGGTGCATTGATCGCTTGTTTCCCCATCTGAACCATATCCTTACATTGATCACCTGTTTCCCCATCTGAACCATTTCCTTACATTGATCGCCTGTTTCCCCATCTGAACCATATCGGTGCATTGATCGCCTGTTTCACCATCTGAACCATATCCTTACATTGATCACCTGTTTCCCCATCTGAACCATATCGGTGCATTGATCGCCTGTTTCCCCAACTGCATCATATCCTTACAATGATCGCCTGTTTTCCTATATGAACCATATTGGTGCATTGGACGCCTGTTTCCGCATCTACACCATATCCTTACATTGATCGCCTGTTTCCCCATCTGAACCATATTGGTGCATTGATCACCTGTTTCCCCACCTGCACCATATCCTTACATTGATCGCCTGTTTCCCCATCTGAACAATATTGGTGCATTGATCGCCTGTTTCCCCATCTGAACCATATCCTTACATTGATCGCCACTTTCCCCATCTGAACCATATTGGTGCATTGATCGCCTGTTTCCCCATCTGAACCATATTGGTGCATTGACCGCCTGTTTCCCCATCTGCACCATATCGGTGCATTGATCGCCTGTTTCCCCATCTGCACCATGTCGGTACATTGATCGCCTGTTTCCCCATCTGCACCATATCGGTGCATTGATCACCTGTTTCCCCATCTGCACCATATCGGTGCATTGATCGCCTGTTTCCCCCTCTGAACCATCTCGGTGCATTGACCGCCTGTTTCCCCATCTGAACCAAATCGGTGCATTGATCGCCTGTTTCCCCATCTGCACCATATCGGTGCATTGATCACCTGTTTCCCCATCTGCACCATATCGGTGCATTGATCGCCTGTTTCCCCATCTGAACCGTCTCGGTGCATTGACCGCCTGTTTCCCCATCTGAACCAAATCGGTGCATTGATCGCCTGTTTCCCCATCTGAACCATCTCGGTGCATTGACCGCCTGTTTCCCCATCTGAACTAAATCGGTGCATTGATCGCCTGTTTCCCCATCTGAACCATATCGGTGCATTGATCGCCTTTTTCCCCATCTGAACCATATCCTTACATTGATCGCCTGTTTCCCTATCTGAACCATATTGGTGCATTGACCGCCTGTTTCCGCACCTGCACCATATCCTTACATTGATCGCCTGTTTCCCTATCTGAACCATATTGGTGCATTGACCGCCTGTTTCCCCATCTGCACCATATCCTTACATTGATCGCCTGTTTCCGCATCTGAACCATATTGGTACATTGATTGCCTGTTTCCGCATCTGCACCATATCGGTGCATTGATCACCTGTTTCCCCATCTGCACCATATCGGTGCATTGATCACCTGTTTCCCCATCTGCACCATATTGGTGCATTGATCGCCTGTTTCCCCATCTGAACCATATCGCTACATTGATCGCCTGTTTCCCCATCTGCACCATATCGGTGCATTCATCACCTGTTTCCCCATCTGCACCATATTGGTGCATTGATCGCCTGTTTCCCCATCTGAACCATCTCGGTGCATTGATCGCCTTTTTCCCCATCTGAACCATATCGGTAAATTGATCGCCTGTTTCCTCATCTGCACCATATCGGTGCATTGATCACCTGTTTCCCCATCTGCACCATATCGGTGCATTGATCGCCTGTTTCCCCATCTGCATCATATCGGTGCACTGATCACCTGTTTCCCCATCTGCACCATATTGGTGCATTGATCGCCTGTTTCCCCATCTGAACCATATCCTTACATTGATCGCCTGTTTCCTCATCTGCACCATATCGGTGCATTGATCGCTGTTTCCCCATCGGAACCATATCCTTACATTGATCACCTGTTTCCCCATCTGAACCATATTGGTGCATTGACCGCCTGGTTCCCCATCTGAACCATATCCTTACATTGATCACCTGTGTCCGCATTTAACCATATCCTTACATTGATCGCCTGTTTCCCCACCTGCACCATATTGGTGCATTGATCGCCTTTTTCCCCATCTGCACCATATCGGTGCATTGATCGCCTGTTTCCGCATCTGCACCATATCCTTACATTGATCACCTGTTTCCCCAACTGCACCATATCGGTGCATTGACCGCCTGTTTCAGCATCTGCACCATATCCTTACATTGATCGCCTGTTTCCCCATCTGCACCATATCGGTGCATTGATCGCCTGTTTCCCCATCTGCACCATATCGGTGCATTGACCGCCTGTTTGCCCATCTGACCCATATCGGTGCATTGATCACCTGTTTGCCCATCTGCACCATATCGGTGCATTGATCGCCTGTTTCCCCATCTGAACCATATCGGTGCATTGATCACCTGTTTCCCCATCTGAACCATATTGGTGCACTGATCGCCTGTTTCCCCATCTGCACCATATCCTTACATTGATCGCCTGTTTCCCCATCTGCACCATATCGGTGCATTGATCACCTGTTTCCCATCTGCACCATATCGGTGCATTGATCGCCTGTTTCCGCATCTGCACCATATCCTTACATTGATCACCTGTTTCCCCATCTGAACCATATTGGTGCATTGACCGCCTGTTTCCCCATCTGAACCATATCCTTACATTGAACGCCTGTTGCCCCACCTGCACCATATTGGTGCATTGATCGCTTGTTTCCCCATCTGAACCATATCCTTACATTGATCACCTGTTTCCCCATCTGAACCATTTCCTTACATTGATCGCCTGTTTCCCCATCTGAACCATATCGGTGCATTGATCGCCTGTTTCACCATCTGAACCATATCCTTACATTGATCACCTGTTTCCCCATCTGAACCATATCGGTGCATTGATCGCCTGTTTCCCCAACTGCATCATATCCTTACAATGATCGCCTGTTTTCCTATGTGAACCATATTGGTGCATTGGACGCCTGTTTCCGCATCTACACCATATCCTTACATTGATCGCCTGTTTCCCCATCTGAACCATATTGGTGCATTGATCACCTGTTTCCCCATCTGCACCATATCCTTACATTGATCGCCTGTTTCCCCATCTGAACAATATTGGTGCATTGATCGCCTGTTTCCCCATCTGAACCATATCCTTACATTGATCGCCACTTTCCCCATCTGAACCATATTGGTGCATTGATCGCCTGTTTCCCCATCTGAACCATATTGGTGCATTGACCGCCTGTTTCCCCATCTGCACCATATCGGTGCATTGATCGCCTGTTTCCCCATCTGCACCATGTCGGTACATTGATCGCCTGTTTCCCCATCTGCACCATATCGGTGCATTGATCACCTGTTTCCCCATCTGCACCATATCGGTGCATTGATCGCCTGTTTCCCCCTCTGAACCATCTCGGTGCATTGATCGCCTGTTTCCCCCTCTGAACCATCTCGGTGCATTGACCGCCTGTTTCCCCATCTGAACCAAATCGGTGCATTGATCGCCTGTTTCCCCATCTGCACCATATTGGTGCATTGATCGCCTGTTTCCCCATCTGCACCATATCGGTGCATTGATCACCTGTTTCCCCATCTGCACCATATCGGTGCATTGATCGCCTGTTTCCCCATCTGAACCATCTCGGTGCATTGACCGCCTGTTTCCCCATCTGAACCAAATCGGTGCATTGATCGCCTGTTTCCCCACCTGAACCATATCCTTACATTGATCGCCTGTTTCCTCATCTGCACCATATCGGTGCATTGATCGCTGTTTCCCCATCGGAACCATATCCTTACATTGATCACCTGTTTCCCCATCTGAACCATATTGGTGCATTGACCGCCTGGTACCCCATCTGAACCATATCCTTACATTGATCACCTGTGTCCGCATTTAACCATATCCTTACATTGATCGCCTGTTTCCCCACCTGCACCATATTGGTGCATTGATCGCCTTTTTCCCCATCTGAACCATATTGGTGCATTGACCGCCTGTTTCCGCATCTGCACCATATCCTTACATTGATCGCCTATTTCCCCATCTGCACCATATCGGTGCATTGATCACCTGTTTCCCCATCTGCACCATATCGGTGCATTGATCGCCTGTTTCCCCATCTGCATCATATCGGTGCACTGATCACCTGTTTCCCCATCTGCACCATATTGGTGCATTGATCGCCTGTTTCCCCATCTGAACCATATCCTTACATTGATCGCCTGTTTCCTCATCTGCACCATATCGGTGCATTGATCGCTGTTTCTCCATCGGAACCATATCCTTACATTGATCACCTGTTTCCCCATCTGAACCATATTGGTGCATTGACCGCCTGGTTCCCCATCTGAACCATATCCTTACATTGATCACCTGTGTCCGCATTTAACCATATCCTTACATTGATCGCCTGTTTCCCCACCTGCACCATATTGGTGCATTGATCGCCTTTTTCCCCATCTGAACCATATTGGTGCATTGACCGCCTGTTTCCGCATCTGCACCATATCCTTACATTGATCACCTGTTTCCCCAACTGCACCATATCGGTGCATTGACCGCCTGTTTCAGCATCTGCACCATATCCTTACATTGATCGCCTGTTTCCCCATCTGCACCATATCGGTGCATTGATCGCCTGTTTCCCCATCTGCACCATATCGGTGCATTGACCGCCTGTTTGCCCATCTGACCCATATCGGTGCATTGATCACCTGTTTGCCCATCTGCACCATATCGGTGCATTGATCGCCTGTTTCCCCATCTGAACCATATCGGTGCATTGATCACCTGTTTCCCCATCTGAACCATATTGGTGCACTGATCGCCTGTTTCCCCATCTGCACCATATCCTTACATTGATCGCCTGTTTCCCCATCTGCACCATATCGGTGCATTGATCACCTGTTTCCCATCTGCACCATATCGGTGCATTGATCGCCTGTTTCCGCATCTGCACCATATCCTTACATTGATCACCTGTTTCCCCATCTGAACCATATTGTTGCATTGACCGCCTGTTTCCCCATCTGAACCATATCCTTACATTGAACGCCTGTTGCCCCACCTGCACCATATTGGTGCATTGATCGCTTGTTTCCCCATCTGAACCATATCCTTACATTGATCACCTGTTTCCCCATCTGAACCATTTCCTTACATTGATCGCCTGTTTCCCCATCTGCACCATATCGGTGCATTGATCGCCTGTTTCCCCATCTGCACCATATCGGTGCATTGACCGCCTGTTTGCCCATCTGACCCATATCGGTGCATTGATCACCTGTTTGCCCATCTGCACCATATCGGTGCATTGATCGCCTGTTTCCCCATCTGAACCATATCGGTGCATTGATCACCTGTTTCCCCATCTGAACCATATTGGTGCACTGATCGCCTGTTTCCCCATCTGCACCATATCCTTACATTGATCGCCTGTTTCCCCATCTGCACCATATCGGTGCATTGATCACCTGTTTCCCATCTGCACCATATCGGTGCATTGATCGCCTGTTTCCGCATCTGCACCATATCCTTACATTGATCACCTGTTTCCCCATCTGAACCATATTGTTGCATTGACCGCCTGTTTCCCCATCTGAACCATATCCTTACATTGAACGCCTGTTGCCCCACCTGCGCCATATTGGTGCATTGATCGCTTGTTTCCCCATCTGAACCATATCCTTACATTGATCACCTGTTTCCCCATCTGAACCATTTCCTTACATTGATCGCCTGTTTCCCCATCTGAACCATATTGGTGCATTGATCGCCTGTTTCCCCATCTGAACCATATTGGTGGATTGATCGCCTGTTTCCCCATCTGCACCATATCGGTGCATTGATCGCCTGTTTCCCCAACTGAACCATATTGGTGCATTGATCGCCTGTTTCCCCATCTGCACCATATTGGTGCATTGATCGCCTTTTTCCCCATCTGCACCATATCGGTGCATTGATCGCCTGTTTCCCCATCTGCACCATATCGGTGCATTGATCACCTGTTTCCTCATCTACAGCATATTGGCGCATTGACCGCCTGTTTCACCTTCTGCACCATATTGGTGCATTGATCGCCTGTTTCCCCATCTGCACCATATCGGTGCATTGATTGCCTGTTTCCCCACCTGCATCATATTGGTGCATTGACTGCCTGTTTCTGCATCTGCACCATATCCTTACATTGATCGCCTGTTTCCCTATCTGAACCATATTGGTGCATTGTTCGCCTGTTTCCCCAGCTGAACCATATCCTTACATTGATCGCCTATTTCCCTATCTGAACCATATTGGTGCATTGATCGCCTGTTTCCCTATCTGAACCATATTGGTGCATTGATCGCCTTTTTCCCCATCTGAACCATATTGGTGCATTGATCGCCTGTTTCCCCATCTGAACCATATCGATGCATTGATCGCCTGTTTCACCATCTGAACCATATCCTTACATTGATCACCTATTTCCCCATCTGAACCATATCGGTGCATTGATCGCCTGTTTCCCCAACTGCATCATATTGGTGCATTGATCGCCTGTTTCCGCATCTGCACCATATCCTTACATTGATCGCCTGTTTCCCCATCTGAACCATATTGGTGCATTGATCGCCTGTTTCCCCATCTGAACCGTATTGGTGGATTGATCGCCTGTTTCCCCATCTGCACCATATCGGTGCATTGATCGCCTGTTTCCCCAACTGAACCATATTGGTGCATTGATCGCCTGTTTCCCCATCTGCACCATATTGGTGCATTGATCGCCTGTTTCCCCATCTGCACCATATCGGTGCATTGATCGCCTGTTTCCCCACCTGCATCATATTGGTGCATTGACTGCCTGTTTCTGCATCTGCACCATATCCTTACATTGATCGCCTGTTTCCCTATCTGAACCATATTGGTGCATTGTTTGCCTGTTTCCCCAGCTGAACCATATCCTTACATTTGATCACCTGTTTCCCCATCTGAACCATATTGGTGTATTGATCACCTGTTTCCCCATCTGCACCATATCCTTACATTGATCGCCTGTTTCCCCACCCTACACCATATTGATGCATTGATCGCCTGTTTCCCCATCTGAACCATATTGGTGCATTGATCGCCTGTTTCCCCACCTGCATCATATGGTGCATTGTCCGCCTGTTTCCGCATCTGCACCATATCCTTACATTGATCGCCTGTATCGCTATCTGAACCATATTGGTACATTGACCGCCTGTTTCCGCACCTTCACCATGTCCTTACATTGATCGCCTGTTTCCCCATCTGAACCATATCGGTGCATTGATCGCCTGTTTCACCATCTGAAACATATCCTTACATTGATCACCTGTTTCCCCATCTGAACCATATTGGTGCATTGATCGCCTGTTTCCCCAACTGCATCATATTGGTGCATTGAGCGCCTGTTTCCGCATCTGCACCATATCCTTACATTGATCGCCTGTTTCCCTATCTGAACCATATCCTTATATTGATCGCCTGTTTCCCCATCTGAACCATATTGGTGCATTGATCGCCTGTTTCCCCATCTGAACCATATTGGTGCATTAATCGCCTGTTTCCCCATCTGCACCATATCCTTGCATTGACCGCCTGTTTCCGCATCTGCACCATATCGGTGCATTGATCGCCTGTTTCCCCATCTGCACCATATCGGTGCATTGATCACCTGTTTCCCCATCTGAACCATATTGGTGCATTGATCGCCTGTTTCCGCACCTGCATCATATCGGTGCATTGATCACCTGTTTCAGCATCTGCACCATATCGGTGCATTGATCGCCTGTTTCCCTATCTGAACCATATCGGTGCATTGACCGCCTGTTTCCCCATCTGAACCATATTGGTGCATTGATCGCCTGTTTCCCCATCTGCACCATATCGGTGCATTGATCACCTGTTTCCCCATCTGCACCACATTGGTGCACTAATCGCCTGTTTCCGCATCTGCTCTATATCCATGTACCGACCGCCTGTTTCCCCATCTGCACCATCTGTGCACTGATTGTTTGTTTCCCCATCTGCCTCATATGTGTACATTGTCCACCTGATACACATCCCATCAGTTATCTGCTCATTGCCCGCCTGTTACACATCCTACCACATAACCCTGCATTGACCGCTTGTTCCATAAGACCATAAGACATAGGAGCGGAAGTAAGGCCATTCGGCCCATCGTGTCCACTCCACCATTCAATCATGGCTGATTTCAACTCCATTTACCCGCCCTCTCTCCATAGCCCTTAATTCCTCGAGAAATCAAGAATTTATCAACTTCTGTCTTAAAGACCTCAACGTCCCGGCCTCCACCGCCCTCTGTGGCAATGAATTCCACAGTCCCACCACTCTCTGGCTAAAGAAACTTCTCCTCATCTCTGTTCTAAAGTGACTCCCTTTTATTCTAAGGCTGTGCCCCCGGGTCCTAATCTCCCCTGTTATTGGAAACAACTTCCCTACATCCACCCTATCTAAGCCATTCATTATCTTGTAAGTTTCTATTAGATCTCCCCTCAACCTCCTAAACTCCAATGAATATAATCCCAGGATCCTCAGACGTTCATCGTATGTTAGGCCTACCATTCCTGGAATCATCTGTGTGAATCTCCGCTGGACCCGCTCCAGTGCCAGTATGTCCTTCCTGAGGTGTGGGGCCCAAAATTCCTCACAGTATTCGAAATGGGGCCTAACTAATGCTTTATAAAGCTTCAGAAGTACATCCCTGCTTTTATATTCCAAGCCTCTTGAGATGAATGACAACATTGCATTTGCTTTCTTAATTACGGACTCAACCTGCAAGTTTACCTTTAGAGAATCCTGGACTAGGACTCCTAAGTCCCTTTGCACTTCAGCATTATGAATTTTGTCACCGTTTAGAAAATAGTCCATGCCTCTATTCTTTTTTCCAAAGTGCAAGACCTCGCACTTGCCCACGTTGAATTTCATCAGCCATTTCTTGGACCACTCTCCTAAACTGTCTAAATCTTTCTGCAGCCTCCCCACCTCCTCCATACTACCTGCCCCTCCACCTATCTTTGTATCATTGGCAAACTTAGCCAGAATGCCCCCAGTCCCGTCATCTAGATCGTTAATATATAAAGAGAACAGCTGTGGCCCCAACACTGAACCCTGCGGGACACCACTCGTCACCGGTTGCCATTCTGAAAAAGAACCTTTTATCCCAACTCTCTGCCTTCTGCCTGACAGCCAATCGCCAACACATGTTAGTACCTTGCCTCGAATGCCATGGGCCCTTACTTTACTCAGCAGTCTCCCGTGAGGCACCTTATCAAAGGCCTTTTGGAAGTCAAGATAGATAACATCCATTGGCTCTCCTTGGTCTAACCTATTTGTTATCTCTTCAAAGAACTCTAACAGGTTTGTCAGGCACGACCTCCCCTTACTAAATCCATGCTGACTTGTCCTAATCCGACCCTGCACTTCCAAGAATTTAGAAATCTCATCCTTAACAATGGATTCTAGAATTTTGCCAACAACCGAGGTTAGGCTAATTGGCCTATAATTTTCCATCTTTTTCCTTGTTCCCTACTTGAACAGGGGGGGTTACAACAGCAATTTTCCAATCCTCTGGGACTTTCCCTGACTCCAGTGAGTTTTGAAAGATCATAACTAATGCCTCCACTATTTCTTCAGCTATCTCCTTTAGAACTCTAGGATGTAGCCCATCTGGGCCCGGAGATTTATCAATTTTTAGACCTCTTAGTTTCTCTAGCACTTTCTCCTTTGTGATGGCTACCATATTCAACTCTGCCCCCTGACTCTCCGGAATTGTTGGGATATTACTCATGTCTTCTACTGTGAAGACTGACGCAAAGTACTTATTTAGTTCCTCAGCTATTTCCTTGTCTCCCATCACTAGATTACCAGCGTCATTTTGGAGCGGCCCAATGTCAACTTTTGCCTCCCATTTGTTTTTAATGTATTTAAAGAAACTTTTACTATCATTCCTAATGTTACTAGCTAGCCTACCTTCATATTTGATCCTCTCTTTCCTTATTTCTCTCTTTGTTATCCTCTGTTTGTTTTTGTCGCCTTCCCAATCTTCTGACTTCCCACTACTCTTTGCCACGTTATAGGCTTTCTCTTTTGCTTTGATGCATTCCCTAACTTCCTTTGTCAGCCATGGCTGCCTAATCCCCCCTCTGATAACCTTTCTTTTCTTTGGGATGAACCTCTGTACTGTGTCCTCAATTACTCCCATAAACTCCTGCCATTGCTATTCTACTGTCTTTCCCACTAGGCTCTGCTCCCAGTCGATTTTCATCAGTTCCTCCCTCATGCCCCCGTAGTTACCTTTATTTAATTGTAACATCTTTACATCTGATTCTACCTTCTTTCTTTCAAATTGGAGATTGAATTCTACCATATTATGATCACTGCCTCCTAAGTGCTCCCTTACTTTAAGATCTTTAATCAAGTCTGGCTCATTACATAACACTAAGTCCAGAATGGCTTGTTCCCTCGTGGGCTCCATCACAAGCTGTTCCAAAAAGCCCTCCTGTAAACATTCAATGAATTCCCTTTCCTTGGGTCCACTGGCAGCATTATTTACCCAGTCCACCTGCATATTGAAGTCCCCCATGATCACTGTGACCTTGCCTTTCTGACATGCACTTTCTATTTTGTGGTGCATTTTGTGCCCCCGGTCCTGACCATTGTTAGGAGGCCTGTACATAACTCCCATTATGGTTTTTTTGCCTTTGTGGTTCCTCAACTCTACCCACACAGACTCCACATCATCTGACCCCATGTCGTTTAGTGCTATTGATTTAATTTCATTCCTAATTAACAAGGCAACACCGCCCCCTCTGCCCACCTCTCTGTCTTTTCGATAGGTTGTGAATCCCCGGATGTTTAAATGCCAGTCCTGAACCCCCTGCAACCATGTCTCTGTGATGCCTACCACATCATACCTGCCAGTCACAATCTGGGCCACAAGCTCATCTACCTTGTTCCGTACACTGCGCGCATTTAAATATAGCACCTTTAATTCTCCATTGACCGTCCCTTTTTGTTTTCTTAGTGTGGTGGACCTTGGTTTACTGAGCCTTTCCATACACTGTGTCATATTCTGTGGGATGGGGACTATCGTAACCTCTCCTGAGTTCTGTATTTTCGTGCTTTTTTGTATTCCTAAGCAGCTACGCTTCCCACTGATTACTTCACCTCTTGGTTCCCTGACTTTCCCTTCCCCCCCAATCTTTAGTTTAAAGTCCTATTGACCACCCTATTTACTCTTTTCGCCAGAACACTGGTCTCAGCTCGGTTCAGGTGGAGACCATCCCAACGGTATAGGTCCCCCCTGTCCCAAAACTGATGCCAGTGTCCCATGAAAAGGAACCCCTCATTCCCACACCACTCTTTCAGCCACGTGTTAACTTCCCTTATTCTTGCCTCCCTATGCCAATTTGCACGTGGCCCGGGCAGTAATCCGGAGATTATGACCCTTGAGGACCTGTTTATTAATTTGAATCCTAGCTCTTTATAATCTCTAAACAGGTCCTCTTTCCTAGACTTGCCTATGTTGTTGGTACCGACATGGACCACAACAACTGGATCCTCCCCCTCCCTCTCCAGTATCCTTTCAAGCCGGTCAGAGATGTCCCGCACCCTAGCACCGGGCAGGCAACATACCATGCGGGACTCTTTATCCTGCTCACAAAGGATACTACCTATCCCCCTGATAATAGAATCCCCTACAACTTCAACTTGCCTATTTACTCCCTCCCCTTGAATGGCCTGCTGAACCATGGTGCCTTGGTCAGCTGACTCATCCTTCCTGCAGCCTGTTCGCCATCCACACAGGGAGCAGGTGCCTCATACCTGTTGGACAGGGTAAAGAGCTGAGGCTCCTGAGTTCCTGACTGCTGGTTCCCTTTACCTGCCTGACTTGCAGTCACACCCTGCTGTCCCTGGCCACTGGCAGGATTTAAACTACTTACTCTGACAGGTGTGACTGCCTCCTGAAACACAGTGTCCAGGTAAGTCTCCCCCTCCCGGATGTGCCTCAGTGTTTGAAGCTCAGACTCCAGCTCATCAACTCTGAGCCGGAGCTCTTCGGGCAGCCAACACTTACTGCAGATGTGGTCGCTGCAGCTCGCAATGGGATCTGCCAGTTCCCACATCAAGCAGCTCAAGCATAATAACCTGACCAGCCATCACTAATTAATTAATTAGTTTAATTCAAGTTTACGAGTTTAGCTGTGTTTTTTTTAAATTTGGGGAAGATTTGCTATCAACCAATCAGATCACAGCTTCCCTCTGATTTCACTTTTGGAAAGAAAACTGGAAAACAGGAAGTTACCGTTAGGTTTTTATACTCACAGAGACTGCTCCTCCTCCTCCGAATGGCTCCCAAAATTAGGCCCGAAGAAAGAGAGAGAACAAAACAGTCGGGAAAAAGCACCTTCTCCCACTCTTCACCGAATTACCTCACTGCACCAAATTACCAAATTCTCACTCTGTCTGTGTCTCACTCACTCAGGCTGTGTCTCCTTGACCTGCGCAATGCTTACTAATGTGCGCTTTCTGTCTGTCTTTTATACAGACTTTAGGATGACTCACACTAAAACTTCAAAGAGAAGAATACAATGTGTACCTTTGTGCCCCTTAACAGGCCTCAGGTGACTGCCTGTTCCACATCCTATCACATATCCTTGCATTGATTGCCTGTTGCACATCGTATGAGTGCATGACCTCTTGTTACACATCGCCCATTAACACTGGGCACGATCCAATGGCCACACTGCGCCCGAAACGCAGCTCGCTGTGGCTCAGTGTGGCCGATAAAAGCCAGGAAACCCTGCTCCTGGGATCGACACGGCTCACAGCGCATCGCGACATCCAATGCGATTTCCGAGGCGTTGCGATATAAATCTTACCCACTATGGACGAGATCACGTGTTAGCAAATCTACATATTAGAGCGAGACAGCTGGACCCAGTTTGATGTGCAGATACCCGAGGTGTGGGATCAATCCCCTTCGCATAGAGACGTCGGGCGAGCGCCATTCAATAATCCACAAGCGGAGGCCGCAAGGTGCATGCCCTTTGGCAGAGTGGTACCCTGGCACTGCCGGCCTGTCACCCTGGCAGTGCCACCCAGGATGGCACAGCCAAGGTGCCAAGCTGGCATGTGCCGGCGATCGGGCGGGGTGCCTTGTCTGGGTGTTGGGAGAGGGGGATACGATGGGGGTGCTGGAAATCCTCCCATAGTATGTTGGGGCTTGGGGGTGGGGGAGAGCGTTTGGGAGCCTCGGAGGTCGGGACGTCATTTTCTAATGATGTCCCAATCTTTCGCTGTCAGGTGTGCAGACCTCCTCGGTGTAGCAAACGGGGCGAAGCCTGGTCTCGGCCGTGGGTTCCTCACTGAGGCACCTTATTTAACGTGAATGGTGTTGAACAGTCATGTATATTTCGGTGCTGGGAAACACACGGCGCTCACTGTGGGCCTTGGGCCTTGCTTCCCTCTTAGTTGAATGGCACCCTCTGATTGTAAAGTAGCACTGATGGCTGGGAGCAGCTTGATGGACGATATCTGTTGATTAAGTGTTTCATTTATACTTCTAACAGAACTTGTCTTTCGCCAGCCAACGATAACCCCCATCAAGATTCAGGCCGGTGAACCTCGCCTGCAACAAACAGTGACACTGGCCTGCTTTGTGTCAGGGTTTTACCCGGCCGATATTTACATCAGCTGGAGAACTGAGCGGGGTTTGCAAGTGCTGGGAAGTGTGACAAAATTCCCGGTGGTGAGGGACACGAGCGGGACGTACAGTACGGTCAGCCAGATGACGATCCCGCTGGCGGACGTGGATCGCACGCTCACCTACATGTGTGTCGTCGGACACGAGTCTCTGACCTTCCCGATTGAAAAATGGTTTCAAATAAGGTAAATTCCTCAAGTTGTATTGTCCAGAAAACTTCTTCCGTCTTGAAAGCTCCACTGGCCTGGCATTTCCTCGTTGTCACACGTGAGAGGGGTTGGTGCAGTGAGTGGTATTGTCACTGGACAAGCGACCAAGAAGTGAAGGTCAGTGCTCTGGGGACCCGGGTTTAATGCTACAATGGCAGCTGATGGCATTTAAATTCCAAAGAACATTCTGGAATCTTGAGCTGCTCTCAGTCATGGTGACCATCAGGTTCACTAATGTCCATTAGGGAAGGAAATCTGCCATCCTTACCCGGTCTGGCCTACATGTGACTCCAGACCGCAGAGCAATGGGGTTGACCTTTAACTGCCCTCTGAAATGGCCGAGCGAGACACTCAGTTCAAAGGGCAATTAGGGATGGGAAATAAATGTCGCCCAGCCCAGCGACACCCCCATCCCAGGAAAGAATTAATACAATAAATGTAGTACCCACCTCTCACCCCACACCCCTAACATCCTTCCCCACCCCTCATCCCCTATCCCGATCCCTCACCCCCACCTCTCAAGCCCACCCCATTCCCAGCACCACTCCCAACATCCTCACCGCAATCCCTACCGCAACCCCTCAACTACAACCCCACCCCACCCTCACTCCTCAGCCCCATCCCACCACCACCCATCACCCCACCCTCACCTCCAACCCCCCCCACCCTCACCTCCATCCCCACCACAACCTCACCCTCACCTCCATCCCCACCCTCACCCCACCCTCACCTCTGCCCCCCACCCTCACCCCCACTCACCTTCACCCCCACCGCAACCTCACCCTCACCTCCAGCCACACCCTCACACTCATCCCCACCCCACATCACACCCCAACCCCACCCTCACCCCAGTCCTCACCTCCACCCCATCCCCACCCCTTACCCCCATCCCCACACCTCACACTGACCCCCACCCCGCTCACCACCCCCACCCCTCAACCTCACCCATCCCCACCCCTCACCCCATCCTCACTCCTCACCCCCAACCCCACCCTACTGTCCCATCCCCACCGCTCACCCTATCCCCACCCCTCACACTGACCCCCCAACCCACGCACCACACTCCCACCCCCCAACACTTCTCACCCCATCCCCACCATTACCCAGGAGCATTGGGTGTCCATATTTCCCACTGTTTCTCCATGGCAACGGTTGAGCCAATCAAAGTTGACTTACCAACCAATCAGCACTGTTTCCTCTTGCAATATAAATTGTCGTCATGGCTTAACATTTGGATTTTCTTTGTGTTTGTCCTGATGGCCGTAACATGAAAATATTCGACGGCTTGTCTCCCTTTTCAGCAATATTGAAGAAAATAAATGATCATCGGATTTGAGGGTTACATCCGCCAGGTTCATAGAGAAACCTGTGTTTTCCGTTTAAATTCTGCTCCTGTCGGATTCTCCCTGCTTCATAGAATCCATAGAATTGCCAAAGTGCAGGAGGAGGCCATTCAGCCCATCGAGTCTGCACCGACCCTCCGAACGAACGCCCGACCCAGGCCCAACACCTCCACCTAACCTGCACATCTCTGGACACCTCGGGTCAGTTTTAGCATGGCCAACTCACCTAACCTGCACTGTGGGAGGAAACCGGAGCACCTGGAGGAAACCCACGCAGGCACGAAGAGAAAGTGCAAACTCCACGCAGACAGTGACCCGAGGCCGGAATCAAATCCGAGTCCCTGGAGCTGTGAGGCAGCAGTGTTAACCACTGTGCCCCCCGAGCCACTTCGCACTAAAAATCCAGCCTCCATTTATAAAGCTGATCCCACTGGCATATTAAAAAAAAGTCATATCTCATTGTAGAGTTTAGGTCCTGTGGCGCAGTGGGTCGAGTTCCTGCCTCTGAGCGAGACATTCTACGTTCGAGTCATACCCCAGGACTTGGGTGGTCAAGAAAGGTGTGTTCATAATACAGCCAGACAGGTTGAGTGTCAACCTGCAATTCCTTCCAAACACACCATTGGCTGGTGGTAAGGGAGGGAGAGTCTCCTCGTCGGCCATGTTTGATGTGGTGTGACCCCCCCCCTCAAGTTGTAAGCCTCTGGTGACAGACTGGCGACCGGCTCCGGGAATAGCTCGCTATGGAAACCGATGAAAGTGTGCCTTTGGTTCACCACGCAGTGTGCGAAGAGAATTGGAATTGTGCTGTTTAATTGTATTACATTTCAGTCCCGACAGAAACGCCCAAGTCTCAAATTGTAGTTTCCCCGACCCGGCAATTCACAGGTTTGTTAATGAATCAATTCTTCTCTTTTAGTTGATGATCCTGCTGGAAGAATCCAATCGCCTCCAACGTTCGACTTCCAATAAGCACTGGAGTGACAGGAATGGTGGGAAATGGTACCTGCTTGATGTTGAAATAATAAGCCGAGTCCCCCGCTGAGATTTAAGTCAATATTATGTTAATGAAATAGACAATTTTACCGCATGTAATAACGACCTCTGAGGAATGTGAATCAATTTTAGAGCTGCGGGAAGCATCAAATAAAACTTCAAACATCTCTGCTTAATTCCTTTTAAATAATTCGAGGCAGCAAACGCGGAGGCCGAGACGCACGATTTCACATTTTAATATCCATCAATTAGCGCAGAAGGTAATCTCAATTGTGTCTATGGTCGGAGCTGGGGGCCACTGAAGGCAAGATCTCAAATTGCAGAAGAGGTGAAGAAACCAACCATCGAGGAAGGGAAAGATGGATGACGGAGAGTTGGACTCTCCGGGTCTCCCTGCCGTGTGCTGTTCGCTGGCGGCGGGATTCTCTCCTCCCGCCTTTTGTCAATGGGATTTTCCATTGACGCCACCCCACTTTGCGGGAAACCACCGGGAGGGGGTGCACTGCCGGCAGGAAAAGTGAATCGCAACAACTGGGGAATTCTGACCATAATTTCTAAATGTAACTACAATCTACTTCCTACTCCAACCAGTCAGGGTGTAAATATCAGTTGCTTCCATGGTGTGTGTGTGTACATGGATGTTATTTGTATATGTGTGTGTTTGTATTTGAGTGTGTATTTTGTTGCGTATGTATTTGTGTGTGTGTGTTTGTAATTGTGTGAGTGTGTGTGGGTGGCACGGTAGCACTGTGGTTAGCACTGTTGCTTCACAGCACCAGGGTCCCAGGTTCGATTCCCCGCTGTGGGTCATTGTCTGTGCGGAGTCTGCACGTTCTCCCCGTGTCGGCGTGGGTTTCCTCCGGGTGCTCCGGTTTCCTCCCACAAGTCCCGAAAGACGTGCTGTTAGGTGAATTGGACATTCTGAATTCTCCCTCTGTGTACCCGAACAGGCGCTGGAGTGTGGCGACTAGGGGATTTTCACAGTAACATCATTGCAGTGTTAATGTAAGCCTACTTGTGACAATAAAGATTATTACTGTATTTGTGTGAGTGTGCAGGTTTGTATTTGTGTGAGTTTCTTTGTGTGTGTTTGTATTTGTGTGTGTTTGATTTTGTGTGAGTGCGTATGTTTCTTTGTGTGTGTGTATTGGTGTTTGTATTGGTGTGAGTTTCTTTGTGTGTTTATATTTGTGTGTTTGTATTTGTGAGTGAGTGTGTGTGATTGTATTGGTGTGAGTGTGTTTGTAGTTGTGGGTTTGTATTTGTGTGAGAGTTTGTATTTGTGTGTGTTTGTATTTATGTGACTGTGTGTTTCTTTGTGTGTGTGTTTGTGTTTGTATTTCGGTTGTGTGTGTTCGTAGTTCTGTGTGTGTATTTGTATTTGTGTGAGTGTGGTTTGTTTTTATTTGAGTGAGTGTGCTTGCATTTGTGTGAGTGTGTTTGTATTTGTGTGTGTGTATTTGTGTGAGTGTGTGTTTGTATTTGTGTGTGTGTGTATTTGTGTGAGTGTGTGTTTGTATTTGTGTGAGTGTGTGTTTATTTGTGAGTGTGTGTTTGTATTTGTGTGAGTGTGTGCGTTTGTATTTGTGTGAGTGTGTGTTTATTTGTGAGTGTGTGTTTGTATTTGTGTGTGTGTATTTGTGTGAGTGTATTTGTGTAGAGGAAAAGATTGCAAAGATGATTCTGGATAGGAGCGAAAGCAACAGGGTAGTTGTTATGGGGGACTTTAACTTTCCAAATATTGACTGGAAACGCTATAGTTCGAGTACTTTAGATGGGTCCATTTTTGTCCAATGTGCGCAGGAGGGTTTCCTGACACAGTATGTAGATAGGCCAACGAGAGGAGAGGCTGTGTTGGATTTGGTACTGGGTAATGAGCCAGGACAGGTGTTAGATTTGGAGGTAGGTGAGCACTTTGGTGATAGTGACCACAATTCGATTACGTTTACTTTAGTGATGGAAAGGGATAGGTATATACCGCAGGGCAAGAGTTATATCTGGGGGAAAGGCAATTATGATGCAATGAGGCAAGACTTAGGATGCATCGGATGGAGAGGAAAACTGCAGGGGATGGGCACAATGGAAATGTGGAGCTTGTTCAAGGAACAGCTGCTGCGTGTCCTTGATAAGTATGTACCTGTCAGGCAGGGAGCAAATGGTCGAGCAAGGGAACCGTGGTTTACTAAGGCAGTCGAAACACTTGTCAACAGGAAGAAGGAGGCTTATGTAAAGATGAGACATGAAGGTTCAGTAAGGGCGCTCGAGAGATACAAGTTAGCTAGGAAGAACCTAAAGGGAGAACTATGAAGAGCCAGGAGGGGACATGAGATGTCTTTGGCAGGTAGGATCAAGGATAACCCTAAAGCTTTCTATAGATATGTCAGGAATAAAAGAATGACTAGGGTAAGAGTAGGGCCAGTCAAGGACAGTAGTGGGAAGTTGTGCTTGGAGTCCGAGGAGATAGGAGAGGTACTAAATGAATATTTTTCATCAGTATTCACACAGGAAAAAGACAATGTTGTCAAGAATACTGAGATTCAGGCTTCTAGACTAGAAGGGCTTGAGGTTCATAAGGAGGAGGTGTTAACAATTCTGGAAAGGGTGAAAATAGATAAGTCCCCTGGGCCAGATGGGATTTATCCTAGGATTCTTTGGGAAGCTAGGGAGGAGATTTCTGAGCCTTTGGCTTTGATCTTTAAGTCATCTTTGTCAACAGGAATAGTGCCAGAAGACTGGAGGATAGCAAATGTTGTCCCCTTGTTCAAGAAGGGGAGTAGAGACAACCCCGGTAACTATAGACCAGTGAGCCTTGCTTCTGTTGTGGGCAAAATCTTGGAAAGGTTTATAAGAGATAGGGTGTATAATCATCTGGAAAGGAATAATTTGATTAGACATAGTCAACACGGTTTCGTGAAGGGTAGGTCATGCCTCACAAACCTTATTGAGTTTTTTGAGAAGGTGACCAAACAGGTGGATGAGGGTAAAGCAGTTGATGTGGTGTATATGGATTTCAGTAAAGCATTTGATAAGGTTCCCCACGCTAGGCTACTGCATAAAATACGGAAGCATGGGATTCAGGGAGATTTAGCAGTTTGGATCAGAAATTGGCTAGCTGGAAGAAGACAAAGGGTGGTGGTTGATGGGAAGTGTTCAGACTGGAGTCCAGTTACTAGTGGTGTACCACAAGGATCTGTTTTGGGGCCACTGCTTTTTGTCATTTTTATAAATGACTTGGAGGAGGGCGTAGAAGGATGGGTGAGCAAATTTGCAGATGACACTAAAGTCGGTGGAGTTGTGGACAGTGCGGAAGGATTTTACAAGTTACAGAGGGACATAGATAAGCTGCAGCGCTGGGCTGAGAGGTGGCAAATGGAGTTTAATGCAGAAAAGTGTGAGGTGATTCATTTTGGAAGGAATAACAGGAAGACTGAGTACTGGGCTAATGGTAAGATTCTTGGCAGTGTGGATGAGCAGAGAGATCGCGGTGTCCATGTACATAGATCCCTGAAAGTTGCCACCCAGGTTGAGAGGGTTGTTAAGAAGGCGTACGGTGTGTTATCTTTTATTGGTAGAGGGATTGAGTTTAGGAGCCATGAGGTCATGTTGCAGCTGTACAAAACTCTGGTGCGGCCGCATTTAGAGTATTGCATGCAATTCTGGTCACCGCATTATAGGAAGGATGTGGAAGCATTGGAAAGGGTGCAGAGGAGATTTACCAGAATGTTGCCTGGTATGGAGGGAAGATCTTATGAGGAAAGGCTGAGGGACTTGAGGCTGTTTTCGTTAGAGAGAAGAAGGTTAAGGGGTGACTTAATTGAGGCATACAAGATGATTAGAGGATTGGATAGGGTGGACAGTGAGAGCCTTTTTCCTCGGGTGGTGATGTCTAGCACGAGGGGACATAGCTTTAAATTGAGGGGAGATAGATATAAGACAGACGTCAGAGGTAGGTTCATTACTCAGAGAGTAGTAAGGGCGTGGAATGTCCTGCCTGCAACAGTAGTGGACTCGCCAACACTAAGGGCATTCAAATGGTCATTGGATAGACATATGGACGATAAGGGAATAGGGTAGATGGGCTTTAGAGTGGTTTCACAGGTCGGCGCAACATTGAGGGCCGAAGGGCCTGTACTGCACTGTTATGTTCTATGTTCTAAATGTTATGTGTGAGTGTGTGTGTTTGCATTTGTGTGAGTGTGTGTTTGTATTTGTGCGTGTTTGTATTTGTGAATGAGTGTGTGTGTGTTTGTGTGAGTGAGTGTGTGTGTGTGAGTGTTTGTATTTGTGTGTGTGTGTGTTTGTGTGAATGTTTGTATTTGTGTGTGTGTTTCTGTGAGTGTGTGTGTGTGTTTGTGTGAGTGAGTGTGTGTTTGTGTGAGTGAGTGTGTGTGAGTGTGTGTTTGTATTTTGTGTGTGTCTGCGTGTGTGTGCGGTTGGTAAGTGCTGTGTGTGAGTGTGAGTGTGAGTGAGTGTGTGAGTGAGTGTCTGCGTGTGTGTGCAGTTGGTAAGTGCTGTGTGTGAGTGTGAGTGTGAGTGAGTGTGTGTGTGAGTGAGTGTCTGCGTGTGTGTGCGGTTGGTAAGTGCTGTGTGTGAGTGTGAGTGTGAGTGAGTGTGTGTGTGAGTGAGTGTCTGCGTGTGTGCGGTTGGTAAGTGCTGTGTGTGAGTGTGAGTGTGAGTGAGTGTGTGTGTGAGTGAGTGTCTGCGTGTGTGTGCAGTTGGTAAGTGCTGTGTGTGAGTGTGAGTGTGAGTGAGTGTGTGTGTGAGTGAGTGTCTGCGTGTGTGTGCGGTTGGTAAGTGCTGTGTGTGAGTGTGAGTGTGAGTGCGTGTGTGCACGGTTGGTAAGTGCTGTGTGTGAGTGTGAGTGAGTGTGTGTGTGAGTGAGTGTCTGCGTGTGTGTGCGGTTGGTAAGTGCTGTGTGTGAGTGTGAGTGTGAGTGAGTGTGTGTGTGAGTGAGTGTCTGCGTGTGTGTGCGGTTGGTAAGTGCTGTGTGTGAGTGTGAGTGTGAGTGCGTGTGTGCGCGGTTGGTAAGTGCTGTGTGTGAGTGTGAATGTGAGTGAGTGTGTGTGAGTGTGAGTGCATGTGTGTGCGGTTGGTAAGTGCTGTGTGTGAGTGTGAGTGTGAGTGAGTGTGTATGAGTGTGAGTGCATGTGTGTGCGGTTGGTAAGTGCTGTGCAAATCTAATCCGAAAGTGAAATGTGGCGACGATCACAACTACTTTCTATCGGAGTTTAACCACATGACAATTTGTGTACTGTCGTCAGAAGCCACAAATTCCAGGAATACAGTTAGCTATTTTAAATATTAAATGAATGTGGGTATTAATAAAAGAAAATGAAAGACACAAGGTCACCTTTACTCAGTTAAAATTAGTCCAACAGAACATTTACCCCCAAAAGATTTCCTCACAGATAAACAATCCTTGAGGCAGAATTCCCGCCTGTATAAAATTCCAACAACATTGCACACAGTATCCCCACTCTTGCGGTGGGACTGCTTTACATCTCCCACTCCGCGGGGGAAATTCCGAAAATACCTCAATTCAAATCCCGCTTCCTGAAAACAACCAACACTTTTCTGGTTTGCCTGAAGCAGCCTCACTGTCTTTCCTCCCAGTTCTGCCCCCAGCACAGAGCACAGTCTGGGAGGTCTGACATGGCCACTCCCAACTCAGCTCCCACATCTCTCCTTGAGTGCACTGATGCGTTCCTCATGTTTGTGTTCATTGTCTTAGCATTTCTCCGAAGCTTGACCTTCACAGAATACAAAATGGATTCTCTGTTGGCTGATGCTGGAATGGGGAAAAGTGGAGACAAGCATGGGAGGTTCCCGCAGTGCTGCGATGGTGGCGAATGATACCTATCTGTCCTATCTGGAGGACACAGACCGACACGGAGACCCGATACACGGCCCCCATGCAGCAACCAGGGATGTGGTGGAGCGGCCCGTCAGCCTCCTGAAGATGCTGGTCAGTTGCCTGGACTGTTCTGGAGGGGCCCTCCAGTATGCTGCTGGGAGGGTCGCCCTCATCCTGTCTTCCACAACATCGCGCAGCAGAGGGGCGATGAGCTGGAGGAGGTGGACGAAGGCCAGGCCTCCTCTGGCGAAGACCCTCAAGGTCCACCCTCTAGGTGGTACATCAGGACTGGAGGCGGCCTGCTGTGACTCCTGCCCAGCGACCTGGGTCCCCATTAGTGGCCGTCTTCTGGGGCGACTGGGCCTGGAATGGGCCCGGCTGCTGCTGTGCCGCCCTGTTCTGCCTGCTGCCCACCAGATGCACCAGGGACAGGGGGGGGGGGGGGGGGGGGGGGAGTCCGAGGTGCTGCGGTGTTCCGGAACCTTCCCTGCGGGAGTCACCGGCACGGGCCCCAGCACCTCCTCCTCCCTCGGGGTGCCCAATGGCCCCCGGACTACTCCATGGGAGCGAACCCCTGAGGTTCCCCCGCCACCGCAGGCCCCACCTCCTGCTCCTGCACGCGGCTGGACTCCTCCACCTGCACCTGCAGGTACAGGCTGCTCGCCGTCAACCCCCCCATGTGGTCCCTGGCTCTGTGGCTGCATCTCCTCTATAGCTATGACTATCCGATCCAGAAGCCCAAAACCCATCTGGACGGATACTTCTCCCTGGGGTAAGTCTGCCCACCAACGTCCGCCCCCTCGGGAGTTCCTACCTCCACCTGCTGTACCGGGTCGACTGTGTGGTGCGCACCAGATAGTGTCCCAGGAGCCTCTTCACTAACATGCCTGACCGAGGTGAGTGTCTCTGGGCTGGTGGGGGTTGTTGGAGGCAGATGTGACGGTAAATTTGTGTCAGGCTCGGACTCGAGCTCCAGGGTTTCCTGGCTCTCCGGCCTGTGGCTCCCCTCCATGTCGGTATCTTCATCGTTTCTCAGCACCTGGGCCTCTGACTGTGACTGTGGCTGGGGGCTGCGGACACCAGAAGGACCCTCCCCATCACCACCAGTTCCTGTAAGACACAAGACGCGTGGTTCGACCGCAGGCCGAGCGGGTTGGGGGCGGGGGTAGTCGGGATGGTGGGGGTGTGTGGAGCTGGCCGCCCGCGTCCAGTGCTCTCTGCTCTGCTGTGGTGAGGGGCCGCAGATCCGGCGGTCCCCCTCCAGTCTTCTACCGCTCCCGGCAGTTATGGCGGCCTTCTCCTGTGGGGGGAAACAGGAAATGACAGTGTTAGACCGTCCGACACATGAAGCCCAGGGGATGGGTAGCTGGTAGTGCCCAGGGCCATGGCGGCTGGTCTGTGTTCAGGCAGGTGGTACAGGGCGGGGGGTTCGGCTGCCCTCTGGGTTTGGGTGCGTTATGGGTGTGTGAGATGGGGGTTGAGTGCCAGGGGCACAGTGCTGCCTACTCACTCTGGCTGCCCTGAGGAGATTGTGCAATTTTCTCTGGCACTGCAGCCCTGTACAGACAGTGGGGCCTGTGGCACTAACACAGTAGATGGGCTCAAGAGGCTGGAGGGCCAACAGGAGGACCTCCTGCATTGGAGGATTTGCGGAACCCGCTTCAGATCTCACCTTCTGGATCAGTCTTTTATGCGGCACCTTGTCAATTGTCTTCTGAAAGTCTAGAAACACCCCATCCACAGGTTCCCCATTATCCACCTTGATGGTTACACTCCAGTTCAAGACAGGAATTTTCCAGGTGGCACCTGCACAGTCACCACAATGGGACAAATAGGGGGCACAACTGTGCACCCTTCCCTAGTGGGGGAATCTCGTCGCTCCTCAACCTGTCCCCGAGGCAGGAATGTGTCGAAAGGGTCAATCTTTGAACAAGACTATTAACCTACACACTAGTTGAGAAAATTATTGAAATGCATTGTACCATTTATTCCAATTATTTGAAGAAGGAGACTGCCGGAAAATAAGGAAAATTATTCCATCTGTACTATTGTATCCTAAGGAATTAAGGATGCCACGACATGCAGAGATTCAGCTCCCACCATCATAGCTCTGGGCAGAGTGTAATATATGACGAGGTGTGGAGAGTGTAATATATGACGAGGCGTGGAGAGTGTAATATATGATGAGGTGTGGAGAGTGTAATATATGACGAGGTATGGAGAGTGTAATATATGACGGGGTGTGGAGGGTGTAATATATGACGGGGTGTGGAGAGTGTAATATATGACGAGGCGTGGAGAGTGTAATATATGATGAGGTGTGGAGAGTGTAATATATGACGGGGTGTGGAGAGTGTAATATATGATGAGGTATGGAGAGTGTAATATATGACGAGGTGTGGAGAGTGTAATATATGACGAGGTGTGGAGAGTGTAATATATGACGAGGTGTGGAGAGTGTAATATATGACGAGGTGTGGAGAGTAATATATGACGAGGTGTGGAGAGTGTAATATATGACGAGGTGTGGAGAGTGTAATATATGACGAGGTGTGGAGAGTGTAATATATGACGAGGTGTGGAGAGTAATATATGACGAGGTGTGGAGAGTGTAATATATGACGAGGTGTGGAGAGTGTATTATATGACGGGGTGTGGAGAGTGTAATATATGACGAGGTGTAGAGAGTGTAATATATGACGTGGTGTGGAGAGTGTAATATATGATGAGGTGTGGAGAGTGTAATATATGATGAGGCGTGGAGTGTGTAATATATGACGAGGTATGGAGAGTGTAATATATGATGACGTGTGGGGAGTGTAATATATGACGAGGTATGGAGAGTGTAATATATGACGGGGTGTGGAGAGTGTAATATATGATGAGGTGTGGAGAGTGTAAGATATGACGTGGTGTGGAGAGTGTAATATATGACGAGGTGTGGAGAGTGTAATATATGACGGGGTGTGGAGAGTGTAATATATGACGTGGTGTGGAGAGTGTAATATATGACGAGGTGTGGAGAGTGTAATATATGACAAGGCGTGGAGAGTGTAATATATGACGAGGTGTGGATAGTGTAATAGATGACGAGGCATGGAGAGTGTAATATATGACAAGGCGTGGAGAGTGTAATATATGATGAGGTGTGAAGAGCGTAATATATGACGAGGTATGGAGAGTGTAATATATGACGGGGTGTGGAGAGTGTAATATATGACGGGGTGTGGAGAGTGTAATATATGACAAGGCGTGGAGAGTGTAATATATGATGAGGTGTGGAGAGCGTAATATATGACGAGGTATGGAGAGTGTAATATATGACGGGGTGTGGAGAGTGTAATATATGACGGGGTGTGGAGAGTGTAATATATGATGAGGTATGGAGAGTGTAATATATGATGAGGTATGGAGAGTGTAATATATGATGGGGTGTGGAGAGTGTAATATATGACGAGGTGTGGATAGTGTAATATTTGACGAGGTAGGGGGGGTGTAATATATGACGGGGTGTGGAGAGTGTAATATATGATGAGGTGTGAAGAGTGTAATATATGATGAGGCGTGGAGTGTGTAATATATGACGAGGTATGGAGAGTGTAATATATGATGACGTGGGAAGTGTAATATATGACGAGGTATGGAGAGTGTAATATATGACGGGGTGTGGAGAGTGTAATATATGATGAGGTGTGGAGAGTGTAAGATATGACGTGGTGTGGAGAGTGTAATATATGACGAGGTGTGGAGAGTGTAATATATGACGGGGTGTGGAGAGTGTAATATATGACGTGGTGTGGAGAGTGTAATATATGACGAGGTGTGGAGAGTGTAATATATGACAAGGCGTGGAGAGTGTAATATATGACGAGGTGTGGATAGTGTAATAGATGACGAGGCGTGGAGAGTGTAATATATGACAAGGCGTGGAGAGCGTAATATATGATGAGGTGTGAAGAGCGTAATATATGACGAGGTATGGAGAGTGTAATATATGACGGGGTGTGGAGAGTGTAATATATGACGGGGTGTGGAGAGTGTAATATATGACAAGGCGTGGAGAGTGTAATATATGATGAGGTGTGGAGAGCGTAATATATGACGAGGTATGGAGAGTGTAATATATGACGGGGTGTGGAGAGTGTAATATATGACGGGGTGTGGAGAGTGTAATATATGATGAGGTATGGAGAGTGTAATATATGATGAGGTATGGAGAGTGTAATATATGACGGGGTGTGGAGAGCGTAATATATGACGAGGTGTGGATAGTGTAATATTTGACGAGGTAGGGGGGGTGTAATATATGACGGGGTGTGGAGAGTGTAATATATGATGAGGTGTGAAGAGTGTAATATATGACGAGGTGTGGAGAGTGTAATATATGATGAGGTATGCAGAGTGTAATATATGATGAGGTGTGGAGAGTGTAATATATGACGGGGTGTGGAGAGTGCAATATATGACGAGGTGTGGAGAGTGTAATATATGACGTGGTGTGGAGAGTGTAATATATGATGAGGTGTGGAGAGTGTAATATATGATGAGGCGTGGAGTGTGTAATATATGACGAGGTATGGAGAGTGTAATATATGATGACATGTGGAGAGTGTAATATATGACGAGGTATGGAGAGTGTAATATATGACGGGGTGTGGAGAGTGTAATATATGACGGGGTGTGGAGAGTGTAATATATGACGAGGTGTGGAGAGTGTAATATATGACGTGGTGTGGAGAGTGTAATATATGACGAGGTGTGGAGAGTGTAATATATGACGTGGTGTGGAGAGTGTAATATATGACGTGGTGTGGAGAGTGTAATATATGACGAGGCGTGGAGAGTGTAATATATGACAAGGCGTGGAGAGTGTAATATATGACGAGGTGTGGAGAGTGTATTAGATGACGAGGCGTGGAGAGTGTAATATATGACAAGGCATGGAGAGTGTAATATATGATGAGGTGTGGAGAGCGTAATATATGACGAGGTGTGGAGAGTGTAATATATGACGGGGTGTGGAGAGTGTAATATATGATGGGGTGTGGAGAGTGTAATATATGACAAGGCGTGGAGAGTGTAATATATGATGAGGTGTGGAGAGCGTAATATATGACGAGGTATGGAGAGTGTAATATATGACGGGGTGTGGAGAGTGTAATATATGATGAGGTGTGAAGAGTGTAATATATGACGAGGTGTGGAGAGTGTAATATATGATGAGGTATGGAGAGTGTAATATATGATGAGGTGTGGAGAGTGTAATATATGATGAGGTGTGGAGAGATGAGGTATGGAGAATGTAATATATGATCAGGTGTGGAGAGTGTAATATATGATGAGGTGTGGAGAGTGTAATATATGACGAGGTGTGGAGAGTGTAATATATGACGAGGTATGGAGAGTGTAAAATATGATGAGGTGTTGAGAGTGTAATATATGATGATGTGTAAAGAGTGTAATATATGATGAGGTATGGAGAGTGTAATATATGATGAGGTGTGGAGAGTGTAATATATGATGAGGTGTGGAGAGTGTAATATATGAAGAGGTGTGGAGAGTGTAATATATGACGAGGCGTGGAGAGTGTAATTTCTGACGAGGTATGGAGAGTGTAATATATGATGACGTGTGGAGAGTGTAATATATGATGAGGTATGGAGAGTGTAATATATGACGAGGTGTGGAGAGTGTAATATATGACGGGGTGTGGAGAGTGTAATATATGACGAGGTGTGGAGAGTGTAATATATGACGTGGTGTGGAGAGAGTAATATATGACGAAGTGTGGAGAGTGTAATATATGACGTGGTGTGGAGAGTGTAATATATGACGTGGTGTGGAGAGTGTAATATATGATGAGGCGTGGAGAGTGTAATATATGATGAGGTATGGAGAGTGTAATATATGACGGGGTGTGGAGAGTGTAATATATGACGGGGTGTGGAGAGTGTAATATATGACGAGGCGTGGAGAGTGTAATATATGATGAGGTGTGGAGAGTGTAATATATGACGGGGTGTGGAGAGTGTAATATATGACGAGGTATGGAGAGTGTAATATATGACGGGGCGTGGAGAGTGTAATATATGACGGGGCGTGGAGAGTGGAATATATGACGAGGTGCGGAGAGTGTAATATATGATGAGGTGTGGAGAGTGTAATATATGATGAGGTGTGGAGAGTAATATATGATGAGGTGTGGAGAGTGTAATATATGACGGGGTGTGGAGAGTGTAATATATGACGGGGTGTGGAGAGTGTAATATATGACGGGGTGTGGAGAGTGTCATATATGATGAGGTGTGGAGAGTGTAATATATGACGAGGTGTGGAGAGTGTAATATATGACAAGGCGTGGAGAGTGTAATATATGAAGAGATGTGGAACCTCATCCCCTTGGTGTTGGCCGAGTTTGGTTAAAATCACTTTTGGAGAAGCTATGATCCTAAAGTTGGTGTTCGCTCATTTAGACTAACGATCAAATATTCAATGCAGAGCTGAATAAAATATAAAATTAAACTGAGTTAACTTATTTTCTGTCAGTGGCGGGGATGGTGGGGAGCGGGGGGGGGGGGAATCGTTTATTGAAAGATCCATGGCGGGGGGCAAAACGCCACAAAATCAAACATAATGTGGAGAAGATTGAGTTTCATGTTGAGAAGTCATTTGCTCGCTGCTCGTTGAATTTCTGCTTTCCCAAAATTAACTCGGGTGAAAATTGCCTTCAAATTACACGTTGATGCTTTTCTTAACACTGGATTAAGTAGGGACTCCACTCTGGAGAAAGACTCTTCAACCCACCCAATCTCTGACATTATTTACCCTCTAGATCAGCGATATTTCTAACCCTGTATCCAGCCTGTATCCCAAATCCCTTCACTCCCCCTCCCCCCTTTACCCTATTCTGCAATCTTGGGAGAGTGTCCGGAATTCTCCGGCCGTTGGGATTCGCTTATCCCGCTGGCAGCAAACCCCTAACTGTGGGTTTCCTGGCGCGTGAGGTGGGTTCATTGGGAAATCCTATTGACAAACGGCGGGCTGAGAGAATGCCACTGCCAGGGAATGGCGCACGGCCAAGAGACATGCGGCTGGGGGGTGGGGGTGGCTGGAGATGCCCACCCAGTGTCTGCTTCAATCACTCACTCCAGTGTACATTCCAATGCTTCACAACCCACTGTGTGAGAAGGAATCTCTCTGTGTCCTGAATCTGTCACCTTCATTCCTATATTAGTTTACCTCAATATTCTAGTCCACGGACGTCTTGTGGGGCAGTGGGTCGCGTCCCTGCCTCTGAGCCAGAAGCTGCGGATTCAAGGCCCACTCCAGGACCTGACGGCCAAGGAGGGTTTGGTCAAACAGATTGAATGTCTATCTGCAGCTCCTTCCAAACACGCCAATGGCTGGCGGTAAGAGTGGGGGGTGCTCGATGGTCAAGATCCCAGGGCTGGCATTCTTTCCAAGGAGAGCTGGCAAGGAGCCTCTGGTGCCATGCGCAACACCCATCGCTCAATCCACAATTGCTCGGTTTGGGAACGCTTGCTGTATTCCAGTTGGCTCCCACATTTCCGACACTACATTAGGGAGCACAAATTTATGAATTGCGAGACATTTGGTGGTCATGAAGAGCACTTCCTAAATGCAAGACTTTTTTTCCCCCGAGTTTCAGTGATTTTCCTGATCTTGGATTTGAGCCAAAATTGTATTGATGTAATTCCTACTTGTTACCACTAGGGGGTGCGGATGCACATTCTTATTCCTCTCATTGAAGAACAGGACATTGTCTTACATTTATAAAATGTCTTCAACAAAACAAAATGTCTCAAAGTGCTTCACAGAAGAATTATCTTTTTTTAAATAAGTTTAGAGTAGCCAATTCTTCTTTTCCCAATTAAGGGGCAATTTAGTGTGGCCAATCCGCCTACCCTGCACATCTTTGGGTCGTAGGGATGAGACCCACGCAGACACCGGGAGAATGTGCAAACTCCACACGGGCAATGACCCCGGACAGGGATCGAACCTGGATCCTCAGCCACATGAGGCAGCAGTGCTAACCACTGCGCCACCGTGCCGCCCCTACAGAAGCATTATCATTTATTGTGAGGGGAACTGAATACAAGAGGAGGGAGGTTATGCTTCAGTTGTACAGAGCTGTGGTGAGACCACATCGGGGCCTCAATTCTCAGGATGGTGAGCGGGGACTGCGACAGGGGCACGGCAATTTCACGTTCAATTGAGCGTTGGTTGACTGACGGTCCTCCAGCCCCTCCAGTCGCAGTGCTGCAGTGGCCGGAAGAGGAACTGCAGTGCTCTGCCTCAGCCTGAGTCCACGTCTGCACTTGAGGTAAGTCCCGGGGTCGGAGAGTAGGGGATGACCTGAGGGTTCGGGAAGGGGGCAGTTTCGGTGTCAGGGAGTGGGGGGCGGACTGGATAGGCCAGGGGTGGATAGAGGGCTGGGGGTCCCAGGTCCCTTGGGGAGGGCGATGTCAGATTGAGACGCCCTCCCTTGTCCTTCACAGAAGTCAAATCTGATTGGCTGGGATGCTACCGTGGAAAACGCTCCCCAAGCCTCTGGGTATTCAGGGCTGACGTACCAACCAATCAACATTCTCTTATCCTCTCGTATAAATTGTTGTGCCGGTTTGAAATTCTGGTCCGGATTCACTGACCGCCCGCCACTTGTTTTTCGGTGATGGAGACGGCTCACCGATCCGGCCGTTGCCGACGGGATTTCCCAGCGATGGCATCCCTCATCGCCGGGAAACCCGTGCGCAGGCGTGGGACCGGAATTTCCTGCTGCCGTTAAGTTCTGCCCACGATACTCTTGCAGTTGTCCTGATGAGTCCAGAGTTAAAATATTCAGCAACATGTCTCCCTTTTCAGGCAGATTCAAGTGCTGCATTGCCAAGCAACTGTTTATTACAAATTTATGAAGCAATTAAATTTAAATCTCCAGGTATCTGAGCAGAATTAAACCAGGACTCTGGGTTGCTAATGCAGTAACGTAACCACAATACAACAGCATTCCAGGCACCTGCCTTTGGATAGTGAATGCAGGGCTTAGAATCCCGACAGTTCAGAAGGATGCCATTCGGCCCATCGAGCCTTTGACTGAGCACCCATTTATCCTCCCCCGTCCACCCCATCCCTGTAACCCCATTACCTAACCTGCACATCCCTGGACACCAAGGGGAAATTTCAACATGGCCAATCCACCTAACCTGCACATCTTTGGACTGTGGGAGGAAACCGGAGCACCCGGAGGAAACCCACGCAGACACGGGGGAGAACGTGCAGACTCCGCAGACAGTGCCGGAATTGAACCTGGGTCCCAGGCGCAGTGAGGTGACATTGGACCTCCTTCCGCCTCCTGTTCCTGTCGCCAGTCAGCCGAGTCAACAGCGATCTTCCTTTCTGATTCATCAGTGTCCCTCCCTGAGCCCAACAGACTAACCGCTCTGTTGTTTCAATGTGGTTCGCGGGCTCTTGCTGTGCATCGATGGCCTTCTGCGCTTGCCGAGGAAGCCTCAGTGACCACAGTTCAGGAATAATTCACTGGATGTTTGATGACTTCCTGTGCTTTCCTTCTCTGTCTCGTTGTCTTTCGGGACAACAATTTGTACCTGTTGCACTGTTAAATCCGTGCCCTGTGGCAGCAATACAACAATAGCTTCCCGTGGGTTAACCGCCAACAGCATCAACGTATATTTATGCAGTGAAGGTGTAACATCAGAGGGGGAACTGTGACAGATGTAGATGTGGGGGGAGGGGAAGGGGGAAGCAAAGAGGAGAAAGGGGAAGGAAAGGTGGATAAGATGGGGGGGGTAAATATATATTAAGAAAGACAAGAAAGAAAGAAATGGTAAAAGACAATTAAAATGAAATGGAGTGAAAACAGGGGTCGAGGTAGAGTAGAACTAATCATCAGAAGTTGTTGAATTCGATGCTGAGACCGGAAGGCTGTCGCGTGCCTAACCGGAAGATGAGATGTTGTTCCTCCAGTTTGCGTTGAGCATCACTGGAACATTGCAGCAGGTCAAGGACAGACATGTGGGCATAGGAGCAGGGTCTTGTGTTAAAATGGCAAGCAACGGGAAGGTCCGGGTCCTGACTGCGCACAGACCGAAGGTGCTCAGCAAAGCGATCACCCAGTCTGCGTTTGGTCTCTCCGATATAGAGGAGACCACATTGGGAGCAGCGAATGCAGTAGACCAAATTGGAAGAGATGCAAGTGAAACGCTGCTTAACCTGGAATGAGTGTTTTGGGCCTGGGATGTTAAGTATGGAAGAGGTAAAGGGGCAGGTGTTACACCTTCTGCGGTTGCACGGGAAGGTGCCATGGGTGATGGGAGAGATGTTGGGTATGGTGGAGGGGTGGACTCGATTGTCTCGGAGGGAATGGTCTCTGCGGAATGCTGACGGAGGGAGTGAAGGGAAGATGTGTTTGATGGTGGCATTACGCTGGAGTCGGCGAAAATGGCGGAGGATTATGCTTTGCATATTTATGCTGAACAGTGAAACAAAGGGATATGTCCCGAACAGCGCAGACGGCGGAACGTTCCGGTCATTGTAAATCAATTTTCCCGCTGGCAGCACACTCCTGCCAGTGGCTATCCCGGGGGCCTGGGGTGCTTCCAATGGGAAATCCTGTTGGCGATAGGCAGGAAGATAGAAGCCCGCCACCAGCGAACGGCGCGTAGCCGGGAAATACACGGCTGGGGAAATCGGAGAATCCCGCCCAGAATATAACACGGAGTCACAGGAGATGTGGAATCAGTGTCCGAAAATACGGTCAGAGGTAGGTTCGAAAGGAGCGACGTGAAGGTGGTTGGAGAGGTTTAAGGAGGGGGGTAGGTGGGGAGGGGGGGGTGGGCGTGAATGTTCCACTATCCAAGGACGACTCCATACATTGGAATAGGAAGCCGGATCTCTGGGCCTGTCAGGGAGCCAATGCTCCGGCTGTATGGTTCCTGGCCAGTCCCACTGTTTAAACAACCTCACAGGCTGTGGGCACGGGTGGGTCAGTGCTGATCATGGAGCAGCAGAGCAACCTGGAATAAGCACCTTTGGGAGAAAGAGGGAGAGGAGAGGTACAGGGGGATAGGTTAGGCTGTGGAGACGTACGTGTGGGCAGAAAGGAAGTTGTAACACGGCAGGAATTCACTTCTCCCACTCAATAACGTGTCAGAAAGAGGAATGATCAACAATCATAGATTATCATAGAATTTACAGTGTAGAAGGAGGCCATTCGGCCCATCGAGTCTGCACCGGCTCTTGGAAAGTGCACCCTACCCAAGGTCAACACCTCCACCCTTTCCCCATAACCCAGTAACCCCACCCAACACTAAGGGCAATTTTGGACACGAAGGGCAATTTATCATGGCCAATCCACCTAACCTGCACATCTCCCAGGGGCTGGTTTAGCACACTGGGCTAAATCGCCGACTTTTAAAGCAGACCAAGGCAAGCCAGCAGCATGGTTCAATTCCCGTACCAGCCTCCCCAAACAGGTGCCGTAATATGGCAACTAGGGGCTTTTCACAGTAACTTCATTGACGCCTACTTGTGACAATAAGCGATTTTCATTTTTTGGGGGGGACTGTGGGAGGAAACCGGAGCACCCGGAGGAAACCCACGCACACATGGGGAGGATGTGCAGACTCCGCACAGACAGTGACGCAAGCCAGAATTGAATCTGGGACCCTGGAACTGTGAAGCAATTGTGCTGTCCACAATGCTACCGTGCTGTAATAGCACCTTCCTGATTTCAGGGCGTAACCCCCAGGCATCCCTCAACTAGTGAAGTACTTCTAAAGTCTGTGTGTATGTGTGTGTGTAAGTGGCTGGGCCTGTGGGTGTATGTGCATCTGTCCGTGTGTATGTGGATGCATGAGCCTGTGTGAGTGTATGTGTGTGTATGTGACTGTGTGTGGGAGTGTATGGGCTTGTGCACGTCAATGTGTGAATACGTGTGTGTGTGAGCATGTGTGCGTATGGGATTTTGTATGCCTGTGTATGTGCCTGTAAATGTTTGTGTGTATGTGCCTGTGTGTGTTCATATGTGTGTGTGAATATATGTGTATTTGTGTATGAGTGACTGTGCCTGTGTATATTTTGTGTGTATGTGCTTGTGTATTTGTGTGTGAGTGTATGGGCCTGTGTGTGTCTCTGTGTATATGTGTGTGAGAATGTCTGCATATGGGCTTGTGTATATTGTGTGTATCTGCCTGTTTATGTGTGTATGTATGTGCCTGTGTGTATGCGAGCCTGTGTAAATGTTTGTATGTGCCTGTACATGTGTGTGTGTGTACATGTGTGCATGTACCTTTGTGTGTATGTGTGTGTAAGTGCCTGATTGTGTGTGTATGTGTGAATCTGTGCATGTGTATGTTGTGATTGTATGTGCCCATGTAAGTGTATGTGCCTGTGTCTATATATGTGTGTGTGTATTTATGTACCTATGTATTTCTGCATGTGTATGTGTGGGTATGTGCCTGTGTATGTGAGTGTATGGGCGTGTGTGTGTGAGTGTATGGGCGTGTGTGTGTGAGTGTATGGGCGTGTGTGTGTGAGTGTATGGGCGTGTGTGTGTGAGTGTGTGTGTGTCTTTGCCTGTGTCTATGTATATGTGTGTGTAGGAGTGTGAGTATTTGTGTGCGTAAGTGTTTGTGTATGTGCTTACATGGATATTTACCTGTGTATTTGTGTGAACGTGTTCCTGTGTGTGTGAGTGTATGGGCTTGTGTTTGTCTGTCTGTGCTTGTGTATGTTGTGTGTGTACTTGTGTATGTGTGTATGCATATGTACCTATGCGTGCATGTTCCGGTGTATATACCTGTGTGTGTGTCTGTGCCTGTATATCTATGTGTGTTTTTATGTGTGCATGAGCCTGTGTATGCATATGTTTCTATGTATATACATATATGTATGTGTAGATGAGTGTGTGTGTGTGAGTGTGGATTTTAATGTTTATATCTGTGTGTATGTGTATGTATGTGTGCATCTGTGTATGTGTGACTGTATGTGACTGTGTATATGTGCTTGTGTGAATATGCCTGTGTGTGCCTGTATGTGGGGAGGTAGTTATGTGTGTGCCTGTGTGTGTATGCATGTGTGTGTATGCATGTGAGTTTCATGTGTGTGTGTGTGTCTGTATATCTGTGCATATGTGTGAGAAAGAGCATGTGTCTGTGTGTATGTATGTGTGCACGTGCGTGTGTGTATGTGTGTGTGTGTGCACATGCATGTGCTCATGTGTCTTTGTGTGTGCATGTGTATGCGTGCGCATATATATCTGTCTGCTTGTGCGTGGGCATATGTGTATCTGCGTATGTGTGTATATGTGTCTGTATGTGTGTGGGTGTATGCCTGTGCATACAGCCTGTGTGTGCATGGGTGTGTGTGCGCCGAAGGGCCTGTTCCTGTGCTGTACTTTTCTTTGTTCTTTGTTCTTTGCTGTGTCAGAGCACCCAGAGCTGCTCACAGGGAAATGGGCTGACACCCTGGCCCTCACGTGACCGATCGCCCGGCGGAGACTTCTGTTCGGGGGGAAGTCAGCAGAGCCACCCAGAATCTCGGAGTGGCTCTCAGACCTGGCTGAAGCTCGAGAAGCTAAAATTCTCCATCAGTAGCTCTGAGGAAAGATTCTACAACTCGTGGAAAATATTTACCAACCTCTTCGAAGACCAGTTCATAACCAACAACTAGGGGAGGAGGAGCAGACAAGGAAGGGGGTTACAAAGAACAATACAGCACAGGGACAGGCCCTTCGGCCCTCCAAGCCTGCGCCGCCCATGGTACCTGCCTAAACTAAAACCGTCAGCCCTTACGGAGTCCGTATCCTTCCATTCCCACCCTATTCATATATTTGTCTAGATGCCCCTTCAATGCCCCTGTCGTACCTGCTCCCACCACCTCCCCAGGCAGCACGTTCCATATATTTACCACCCTCTGTGTAAAAAACCTGCCTCGCACATCTCTTCTAAACGTTGCCCCACGCACCTTGAACCCATGACCCCTCGTGCTTGATTCTTCGACCCTTGGAAAAAGCCTATCCATTAGAGACTATCCACTCTGTCCATGCCACTCATAATCTTGTAGCCCTCTATCAGGTCGCCTGTCACCCTCCGTCGTTCCAGTGAGAACAGACCGAGTTTAACTAACCTCTCCTCATAGCTAATGCCCTCCATACCAGGCAACATCCTAGTAAACACTTCTGTACCCTCTCCAAAGCATCCACATCCTTCTGGTAATGTGGCTGTCATGATATTCAGATAAACATCATGGTGCAAACACACATACACACTGATGGACAGATCAATGGACCAATCAATACACACAACAACATCACAGCCAATCACAGGCAAGAGCATACACACTATAAAACGGGGAACACGACACTTCCCGCTCATTCCAGCAGGAGACAGCTCAGGGCACAGAGCTCACAGCAAGCCACTCAGACATACACCATGTGCTGAGTGCCTCTCCAAGATAGTGTTAGGGCTGGGTCCACAGGTTAGAGGGTAATGAACGAACCACAGTAACCAGTTTACAGATGTTGTTATTGTTAGTAATAAAACTGAGTTGTACTATCCGCAACCGTGTTGGTTCGTCTGTATAGCGGAACACCCAACACGACATAGTACCAGGATCGGAACCCAACAACTGTGAGACCTACCTGCACATCTTCAAGAATCCGCCATCCTGCGCCATGGACACTGTCAGCACGCCGCAGCCGCTCCAAATCGCTGGAAACCTCGGCGTTAACTGGAAGTTGTTTAAACAGCGCTTCCAGTTCTTCCTGGAAGCCCCAGAAAGGGAGAATGCATTGGACACCAAGGAAATCGCCCTCCTCCCCTCCACGGCAGGGCAACATGCCATCCATGTCTACAACTCCCTGGTGTTGCGGAAGGTGAGGACAAGACGAAGTACAAGACGGTCCTTCTGAAACTCGAGCAACACTTCAGCGTCGAGGTAAATGAGAGTTTCGAGAGGTACCTTTTCCAGCAGCGCCTGCAGGGTAAGGATGAGCCTTTTCAATCTTTCCTAACACACCTCCGTATCCTCGCGCAGTCCTGCGGTTACGAGGCCACCTCCGATTCCATGATTCAGGACCAGATAGTTTTTGGGTCACCTCGGGCACCCTACGCCAGCAGCTCCTCAAAATTAAAAGCCTCACCCTAGCCACCGCCATTGAAGCCTGCGTCCTCCATGAAAACGCGACCAGCCGCTACTCCCAATTCCAGGCAGCCGAATCGGCAAGGCAGGGGTCCTACGAGGCCGAGCGGGTCCAGGCGATCGAGTTCCTCCCGGCCCGCGGCCCGGACGAGGGCGGCCATTTCGCGCACTTTCCGCGGCCTCCCATGCTTGTACGCGCCAAAACAGACGTCGATGCAGAGGGACGTGACGCGCAGGCGCACTTTACGCAGGACCGAACTGCGCATGCGCGATGGCGCAGCGAACGCCATGACGTCACGACGTGCGGCACTGCGGAGCCGCACATTTAAAGCGCCAATGTCCGGCAAAGAACCGACAATGCCTCCGCTGTGGCAAGATGGGCCACTACGCTGCCTGCTGTCGAGCAGCTCAACCTGCCAACGCTCCCCAATTCCGACAACCTCGCAGGGACGTGCGGACCATTCAGCCTCCGTACTCCGAGTCATGCCCGGACGATAGACAAACCAGTGATACAGACGACCGGGAAGCCTTCCGTGTCGCGGTCATTGACAGGAACTGGATGTCTCCAGGCGGGACCCACCAGCCGATGCCAGTGAACAGTGTCAATACGGGTGATGAATGGTGTGCCACCCTAACGGTCAACCCAAATTCGTCGCCCACCAACTAGGTTGGACTTATGAGCCTGTTTGAACATTGAACTCACTGACATATTATGCCACAATGTTAATATGTTTCTCTTTTGTCGTTACAGGAGTTCGTTTTGATGCTTAATGTTTATGGTACAACCTCGTTGCTATGTTGCACCTGACAGCTTCCTATGTATATAGTTTAGCCTCATGTACATGTTGTAGATATTGCACACACACATTCAGCTGCACTCAGTACACATCTATATTTATAACCACATAGGCACATATTCTTGTAAAAAAGGGGGATGTCATGATATTCAGATAAACATCATGGTGCAAACATACATACACACTGATGGACAGATCAATGGACCAATCAATACACACACAACATCACAGCCAATCACAGGCAAGAGCATACACACTATAAAACGGGGAACACGACACTTCCCGCTTATTCCAGCAGGAGACAGCTCAGGGCACAGAGCTCACAGCAAGCCGCTCAGACATTCACCATGTGCTGAGTGCTTCTCCAAGATAGTGTTAGGGCTAGGTCCACAGGGGAGAGGATAATGAACGAACCACAGTAACCAGTTTACAGATGTTGTTATTGTTAGTAATAAAACTGAGTTGTACCACCCGCAACCGTGTTGGTTTGTCTGTGTAGCAGAGCACCCAACACGACAGTGGCGACCAGTATTGTGCAGAATATTCCAAATGAGGCCTAACTAAGCTCCTGTACAGCTGCAACAATAATGAGGGGGTGCATGGGGAAAGGTGAGGGAGAAGAGCCAGGGGGAAGGGGGCGGGGGGGGTGGAACGCACGCACACAGAGGAGATATGGGGAAACTGGTCTTACACCTGGCGGGGCACAGTCCCTTATCTGACGACAAACTCCAATAAAAATATTTTTCAAAAATAAAAATCATTAATCAGTAAATAATCTCCATAAGTTACCTGAGGCATTTTGGCACACAGGTCCCCCTCAATTCCAAAACTAATTAAAATCGTGCGGGATGCTTTATTCTCCTTGCTGGATTTGAGCAGATACATGCCACGGATTAACTCAAATGTTGTTACAACTGTTCCTCGAATTGTTCACTCGCTGCTTGTAAATGAAAGCACATTGCATGCCTGGCATTGATGCAGAGTGGGGATTACTGAAACATCTGCTTCATATTCTCTGTGTATCCAATCATTGAGCCATTGCAAACATGGCTCAGGGCACTGTTGCTGAATGAACTTTACTTGTAAGAGGCTTATGGAGTGTCACAGTGTGTCATCCTGCCTGCTCATTTCACCCTTCGAATCCCAAGGGCTTTCCTGGGGAACATATCATTTATAGAGTTAATCACACCCTCCTGATGTGTTGCTATGCCCTGTCTACGTCTCCCTAATTTGCGATTGTAATGATGAAATACATCACTGTGTCAAGTAATGTTTCTACATTTCCTCTTCGATCCATCTGTGCAATGCAGCCCATCCTCTATTCATGGCTCTTCCTGTGAGAAAGCATTGCTGTCGTCATAGCCTTCACTTCCTTCCCACTCTGCTATATCCCACATTTTGCATAACTTGCCTTCGTATCCTGCCTTCAGGTCTTCCAGGCTTCATTCCAATTCTATTTCTCAGTTCTTCCCACAAACACAATTGTTGCAACCTCAATCCTCTGTGTGGAAGGCCTTCTACAGGGCCTGCAGGATTAGCCTAACCTGCATGTTTTATCTGAGAAAAGACTGACTGGGGCCATTCCACCAATCCATACCTGTGTGTGTATGTCTGTATCGGGTCCACCTCCGATGGACAGTGTCAGCCGTGTGCACCATCGACAAGATTCACTGCGGGAACTCACCGAGGTTCCTCAGGCAGCACCTTCCAGACCCACGGTCACCACCATCTAGAAGGACAAGAGCAGCAGATACCTGGGATCACCCCCACCTGGAGGTTCCCCTCCAAGTCACTCCCCACCCTGACTGGGAAATATATCGGCCGTTCCTTCAGTGTCGCCGGGTCCAAATCCTGGAGCTCCCTCCCTAACAGCACGGTGGGTGTACCTACACCTCAGGGACTGCAGCGGCTTCAAGAAGGCAGCTCAGCGCCACCTTGTCAAGGGGCAATTATGGATGGACAATAAAGCTTTGACTGGCCTAGCCAATGGAGCCCACAGACTGCAAATTAATTAAAGAAAATGTTTGATGTAGGCTGCTTGGTGGAGCCATGGGTGGGGTGGGAAGAGGCTTCAAGGAGTGCCTTGAATGTAGCAAAGACCTGCAAAAATATACATGGCCAACGGGAAAGGCAATCAGAATAATAGCAAGACACATAAACAGACCAGGTGCGGGGTGGAGGGGGGGAGGGGCGCGGGGAGCGGGGGCGGGGGGTGATATCTAATTGCCTAACCTCGAGTACAGGATGATTTGGAGGGAGCTGCTTTGAAAATTGGTGCAATATGATGTTATGTAGATGATTCACCCCACTGCATACTCATCAGTCATTTCCCGTCCATTATAACTTGGGTTTCTCCAATACATTGCGCAGTTGCGAAAGGAACATGGGTCAGAAGGAGGTCATCTGTCCTGCGCCGCTCAATGAGATTGTGGTTGATCTTCAACCTCACTCCATCTGCCTGCCATTGCCCCCATCATATCCCTTAATAGCCTTGCTTCACAAGAACCTATCCATCTCAGACTTAAAATTAGCAAGTCATTTGTGGAAGCAAATCCCAGACATCTGCCAACCATTGTGAGCAATTGTGACCCCTGTGTTAGGGGGTGCGTGGAGTTATCGGGGGTCACATGCCACAACCGGGCCAATCGCGGAGTGCCAGTTGTTTGATAGGTGGAGTCCAGGAGTCATGGAGTTCAGAAGCATTCTTATCTCCACTCTGCATGTAGCTGTTGCCTCCAAAATACCCCTTGTTAGTTTATCTGCCAAGTTGATTGCCTTTACTTCGTAGCTATTAAACTTGGGGTGTAAAATTGCTTCATAATTTCATTCTGGGAAGTTCCGCCAAGTGGGAATGGTATCACACAATCTACCATCACTGCTCCCCTTGCTGCATTGAAAGCTTCAGTCAGGTTACCTTTGGCCAAATGGTGTGGTGGTAATGTTACGGAACTCGAATCCAGAGGCCCCGGCAATTGATCTGAGGACATGGATTCAAATCCCACCACGGGAGCTGGTGGAATTCGAAGAAAGTCAATCAATTTGGAATTCTAAAGGTGGCCACGATGCTCCTGTTGTTAAAAACCCATCTGGTTCACTAATGCCCTCGAGGGAAGGAGATCTGCCGCCCTTACCCCGGTCTGGCCGACAGCAATGTGCTCAATCCCCGCATTGGCCTTGCACCTCAGTCAATTCAAGGGCTGTTGGAGGTGGGAAACAAATGTTGTCCTCACCAGTGACACTCACACCCCATGAAAGAATAAAGAGACAACATTTGTATCATTAAACCCTCAGAGCCCATCTCCCCTGCACTCCCTTCAAGGCCGACATATCCATCCATGTTATTCGGAACTGCTTGTGGTATTTTAGATCTGGTTTTCATTAGCTTCTTGCTGAATCATTGCGGACAATGCTCGTACTGCCTTTGTTCTTCTGGGCGAGGAGGTCTGCGGTTGACTCTTCTGGCCCAACCTCCACTTATGGGCCTTTTCCTGCCTCCACTGACATCCTCCCAGCTCTGGGTGGACCTGCTGACATGGGGCCTGCATGTCTGGTTAATCTGTGTGGCCTGCATGTCTACTGGAAGGGGTGTAAGGAAGACCCTCGATCTGCACTGATCTGTGCGTGGTTGAGGGCATGGGTACAGGGCAGGGGTCTGCTCGCTGCCAGCCACCTCCTTGCTCTTGCTTCCGACTCCCTTGCCCACCCGCCCTGCCCTCATCCTCTTGCCATATCCACTCTACCTGCCCAGTTACTTACCTTTCTCCGGGGTCGTGGGACTCCATGAGGAGGGGTTTGGGGGTGTGGGGGGGAGGGGGTTCTGTGTGGGGGGAGGGGGGAGTGGGGTGACACTGTTGCAACAGCAGCTACAACCTCCTCTATGGTGCTGTCGATCACAAGGGCTTCTGATTGGCTGGCTGCTCTTGTTGGGCAGTTCTTGCGCCTCAGGGAGCTCGATTCTGGAGGCCGCCCCCCAGAATGACTGGTTGAATAGCAGCTCGACAGATTTCCCTGCTCCGAGGTTAAGGGCTATTGGATCACATAGAAACATTGAAACTACGAGCAGGAGTAGGCCATTCGGCCCTTCGAGTCTGCTCCACCATTCAATATGATTGTGTCTGATCCTCTATCTCAATGCCACATTCCCCCTTTCCCCCCATGCCCCTTGATGTCATTAATATCTAAAAGATTACCTACCTCTTTCTTGAACATATTCAGTCACTTGGCCTCCACAGTTTGGAGAATTTCACAGGTTCACCGCCCTCTGGGTGAAGACACTTCCCCTCATCTCAGTCCTAAATACATAGAACACAGATAGAACATAGAACAGTACAGCACAGTACAGGCCCTTCAGCCCGCGATGTTGTGCCGACCATTTATCCAAATCTAAGATCAACCTAACCTCCACTCCTTCAATTTACTGCTGTCCATGTGCCTGTCCAAGAGTGGCTTAAATGTCCCGAATGACTCTGACTCCACCACCTCTGCTGGCAGTGCATTCCACACACCCACCACTCTCTGTGTAAAGAACCTACCTCTGACATCTCCCCTATACCTTCCTCCAATCACCTTAAAATGATGTCCCCTCGTGACAGCCATTTCCACCCTGGGGAAAAGTCTCTGGCTATCCACTCTATCCATGCCTCTCATCACCTTGTACACCTCTATCAAGTCACCTCTCTGCCTTCTTCGCTCCAGTGAGAAAAGCCCTAGCTCCCTCAGCCTTTCTTCATAAGACATGCCCTCCAGTCCAGGCAGCACCCTGGTAAATCTCCTCTGCGCCCTCTCCAAAGCATCCACATCCTTCCTATAATGAGGCGACCAGAACTGGATACAATATTCCAAGTGTGGTCTAACCAGGATTTTTTAAAGTTGCAGTAAAACCTCACGGCTCTTATACTCAATCCCCCTGTTAGTGAAAGTCAATACGCCTTCTTAACAACGCTATCAACCTGGGTGGCAACTTTGAGGGATTTATGTCTGTGGACCCCAAGATCCCTCTGTTCCTCCACACTTCTAAAAATCCTGCCTTTAACCCTGGATTCAGCATTCAAATTCGACCGTCCAAAATAAATCACTTCACATTTATCAAGGTTGAACTCCATCAGTCACTGAATATGTTCAAGAAAGAGGGAGGTAATCTTTTGCAGCTGCCTCTCCACTTTGATTGGCTGGTGTCAAGGACCCAGATCCCTTTGTACATCCACACTTCCCAATACATCACCATTTAAATAATCCTCTTCCTTTCTGTTTTTCACACCGCAGTGAATAACTTCACATTTAGCCACGTTACCCTGCATCTGCCATGTGTTTGTCCACTCACTCAACTTGTCTCAATCACCTTGAAGCCTCCTTGCATCCTCCTCACAACTCACAATTCCACCCAGTTTTGTGTCATCCACAAACTTGGAAATGTTACATTTGGTTCCCTCGTCCAGGTTGTGTATATATATCGTGAACAGCTCGGGCCCAAACACTGACCCCTGTGGTACCTCACTAGTCACTGCCTGCCACTCGGGAAAAGACCCATTTATTCCCACTCTGTTTCCTGTCTGTCACCAATTCTACATCTGATGCACGATCAATTACACAAAGACAAGAGTTGGATGCAATTGAGGCTTTATTACACTAAGATGTGTGGCCTCCTACAGCAGCAGGCGAAATGGCTGCTGTACGGGGAGCACACATATTTATACCCCGCCTACTGGGCGGAGCCAGCAGGCAGGGAACTACCCCCATACCTGTAGTACAGGGCCTTACAATAAAGCACCTACATCAACATCCTCTATATACAATATATACATCAGTGGTGACTACCACAACATCCACCTCAGTGCATTCCCACAATCCCAGGTGTTACTTTTGACCACTGATCTTTTATGATCTTATCAAAAGCCTTCTGAAAGTCCAAGTACATCATATCCACCAGTCCTGGTCACACTGGTTGCAGCCAATCCAGGAAAATTAGTTGGGGAGAAGGACATATCCCTTGGAGCCCACCCAGAGACGCATCCACCCATTGAAACTGATATCACTGCAGGCTGCGTCTCCCTTAGAAACACTTCCTCTTTCTCCCACGCCCCAACCAGCACATCCATCCTTGTGAAAGAGAGTCCTCCTAATGCCAACAGGAAATCAAAAATTAATTTCCCAATTGGATGATGCGTAATTGTCAGCCCTGACGTGCAATGGCATCACCATCACTGAATCCCCGTAATCAACATCCTGGTGTTACTATTGACCAGAAACTGAACTGCACTAGTTACATAAGTGTCGTGGCTACAAGAGCAGGTCAAAGGATGGAAATCCTGTGGTAACTCACCTCCTGACCCTCCAATGCCTGTCCACCATCTACAAAACGCAAGTCAGGAGTGAGATGGAAAACTCTCCACTTGTCTGGATCAGCTCAGCTCCGACACTGAAGAAGCTCAACACCATCCAGGACAAAGCAGCCCTGCTTGATTGGCGTCCCTTCCACAAACATTCACCCCCTCCCCCTCCGATGGACAGTGTCAGCCGTGTGCACCATCGACAAGATTCACTGCGGGAACTCACCGAGGTTCCTCAGGCAGCACCTTCCAAACCCACGGCCACCACCATCTAGAAGGACAAGAGCAGCAGATACCTGGGATCACCCCCCACCTGGAGGTTCCCCTCCAAGTCACTCCCCATCCCGACTGGGAAATATATCGGCCGTTCCTTCAGTGTCGCCGGGTCCAAATCCTGGAGCTCCCTCCCTAACAGCACGGTGGGTGTACCTACACCTCAGGGACTGCAGTGGCTTCAAGAAGGCAGCTCAGCACCACCTTGTCAAGGGGCAATTAGGGACGGACAATAAATGCTGGCCTAGCCAGCGAGGCCCACGTCCCAAGAACGAATAAATGTAACCTGACGAACATGATTGTCTCCTCGATCGTCCCCCTAAAACTCTGCTGATTGGGGCTCCCTCAGGCAGGAATGTGACAAACATTTGGTAGATAATTTCAATACAAAATCAGTGCCCATTTCGAGCCACACAAATGATAGACGCACAATGAATCCACAATTTAACTGTGCTTCTGTCCTGGGTACTGCGTGCCGTTTATCTGAGGTTCTGTGAGTGGCCTATTTCATACCTGAGCTGCTTTTTATTTGAAGTTCTGACTCCTTGAGTTAAGGACAATTAAGGGGTTGCTTAAGGAGACAATCGCTATATTCTCACCGGGGTCGTTATTCAAATTCTTTCTCCAGTCAGTGACTTATTCAGTTTGAAGCTTGCCATCTCTGCACAGTCTGGTTTATGTCCGATTCAAGTCCCTCACCAATGTGGCTGTCTCTTTATAGAATCATCATCATCATAGAATTTACAGTGCAGAAGGAGGCCATTCGGCCCATTGAGTCTGCACCGGCTCTTGGAAAGAGCACCCTACCCAAGCCCACACCTCCACCCTATCCCCTTAACCCAGTAACCCCATCCAACACAAAGGGCAATTTTGGACACTAAGGGCAATTTATCATGGCCAATCCACCTAACCTGCACATCTTTGGACTGTGGGAGGAAACCGGAGCACCCGGAGGAAACCCACGCAGACACGGGAAGGATGTGCAGACTCCGCACAGGCAGTGACCCAAGCCGGGAATCGAACCTGGGACCCTGGAGCTGTGAGCAATTGTGCTATCCACAATCCACAATCCACCGTGCTGCCCGTAGCTTAGCTTCAGGTAAACTCCAATCTCTTCCCTGTCAACATTGGGACGACTGGAACCATTGCTTTCAGTCCCCCAAAATCCCAAACTCTGTTCCCTCGAACTGACTCCATCCTTCACCATGGGCAAGCGTTCTGAGGCAAAATCAGATCTTGCAACCTTGGTATCATTTTTAAGCTTGACACGAGTTTCTGACCACGAGGACACGGTTTCGCACACAGTAACACAGTAACCCCACCCAACCTTTTCTGGACACTCAGGGCAATGGCCAATCCACCTAACCCGCACGTTCTCCTCATCTCCGTCTCAAATGAATGGCTCCTTATTTTTAAACAGTGACCCTCTAGTTCTCGATTCACCCGCAAAAGGAAACATCCTCCCCACATCCTCCCTGTCAATGCCCCTCAGGGTCGTAAAGGCTTCGTTGACCGGGACCTTTGCTCCAGTCAATTGAGAGACACAACAACTTTATCTTTAAATCAAATCCCGTCTTTATTAGGAAAAATGTAAAAATCTGAAATACTTATGACTGCTCCGAGATTGATTCTTTAAAGTTTACCACACATCTAAATGCTCCTATTCCCCTCGCAGTCTATCACTGTAAGTTTACAAGCATCGATTTTAATTGCTGATACTTATATAATGGACCTGTAGGGGGCGTCGCAGCACACTGGCGCTGTCCAAGCACACGTGGGAATCAGACTCCATCTTCAAGCTGGAGACTTGAGGCTTCTTCTTTCTACGATGTTGGTCCTCGAGGTTACGCTGATGAAATCTCTTTGCCTCCCCTTCTTATTGTTATGGGAGAGGTGTTTTCAGAACCCCAAAATGTATCATGGAGTCCAACCAACCCCCCCCCCCCCTTTAATGGATTGTTGCTTTTGAAAGCACACGGCTTGTTCTCCAGGTGTGGGATTACAATTATGGACATGTGGTTTTTAAAACAAAACAATGTTTATTCCATGAACTCAACTTAACCTTTTAAATAAATACTGGATATCTTAACACCCCTTACTTCAAAGATAACCCCAAAAATATTACAACACTAAATAATCCCTCAAAATGTTCCTTCAAACTTGCAACAGACTTCACCTTTAGCAACAGACATGAGGTTACGCTCAATATACTTATAGTCTTTGGATTTTCAGACATCAACAGCCCAATGCTGCGTTTTCTTCTTGCAGCTTTTTGCAAAACACACAAACACTCCCAGCTTTCTCCTCAAACTGGCTTTCTCCTTTTCATCAGCTCTTAGCAAACCAGCCAGGCACTTTTCAGCTGCTCTCCTCAAACCAGCCAGGCACTTTTCAGCTGCTCTCCTCAAACCAGCCAGGCACTTTTCAGCTGCTCTCCTCAAACCAGCCAGGCACTTTCCAGCTGCTCTCAGCAAACCAGCCAGGCACTTTTCAGCTGCTCTCTTCAAACTGAAACTTCAAAAATGGCAAAATGGCTGATCTAAACCCCAGCTCCACCCACACTCTGACATCACTGCATTTCTTAAAGGTACATTGCTTAAACATCCATTTCTTAAAGGCACTCTCACACAGCATTGTACAGTTCTCGCTGGCACTCAGCTCAGCCTTTCTAGTCGCATTCTCACAGGACAACACAAATCAATCCAAATGTTCAATCGAGACTCACACGGGGGTTGTATTTCTTCTCAGGGGCACACGTCGTGTCCATTTGATCATTGATCAGGATATGTTTATTATCAGGGGCATAAATTGCTTTTTGTCTTGCTAATTAATCATGGTCAGTCTTTCCCTTGAAGACATTTATTGTCCAGCGTCCTGCTGACTGTTTATGGCCAGTTGTAAAGTCAGAGATATTTGTGTTAAATCACAGAGGTCACTTGCAGGCTGTGTCAATCACAGAATTACATTCTGCTGACCATATTCTTGAAGTTACAATCTCTCAGTTAGCCACATTTCCCATCAGGCCACAGCAATGCCCTTTCTTTGCTTGGACATTTTACATCTGGCTGCAAAAGGTTGGCTACATCGTCCCCCTTTGTTCCGGTGTTGTAATGAAAACATTGGATCGCAGTGTCAACAAGTTCGGGCATTTTCCCATCCACACGTCCACCTCACAATCACACTTTGGTTTTTATCACAATGATAATACATTTAGTTCAAAACAATTTGTGATGAGATATCCTACTCTTCCTGTCAGGAGCATTTCTTTACAGCAGTTCATACATTCTCCTGGTTTCTAATACCATCTGAACTTGTTCATTCCATTCTAACGCATGCGTTATAAACAACTGATTACCATTATCAATAACGTCATCATGATCACAATAAAGGACGTCAAACCTACCCATGGATATAGTTGTACATTGTTCCCCCAATTCCGTATACCATCCCACCATGTGGTTTCTTTGAGATCGTTACCAATTCTCTTTATTTCTTGTCCGATCTCGACTTACGTTTTAAATACTTCTCCCAGCTTTTGTCTTTATTCTTTCAATTCCTCATCTCGATTCCGGATATCTGCTCTCAACATTCGCTCAAGGTATCCCTCAATGACATTAATTGTAACTTATCCTCTGACGTGTATGTCAGTCAGGCTGATTTGCCCTTGCTGGGGTGTCAGGTTTAAAACAGAAGGTGGGGTGATGGACAGGGAAAATGACTGTATTGTAATGTATTTCTAACTCATTGATGTGTTCACATAGAATCGTAGAATTTCTACAGTGCAGAAGGAGGCCATTCGGCCCATTGAGTCTGCACCGACCCTCTGAAAGAACCTCCTAACGAGGCCCACTCCCCCGCCCTGTCCTCATAACCCCATTGATCTCAGCTGCCTGCTTACCACTGGCTGGGGACTAATGGCAACCCCACAATCCTTAGGGAGTATGAGCTTCCCCAATGAGGGGGGGGGGAGAAATCTTTCGCAGATTCCCTGCATAAATAGAGCTGGCCAGTATGGAACCAGCTAGAGAGGAGTGAGCAGCAAGGCAGTAATGCTGCTGTTGTATAAATATGTAATTGTAAATAAATGTTATTTCTTTCTATTCTACAAACTCGTGCTGGATTCGTCGTGGCCCTCACAAAACCCACCTAAACTTTGGAAACCAAGGGTCAATTTAGCATGGCCATTTCACCTAACCTGCAGATCTTTGGACTGTGGGAGGAAATCAGAGCACCCGGAGGAAACCCACGCAGACACGGGGAGAACATGCAAGCTTCACACAGACAGTCACCCAAGGCCGGAATTAAACCCGGGTTCTTGATGGTGCTAACCACTGTGCCACCGCAGTATGTTGCATCTCCCATATACTCTACTTTAACAGGCATCTTTTCACTTTCCCCTTTCTCCCAAATACAATTAACCTCCTTTCCTGATGTAATTCCACATTTTGATCTGTCTGTCTCAGATATAGGGGTAGGGACATATTACAAACTGACACCGCTCCAATCCAGATCCCATCAGTTCTCCGTTCCTTTCTGTCCCTTAAGGTAAAATTCCTTCAAGAGTCACCTGTACCTCTGAGTGTTTCTTATCTGGCCTGTTTCCAATTGGTGGATCGCAGAGGGTGTTCCCCCTCTGGGTCCTTCTCCGGCCAGTTCATCTGCTATTCTATTTCCCTTTGGGGAACTCATTCCAATGTGCTTTGTCTTTAATCATTTCGTACTGGTGTCCTTTTGCCTTGTGTAAAATCAATTTCAAAAACCCAAATGAAATCCTCAAATTCTCCCTTTTCTCCGTCGTGGTTAGCATCCTTTTGACAATTAAACATTCCATAGGCTTCTAGGTTTTAACATTCTTTGTTCATTCAGTGCCTTTGTCCCAGCTATCATTATCAGTACAAATTCTCATGTGTCCGATCGTAAAATCTTTTTTTACGGGCATACAGAAGCTATGTCCCTTGAGGTTTAAATGACTCAAGTGATTTTCACACCGCTGTAACAGATTGAAGGGCTGGTTTAGCTCAGTGGGCTAGGCAGCTGGTTTGTGATGTAGATTCAATTCCCGTACCAGCCTCCCCGAACAGGCGTCAGAATGTGGCAACTAGGGGCTTGTCACAGTAACTTCATACTTGTGAGAATAAAAGCTTATTCTTATTGTTCCCTCGGCATTGTTCTTGACCTTTCTTTCTCAGTGTGACCTGCACAAGTTACCCATTGCATTCCTCTTCTAAGGTTTAGACTTCCATTCCACAACCCCAGATAGCGACTGATGACTGAAAAATATGTCCTAACCCGGCTGACACTCCCCAGATTTAACAATGTCACCCCAGGTGGTAATTGGGGAGCTATAGGCTTTCCTTTTTGTTAACAAAGGCAAACTCATTCAGACCGGTAATGTGGCGGAGCTTCCCCTTTAAGAGGGGAGACCTCACAGTGTAAAAACCCCAACTTGGGTGCAGGTCAGGGAGGGAGACCCTTCGAGGAGAGGAGGTTTGTGCATTGTAGTTGAAGAGTGCCGATTTGCATCCAACTTGCCGTTCACGTGCATTCCCTCGGTGTGGACCTTATTGTTGTTTGAAAAGAGACAAATCAAACATGCTCTCAGCTTATGACATCGTCATTTGAAGCTGGGGCAATTTTATAAAAGCAATATTTGTTCTGTTTTTCGTGGTACCTGTAATGAATAAATGTTATCTCAGGTAATGCATATGTGAGCATGTCAACTCCGTTGCTTTAATTCTGTATACATAAATGCTATTATAGAATTGGATAGGGATTCTTGTGTGTTCATGAGAGAGGTGATCTGTACCTACACCTCAGGGACTGCAGCGGCTTCAAGACCGCAGCTCAGCGCCACCTTGTCAAGGGGCAATTGGGGATGGGCAACAAATGCTGGTCGAGTCAGTGTGCCCCAGACACATGATGGTAATAAATTAAAAGAAAACCATTGGTTGAGCCCATGGTTGCTGAGGACTGGTTGCCCATGGCAATGTGCCTGAAGCTGAATCGAGCTCCAGAAGAGGGAGGAAGAGAGGGAGCGAAATCTGAAGAGAGTTGCGGAGGGAATCTGTTTTCCTTTAAAGTGCGTATATTGAGATTTTACATTTTGTAAAGTAACACAGCAAAGTTACAAAATAATACATCACTATAAGCAACGAAGGGGAAAGACAGAAAGGGCTTAACCTACATGAGCATGGAATGGAACAGGATAACGACATCAGAACAGGCTTACTATCATCATTAGACAGAAGTGGATAGTCGTATCAGCCCACCTCGAGACCGAGGGAGAAAGAGGATAAGATCATGGAAACATGACAGCACAACACAATGTCGCACAGCCTCTCACACACACATGGCCGCAATCACCATGGGACCCTCCCCTGAAATGTAGAATAGAATCATCGAATCCCCAAAGTGCAGAAGGAGACCGATCAGCCCACCGAGTCTGCACTGACCCTCTGAATGAGCACCCTACCTGGGCCCAGTCCCCCGCCTTATCCCCGTAACTCCACCTAACCTGCACATCTTTGGACACTAAGGGGCAATTTATCATGGCCAATCCGCCTAATCTGTGCATCTTTGGGCTGTGGGAGGAAACTGGAGCACCCGGAGGAAACCCGCGCACACACGGGGAGAACGTGCAGACTTCACCCAAGGCCAGAATTTGAATCCGGGTCCCCGGCGCTGTGAGGCAGCAGTGCTAAGGCACTGTGCCACAGTGTCGCCCATGATGGGGTGCGCATCAACATACATCTCCCTCAGCTCCAGCAGCACTAACGGCACTCAGTGACCCAACATAGTCTCCTCTCAGACCATCTTCACCATGTAGGAGCCAGCACTGGTTCTGTCACACTTCCACTCCTTGAAAAACAAAAGAAGATGCACAAAAACCCCAGGTATGTTTTCTAAAAATACTGCGCGTCACTTACTACACAGTCAAAATAGCCACATTCGCCAGCATCTCAAATTACTGCCGCAATTATAAACTACTCTGCTTCAAACAGCTTCAAACTAACATCAGGCTAACGATAGACTTTCAAAATGCTTGTGCCTGTGGTGAGCACGGGTCTGTACAAGACACAACACACCGACCAGACCTGAACATAGTTGATAATCCTTGCTCGTTAACCCAAAGCACCCCAGGTGGCCGATTCACATTCCAAAGCTGAGGGTGCGAAATGATAGGCAAAACAATCGGCATTGACTATTCGCCCACGATCTTCCAGCTACAGGTTCAAGCAAATTCCATCCCAAACCATCTGCGGGGTGACAGTTACTGGAATGTTTCTCCGTGATGGCTCAAGGCCCAATGGCCTCCATCTGCGCTGTAGCAATTCTGTGTTATATGATCTGCCCGCTCTGGTGCTCAGCTTCGCCAGGGTGGCACAGATTCCATGCTGGGTCTGCGCCAAGTTAACATCATCTCATGTACAGGTAAAGTCCAGTGGTCCCAGATGACCACAGGATGGTCGCGCCTGTGCGAGGCGGAGCTGACTGGTGGTGATTTAACCTGAGGATCGCCACACCCCAGGCGAGGGGAAAGGTGGAGAAGTCGGGGCCTTCATGAATCACCTCAGCCTCAGCGGCACTGATGGCCCTCTCAACTGCCCCTCCGCTAGCCATGACCCGTTGGCTAGCGTTGTCACCGCTGAGAGGTGGAGTCTGTCAGCATCCAGGGCTTGAGCGGGTAATGCAGGCTGACACTCTCAAGAAAGCACTGCGGGAGAACTGTACTTTGGACAAGACGTTACATATCGAGGCCCTGACCAGACGGAAGAGGTTTGAGATCATAATCAACAGGAGCTGGAGTAGGTTATTCGTCACATTCAGCCTCTTCTGTCTTTCAGTAAGATCATGGTTTATCTGATTGTGGCCTGATCGTATCCCATAACACGTGACAAAAATCTGCCTGAACATATTTAATGACCCAGCCTCCACAGCTCTCTGTGCTCGAGAATACCAGAGATGAATGCTCTTTTTATCTTTATTTCGGTCTTAAGGAGACCCCATACTTGGAGAGTGTGCCTTCTTGTTCCAGATTCCACCCATGAAGGGGAAACACCTTTTAAAAAAATTAATTGACAGGACATTTCTCGCTGTTGAACTTCGCCTGCCACCTGTCTGCCCACCAATTTGTCTATGTCCTTTTTGAAGTTCTACACTGTCCTCCTCACAATTTACAAAACTTCCAAGTCTTGTATCATCTGCAAATATCGTCTGCCCGAGACACCAACACCTAGGTCATGAATGTATATTAGGGAGAGCAAATATCCCAACACTGATCCCTGGGGAAATCCACTCCAGATTTTCCTCCAGTCTGAGAACAATCCATTAACCTCGGCTCTCTGCTTCATGTCACTCAGCCACATCCGTTTCCAGGTTGTTACTGTCGGTTTATTCCATGAGCTATAACTTTGCTCACAAGTCTGATGTGTGCCACTGTACCAAACACCTTTTGGAAGTCCATGTACACCACATCAACTACATTACCCCCATCAACCCTCTCTGCTACCTCTTCAAAATCTCCAGAACGTTTGGTTAAACATGATTTTCCCTCAACAAATCTGCTGGCCTTCCTCACTTAACCCACATTTGTCAATGTGACTGTTACTTTTGTGTTGCTGGAAGAAATGAAAGCTAAATATATTAATATTTGTAGAAATAAAGGAAATGTGCACACATTACCCCTGCTTTAGCTAAACCAAATAAGTACAGCCGTTCGCTGGTTGATCCCTCAGGGCAAGTGTTGACACATCAGAGTCATGCGACTTGGTTTATCTTTCAAACAGTGCTTGGCAGTTAACAGTTAGTCACCATCAACTGATGCATTCCCCTTTTTAATGTCTTACCAACCTGTGTGCACTGGCATTGTTATTCTTGCGAATTGTCCTGATGAGTGCAAGATGAAAAGCTTTGACAATAAAGTCCCTTTTTTCAGCAATATTCAAGTTCTCTATTACCAAATGACTATTAATCGTGTCCCGAATTATATTTTCAAGAGGAATTCCTACTGTCAAGTTTAAACTGATTGGCCACTTGTTGCTGGGTTTATCCTTGCACCTTATTTGGAACAAGTGTGTAATGTTTGCAATTCTCCCGCCCCCTGGCACCACTCTCCAGTCTAAGGAAGACGGAGAAGTTATGGCTGTAGGTGGCAGCATCTATAACCGTGTTTTCTACAAAGCCCTCAGCGTCACAAATACATCACAGTGACGCCACCTGCTGCTCAAGTGCTGAAAATAGAGCTCAAACTGGGACCACTGATGACACTTCGGGCCAAGTGGTTATCCAGGACACTGAAAGCTTCCTGGAGTTCCCACATAGCACTGGATGTGCACTGTAGAATAAGAGGATCGGATCAGGAAAGGATTTCTTCACTTATTCCCTTGGCAAAAGGCCATGCTTCCTATTTTCATATTCTTCTCCCACCCTCCCATCATTTCTCTGGCTTTATAACATTAGATCCTCTCTCACAGTCCAATTAGCCCAGAATTTGACTGAATGTGACATTGCCGTGTAAATTTGCAGTCTGGGTTGCAAGTTAAAGCTCTCCATTAGCTGAAGGCTGGCATAAAGGAAGATGGTTGTGATGGTTGGAGATCAACCCATCTCAATTCCAGGACATCACTGAGGACGTCCTCAGGGTAGTGTCCAAGAATCATTGAATCCGTACAGTGCAGTAGGAGGCCATTCGGTCCATCAAGTCTGCACTAACCTTCCAAAAGAGAACTCTACGTAGGTCCACCCTCCCCCACCCCCACATTGAGGGAATTAATGGGATGTTATTTTATGCAAGTGGGATGAGGAGAGAGGGAAGTTATGCTGAAATCTCTCTGCATGTATATGTAAATCAGATGTATGAAGGGATATTCTTAACTTGCCTGAATGTGCGTAGCTGCAATAACATTCAGTGCACCACCAGAAACATTCACTCCTTCTACAGTCGCAGCACTGGGAGTATCTATGAGAGACCCTGCAGTAACCCGCCAACCAGCTTCCAATCCTACTACCATCTAGAAGGACAAGAGCAGCAGATACCTGGGATCACCCCCCACCTGGAGGTTCCCCTCCAAGTCACTCCCCATCCCGACTGGGAAATGTATCGGCCGCTCCTTCAATGTCGCTGGGTCCAAATCCTGGAGCTCCCTCCCTAACAGCACGGTGGGTGTACCTACACCTCAGGGACTGCAGCGGCTTCAAGAAGGCAGCTCAGCACCACCTTGTCAAGGGGCAATTAGGGATGGACAATAAATACTGGTCTAACCAGTGACATTTCATGAACAAATATATCAAATCTGACAAATCCACAATATAAATACGAGTTGTTTTTATTTCCTCTCTTTTTTTTTCCATGTCTCCTTTTGGCTTTGCTCGCAGAATGAATCAGTAACAATGCCAGAAAAGCAGAACATCAAGGCTCTCAAGCCACCAACCAAGCAGGGGCAGAAAATCAACAAGGCCGCATTTAGCAGGGTGGAGACAGAGAAGGTGTGGGTTGGGTTGGGGAAGGAAGGTTTGTGCTGGGATATGTCTGGTGGGCTATATCTGTTTTGTCTGAGATATCGATTTACAAAGTGACTCATCTCTAAGACATGCCAATCACAGGATCACAATCACGAGGAATCATTGCCTTAGGCGGGTGATTGCTGTGCATGCCATCTGAAGTGACACTTGGATTTGGCAGAAGTGAATCTCACTCCTATGATCCTGTCTGGTCTTGTTGTTGATAACTGCGGTTCATTAATACAGGATGTCAAGGGAGAGATTTAATCCCAGTCAGATGTTTCTTCACTCAATCACAGGATGTGGTTAGTGCCACAAGGCCAATATTTATTGCCCTTCCCCAGTTGCCCTCGGGAACGTGGTGATGCGCTTCCTGTTGGTGGCTTGTTGGGTAATCTGACAGGTTGGTTGAGGGTCAATCACATTGGTGCCGGCCTGGAGTCCGCTTGCTGAGTTACGCCTCAGTAAGTTGCTCCTGAAATCGTGAGTGCTGGCAGTCTTACCCACTGATTTTATTTTCCGCAGTTCCTTCGGCGGAACACCTTCCGTTGAGACAGGTCCAGGCTTCTCAGGCATCGAGGCTCAAGTCGATACCCTTGGGCTCCAGCTGAACCGGCTGACTTCCTCCTGAAGGAGACGACACCGATGCTTCTATAATTGGTTCCCAGATTTGGGAAGCGAGGAAGAGACTGGGGAAAGGGCTTCTGTTCCCAGCTATAATTTAATGATCTTCACTGGACAATGAGCAACCTGCAAATTAATCTTCGGTATCCGAGGGTCAGACATTCGAGTGCGGGAAGCATGTTTCGGATGCTCCTGAATCCTCGGATGGTAATTTCAATGAGGAACGTGTCTGATTTACCAACATTTCTTTCCAACGTGTCTAGCTCTGTCACCTAGACGCATGAGAATGTCAAACATAAAAGATAGGAGCAGGGGTAGACCATATGGCTTTTTGCCATTTCCATTCAATATGATTCTGGCTGATTTTCTGCCTAACTCCACTTTCCTGCTCATTTCTGCATCCCTGGATCCCCTGGGAGATCAAATATCTTGGCCTTAAATATATTCAACGATGGAACATCCCCAACTCTCTGGGGAGAGGATTCCAAAGGTTCGCAACCCTCTGAGTGAAGGAATGTCTCTTCATCTTCGCCCTAAATGATCAACCCATTATTGAGGTGGCACAGTGGTTAGCACTGTTGCTTCACAGCTCCAGAGTCCCAGGTTCGATTCCCCGCTGGGTCACTGTCTGCGCGGAGTCTGCACGTTCTCCCCGTGTGTGCGTGGGTTTCCTCCGGGTGCTCCAGTTTCCTCCCACAGTCCAAAGATGTGCAGGTTAGGTGGATTGGCCATGATAAATTGCCCCTTAGTGTCCAAAGGTGTGTAGGTAGGTGAGGTTATGGGGAAAGGGGTGGGATAGTAGGTCAAGGTAGTGTGCTCTTTCGGAGGGTCGGTGCAGAATTGATGGACCAAATGGCCTTCTTCTATGGGATTCTATGGTCAAGATATGAGGCCATCCCCATCTCACGGGATCCGATTTTCATCTTTACAAAGAAAAAGAGCAAAGAATAAGATAGCACAGGAACAGGCCCTTCAGCCCTCCAAGCCTGCGCCGATCACGTATCCTATCTCGACCAACCGCCTGTATCCTTCTGTACCCCGTCTGTTCATGTTTCTATCCAGATAAGTCTGAAAGGTCGCTAACGTATCTGCCTCAACCACCTCACATGGCCGTGCATCCCAGGCCTCCACCACCCTCTGTGTAAAAAACTCCCCCCGCACCTTTTCCCCTTACCTTGAACTCATGCCCCCTTGTAATTGTCATTTCTGCCCTGGGAAAAAGTCTCCAACTGTTCACCCTATCTATACCCCTCATAATTTTATAAACTTCTATCAGGTCGCCCCTCAGCCTCCATCTCTCTGGGGAGAACAATCCCAATTTATTCAATCTCTTCTCATAGCTAATACCCTCCACACCAGGCAACATCCTGGTAAACCTTTTCTGTCCTCTCTCCAAAGCCTCCACGACCTTCTGGTGGTGCGGTGACCAGAATTGGACACAGTATTCCAAATGTGGCCCACCCAACGCTCTATATAACTGTAACATAATTTTCGAGCTTTTATGCTCGATACCTCGTCCTATAAAGGCAAGCGTGCCATCTGCTTCCTTTACCGCCATTTCCACCTGTGCTGCCACTTTTAAGGATCTGTGGACCTGCACGCCCAGACATCTCGGTGTCTCTATGTTCCTGATGGTTCTGCCATTTATTTTATAGCTCCCACCTGAATTGGATCGACCAAAATGCATCACCTCGCATTTGTCCGGGTTAAATTCCATCTGCCATTTCTCTGCCCAATTTTGCAGCCTATCCATATCCTGTTGTATTCTCTGACAATCTTCATCACTATCCGCAACTCCTGCAATCTTAGTGTTATCCGCAAACTTGCTAATCAGACCTGCTACGTTTTCTTCCAAGTCATTTATATATATTACAAAGAGGCATAGGTCCCAGAACAGATCCCTGTGGAATACCACTAGTTACACATCTCTATTCGGATAAACACCCTTCCACTGCTACCCTCTGTCTTCTATGGCCAAGCCAGTTCTGGATCCATCCAGCTAGTTCACCCCTGACCCCATGTGATCTAATCTTTTTCACCAGCCTGCCATGAGGGACCTCATCAAATCCTTTACTAAAGTCCATGTAGACAACATCCACAACTCTTCCCACATCAATCATTTTTGTCACCTCTTCAAAAAACTCAACCACATTTGTGAGGCATGACCTCCTTCGTACAAAACAATGCTGTCTATCGCTAATAAGACCATTCAATTCCAAATGTGCATAGATCCTATCTCTGAGAATCTTTTCCAATAATTTCACTATCACTGACGTCAAGCTCACTGGCCTATAATTACCCAAATTATCCTTGCAACCCTTCTTAAATAATGGTACAACATTAGCTATCCTCCAATCCTCCGGGATCTCACCTGTGGCCAATGAGGACACAAAGATTTCTGTGTTGAAGCCCTGCGATTTCACCTCTTGCCTCCCTCAGTAACCTGGGATAGATGCCACCTGGCCCTGGGGGTTTGTCTACCTTAATGCTTTTTAACACACCTAATACTTCCTCCCTCGTAATAATGACTGTTCTAAAGTATTTACACATCCCTCTGAGACACCACCAATCAACATGTCCCTCTCCTTTGTGAATACCGATGCAAAATACTCATTAAGGATCTCACCCACTTCCTCTGGTTCTACGCATAATTTTCCTCCTTTGTCCTTGAGTGGACCAACTCTTTCTCTAGCTACCCTCTTGTTTCTAATATACGTATAAAATGCCTTGGGATTCTCCTTAATCCTGTCTGCCAAGGACATTTAGTGACCCCTTTTTGCCCTCCGATCGCCCAGCTTGAGCTCTTTTCTACTTTCCTTGTATTCCTCAAGTGTTTTATCTGTTTTTAGTTGCCTGTACCTCACATATGCATCTTTTCGCTTTTTGACAAGATTCTCAATTTCCCTGGTCATTCATGGTTCCCCAATCCTGCCTTTCCTGTCCTTCCGTTTTACCGGCACATGCCTGCCCTGCGCTCCCATCAACTGCTCCTTAAGAGACTCCCACCTGCCAAATGTGGATTTACGCTCAAACAGCCTCTCTCAAACAACAGCCTCCAAATCCTGCCTAACCTGGTTGTAGTTAGCCTTCCCCCAATTTAGAACCTTAACCCTAGTACAACACGTGTCCTTTTACATGAATATCTGAAAGCTTACGGAATTGTGGTCACTGTTCGCCACATATTCCCCCACTGCAACGTTGATGACCTGGCAGGGCTCGTTCCCTAGTACTGGGTCCAATATAGGCCCCTCTCTAGTCGGACTATCCACATATTGTTCCAAAATATCTTCTTGGGCACACTTATCAAATTCCTCACCATCCAGACCCCTAGCCCTAAGGGATTTCCAGTCAATATGAGGAAAATGAAAGTCTCCCACTACAACAACCCTATTATTTCTACATCTATCCAGAATCTGCTTACATATCTGTTCTTCAATTTCCCATGAGCTGTTGGGAGGCCTGTAGTACACCCCCATCATAGTGACTGCCCCCTTCCTGTTTCTGAGTTCTACCCACAGTGCCTTGTTACTTGATTCTTCCATGGTGTCCCCTCTCTGTACAGCTATATGTTCTAACCAGTATTGCAACTCCCCCACCTCTAGAACCTTCCTCTCTGTCTCGCCTAAATTACCTATATCCTGGAATATCTATCTGCCAGTCGTCCCTTTTTTAACCAAGACTCCGTTACAGCAACCACATCCAAGTTCCGCGTGTGAATCGAGGCTCTAAGTTCATCTGTCTTACCTGTTATTCTCCGTACATTGAAGCAGGTACACTCCAGACCTCCAGGCCCACGGAGTTCAACCTCCCCCCCAGCCTACCCTTCCTCTCAGCGAGCCTGATCCTGGTACCATGTTCATCCCCAGTCTCCTACACTTGCTGGCTTACTGTCCTCATTCCCTTCCCCCCACCCCTGCCAAATTAGTTTAAACCCACCCGAACCACACTAGCAAACCTCCCAGACAGGATATTGGTGCCCCTCCAGTTGAGGTGTAACCCGTCCTTCTTGTACAGGCCCCACCTTCCCTGGAAGACATCCCAACGATCTAAAAACCTGAAGCCCTCCCTCCTGCACCAGTTCTTTAGCCAACTGCACTATATCCCCGTTGCTCGCACATGGCACAGGGAGTAATCCTGAGATTACTGCCCTCGAGGTCCTGCATTTTAATCTGATACCTAGCTCCCTAAATTGCCGTCGCAATTTCGCTATCACTTTCGTACCCTATAAGTAGAAGTTGAGTGAATTGGACCGTTACCTTCTGGGGTTTACAAGGATGAGAGGTGATCGCATTGAAACCCCTAGATTCTCAAGGGTTGTTGTAGATTCTGAAGGGGTTTGGCAGTGTGGAGGCTCAGAGATCTTGATGCAATGTTACTCTCTATCTTCTCTGAGCCAGCAGGTCATGGGTTTTAGGCCCTCTCAAGGGACCTGAGCTCAAAATCCCAGACTGACCCCTCCAGCGCAGTCCTGGACTGCCGTGAGGCCGCATCTGCCCTCGCAGGTGGATATGCAAGATCCCTACAGCCACGATTACAAACATTTGTCCCTGAAGCAGCATCACTGGAAACAGATTAACCTAGTCCTATATCTTACTGATATTTGTGGGATCTTCCTGTGCACAAATTGGCCATTTAAAACATTCTTTCTTGGGACGAGGGCATTGCTGGCAAGGCCCGTATTTGCTGCCCACCCATAATTGCCCTTGCACCATGTGCTAGGTTGCGTCAGAGGGCTGTTAAGGGTGAACCACATTGCTGTGGGGTCTGCAGTCACAGGTAGGCCAGACCCAGTAAGGACAGCAGATTTCCTTCACGAACAGAATGGACATGAGTGAACCAGGTGGGTTTTCAATGTCAATCGCCTCGACTGAGATTAGCTTTATTCTTAGTAGGATAATCCAGATTTATGAATTGAATTCAAACATCACCAGCTGTCATGGTGGGATTGTAACTCACCCCCCCCCCCCCCCCCCCCCACCCCACCCCGCAGATCTCTGGATTACAAGAACACACAGCCCCAGAGACTAGGCCTACTGGATTACAAGTCCAGCCATAAAACCACTCTTCCGCCATCTCTCGCCTTTCCCACTTTGCAACATTGACTGCATTCCGAAACTAAAGTGAGCCCTTTTCTTTTGCCTTCTTGCCTTACGAGAGGATTGCCACTCGTGTGAGCATTGCGAAACAACCATCTTTGCTCTCTCTTTGCGGCCGAACGTTTCCTGAGGTGGTTGGCTTGGCCACACTTGCAGCAAGCGTGACGATGTTGGAGACTGTTGTAACAGACCACAAAAAATGTCACGAGGACACGTTGCCCCAAATCCCGTACAGTCATCCCTTGCTCATGTCCCAACATGAGGAGCCATGGCTCATTCAAAGGCAATACTTTCTCTTGTGGTTGTCATTAGCTCAGGCTCAGCACCAACCCCACGCCCCTCCCCACCACACCTTCTCAAAGGCAAATCGGTATGGCAACAAATGCGGACCTTGCCAGCAACGGTCACACCTTTGAAATTATATTTTTTTAAGCATTTTGCAGTCAAAGGAAATCTTTACAGAAAGGCCCTCATGATCTGTTTTGGTGATAATGGCTGGCAGAGAAATACTAGCCTTGGACTTCGCGCTGAACTCCCTGCTCTTACATTCGACCCATCGAGCCTGTTCCACCATTCCATTCGATCACAGCCGATCGTCCACCTCAAGGTCGCCTTCCCGCGTTAACTCCATATCTTTTAATGTCAGTCGTCTCCGGAACTCCTTCCCGAACATTTTTTGTTTATTGATTGAAGCGATGTGGGCATCGCTGGCGAGGCCAGCATTTATTGCCCATCCGTAGTTGCCCTTCAGGTGGGCAATAGCTGTTGGCCTCGCCGGTGACCTGCTCAATGACTGAGTTACCACAGCGCTCCGGCCTGGAGAATTCCAAACATTCACCACCCTCGGAGTGAAGATCTTCCTCCTCACCACAGTCTGAAATGGTCTTCCCCTTATCCTGAGATTATGTCTGCTAACTTTCGAATCACAAGCCAGGGGGAATATTTTAGCCCATATTCATCCTATGACACCTGCAAGAATTTTGTCTCATTCTCCCCCTTAATTTTTCAGATCTCTTCATTCGTTCAATTATCCATTCAACAGAATGCCACTGAGCTTTTTACCAATCTAGCTGAGAAGCAAAAGGTGATCCGATTAATGACTCAATCCAGAAGACATAATCGTCAGTGATTCAGAACCGGACCAAGCGACATGGTGGCACAGTGGTTAGCACTCACAGCGCCAGGGACCCGGGTTCGATTCCCTGCTGGGTCACTGACTGTTGCGGAGTCTGCACATTCTCCCCATGTCTGCGTGGGTTTCCTCCAGGTGCTCCGGTTTGTCGGGGAGGGCGGAAACCTAGCAGGAAGCCCACTTGTCAAATGTCATGCTCCCCCCCCCCCCGGCACCCCCGCCCATTGTGCCTAAAACCCACTGGAGGGGCGTGATTCTCTGACCCCACCCGGGGGCTGGCTTAAATCTTGCCCCCGCTGTGTCCCGAATTCTCCGCCATCAGAGAATCGGCGGGGGCGGGAATCGCGCCGCGCCGGTCGGCGGGCTCCCCCCAGCGATTCTCCGGCCCGCGATGGGCCGAAGTTCCGCCGTTGTCAACCCTCGCCAGCCGGCGTGGATTGAACCACCTACCTTACTGGCTGGAGCAGACGGCGCCGGCGGGATCCGGGGTCCTGCGGGGGGGGGGGGGGCGCGGGGCGGTCTGGCCCCGGGGGGTGCCCCCACGGGGGCCTGGCCCTGATCGGGGCCAACCGATCGGCGGGTGGGCCTGTGCCGTGGGGGCACTCTTTTTCTTCTGCCTTCGCCTTGGTCTCCACTATGGCGGAGACGGAAGAGACCCCCTCCACTGCTCATGCGCGGGGATGCCGTGAGCGTCCGCTGACGCTCCCGCGCATGCGTCGCCCGGCGAAGTCCTTTCGGTGCCGGCTGGCGTCGCGCCAAAGGCCTTTCCCGCCAGCCGGTGGAACGGAAACCACTCCGGCGCGGGCCTAGCCCCCCAAGGTGAGGGCTTGGCCCCTAAAGGTGCGGAATCCGCACCTTTAGGGCGGCGCGACGCCGGAGTGGTTCCCGCCACTCCACCCCGCCGGATTCCCCCGCCGGGTAGGGGAGAATCCCGGCCGTTGAGTGTTAAGTTCAGATGTTCTTTTTTTCCCCCATTTTTCATGGAACATTTGTCTTTATCAGATACACAAATGCTGAACATGGACATGGACATGGTTAAGCATCGTCCAGTTGGGAGATGAGTTTTTTTTTCTGCTTTCCTAATGGCCGAGGGGGGCAGTGCGTCACCAGGGTTGGCCGATTAATGGCTGGAGTGTGCGCTGGAAGATCATGGAGTATGTTTCCTCACAGGTGGCGACCCTATAGTTCTGGCGGAGTGGGTCTCAATCGAAGATTGCTCAACCAAGCAGAAATTGAACAATGGGAAACCTTCAAAGAGGAGATGGTTCAGGTCCAAGGGGAGAAAGCTGGGCCTCTCACAGCCACACCGCTATGAATGATAAAAGACAGCGAGAATGAAAGTGGGAAGTGACGTGACCACATCTGGAGTACTCCCCCTGGCATCCTGACGACAGGAACGCTATAGCTGGATTACAAAGCAAGCTGGCCAGGCTGATCGCTGGAATGAAGGTAACACGTTGGAGATTAGGAGAATGAGAGGTGATCTTATTTAAACATAGAAGACCTGAGGGGCCTTCACAGGCTGGGTGCTGAGAGGATCCTTCCCCTTGCCGGGGTCCAGGCCCAGGCGGCACAGTTTAAAATGAGTGTAGGGCAGCACGGTGGCGCAGTGCTTAGCACTGCTGCCTCACGGCGCCGAGGTCCCAGGTTCGATCCCGGCTCTGGGTCACTGTCCGTGTAGAGTTTGCACATTCTCCCCGTGTCTGCGTGGGTTTCGCCCCCACAACCCAAAGATGTGCAGGCTAGGTGGATGTCCACGCTAAATTCCCCCTTAATTGGGAAAAAATAATCGGGTCATCTAAATTTTAAAAAAACAAAATGAGTGGTCTTCCACTTAAGGCTGAGATGAGGGGAATTACTTTCTCTCAGTGGATGTCTCTTCCCTGGAGGGATATATTCAATCGCGATGCCACCAGCATCTTCCCTTCACTCCCTCTGTCAGCATTCCGCAGAGACCGTTCCCTCCGAGTCCACTCCACTGCCATACCCAGTACCTCTCCCATCACCCATGGCACCTTCCCGTGCAACCGCAGAAGGTGTAACACCTGCCCCTTTACCTCTTCCATGCTTAACATCCCAGGGAGGGATCTTTGATTATACTGCCCGCTTTCCCCAGGCAGCGGGAGGTGTAGATGGAGTCAATGGATGGGAGGCAGGTTCGTGTGATGGACTGGGCGCTGTTCACGACTCTCTGAAGTTTCTTGCGGTCCTGGGCCGAGCAGTTGCCATACCAGGCTGTGATGCAGCCCGATAGGATGCTTTCTATGGTGCATCTGTAAAAGTTGGTAAGAGTCAATGTGGACATGCTGAATTTCCTTAGTTTCCTGAGGAAGTATAGGCGTTGTTGTGCTTTCTTGGTGGTAGCGTCGACGTGGGTGGACCAGGACAGATTTTTGGAGATGTGCACCCCTAGGAATTTGAAACTGCGAACCATCTCCACCTCGGCCCCGTTGATGCTGACAGGGGTGTGTACAGTACTTTGCTTCCTGAAGTCAATTACCAGCTCTTTAGTTTTGCTGGCATTGAGGGAGAGATTGTTGTCACTACACCACTCCACTAGGTTCTCTATCTCCCTCCTGTATTCGGACTCATCGTTATTCGAGATCCAGCCCACTATGGTCGTATCGTCAGCAAACCTGTAGATGGAGTTGGAACCAAGTTTTGCCACGCAGTCGTGTGTGTACAGGGAGTAGAGTAGGGGGCTAAGTACGCAGCCTTGCGGGGCGCCGGTGTTGAGGACTATTGTGGAGGAGGTGTTGTTGTTCATTCTTACTGATTGTGGTCTGTTGGTCAGAAAATCGAGGATCCAGTTGCAGAGTGGGGAGCCAAGTCCTAGGTTTTGGAGCTTTGATATGAGCTTGGCTGGGATTATGGTGTTGAAGGCAGAGCTGTAGTCAATAAATAGGAGTCTAATGTAGGAGTGCTTGTTTTCGAGATGCTCTAGGGATGAGTGTAGGGCCAGGGAAATGGTGTCTGATGTGGACCGGTTGCAGCGGTATGCGAATTGCAGTGGACCAAGGCGTTCTGGGAGTATGGAGGTGATGCGCTTCATGATCAACCTCTCGAAGCACTTCATTACGACTGAAGTCAGGGCCACTGGTCGGTAGTCATTGAGGCACGTTGCCTGGTTCTTCTTTGGTACCGGTATGATGGTGGTCTACTTGAAGCAGGTGGGGACCTCAGAGTGGAGTAGGGACAGGTTAAAGATGTCCGTGAATACCTCTGCCAGCTGGTCCGCGCAGGCTCTGAGTGCACGACCAGGGATCCCGTCTGGGCCCGTCACCTTCCGACATCTGTCACAGTTTACCCTCTGATGTTAGTTTCTCTGCTGTTTGGCCTTTCAAACCGTTTGTCCTCTCCGGGGACAGCCATTAACACTCTTTCCCCTTGGTTTCTGTGGCCATTCGCACCCCATTTACCTGGGTTTCTGGGATTATGACTCATCTTTCATTCTCACTCCACAGTATAAATATTTCCCGCTTTCTCTTCTCAAAACGTTCGCTCTTTTCTCTCCCTGCAGATGCTGCCAGGCCTGCTGAGATTTTTCAGCAATTTCTCTCTTTTCGGAATATATTCAAGGCTGAGTGAGGCTTTTTGACTGCGGGGTCCAGCTGAGCCATTTTAGCCCAGTTGGCTGGACCGGAGCGAGGCCAACAGCCGGGGTTCAATGCCCATACCGGCTGAGGTTAGAACCATAGAATTTCTACAGTGCATCAGGAGGACATTCGGCCCATCGATTCTGCACCTACAATCCGAAAGAGCAACCTACCTAAGCCCACGCCTCCACTCTATCCCTGTAACCTAACCCCTACATCCCTGGACACTAAGAGGCAGTCAATCCACCTAACCTGTACATCTTTGGACTTGTGGGAGGAAACCGGAGCACCCGGAGGAAACCCACGCAGACGCGGGGAGAACGTGCAGACTCCGCACAGACAGTGACCCAGGCCGGGAATCGAACCTGGGACCCTGGCGCTGTGAGGCAGCAGTGCTCACCACTATGTCACCGTGACGTCTCCTATTTATGAAAGCCCCACTTTAATGAAGGTTATTCATGAAGGCCCCGCCTTCTCAACCTCACCCCTCGCCTGAGGTGTGGTGGTCCCCAGGTTAAACCACCACCAGTCAGCTCCCCCTCTCAAAGGGGAAAGCAGCCTATGGTCACCTGGGACTGTGGCAACTTCACAAGCAGGCAGACAGGAAAGTGGAAGAAAGTATGAGAAGACATTAGTGGCTCGGGCAAAGGAAAACACGTTTTATAGACAGTAAAAAGATAGTCAAAGGAAGGTCGGGGCCTATTAGGAATCAAGAAAGAGATTTATTTTATGAAGGCAGTGGGAATATTGAGAAACGAGTTGTCCTTAAGAAGGTGGTGGTGATGAGCTGCCTTCTCCATAAGATATAGGAGCAGAATTAGGCCACTCGGCCCATCGAGTCTGCTCCACCATTCAATCATGGCTGATATTTTCTCATCCCCATTCTCCTGCCTTCTCCCCATAACCCCTGATCCCCTTATTAATCAAGAACCTATCTATCTCTGTCTTAAAGACACTCAGTGACTTGGCCTCCACAGCCTTCTGCGGCAACGAGTCCCACAGATTCACCACCCTCTGGCTGAAGAAATACTCGAACCGCTGCTGCCGTCCCTGAGGTGCAGGTGGGCACTCAGAGTGCTATCAGGGAGGGCGTTCCTGTCTGGATCACAGTACCTGAGAGTTTGTGAACTGTGAGACTCTGCTGAGTGAACAAATCCAAAATCTCTCCAGCACAGATTCAGAGTCAAACGTCCGAGTACAAGAGGGAGCCCGTAATGGAACAGTCTCTGAACAGTTTCCTGCCGATCCAGTCATCGAGAGAGTCTCCGATCCCCCCGCCAGGCCGGAGAATCGCCGGGGGGGCGGTGTGAATCCTGCCCCCCCCTCCCCGACGCCGGCTGCCGGATTCTCCGGCACCGGTTTTTTGGCGGGGGTGGGAATCATGCTGCGCCGGTCGGGGGCCATTGGCAGCGAACCCCCCCCCCCCGGCGATTCTGTGCCCCGCGATACGTTGAGTGGCCGCCCGTTTTCGGCCGGTCCCGCCGGCATAAATTAGACCAGGTCCTGACTGCCGGGACTGGCTCTGTGGGCGGCCTACAGAGTCCTCGGGGAGGGCACAGGGGGATCTAGCCCCGGGGGGGCCCACGGTGGCCTGGCCCGCGATCAGGGCACACCGATCGGCGGGCGGGCCTGTGCTGTGGGGGCACTCCGCACTGGCCGGTGTAACGGTCCGCCATGGTGGGCGTGGAGAAGAAACCCCCCAGCGCATGCGCTGGGATGACGCCAGTACATGGGGGGCACATGGGAAAAGTGAAGGGGAATGGAATTGGCAGAATAAATCTACCTAAGTGCCAGTATGACGATGGTGGGCTGAATGGCCTCTTTCTCTAATTGTATCATTCTAAGATTCTACATTAAAAGAAAGCGAGCCGCAGACAATATGTTAAGATTTTAAAAAAAAACTGCTGTGGCAAGAAATTTTGCATCAGATCGTTTTAAGTCTTGGAATTGCCAAATTTGAAATCTTAAATTGAAGTTTGCAAGCTTGTGGGGCAGTGGAGCAGAACTTTGGATTCATGCACAGGCTTTGTCATGCCTGGTGAAATCTGCTTGGGTTGCTATACAATGGAGAATACAATGCAAGTCCTGACAGGCTGGGGATACATCACCCGATAACAAACCGCTACCCTGTGACATCAGCTTTTCTGAGAGAGTGTGTCTGTATATAAGGAACTGGGCTGAATCCCAGGCTCATAGCAGCTCGCACACGCAACCATAGAGAGAGAGAGAGAGGCAACGATGACTTTGAACTTGAAAAACGAGGTCTTCTGCTCTTTTATCTTCTACGCCGTCCTCTCGCTCATTAAGATGTTTGCCATCGCGGTCCTCACAGGTCAAGTCAGACTTCGAAAGAAGGTAAGGATTGTCCTTGAGTTAAAAAAAAAGTAACTGCGGATATTTTATTGAATCCAGAACCAGAACAGAGGAGGGTGGGAAAAACTCGGCAGGTCTGGCAGCCTCCCCGAACAGGCGTCGGAATGTGGCGACTAGGGGCTTTTCACAGTAACTTCATTGAAGCCTACTTGTGACAATAAGCGATTTTCATTTCACGGTGTACATGTCGTTTGTGTAAATAAAACTTTGTTTCTTATTTTACTCGGTGTGGACACCCGTGTTCTTATTAAATCTCCAAATCCCTAACCGGAGAGTAGGGTCCATCTCAGAGAGGGAGCAGGCACTATTGGCTGAGATCACTTGAGGAATTCCACAAAAGTTGGGACCAGTAGAGTGGGCAATGCCTCACTGTGGGGAAAGGGGCAATTTTCTAACTTGAGCTGCTCAGCGGGAAACCAGCAGTGTTGGCTTTACGTCTCACCGACGCTACACCCCAAGGGATCGCAGAAACGTACAGCTCAGAGGGAGGCCATTCGGCCTGCCGCATCAGTGCTGGACCTTTGACAGAACAGTCCTGCTCAATCCCATACGCTCTGTTTTTTTAAATGTCTGTCACGTTGTAAGTTCCACCTCCTCCAGTAGCTGTCAAAGTGCCTTTTCAAATGAATCAGTTTGAAGACATCTGATCATGACAATGAGGGAGGAGTACCAGGTGTCATAATATACACCAGTATATCATGGTGCAGACACACACTGATGGACACACAGTGGGACCAATCAGCATACACAACACCGTAGCCAATCACCAGTGAGAGCACACACACTATAAAGACAGGGGACATCAGTGTTCCCGTTCATTCGAGTAGCAGCCAGCAAGGAGCACAGAGCTCACAGCCTGCAACACAGACATTCACCATGTGCTGAGTGCATCACCTGGTTAGGACTAGGCAAGGGTCAACAGTTAAAGCTGGTATTGCATTTACCCACAGTTCAAATATGTTAATATAGTTAACCTTGTAATAAAATAGAGTTGCACCACTTCCAGTGTTGGTGACCTGTTTGTGATCCGGAACACCCAACACATCACCAGGCAGGTGTAAAACCCTCCAATACTGCGTGATTCCCTCCTGGGGCAGTTAATAGAATGTCTATTGTGAGGGGAATTGACTACAAAAGAAGGGAGGTTATGGTGCAGCTGTCCAAGTTATTGGTGAAACCACATCTGGAGTATTGTGGACAGTATTGTCTCCTTATTTAAGGAAGGATGTTAGTGTATTGGAAGCATGTCAGAGAAGGTTTACCAGACTAATACCTGGAGCGAGTGGGTTTCCTTTGGAGGAAAGGTTGGATAGACTGGGTTTGTATTCACTGGAGTTTAGTATCCACTGGAGTAAGAGGCAACTTGATTGAAATAGTTAAGATCCTGAGGGATATTGACAGGGTGGATGTGGAAGATTCTAGAACTAGGGGTCACTGTTTAAAATTAAGGGATCTCTTTTTTAAGACGGGTTGAGAGAACATTTTTCTCTCTCAGAGGGTGGTGAGCCTCTGGAACTCTCGTCCTGAAAAGGCGGTGGAAGCAGAACTCTGAATGTTTTCCAGGCTGAGATGGATATACTCTTGGTAAACAGGGCAAGGGAGGGCAGCTTTGGGACAGTCAGAGTCCCATTGTGGGAGGCCTCTGCCTCTTTGTTATGACTGCACTCTCCTCGCTGGTTAAGTGAATTTGCGCCTCACCGGACTGTCCCTATTGTCTCCTAGGCCTTCGCCAACCCAGAAGACGCCCTGAGGCACGGAGGGCTGAAATTTTGCCGAACCGACCCAGATGTTGAGCGTTGCCGCAGGTAAGGATCCCGCAGCCGGTTTTTGCAGTTCTATTTCCATTCCTGATCATGACTGGAAGAAGGTGGCAGGGATCGAGGATAAGTGGGAACAATTCTAATCTAACCTGATCGAACTGATTGAGGGGATACTGAATGGGCACTCCATTCAAGTCAATGGATAGTGCAGTGAGAGAGTGAGTCTCGCATTTTGTTCGACCCCACAGGACGTTGGTCCAATAAATTAGGTTAAGATCACCCCTAATTTGAATCCCAATCTCATAAGAAGAACATAAGAACATCAGAGCTAGGAGCAGGAGTGGACCATTCAGCCCCTCGATCCCGCTCCGCCATTCAATGTGATCATGGCCGACCCCATCCTGGCCTCAACTCCACCGTCCTGCCCGTTCTCCATAACCCTCCAACCCATTACCTATTAAAAATCTGTCTATCGCCTCCTTAACTGTACTCACTGTCCCAGCATCCACCTCACTCTGGGGTAGCGAATTCCACAGATTCACAACCCTTTGGGAGAAGTAATTTCTCCTCCTCTCTGTTTTAAATCTGCTACCCCTTATCCTAAAACTATGACCTCTCCATAGAATCCATAAAATCCCACAGTGCACAAGGAGGCCATTCGGCCCATTGAGTCTCCACCAACCCTCTCGATAAAAGCACCCTGCCCATCCCCCGCCCCGCCCTATCCCTGCAACTCCACGCATCAATCATGGCCAATCCACCCAACAGCCCGTCTTCGGACCGTGGGGGGAAACCGGAGCACCCGGAGGAAACCCACGCAGACACGGGGAGGACGTGCAGACTCCGCACAGCCAGTGACCCAAGCCGGGAATCGAACCTGGGACCCTGGAGCTGTGAGGCAGCAGAGCTAACCACTGTGCCATCGTGCTGCCCCACTTTATTAATACCTTTTATCATCTTATTTATATCAATTAAAGCCCCTCTCATTCTTCCAAACTTGAGACCCGATAGGTCGATCAAGCTCAATTTCTCTTCATGAAACGAATCCCTGGAGGAAGGAATGGGATTGGGGGCGGAGACATTCTCCCAGAGGACAGCGATCCTGAGAATTAGCCGGACAGCGTTGCAGTCTGATAACTGACCGAACATCTCAATGAGTCAGCCCTTTCAGTTGCTGCTTTCGAAAAGGCACTGTTTTCCATTGAGTTCTGTGCTAATGGGCTCAATCATGATGAGAAGAGAAAATCCTGCCAGGCTGGATCATCACCCAGGAAACCCCTAAATGCCATTTCCCAGAAGGAAAAAACAATAAAAAGAGGAAACGAGGATACTGGTTCGAACTGTATTTTTCTTCTGTATTGTGGAAGGGGTACTGTGAACAGCACAATGGGAGAGCGATTGGGTCTGACTAGCCCCCCCCTCTCCCCCCCACCCCCAATCTCACACCTTCTGCTCAACCAAGGGGCGTTGAAGCCAATCTTTCTCTCCGGCTTCGGTTCCAGGATTTCATCTACCTCAGGGGGATGAAACCTTGGGCATTAAACATTTCCCTGCCCAGCTGGGGACATGGCCATGTTCCAGAGAAGAACAGGGCAACTCTCTGCCCGTCCCAGTATTTACCCTCAATAAAAGCATCAGTAAAGAAGAGGTTATCGGCTTATTTGCCTCAGCACTGTGCGTGACATCTTGCTGTGCACAGGTTGATGCGAAACCAACAGGAATAGTGCTGGATTGGCTCAGAAGGGAGATCCTTTTTTCTTTGTCCTTTGATTTTCTCTTGCCGGGGATCCCTCATGTGTCCGTGAAGTAGATTCGAACATTCGGTGGAACGGCAGGTCAGTGGCATTGCAGCCCACTTTCAGATCAGCCATGACCTTACTGGATCGCTGAGCAGGCTCGAGGGGCTGAATGGCCTCCCCCTGCTCCCGATTCGTGTGTTCTTATGTCAGTGTCACCTTCCGTGCTCCACTGTTCCATGAGCATGGGCCACTCGGGGCAAAAACACGTGTTGTAACCTCTCTCAATGAGGTGGTTGCTGTGGAGTGGGGCAGCACGGTAGCACAGTGGGTAGCACTGTTGCTTCACAGTCCCAGGGTCCCAGGCTCAATTCCCAGCTCTCTCTGGACATTTCAAGTATCAAATAATCACCCAGCAGATCTTCATCAGCAACGTGCAACAGATTCCCATGTTTACAAAGGGCCAAGGACACATGTGTCACCTTCAACTAACCATGTTTTTTTTTCTGTTTCATCATCACAGGGCTCATGGCAATGACATGGAGTGCATCTACCCTTTCCTGATCTTGGGCATGCTGTACTGCTTCCTGGATCCCACTCCGTCCATTGCAAGGATCCACTTCCGGATCTTCTTCCTGGCACGATTGCTTCACACTTTGGCCTACCTGTTCGCCCTGAAGGCCCCGACCAGGTCCCTGGCCTACACCCTGGGCCAGATCCCTTGCTTCTCCATGGCCCTCAAGATTCTGATCAACGTTGCCTCCTACTGGTGAAGGAAGAGTCATCACTGCCGTGTTTGAAGGCTCCCATCTGGTCCCATTGCACCTTGGAAGACTGAAGGTTTCCGTTAAGGCCTGCGGTTCGGGCAACCTTGAGGAAGGAAAAGACTGCAGTCCTCACTGAGCAGATTGTGAACTCTGCAGCCAAACTCTCAGAGCTGTGAGGGTGAGGGGGGGTGCGAGGGGCGGGTGAACGGAACCGCAGGATTCTGCCCAACCTTCCAGGTGCGAATCCGATGGGATTGCGTGAGCCCCCCACGTTCAGTATTAATTGTTTCCCATTCATTGTAATGGATATTTAACTCGTCACTCCCAATTCCGGCAGGGATGTCAGCTCAAAATGATCCCCTATCCCAGCCTTGGATGATCCAGTCTACGCTTGGGCCCAATTTCATACCTCTCCGCTCTCCACAACGCAATTGAAGTCATTGCAAGGATCGCCAGACCAATGTTAAAATGTAGGAAGTTAATAGCACTGTTATTTAAAACTTCTGTCATTCAGTAATTTCAATGTACAAAGTAATTGTGTTCTTTTTATTTATTGACACTAATATTTTAACTTAATAAACGTGAAGTGTAACAGTTGTAATCTTGGGTTGTCTTCATGATAATAATTAATCAATAATGTACTCATTGGAGTTTAGAAGAGTGAGAGGCGACCTTATTGAGACATACAAGATTCTCAGGGGGTTTGACAGGGTAGATGCTGAGAGGTTGTTTCCTCTTGTGGGAGAGTCTCGGACCAGAGGGCATAATCTCAGAGTAAGGTGTCACCCATTTAAGACAGGGATGAGGAGGAATTTCTTCTCTCACGAGGTAGTGAATCTGTGGAATTCTTTACCGCAGAGAGCTGTAGAGGCTGGGTCGTTAGGTATGTTCAAGGCTGAGAGACAGATTTTTAGTCAGTAATGGAATCAAGGTTGATGGGGATAAGGCGGGAAAGTGGAGTTGAGGATTATCACATCAGATCAGTCATGGTCTCATTGAATGGTGGAGCAGACTCGATGGGCCGAATGGTCTATTTCTGCTCCTACGTTTTGTGGTCTTATGGGCTGAGAATGAGCATCCTCTTCTGTCCTTTCTGGTGGTCAGAGGCATTGGAAATAAATTGTAAATATGAATATGAGAAGGTAAGAAATAGACCCTTTGAACCTTTCCCCCATTCAATACAGTGTTGACTGATTCTCTACCTCAACTCTACCGACCCCACGTTCTTCCGCCCTACCTCGGCCCCCTGAGTAATTAAGCCATTCCTAAATAGGTGGGGCACGATGGGTGGTCAATACAATTGACAGGAGGGCATTAATAACCTTGCCGAATGGGCAAATTATTGGCAAATGAAGTCTGAGTCAGATAAATGCGAGGTGGTGCACAGTTTGGTAGGAAGGTGAAGGAGGCTATTTATTACCCGTGCAGGTGACCTGTTTGTGATCCAGAACACCCAACACATCACCTGCTCCACCATTCAATGACACCATGGCTAACCTGACCCAACCCAATATTGCTGCCGATCCCCAATGACCTTTCACCCCCCCCCTTGTAATCAATAACCTATTTAGCTCCGCCGCCAAAATACTCAAAGGTTTTTACTTCCACTTCCTTTTGAGGAAGACGGTTCCAGAGAATAATAATAATCATAATTTTTATTACATGAACACTGCAATGAAGTTACTGTGCAAATGCCCCTAGTCACCACATTCCGGCGCCTGTTCGGGTACACAGAGGGGGAATTCAGAATGTCCAATTCACCTAACAAGCACGTCTTTCGGGACTTGTGGGAGGAAACCGGAGCACGCGGAGGAGACCCACGCAGACACGGGGAGAACGTGCAGACTCCGCACAGACAGTGACCCAAGCCGGGAATCGAATAATATCCTCTGAGAGAAAAGTATTTTCCTCACCTCTGTTTTAAATCAGCATTGCCCTATTTTTGAACAGGAACCCCCTAGTTCCAGATTCACCCACAAGAGAACATTCGAATTAGGAGCAGGGATATGCCATTCATCCTTCGAGCCTACAACACTATTCAATAAGATTGATGCACTGTCAATTACGACGAGACGAGAGTAGAGAGTAATCGAGGCTTGATTACACTGAGATGTGTGGCCTTCTACAGCTGCTGCCAAAATGGCTGCAGTTCGGAGAGCACACACATTTATACTCCGCCTACTGGGCGGAGCCAGCAGGCAGGGATCTACCCCCCGTACCTGTAGTACAGGGGCCTTACCGTAATACCCTCGTATGCAGTGCAGTATATACAATATAATACAACAGTGGTAACTACCACAAAGATCATGGCTGACCTGATTGTAGGCCGAGTAGTCACATGATGACACGGCTGCTAAAAGGGTCATGTGACTGGAGTGCAGGAGTCCTCCTCGGAGCTCGGGTAGGGCGCAAGCTTGGAGCAGCTGGGCAGCACTTCTCACACAGATAGTAACCTCAAATCTGTATCCTGCCTAACCTCCCCCCGATAACCTTTAACCCCTTTGCTTAGCTGTCCGTACACTCTCTCTCTCAGCAGCCACCATGCCAGGTTCACGATTTGCGAGAGCACACGTGGGCCCACTAATGATATGCGAATGCTGTTTCAATTACACGTGGCGTGCGTCGCATTGATGCTGTTTTCGAGGAGGCGCAGCATCGCGATTCAGCGTCAAAACGCCGCCTGCCGCAATTGTGGCGGCAGGAGATTTTCTCCGCTCGATCGCACGCCCCTATTTGGGTGTCGGCCAACAGACAATCCCGCCCAGGGAGTCATGCTAAACCTTGATTAGACGACACTTGGAGTAATGAGTGGAGTTCTGGTTACCATACTAAAGAAAGGATAGCAAGGCACTGGAGAGCATCCAGTGAATTATTGGAATGATTATGAGAAGCTGGGAGGAGGCTTGAATGGACCATAAAGACCATAAGATATGGGAGCAGAATTAGGCCATTCGGCCCATCAAGTCTGCTCCGCTAACATGAAACTGTTGGGTTGATTGGCCTGTTTACTGTGCTGAATATCCTATGCAGACCTATTTAATCCCATGAACACGCTGTGTTAAACTTCAAAGCTTTCCTTCAAAGAGACTATACTTCCAGCTGAATGGGAAGTGGCCTGGGATACCCTGAGGTTGAGAAAGACTGTGTGAAGCAAGGCTTCCTTTCTGATCCCTTGATCATGAATCAGCACTGGCTTTGAAACTGCGTTCCAGCACTTGGATGTAGTTGCGTTGAAGGGAGACACTGTTACCATCTGGTCTTCATTAACAGATCACAAACAGGAAACCACTTCAAATAGTCCTTCTGCAACACTTGGTCACCCAGCCTCTCCGGGACCCGATTCGCAAGGCGGTTAGAAAACAGGAACCCTCGTACCAGGAGACACTTCACATTAAGACCAGTCCCAAACCAATCTCTCCGCAGAACAAAACTTCATCATTTAAACAAGGGCAAAATATCACGGATATTGGAGATCTGAAATTAAAACAGAGAGCGCTGGCGGGGGTGGGGGTGTAATCAGCAGGTTTGACAGCACCTGTGAAGCGAGAAGCAGCGTTAACGTTTGCAGTCCAGTACGACTCCCGTTTGGAAGCCGTCCCCCCAGATGTTGCGCCAGTTCCGAAGACTCGAAACACGAACTCTGGCTGGGATTTTCCACGGGGGGGGAGGGGGATGTCGCAGGTCGGCCAAAAGTTCATTGACTGCTCGCCCACCGTTCCTCTCTCCTCTTCCTTCAGTGTCGCCGGGTCCAAAGCTCCCTAACAGCACGGTGGGCGTACCTACACCTCAGGGACTGCAGCAGCTTCAAGACGACAGCTCAGCAACATCTTGTCAAGGGGCAATTAGGGATGGGCAATAAACACTGGTCTCGTCAGCGAGCCCCACATCCTGGATATTATTTTTTTTTAAAGATGCTGCCGGATTTGATGTTTATTTCTGTCGCCTGTTTTTATTTCTTATCGTTTACTTTTATTTCTTTTGTCTCAATCTCTCTATCCACTGCTTCGGAATTAACCTTTCAGCTGCCGCGATTGAATACTCTCTCAGGCTGTTGCTGACGTTGTTTAGCTCATGTTTCCCATTGTCAGTTTACCCACCACATTCAATCCAGTTATAGTCCCTTCAAACTCGCCTATCAAAACCCTTCCTCGCGATGAATCCCTCTCATAAATCTCCTCAAAATTTCCCTTCAAAGAGGACAATCCCCCACCTAGCTGATCTTCCTCCTCTCTTGTACATTTCTCACAAATGCAGCTTGGCACACTTGATGAGAAGTGAAAAGTTAAAGAGTTCACCGATAGCCAAATGAGATGGGAACTGAAATGTTTCTGTCTGCTCCGGAATACTCAGGAGCACGTCGACCTCCGGCTGGACGGTTCTTCTGGACACCCAGAAGTGCTGTACGGCCAATGAACCCTCTTCTGGAAGATTAAAACCTGAAAGGGGAGTGGATCTTTTAGGGCAGTGTTTTTCGAACTCCTTTGCCCGGGGCCCATTTTTAACCAACTGGCCATCCTTCGGGGCCCAAATGGCCGACCTTCGTGCCCCACACCGACTGACCTGCCTGACCCACACCGGCCGACCTTCGCAACCCACGCTGCCCACCTTCGCAACCCACCATTTTCACTGACCTTTAATGTGACAGGTGAGCCTGCTTGGCCCTCGCGATCTCACTTGCTTTGACATTCAATGTTACACTTTCTGCCACGGACTTCAGCTGCTGATTTAAGTTCTCATTGCACCCTTTGAAAAAGATGAAGAGGTCTGTCCTCGAACTTGCCATGCTGAGTCTTCAAATGCCTTTGACGTTTTGAGGGTTTCATTTGCCAGTACTTCCCTGCATATAACACACATGGGCTGTGCATCCTGATTTGCATTGGCACAATTAATAAAACCATACCTTCAAAAAAAATCATCTTCATACTGCTTTGTCACTGAATTCAGATTCTTCTTAATGGGTTGTTTATCAAAGGACCTGGAGCTCACACCAGCATTGCTGTCACCTCCAAAATGGAAGAATCGCTCTCGCGTCGGTGTTCAGGGTGCGTGACTTGCTCCCTGTGGGTGCTTCTGGAGAGAAGACTCCCTCGCTTTCCAAAAATAATCTGCTCCTGGGTCAGGGCGCTGGTGTAAGGTGGAGGCAGTCTGCCTCGCTGGGCTTCGGGCCTACGCACCGCTGAGGGGACATGCATGCGCGGGATGGCCAGGCTGAAAGCCAGTCACGGCCGCCATTTTTAAATGCCAGACGCGGCCTCTGGGCACTTCTTCCCATAATCAGGAACGCCGTGTCACGTGGCCCCGCGACCCCCCCCCTTGACACCCGCCCAGGACGCACCTGAGCGGAGGGGGAGGGAAAGAGAGGGAAATCGTACCCATTTTCGGTCATATTGGTGGACGGATACACCGCAATTCAGGGTATCCCCTTCCTGGAAATAACGTCACAGAAAGCAGATTCACAGAATCTTTACAGTACAGAGGGATCCCATTCGGCCCATCTGGGTCGCTGAAGGAGCATTCCACCAAGTCCCGCGCCCCGTAACCTGGCACATTCTTTCATTTCATTTGGCAATGCAGTTCCCTTTCGAATTCCTCGATTGAACTTGCCTCCACCATTCTCTCAGAAAGTTCGGTCCACACTCCATCTTTTTCCCTCACATCGCTTCTACTCCTGCCCTCATTGTTTCGACTGCTCTTGATGCTGCCCCGAGAACAGCTTCTCACTCTTTTCCCTGTCCAGACCGCTCAGGATCTTCAATATCTCCATCAAGCCTCCTCTCAGCTCTCTCTCCTCCAGCTGGACACCACCAGTCCAATCGGTCGTCGTGGCAACAGCCCTTTATCCCTGGAATCATTCGGGTGCATCTCCAAAGCCTTCACATCCTCCCTCAGGAATGGCGGCCAGAACCGGACGCAGTCCTCCGGATGGGGCTTTACCTCTCTCAGAATCTTTTGCGCCCACCCGCGCTGGACGTCAGGGCTTCAGACTAGCGTTGTGGGAAAGGCAGCGCCTTCCACCCTGCGGCACTCCCTCAGCGCTGCACTAGGCCGAGCCGGCCGAATGGGTTTGCCCGATGCGCTGGAGCAGGACTCAAACATGTGACCTTGTGACTCAGAGGCGCGGGTGTTACCCATCGCAAAGGGGAAAGCAGCCTGTGGTCATCTGGGACTATGGCGACTTTATCTTTACCTTACCGAAGGCCACTCACTTACACATGTACTGAGAGATTCGACAAAATAACTGGGCAACAGCTGGTAAAACTGAACTTAATGCTTGATATTTTTTGGCTGAAACCAATCAACAGCCTGGGGGTTACCATTGATCAGGAACTGGACTGGCCGAATTAATGGCTACCAGGGCAGGTCAAAGGTTAGGAATCCTACAATGAGTAACTCACCTCCTGACTACCCCTCCCCCTCCCCCAAAAGCCTCTCCACAATCCACAAGGCACAAGTCAGGAGTGTAATGGAATCCTCTCCACTTGTCTGGATGAGCCCAGCTCCAACACTGAAGAAGCTCAACACCATCCAGGACAAAGCAGCCCCGCTTGATTGGCGTCCCTTCCACAAACACTCACTCCCTCCCCCTCCGATGGACAGTGTCAGCCGTGTGCACCATCGACAAGATTCACTGCGGGAACTCACCGAGGTTCCTCTGGCAGCACCTTCCAAACCCACGACCACCACCATCTAGAAGGACAAGAGCAGCAGATACCTGGGATCACCCCCCACCTGGACGTTCCCCTCCAAGTCACTCCCCATCCTGACTGGGAAATATATCGGCCGTTCCTTCGCTGTCGCTGGGACAAAATCCTGGAACTCCCTCCCTAACAGCACAGTGGGTGTACCTACACCTCAGGGACTGCAGCGGCTTCAAGAAGGCAGCTCACCATAGGGATGGGCAATCCAATGAAGCCCACAACCTGTCAATGAATTTTAAAAATAAGAAGATCCTGAGGGTTTTTGACCGGGTGGGTGTGAAGGGGATGTTTCCTGTTGTGGAAGAATCCAGAACGAGGGGTCACTGTTTAAAAATCAGGGGTCTCCCATTGAAGACAGAAATTGGGAGAATTTGTTTCTCTCTCATCGGAGTGTGAGACTTTGGAATTATCTTCCTCAAAAGGTGGTTTCAGCAGAGTAATCGGATATTTTTCGACAGAGCGAGATAGGTTCCTGATTCACAAGGTGGCCTCCTCCTGCTCCTGATTGGTATTTTTGAACACTGTGAGCTGACACAGAAGGCCCAGCAGTGACTGCCAAGGGAAAAGGAGGGTTAACGCGATCACTCGCAACTGTGCTTCAGACCTGGAAGCAGAGTGAGTTGCTGTAACGTTCTGGCATAAGTTGCTCCATTTGTGCACATGAAACATCTTGGGCAGGATCCTCCGGTCTCCGAAGCCGAAATCGCGTTCGGGCTGGAGAATCGGTGGCCGTTTTGCGCTGATCTTTCGCAGCATCGAGGTCCTCGACCCTGCGGGCGCCATTTTGGAAAGAGCGTTGAGGACATTGCCTCTGGTTCTCATTAGTTGACCCCATTGGATGGAAAACTGAGGGCAAAAAAATAAAAGGTTGTTTGTCCCTATCAGCCGCCAGCCACTTGCGTTATCTATAGCGGCTGTGCTGGGCCATGGAATGTTCCGGAACTTGGTTTGCGTGCTCAACCGGGTAACGATGCGGTCCCAGATCAGAGGTACGCCAATAGATTGAGAACAACAAGCTACAAGCTGCTCTGTGACATTAAGCAGGACCAGATTGATTTGAATCGCCTCAGGGATATCACGCAACGCCCCACCCTCGCCTGATTTTGATTTCTTCCATCTTCGCTGGAGTTTATGCACTCACTCAGGTGGAACAGGAAAGTAGCAACATCTTGCATTTATATAGTGCTGTTCACCTCTGGATGTCTCAAGGAGCTATTGGTGTCGCCTCATTGAAACGCATTCAATATTGCAAACAGGCTCAGCAAGTCGTTTGCTCACGTTGAGCTCCCATTAACTGCAATTTCGTTTTCGTTTTAACATCCTTCAAGGGATGTGAGCATCACTGGGCCGGGCTAACATTTGTTGCAATTCCCTAATTGCTCTTCAACCGAGTAGCTTGCTAGGTCATTTCAGAGGGAAGTTACGAATCATCCACGTTGCTGTGGGTCCGGAGTCACATGTAGGCCAGACCAGGCAAGGCTGGCAGATTTCCTTCCCGAAAGGACATAATAATAATCTTTATTATTGTCACACGTAGGCTTACATTAACACTGCAATGAAGTTACTGTGAAAAGCCCCTAGTCACTACACTCCGGCGCCTGTTCGGGTACACAGAGGGAAAATTCAGAATGTCCAATTCATCTAACAGCACCTCTTTCGGAACTGGTGGGAGGAAACCGGAGCACCCGGAGGAAACCCACGCAGACACGGGGAGAACGTGCAGACTCCGCACAGACAGTGACCCAAGCCGGGAATCAAACCCGAGACCCTGGCGCTGTGAAGCTACAGTGCTTCCCACTGTGCTACTGCGCTAACATGAGTGAACCAGATGGGCTTTTAACGACATCAACGATGGTTTCTTGATCGCCATCATTGAATTTAACTCCATACTCCAGATTTATAAATTGAATCATATCCCATGGTGGCAGTAGTTGGATTTGAACCTGCGTCACCAGAGTAAGAACCTAGGCATCGGGGTTGTGAGGCCAATGATATTACAGTAAGCCGCCACCCTCCCCTAACTTCGATAATGATTAGATGATCCCCATATTGATGATGTTGGTTGATGAATAAGTATTGTGGCCGCGGCATTGAGAGAGTACTCCCTTGTAGGGGCAATGGGATTGTTTAAATCCACCAGAGAGGCAGAGGGGACCACGGGTCTCCAACAGTGCAGTGCTCCCTTGGTACTGCACTGGGAATGTCAGCCTGGGATTTGTGCTGGAGTTCATGGAGTGCGAGTTGGATTCAGTGTATGCAGCGTGATTACATTCGACATTGCATTTGTGAGGGTCACACTACTGAAGTCCAGAGGGTCTCGCCTCCATCTTCCATTATTGGCACTTTTGAAAATGAAACTTGAGGCGAAGGGAGCGAGCCATTCTCAGACGCAGTTTAAAAAAATAAATTCCCATGTTTTTCTCCTCGTGGTAGTGACCAGCGGAATGGGCTGTGTTTAAGGGGGAACACCGGGACTGGGAGGGAAGTACCCGCCTGCAGCAACTCGCTACCGACTCACTCCGATATCCACCATCCTGGCTCGGCCTTTAAAGAATCCAACAAACCTGTCACGATGCACACCCTGGATCTAATTACATTGCCAAACTGCACGAAGACACTGAGCTGTTACATCTGGAATGTGATGAGTTACTGCTTGAGCTGATCGTACCTCCCTCCCCGCCCCACCAGCAGGTGAACACCCATCATCCTGTCAGCTTTGAAACTTCTGTCATGGGAAAGAGCGAGGTCACACCTGGGCTTTACAAAGGCAGAATCCTGAACGAGAAGGTTAGGCTGAACATCGATGGCTAGGCCTGAGCAGGAGGAGTGCGTTCCATCCTTGGCACGTAACCCACACTTTGGGAAGGACGGGAGCGAATGCCAACGAGGGAATCAACTTCTACGGAGAGACTGGGATTTATCGAAGCTGGGAATGTGAGGGAGAGATTTAATTCAGCCTTTCAAATTTGTGAAGGGTTTGGATAGGGCCGGCACGGTGACACAGTAGCTAGCACTGCTGCCTCACAGCGTCAGGGGCCCGGGTTCAATCCGGGCCTCGGATGACTGTGCGGAGTCTGCACATTGTCCCCGTGTCTGTGTGGGTTTCCTCCGGATGCTCCGGTTTCCTCCTGATGTGTTGGGTGTTCTGGATCACAAAGAGGTCACCAACACTGGAAGTGGTGCAACTCTATTTTATTATAAGGTTAACTATATTAACATACTTGAACTGTGGGTAAATGCAATACCAGCTTTAACTAAAGACCTTTGCCTTGTCCAAACCAGGTGATGCTCTCAGCACAGGGTGAATGTCTGTGTTGCAGGTTGTGAGCTCTGTGCTCCAAGCTGGCTGCTACTCGAATGAGCGGGAACTCTGATGCCCCCTGTCTTTATAATGCGTGTGCTCTCACTGGTGATTGGCTGCGGTGTTGGTATGTTGATTGGTCCCACTGTGTGTCCATCAGTGTGTGTCTGCACCATGCTATACTGGTGTATATTATGCCACCTCCCACGATCCAAAGACGTGGAGGTGAGGTGGATTGGCCGTGCTAAATTGCCCCTTAGTGTCCAAAGATGTGCAGGTGAGGTGGTGTTATGGAGTTACTGGGATAGGGAATGGGCCTAGGTGGGGTTCTCTTTCAGAGGGCCGGTGCAGACCTGACGGGCCGAGTGGCCTCCTTCTGCACTGTAGGAATGTTATGATTTTATTGTTCTACAATAGAGAGGAAACAATTCCATTTGCTGAAGGGTCGGTAACTGAGGGAAACAGATTGAAGGGAATGAGCAGAAGGAGCTCGAGGCAAACTAAGGAAATCTCATTCACTCAGCGCGCTGTCACAAACTGGAAAGTGCTGCCGGAAAGTGCGGATTCGATGAAAACTTTCAAAAAGCGAATTGGGTACGTACTTCCCCAGAAAAAAACAACATTCTGCAAGGGCTTGTGAGGACTGAGCCGAGGGGAGGGGAATCGATTGGATAGCTCGACTAAAGAGCCATCACAGGGAAAATGGTCTGGATGACCTCTTTCTCTTCTGTAATGCTTCGAAGGGTTGTTTCCTCTGGTTGCCAGGTGTTAACCAGGCAACCGGCTACGCCCAGCATCTGTATGGCCCTGCGTGTTAGGTGTAGCACACTCGATAATGTACAGTCACGTTCTCCCTCTGGTACATCCCACTTGGCCAGCTGACTGAATCCAGCCTCCTCACTGCCCCAGGTCTGTGTGTCCGCGACCTCTCCTGTTATCTCAGAAAACACTTTGTGTTTTTTTTCAACTTACTGCTTGGGTGTTCCTTCAGGAATGAAGGACTTTCACCTCGATGGCAACTCCTATAACCACAGCGCACCCCAAAGCACATTCCGGCTAATGCAGTACTCGTCTTTAAGTAAAGCGGCTGATGTAACGTCGGAGACACAGCAGCCTGGCCAATAAATGCAATGGCGAACAGATCATTTGCCTTTGTGATTTTGATTGCGGAACAAACGCGGGGCAAGGGTAAACTCCCCTGTCCCTCTTTTGAAAAAAGGCTGTGAGATCGTTTACTCGGCCGAACACCGGATCTGAAACACGGCACCTCCGACAGTGCAGCATTCCCACGAGTACACCACTGGATTTTCAGCCTTGATTTGCATCCTCGGGCCCTGGAGTGGGATTCAAACCTGGAGCCTTGTGACTTAAGAGACAGGGGGCGGGACTTTCCGTTTCCCGATTTCGTAGTCGCCCATCGGGCGGAGAATCCATTTTCATGACCGAATCAGGGATTACTCAATTTGGGGCAGGACGGTAGCACAGTGGCTAGCACTGTGGCTTCACAGCGCCAGGGTGCCAGGTTCGATTCCCCGCTGGGTCACTGTCTGTGCGGAGTCTGCACGTCCTCCCCGTGTCTGCGTGGGTTTCCTCCGGGTGCTCCGGTTTCCTACCACAGTCCAAAGACGTGCAGGTTGGGTGGATTGGCCATGATAAATTGCCCTTAGTGTGTGACCAAAAAAAAGGTTGGGAGGGGTTATTGGGTTCCGGGGATAGGATGGAAGTGAGGGCTTAAGTGCGTCTGTGCAGACTTGATGGGCTGAATGGCCTCCTTCTGCACTGTATGTTCTATGTTATGTTCTATGTGCATGCTCCACCTCCTCCAAAGTGGCTTCACCGTGGTGCACGCCGCACGCCTTTGGCACGGTCTGACTATGTCACCTGAAGGCCCTCTCCCGATGCACCATCCCCGATAGGCCGAGTTCCCGGTTGACGTGTGGTCTCAGCGGCTCTCCCCCCACCCCCTACGGACCCGGCGTGGCAGCTGCGGACTGTGTCCAACGCCGCCACAGTCGGACGGGAGCTGTACTGCTGGCCGGGGGGGGGGGCTTCGGCGAGGGCTGGGGGCACTGGTGGGGTAGCAAGGGGTTGTCTGGGGGGGGGGGGCACTATCTGGCAGGTTGGGTCCGGGCACGGCCAATGCCATGTTGGACGGCGCGCCCACTGCATGTCGTCGGCGTGCCCGTGCGCGGCCACGGACCCGGCAATCCTCTGGCCGTTTTTCCGTGGGGGACGGGCGTTTTACGTGGCTGGGCTGCTCGCCCCTCACCGGTCGGAGGATCGGTGCTGGGACGGTGATGTGACCATCAATTCACACAAGACGATTCGTAGAAGTGAACAGTGGTTTTAATCAGCCAGATCTGTGCCTGCCTGCGACTACTCTGTACTGAGTGCCGCCTACAGGCTGCAGCTCTATATACCACCCCCGTGGAGGCGGAGCCACAGGCGGAGCCCACAAGGGCATCAACATAATACAATACAATACAGTGGTGAATTGTAGCAGCAATACGTTCACCACAGACAGCCCCGATTTTTCCCACGTAAAATGCTACAGACCCTCCAGACATAGCCCCAAAATCGGAGAATCCATCTCAGAAACACTGCCAACCGCACTACAGCAGGCACAGAGATGCCTGCTCAAAGGAAATGACAAAAAAAACAGACAAGTTTTCTCGTGCCCCCATAATGTTTCGTCCGCCCTTCCCCTAGACGGGGATTTGGTCTTCATTGCCTGGAGATTCCTGAAGGATCAGCAACTTATTGTCCACCCCCCACTCTGCTCCCTGTGTTCATGGAATCTTCAGGGCCACATAGAAGTCATGAAGCAGACAGATGAAACATCGGCCCTCACTGCTTAGGCCTCAACTGGGGGTGGGGGGTCAGGGAGGGGGTGGGTGGGGGGGGGGGTTGCATCACACTTCAGGAAAGGTGCACAAGCATTAGAAAGGGAGGAGAGGAGGGATTGTCCAGCAGGGAATTCACCTTGAGAAGAGTTTGGATAAGTTGAGACTGTCCTTCTCCCGGGGTGGCGTGGTTCGAGGTGGTCACAACAAACAATACGGAATTGTGGCTGGGAGGGGTGGGGTTGTGGAGGAATCAGTGAGGGCGGGGAGGGGGGTGGGGGGAGGGGGGGAAGAGGTGGCGTGTGAACAGAACGTGCACATTAAGACAACATAATGAATTTTCTTTTGCTCCGGGCCTGTTTGACTTTCATCTTTGCTCAAGCGGCCTGCCGTTGCCATGGAAACGCCGACAATATTTCCGATGAACTGCCTGGTTAGCCCGGCCGAGGGCTGAGGGAGGCTGCGTTTGTGTCTAAACATTGAGCAATACAGCAACATGGAGAGGCGGCGAATGGGGTGGACCCAGCGGCAATTTATTGGGCGGGGTGGGGAGGGGTGAGTGTCGATTGAGGAAGGGTGGGAGCGAGAGGAGCGAGCTGGAGGCCTCAGATGTCAGCTGTGCTGCCGAGCACATATTATAGTTATACAGAGCCCCGATTTAACCCTGTTCGATGGTTGGCGCGTGGTTCAGGTGAATGCTGACCAGTAAGCTGGGTTCCAGTTGTGCTCCAGCTGAGCTGTGACGTGCCTCCTTCGCCCTGGCCCTGCGAGGGAAGCAGAACAGCCGCTGACAATAGCGCTGCCAAAAAAAACAGTGTCTCATGCACCACCGGCAGGGAACGAGCTCAGGAGCTGCCTGCAGGCAGAACATTCCTGGATGAATGCACGCCACGAGGCTGGGTCGGTAACAATCTGCATCAACACATAGCTCAGGAATGGGCGGGGGCGTACCAGCTCTTTTTGTTATCCAGTAAACTCGATGGGATCAAAGCTGAGCAGGTTTTACAGCGGCTGGAATACCTGTCTCACACTCACCTCCAGCGAACCACCTCGGCAGCGAGGGTACATTTAGGCTCGCAAGTGTTTGTGTTTAGCAACTGACGGTGAGGCAGAAGGATGGCGGTGATGCCCCCTCCAGTTAAATAGCCATTCGTTACCTTCACACTGATATTCCACTTGCCTGGATGAAATCAAATGAAAATGAAAATCGCTTATTGTCACAAGTAGGCTTCAAATGAAGTTACTGCGAAAAGCCCCTAGTTGCCACATTCCGGTGCCTGTTCGGGGAGGCTGGTACGGGAATTGCTGCTAGCCTGCCTTGGTCTGCTTTAAAAGTCAGCTCTTTAGCCCTGTACTAAACCAGCCTGAGTGCAGCTCCAACACTCAGGAAGCTCTACACCATCCAGGGCGAAGCAGCCCCGCTTGATTGGCGTCCCTTCCACAAACATTCACTCCCTCCCCCTCCGATGGACAGTGTCAGCCGTGTGCACCATCGACAGGATTCATGGCGGGAACTCACCGAGGTTCCTCAGGCAGCGCCTTCCAAACCCACGGCCACCACCATCTCGATGGGCGAGAGCAGCAGATACCTGGGATCACCCATCTGGAGGTTCCCCTCCAAGTCAGTCCCCATCCTGACTGGGAAATATATCGGCCGTTCCTTCAGTGTCGCCGGGTCCAAACCCTGGAGCTCCCTCCCTAACAGCACGGTGGGTGTACCTACACCTCGAGGACTGCAGCGGCTTCAAGACGGCAGCTCAGCACCACCTTGTCAAGGGGCAATTAGGGATGAAAAATAAACACTGGCCTGGCCAGCGACACCCACATCCCAAGAATGAATAAATGTAACCAGACGAACGTGATTATCTCATAGAGCGTCCCAGAGGCAGGTTCACACAGCGAGTGGTTAGCGTCTGGAATGCACTGCCTGACAGTGTGGTGGAGGCAGGTTCACACAGCGAGTGGTTAGGGTCTGGAATGCACTGTCTGACAGTGTGGTGGAGGCAGGTTCACCCAGCGAGTGGTTAGGGTCTGGAATGAACTGTCCGACAGTGTGGTGGAGGCAGGTTCACCCAGCGAGTGGTTAGGGTCTGGAATGCACTGTCTGACAGTGTGGTGCAGGCAGGTTCACACAGCGAGTGGTTAATATCTGGAATACACTGTCTGACAATGTGGTGGAGGCAGGTTCACACAGCGAGTGGTTAGGGTCTGGAATACACTGTTTGACAGTGTGGTGGAGGGAGATTCACACAGCGAGTGGTTAGGATATGGAATGCAGTCTCTGACAGTGTGGTGGAGGCAGGTTCACACAGCGAGTTGTTAGGATCTGGAATGCACTGTTTGACAGCGTGGTGGAGGCAGGTTCACACAGCGAGTGGTTAATATCTGGAATACACTGTCTGACAGTGTGGTGGAGGAAGTTTCACACAGCGAGTGGTTAGGATCTGGAATGCACTGTCTGACAGTGTGGTGGAGGCAGCTTCACACAGCGAGTGGGTAAGGTCTGGAATACACTGTCTGACAGCGTGGTGGAGGCAGGTTCACCCAGCGAGTGGTTAGGATCTGGAATGCACAGTCTGACAGCGTGGTGGAGGCAGGTTCACACAGTGAGTGGTTAATATCTGGAATACACTGTCTGACAGTGTGGTGGAGGCAGGTTCACACAGCGAGTGGTTAATAAATGGAATACACTGTCTGACAGTGTGGTGGAGGGAGGTTCACACAGCGAGTGATTAGGATCTGGAATGTACTGTCTGACAGTGTGGTGGAGACAGGTTCACACAGCGAGTGGTTAGGATCTGGAATGCACTGTCTGACAGAGTGGTGGAGGCAGGTTCACACAGCGAGGGGTTAGGGTCTGGAATGTCTGTCTGACAGTGTGGCGGAGACAGGTTAACACAGCGAGTGGTTAGGGTCTGGAATGCACAGTCTGACAGTGTGGTGGAGGCAGGTTCACACAGCGAGTGGTTAGGATCTGGAATGCACTGTCTGACAGTGTGGTGGAGGCAGGTTCACACAGCGAGTGGTTAGGGTCTGGAATGCACTTTCTGACAGCGTTGTGGAGGTAGATTCACACAGCGAGTGGTTAATATCTGGAATACACTGTCTGACAGTGTGGTGGAGGAAGTTTCACACAGCTAGTGGTTAGAATCTGGAATACACTGACTGACAGTGTGGTGGAGGAAATTTCACACAGCGAGTGGTTAGGATCTGGAATACTCTGTCTGACAGCGTGGTGGAGGCAGGTTCACCCAGCGAGTGGTTAGGATCTGGAATGCACTGTCTGACAGTGTGGTGCAGGCAGGTTCACACAGCGAGTGGTTAATATCTGGAATACACTGTCTGACAGTGTGGTGGAGGCAGGTTCACACAGCGAGTGGTTAGGGTCCGGAATACACTGTTTGACAGTGTGGTGGAGGGAGATTCACCCAGCGAGTGGTTAGGATCTGGAATGCACTGTCTGACAGCGTGGTGGAGGCAGGTTCACACAGTGAGTGGTTAATATCTGGAATACACTGTCTGATAGTGTGGTGGAGGCAGGTTCACACAGCGAGTGGTTAATAAATGGAATACACTGTCTGACAGTGTGGTGGAGGGAGGTTCACACAGCGAGTGGTTAGGATCTGGAATGCACTGTCTGACAGCGTGGTGGAGGCAGGTTCACACAGCGAGGGGTTAGGGTCTGGAATGTCTGTCTGACAGTGTGGCAGAGGCAGGTTAACACAGCGAGTGGTTAGGGTCTGGAATGCACTGTCTGACATTGTGGTGGAGGCAGGTTCACACAGCGAGTGGTTAGGATCTGGAATGCACTGTCTGACAGTGTGGTGGAGGCAGGTTCACACAGCGAGTGGTTAGGGTCTGGAATGCACTGCCTGTCAGTGTGGTGGAGGCAGGTTCACACTGCAAGTGGGTAGGATCTGGAATACACTGTCTGACAGCGTGGTGGAGGCAGGTTCACACAGCGAGTGTTTCGGGTCCGGAATACACTGTCTGACAGTGTGGTGGAGGCAGGTTCACAGAGCGAGTGGTTAGGATCTGGAATGCACTTTCTGACAGCGTGGTGGAGGTAGGTTCACACAGCGAGTGGTTAATATCTGGAATACACTGTCTGACAGTGTGGTGGAGGAAGTTTCACACAGCGAGTGGTTAGAATCTGGAATACACTGACAGACAGTGTGGTGGAGGCAGCTTCACACAGCGAATGGTTAGGATCTGGAATACACTGTCTGACAGTGTGGTGGAGGCAGGTTCACCCAGCGAGTGGTTAGGATCTGTAATGCACCGTCTGACAGCGTGGTGGTGGCAGGTTCACACAGCGAGTGGTTAATATCTGGAATACACTGTCTGACAGTATGGTGGAGGCAGGTTCACACAGCGAGTGGTTAGGGTCCGGAATACACTGTTTGACAGTGTGGTGGAGGGAGGTTCACACAGCAAGTGGTTAGGATCTGGAATGCACTGTCTGACAGCGTGGTGGAGGCAGGTTCACACAGCGAGTGGTTAATATCTGGAATACACTGTCTGACAGTATGGTGGAGGAAGTTTCACACAGCGAGTGGTTAGGATCTGGAATACACTGTCTGACAGCGCGATGGAGGCAGGTTCACACAGCGAGTGGTTAATAACTGGAATACACTGTCTGACAGTGTGGTGGAGGCAGGTTCACACAGCGAGTGGTTAATAAATGGAATACACTGTCTGACAGTGTGATGGAGGGAGGTTCACACAGCGAGTGATTAGGATCTGGAATGTACTGTCTGACAGTGTGGTGGAGGCAGGTTCACACAGCGAGTTGTTAGGATCTGGAATACACTGTCTGACAGCGCGGTGGAGGCAGGTTCACACAGCGAGTGGTTAATAACTGGAATACACTGTTGACAGTGTGGTGGAGGCAGGTTCACACAGCGAGTGGTTAATAAATGGAATACACTGTCTGACAGTGTGGTGGAGGGAGGTTCACACAGCGAGTGGTTAGGATCTGGAATGCACTGTCTGACAGCGTGGTGGAGGCAGGTTCACACAGCGAGGGGTTAGGGTCTGGAATGTCTGTCTGACAGTGTGGCAGAGGCAGGTTAACACAGCGAGTGGTTAGGGTCTGGAATGCACTGTCTGACATTGTGGTGGAGGCAGGTTCACACAGCGAGTGGTTAGGATCTGGAATGCACTGTCTGACAGTGTGGTGGAGGCAGGTTCACACAGCGAGTGGTTAGGGTCTGGAATGCACTGCCTGTCAGTGTGGTGGAGGCAGGTTCACACTGCAAGTGGGTAGGATCTGGAATACACTGTCTGACAGCGTGGTGGAGGCAGGTTCACACAGCGAGTGTTTCGGGTCCGGAATACACTATCTGACAGTGTGGTGGAGGCAGGTTCACAGAGCGAGTGGTTAGGATCTGGAATGCACTTTCTGACAGCGTGGTGGAGGTAGGTTCACACAGCGAGTGGTTAATATCTGGAATACACTGTCTGACAGTGTGGTGGAGGAAGTTTCACACAGCGAGTGGTTAGAATCTGGAATACACTGACAGACAGTGTGGTGGAGGCAGCTTCACACAGCGAATGGTTAGGATCTGGAATACACTGTCTGACAGTGTGGTGGAGGCAGGTTCACCCAGCGAGTGGTTAGGATCTGTAATGCACCGTCTGACAGCGTGGTGGTGGCAGGTTCACACAGCGAGTGGTTAATATCTGGAATACACTGTCTGACAGTATGGTGGAGGCAGGTTCACACAGCGAGTGGTTAGGGTCCGGAATACACTGTTTGACAGTGTGGTGGAGGGAGGTTCACACAGCAAGTGGTTAGGATCTGGAATGCACTGTCTGACAGCGTGGTGGAGGCAGGTTCACACAGCGAGTGGTTAATATCTGGAATACACTGTCTGACTGCGTGGTGGAGGCAGGTTCACACAGCGAGTGGTTAATAAATGGAATACACTGTCTGACAGTGTGGTGGAGGGAGGTTCACACAGCGAGTGATTAGGATCTGGAATACACTGTCTGACAGTGTGGTGGAGGCAGGTTCACACAGCGAGTGGTTAATAAATGGAATACACTGTCTGACAGTGTGATGGAGGGAGGTTCACACAGCGAGTGATTAGGATCTGGAATGTACTGTCTGACAGTGTGGTGGAGGCAGGTTCACACAGCGAGTTGTTAGGATCTGGAATACACTGTCTGACAGCGCGGTGGAGGCAGGTTCACACAGCGAGTGGTTAATAACTGGAATACACTGTTGACAGTGTGGTGGAGGCAGGTTCACACAGCGAGTGGTTAATAACTGGAATACACTGTCTGACAGTGTGGTGGAGGCAGGTTCACACAGCGAGTGGTTAATAAATGGAATACACTGTCTGACAGTGTGGTGGAGGGAGGTTCACACAGCGAGTGATTAGCATCTGGAATGTACTGTCTGACAGCGTGGTGGAGGCAGGTTCACACAGCGAGGGGTTAGGAACTGGAATGTCTGTCTGACAGTGTGGCGGAGGCAGGTTAACACAGCGAGTGGTTCGGGTCTGGAATGCACTGTCTGACAGTGTGGTGGAGGCAGGTTCACACAGCGAGTGGTTAGGATCTGGAATGCACTGTCTGACAGTGTGGTGGAGGCAGGTTCACACAGCGAGTGGTTAGGGTCGGGAATACACTTTTTGACAGTGGGGTGGAGGGAGGCTCACACAGCGAGTGGTTAGGGTCTGGAATACACTGTCTGACAGTGTGGTGGAGGCAGGTTCACACAGCGTGTGGTTAGGGTCTGGAATGCTCTGTCTGACAGTGTGGAGGAGGCAGGTTCACACAGCGTGTGGTTAGGGTCCGGAATACACTGTCTGACAGTGTGGTGGAGGCAGGTTCACACAGCGTGTGGTTAGGATCTGGAATGCTCTGTCTGACAGTGTGGAGGAGGCAGGTTCACACTGCAAGTGGGTAGGATCTGGAATACACTTTCTGACAGCGTGGTGGAGGGAGGTTCACACAGCGAGTGGTTCGGGTCCGGAATACACTGTCTGACAGTGTGGTGGAGGCAGGTTCACACAGCGAGTGGTTAGGATCTGGAATGATCTTTCTGGCAGCGTGGTAGATGTAGGTTCACACAGCGAGTGGTTAATATCTGGAATACACTGTCTGACAGTGTGGTGGAGGAAATTTCACACAGCGAGTGGTTAGAATCTGGAATACACGGACTGACAGTGTGGTGGAGGCAGCTTCACACAGCGAGTGGTTAGGATCTGGAATACTCTGTCTGACAGCGTGGTGGAGGCAGGTTCACCCAGCGAGTGGTTAGGATCTGGAATGCACTGTCTGACAGTGTGGTGGAGGGAGATTCACACAGCGAGTGGTTAGGATATGGAATGCAGTCTCTGACAGTGTGGTGGAGGCAGGTTCACACAGCGAGTTGTTAGGATCTGGAATGCACTGTTTGACAGCGTGGTGGAGGCAGGTTCACACAGCGAGTGGTTAATATCTGGAATACACTGTCTGACAGTGTGGTGGAGGAAGTTTCACACAGCGAGTGGTTAGGATCTGGAATGCACTGTCTGACAGCGTGGTGGAGGCAGCTTCACACAGCGAGTGGGTAAGGTCTGGAATACACTGTCTGACAGCGTGGTGGAGGCAGGTTCACCCAGCGAGTGGTTAGGATCTGGAATGCACAGTCTGACAGCGTGGTGGAGGCAGGTTCACACAGTGAGTGGTTAATATCTGGAATACACTGTCTGACTGCGTGGTGGAGGCAGGTTCACACAGCGAGTGGTTAATAAATGGAATACACTGTCTGACAGTGTGGTGGAGGGAGGTTCACACAGCGAGTGATTAGGATCTGGAATGTACTGTCTGACAGTGTGGTGGAGACAGGTTCACACAGCGAGTGGTTAGGATCTGGAATGCACTGTCTGACAGAGTGGTGGAGGCAGGTTCACACAGCGAGGGGTTAGGGTCTGGAATGTCTGTCTGACAGTGTGGCGGAGACAGGTTAACACAGCGAGTGGTTAGGGTCTGGAATGCACAGTCTGACAGTGTGGTGGAGGCAGGTTCACACAGCGAGTGGTTAGGATCTGGAATGCACTGTCTGACAGTGTGGTGGAGGCAGGTTCACACAGCGAGTGGTTAGGGTCTGGAATGCACTTTCTGACAGCGTTGTGGAGGTAGGTTCACACAGCGAGTGGTTAATATCTGGAATACACTGTCTGACAGTGTGGTGGAGGAAGTTTCACACAGCGAGTGGTTAGAATCTGGAATACACTGACAGACAGTGTGGTGGAGGCAGCTTCACACAGCGAATGGTTAGGATCTGGAATACACTGTCTGACAGTGTGGTGGAGGCAGGTTCACCCAGCGAGTGGTTAGGATCTGTCATGCACTGTCTGACAGCGTGGTGGTGGCAGGTTCACACAGCGAGTGGTTAGTGTCCGGAATACACTGTTTGACAGTGTGGTGGAGGGAGGTTCACACAGCGAGTGATTAGGATCTGGAATGTACTGTCTGACAGTGTGGTGGAGACAGGTTCACACAGCGAGTGGTTAGGATCTGGAATGCACTGTCTGACAGAGTGGTGGAGGCAGGTTCACACAGCGAGGGGTTAGGGTCTGGAATGTCTGTCTGACAGTGTGGCGGAGACAGGTTAACACAGCGAGTGGTTAGGGTCTGGAATGCACAGTCTGACAGTGTGGTGGAGGCAGGTTCACACAGCGAGTGGTTAGGATCTGGAATGCACTGTCTGACAGTGTGGTGGAGGCAGGTTCACACAGCGAGTGGTTAGGGTCTGGAATGCACTTTCTGACAGCGTTGTGGAGGTAGGTTCACACAGCGAGTGGTTAATATCTGGAATACACTGTCTGACAGTGTGGTGGAGGAAGTTTCACACAGCGAGTGGTTAGAATCTGGAATACACTGACAGACAGTGTGGTGGAGGCAGCTTCACACAGCGAATGGTTAGGATCTGGAATACACTGTCTGACAGTGTGGTGGAGGCAGGTTCACCCAGCGAGTGGTTAGGATCTGTCATGCACTGTCTGACAGCGTGGTGGAGGCAGGTTCACACAGCGAGTGGTTAATATCTGGAATACACTGTCTGACAGTATGGTGGAGGCAGGTTCACACAGCGAGTGGTTAGTGTCCGGAATACACTGTTTGACAGTGTGGTGGAGGGAGGTTCACACAGCGAGTGGTTAGGATCTGGAATGCACTGTCTGACAGTGTGGTGGAGGCAGGTTCACACAGCGAGTGGTTAGGATCTGGAATGCACTGTCTGACAGTGTGGCGGAGGCAGGTTCACACAGCACGTGGTTAGCGTCTGGAATGCACTGTCTGACAGTGTGGTGGAGGCAGGTTCACACAGCGAGATGTTAGAATCTGGAATGCACTGTCTGACAGCGTGGTGGAGGCAGATTCACACAGCGAGTGGTTAGAGTCCGGAATACACTGTCTGACAGCGTGGTGGAGGCAGGTTCAGACAGCGAGTGGTTAGGATCTGGAATGCACTGTCTGACAGCGTGCTGGAGGCAGGTTCACATAGCGAGTAGTTAGGATCTGGAATACACTGTCCGACAGTGTGGTGTAGGCAGGTTCACACAGCGAGTGGTTAGGATCTGGAATACGCTGTCTGACAGTGTGGTGGAGGCAGGTTCACACAGCGAGTGTTAGGATTTGGAATGCACTGTCTGACAGCGTGGTGGAGGCAGGTTCACACAGCTTGTGGTTAGGATCTGGCTGCACTCTCTGACAGCATGGTGGAGGCAGATTCACACAGCGAGTGGTTAGAGGTCCGGAATACACTGTCTGACTGCGTGGTGGAGGCAGGTTCAAACAGCGAGTGGCTAGGGTCTGGAATGCACTGTCCGACAGTGTGGTGGAGGCAGGTTCATACAGCGAGTGGTTAGGGTCTGGAATGCACTCTCCGACGGTGTGGTGGAAGCAGGTTCACACAGCGAGTGGGTAGGATCTGGAATGCACTTTCCGACAGCGTGGAGGAGGCAGATTCACACAGCGAGTGGTTAGGGTCTGGAATGCACTCTCCGATGGTGTGGTGGAAGCAGGTTCACACAACGGGTGGTGAGGATCTGGAATGCACTGTCTGACAGTGTGGTGGAGGCAGGTTTACACAGCGAGTGGTTAGGATCTGGAATGCACTGTCTGACAGTGTGGCGGAGGCAGGTTTACACAGCACGTGGTTAGCATCTGGAATGCACTGTCTGACAGTGTGGTGGAGGCAGGTTCACACAGCGAGAGGTTAGAATCTGGAATGCACTGTCTGACTGCGTGGTGGAGGCAGATTCACACAGCGAGTGGTTAGGGTCCGGAATACACTATCTGACAGCGTGGTGGAGGCAGGTTCACACAGCGAGTGGTTAGGATTTGGAATGCACTGTCTGACAGCGTGTTGCAGGCAGGTTCACACAGCGAGTAGTTAGGATCTGGAATACACTGTCCGACAGTGTGGTGTAGGCAGGTTCACACAGCGAGTGGTTAGGATCTGGAATACGCTGTCTGACAGTATGGTGGAGGCAGGTTCACACAGCGAGTGGTTAGGATTTGGAATGCACTGTCTGACAGCGTGGTGGAGGCAGGTTCACACAGCGAGTGGTTAGGATCTGGCTGCACTCTCCGACGGTGTGGTGGAAGCAGGTTCACACAGCGGGTGGTTAGTGTCGGGGATGCACTGTCTGACAGCGTGGTGGAGGCAGGTTCACACAGCGAGTGGTTAGGATCTGGAATGCACTGTCTGACAGCGTGGTGAAGGCAGTTTCACACAGCGAGTGGTTAATATCTGGAAAGCACTGTCTGACACCGTTGTGGAGGCAGGTTCACACTGCGCGTGGTTAGAGTCTAGAATGCACTGTCTGACATCGTGGTGGAGGCAGGTTCACCCAGCGAGTGGTTAGCATCTGGAATGCACTGTCTGACAGCGTGGTGGAGGCAGGTTCACACAGTGAGTGGTTAGGGTCTGGAATGCACTGTCTGACAGCGTGGTGGAGGCAGGTTCACACAGCGAGTGTTTAGGATTTGGAATGCACTGTCTGACAGCGTGGTGGAGGCAGGTTCACACAGCGAGTGGTTAGGATCTGGCTGCACTCTCTGACAGCGTGGTGGAGGCAGATTCACACAGCGAGTGGTTTGGGTCTGGAATACACTGTCTGACTTCGTGGTGGAGGCAGTTTCACACAGCGAGTGGTTAGGTTCTGGAATGCACTGTCCGACAGTGTGGTGGAGGCAGGTTCACACAGTGAGTGGTTCGGGTTTGGAAAGCACTCTCCGACGGTGTGGTGGAAGCAGGTTCACACAGTGAGTGGTTAGGATCTGGAATGAACTGTCCGACAGCCTGGTGGAGGCAGGTTCACACAGCGAGTGGTTAGGGTCTGGAATGCACTCTCCGACGGTGTGGTGGAAGCAGGTTCACACAGCGGGTGGTTAGTGTCGGGGATGCACTGTCTGACAGCGTGGTGGAGGCAGGTTCACACAGCGAGTGGTTAGGATCTGGAATGCACTGTCTGACAGCGTGGTGAAGGCAGTTTCACACAGCGAGTGGTTAATATCTGGAAAGCACTGTCTGACACCGTTGTGGAGGCAGGTTCACACTGCGCGTGGTTAGAGTCTAGAATGCACTGTCTGACATCGTGGTGGAGGCAGGTTCACCCAGCGAGTGGTTAGCATCTGGAATGCACTGTCTGACAGCGTGGTGGAGGCAGGTTCACACAGTGAGTGGTTAGGGTCTGGAATGCACTGTCTGACAGCGTGGTGGAGGCAGTTTCACACAGCGAGTGGTTAGGGTCTGGAATGCACTCTCCGACGGTGTGGTGGAAGCAGGTTCACACAACGGGTGGTTAGGGTCTGGAATGCACTGTCTCACAGCGTGGTGGAGGCAGGTTCACACAGCGAGTGGTTAGGATCTGGCTGCACTCTCTGACAGCGTGGTGGAGGCAGATTCACACAGCGAGTGGTTTGGGTCCGGAATACACTGTCTGACTTCGTGGTGGAGGCAGTTTCACACAGCGAGTGGTTAGGGTCTGGAATGCACTCTCCGACGGTGTGGTGGAAGCAGGTTCACACAACGGGTGGTTAGGGTCTGGAATGCACTGTCTCACAGCGTGGTGGAGGCTGGTTCACACAGCGAGTGGTTAGGATCTGGAATGCACTGTCTGACAGTGTGGTGGAGGCAGGTTTACACAGCGAGTGGGTAGGATCTGGAATGCACTGTCTGACAGCATGGTGGAGGCAGGTTCAGGCAGCGAGTGGTTAGGAACTGGAATGCACTGTCTGACAGCATGGTGGAGGCAGGTTCACACAACGGGTGGTTAGGGTCTGGAATGCACTGTCTGACAGCGTGGTGGAGGCAGGTTCACACAGCGAGTGGTTAGGGTCGGGAATACACTGTTTGACAGTATGGTGGAGGCAGGTTCACACAGCGAGTGGTTAGGGTCGGGAATACACTGTTTGACAGTGTGGTGGAGGCAGGTTCACACAGCGAGTGGTTAGGATTTGGAATGCACTGTCTGACAGCGTGGTGGAGGCAGGTTCACACAGCGAGTGGTTAGGATCTGGCTGCACTCTCTGACAGCATGGTGGAGGCAGATTCACACAGCGAGTGGTTAGAGGTCCGGAATACACTGTCTGACTGCGTGGTGGAGGCAGGTTCAAACAGCGAGTGGCTAGGGTCTGTAATGCACTGTCCGACAGTGTGGTGGAGGCAGGTTCATACAGCGAGTGGTTAGGGTCTGGAATGCACTCTCCGACTGTGTGGTGGAAGCAGGTTCACACAGCGAGTGGTTAGGATCTGGAATGCACTGTCCGACAGCGTGGTGGAGGCAGGTTCACACAGCGAGTGGTTAGGGTCTGGAATGCACTCTCCGACGGTGTGGTGGAAGCAGGTTCACACAGCGGGTGGTTAGTGTCGGGGATGCACTGTCTGACAGTGTGGTGGAGGCAGGTTCCCACAGCGAGTGGTTAGGATCTGGAATGCACTGACTGACAGCGTGGTGGAGGCAGTTTCACACAGCGAGTGGTTAATATCTGGAAAGCACTGTCTGACAGCGTTGTGGAGGCAGGTTCACACTGCGCGTGGTTAGAGTCTAGAATGCACTGTCTGACATCGTGGTGGAGGCAGGTTCACCCAGCGAGTGGTTAGCATCTGGAATGCACTGTCTGACAGCGTGGTGGAGGCAGGTTCACACAGTGAGTGGTTAGGGTCTGGAATGCACTGTCTGACAGCGTGGTGGAGGCAGGTTCACACAGCGAGTGTTTAGGATTTGGAATGCACTGTCTGACAGCGTCGTGGAGGCAGGTTCACACAGCGAGTGGTTAGGATCTGGCTGCACTCTCTGACAGCGTGGTGGAGGCAGATTCACACAGCGAGTGGTTTGGGTCCGGAATACACTGTCTGACTTCGTGGTGGAGGCAGTTTCACACAGCGAGTGGTTAGGGTCTGGAATGCACTGTCCGTCAGTGTGGTGGAGGCAGGTTTACACAGTGAGTGGTTCGGGTCTGGAATGCACTCTCCGACGGTGTGGTGGAAGCAGGTTCACACAGCGAGTGGTTAGGATCTGGAATGCACTGTCCGACAGCGTGGTGGAGGCAGGTTCACACAGCGAGTGGTTAGGGTCTGGAATGCACTCTCCGACGGTGTGGTGGAAGCAGGTTCACACAACGGGTGGTTAGGGTCTGGAATGCACTGTCTCACAGCGTGGTGGAGGCAGGTTCACACAGCGAGTGGTTAGGATCTGGAATGCACTGTCTGACAGTGTGGTGGAGGCAGGTTCACACAGCGAGTGGGTAGGATCTGGAATGCACTGTCTGACAGCATGGTGGAGGCAGGTTCAGGCAGCGAGTGGTTAGGAACTGGAATGCACTGTCTGACAGCGTGGTGGAGGCAGGTTCACACAGTGAGTGGTTAGGGTCTGGAATGCACTGTCTGACAGCGTGGTGGAGGCAGGTTCACACAGCGAGTGGTTAATATCTGTAAAGCACTGTCTTCATTTGGTGGAGGCAGGTTCACACAGTGAGTGGTTAGGATCTAGAATGCACTGTCTGACAGTGTGGTGGAAGCAGGTTCACACAGCGAGTGGTTAGGATCTGGAATGCACTGTCCGACAGCGTCGTGGAGGCAGGTTCACACAAGGAGTGGTTAGATTCTGGAATGCACTCTCCGACGGTGTGTTGGAAGCAGGTTCACACAGAGGGTGGTTAGTTTCTGGAATGCACTGTCTGACAGCGTGGTGGAGGCAGGTTCACACAGCGAGTCGTTAGGATCTGGAATGCACTGTCTGACAGCGTGGTGGAGGCAGTTTCACACAGCGAGTGGTTAATATCTGGAAAGCACTGTCTGACAGCGTGGTGGAGGCAGGTTCACCCAGCGAGTGGTTAGCATCTGGAATGCACTGTCTGACAGCGTGGTGGAGGCAGTTTCACACAGTGAGTGGTTAGGGTCTGGAATGCACTGTCTGACAGCGTGGTGGAGGCAGGTTCACACAGCGAGTGGTTAGGATCTGGAATGCACTGTCTGACAGTGTGGTGGAGGCAGGTTCACACAGCGAGTGGGTAGGATCTGGAATGCACTGTCTGACAGCATGGTGGAGGCAGGTTCAGGCAGCGAGTGGTTAGGAACTGGAATGCACTGTCTGACAGCGTGGTGGAGGCAGGTTCACACAGTGAGTGGTTAGGGTCTGGAATGCACTGTCTGACAGCGTGGTGGAGGCAGGTTCACACAGCGAGTGGTTAATATCTGTAAAGCACTGTCTTCATTTGGTGGAGGCATGTTCACACAGCGAGTGGTTAGGATCTGGAATTCAGTGTCTGACAGTGTGGTGGAGGCCGGTTCACACAGTGAGTGGTTAGGATCTGGAATGCACTGTCTGACAGCGTGGTGGAGGCAGGTTCACACAGTGAGTGGTTAGGATCTAGAATGCACTGTCTGACAGCATGGTGGAGGCAGGTTCAGGCAGCGAGTGGTTAGGAACTGGAATGCACTGTCTGACAGCGTGGTGGAGGCAGGTTCACACAGTGAGTGGTTAGGATCTGGAATGCACTGTCCGACAGCGTCGTGGAGGCAGGTTCACACAAGGAGTGGTTAGATTCTGGAATGCACTCTCCGACGGTGTGTTGGAAGCAGGTTCACACAGAGGGTGGTTAGTTTCTGGAATGCACTGTCTGACAGCGTGGTGGAGGCAGGTTCACACAGCGAGTCGTTAGGATCTGGAATTCAGTGTCTGACAGTGTGGTGGAGGCCGGTTCACACAGTGAGTGGTTAGGATCTGGAATGCACTGTCTGACAGCGTGGTGGAGGCAGGTTCACACAGTGAGTGGTTAGGATCTAGAATGCACTGTCTGACTGCGTGGTGGAGGCAGTTTCACACAGCGAGTGGTTAATATCTGGAAAGCACTGTCTGACAGCGTGGTGGAGGCAGGTTCACCCAGCGAGTGGTTAGCATCTGGAATGCACTGTCTGACAGCGTGGTGGAGGCCGGTTCACACAGTGAGTGGTTAGGGTCTGGAATGCACTGTCTGACAGCGTGGTGGAGGCAGGTTCACACAGCGAGTGGTTAGGATCTGGAATGCACTGTCTGACAGCGTGGTGAAGGCAGGTTCTCACAAATCGAGTGGTTAGGATCTGGAATGCACTGTCTGACAGCGTGGTGGAGGCAGGTTCACACAGGTTCGTTAGATTAACTTACTTACCTGAGTACAGATTAACTTACTTTGGGGCAGCACGGTAGCCTTGTGGATAGCACAATTGCTTCACAGCTCCAGGGTCCCAAGTTCGATTCCGGCTTGGGTCACTGTCTGTGCGGAGTCTGCACATCCTCCCCGTGTGTGCGTGGGTTTCCTCCGGGTGCTCCGGTTTCCTCCCACAGTCCAAAGAATTGCAGGTTAGGTGGATTGGCCATAATAAATTGCCCTTAGTGTCCAAAATTGCCCTTAGTGTTGGGTGGGGTTACTGGGTTATGGGGATAGGGTGGCGGTGTTGACCTTGGGTAGGGTGCTCTTTCCAAGAGCCGGTGCAGACTCGATGGGCCGAATGGCCTCCTTCTGCACTGTAAATTCTATGATCTATGATCTATGATCTATGATCTACTTACCTGTACAGATTAACTTGCTTACCTTGCAGGTCAGCTGTTGAGTTTGGGAGTGAGAGCTGGGACCTTAGAATCAGCGCGGGAATTTTGAAAAAGCGCGGGGGCTGCGAGGCAGAGGGGACCATTTAAAAGGTCGCTGCCTGTGGTGAGGTAAGTACAGATTAACTTGCTTACCTTGCAGGTCAGCTGTTTAGTTCGGGAGTGCGAGCTGGGACCTTAGAATCAGCGCGGGAATTTTGAAAAAGTGCGGGGGCTGCGAGACAGAGGGGACCATTTAAAAGGTCGCTGTCTGTGGTGAGGTAAGTACAGATTAACTTGCTTACCTTGCAGGTCAGCTGTTTAGTTCGGGAGTGCGAGCTGGGACCTTAGAATCAGCGCGGGAATTTTGAAAAAGTGCGGGGGCTGCGAGGCAGAGGGGACCGTTTAAAAGGTCGCTGTCTGTGGTGAGGTAAGTACAGATTAACAACTTACTTACCTTGCAGGCCAAGTCGATTTCAGCAGGAGCCGAGCAGGCTCGTCCATTTCAGGGAGGTGAGTTTCTCCTTTAAATTTTTTTTAAAAATTCGAGTGTTTAAGGTGGGAACAGGAAGTCGACCCGCGGACTTCTGGGAAGACCCTCACCAATAAATTCTGGTGGAGAGGAAACCTGAGACACTACACGTGTAGTGTCTCCCACCCGCCCTCCTCCTCTAACCTAATAATAAAACCCATTGGTCTGAGGTAAGTGCCATATTTTATTATTGTTATTAATATTTTTTTTTTATATAAAAAATTTAATTTAGTTGTTAGCCAGATCTTGGTAGATAGTTAGAGGAATGGCAGGGAAGGGAGTGCAATGTTCCTCCTGCAGGATGTTTGAGGTGAGGGATGCAGTTAGTGTCCCTGCTGATTTTACCTGCAGGAAGTGCTGCCATCTCCAGCTCCTCCAAGACCGAGTTAGGGAACTGGAGCTGGAGTTGGAAGAACTTCGGATCATTCGGGAGGCAGAGGGGGTCATAGATAACAGCTTCACGGAATTAGTTACACCAAAGATTGGAGATAGATGGGTAACTGTAAGAGGGACTGGGAAAAAACAGTCAGTGCAGGGATCCCCTGCGGTCGTTCCCCTGAGAAACAAGTATACCGTTTTGGATACTTTTGGTGGGGGGGGGACTTACCAGGGGTAAGCCATGGGGTACGGGCCTCTGGCACAGAGTCTGTCCCTGTTGCTCAGAAGGGAAGGGGGGAGAGGAGCAGAGCATTAGTAATTGGGGACTCTATAGTCAGGGGCACAGATAGGAGATTTTGTGGGAGCGTGAGAGACTCACGTTTGGTATGTTGCCTCCCAGGTGCAAGGGTACGTGATGTCTCGGATCGTGTTTTCCGGGTCCTTAAGGGGGAGGGGGAGCAGCCCCAAGTCGTGGTCCACATTGGCACTAACGACATAGGTAGGAAAGGGGATAAGGATGTCAGGCAGGCTTTCAGGGAGCTAGGATGGAAGCTCAGAACTAGAACAAACAGAGTTGTTATCTCTGGGTTGTTGCCCGTGCCACGTGATAGTGAGATGAGGAATAGGGAGAGAGAGCAATTAAACACGTGGCTACAGGGATGGTGCAGGCGGGAGGGATTCAGATTTCTGGATAACTGGGGCTCTTTCTGGGGAAGGTGGGACCTCTACAGACAGGATGGTCTACATCTGAACCTGCGGGGCACAAATATCCTGGGGGGGAGATTTGTTAGTGCTCTTTGGGGGGGTTTAAACTAATGCAGCAGGGGCATGGGAACCTGGATTGTAGTTTTAGGGGAAGGGAGAATGAGAGTATAGAGGTCAGGAGCTCAGATTTGACGTCGCAGGAGGGGGCCAGTGTTCAGGTAGGTGGTTTGAAGTGTGTCTACTTCAATGCCAGGAGTATACGAAATAAGGTAGGGGAACTGGCAGCATGGGTTGGTACCTGGGATTTCGATGTTGTGGCCATTTCGGAGACATGGATAGAGCAGGGACAGGAATGGATGTTGCAGGTTCCGGGGTTTAGGTGTTTTAGTAAGCTCAGAGAAGGAGGCAAAAGAGGGGGAGGTGTGGCGCTGCTAGTCAAGAGTAGTATTACGGTGGCGGAGAGGATGCTAGATGGGGACTCATCTTCCGAGGTAGTATGGGCTGAGGTTAGAAACATGAAAGGAGAGGTCACACTGTTGGGAGTCTTCTATAGGCCTCCAAATAGTTCTAGGGATGTAGAAGAAAGGATGGCGAGGATGATCCTGGATAAGAGCGAAAGTAACAGGGTAGTTATTATGGGAGACTTTAACTTTCCAAATATTGACTGGAAAAGATATAGTTCGAGTACATTAGATGGGTCGTTTTTTGTACAGTGTGTGCAGGAGGGTTTCCTGACACAGTTTGTTGACAGGCCAACAAGAGGCGAGGCCACATTGGATTTGGTTTTGGGTAATGAACCAGGCCAGGTGTTGGATTTGGAGGTAGGTGAGCACTTTGGGGACAGTGACCACAATTCGGTGACGTTTACGTTAAGGATGGAAAGGGATAAGTATACACCGCAGGGCAAGAGTTATAGCTGGGGGAAGGGAAATTATGATGCCATTAGACGTGACTTGGGGGGGATAAGGTGGAGAAGTAGGCTGCAAGTGTTGGACACACTGGATAAGTGGAGCTTGTTCAAGGATCAGCTACTGCGTGTTCTTGATAAGTATGTACCGGTCAGGCAGGGAGGAAGGTGCCGAGCGAGGGAACCGTTGTTTACCAAAGAAGTGGAATCTCTTGTTAAGAGGAAGAAGGAGGCCTATGTGAAGATGAGGTGTGAAGTTTCAGTTGGGGCGATGGATAGTTACAAGGTAGCGAGGAAGGATCTAAAGAGAGAGCTAAGACGTGCAAGGAGGGGACATGAGAAGTATTTGGCAGGAAGGATCAAGGAAAACCCAAAAGCTTTCTATAGGTATGTCAGGAATAAGCGAATGACTAGGGAAAGAGTAGGACCAGTCAAGGACAGGGATGGGAAGTTGTGTGTAGAGTCTGAAGAGATAGGCGAGATACTAAATGAATATTTTTCGTCAGTATTCACTCAGGAAAAAGATAATGTTGTGGAGGAGAATGCTGAGCTCCAGGTAAATAGATTAGATGGCATTGAGGTACGTAGGGAAGAGGTGTTGGCAATTCTGGACAGGCTGAAAATAGATAAGTCACCGGGACCTGATGGGATTTATCCTAGGATTCTCTGGGAGGCCAGGGAAGAGATTGCTGGACCATTGGCTTTGATTTTTATGTCATCATTCGATACAGGAATAGTGCCAGAGGACTGGAGGATAGCAAATGTGGTCCCTTTGTTCAAAAAGGGGAGCAGAGACAACCCCGGCAACTATAGACCGGTGAGCCTTACGTCTGTAGTGGGTAAAGTCTTGGAGGGGATTATAAGAGACAAGATTTATAATCATCTAGATAGGAATAATATGATCAGGGATAGTCAGCATGGCTTTGTGAAGGGTAGGTCATGCCTCACAAACCTTATCGAGTTCTTTGAGAAGGTGACTGAACAGGTAGACGAGGGTAGAGCAGTTGATGTGGTGTATATGGATTTCAGCAAAGCGTTTGATAAGGTTCCCCACGGTAGGCTATTGCAGAAAATACGGAGGCTGGGGATTGAGGGTGATTTAGAGATGTGGATCAGAAATTGGCTAGCTGAAAGAAGACAGAGGGTGGTGGTTGATGGGAAATGTTCAGAATGGAGTTCTGTCACAAGTGGAGTACCACAAGGATCTGTTCTGGGGCCGTTGCTGTTTGTCATTTTTATCAATGACCAAGAGGAAGGCGCAGAAGGGTGGGTGAGTAAATTTGCAGGCGATACTAAAGTCGGTGGTGTTGTCGATAGTGTGGAAGGAAGTAGCAGGTTACAGAGGGATATAGATAAGCTGAAGTGCTGGGCTGAGAGGTGGCAAATGGAGTTTAATGCAGAGAAGTGTGAGGTGATTCACTTTGGAAGGAATAACAGGAATGTGGAATATTTGGCTAATGGAAAAGTTCTTGAAAGTGTGGATGAGCAGAGGGATCTAGGTGTCCATGTACATAGATCCCTGAAAGTTGCCACCCAGGTTGATAGGGCTGTGAAGAAGGCCTATGGAGTGTTGGCCTTTGTTGGTAGAGGGATTGAGTTCCGGAGTCAGGAGGTCATGTTGCAGCTGTACAGAACTCTGGTACGGCCGCATTTGGAGTATTGCGTACAGTTCTGGTCACCGCATTATAGGAAGGACGTGGAGGCTTTGGAACGGGTGCAGAGGAGATTTACCAGGATGTTGCCTGGTATGGAGGGAAAATCTTATGAGGAAAGGGTGATGGACTTGAGGTTGTTTTCGTTAGAGAGAAGAAGGTTAAGAGGAGACTTAATAGAGGCATACAAAATGATCAGAGGGTTAGATAGGGTGGACAGTGAGAGCCTTCTCCCGCGGATGGAAATGGCTAGCACGAGGGGGCATAGCCTTAAACTGAGGGGTAATAGATATAGGACAGAGGTCAGGGGTAGGTTCTTTACGCAAAGAGTAGTGAGGCCGTGGAATGCCCTACCTGCTACAATAGTGAACTCGCCAACATTGAGGACATTTAAAAGTTTATTGGATAAACATATGGATGATAATGGTATAGTGAAGGTTAGATGGCTTTTGTTTCGGTGCAACATCGTGGGCCGAAGGGCCTGTACTGCGCTGTATTGTTCTATGTTCTATGTTCTACACTGACTGACAGTGTGGTGGAGGCAGCTTCACACAGCGAGTGGTTAGGATCTGGAATACACTGTCTGACAGCGTGGTGGAGGCAGGTTCACCCAGCGAGTGGTTAGGATCTGGAATGCACTGTCTGACAGCATGGTGGAGACAGGTTCACACAGCGAGTGGTTGATATCTGGAATACACTGTCTGACAGTGTGGTGGAGGCAGGTTCACACAGCGAGTGGTTAGGGTCCGGAATACACTGTTTGACAGTGTGGTGGAGGGAGGTTCACACAGCGAGTGGTTAGGATCTGGAATGCACTGTCTGACAGTGTGGTGGAGGCAGGTTCCCACAGCGCGTGGTTAGGATCTGGAATGCACTGTCTGACAGCCTGGTGGAGGCAGGTTCACACAGCAAGTGGTTAATATCTGGAATACACTGTCTGACAGTGTGATGGAGGAAATTTCACACAGCGAGTGGTTAGGATCTGGAATACACTGTCTGACAGCGTGGTGGAGGCAGCTTCACACAGCGAGTGGTTAGGGTCTGGAATACACTGTCTGACATCGTGGTGGAGGCAGGTTCACCCAGCGAGTGGTTAGGATCTGGAATGCACTGTCTGACAGCGTGGTGGAGGCAGGTTCACACAGCGAGTGGTTAATATCTGGAATACACTGTCTGACAGTGTGGTGGAGGCAGGTTCACACAGCGAGTGGTTAATAAATGGAATACACTGTCTGACAGTGTGGTGGAGGCAGGTTCACACAGCGAGGGGTTAGGGTCTGGAATGCACTGTCTGACAGTGTGGTGGAGGCAGGTTCACACTGCAAGTGGGTAGGATCTGGAATACACTGTCTGACAGTGTGGTGGAGGCAGGTTCACACAGCGAGTGGTTCGGGTCCGGAATGCACTGTCTGACAGTGTGTTGGAGGCAGGTTCACAAAGCGAGTGATTAGGGCCTGGAATTCACTGTCTGACAGTGTGGTGGAGGCAGGTTCACACAGCGAGTGGTTAGAATCTGGAATACACTGACTGACAGTGTGGTGGAGGCATCTTCACACAGCGAGTGGTTAGGATCTGGAATACACTGTCTGACAGCGTGGTGGAGGCAGGTTCACCCAGCGAGTGGTTAGGATCTGGAATGCACTGTCTGACAGCGTGGTGGAGGCAGGTTCACACAGCGAGTGGTTAGGGTCGGGAATACACTGTTTGACAGTGGGGTGGAGGGAGGCTCACACAGCGAGTGGTTAGTATCTGGAATGCACTGTCTGACAGTGTGATGGAGGAAGTTTCACACAGCGAGTGGTTAGGATCTGGAATACACTGTCTGACAGCGTGGTGGAGGCAGCTTCACACAGCGAGTGGTTAGGGTCTGGAATACACTGTCTGACATCGTGGTGGAGGCAGGTTCACCCAGCGAGTGGTTAGGATCTGGAATGCACTGTCTGACAGCGTGGTGGAGGCAGGTTCACACAGCGAGTGGTTAATAAATGGAATACACTGTCTGACAGTGTGGTGGAGGCAGGTTCACACAGCGAGTGATTAGGATCTGGAATGTACTGTCTGACAGTGTGGTGGAGGCAGGTTCACACAGCGAGTGATTAGGATCTGGGATGCACTGTCTGACAGCGTGGTGGAGGCAGGTTCACACAGCGAGGGGTTAGGGTCTGGAATGTCTGTCTGACAGTGTGGCGGAGGCAGGTTAACACAGCGAGTGGTTAGAGTCTGGAATGCACTGTCTGACAGTGTGGTGGAGGCAGGTTCACACAGCGAGTGGTTAGAATCTGGAATGCACTGTCTGACAGTCTGGTGGAGGCAGGTTCACACAGCGAGTGGTTAGGGTCTGGAATGCACTGTCTGACAGTGTGGTGGAGGCAGGTTCACACTGCAAGTGGGTAGGATCTGGAATACACTGTCTGACAGCGCGGTGGAGGCAGGTTCACACAGCGAGTGGTTCGGTTCCGGAATGCACTGCCTGACAGTGTGTTGGAGGCAGGTTCACACAGCGAGTGATTAGGGCCTGGAATTCACTGTCTGACAGTGTGGTGGAGGCAGGTTCACACAGCGAGTGGTTAGAATCTGGAATACACTGACTGACAGTGTGGTGGAGGCAGCTTCACACAGCGAGTGGTTAGGATCTGGAATACACTGTCTGACAGCGTGGTGGAGGCAGGTTCACCCAGCGAGTGGTTAGGATCTGGAATGCACTGTCTGACAGCGTGGTGCAGGCAGGTTCACACAGCGAGTGGTTAGGGTCGGGAATACACTGTTTGACAGTGGGGTGGAGGGAGGCTCACACAGCGAGTGGTTAGGATCTGGAATACACTGTCTGACAGTCTGGTGGAGGCAGGTTCACACAGCGAGTGGTTAGGGTCTGGAATGCACTGTCTGACAGTGTGGTGGAGGCAGGTTCACACAGCGAGTGGTTAGGATCTGGAATACACTGTCTGAGAGTGTGGTGGAGGCAGGTAAATACAGCAAGTTGTTAGGGTCTGGAATACACTGTCTGACAGTGTGGTGGAGGCAGGTTCACCCAGCGAGTGGTTAGGATCCGGAATGTACTGTCTGACAGTGTGGTGGAGGCAGGTTCACACAGCGCGTGGTTTGGGTCCGGAATACACTGTCTGACTGCGTGGTGGAGGCAGGTTCACACAGCGAGTGGTTCGGGTCTGGAATGCACCCTCCGACGGTGTGGTGGAGGCAGGTTCACCCAGCGAGTGGTTAGGATCCGGAATGTACTGTCTGACAGTGTGGTGGAGGCAGGTTCACACAGCGAGTGGTTAGGGTCTGGAATGCACTCTCCGACGGTGTGGTGGAAGCAGGTTCACACAACGGGTGGTTAGGATCTGGAATGCACTGTCTCACAGCGTGGTGGAGGCAGGTTCACACAGCGAGTGGTTAGGATCTGGGATGCACTGTCTGACAGCGTGGTGGAGGCAGGTTCACACAGCGAGTGGGTAGGATCTGGAATGCACTGTCTGACAGCATGGTGGAGGCAGGTTCAGGCAGCGAGTGGTTAGGAACTGGAATGCACTGTCTGACAGCGTGGTGGAGGCAGGTTCACACAGTTAGTGGTTAGGGTCTGGAATGCACTGTCTGACAGCGTGGTGGAGGCAAGTTCACACAGCGAGTGGTTAATATCTGGAAAGCACTGTCTGACAGTGTGGTGGAGGCAGGTTCACACAGCGAGTGGTTAGGGTCTGGAATGCACTGTCTGACAGTGTGGTGGAGGCAGGTTCACACAGTGAGTGGTTAGGGTCTGGAATCCACTGTCTGACAGTGTGTTTGGGTCACGTTTAATTGAAATCTTCAAAAGGGAATGGAATTATTCTCCGTAAAGGATGAAGGTGAGAAGGAGGGTGGATACGATGAGTTGAATTGCTTTTTCGGAGAGCTAGTACAGACAGAGTAGTAATAATCTTAATTATTGTCACAAGTAGGCTTACATTAACACTGCAATGAAGATACTGTGAAAAGCCCCTCGTCGCCACACTCCGGCAGCTGTTCAGGTACACAGAGGGAGAATTCAGAATGTCTAATTTATCTAACAGCACAGCTTTCGGGACTTGTGGGAGGAAACCGGAGCACCCAGAGGAAACCCACGCAGACACGGGGGAAAGTGCAGACTCCGCACAGACAGTGACCCAGCGGGGAATCAAATCTGGGACCCTGGAGCTGTGAAGGAACAGTGAAAGTTACTGTGCTCCTGTGCCGCACATGGTGGGCCAAATGGCCTTTGTCTGTGCTTCTGCTCCTCAATGATGGTGGATCAGCCTCCCTAACAACACTCTGGGTGTATTAAGATGAAAAATGCTGGAAAGACACAGCACGGGCAGCATCTATTGGAGAGAGGAAACGTTTCGAGTCTGCACGATTCTCCTTTAGGGGGGCAGTGCCGTAATGTATTTTCGGTGGAGTAGTAATCCGGAGACCCAGAGTCATGCGCTGGGGATCTGGGATAAAATCCCGCGTGGCAGATGCTGGATTACTAGTCCAGTGACAATGCCACTACTCCAACGCCTCTACGCCACTGCAACTACTCCACCGCCACTACTCCACCGCCACTACTCCACCGCCACTACTCCACCGCCACTACTCCACCGCCACTACTCCACCGGCACTACTCCACCGGCACTACTCCACCGGCACTACTCCACCGGCACTACGCCACTGCCTCTACGCCACTGCCACTACTCCACCGCCTCTACGCCACCGCCACTACTCCACCGCCACTACTCCACCGCCACTACTCCACCGCCACTACTCCACCGCCACTACTCCACCGCCACTACGCCACCGCCACTACTCCACCGCCACTACTCCACCGCCACTACTCCACCGCCCCTACTCCACCGCCACTACTCCACCGCCCCTACGCCACCGCCTCTACTCCACCGCCTCTACGCCACTGCAACTACTCCACCGCCACTACTCCACCGCCACTACTCCACCGCCACTACTCCACCGGCACTACTCCACCGGCACTACTCCACCGGCACTACTCCACCGGCACTACGCCACTGCCTCTACGCCACTGCCACTACTCCACCGCCTCTACGCCACCGCCACTACTCCACCGCCACTACTCCACCGCCACTACTCCACCGCCACTACTCCACCGCCACTACTCCACCGCCACTACGCCACCGCCACTACTCCACCGCCACTACTCCACCGCCACTACTCCACCGCCACTACTCCACCGCCCCTACTCCACCGCCACTACTCCACCGCCCCTACGCCACCGCCTCTACTCCACCGCCTCTACGCCACCGCAACTACTCCACCGCCACTACTCCACCGCCACTACTCCACCGCCACTACGCCACCGCCACTACTCCACCGCCACTACTCCACCGCCACTACTCCACCGCCACTACTCCACCGCCACTACTCCACCGCCCCTACTCCACCGCCCCTACTCCACCGCCACTACTCCACCGCCCCTACGCCACCGCCACTACTCCACCGCCACTACTCCACCGCCACTACTCCACCGCCACTACTCCACCGCCCCTACTCCACCGCCACTACTCCACCGCCCCTACGCCACCGCCTCTACTCCACCGCCTCTACGCCACTGCAACTACTCCACCGCCACTACTCCACCGCCACTACTCCACCGCCACTACGCCACCGCCACTACTCCACCGCCACTACTCCACCGCCACTACTCCACCGCCACTACTCCACCGCCACTACTCCACCGCCACTACTCCACCGCCTCTACGCCACTGCAACTACTCCACCGCCACTACTCCACCGCCACTACGCCACTGCAACTACTCCACCGCCACTACGCCACTGCCACTACTCCACTGCAACTACTCCACCGCCTCTACGCCACCGCCACTACGCCACTGCAACTACTCCACCGCCACTACGCCACCGCCTCTACTCCACCGCCACTACTCCACCGCCACTACGCCACTGCAACTACTCCACCGCCACTACGCCACCGCCTCTACTCCACCGCCACTACTCCACCGCCACTACGCCACTGCAACTACTCCACCGCCACTACGCCACTGCAACTACTCCACCGCCACTACGCCACCGCCTCTACGCCACCGCCACTACTCCACCGCCTCTACTCCACCGCCACTACTCCACCGCCACTACGCCACCGCAACTACTCCACCGCCACTACGCCACTGCAACTACTCCACCGCCACTACGCCACTGCAACTACTCCACCGCCACTACGCCACCGCCTCTACGCCACCGCCTCTACTCCACCGCCACTACTCCACCGCCTCTACGCCACCGCCACTACTCCACCGCCACTACTCCACTGCCACTACGCCACCGCCTCTACTCCACCGCCACTACTCCACCGCCTCTACGCCACCGCCACTACTCCACCGCCACTACTCCACCGCCACTACGCCACTGCAACTACTCCACCGCCACTACGCCACCGCCACTACTCCACCGCCACTACTCCACCGCCACTACTCCACCGCCACTACACCACCGCCACTACGCCACTGCAACTACTCCACCGCCACTACACCACCGCCACTACGCCACTGCCACTACGCCACTGCAACTACTCCACCGCCACTACGCCACTGCCACTACGCCACTGCAACTACTCCACCGCCACTACGCCACTGCCACTACGCCACTGCAACTACTCCACCGCCATTACACCACCGCCATTACACCACCGCCACTACTCCACCGCCACTACGCCACTGCCACTACGCCACTGCAACTACTCCACCGCCACTACGCCACTGCCACTACTCCACTGCAACTACTCCACCGCTACTACACCACCGCCACTACGCCACTGCCACTACGCCACTGCAACTACTCCACCGCCACTACGCCACTGCCACTACGCCACTGCAACTACTCCACCGCCACTACGCCACTGCCACTACGCCACTGCCACTACTCCACCGCCATTACACCACCGCCATTACACCACCGCCATTACACCACCGCCACTACTCCACCGCCACTACGCCACCGCCACTACGCCACTGCAACTACTCCACCGCCTCTACGCCACTGCCACTACTCCACTGCAACTACTCCACCGCCATTACACCACCGCCATTACACCACCGCCACTACGCCACCGCCTCTTCGTCACCGCCTCTTTGCCACCGCCATTACACCACCGCCACTACGCCATCGCCTCTATGGCACCGCCACTACGCCAACGTCCCTACGCCCACGCCACTACGCCACCGCCTCTTTGCCACCGCTATTACACCACCGCCACTTCGCCACCGCCTCTACGCCACCGCCTCTACGACTCCGCCTCTACGCCACCGCCTCTACGCCACCGCCTCTACGCCACCGCCTCTACGCCACCGCCTCTACGCCACCGCCACTTCGCCACCGCCTCTACGCCTCCACCTCTACGCCACCGCCACTACGCCACCGCCACTTCGCCACCGCCACTTCGCCACCGCCTCTACGCCTCCGCCTCTACGCCACCGCCTCTACGCCTCCGCCTCTACGCCACCGCCTCTACGCCACCGCCTCTACGCCACCGCCTCTACGCCACCGCCACTTCGCCACCGCCTCTACGCCACCGCCTCTACGCCACCGCCACTTCGCCACCGCCTCTACGCCTCCGCCTCTACGCCACCGCCTCTACGCCACCGCCTCTACGCCACCGCCTCTACGCCACCGCCACTTCGCCACCGCCTCTACGCCACCGCCTCTACGACTCCGCCTCTACGCCTCCGCCTCTACGCCACCGCCTCTACGCCACCGCCACTTCGCCACCGCCTCTACGCCACCGCCACTACGCCACCGCCTCTACGCCACCGCCTCTACGCCACCGCCTCTACGCCACCGCCTCTACGCCTCCGTCTCTACGCCACCGCCTCTACGCCACCGCCACTACGCCACCGCCTCTACGCCACCGCCTCTACGCCACCGCCTCTACGCCACCGCCTCTACGCCTCCGTCTCTACGCCACCGCCTCTACGCCACCGCCTCTACGCCACCGCCACTACGCCACCGCCTCTACGCCACCGCCTCTACGCCACCGCCACTTCGCCACCGCCTCTACGCCTCCGCCTCTACGCCACCGCCTCTACGCCTCCGCCTCTACGCCACCGCCTCTACGCCACCGCCTCTACGCCACCGCCTCTACACCACCGCCACTTCGCCACCGCCTCTACGCCACCGCCTCTACGACTCCGCCTCTACGCCTCCGCCTCTACGCCACCGCCTCTACGCCACCGCCACTACGCCACCGCCACTTCGCCACCGCCTCTACACCACCGCCACTTCGCCACCGCCTCTACGCCACCGCCTCTACGACTCCGCCTCTACGCCTCCGCCTCTACGCCTCCGCCTCTACGCCACCGCCTCTACGCCACCGCCTCTACGCCACCGCCACTTCGCCACCGCCTCTACGCCACCGCCTCTACGCCACCGCCTCTACGCCACCGCCTCTACGCCACCGCCTCTACGCCACCGCCACTTCGCCACCGCCTCTACGCCACCGCCACTATGCCACCGCCTCTACGCCACCGCCTCTACGCCACCGCCACTACGCCACCGCCTCTACGCCACCGCCTCTACGCCTCCGCCACTACGCCTCCGCCTCTACGCCTCCGCCTCTACGCCACCGCCACTACGCCACCGCCTCTACGCCTCCGCCTCTACGCCTCCGCCACTACGCCACCGCCTCTACGCCTCCGCCTCTACGCCACCGCCTCTACGCCACCGCCTCTACGCCTCCGCCACTACGCCACCGCCTCTACGCCTCCGCCTCTACGCCTCCGCCACTACGCCACCGCCTCTACGCCTCCGCCTCTACGCCTCCGCCACTACGCCTCCGCCTCTACGCCTCCGCCTCTACGCCACCGCCACTACGCCACCGCCTCTACGCCTCCGCCTCTACGCCTCCGCCTCTACGCCACCGCCACTACGCCACCGCCTCTACGCCTCCGCCTCTACGCCACCGCCACTACGCCACCGCCTCTACGCCACCGCCTCTACGCCTCCGCCTCTACGCCACCGCCTCTACGCCACCGCCACTACGCCACCGCCTCTACGCCACCGCCTCTACGCCACCGTCTCTACGCCACCGCCTCTACGCCTCCGCCACTACGCCTCCGCCTCTACGCCTCCGCCTCTACGCCACCGCCACTACGCCACCGCCTCTACGCCTCCGCCTCTACGCCTCCGCCTCTACGCCACCGCCACTACGCCACCGCCTCTACGCCTCCGCCTCTACGCCACCGCCACTACGCCACCGCCTCTACGCCACCGCCTCTACGCCTCCGCCTCTACGCCACCGCCTCTACGCCACCGCCACTACGCCACCGCCTCTACGCCACCGCCTCTACGCCACCGTCTCTACGCCACCGCCTCCACGCCACCGCCTCTACGCCACCGCCTCTACGCCACCGCCTCTTCGCCACCGCCACCGCCACTACGCCTCCGCCACTACGCCTCCGCCACTACGCCACCGCCTCTACGCCACCGCCTCTACGCCACCGCCTCTACGCCACCGCCTCTACGCCTCCGCCTCTACATCTCCGCCACTACGCCACCGCCACTACGCCTCCGCCACTACGCCACCGCCTCTACGCCACCGCCTCTACGCCACCGCCTCTACGCCACCGCCTCTACGCCACCGCCACTACGCCACCGCCTCTACGCCACCGCCTCTACGCCACCGCCTCTACGCCTCCGCCTCTACGCCTCCGCCTCTACGCCACCGCCTCTACGCCTCCGCCTCTACGCCACCGCCTCTACGCCTCCGCCACTACGCCTCCGCCACTACGCCACCGCCTCTACGCCTCCGCCTCCACGCCTCCGCCTCTACGCCACCGCCTCTACGCCTCCGCCACTACGCCACCGCCACTACGCAACCGCCTCTACGCCTCCGCCACTACGCCTCCGCCACTACGCCTCCGCGACTACGCCACCGCCTCTACGCCTCCGCCACTACGCCACCGCCTTTACGCCACCGCCTCTACGCCACCGCCTCTACGCCTCCGCCTCTACGCCTCCGCCACTACGCCACCGTCTTAACGCCTCCGCCTCTACGCCACCGCCACTACGCCACCGCCTCTACGCCACCGCCTCTACGCCTCCGCCTCTACGCCACCGCCACTACGCCACCGCCTCTTCTCCACCGCCTCTACGCCTCCGCCTCTACGCCTCCGCCACTACGCCACCGCCACTACGCCACCGCCACTACGCCACCGCCACTACGCCTCCGCCACTACCCCACCGCCACTACGCCTCCGCCTCTACGCCTCCGCCTCTACGCCACCGCCACTACGCCACCGCCACTACCCCACCGCCACTACGCCTCCGCCACTACGCCTCCGCCACTACCCCACCGCCTCTACGCCTCCGCCACCGCCTCTACGCTACCGCCTCTACGCCACAGCCACTACGCCTCCGCCACTACGCCTCCGCCTCTGCGCACCGCCACTACGCCTCCGCCTCTACGCCTCCGCCACTACGCCTCCGCCACTACGCCACCGCCTCTACGCCACCGCCTCTACGCCTCCGCCACTACGCCTCCGCCTCTACGCCTCCGCCTCTAATCCTCCGCCACTACGCCTCCGCCTCTACGCCTCCGCCTCTACGCCACCGCCACTACGCCACTGCCACTACCCCACCGCCACTACCCCACCGCCACTACCCCACCGCCACTACGCCTCCGCCACTACGCCTCCGCCACTACGCCACCGCCACTACGCCACCGCCACTACCCCACCGCCACTACCCCACCGCCACTACCCCACCGCCACTACGCCTCCGCCACTACGCTTCCGCCACTACGCCTCCGCCACTACGCCTCCGCCTCTACGCCACCGCCACTACGCCTCCGCCACTACCTCACCGCCACTACCCCACCGCCACTACGCCTCCGCCACTACGCCTCCGCCACTACGCCTCCGCCACTACCCCACCGCCTCTACGCCTCCGCCACTACGCCACCGCCTTTACGCTACTGCCTCTACGCCACAGCCACTACGCCTCCGCCACTACTCCACCGCCTCTACGCCTCCGCCACTACGCCACCGCCTCTACGCTACCGCCTCTACGCCACAGCCACTACGCCTCCGCCACTACGCCTCCGCCTCTACGCACCGCCACTACGCCTCCGCCTCTACGTCTCCGCCTCTACGACTCCGCCTCTACGCCACCGCCTCTACGCCTCCGCCACTACGCCTCCGCCTCTACGCCTCCGCCTCTAATCCTCCGCCACTACGCCTCCGCCACTACGCCTCCGCCACTACGCCTCCGCCACTACGCCACCGCCTCTACGCCACCGCCTCTACGCCACCGCCACTGCGCCACCGCCTCTGCGCCACCGCCTCTACGCCACCGCCTCTACGCCACCGCCTCCACGCCTCCGCCTCCACGCCACCGCCTCCACGCCACCGCCTCTACGCCACCGCCTCTACGCACCGCCTCTACGCACCGCCTCTACGCCACCGCCTCTACGCCTCCGCCTCTACGCCACCGCCTCTACGCCACCGCCTCTACGCCACCGCCTCTACGCCACCGCCTCCACGCCACCGCCTCTACGCCACCGCCTCTACGCCTCCGCCACTACGCCACCGCCTCCACGCCTCCGCCTCCACGCCTCCGCCTCCACGCCACCGCCTCCACGCCACCGCCTCCACGCCTCCGCCTCCACGCCACCGCCTCTACGCCACCGCCTCTACGCCACCGTCTCTACGCCACCGCCTCCACGCCTCCGCCTCCACGCCACCGCCTCCACGCCACCGCCTCTACGCCACCGCCTCCACGCCTCCGCCTCCACGCCTCCGCCTCCACGCCACCGCCTCTACGCACCGCCTCTACGCCACCGCCTCCACGCCTCCGCCTCCACGCCTCCGCCTCCACGCCTCCGCCTCCACGCCACCGCCTCCACGCCACCGCCTCCACGCCACCGCCTCCACGCCACCGCCTCCACGCCTCCGCCACAACGCCACCGCCACTACGCCACCGCCTCCGCGCCACCGCCTCCGCGCCTCCGCCTCCGCGCCACCGCCTCCGCGCCTCCGCCTCCGCGCCACCGCCTCCACGCCACCGCCTCCACGCCACCGCCTCCACGCCACCGCCTCCACGCCACCGTCTCTACGCCACCGCCTCCACGCCTCCACCTCCACGCCACCGCCTCGACGCCACCGCCTCGACGCCACCGCCTCGACGCCACCGCCTCGACGCCACCGCCTCGACGCCACCGCCTCGACGCCACCGCCTCGACGCCACCGCCTCGACGCCACCGCCTCTACGCCACCGCCTCTACGCCACCGCCTCTACGCCACCGCCTCTACGCCACCGCCTCTACGCCACCGCCTCTACGCCACCGCCTCTACGCCACCGCCTCTACGCCACCGCCTCCACGCCACCGCCTCCACGCCACCGCCTCCACGCCACCGCCTCCACGCCACCGCCTCTACGCCACCGCCTCTACGCCACCGTCTCTACGCCACCGCCTCCACGCCACCGCCTCTACGCCACCGCCTCTACGCCACCGCCTCCACGCCTCCACGCCTCCGCCTCCACGCCTCCGCCTCCACGCCACCGCCTCCACGCCACCGCCTCCACGCCTCCGCCTCCACGCCTCCGCCTCCACGCCTCCGCCTCCACGCCACCGCCTCCACGCCACCGCCTCCACGCCACCGCCTCCACGCCTCCGCCTCCACGCCACCGCCTCCACGCCACCGCCTCCACGCCTCCGCCTCCACGCCACCGTCTCCACGCCACCGCCTCCACGCCTCCGCCTCCACGCCACCGCCTCCACGCCACCGCCTCCACGCCTCCGCCTCCACGCCTCCGCCTCCACGCCTCCGCCTCCACGCCACCGCGCCACCGCCTCTACGCCACCGCCTCTACGCCACCGCCTCTACGCCACCGCCTCTACGCCTCCGCCTCTACGCCTCCGCCTCCACGCCTCCGCCTCCACGCCTCCGCCTCCACGCCACCGCCTCCACGCCTCCGCCTCCACGCCTCCGCCTCCACGCCTCCGCCTCCACGCCACCGCCTCCACGCCACCGCCTCCACGCCTCCGCCTCCACGCCACCGCCTCCACGCCTCCGCCTCCACGCCACCGCCTCCACGCCACCGCCTCCACGCCACCGCCTCCACGCCTCCGCCTCCACGCCTCCGCCTCCACGCCTCCGCCTCCACGCCACCGCCTCCACGCCACCGCCTCTACGCCACCGCCTCCACGCCACCGCCTCCGCCTCCGCCTCCACGCCACCGCCTCCACGCCTCCGCCTCCACGCCTCCGCCTCCACGCCTCCGCCTCCACGCCTCCGCCTCCACGCCTCCGCCTCCACGCCACCGCCTCCACGCCACCGCCTCCACGCCACCGCCTCTACGCCACCGCCTCCACGCCTCCGCCTCCACCTCCACGCCACCGCCTCCACGCCTCCGCCTCCACGCCACCACGCCACCGCCTCTACGCCTCCGCCTCCACGCCACCGCCTCCACGCCTCCGCCTCCACGCCTCCGCCTCCACGCCACCGCCTCCACGCCACCGCCTCCACGCCACCGCCTCTACGCCACCGCCTCCACGCCTCCGCCTCCACCTCCACGCCTCCACGCCACCACGCCACCGCCTCTACGCCACCGCCTCTACGCCTCCGCCTCCACACCACCGCCTCCACGCCTCCGCCTCCACGCCACCACGCCACCGCCTCTACGCCACCGCCTCCACACCACCACCTCCACGCCACCGCCTCCACGCCTCCGCCTCCACGCCACCACGCCACCGCCTCTACGCCACCGCCTCTACGCCTCCGCCTCCACGCCTCCGCCTCCACGCCTCCGCCTCCACGCCACCGCCTCCACGCCTCCGCCTCCACGCCACCACGCCACCGCCTCTACGCCACCGCCTCTACGCCACCGCCTCTACGCCACCGCCTCCACGCCACCGCCTCCACGCCACCGCCTCCACGCCACCGCCTCCACGCCACCGCCTCTACGCCACCGCCTCTACGCCACCGCCTCTACGCCACCGCCTCCACGCCTCCGCCTCCACGCCACCGCCTCTACGCCACCGCCTCTACGCCCTCTACGCCACCGCCTCTACGCCACCGCCTCTACGCCACCGCCTCCACGCCTCCGCCTCCACGCCACCGCCTCCACGCCACAGCCTCTACGCCACCGCCTCCACGCCTCCACGCCTCCGCCTCCACGCCACCGCCTCCACGCCTCCTCCTCTACGCCACCGCCTCCACGCCACCGCCTCCACGCCTCCGCCTCCACGCCTCCGCCTCCACGCCACCGCCTCCACGCCTCCGCCTCCACGCCTCCGCCTCCACGCCACCGCCTCTACGCCTCCGCCTCTACGCCTCCGCCTCTACGCCTCCGCCTCTACGCCTCCGCCTCCACGCCACCGCCTCCACGCCACCGCCTCCACGCCACCGCCTCTACGCCACCGCCTCTACGCCACCGCCTCTACGCCTCCACGCCACCGCCTCCACGCCTCCGCCTCCACGCCACCGCCTCTACGCCTCCACGCCACCGCCTCCGCCTCTACGTCACCGCCTCTACGCCTCCACGCCACCGCCTCCACGCCTCCGCCTCCACGCCACCGCCTCCACGCCTCCGCCTCCACGCCACCGCCTCTACGCCACCGCCTCTACGTCACCGCCTCTACGCCTCCACGCCACCGCCTCCACGCCACCGCCTCTACGTCACCGCCTCTACGCCTCCACGCCTCCGCCTCCACGCCACCGCCTCTACGCCTCCACGCCACCGCCTCCGCCTCTACGTCACCGCCTCTACGCCTCCACGCCACCGCCTCCACGCCACCGCCTCCACGCCTCCGCCTCCACGCCACCGCCTCTACGCCTCCACGCCACCGCCTCCACGCCTCCGCCTCCACGCCACCGCCTCTACGCCTCCACGCCACCGCCTCCGCCTCTACGTCACCGCCTCTACGCCTCCACGCCACCGCCTCCACGCCTCCGCCTCCACGCCACCGCCTCTACGCCTCCACGCCACCGCCTCCGCCTCCACGCCACCGCCTCTACGCCTCCACGCCACCGCCTCCACGCCACCGCCTCTACGCCTCCGCCTCTACGTCACCGCCTCCACTCCTCTACGCCTCCACGCCACCGCCTCCACGCCTCCGCCTCCACGCCACCGCCTCCACGCCACCGCCTCCACGCCACCGCCTCCACGCCACCGCCTCTACGCCACCGCCTCCACGCCACCGCCTCCACGCCACCGCCTCCACGCCTCCGCCTCCACGCCACCGCCTCCACGCCACCGCCTCCACGCCTCCGCCTCCACGCCTCCGCCTCCACGCCTCCGCCTCCACGCCACCGCCTCCACGCCTCCGCCTCCACGCCACCGCCTCCACGCCTCCGCCTCCACGCCTCCGCCTCCACGCCACCGCCTCCACGCCTCCGCCTCCACGCCACCGCCTCCACGCCACCGCCTCCACGCCACCGCCTCCACGCCACCGCCTCCACGCCTCCGCCTCCACGCCACCGCCTCCACGCCACCGTCTCCACGCCTCCGCCTCCACGCCTCCGCCTCCACGCCACCGCCTCCACGCCACCGCCTCCACGCCTCCGCCTCCACGCCACCGCCTCTACGTCACCGCCTCCACGCCACCGCCTCCACGCCTCCGCCTCCACGCCACCGCCTCTACGCCTCCGCCTCTACGTCACCGCCTCCACTCCTCTACGCCTCCACGCCACCGCCTCCACGCCTCCGCCTCCACGCCACCGCCTCCACGCCACCGCCTCTACGCCACCGCCTCTACGCCACCGCCTCTACGCCACCGCCTCTACGCCACCGCCTCTACGCCACCGCCTCTACGCCACCGCCTCTACGCCACCGCCTCTACGCCACCGCCTCCACGCCACCGCCTCCACGCCACCGCCTCCACGCCACCGCCTCCACGCCACCGCCTCCACGCCTCCGCCTCCACGCCACCGCCTCCACGCCACCGCCTCCACGCCACCGCCTCCACGCCTCCGCCTCCACGCCACCGCCTCCACGCCTCCGCCTCCACGCCACCGCCTCCACGCCTCCGCCTCCACGCCACCGCCTCCACGCCTCCGCCTCCACGCCTCCGCCTCCACGCCTCCGCCTCCACGCCTCCGCCTCCACGCCTCCACGCCACCGCCTCCACGCCACCGCCTCCACGCCACCGCCTCCACGCCTCCGCCTCCACGCCACCGCCTCCACGCCACCGCCTCCACGCCTCCGCCTCCACGCCACCGCCTCCACGCCTCCGCCTCCACGCCTCCGCCTCCACGCCTCCGCCTCCACGCCACCGCCTCCACGCCACCGCCTCCACGCCACCGCCTCCACGCCACCGCCTCCACGCCTCCGCCTCCACGCCTCCGCCTCTACGCCACCGCCTCCACGCCACCGCCTCCACGCCTCCGCCTCCACGCCTCCGCCTCCACGCCACCGCCTCCACGCCACCGCCTCCACGCCACCGCCTCCACGCCACCGCCTCCACGCCTCCGCCTCTACGCCACCGCCTCCACGCCACCGCCACTACGCCACCGCCTCTACACCACCGCCACTACGCCACCGCATCCACGCCTCCGCCTCTACGCCACCGCCACTACGCCACCGCCTCTACGCCACCGCATCCACGCCTCCGCCTCCACGCCACCGCCACTACGCCACCGCCTCTACACCACCGCCACTACGCCACCGCATCCACGCCTCCGCCTCTACGCCACCGCCACTACACCACCGCCTCTACGCCACCGCCTCTACGCCACCGCCTCTTCGCCTGCGTCTGCTTTCACAGGATCATGGCCGCCATTCCCACCAGCTCCAGCCCGATGCTACCACAAAACACAACTTCCCCTCACGCCCCCTGTCGGTATCCCACACGGACCCTTCCCCCCGAGATAACCTGGTCCACTCCTCCAGCACTCTCAGCTCCTCACCCACCTTCCACGGCACATTCCCATGCCATCACAGAAAGTGCAACTCCGCTGCCCCTTCACCTCTTCCTTCCTTACTCTGCCACCGTGTCATATATGTTTGTTGTGATTGTGTGTGTTTGTGTACATATGAATGTGTATGAATACGTGTATCTGTGTGAGCACGTATTTATAGGAGAGCCTGTGTATATGTATCTGTGTATGTGAGTGTATATGTCTGTGTACGTGTGTATGTGAGCATGTGTGTCAGTATCACCACAGGACAATAACGCAGTCCACCTTACCTCCACTTGGAGCAGCGCAGCCGAGATGGGGAACACCCCATTGGCTCAGGGAGGCCTGTCCACATCCCAAAGCTGCCGTCCTTACCTGCTCCGGCCTCGACGTGACAACATTCCCACAATTGCAACCTGGTGGGTTCCGAGCGGCTGAGAAAGCCACTCCCCAGCTCGAATTCCCTTCTTGTCAGCAATTGGCACATTCCCCCCGTTGGTGTACTGCTGCGGCAGTCCAGCTTTCTTGTCAGAGCCATTCTTTTACATTTTTATTTTGTGTTTTCAATCGACAAGGACATTAGTGCAGACATCGTACTGTAAACACATCTCTGGTCAGCTTTCATACTCTTTCTTCCTCTATGCCAATTCGGATTTATAAACATGACTCCACAAAGAACTGGCTTCGGTGGGAATTCTGAAACCTTTAGGCTCGATGCTAACTCGGGAATTAAGGGTATCGTGCGGCAGGGAGGGTTTTAAACCCCAGGAAGGGGTGGGCTATCAGGCCGCGACCAAGGAGAACCAATCCCAGCCTAGGGCGAGTCGTTGGAGAGTTGGTGAGGGCAGGGGGAGGGGGATTGTTAATGTACTCGGGAATTGGGACCATGTACGACATTGGGAGTGTGAAAGGATTGGGAACATGGTCGAGATTGTCTGTATGGATGGATGGGAAATAGGAAGATAGGGAAGGGAACAGGGATTCAGAAACTCAGTGAATGCAGGTTTGGGAATGTGGCCGTTCCTTACCTTCTATGGATCTAGTTCGCTCAACTCCTAATGTTAGTGCCGACCATGTCCCCACCTCATCCCCTGCCCTCCAGCCCTGATAGTGCCAATCCCAGTCTGCCGACAGCTCCAATTCTACTGAAGCTCCCTTTGGCTGCAGGCTACAAGAGGCGGAGCCCAGAGTGGGGCGGAGCTACGCAGAGTGGGGTGAAGGGTGGAACTATGTCTGATGGTGGGTGTGAGCCAGCCCACTTTCAGTGTGACAATAGGCGATGGAGTGTCCACATGGGAATTTTCCTGTTGGAATGACCCTGTTGTTGTTTCTTGGCCAATCCTAGGCACCCCTTTGGCTAAGTCCGGGATCCCACCATCAGAGGGTCCCTGTGTCTAAAGTCGATCACTCAGACCCTTCAGCATGAGGGCAAGATTGTGGACTGTGCAAACATTGGCTGTCGAGTGTTTCCTGTCCCTAGCCATGGTGATGGATTCTCCTTGGGCGGGTTGTTCCGATGCTGGCGACATTCAGGAAGAACCCTCCTTCAAACATTAAAAAAAAAAGTTTCGGATACCCAATTATTTTTTCCCAATTAAGGGGCAATTTAGCGTGGCCAATCCACCTAGCCTGCACATCTTTGGGTTGTGGAGGCGAAACCCACTCAAACATGGGGAGAATGTGCAAACTCCACACGGACAGTGACCCAGGGCCGGGATCGAACTTGGGACCTCGGCGCCGTGAGGCGGCAGTGCTAACCACTGCGCCACCGTGCTGCCCCCTCCTTCAAACATAGCTGGGAACCATCACTCTTGTCCTCTTCCCCCCCCCCCCCCCCTACGGGCAGCTGGCTGAACCCAAAGCCGAGAGGAACGGGACGATGGCTTAGTGTTTGGGGGCTGCGACAAACGGTGAGGGTTCCGGGTGCCTGTCGTGCTCACCGAGTGAAAACGCTGACGTAGCAGAACGTGCGCGAGGGAGGAACAAATGCAGCGGCCATCCATCTCTTGCCACCCCTCCACCCTACCTGCCCCAATTTCCCATTGGAAATGGGGGGGGTGAACTATCAGGATAAGTCAATGCAGTAGGGGGGGGCGGGGGGGGGGGGGGATGATGGGGGGGGGGGGGGTGAGTAAAAGGGGCTGGAGGTTTTCCTGTGACGCCTCCAGCAGTTGAGCAGCCTCGACCACGTTTTCCTATTTTGGAACACGTACCGAGCCTCCCCTGTACTCCTGGCATGAGGTGTGGCAAGGTGGGGGGGGGGGGGGGGGGGGGGGGCAGTAGGACTTGTGGAGGCAGGAATGGGCACAAAAGAGATGCTGGCTTGTCAGGACGCAATAAATAAAATGCAACAAAACACGAGAGAACTTAAAGTGTCCGCAGTGAAAGAGCCCCAGCCGCAGTCAGAAAGAGAGGGACAGTCAATCCTGCCAGTCCAACGGGGCCCTCATTGAGAAAGAGATCGAAATCCACATTTCCCGCCGCCGACCCCACTCTCGATCCGAACCGACTGCATGAAAGGTTTCGAACTTTCTCAAAGTACTTGCTGCCCACAGTGGCAGGGGAACAATAAATAAATGAATGTTTAGCAGAGCCAGGCACCAAATGTCCGTCTTGAACCCCTCCAGCCGTCAGCCATCTTGGATAGCCGGAGAAAATAGACATGCATGGCGCGAGCAGGTCACCGGTCAAACGGTGGCAATGATGAAAAGAAAAGTGGGCGACCTCCTTGACCTGCCTGCGAGGGACCGTCACCGATAGTCAATCCCGGCCAGGAACCTTTCCGTCAATTCTTCTCATGAATCGGGCAACACGTTGAAGAGGACATGCCGGAGGTTCTATCCCGGAAGGGGCCTGGTCAAGTTGCCGGGATAGTGGGTGGGGGCTGGGGTCATGCAAACTGGGGCGGAGCGGCGGAAGACGGAGTCCCCCCCCCCTCCCACCTGGCCGACTCCCTACGCCAGTCCGTTCATCTGCTTTCGGCTCGACAGGTCCACAAAGAACTCAGAGCGGAGGAATCGAGGGTAGGAGTCCTTCTCCATTAGGCCGAAGATCCGCTTCTGAGCCAGGTCAAAGGTCGAACGGTTGGGGCTCAGAATGTTATTGGTGGTCACTTCCCTTGTGTGCGAATCTAAGTTGACCTGGGGGAGAAGAGAGAGAGAGAGAGAGACAGTGAGTGAAGGGAGAGAGAAACACAAAAGACATGGGGAGACAGATTTGCATCTTATCGCAACTCAGCTGATCCACGTGGGCCCTCTTCAGAGGGCCGGTGCAGACTCGATGGGCCAAATGGCCTCCTTCTGTGCAGTAGGGATCCTGTGATTCTGATTGTTGTAAAATCCCATCTGGTTGACTAATGTCCTTCAGGGAAGGAAATCTGCCGTCCTTACCCGGCCTGGCCTACAAAACTCCAGACCCACAGCAAGCTGGTTGACTCTGAAATGCCCCCTGAAACGGCCAGCAAGACACTCCAGTTCAAGGGGAAATTAGACAAGGGGTAATAAATGCGAACCCAGCCAGCGATTCCATGAATACATTTTTAAAAAGTAAGACAGTTTGGGACTGATTTCAAGGAACGAGAGATTGGCGATATCGATGGTCAAGATACGTTTCCATCTCTGTGTTTCCCGATTATACAATTGGGTGTCCGGTAATCATTGCGTCTCGGAATATAGATGGAAACATGCACAGTGGGGTCATTCCAGGCCTTACCTCCCTCGGGGCATGGGTATCAATGAACTCCTCGAAGATCTTCTTGGCCTTGGATGTGAGTTTGGAGTTGGATTTGGTCTTCCTGTAGTCCTCGCACGCCAGCCAAAATTCAATGTTCTCATCACTGAATTCTGTGCGTAAGAAGCCCTTGAAGGCGATCAGGCCATCTGTCGATGGAATCAAAGCAGATAAAGTGGAACGGGTGTCTGTGCAATCTTCCGGCAAGCCAGGGAGGAGGTTCCGCTTTCACCTTCAGCATTCAGCGCAGGTCAAAGGCTCATTGTGGAACCCACTCAATGTTCTAGAAGGCCGAGAGCAGCAGATACCTCCCCCACCTGGAGGTTCCCCTCCAAGTCACTCCCCATCCTGACTGGGAAATATATCGGCCGTTCCTTCAGTGTCGCCGGGTCCAAATCCTGGACCTCCCTCTCTAACAGCATGGTGGGTGTACCTACACCTCAGGGACTGCAGCGGCTTCAAGACCGCAGCTCAGCACCACCTTGTCAAGGGCAATTAGGGATGGACAATAAACGCTGGTCTCGTCAGCGAAGCCTCACATCCAATGAAAGAATAGATTTTTACAAAGAATGGGGGAATAAAGAAAAACGAGAGGGTTCTATCGATGAGCAGAGCCCGCTCTTCACCCGAGTGGGTGAAGGGTGCAAACGTCACTCCCCTTCCTCCCCCCAAACCATGGGAACATAAATGGTGGATACAGAGTCAGGACGCTGTATCTGAGGAGTTAGCAGAACGTGAAATGTACAGCACAGAAACAACCTGGTGACTATATTCACCTTGTGTGCTCCACGTGGACTCCCCCCACTCTTCATGCAATCTCACCAACATTTCCTTCAACTACTTTCTCCCCCCCCCTCCCCGCACCCGACCCGTGTTTATTTAGCTTCCTCTTCAGTCTATCTGTACTGCTCACCTCAATAACTCCCTGGGGTAGCGAGTTTCACATTCCCATAACTCTTAGGGTTCTCCTGAATTCCTCAATGTATTTATGACAAATCGTACTCACCCTATCTCCTCAACCTATCAACCCAATCACGTGAAAGACCTCTGCCAGATCATCCACATTGTTCTCCTTTAGAAGGTAGTAACCTCGCTTCCTTACCCTCTGTTATAACAATGGTGATATGCATATGCAAAATAACGTATATAGTGAGATATACGACCTCCAGCCAGCAGGTGGCGGCAGAGATCCACCATGTGACTCCAGAGATTGGGCAGTTGTATTAAGAGGATAGTCGCATTAGATGTAACTCCAGGAGAATTCACTTATCCGTACTGTTTGTATTACAGTTCGTTCGCTATCTTTCCACATGTTCATTTTATCTTAGTAGTCAAAGAACTGGATGTGGTGTGTGCATCTACACCATGGCCCCAACACAGGAGTTATGTTATTTGTATGGAGTGAGGAACTAATTGTTATGTCAGGGTACAACAATGTGTGTACCAGTCTGAAATGTAGCCACGGTCCCAGATGATCATAGACTGCTGTCCCCTTAGAGAGAGAAGTGGTGGATATGAAATGAGTTCCACCACACCTCAGGTGAGGGGCAAGGTCGACTAACCTCAGCCGGTTCCGGGAATTGAACCCGCACTGATCACCGCTCACCCGTCCCAAACCCGCCGCCCGGTCAACTGAGCTAACTGGGATTGGGTGTCGTCTGAGGAAAGGTTAGAGAGGTTAGGCTTGTAACCACTGGAGTTTAGAACAGTCAGAGGTGACTTGATCGAAAGATATAAGATTCTGAGGGGTATTGACAGGGTGGCTGTGGAGAGGATGTTTCCTCCGCTTTTCTAATTGGAGGGCTGTGACCAGTGGTGTTCCACAGGGATCAGTGCTGGGACCTTTGCTCTTTGTAGTATATATAAATGATTTGGAGGAAAATGTAACTGGTCTGATTAGTAAGTTTGCAGACGACACAAAGGTTGGTGGAATTGCGGATAGCGATGAGGACTGTCTGAGGATACAGCAGGATTTAGATTGTCTGGAGACTTGGGCGGAGAGATGGCAGATGGAGTTTAACCTGGACAAATGTGAGGTAATGCATTTTGGAAGGGCTAATGCAGGTAGGGAATATACAGTGAATGGTAGAACCCTCAAGAGTATTGAAAGTCAAAGAGATCTAGGAGTACAGGTCCACAGATCACTGAAAGGGGCTACACAGGTGGAGAAGGTAGTCAAGAAGGCATACGGCATGCTTGCCTTCATTGGCCGGGGCATTGAGTATAAGAATTGGCAAGTCATGTTGCAGCTGTATAGAACCTTAGTTAGGCCACACTTGGAGTATAGTGTTCAATTCTGGTCGCCACACTACCAGAAGGATGTGGAGGCTTTAGAGAGGGTGCAGAAGAGATTTACCAGAATGTTGCCTGGTATGGAGGGCATAAGCTATGAGGAGCGATTGAATAAACTCGGTTTGTTCTCACTGGAACGAAGGAGGTTGAGGGGCGACCTGATAGAGGTATACAAAATTATGAGGGGCATAGACAGAGTGGATAGTCAGAGGCTTTTCCCCAGGGTAGAGGGGTCAATTACTAGGGGGCATAGGTTTAAGGTGAGAGGGGCAAAGTTTAGAGTAGATGTACGAGGCAAGTTTTTTACGCAGAGGGTAGTGGGTGCCTGGAACTCACTACCGGAGGAGGTGGTGGAGGCAGGGACGATAGGGACATTTAAGGGGCATCTTGACAAATATATGAATAGGATGGGAATAGAAGGATACGGACCCAGGAAGTGTAGAAGATTGTAGTTTAGTCGGGCAGTATGGTCGGCACGGGCTTGGAGGGCCGAAGGGCCTGTTCCTGTGCTGTACATTTCTTTGTTCTTTGTTGTTCTTTGATAGAATCTCGCACGAGGGGTCGCGGTTTAAAAACAAGGGATCATCATTTAAGATGAAGGTGAGGAGAATTTTTCTCTCTCAGAGGGTGGTGAGTCTCTGGAACTCTCTTCCTCAAAAGGCAGCGGAAGCAGAGTCTCTGAATATTTTTAAGGCAGAGCGAGATAGATTCGCTATTGACAAGGGGGGGGGGGGTGGGGTGAAAGGTTACCCAGGTAGGCGGGAGGTTACAATGAGATCAGCCATTATCTTATTGAATAGTGAAGCATGTTCGACGGGCCGAATGGCCTCCTCCTGCTACTAATCCGTATGCCCGTGCATCTCAGTTATGTCTGAAAGACAGTCGTAGGATTCGCCACCCTCCCTCACGCTTTGATCCCCCCCCCCCCCCACCCCCCCCCCCGCGGGAGTGGGATATGAATCTCCTGGCTACTACTGCGACTATCTCCCTCACTCCATTGGGTTCAGCCTGTGCAACATTCCTTGCCTGGTCCCCCTCCCCGTTCCCTGGGTGCCTCAAACAAATCCACTTCGCCAAAGATGCTCCGTAACGTTAAGCGCAACGGGCATGTGCAGGCGAGGTGTCACATGACCAGGGTGTCATGTGATCGAGTGACACATGGGTAGACACTCCAGCAACCTGTCCCACCAGAGCTGGCACCCCTGGTGGCAGTGAGGCGATAATTCCACCTCGTCCCACCTCGTCCCACCTTTACCCCCTCCTGTTCATTTGAATAAATCTGCCAGTACCACCTCTGAAATGTGCGATAGCACCACCTGCTGACATTAACTGGTACTACAGGATTACCTTCCTTCCTTTCTCCCGCCTCCCCTTCACATCTTACATAGCAGGAATGTCAGACACACATTTATCCGCATGAATAATAAATACAAACAAATGAAGCTTTCCAGGAATCTTATTCTTCTCGGAGATTCTGCAGGGCTAAACCATAAATGGGAGCGATGTAAAGGGACTGGATAAAGATATGCCAATTTATTAATCTGTACATCTCTCCATCTATGATCTCAATCTCTCCATTCATCCATCTCTCCATCTATTGATCAATTTCACAATTTATTTATCTCTCCACCGATCCATCTCTGCCCTTCTACTTTTATCTCTCCAGCCATCTGTATCTCCCATCTGCATTATCCATACATCCATCTCTATCTCTTCACTCCTGACTATCTATCAATAGTTACCCCTCCACCTATCTTGATCCAACGTCCATCCATCTCTGTCCTTCAACAAATATCCATCCACCCATCGCTCGCGCACGCTTTCCCCATCTGTCTGCGCACAATCGATTTCTCCATTTTCCCATCACTGCACCCACCTCAAAGACAAACATCATAGCTATCATCGAATCAACAGTGTAAAAGGAGGCCATTCGGCCCATCGAGTTTGCACCGGCCCTTGGATAGAGCACCCTGCTATAGCCCACACCTCCACCATATCCCCGTAACCCATTAACCCCACCTAACCTTTTGGTCACTAAGGGCAATTTAGCGTGGCCAATCCACCCCACCTGCACATCTTTGGACTGTGGGAGGAAACCGGAGCACCCGGAGGAAACCCACGCAGACAAGGGGAGAACATGCAAACTCCACACAGTCACATGAGGCAGAAATTGAACCCGGGTTCCCCCCCCCCCCCCCCCCCCCCCCAGCCGAGTCACACAGACTACATCCCCACGCAACAGAGATCTGTGCGCATAGCTTCACATGTACACCGCCACTCATACCCACATATACTCGTGGGAGGTCAATGTACTCACATCGATGAGCGAGTAACTTGTCTAGTGATTCTCCCCACTGCACGGCTTCCTCTGCTGTAGGCCTGTTTCCAACACAGAACAAAAAAAAACATCTGACACTTAGGCCACTGGAAGATAGCAAATTCACTACGACACCCAGTCCCAGAGGAGGAAAGGGCAGTGTCTGACCCACTGTCGCACCTAGTCCCAGAGGGGGGAAGGAGAGTGTCTGTCCCACTGTCCCACCCAGTCCCAGAGGGGGAAAGGACAGTGTCTGACCCACTGTCCCACCCAGTCCCAGAGGGGGAAAGGACAGTGTCTGACCCACTGTCCCACCCAGTCCCAGAGGGGGAAAGGACAGTGTCTGATCCACTGTCCCTCCCAGTCCCAGAGGGGGAAAGGACAGTGACTGACCCACTGTCCCACCCAGTCCCAGAGGGGGAAAGGACAGTGTCTGACCCACTGTCCCTCCCAGTCCCAGAGGGGGAAAAGGAGAGTGTCTGTCCCACTGTCCCACCCAGTCCCAGAGGGGGAAAGGACAGTGTCTGACCCACTGTCCCACCCAGTCCCAGAGGAGGAAAGGACAGTGTCTAACCCACTGTCCAACCCAGTCCCAGAGGGGGAAAGGACAGTGTCTGACCCACTGTCGCACCCAGTCCCAGAGGGGGAAAGGACAGCGTCTGAACCACTGTCCCTCCCAGTCCCAGAGGGGGAAAGGACAGTGTCTGATCCACTGTCCCTCCCAGTCCCAGAGGGGGAAAGGACAGTGACTGACCCACTGTCCCACCCAGTCCCAGAGGGGGAAAGGACAGTGTCTGACCCACTGTCCCTCCCAGTCCCAGAGGGGGAAAAGGAGAGTGTCTGTCCCACTGGCCCACCCAGTCCCAGAGGGGGAAAGGACAGTCTCTGACCCACTGTCCCACCCAGTCCCAGAGGTGGAAAGGACAGTGTCTGACCCACTGTCCCACCCAGTCCCAGAGGGGGAAAGGACAGTGTCTGACCCACTGTCCCACCCAGTCCCAGAGGGGGAAAGGACAGTGTCTGACCCACTGTCCCACCCAGTCCCAGAGGGGGAAAGGACAGTGTCTGACCCACTGTCCCACCCAGTCCCAGAGGCGGAAAGGACAGTGTCTGACCCACTGACCCACCCAGTCCCAGAGGGGGAAAGGACAATGTCTGACCCACTGTCCCACCCAGTCCCTGAGGGGGAAAGGACAGTGCCTGACCCCCACCCAGTCTCAGAGGGGGAAAGGACAGTGTCTGACCCACTGCCCGCCCAGTCCCAGAGGGGGAAAGGACAGTGTCTGACCCACTGTCCCACCCAGTCCCAGAGTGGGAAAGGACAGTGTCTGACCCACTGACCCACTCAGTCCCAGAGTGGGAAAGGACAGTGTCTGACCCACTGTCCCACTCAGTCCCAGAGGGGGAAAGGACAGTGTCTGACCCACTGTCCCACCCAGTCCCAGAGTGGGAAAGGACAGTGTCTGACCCACTGACCCACTCAGTCCCAGAGGGGGAAAGGACAGTGTCTGACCCACTGTCCCACCCAGTCCCAGAGGGGGAAAGGACAGTGTCTGACCCACTGTCCCACCCAGTTCCAGAGTGGGAAAGGACAGTGTCTGACCCACTGACCCACTGAGTCCCAGAGGGGGAAAGGACAGTGTCTGACCCACTGTCCCACCCAGTCCCAGAGGGGGAAAGGACAGTGTCTGACCCACTGCCCCACCCAGTCCCCGAGGGGGAAAAGACAGTGTCTGACCCACTGCCCCACCCAGTCCCAGAGGGGGAAAGGACAGTGTCTGACCCACTGCCCCACCCAGTCCCCGAGGGGGAAAGGGCAGCGTCTGACCCACTGTCCCACCCAGTCCCAGAGGGGGAAAGGACAGTGTCTGACCCACTGCCCCACCCAGTCCCCGAGGGGGAAAAGACAGTGTCTGACCCACTGCCCACCCAGTCCCAGAGGTCAGCGGACAGGAGGGAAGCTGAGGGATGAGAATAGAGATGAGCAGAGGATAGTGCAGGAAGAGCGGTGGTGGGGTGAGACGGAGGGGGGAGCAGAGTGGGGAGGGGGTGAAAATTAGGGGAGAGGTGGAAGTCGAGGGGAGGGGAAGGAAGATAAAGAATTCTGGAGCCTGTGAGTGATTGAAGAGATCTCACCTCAGGGAATGCATGTCATTTCTCCCACAGGGTTCGTTCCACCTTCGCAGGAAGCCCAGGCGTTTGCCCCTGTTTGGGGAGAGGACAACACAGAATAAGCTGATTTGAATAACCGGATGGGGAAGAGTGTGGATTGGCCCGATGCCAGGACCAATGAGATTGCCGTGCACGGCTGGCGACAACGTTGATGCACGACATGTTACCCCCCGTCATGACCAGGTTACCCGTGGTGATGTGCGGTGAAACCTGGCACAATGTACAGGCTGTTCGCCAGGTGGGTGGTGGGTGGGACAGGTGAGAATGCCCCCTGATTTCCTCCCTCACCTCACCCCGCCCCTCCCTCCCTCCCCTCAGAGAAGCCAATACAGTTGCCCGAGTGACCTCCAATCCCGGCCTGGGAGTTCTGGGACGGCGGGAGTGTAGTGGACTAGTGATCCACAGACCCAGGGTATTGCTCTGCAATCCCGGGTTCAGTCCCACCAGGGCTGATCGTGGAATTTGAAAAGGGAATGAAAAGTCTGAAGCCCGGGAAACCATTGTCGATTGTTGTTAAAACCCATCGGGTTCCCAAATGTCCTTTTGGGAAGGAAATCTGCCGTCCTTACCCGGTCTGGCCTCCACGTGACTCCAGACCCACACAGCGATGTGGTTGACCGTGAAATGCCCTCTGAACAAGGGGCAATTAGGGATGGGCAATAAATGCTGGCCTACCCAGCGATGCCACATCCTGCGAATGAATAAGCTGCCAGGGTACAAAGCTCTTGAATTCCCTCCTCAAACCTCCCTGACTTTCTCTTCTCCTTGAAGATGTCCGTTAATATCTGCATCTTGGCCATCTGTTTGGATATTTTCGTCTGGGGTTTTGCGTCACAGTTGCTTTGATAATGTCCCTGTTCTGTGGAGGGCCTTGGGTTGTTTAATGATATCACAGGGCCGCTATCACTGTAAATCCCTGGTGTTGGCGCTTTGAGTGGCACCATGGAATTATCAGACCTTTCTCACCAGGCAACGGGGCCTCCCTGGGATGTGTAACAATATCTAAATCCAGTCCAATCACATCTCCAGGGTTCAGTCGAGATTGAATCAGTCTGTGACCTTTCACCCTTTTGTCCTCTTACTGTGACAACAAGGCCAAACCATGAGCAAAGACCTACAGCCTGGCATATACACAGGATGCGGGCATCACTGGCAAAGCCAACCCTAATGGGTTGCCCATCCCTAATTGCCCCTCGATACCAGTGGCTTTCTCGGGCCATTTCAGAGCCACCCACATGGCTGAGGGATTAAGGAGTGAGCTGTCGGCCAGGCCAGTAAGGACGGCAGCTTCCCTTACCCGAAAGGACAGCTGGAGTTTTACAAGAATCAATGATAATTTAATGCTTTATATTAGCTTTATAATTCCAGATTTACTTCACTGAATTTAAATTTCGCCAGCTGCGGTGGTGGGGTTTGAACCCATGTCCCCAGGGAATTAGCCTGGGAGTACAGTGTTGTTCCCACTAACAGGAGTGACGAGGCAAGGGATACATAACGAACGGTAGGAAGCTCAGAACATAGAACATACAGTGCAGAAGGAGGCCATTCGGCCCATCGAGTCTGCACCGACCCACTTAAGCCCTCACTTCCACCCTATCCCAATAACCCAGTAACCCAATAAACCAGTGCAGGGCACACCCCAGTCTCGATTAACGGCATGCAGAAAATGCCAGCTTGGCACCCTGGCATTGCTCCTGCCAGCTGGCACTGCCGCCTGGGCACATTGGCGGTGCCAGGTTGGAAGTGCCAGAGCCCAAGGTGACACCAGCAATGCCCGAACGGGGCCTCCAATCCCCTGGGAAACCCAGATGAGCGCCGTTCCAATTGGTCCCAGTTAGTAGAGACCAGCACTGAATGGTGCTCGCCCAAAGCCCCCAAGGCGAAGGGGAGAGATGCCTCGGTTACCTGGGGGAACTGCATATCAGAGTGAGACTGACCTCCCTTCCTTTAATATGCAGATCTGTCAAAAAGTGATCCTGCCTGCAATGGGCGGGCTTCACATCTCGACGCCTGGCGAGAACGCTTTCGATCCTGGGAGCGGGGTCTCCCGTCATTTACCGGCCATGTTGCGCTATGGCGCACTGCGTTTCGGGTGCAGTGTGGCTGGTAGATCGTGCCCAACGACTCTGTGATTCTATGACTGTGCCACCCTTTCCCCGACTTTGATCATCTTGTTTCTGTGTAATGTGGCGACAAGACTTCAGCAGGATTTATAAACCTCCCTCCTCATACAGCTACTAAAGGGAGGTATCCCAGAAGCCTTCACCAGGGCAGTGACCACAGGGCAGTCAATGTTGGCCGTGACGGAGATGCTCACATACCAAAATTGTCCTGCCACATTCAGCGATCTTCCTTTGTTTTCACTCATCTGCGGATGTTGGTACCATTGGCTCGGGCAGATTGTATTACCCATCCCTAATTGCCTTTGTGGACATCGTAAGGAGTCTTCCTGTTTATTCCCTCATTCCCCCTTTCTCTTATTTTACCAATCCATGGATGATTAATGGACATGTCTCTTTAAGGCAAGCGGCCTGTGCCTTTAATTCAAACAAAATAATGCAGGAGTTTCTGGAGAGATCGCTCTGCTAGTCTGTGCTCGTTTAGCGGCACCAGAGAGAGGGAGAGAGAGATGAGTTGGGACTCGGTTTGATTGACCGGCTGGTGGCAAACGAATTGGACCAAAAGGCTGAACTCTGCCTGGTAACAGCAGATGATTGGATCCTATCCTATCGGAATGCTTTTCAGAGTCCCAAGAAGTTTCAGTTTTGATTCTGGCAGAGGCACGAATGCTGCCTCTCACAGCAGAGGAGTTTCTGTGAGCGCTGTATGTCTGAACCTGCAGAGGAACCATTGCAGGCTGCGCAAAGCAAGGACTTGAATCTGCTAATCGTTCATCAGATATGATGTGGAGATGCCGGCGTTGGACTGGGGTGAGCACAGTAAGAAGACTTACAACACCAGGTTAAAGTCCAAGTGTCCGACTTCTTACTGTATTCATCAGGAAAGCTGTGAATACTGCGTTCTTGAAACTCCAGAGAACCTGAATGAATTAATCTACAGAGCGGACCAGTGGAGGCTGCAAACAGAGATAAAACCTGCAAGCTTGCTGTGAAGAAAGGTGCGCTAAAAAAACATCTGGAAAAAAATACTTCAAAAATACCCCATCTGTGTTTGTCTGTCTTGTGTGTGTGTGTACAGGATGGGGGACAAGTTAAAGTGGGGAATTAGGATTGTAATAATAGTTAACCTGTTGTATTTGCTGCATATGTCATATAGTTCTTGTTTTAAATAAACATTAATTGGTATTTACGTTTACAAACCTGCCGATTGTAATTATTGGGCCTAAGATTTTAGGTTTTTAATGAGAATAATCGGTTAATTCACTTGTGTTGTGACTCTGGGGCAAGTGGGGCTGGAATTGACCGCACACAGGCCCAGGGGGTCGGAACAACATTTCCTCTGCTCCTCAGAATCCTCACATTCAATTATCTTGTTTGTCCTCCCCAAAATACTTTACCTCACAATTTCCCGGATTGATCGTCCATTTGCCACTTCTCTGCCCGCCCGACTGACCAATTCTTGATATCTTGCTGCAGGGGGAGAAGGGGTGGGGGGGGTAAGTAGGGGGGTGAGGGGGCTGGGCAGGGGGCAGCACCATCGGGAGGGTGCCCAATAAACACCTTTGTGCACAACCATATGACGCCTGTCGCTTTAGTCTGCAATGCGGCCTGACCTCCAAACACTTGGCCCACCTCTCCAGGCATCCCCCCCTCCCCGAGGCACTCACCCACCCTCCGGCCATGGGCATGTCCCCAGAGCTGTGTCCCATCCCCCGGGAGTTCGGATGCTGGCTGGTGCATGTGTGGTCTTGCTTCCCGCAGTGCTCAAGCAGTGAAACTCCCTGAAAACCCCGCCATAAATTAACTTGAAATCCTTCCGGCCCAAAGACTCTGTTGCCGCTGCCTTCTCAGGAAGAGGGTTCCAGACACTCACGGGCGTCTGAGAGAAATGAGCGACCCCGAACAGTGACCCCTGGTTCTTGATCCTGAAACTGCGGTGCGGCGCTGAGGGAGAGCGGCACTGTCAGAGGTGCAGTCTTTTTGATGAGGCACTGAACCAAAGTTCCATTCACACCCGCCATGGGTGGATGTAAGGCACCATTTCAAAGCAGATCAGGGAAGTTCTCCCTCATGTCCTGATCAATAGTTATCTCCGTGTCAACATCACACAAAACAGATAATCTGGGGCGTCATTCTCCGACCCCCTGCTGGGTCGGAGAATCGCCGGGGCCTGGCGTGAATCCCGCCCCCGCCGGTTGCCGAAGTCTCCGGCACCGAAGATTCGGCGGGAATCGGGCCGCGCCGGTTGGCGGGCCCCCCCGCTCGATTCTCTGGCCCGGATGGGCCGAAGTCCCGCCGCTAAAATGCCTGTCCCTCCGGCGTAAATTGAACCACCTACCTGACCGGCGGGACAAGGCGGCGCGGGCGGGCTCCGGGGTCCTGTGGGGGGCGCGGGGCGATCTGGCCCAGGGGGGTGCCCCCACGGTGGCCTGGCCCGCGATTGGGGCCCACCGATCCGCGGGCGGGCCTGTGCCGTGGGGACACTCTTTCCCTTCCGCTTCCGCCACGGTCTCCACCATGGCGGAGGCGGAAGAGACTCCCTCCACTGCACATGCGCGGGAATGCCGTCAGCGGCCGCCAACGCTCCCGCGCATGCGCCGCGCGGGGATGTCATTTCCGTGCCAGCTGGCGGGGCAACAAAGGCCGTTTCCGCCAGCTGGCGGGCAGGAAATACCTCCGGCGTCGGCCTAGCCCCTCAATGTTGGGGCTCGGCCCCCAAAGATGCGGAGCATTCCGCGCCTTTGGGGCGGCGCGATGCCTGTCTGATTGGCGCCGTTTAGGGCGCCAGTCGGCGGACATCGCGCCGTTTCGGGAGAATTTCGCCCCTGATTGTTATCGTGCTGCCGTGTCTAGGCGTTTGCTGCGTGTGCTGATTGTATGACCTAGATTACAATAGTGACTGCATTTCTTCATGGGACGTTCCCTTTAAGAAAACTTATTGTCTTATCACATGGCTTCAGTGATGTCATTGCGAGGGTGGAGCTGGGCTGTGGCTCTGAGTTTTACCTTCGCTTTGAGTTTGGACTGCACAGGTTGAACGAAGTGCTTCTCTATCTTCAGTTTAAAAGTTGTTTCCATATTGCTTGGTAACTTAAAAGAGATAATTGCTTTCTGGAAGGAACTCAAACCTGCTGTTTTAGAAGGAGAATAAGAGTATCACTAACAAATCTTTCACCAGTAAGAGTGCCGTGTGCTGGGCCACACCTTTGTAGGGGTGTTTCTGGTTTTACTTGGATTTTGTTGTTGAATTGGAACATAGGTCAGGTTAACTCCGTCATATACTTTGGAGTTTTCGAAACCCTGGCCCGCAACAATTTTAAAAACGCTCTGTTGGTTGTATCGAAATGCAAGCCTTTTCTGAAGAGGAGCTTCCGGGCCTCCCCCTCCAGGTCTCATTGAGGCAGCGATCGTTCCCCATTCTCCCCACCTTCCTCCATCCCTTTCATCCCAAACATCGCACCTGGAACTAGACTGGGAAACATCTTCCAAGCGCTAGCACGATTCCTACCGGAAGGTTCCTGCAGCCGGATGTTAGGCGGGGAGCGGATCAGACTCAAGTGGGCTGACATGCCATTCTCTCACCCATGTGCGCACACACAGATATGCACAAATAACTGCACATACCCAAGTACATGCACACATAGTGAGCATAACATACATGTAAAAAGACACGCACACAGACACTCTCAAAAAATATGATCGAAGACATACACACATATACACAAACATTCACACACACTTACATGTCCGGCAACTTGTGAGCTCAAACCGAGTACACATTCCCCCCCTCACAGACACAGTCAGTGTGGATCCGAAGATACTTACAGGCGTCTCTTCCGTCTGTGCCTGCCGCCATTCTCTGCATTTTCTAACCCGAGGTCTGATTCGACACTGGATGCCAGGTGCTGGAAGACAGGAAGGTCACCACAAAGAGTTCAAAAACCTGTCTAAACTTACACTGACAACTTGCATTTATGTCGCACTCTGAACGCAATACAACACCCCAAAGCAAGTCACAGCGGCATGGTCAAACAAAATATCAGATTAGCTTCATGAGCAGATTCACGTTCAGCTGACGAACAGCTTAATTACCTCTGACAGAGCAGCACTCCCTCAGTACTGACCCTCTGAAAGTGCAGCACTCCCTCAGTACTGACCCTCTGACAGTGCGGCACTCCCTCAGTACTGACCCTCTGACAGTGCAGCATTCCCTCAGTACTGACCCTCTGACAGTGCGGCACTCGCTCAGCACGGACCCTGTGACAGTGCGGCACTCCCTCAGCACGGACCCTGTGACAGTGCGGCACTCCCTCAGCACGGACCCTCTGAGAGTGCAGCACTCGCTCAGTACTGACCCTCTGACAGTGCAGCACTCCCTCAGTACTGACCCTCTGACAGTGCGGCACTCCCTCAGTACTGACCCTCTGACAGTGCGGCACTCCCTCAGTACTGACCCTCTGACAGTGCGGCACTCCCTCAGTACTGACCCTCTGACAGTGCGGCACTCCCTCAGCACGGACCCTGTGACAGTGCGGCACTCCCTCAGTACTGACCCTCTGACAGTGCGGCACTCCCTCAGTACTGACCCTCTGACAGTGCGGCACTCCCTCAGTACTGACCCTCTGACAGTGCAGCACTCGCTCAGTACTGACCCTCTGACAGTGCAGCACTCTCTCAGTACTGCCCCTCTGTCAGTGCAGGGCTCCCTCACTACTGGCCCTCTGACAGTGCAGCACTCCCTCAGTACTGACCCTCTGACAGTGCAGCACTCCCTCAGAACTGACCCTCTGACAGTGCAGCACTCCCTCAGTACTGACCCTCTGACAGTGCATCACTCCCTCAGTACTGACCCTCTGACAGTGCATCGCTCCCTCAGTACTGACCCTCTGGCAGTGCAGCACTCCCTCAGTACTGACCCTCTGACAGTGCAGCACTCCCTCACTACTGGCCCTCTGACAGTGCAGCATTCCCTCAGTACAGACCCTCTGACAGTGCGGCGCTCCCTCAGTACTGACCCTCTGACAGTGCAGCACTCCCTCAGTACTGACCTCTGACAGTGCGGCGCTCCCTCAGTACTGACCCTCTGACAGTGCAGCACTCCCTCAGTACTACCCCTCTGACAGTGCAGCACTCCCTCAGTACTGACCCTCTGACAGCGCAGCACTCTCTCAGTACTGACCCTCTGACAGTGCAGCACTCCCTCAGTACTGACCCTCTGACAGTGCAGCACCCCCTCAGTAATGACCCTCTGACAGTGCAGCACTCCCTCAGTACTGACTCTCTGACAGTGCAGCACTCCCTCAGTACTGACCCTCTGACAGTGCAGCACTCCCTCAGTACTGACCCTCTGACAGTGCAGCACTCCCTCAGTACTGACCCTCTGACAGTGCGGCGCTCCCTCAGTACTGACCCTCTGACAGTGCAGCACTCCCTCAGTACTGACCCTCTGACAGTGCGGCGCTCCCTCAGTACTGACCCTCTGACAGTGCGGCGCTCCCTCAGTATTGACCCTCTGACAGTGCAGCACTCCCTCAGTACTGACCCTCTGACAGTGCAGCACTCCCTCAGTACTGACCCTCTGACAGTGCAGCACTCCCTCAGGACTGACCCTCTGACAGTGCGGCACTCCCTCAGTACTGACCCTCTGACAGTGCGTCCCCCTCAGTACTGACCCTCTGACAGTGCAGCACTCCCTTAGTACTGACTCTCTGACAGTGCAGCACTCCCTCAGTACTGACTCTCTGACAGTGCAGCACTTCCTCAGTACTGACCCTCTGACAGTGCAGCACGCACTCAGTACTGACCCTCTGACAGTGCGGCACTCCCTCAGTACTGACCCTCTGACAGTGCAGCACTCCCTCAGTACTGACCCTCTGACAGTGCAGCACTCCCTCAGTACTGACTCTCTGACAGTGCGGCACTCCCTCAGCACTGACCCTCTGACAGTGCGGCACTCCCTCAGTACTGACTCTCTGACAGTGCGGCACTCCCTCAGTACTGACCCTCTGACAGTGCGGCACTCCCTCAGTACTGACTCTCTGGCAGTGCAGCACTCCTTCAGTACTGACCCTCTGACAGTGCAGCACTCCCTCAGTACTGACTCTCTGACAGTGCGGCACTCCCTCAGTACTGACTCTCTGACAGTGCGGCACTCCCTCAGTACTGACCCTCTGACAGTGCAGCACTCCCTCAGTACTGACCCTCTGACAGTGCAGCACTCCCTCAGTACTGACCCTCTGACAGTGCGGCACTGTGATGACAGAATGGCTTCCTGAGTGCCGTCCAATTATCCTGTTTACTGTCCCCAATCGAGGGTGTGAGCACCCAGGAATTTCTATTGTTTCCTGGCTTGCAGCTGTCGCTGATTTGACAGATATTCCTTGTCGAAGCTTAATTAGCCTTGAACTGAGTGGCTTGCTGGGTAATTTGAGAGGGCAGTTAAGGGTCATGCTCCGTGATTTAGAGTATGGATGAGCCTCCCACATCGTCCCTGTCCCCGATCCCCACTGCCCCCAGAATGCAGGGAAGACAAATTGTGGGCAGGGAATCATATAATTTACAGTGCAATAGGAGGCCATTCAGCCCATCGAGTCTGCACCGGCCCTCAGAAGGAGCACCCCACTTAAACTCTCGCCTCCACCCTATCCCCGTAACCCAGTAACCCCACCCAACTTTTTTGGACACTAAGGGGCAATTTAGCATGGCCAGTCCACCTAACCTGCACGTCTTTGGGCTGTGGGAGGAAACCGGAGCACCCGGAGGAAACCCACGCAGACACGGGGAGAACGTGCAGACTCCGCACAGACAGTGACCCAGCGGGGAATCGAATCTGGGACCCTGGATCTGTGAAGCAACTGTGCTAACCACTTGTGCTACCGTGCCGCCCGGGTAATGGTGAGGCTGAATCGATACTAGGAGTGGCTGGATGATGGATCACAGTGCTGATATCTGCAGAAAGCGGAGTTCAATTGGGAGATGGAGTTGCTGGTGGCGAAGTTATTGACGGGAACCCTCTGCTCGAGGTGAATCTGTGAACAGCAGTGACTGATAGAAGCTTCTCGGCACATTGACAGTCCACTTAAAAGGCTGCTCTCTTCCCAGACACTGCTTTTCTGTGAATTAGAAGATTAAATTTTAATTGCATTAGTCCAGCTCCCTCCCCCCCTCCTCCCCCCACCTCGCTGGTGTTTTTTCCGTGTGGAGATGAGAGTTTTTGATTGCAGTTATCAGTCATGCTTTGTTTAGCTGTCCAGACTCATCGCACTGCAGTAACAGCAGCGTGCAAAGTCAAAAGAAAGACCTTCGTTACCACGGTGCCGCTCCCCAGCTCAGCACATCCCCGACACACTTTGCAGCCAAGGAAAGTGTTGTCATTGTTCAAGGTAGGGAAAAACTGCAGACAAGATCCCAGAAACAGCAATGTGATGATAACACTGCATCTGTCCACACATCCACCCCTCTTTGCACACAATTTGAACACACACCCGTGCATGTATGTCCGCAAACAAATATGCATACACATCCAGAGACAAATATCCACACTCACTCATGCACACACACACACACACACACACACACCCATGCACACATATGCTGGGCAGCACGGTGGCGCAGTGGGTTAGCCCTGCTGCCTCACGGCGCCGAGGTCCCAGGTTCGATCCCGGCTCTGGGTCACTGTCCGTGTGGAGTTTGCACATTCTCCCCGTGTCTGCGTAGGTTTCGCCCCCACAACCCAAAGATGTTTAGGGTAGGTGGATTGGCCGCGCTAAATTGCCCCTTAATTGGAAAAAATTAATTGGGTATTCTAAATTTATAATAAAAAAACAAAATGCACATGTATGCCCACACACACACAGACACATGTATGCTCAGACACACCCAGACACATGTATGCTCAGACACACCCAACACATGTATGCTCAGACACATACCCACACTCAAATACACCCACCCATTCACACATATGCACGCACCCCCACATACAAATCCACATGCACACATATACACACAACAACACACATCTGCCGACGCACACACAGGCACCCAGTCCACTAGTTGAAGTACATCCTTAGTTGCCCTTCAGAGGCAGTTAAGAATCAACCACATTGCTGTGAGTCACATGTAGGCCAGACCGGGTAAGGATGGCAGATTTCCTTCCCCGAAGGGCATTCGTGAACAAGATGGGTTTTTACAACAATTTATGATGGTTTTATGCACAGTTACTGAGACGAGCTTTTATTCCAAGTTACTTCGATTAATTGAAGTTACACCTGCCACTTCGGTGGGACCTGAACCTTTTCCCCACTTCACATTAGGTGAGGCTGGTGGATGACGAGCTCAGTGACATCATCACTGTATCAGCCATCACCTCCCGTGCCCCCCCCCCCACCTCCCACCCTACCCCCAAGGGTTAATCGAGTATTGGCCGGCGGCACGTGGCGCAGTGGTTAGCACTGGGACTGCGGCGCCGAGGACCCAGGTTCGATCCCGGCTCTGGGTCACTGCCCGTGTGGAGTTTTCACATTCTCCCCGTGTCTGCATGGGTCTCACCCCCACAACCCAAAGATCTGCAGGGTAGGTGGATTGGCCAATATACAGTTATTTAGTTCGGATTCCCCAACTAGAACCCTTCATTCAATTCCAGGCAGTGCACCTCAGGAATGGGATACTGGACTTGGAAAGGGGTGCAGTCGGGGGACAAAGCAGCCCCGCTTGATTGGCGTCCCTTCCACAAACACTCACTCCCTCCCCCTCCGATGGACAGTGTCAGCCGTGTGCACCATCGACAAGATTCACTGCGGGAACTCACCGAGGTTCCTCAGGCACCACCATCTAGAAGGACAAGAGCAGCAGATACCTGGGATCACCCACCTGGAGGTTCCCCTCCAAGTCACTCCCCATCCTGACTGGGAAATATATCGGCCGTTCCTTCAGTGTCGCCGGCTCCAAATCCTGGAGCTCCCTCCCTAACAGCACGGTGGGTGTACCTACACCTCAGGGACTGCAGCGGCTTCAAGACGGCAGCTCGGCACCACCTTGTCAAGGGGCAATTAGGGATGGACAATAAATGTTGGCTGAGCCAGCAATACCCACACCCATTGAATCACAGAATCATAGAATTTACAGTGCAGAAGGAGGCCATTCGGCCCATCAAGTCTGCACCAGCCCCCACCCAACCCATACCTCCACCCAATCCCCATAACTCCACCCTTTTTGGACACTAAGGGTAATTTATCATGGCCAATCCACCTAACCTGCACATCTTTGGACTGTGGGAGGAAACCGGAGCACCCGGAGGAAACCCACGCAGACACGGGGAGAACGTGCAGACTCCGCACAGACAGTGTCCCAGTCGGGAATCGAACCTGGGACCCAGAGCTGTGAAGCAACTGTGCTAACCACTGTGCTACCGTGCCGCCCACGAATGACTAAATAAAAGTCACAAAGATGCTTCTGGGGCTTAAAGAGTTAAACTTCTGCGGATAGGTGAGGTAGACTCGACTTACAAACCCCTGACTACAGGAGAGTGAGGGAGTGACTTTATCGAGGAGTTCACAACCATACAACATTTGGATCGGGTTGATAGAGAGGCTATTGGTCCAGCTGAAGGACATGCAGAAGATATGGGGCAGGATTCTCTAATGGGGCTATGTCCCCATGCCGGTGGGAAAACTGGCACCAATGATTCTCCGGTGGCAATGGCCCCTGAATATGAGGAATTCTCGCCTTTCTCGGGGGCTCGGTTGATACCGGAGTCGTCCCCGCACCTCCAGATTGCGCGGAGTGGTCCACGCGAGTCCGCGTATGCGCGGAATGGCTGGCATATTTCCGTGCATGCGGGGGGTTCCCTTCTCCGCGCTGGCCCCGGGCAATATCGAGGAGCCCCACAGGGGTCCGGCGCGGAGTAAAGTAGGCCCCCACGGAACCAGCCCGCCCGCCGATCGGTAGGCCCCGATCGCGGGCCAGGCCACCGTGGGAGCGCCACCCCCCGGGGTCGGACCACCCCCCCCCCACCAGGGCGGCCCCCGCACACTCGCCTTCCAGGTCCCCGCCGCGCGGGAGGTGAGTAATCCACACCAGTGGGACTCTGCCAAACCCGTCGGTCACTCTGCCCATCGGGGCGTGGAAAATCGCCGGGGTGCCGCGACTGGCGTGGCGGCGATCCCGCAGGCACCCGACAATCGGCGCCGGAGAATGCGGAAGCCAGCGTCAGGGCGGTGGGGCGCGGATTCCACGCCCCCCCCCCCCCAGGGATCCCGGTCAAGGTTCGAGCCAGTCCGCTGAAGAGTGCAAACACCTCCACATCGAGGAGACCAGAGACCTCCAGCCCTCTCCCTCCAAGGAGGTTACTTGAGGTAACTTGGAGCTTTGAATGCTGGGATGGGCAGGTTGGTCGTAAGCGAGGGTATCAAGCGGGACAGTCAAACCTCCGCGGATTGGGTCAGCCGATAATTTTCATTCAGTGGGCTTGCTTTATCGAAGCACCGAGCTGTATGTTACTGGTACGCACCACCCATCGGTACAACCCACACTAACCGACTCAGTGTGTCGCTCTCGCTATGTTTCACATTACCTGTCATTATCACTTAGCTTCGACAATGATGGGGAAGGAAGGTAAGTATTTAGCTCACTGCAGAGAGTGAATTATGCTTCTCCCACGGGAATGAACTCCAGCAGTGATTGGTTCTCTCCCCCCCAGCCCTCTTGTATTGGATCAACAAACTCTCGGCACAGGCTGTGCCATTAAAGGCGCATCGATCCCAAAGATTAGACCAGCTTGCTGAATCCTTTCTTGCGAAGCAGCTATCCCTTTAAATAGTTTCCCTGCGGTGATGCTCATACGGTTGCTTATTCAACCTCGCATTCACTCCATTCCGACACAATCCTCCAGGCTGCCCTCTATAAACCTCATCTCATCCAAAACTCTGTCTCAACTCACAGCGAGCCATGTTTCCCCATCACCCCTGCCCTCATTGACCCACACGTTCCCCCGTCAATCAACGCCTTCATGTTCACATTCGCAGCCTTGTTTCCAAAGGGCAGCACGGTAGCACAGTGGTTAGCACAACTGCTTCACAGCTCCAGGATCCCAGGTTTGATTCCCAGTGAGGGTCACTGTCTGTGCGGAGTCTGCACTTTCTCCCCCGTGTGTGCGTGGGTTTCCTCCGGGTGCTCCGGTTTCCTCCCACAGTCCGAAGATGTGCAGGTTAGGTGGATTGGCCATGCTAAATTGCCCTTAGTGACCAAAATTGCCATTATTATTATTAGTGTTGGGTGGTGATACTGGGTTATGGGTAAAGGGTGGAGGTGTTGACCTTGGGTAGGGTGCTCTTTCCAAGAGCCGGTGCAGACTCGATGGGCCGAATGGCCTCCTTTTGCACTGTAAATTCTATGATTTTATGATTCAAGTCCCTCCATGGCCTCCACCCTCCCTATCGCTATCACCTCCCCCAGCCCTCATAACCCTACATGATGTCTGCGCTCCGCCAATTCTGGCCTGCCGTGCCTTGCTGATTAGCAAACATGCGAATCGCAGTATTGGTCCGGCACAGGGGGCCATTCAGCCCATCGTGCCTGCACCAGTTCTCCAAATGAGCATAGTGTCTTTGAGCCGTTCCCCTGCCTTTTCCCCGTAACCCCTGCGAGTTGATTCTATTCAAGGAATCGTCTGAGTGTCCCGATTGATTCTGCCTTCCCCCCCCACATTTCCAGGCCGTGCATTCCAGACCTGAATTAGGAGCAGGAGAAGGCCATTCGGCCCATCAAACCTGCTCCGCCATCCAGTAAGATGATGGCTAATCTGACTGGAACCACTCCGCCCACCCCACATAACTCTGAAGCCCTCGCTCCGCATCACAAACTAGCTGTCCAACCAGCTGAGGTAAACCAGCTGCCGTGCTTGGCGAGGTCATCATTAAACATACGTGCCCCGTTACGATTGGTAATAATACTCGTTATGTTATGTTACACATTATGTAATCCTCATTATTAGTGGCGAATAGACTTAGATAACTCCGAAACAAACATGTTTGTTTGATTGGTGTGCTTTAATTACTTGAAAGATAAGGATGTTAACCGTTTTAGTTACTGTGATATGAAGAGTCTAAAGATCTTGTTCCTTTTCACCAAACACCATTTATTTCACCTCCACAGCCTCTGCCCCAAACTCTTAACAACACACCACCTGACAGAGGCCACCTGAAGCCCCTTTACATATCAGTGTCAATTAATGGATACTTAACATAAATGAGACAACTAATTGCAATGTCTCTTAACCCATTACTTAACAAAGGACAGGTATAATTGCTCTGTGTTTTCCATGATCGGGGAGCTGGCAAGCCACCTGGTGGATGCTGAGCTCCTCTGCCAGAGCTGGAATAAAGTTGTCGAAATGAAACTCCAAGTGTCGTCTGGTCAGTTGGGGAGTGAGGAACACTGTGGCCGAATAGGTGAATAGGTGTGAAACTCCCACACCATCCCCCCCCCCCCCCCCTCACCCTTTAGCGAAAGATCTGTTTTTCTGGCAATTCATCCCAGATCCCAATGCATGATGGGATGGGAATCGACAAGTGACTGCTCGAGCTGAAATCAAATGAAATGAAAATCGCTTATTGTCACAAGTGGGCTTCAGATGAAGTGACTGTGAAAAGCCCCTAGTCCCCACATTCCGACGCCTGCTCGGGGAGGCCGGTACGGGAATCGAACCGTGCTGCTGGCCTGCCTGGGTCTGCTTTCAAAGCCAGCGATGTAGCCCTGTGCTGAACCAGCCCCGAAACCAGTTCCCCCTCAGGCTACATACAGCTCATTAAAACCTCGTGTAGGGCGGCTTCTCCGTAGCCCAGCCGACCCCGTTTGGTCGATAACGGGACTTCGAGGTCAATTAGGTGCCCACATTCCTTGAAAGAATTATTAAGGGGAGGAAAATGGCAATGAAGGGGTATTAGGACAGGTAATTATATTCGAGTCACTTCTTGTATAGGGGAGGAAGACAATGAGTGGGGGGAGGGGCGAGATAATCCTCTCCGCTCAGACAAAGGATCAAGGGCCCAGAGGTGCCATTGAGGCAACAAAACCCAGGCCCATTAACTGGGCCGCTGGCTGTCTTTCCTGAGCCAGACAAGCATCACATTGTCCTCACACATCGTGCATTGCCTCCTCTCGGTCGATTGAACCTAAAAGGGAGTTGTGAAGAGGACCACGAACTACCAGCGAAGGCTGTGGCATCCAGAACACAAGGCACTGCAGCAGCATCAATAAAAACGTCAGACTTGGTGCTGGCTGAAAGACTGAATCCGCCCCTGACTGATGTTTCGATCAGCGGAACACGATTGCTGGAACAGGCACCTTGGCCGTTTCTCCAGCTTTATTTAACAGTGTCGCGGTGCACAGTTTCCAATCTAGCATTTCCCAGCCTGCCCCAGGGAACCGTTCTCCTTGGAGGCAGGGAAGGGGAAAGGGAAGCTTTAATCAGAGGTGTTCAAATCACAAAATAGCAATAATAAGGAGACGCTGTTTCCACCGGCAGGGGGGCGGGGGTCAGAGGGCAGCGTGAGGCTGGGCCTCACGTCCTACTTCTGTGCTCGGCAAATTGATGCGGCAAATTATCACCGTGGGCATTTTAGACAGCGAGCTAAATCAATAAAATTGGCCGCACTTCAAAATGTTTTCCAAACGGTTGTAGACGCTATTCAAAAGGAACCTTAATCGTCAGGTGCGTGCGATTTGGCTCTTGCGATTAGCTCTTCAGTTTAGCTTTCCATTCCCGTCGCCAATGTGCAGCCTCTCTGTTGCCCGCAGTCATTGGCAGGGGTTTGGTTCAGCTGGTAACACCTCTAACTGGCCATTCTTTTGTGCATCGGCGACAGAAGTTGTCAGGAGCTGACTGGTGGCGTTTTTCACAGACCAGACACCATCTTCCTCTCAAAGTCCACGCGCACACACGCGCCAATCCAGGCATCAGTGGCGACTCAGTTGGTGGCACCTCCCAGCTCCAAGTTCAGGAAGGTGGCGGCTTCCAGTTCAATCTGGAGACATGACCGCCAAGTCCAGCTTGATCCTCGCAAGGCTGTAGTTAAATTCATTCTTGGGGAACGGCTATCTCTGGCTTGTCTGACATTTATTGTCCATCCCTAATCGCCCCTTGACAAGGTGGTGCTGAGCTGCCGTCTTGAACCAACTGCAGTCCCTGAGGTGTAGGTACACCCACCGTGCTGTTAGGGAGGGAGCTCCAGGATTTGGACCCGGCGACATTGAAGGGACAGCCGATATATTTCCCAGTCGGGATGGGGAGTGGCTCGGAGGTAGTGGGAATGGCATTTTCGTGCAGTTGCTGCCACTGCCATTCGAAGTGGGAGTGGTCCCGGGTTTGGGAGTTGCTGAAGGAGGCTTAGCGAGTGGTCGCAGTGCAGCCTATCAATGGTACACACTGCTGCCACTAGCTGCCAGTGGTGGAGGGAGCTCCAAGGTGAAAAAAGGGGAGTGTTCCTCAGCTCAACTGGTGTAGGTGAAAATCAGTTGAGGGAGTTGCTGTGTGTCGATTAGCAGCTGGGTTCCATGTGTTCCAAAGGGGGCCACATTCCACTGACTACAACACTGGCATCTACCCGGCAATGTGGAAAATTGCCCAGGAATGTCCTCTACACAGGAAACAGGACAAATCCAACCCAGCCAATTACCGCCCTATCAGTCTAATCTCCATCATCAGTAAAGTGTTGGAAGGAATCATCAACAGAGCTATCAAACGGCACTTACTCAGCAACAACCTGCTCACGGACACTCAGTTTGGGTTACGCCCAGGGTCACTCAGCTCCTGACCTCATTACAGCCTTGGTTCAAACATGGACAAAAGAGCTGAATGCCGGAGGTGAGGTGGGAGTGACTGCCCTTGACATCAAGGCAGCATTTGACCGAGTGGGAACAAGGAGCCCGAGGTATACTGGAGTCAATGGAATCAGGGGAAACTCTCCGCTGGTGGGAGTCATACCCGGCACAAAGGAAGACGGTTGTGGTGGTTGGAGGTCAATCATCTCAGCTCCAGGACGTCACTGCAGGAGTTCCTCAGGGTAGTGTCTTAGTCCCAACCATCTTCAGCTGCTTCATCAATGACCTGCTTTCCATCATAAGGTCAGAAGTGGGGATTGTCATAATTTACATCAGTACATTATGGTGCAATCACATACACACACCGATGGATATGCAGTAGGACCAACCAGCATACATAACACCGCAGCCAATCACCAGTGAGAGCACAAGCACTATAAAGACAGGGGACATCCGAGATCCCGCTCATTCTAGCAGCAGCCAGCTGAGAGCACAGAGCTCACAGCCTGGGTCATCGCATCATGGAGCAGATGATGGAGGGCATCGAGGGTGTGCGCGTCTATGTGGACGACATCATCATCTGGTTCACCACCCCGCAGGAGCATATCAGTCGCCTCCAACGCGTTTTTAAGCGAATACGGGACCAAGGCCTGCGCCTCCACAGAGCCAAATGTTCTTTCGGCCAGACCGAACTCAAGTTTTTAGGAGACCACATCTCCCGGTTGGGTGTGCGGCCGGATGCGGACAAGGTGGCAGCCATCACAGCCATGCAGAAGGTGGCGGATAAGAAGGCGGTGCTCCCGTTCTTAGGAATGGTCAACTTCCTAGGAACGTTCATCCCTAACCTCGCTTCCCACACCACGGCTCTCCGCAACCTAGTTAGGAAGACAACGGACTTCCAGTGGCTTCCCGTCCACCAGCGTGAATGGGAGGAGCTCAAGGTCAAGCTGACCACCGCGCCGGTATTGGCGTTTTTCGATCCTGCAAGGGAGATGAAAATATCAACGGACGCTAGCCAATCCGGCATAGGGGCGGTGCTCCTGCAACGAGATGACACCTCATCATGGGCCCCTGTTGCCTATGCGTCACGGGCCATGATCCCCACAGAGCAGCGCTATGCGCAAATCGTGAAGGAGTGCCTCGGCCTGTTGATCGGTGTCGACAAGTTCCATCACTACGTGTATGGCCTTCCCCAGTTCACTGTGGAGACCGACCATCGCCCGCTGGTCGGCATCATCCAAAAAGACCTCAATGACATGACCCGTCGCCTACAACGCATTCTGCTCAAGCTCCGGAGATACGATTTCCAGCTCGTGTACACACCGGGTAAGGACCTGATCATACCCAACGCTCTGTCCAGGGCAGTCACCACTCCATCCGACCCAGAGGGGTTTGTTTGTCAAGTCGCCGCCCATGTGGCCTTCACGGCCGCCAATCTGCCAGCCACGGATGAACGCCTAACCCACATTCGCCGTGTGACTGCGGCTGAGCCCCTGCTACAACGTGTGATGCGCCACATGACTGACGGATGGCTCAAGGGACAATGCCCGCAGTTCTATAATATTCGAGACGATCTGGCAGTCGTTGATGGTGTCCTCCTGAAGCTGGGCCGCATCGTGATCCCACACAGCAGGCATCACCTGGTTTTCGAGCAGCTGCACGATGGCCATCACGGCGTAGAGAAGTGCCGACGGAGGGACCGAGAGGCTGTCTACTGGCCTGGCATAAATGAGGACATTGCCAACACTGTGCTCAATTGCCCCACCTGTCAGCGGTTCCAGCCTGCCCAACCACGTGAGACCCTACAGCCCCATGAGTTGGTCACGTCCCCTTGGTCTAAGGTAGGCGTGGACCTGTTCCATGCGCTCGGCAGGGACTATGTTCTCATAGTTGATTATTTTTCCAGCTACCCCGAGGTTGTACGCCTGCACGACATCACGTCATCGGCTGTTATCCGTGCCTGCAGAGACCTTTGCTCGTCATGGCAACCCACTCACTGTGATGTCGGACAATGGCCCCTGCTTAGCGAGCCAGGAATGGTCTAACTTCGCCAGCAGGTACAACTTTGTACACGTGACGTCCAGTCCCCTGCAACCCCAGTCAAATGACAAAGCAGAAAAGGGCGTCCACATCGTAAAGCGGCTCCTCTGCAAGGCTGCTGATGCAGGATCCGACTTCTGCCTCGCCTTGCCTGGACTATCACTTGGCTCCAATGTCCACAAGCCCGTCACCAACCCAGCTGCTGATGGGTCGCACCCTCAGGACCACTGTACCGTCCATTCACGTCCCAGACCTCGACCATGCTCCGGTCCTTCAGCGGATGCAACAGTCTCGCGCGCAGCACAAGGCGGCGCATGACGCTCGAGCGACTGATCTTCCTGCTCTGGCGCCAGGTGACAACGTCCGAACCCATCTTCCGGAGGGTGGCTGATCTGCGACTGCTGTGATTCTTCGGCTGGAGGCTCCCCGCTCATTCCTGGTTCAGCTGCCTGATGGCTCCATTCGCTGCCGCAATCGGCGTGCCCTTCGTCTGGTTCCACGCTCGCTACGTGATCCTCCACCGGTGCCACGCCCACCTGTTGTCCCCGACCTGGACTTTGTAGAGCCTCCGGATACTCTGCATCCTCCTCACCTGGCCGTGGCCCGGCCGATCCTCAGCCGGTGGCTCCTGACCCACCCTTGAGGCGGTCAACCTGAATTTGGGCTGACCGCAGCCAATCACCAGTGAGAGCACAAGCACTATAAAGACAGGGGACAGGAGAGTCCCCGCTCATTCTAGCAGCAGCCAGCTCAGAGCACAGAGCTCACAGCCTGCATCACAGACATTCACCATGTGCTGAGTGCCTCACTATAGCTAGTGATAGGAAAGGGTCCACAGTTAAGCTGGTATTGCTCATACCCACAGTTAATAAAATAGCGTTACACCACTTCCAGCATTGTTGGCTTGTTTGTGAACCAGAACACCCAACACGACAGGGATGTTCGCGGATGACTGCACAATGTTCAGCACCATTCGCAACTCCTCCGATAATGAATCAGTCCCTGTCCAAATGCAGCAAGACCTGGACAATATCCAGGCTGACAAGTGACAAGTTACATTTGTGCAACACAAGTGCCAGGCAATGGCCATCTCGTACAAGGGAGGATCTAACCACCGCCCCTTGACATTCAATGGCATTACCATCGCTGAATCCTCATTATCAATATCCAAGCGGTTACTATAGACAGAAGCTGAACTGGACTTGCCACATTAATACTGTGGCTATCAGGGCAAGTAAAAGGCGAATAACTCACCACCTGAAGCCTGTCCCCCATCTACAAGGCACAAGTCAGGAGTGTAATGGAATCCTCTCCACTCGCCTGGATCAGCTCAGCTCCGACACTGAAGAAGCTCAACACCATCCAGGACAAAGCAGCCCCGCTTAATTGGCGTCCCTTCCACAAACATTCACTCCCTCCCCCTCCGGTGGACAGTGTCAGCCGTGTGCACCATCGACAAGGTTCACTGCGGGAACTCACCGAGGTTCCTCAGGCAGCACCTTCCAAACACACGGCCACCACCATCAAGAAGGACAAGAGCAGCAGATACCTGGGATCGCCCCCACCTGGAGGTTCCCCTCCAAGTCACTCCCCCTCCTGACTGGGAAATATATCGGCCGTTCCTTCAGTGTCGCCGGGTCCAAATCCTGGAGCTCCCTCCCTAACAGCACAGTGGGTGTACCTACACCTCAGGGACTGCAGCGGCTTCAAGAAGGCAGCTAAGCACCACCTCGTCAAGGGGCAATTAGGGACGGACAATAAATGCTGGTCTAGTCAGTGAGCCCACATCCCGTAAATGTATTTAGAACAAGACTGTAAAATGCTTTGGGATGCCTGGAGGTTGTGAAAGGCACTATATAAATGCACATCCTCTTTTCAAGAGATTCCTGGTTCTGGGGCAGTCTGTTCTGAAAAATGAAAAAATGAAAATCGCTTATTGTCACAAGTAGGCTTCAAATGAAGTTACCGTGAAAAGCCCCTAGTCGCCACATTCCGGCGCCTGTTCGGGGAGCTGACACCATCAGCTAGGATCTATTTGCACAGCTTAGCTGCTTCTCCCCTCCGTCTGGTGAATAGAGGCTGACTCCCTCTTGCTCTGTAAGACTCAGACATCAAACGGAGCCAACAGGGAGCGTAGCATTTCAGTGAATTTAATAATGCAATTCCATTTATTTAATAGCAGCGAGTGAATTCATGCCCTGAACACATGGCTGTTTCCCAAAGCTCATTAGAATGAGAAAGGTACGCCAAAGATAACAGCAGAAGACGAAGAGAAGGGCCGAATTAAGAAATGTTGAGTTTCTGCACTGCCTTCAGGTGGGCCTCCCGAAGCCCTTCCCCAAAACAAGCATTAAACAGCAGGATTGCTTTGTACCAGCATATGCACGCTGGCCGATTGGTAAGACACTCTCTGGCCTAGTTCATATGCCCAATACAATTTCCTTGTGTACCTCAATACCAAGCCCCCCTCCCCCAAACCACGTGATTCCCTGGGAATGTTGAAGAACGAGGCGAAATATTACCTGGGAAAATCTTATCCCAGACTATCGATATTGGTCCTGGGAATCACCCTGTGCTGGATTCCCCGATTCTGGGGCTCTGTCCCCACGCCCCGTTGAACGGTGGCGACCACCAATTCCCTGTTTTGCTGGGGGCTAGCGCAGAGCGCCCCGGAGAGTTGCCGGGTCCGTGGCCGGGCCTGCACATGGCGGGGGCCAGCAGCGGCCGCGTGCGACATGGTCCGCGAAATAGCGCCCCCCACTTTGGCTGGCTCGCGGGCCCCGAACCACCCCACCCCCCGAATAATGCCCCCCCCTGCCCGCGGATCGGCCCTCCCCCCGATTGTGGCGCCGCTGGACTGAGTCCGCAGGCGCCACGCCGAGTTCCCGACGGGCGAGACCATGAGAGACCCACGGCGTGGGGAACTCGGCCGGTCCCGGGGGGGGGGGGGGGGGGGGGGGGGGGGGGCCGAGCATCGGGGGGGGGCCTCAGCCAGTGTCCTGAGGCTGTCGAGACGTGGCGCGACGTGGAGGGGCCGGAGCATCGCGAAAGCGGCGCCACCCCCAATTTCATCAGAAACTTGGATTTCCCCGGCCCGACGGCGAGCGCAATTTCGGAGCGGGCGACTGGGGAATCCAGCCCCCTGATTTTGATCAAAGAATCACTTTGTAAAAGAAGGCCTATCGTGTTTGTACCGACCCTCTGATGGACCACCCTACCTAAGCCCAATCCCCTGCCCTATCCCCATAACCCCACCTGACCTTTGGACACTTAAGGGGAACTTAGCATTGGCCAATCCACCTAACCTGCATATCTATGGGAGGAAACCGGAGCACCCGGAGGAAACCCACGCAGACATGGGGAGAAAGAGCAAACTCTACACAGTCACCCAAGGCCGGAATTGAACCCGGGTCCTTGGTGCTGTGAGGCAGTAGTGCTAACCACGATGGTGTCACAAAATGCCTTAAATCTCCTAAATTCGTCTGCTCTCCCTCCAGGTTTTAACGCCAATGAAATATGGTTTTACCTCAGAGCAGCGGGGAGGTCTGGTTATCTGAGTGATTCTTCCTCTCACACCAACCTGTTGCCAACTGGTCACCAACTGATAAGCCAGTAACAACCTCACCGTGGATGCTGATGGTGGTACCAAGCAAGACTTTGTCCTGGATGGTGTTGAGCTTCTTCAGTGTTGGAGCTGAGCTCACACAGGTGGGTGGGGAATATTCCATCTCACTCCTGACTTGTGCCTGGAGATGGTGGACAGGCCATTTGAGCTCCCGGTCCATCAGTGCCAAACTGGAAAGAATGTTGCATTGTCAGAGATCTCCGGCCTCCCAACCACGTATATTTCCTGGCGGTGGGTGACGGCACGGCGTTTGCTGGTGGCGGGAGGCTCTGCACCCACCGCGGTCAATGGGATTGCCTCTTGAGGCTACCCCACGCTGCCGAGAACCCCCCGGGCATGGATGCACTTTCAGTGGGCAGGACCCCCGAGATTCCCACCGCCAACGAACGGGCCAGAGATTCCCGCCCACCACCATTTGGACGAGGCATTAAACTTGGGCCATGAGTAATCTCACGAGTGGACACCACGGTTCCTGTTTCAAAGCAGAACTAGAACGATATTTAACCCACCATCAAAATCACCAGGACAAGTTATCTGGTCTTTAATGGATTACTCTTTGTGAGATGTGCTACGTACAACTTGACTTCGGTATTTCCTGCATTTTGTAGATGGCTACACTGACAAAAGTACTTCATTGGCTGTGGAAGACGTGTGGGTGTGAAAGGTTAGATATGTATGCACATCATCCTGTTCCCACCTCTCCCTCACCATGGGTACACTTTACGCCATGAAGGGTAGATCTTTACTTCAAAGGATTTTTCTTTGTTGCTCTTCAAACTTGCGCAGCACACAATTAAAAGTGAATGGGGCTCATTCACCGGGTGTGGGGGTGGCTGGTAAGGCCTGCGTTTACTGCGCTTGAGAGGGTTGTGAATCTTTTTGAGCCGCTGCAAGTTTGGCATCAGCAGCTTTTGGCACCTTTCAGATGGAGGTGAAAGGTCAGCTAATTTGCCAATGGGCCTGGAGCTACATGTGGATGGCAGGTTCTCTCTTCCTCAGAGAGCATTGATGTGGCGATGCCGGCGATGGACTGGGGTGGCGATGCCGGCGATGGACAGGGGTGGCGATGCCGGCGTTGGACTGGGGTGGGCACAGTAAGAGGTCTGACACCAGGTTAAAGTCCAACAGGTTTGTTTCGAATCACTAGCTTTCGGAGCGCTGCTCCTTCCTCAGGTGAATGAAGAGGTATGTTCCACAACCACATATATAGACAAAGTCAATGATGCAAGATGATTCTTTGAATAAGAGCTTTTGCAGGTAATTAAGTCTTTACAGACCCAGAGATAGGGGTAACCCCAGGTTAAAGAGGTGCGCATTGTCTCAAGCCAGGACAGTTGGTAGGATTTTGCAAGCCCAGGCCAGATGGTGGGGGATGACTGTAATGCGACATGAATCCCAGGTCCCGGTTGAGGCCGCACTCATGTGTGCGGAACTTGGCTATAAGTTTCTGCTCGGCGATTCTGCATTGTCGCGCGTCCTGAAGGCCGCCTTGGAGAACGCTTACCCGGAGATCAGAGGCTGAATGCCCTGGACTGCTGAAGTGTTCCCCGACTGGAAGGGAACATTCCTGCCTGGTGATTGTTGCGCGATGTCCGTTCATTCGTTGTCGCAGCGTCTGCATGGTCTCGCCAATGTTCCACTCTTCGGGACATCTTTTCCTGCAGCGAATCAAGTAGACAATGTTGGCCGAGTCACACGAGTATGTACCGTGGGTGGTGTTCTCATGTGTAATGATGGTATCCATGTCGATGATCTGGCACGTCTTGCAGAGATTGCCATGACAGGGTTGTGTAGTGTCGTGGTCGCTGTTCTGAAGACTGGGTAGTTTGCTGCAAACAATGGTTTGTTTGAGGTTGCGTGGTTGTTTGAAGGCAAGTAGTGGGGGTGTGGGGATGACCTTGGCAAGATGTTCATCGTCATCAATGACGTGTTGAAGACTGCGAAGAAGATGACGTAGTTTCTCCGCTCCGGGGAAGTACTGGACACTGAAAGATACTCTGTCGGTTGTGTCCCATGTTTGTCTTCTGAGGAGGTCGGTGCGGTTTTTTGCTGTGGCGCGTTGGAACTGTCGATCGATGAGTCGAGTGCCATATCCCATTCGTACGAGGGCATCTTTCAGCGTCAGTAGATGTCTGTTACGCTCCTCCTCGTCTGAGCAGATCCTGTGTATACGGAGGGCTTAGGGGTAGCTTCTTTCATGCGTTTAGGGTGGAAGCTGGAGAAGTGGAGCATCGTGAGGTTATCCGTGGGTTTGCGGTAAAGCGAAGTGCTGAGGTGACCGTCCTTGATGGAGACGAGTGTGTCCAAGAATGCAACTGATTTTGGAGAGTAGTCCATGGTGAGTCTGATGGTTGGATGGAACTTATTGATGTCATCGTGTATTCGTTTCAGTGATTCTTCGCCGTGGGTCCAAAGGAAAAAAATGTCATCGATGTATCTGGTGTATAACGTTGGTTGAAGGTCCTGTGCAATGAGGAAGTCTTGTTCAAACTTGTGCATGAAGATGTTGGCATATTGAGGTGCGGATTTGGTCCCCATGGCTGTTCCGTGCATCTGGATGAAGAACTTGTCGAAGGTGAAGACGTTGTGATCCAGAATGAAGCAGATGAGTTGCAGAATTGGGTCTGGAGATTGGCAGTTGTCGGTGTTGAGTACTGAGGCTGTTGCAGCAATGCCGTCGTCATGGGGGATGCTGGTATAGAGTGCCGAGACGTCCATTGTGACGAGGAATGTTCCAGGTTCAACTGGTCCATGGGTGCGGAGTTTCTGTAGGAAGTCCGTTGTGCCGCGACAGTTGCTGGGCGTTTCTTGTACAATGGCTTTCAAGATGCCCTCGATGTAGCCAGAGAGGTTCTCACACAGGGTCCCATTGCCTGAAACGATAGGGCGGCCTGGTGTGTTGGCCTTGTGTATTTTTGGGAGGCAGTAGAGATCTCTAATGCAGGGAGTACGTGGTATGAGAGCACGTAGGGTGCTCTGAAGGTTTGGATCCAAGGTCTTGATCAGTCTGTTGAATTGGCGAGTGTTTTCCTTGGTCGGATCTGCGGGTAACTATCTGTAGTGTTCCTGGTTGTTGAGTTGTCGGTACACTTTTCTGCAGTAGTCCGTTCTGTTCAGTATGACAGTGGCCCCCCCTTTGTCTGCTGCTTGACGATGCTGTGGTTGGTCTTGAGAGCGCGGATGGCATTGCGTTGTGCTTGGGTGGCGTTCGGGGCCGTCTTGTGAATGCGACTGATGAATCTGGCATTGACGCGACTCCTGACGGCTTGAGCATACATGTCGAGTCTAGGGCAGCTGCCTTCCGGAGGGGTCCAATTCGACTCTTTCCTCTTCGGTTGCCGCAACGTAGGTCTCTCGGTCTGCTGTTCCTGTTCATTGGTTGACTCATTGGGTTCGCTGTCGGCCTCTTGTGGTCTGTGAAAGAGCCTCTTTCGCACCTTGCTTGAGACAATTCACACCTCTTTAACCTGGGATTACCCCTCTCTCTGGATCTGTAAAGACTTAATTACCTGCAAATACTCACATTCAAAGCATTGTCTTGCATCTTTGACTTTGTCTATATATATGTTTCTGGAACCTACCTCTTCATTCACCTGAGGAAGGAGCAGTGCTCCGAAAGCTAGTGCTTGAAACAAACCAACAGGTAAAGCATTGGCATTCAGAGAGCATTGGCATTGGGGAGGGGGTGGCACAGTGGACTATCAATCCAGAGACTCCGGAAACCCGGGTTCTAATCCCAGCATGGCAGATGGTGAAATATAATTGAATTCAATGGAAAAAAATCTGGAATTAGAAGCCTAATGCATCGCCACTTGTTCTAAACATCCATCTGGTTCACTGATGTCCTTTAGGGAAGGAAATCTGCTGTCCTTACCCGGTCTGGCCTACGTGCGACTCCAGACACACAGCAATGTGGTTGATTCTGAAATGCAGGGTGATTAGGGGATGGGCAGCGATGCACAGATTCCGCAAAGGAAGGAAAAAACAGGTGCATTAATGTAAATATTCCAGTGGTTTTATCGTCATCCCTACTGACGGCCACGCCGGCACAGTGGTTAGCACAGTTGCTTCACAGCACCAGGGTCCCGGGTTCGATTCCCGACTTGGGTCACTGTCTGTGCAGAGTCTGCACGTTCTCCCCGTGTGTGCGTGGGTTTCCTCCGGGTGCTCCGGTTTCCTCCCACAGTCCAAAGACGTGCGTTTAGGTTTGGCCGTGCTAAATTGCCCTGAGGGTCCAAAAAAGGTCGGGTGGGGTTACGGGGATCGGGTAGGGATGTGGGCTTGGGTAGGGGGCTCTTTCCAAGGGCCAGTGCGGACTCGTTGGGCGCTGTTGATTCCGTGACACTAACATTTTGTTCCAGATGGATTAATTAGCTGAATTTAAATCCTGCAGATGCCATGGTGGGATTTGAACACGCGGCTCTACGTCATTCGTCTAGGATCTCTGGGTTGGAAATCTGGTAACATAACCACGATAATACCATACCCAGCGGTCAGACTGACCTAACATGAGCACAATGTGCCTCCAACAACCTTGTCGAGCTGTGGAGAATGTGGGAGATCACTGCTCTGAGATTAAAGCACATTTCATTGTCGCTAAAACCTTGAGGGGAACCAGAAGGACCAGGGAGATAAAAACTGTGTTCATACAAAGTGCATCATGTCCAAGCAATGATCCTGTTTCTACAGGAGCTAATCTCAATATAGCACGGGTCACTCAGCCACGGTAATATGTCCAGAGCACAGAGACAGTGATGGGGACCAGTTGGTTCAGCCAGATAGGCGCATGTAGCCCTTTTTTCATTCTATCAAGGGGTATGGGCTTCACTCACTCAACCAGCATGTGTCCCCCATCCCTAATCACCACTTGAGAAGGTGGTGATGAGCTGCCTTCTTGAACCGCCGCAGGTACACCCACCATGCTGTTAGGGAGGGCAGTCTAGGACTTTGACCCAGCGATTGTGAGGTCTGGATTGGGGTCAAGTGTGATCACATTCCAGCTGCATGTGGCTCATTGGGGAGCATGACGCCACTTTCAATCAAAAGTCTGCAGACTTGAGTGCAAAATCTAGGCTGACGATCCCACGACTGCAGTACGGAGAGAGTGCTGCACTGCCAAAGGTGCCAGCCTTCAGATTTGCCGACAATCTCTCAGCTGGATGTAAATAAGACACCAAGAACGATTTTGAGAAGTGCTGGCGAGTTGTCTCGTATTGCACCCTGTCTGCCAAGGTTTTGTCCACTGATTTAACCAATCTATGTCCCTCTGCAGAATCCCAGACCGGATTCTCTGTAGTGAGCCCAGCCCGCTACCACTGTCGGCAAGAATGGAGAATTTGGCGGCGTGAATGAATGGAGAATCCCGTCACTTGTGTCCTCTTCACAACTTACTTTCCTAACTATCTTTGTGTCATCAGCAAATTTAGCAACCTCACCTTCATTCAAGTCATTGATATGAATGTAAATGGCTGAGGTCCCAGGACGGATCCCTGTAGCACCCCACCCATCACCTCTTGCCAACTCGAAGAAGACCCATTTATACCTACCCCCTGCTTCCTGTTAGCTAAGCAATCCACTATTCGTGCCAATATGTTCCCTCCTCTGCCATGGCTCTTATTTTGTGTAGTAACCTTTCACGTGGCACCTTGCCAAGTGCCTCCTGGAAATCAGGATCCACATCCCCAGGTTCCCCTTTATTCACATGGCTTGTTACTTAATTGGTTGCAAAGACATCTTATACAAATATATGAACATGCCAGTTCGGAGCAGGAGTGGGCCACTCTGCCCCTTGTGCCTTCCCTGCCCGCCAATAAGATCGTGCCCCATTTGATTGTGACCGCAAAGTCACTTTCCTGCCTGCCCGGATGCCCTTTGACCCGCTCGTGAGTCAAGAATCATACTACCTCTGCCGTAAAGATATCCACTAACCTAGCCCATACCCCTCTCTCAGACCCTGAGAGAAAAACTTTTATCCGCATTTCCATCCTAATGGGAGATCCCGTATTGTTAAACCGGGCCCCCCCTGTTCTAATCCAGCATCCGCCCCATCATTCCCTCAGGATGTTATGTTTCAGTCAGATCACCTCTCACTCTTCAAAACCCCAATAAATACAGGCCCAGCCAGTCCAACTTATTCCCGTAGGATAGCCACGAACGCCCCCCCCCCCAATCCAAGGTATCAGCGAGCGAACCTTCACTGAACTGCTTCTAATTAAATGACGTCCTTTCTTGAATAAGGTGTACAAAGCCTATACAAAGCACTAGATGTGTGTCTCCGCAATGCCCAATACGATGTCTCGAGGTTGTGAGAGGCACTCTATCAATGCAACTCTTTGTTAAGTATTATAATAATAAGAATCTGTATTGTCACAAGTAGGCTTACATTAACACTGCAACGAAGTTACTGTGAAAATCCCCTCGTTGCCACATTCCGGCGCCTGTCCGGGTACACAGAGGGAGAATTCAGAATGTCCAATTCACCCAACAAGCATGTCTTTCGAGACTTGTGGGAGGAAACCGGAGCACCCAGAGGAAACCCGCGCAGACACGGGGAGAACGTGCAAACTCCGCACAGACAGTGACCCAAGACGGGAATCCAACCTGGGACCCTGGCGCTGTGAAACGACAGTGCTAACCACTGTGCTACCATGCCGTGATTTTACAGTCATGTTAAAACAGGCACAATTCACCCAGGTAGGACAGAAAATAATTCCTGACTGTCCTTTGGAAACTGGACATGTTTAAACATCAATGTGCAATCGCCTCGACTGCTTTAACCCCCTCTTAACTTCTTTAATACGCTTCCTTTTCAAAGTACGCATCCAGTCCTATTTCTGAATGATGCTGTGGGGAGTTCACATCGCCATTGGATGGAGAGACTGACCAAGAGGTTGGGGGTTCTGGGTGGGTGCGTGGAGCGGGGCACTGTCAGAATCCGATGGGGATCCGGTCATAAGCCACAGTCAATATTCACTTCCGTTAATTTCAGTTGCATTGACTATGAGAATGTGGGACGGGATTCTCTGATCCTGAGGCTAAGTGTCGACGCTGTTGTGGACGCCATATCGTTTCTTGACGGTGTCAACATGGCCACAGGAGCAGCACTTCCGGCCCCTATAGAGGGCAGCATGGCACAGGAGTGACCCACGCCGCTCCGGCTGCAGATCCCCGGCATCAAATGGGTGCCGCAGGTCTGCGCATGCGCAGTGGTCCCCTTCTCCGGCCCAACGCAACGTGGCGGAGGGCTACAGGGGCCAGCATGGAACAAAATATGGCCCCCAGTCCCAGAGGCCGGCCTGCCGATCGGACCACAGCGGAGGTCCCCCCCCCCGGGGTCGGACCCCCCTACCCCTCACCAGGCCGCCGCCAGATGCATCCACTCTGAGGTCCCGCCGGGTAAGAGCTGCTGTGAACGGCGGCGGCGGGACTCGGCTTTTTCTACCGCGGGCACTCGGTCCATCCCGGGCGGAGAATCAGAGAACAACCGCGGGGGGGGGGGGGGGGGGGGGGATGGGGGCGGGGGGGGGGGGGGGGCGGGGGGGCGGGAGGGGGGGCGGATGGGGGCGGGGGGGGGATGGGGGCGGGGTGGCGGGGGCGGGGGGGCGGGGGGGGATGGGGGCGGGGGGGATGGGGGCGGGAGGGGGCGGGGGGGGCGGGAGGGGGCGGGGGGGATGGGGGCGGGGGGGGAGGGGGGGCGGGGGTGAGGGCGGATGGGGGCGGGGGGGGGCGGGGGGGCAGTAGGACGGCCCCCGACTGGCGCCCTGCTGACCGCAGAGCGGACAATCGGCGGGGCGGTGGGGCATGTTTTGCCCTGGTTCCGGCGATTCTCCGGCGGCCCCGGGGTGAGGGAATCCCGCCCGTGATGCAGTCAGTGATATTCCACCGGATTTGGTTCCCCCAACCCCCGCCCGCATGTCCAATTTCAGACCCTGTGGACGTTGCCCCCCACCCAAGCGAGCCAGACGCCAGCCTCCAGACACCCGCCTCCAGACACCAGCCTCCAGACACCTGCTTCCAGACGCCAGCTTCCAGACGCCAGCTTCCAGACACCAGCTTCCAGACGCCAGCTTCCAGACGCCAGCTTCCAGACGCCAGCCTCCAGACGCCAGCTTCCAGACGCCAGCTTCCAGACGCCAGCTTCCAGACGCCAGCTTCCAGACACCAGCTTCCAGACGCCAGCTTCCAGACGCCAGCTTCCAGACACCAGCCTCCAGACACCAGCTTCCAGACGCCAGCTTCCAGACGCCAGCTTCCAGACGCCAGCCTCCAGACTCCAGACACCAGCCTCCAGACACCAGACACCAGCCTCCAGACACCAGACACCAGCCTCCAGACACCAGCTTCCAGACGCCAGCCTCCAGACACCAGCTTCCAGACGCCAGCCTCCAGACACCAGCTTCCAGACACCAGCTTCCAGACACCAGCTTCCAGACACCAGCCTCCAGACACCAGCCACCAGACACCAGACACCAGCCTCCAGACACCAGCTTCCAGACGCCAGCCTCCAGACACCAGCTTCCAGACACCAGCCTCCAGACACCAGACACCAGACACCAGCCTCCAGACACCAGCCTCCAGACACCAGCCTCCAGACACCAGACACCAGACACCAGCCTCCAGACACCAGACACCAGACACCAGACACCAGCTTCCAGACACCAGCCTCCAGACACCAGCCACCAGACACCAGACACCAGCCTCCAGACACCAGCTTCCAGACACCAGCCTCCAGACACCAGACACCAGACACCAGACACCAGACACCAGCCTCCAGACACCAGCCTCCAGACACCAGCCTCCAGACACCAGACACCAGCTTCCAGACACCAGCTTCCAGACACCAGCTTCCAGACACCAGCCTCCAGACACCAGACACCAGACACCAGCTTCCAGACGCCAGCTTCCAGACACCAGACACCAGACACCAGCCTGCAGACGCCAGCTTCCAGACGCCAGCCTCCAGACGCCAGCTTCCAGACGCCAGCTTCCAGACGCCAGCCTCCAGACACCAGACACCAGCCTCCAGACACCAGCCTCCAGACACCAGACACCAGTTTCCAGACACGAGCCTCCAGACACCAGCCTCCAGACACCAGACACCAGCCTCCAGACACCAGACACCAGACACCAGCCTCCAGACACCAGACACCAGCCTCCAGACACCAGACACCAGACACCAGCCTCCAGACACCAGCCTCCAGACACCAGCCTCCAGACACCAGCCTCCAGACACCAGCCTCCAGACACCAGACACCAGCCTCCAGACACCAGACACCAGACACCAGACACCAGCCTCCAGACACCAGACACCAGCCTCCAGACACCAGCCTCCAGACACCAGACACCAGCCTCCAGACACCAGCTTCCAGACACCAGCCTCCAGACACCAGCCTCCAGACACCAGCCTCCAGACACCAGCCTCCAGACACCAGACACCAGCCTCCAGACACCAGCCTCCAGACACCAGCCTCCAGACACCAGCCTCCAGACACCAGCCTCCAGACACCAGCCTCCAGACACCAGCCTCCAGACACCAGACACCAGACACCAGCCTCCAGACACCAGCCTCCAGACACCAGACACCAGACATCAGACACCAGCCTCCAGACACCAGACACCAGACACCAGCCTCCAGACACCAGACACCAGACACCAGACACCAGCCTCCAGACACCAGCCTCCAGACACCAGACACCAGCCTCCAGACACCAGACACCAGACACCAGCCTCCAGACACCAGACACCAGCCTCCAGACACCAGCCTCCAGACACCAGACACCAGACACCAGCCTCCAGACACCAGCCTCCAGACAACAGACACCAGACACCAGCCACCAGACACCAGACACCAGACACCAGCCTCCAGACACCAGACACCAGACACCAGACACCAGCCTCCAGACACCAGCCTCCAGACAACAGACACCAGACACCAGCCTCCAGACACCAGACACCAGACACCAGACACCAGCCTCCAGACACCAGACACCAGCCTCCAGACACCAGACACCAGACACCAGCCTCCAGACACCAGCCTCCAGACAACAGACACCAGACACCAGCCTCCAGCCTCCAGACACCAGACACCAGCCTCCAGACACCAGACACCAGACACCAGCCTCCAGACACCAGCCTCCAGACACCAGACTCCAGACTCCAGACACCAGACACCAGACACCAGCCTCCAGACACCAGACACCAGACACCAGCCTCCAGACACCAGACACCAGCCTCCAGACACCAGACACCAGACACCAGCCTCCAGACACCAGACACCAGACACCAGCCTCCAGACACCAGACACCAGACACCAGACACCAGACACCAGACACCAGCCTCCAGACACCAGACACCAGACACCAGACACCAGCCTCCAGACACCAGACACCAGACACCAGACACCAGACACCAGCCTCCAGACACCAGACACCAGCCTCCAGACACCAGACACCAGCCTCCAGACACCAGCCTCCAGACACCAGACACCAGCCTCCAGACACCAGCCTCCAGACACCAGACACCAGCCTCCAGACAACAGACACCAGACACCAGCCTCCAGACACCAGACACCAGACACCAGCCTCCAGACACCAGCCTCCAGACACCAGACTCCAGACTCCAGACACCAGACACCAGACACCAGCCTCCAGACACCAGACACCAGACACCAGCCTCCAGACACCAGACACCAGACATCAGACACCAGCCTCCAGACACCAGACACCAGCCTCCAGACACCAGACACCAGACACCAGCCTCCAGACACCAGACACCAGACACCAGCCTCCAGACACCAGACACCAGACACCAGACACCAACCTCCAGACACCAGACACCAGCCTCCAGACACCAGCCTCCAGACACCAGACACCAGCCTCCAGACACCAGCCTCCAGACACCAGACACCAGACACCAGCCTCCAGACACCAGCCTCCAGACACCAGCCTCCAGACACCAGACACCAGCCTCCAGACACCAGACACCAGCCTCCAGACACCAGCCTCCAGACACCAGACACCAGACACCAGCCTCCAGACACCAGCCTCCAGACACCAGCCTCCAGACACCAGCCTCCAGACACCAGCCTCCAGACACCAGACACCAGACACCAGACACCAGCCTCCAGCCTCCAGACACCAGCCTCCAGACACCAGAAACCAGACACCAGACACCAGCCTCCAGCCTCCAGACACCAGCCTCCAGACACCAGCCTCCAGACACCAGCCTCCAGACACCAGACACCAGCCTCCAGCCTCCAGACACCAGCCTCCAGACACCAGACACCAGACACCAGACACCAGCCTCCAGCCTCCAGACACCAGCCTCCAGACACCAGACACCAGCCTCCAGCCTCCAGACACCAGCCTCCAGACACCAGCCTCCAGACACCAGACACCAGCCTCCAGACACCAGACACCAGCCTCCAGACACCAGACACCAGCCTCCAGACACCAGCCTCCAGACACCAGACACCAGCCTCCAGACACCAGACACCAGCCTCCAGACACCAGACACCAGCCTCCAGACACCAGCCTCCAGACACCAGACACCAGCCTCCAGACACCAGACACCAGCCTCCAGACACCAGACACCAGCCTCCAGACACCAGCCTCCAGACACCAGACACCAGCCTCCAGACACCAGACACCAGCCTCCAGACACCAGCCTCCAGACACCAGACACCAGCCTCCAGACACCAGACACCAGCCTCCAGACACCAGCCTCCAGACACCAGACACCAGCCTCCAGACACCAGCCTCCAGACACCAGACACCAGCCTCCAGACACCAGACACCAGCCTCCAGACACCAGACACCAGCCTCCAGACACCAACCTCCAGACACCAGCCTCCAGACACCAGCCTCCAGACACCAGCCTCCAGACACCAGCCTCCAGACACCAGACACGAGACACCAGCCTCCAGACACCAGCCTCCAGACACCAGACACCAGCCTCCAGACACCAGCCTCCAGACACCAGACACCAGCCTCCAGACACCAGCCTCCAGACACCAGACACCAGCCTCCAGACACCAGACACGAGACACCAGCCTCCAGACACCAGACACCAGACACCAGACACCCGCCTCCAGACACCAGCCTCCAGACACCAGACACCAGCCTCCAGACACCAGACACGAGACACCAGACACCAGCCTCCAGACACCAGACACCAGACACCAGACTCCAGCCTCCAGACACCAGACACCGCCTCCAGACACCAGACTCCAGACACCAGACACCAGACACCAGCCTCCAGACACCAGACACGAGACACCAGACTCCAGACACCAGCCTCCAGACACCAGACACGAGACACCAGACTCCAGCCTCCAGACACCAGACACCAGACACCAGACTCCAGCCTCCAGACACCAGCCTCCAGACACCAGACACCAGCCTCCAGACACCAGACACGAGACACCAGACACCAGCCTCCAGACACCAGACACCAGACACCAGCCTCCAGACACCAGACACCAGCCTCCAGACACCAGACACCAGCCTCCAGACACCAGCCTCCAGACACCAGCCTCCAGACACCAGCCTCCAGACACCAGACACCAGCCTCCAGACACCAGACACCAGCCTCCAGACACCAGACACCAGCCTCCAGACACCAGACACAAGACACCAGCCTCCAGACACCAGACACCAGCCTCCAGACACCAGACACCAGCCTCCAGACACCAGCCTCCAGACACCAGCCTCCAGACACCAGCCTCCAGACACCAGCCTCCAGACACCCGCCTCCAGACACCAGCCTCCAGACACCAGACACCAGACACCCGCCTCCAGACACCAGCCTCCAGACACCAGACACCAGACACCAGCCTCCAGACACAAGCCTCCAGACACCAGCCTCCAGACACCCGCTTCCAGACACCAGACACCAGACACCAGCCTCCAGACACCAGACACCAGCCTCCAGACACCAGCCTCCAGACACCAGACACCAGCCTCCAGACACCCGCTTCCAGACACCAGACACCAGCCTCCAGACACCAGACACCAGACACCAGCCTCCAGACACCAGCCTCCAGACACCAGCCTCCAGACACCAGACACCAGCCTCCAGACACCAGACACCCGCCTCCAGACACCAGCCTCCAGACACCCGCCTCCAGACACCCGCCTCCAGACACCCGCCTCCAGACACCAGACACCAGACACCAGCCTCCAGACACCAGCCTCCAGACACCAGCCTCCAGACACCAGACACCAGCCTCCAGACACCAGACACCCGCCTCCAGACACCAGCCTCCAGACACCCGCTTCCAGACACCAGACACCAGCCTCCAGACACCAGACACCAGCCTCCAGACACCAGACACCAGCCTCCAGACACCAGACACCAGCCTCCAGACACCAGCCTCCAGACACCAGCCTCCAGACACCAGCCTCCAGACACCAGCCTCCAGACACCCGCCTCCAGACACCCGCCTCCAGACACCAGACACCAGCCTCCAGACACCAGCCTCCAGACACCAGCCTCCAGACACCAGCCTCCAGACACCAGCCTCCAGACACCAGACACCAGCCTCCAGACACCAGACACCAGCCTCCAGACACCAGACACCAGACACCAGCCTCCAGACACCAGCCTCCAGACACCAGACACCAGACACCAGACACCAGACACCAGCCTCCAGACACCAGACACCAGCCTCCAGACACCAGACACCAGACACCAGCCTCCAGACACCAGCCTCCAGACACCAGACTCCAGACACCAGACACCAGACACCAGCCTCCAGACACCAGACACCAGCCTCCAGACACCAGACACCAGCCTCCAGACACCAGCCTCCAGACACCAGACTCCAGACACCAGACTCCAGACACCAGACACCAGACACCAGCCTCCAGACACCAGCCTCCAGACACCAGACTCCAGACACCAGACTCCAGACACCAGACACCAGACACCAGCCTCCAGACACCAGACACCAGCCTCCAGACTCCAGCCTCCAGACACCAGACTCCAGACACCAGACTCCAGACACCAGCCTCCAGACACCAGACACCAGACACCAGACACCAGACTCCAGACACCAGCCTCCAGACACCAGACACCAGCCTCCAGAAACCAGACTCCAGCCTCCAGACACCAGACACCAGACACCAGCCTCCAGACACCAGACTCCAGCCTCCAGACACCAGACTCCAGACACCAGACTCCAGACACCAGCCTCCAGACACCAGCCTCCAGACACCAGACTCCAGACACCAGACTCCAGACACCAGCCTCCAGACACCAGACACCAGACACCAGACACCAGACACCAGCCTCCAGACACCAGACTCCAGACACCAGCCTCCAGACTCCAGCCTCCAGACACCAGACTCCAGACACCAGACTCCAGACACCAGCCTCCAGACACCAGACACCAGCCTCCAGACACCAGCCTCCAGACACCAGCCTCCAGACACCAGCCTCCAGACACCAGACTCCAGCCTCCAGACACCAGACTCCAGACACCAGACTCCAGACACCAGCCTCCAGACACCAGCCTCCAGACACCAGACACCAGCCTCCAGACACCAGACACCAGCCTCCAGACACCAGCCTCCAGACACCAGACTCCAGACACCAGACTCCAGACACCAGCCTCCAGACACCAGACACCAGCCTCCAGACACCAGACACCAGCCTCCAGACACCAGACACCAGCCTCCAGACACCAGACTCCAGACACCAGACTCCAGACACCAGCCTCCAGACACCAGACACCAGACACCAGCCTCCAGACACCAGACACCAGACACCAGCCTCCAGACACCAGACTCCAGACACCAGCCTCCAGACACCAGACACCAGCCTCCAGACACCAGACACCAGCCTCCAGACACCAGACACCAGACACCAGACACCAGCCTCCAGACACCAGACACCAGACACCAGCCTCCAGACACCAGACACCAGCCTCCAGACACCAGACACCAGACACCAGCCTCCAGACACCAGCCTCCAGACACCAGACACCAGCCTCCAGACACCAGACACCAGCCTCCAGACACCAGACACCAGACACCAGACACCAGCCTCCAGCCTCCAGACACCAGCCTCCAGCCTCCAGACACCAGACACCAGACACCAGCCTCCAGACACCAGCCTCCAGACACCAGACACCAGCCTCCAGACACCAGACACCAGCCTCCAGACACCAGACACCAGACACCAGACACCAGCCTCCAGCCTCCAGACACCAGACACCAGCCTCCAGACACCAGACACCAGACACCAGACACCAGCCTCCAGCCTCCAGACACCAGACACCAGACACCAGCCTCCAGACACAAGACACCAGACACCAGACACCAGCCTCCAGACACCAGACACCAGCCTCCAGACACCAGACACCAGACACCAGCCTCCAGACACCAGCCTCCATACACCAGCCTCCAGACACAAGACACCAGACACCAGACACCAGCCTCCAGACACCAGACACCAGCCTCCAGACACCAGCCTCCAGACACCAGCCTCCAGACACCAGACACCAGACACCAGCCTCCAGACACCAGACACCAGCCTCCAGACACCAGCCTCCAGACACCAGCCTCCAGACACAAGACACCAGACACCAGACACCAGCCTCCAGACACCAGACACCAGCCTCCAGACACCAGACACAAGACACCAGCCTCCAGACACCAGACACCAGCCTCCAGACACCAGACACCAGCCTCCAGACACCAGACACCAGCCTCCAGACACCAGACACCAGCCTCCAGACACCAGCCTCCAGACACCAGCCTCCAGACACCAGACACCAGACACCAGCCTCCAGACACCAGACACCAGACACCAGCCTCCAGACACCAGACACCAGACACCAGCCTCCAGACACCAGCCTCCAGACACAAGACAGCAGACACCAGACACCAGCCTCCAGACACCAGACACCAGCCTCCAGACACCAGACACCAGACACCAGCCTCCAGACACCAGACACCAGACACCAGCCTCCAGACACCAGCCTCCAGACACAAGACAGCAGACACCAGACACCAGCCTCCAGACACCAGACACCAGACACCAGACACCAGCCTCCAGACACCAGACACCAGCCTCCAGACACCAGACACCAGCCTCCAGACACCAGCCTCCAGACACCAGACACCAGACACCAGCCTCCAGACACCAGACACCAGCCTCCAGACACCAGACACCAGCCTCCAGACACCAGACACCAGCCTCCAGACACCAGCCTCCAGACACCAGCCTCCAGACACCAGCCTCCAGACAACAGCCTCCAGACACCAGACACCAGACACCAGACACCAGCCTCCAGACACCAGCCTCCAGACACCAGACACCAGACACCAGCCTCCAGACACCAGCCTCCAGACACCAGCCTCCAGACACCAGACACCAGACACCAGCCTCCAGACACCAGACACCAGCCTCCAGACACCAGCCTCCAGACACCAGCCTCCAGACACCAGCCTCCAGACACCAGCCTCCAGACACCAGCCTCCAGACACCAGACACCAGCCTCCAGACACAAGACACCAGCCTCCAGACACCAGACACCAGACACCAGACACCAGCCTCCAGACACCAGCCTCCAGACACAAGACACAAGACACCAGCCTCCAGACACCAGACACCAGACACCAGACACCAGACTCCAGACACCAGCCTCCAGACACCAGCCTCCAGACACCCGCCTCCAGACACCAGACACCAGACACCAGCCTCCAGACACCAGCCTCCAGACACCAGACACCAGACACCAGCCTCCAGACACCAGACACCAGCCTCCAGACACCAGACTCCAGACACCAGACACCAGACACCAGACACCAGCCTCCAGACACCAGCCTCCAGACACCAGACACCAGACACCAGCCTCCAGACACCAGCCTCCAGACACCAGACACCAGACACCAGCCTCCAGACACCAGACACCAGCCTCCAGACACCAGACACCAGACACCAGCCTCCAGACACCAGCCTCCAGACACCAGACACCAGACACCAGCCTCCAGACACCAGCCTCCAGACACCAGCCTCCAGACACCAGCCTCCAGACACCAGCCTCCAGACACCAGCCTCCAGACACCAGCCTCCAGACACCAGACTCCAGACACCAGACACCAGACACCAGCCTCCAGACACCAGACACCAGCCTCCAGACACCAGACACCAGCCTCCAGACACCAGCCTCCAGACACCAGACACCAGACACCAGACACCAGACTCCAGACACCAGACTCCAGACACCCGCCTCCAGACACCAGACACCAGCCTCCAGACACCAGACACCAGACACCAGACACCAGACACCAGCCTCCAGACACCAGCCTCCAGACACCAGCCTCCAGACACCAGACACGAGCCTCCAGACACCAGCCTCCAGACACCAGACACCAGCCTCCAGACACCAGACACCAGACACCAGACACCAGCCTCCAGACACCCGCCTCCAGACACCAGACACGAGACACCAGCCTCCAGACACCAGACACCAGCCTCCAGACACCAGCCTCCAGACACCCGCTTCCAGACACCAGACACCAGACACCAGACACCAGCCTCCAGACACCAGCCTCCAGACACCAGACACCAGACACCAGCCTCCAGACACCAGACACGAGACACCAGCCTCCAGACACCAGACACCAGACACCAGCCTCCAGACACCAGACACCAGCCTCCAGACACCAGCCTCCAGACACCAGCCTCCAGACACCCGCTTCCAGACACCAGACACCAGCCACCAGACACCAGACACCAGCCTCCAGACACCAGCCTCCAGACACCAGACACCAGCCTCCAGACACCAGCCTCCAGCCTCCAGACACCAGACACCAGACACCAGACACCAGCCTCCAGACACCAGACACCAGACACCAGCCTCCAGACACCAGACTCCAGACACCAGCCTCCAGACACCAGACACCAGCCTCCAGACACCAGCCTCCAGCCTCCAGACACCAGCCTCCAGACACCAGACACCAGACATCAGCCTCCAGACACCAGACACCAGACACCAGCCTCCAGACACCAGCCTCCAGACACCAGACACCAGCCTCCAGACACCAGACACCAGCCTCCAGACACCAGACACCAGACACCAGCCTCCAGACACCAGACACCAGCCTCCAGACACCAGACACCAGACACCAGCCTCCAGACACCAGACACCAGCCTCCAGACACCAGACACCAGACACCAGCCTCCAGACACCAGCCTCCAGACACCAGACACCAGACACCAGCCTCCAGACACCAGACACCAGACACCAGACACCAGCCTCCAGCCTCCAGCCTCCAGCCTCCAGACACCAGACACCAGACACCAGCCTCCAGACACCAGCCTCCAGACACCAGCCTCCAGACACCAGACACCAGCCTCCAGACACCAGCCTCCAGACACCAGACACCAGCCTCCAGACACCAGCCTCCAGACACCCGCCTCCAGACACCAGACACCAGACACCAGCCTCCAGACACCAGCCTCCAGACACCAGACACCAGCCTCCAGACACCAGACACCAGACACCAGCCTCCAGACACCAGACACCAGACACCAGACACCAGGCTCCAGACACCAGACATCAGCCTCCAGACACCAGACACCAGACACCAGCCTCCAGACACCAGACACCAGCCTCCAGACACCAGACACCAGACACCCGCCTCCAGACACCAGACACCAGACACCAGCCTCCAGACACCAGCCTCCAGACACCAGACACCAGCCTCCAGACACCAGCCTCCAGACACCAGACACCAGACACCAGCCTCCAGACACCAGCCTCCAGACACCAGCCTCCAGACACCAGCCTCCAGACACCAGACACCAGACACCAGACACCAGACACCAGCCTCCAGACACCAGACACCAGCCTCCAGACACCAGACACCAGCCACCAGACACCAGACACCAGCCTCCAGACACCAGCCTCCAGACACCAGCCTCCAGACACCAGACACCAGCCTCCAGACACCAGCCTCCAGACACCAGACACCAGACACCAGCCTCCAGACACCAGACACCAGACACCAGACACCAGCCTCCAGCCTCCAGACACCAGACACCAGCCTCCAGACACCAGCCTCCAGACACCAGCCTCCAGACACCAGCCTCCAGACACCAGACACCAGACACCAGCCTCCAGACACCAGACACCAGCCTCCAGACACCAGACACCAGCCTCCAGACACCAGCCTCCAGACACCAGCCTCCAGACACCAGCCTCCAGACACCAGACACCAGCCTCCAGACACCAGCCTCCAGACACCAGCCTCCAGACACCAGCCTCCAGACACCAGACACCAGACACCAGCCTCCAGACACCAGACACCAGCCTCCAGACACCAGACACCAGCCTCCAGACACCAGCCTCCAGACACCAGCCTCCAGACACCAGCCTCCAGACACCAGACACCAGCCTCCAGACACCAGACACCAGACACCAGCCTCCAGACACCAGACACCAGCCTCCAGACACCAGACACCAGCCTCCAGCCACCAGACACCAGACACCAGCCTCCAGACACCAGCCTCCAGACACCAGACACCAGACACCAGCCTCCAGACACCAGCCTCCAGACACCAGCCTCCAGACACCAGACACCAGACACCAGACACCAGCCTCCAGACACCAGACACCAGACACCAGCCTCCAGACACCAGCCTCCAGACACCAGACACCAGACACCAGCCTCCAGACACCAGACACCAGCCTCCAGACACCAGACACCAGCCTCCAGACACCAGCCTCCAGACACCAGACACCAGCCTCCAGACACCAGCCTCCAGACACCCGCCTCCAGACACCAGACACCAGACACCAGCCTCCAGACACCAGACACCAGCCTCCAGACACCAGACACCAGCCTCCAGACACCAGACACCAGCCTCCAGACACCAGCCTCCAGACACCAGACACCAGCCTCCAGACACCAGCCTCCAGACACCCGCCTCCAGACACCAGACACCAGACACCAGCCTCCAGACACCAGCCTCCAGACACCAGACACCAGCCTCCAGACACCAGACACCAGCCTCCAGACACCAGACACCAGCCTCCAGACACCAGACACCAGCCTCCAGACACCAGCCTCCAGACACCCGCCTCCAGACACCAGACACCAGACACCAGCCTCCAGACACCAGCCTCCAGACACCAGACACCAGCCTCCAGACACCAGACACCAGCCTCCAGACACCAGACACCAGCCTCCAGACACCAGCCTCCAGACACCAGACACCAGCCTCCAGACACCAGCCTCCAGACACCAGACACCAGACACCAGACACCAGACACCAGCCTCCAGACACCCGCCTCCAGACACCAGCCTCCAGACACCAGACACCAGACACCAGCCTCCAGACACCAGCCTCCAGACACCAGACACCAGCCTCCAGACACCAGCCTCCAGACACCAGACACCAGCCTCCAGACACCAGACACCAGACACCAGCCTCCAGACACCAGACACCAGACACCAGACACCAGCCTCCAGACACCAGCCTCCAGACACCAGACACCAGCCTCCAGACACCAGCCTCCAGACACCAGACACCAGCCTCCAGACACCAGCCTCCAGACACCAGCCTCCAGCCTCCAGACACCAGACACCAGCCTCCAGACACCAGCCTCCAGACACCAGACACCAGCCTCCAGACACCAGACACCAGACACCAGCCTCCAGACACCAGACACCAGCCTCCAGACACCAGCCTCCAGACACCAGACACCAGCCTCCAGACACCAGACACCAGACACCAGCCTCCAGACACCAGACACCAGCCTCCAGACACCAGACACCAGACACCAGACACCAGCCTCCAGACACCAGCCTCCAGACACCAGACACCAGACACCAGACACCAGACACCAGCCTCCAGACACCAGCCTCCAGACACCAGCCTCCAGACACCAGACACCAGCCTCCAGACACCAGCCTCCAGACACCAGACACCAGCCTCCAGACACCAGACACCAGCCTCCAGACACCAGCCACCAGACACCAGACACCAGCCTCCAGACACCAGACACCAGCCTCCAGACACCAGACACCAGACACCAGCCTCCAGACACCAGACACCAGCCTCCAGACACCAGACACCAGACACCAGCCTCCAGACACCAGACACCAGCCTCCAGACACCAGCCTCCAGACACCCGCTTCCAGACACCAGCCTCCAGACACCAGACACCAGCCTCCAGACACCAGACACCAGACACCAGCCTCCAGACACCAGCCTCCAGACACCAGACACCAGACACCAGACACCAGACACCAGCCTCCAGACACCAGCCTCCAGACACCAGCCTCCAGACACCAGCCTCCAGACACCAGACACCAGCCTCCAGACACCAGACACCAGCCTCCAGACACCAGCCACCAGACACCAGACACCAGCCTCCAGACACCAGACACCAGCCTCCAGACACCAGACACCAGCCTCCAGACACCAGACACCAGACACCAGCCTCCAGACACCAGACACCAGCCTCCAGACACCAGACACCAGACACCAGACACCAGCCTCCAGACACCAGACACCAGCCTCCAGACACCAGACACCAGCCTCCAGACACCAGCCTCCAGACACCAGCCTCCAGACACCAGCCTCCAGACACCCGCCTCCAGACACCAGACACCAGACACCAGCCTCCAGACACCAGCCTCCAGACACCAGACACCAGCCTCCAGACACCAGACACCAGCCTCCAGACACCAGACACCAGCCTCCAGACACCAGCCTCCAGACACCAGCCTCCAGACACCAGACACCAGACACCAGACACCAGCCTCCAGACACCAGACACCAGCCTCCAGACACCAGCCTCCAGACACCAGACACCAGCCTCCAGACACCAGCCTCCAGACACCAGCCTCCAGACACCAGCCTCCAGACACCAGCCTCCAGACACTAGCCTCCAGACACCAGCCTCCAGACACCAGACACCAGCCTCCAGACACCAGACACCAGCCTCCAGACACCAGCCTCCAGACACCAGACACCAGCCTCCAGACACCAGCCTCCAGACACCAGCCTCCAGCCTCCAGACACCAGACACCAGCCTCCAGACACTAGACACCAGACACCAGCCTCCAGACACCAGCCTCCAGACACCAGACACCAGCCTCCAGACACCAGCCTCCAGACACCAGCCTCCAGACACCAGCCTCCAGACACCAGACACCAGCCTCCAGCCTCCAGCCACCAGCCTCCAGACACCAGCCTCCAGACACCAGCCTCCAGACACCAGCCTCCAGACACCAACCTCCAGACACCAGACACCAGCCTCCAGACACCAGCCTCCAGACACCAGCTTCCAGACACCAGCCTCCAGACACCAGCCTCCAGACACCAGCCTGCCTCCAGACACCAGCCTCCAGACACCAGCCTGCCTCCAGACACCAGCCTCCAGACACCAGCCTCCAGACACCAGCCTCCAGACACCAGCCTCCAGACACCAGCCTCCAGACACCAGCCTCCAGACACCAGACACCAGCCTCCAGACACCAGACACCAGCCTCCAGACACCAGCCTCCAGACACCAGCCTTCTCTCGATTCTACTGCACCTCAACCCCATCAGCATCTACTTCCATTCATTTTTCCATCACTTAGTTTCCCTGCAATGGCCTCTAAACTTCGTTATCCGAAGTCCAATTCGGATTTCAGATCATTTCAGTTGCTGGATACCAGTTCTAATCAAACGTAAGAATAGCCTTAGGCTGGCTCTAGTCTAAAGTCAATAAAAGGACTTTATTTTTATTCTTTCACAGGACCTGGGCGTTATTGGCTGAGCCAGCGCTTATTGGCCATCCCTAATTGCCCCGTGAACTGAATGATTTGTCCGGCCATTTCTGTACCACATTGCTGTGGGTCTGGAGTCACCTGTAGGCCAGGCCGGGTAAGGACGGCAGATTTCCCTCCTTCAAGGACATGATTGAATCAGATGGGTTTTTACAACATTCGCCTTGCTGCTGCTGCAGAGTTTGGTTAAAAAGGATGTCTCACGGGGCAAGCTTTAAGGAATCATTTATTTGCAGGGCTAATTTCAATCTAATGTCTCGTTTGTTCCTTTACTTTACCAATTAACTAAAAGTCGCTCTTTTGACCAGATGAAGTTTTGTTGCAGCTTTAAACAGGAGATTACAAGCTGTCGGCTGAAGCCAATTCACTTTTTTTTAATTAAGGGGCAATTTAGCGTGGCCAATTAACCTACCCACGCAGACACGGGAGAATGTGCAAACTCCACACGGAAAGCGACCCGGGCTGGGGTTGAATCCGGGTCCTTGGCGCCGTGAGGCAGCAGTTCCAATCATTGCATCACCGTGCCACCCTGAAGCGAGTTCATTCGCCAACTGGTTGAATCCAGCTTCAGAAGCCTTAGATTAGGGGCCATAAAATGAGGTTTCCTTCAGTGCTGCCTTGTCTGCACTGAGCGTCAGGCTTGTTGCGTCAGAGTGCAGCTGGGTTTAGTGAAACAGAGAGTTAGGTGAAAGAGGGAAGGGCGGAGGCAGCCGGACCTGCGAGGGACACCTCTACTCCGGGAGGGGAGGCAGCCGGACCTGCGAGGGACACCTCTACTCCGGGAGCGGAGGCAGTCGGACCTGCGAGGGACACCTCTACTCCGGGAGGGGAGGCAGTCGGACCTGCGAGGGACACCTCTACTCCGGGAGGGGAGGCAGCCGGACCTGCGAGGGACACCTCTACTCCGGGAGCGGAGGCAGCCGGACCTGCGAGGGACACCTCTACTCCGGGAGCGGAGGCAGTCGGACCTGCGAGGGACACCTCTACTCCGGGAGGGGAGGCAGTCGGACCTGCGAGGGACACCTCTACTCCGGGAGGGGAGGCAGTCGGACCTGCGAGGGACACCTCTACTCCGGGAGGGGAGGCAGTCGGACCTGCGAGGGACACCTCTACTCCGGGAGCGGAGGCAGTCGGACCTGCGAGGGACACCTCTACTCCGGGAGCGGAGGCAGTCGGACCTGCGAGGGACACCTCTACTCCGGGAGCGGAGGAAGCAAAACTCTGCACAGACAGTGACCCAAACTGGGAATCGAACCTGGGACCCTGGCGCTGTGAAGCAACCGTGCTAGCCCCAGGAAACCAGTAAGTTCATTGGCTGATAACTAACTGCTAATTTGCATGACCTATTCTAGATTTAATTCAGATTCAAGGTGAAATGGGGAAATATTTTACTGATTAAGAAAATTTAAAATCAGTTGACAAATTAAATCAAATAGAGATGCAGATGATAGAGGCAATGTGTGTAATTGATAATAGGGAAAGATGTGTCATTTGAAACATGGAATTCTGGCAATATCTGGTCTGAGAGAAACATGAGAGGATACAGGGAAAAATCCCACGAAGGGTTAATAGCAGCTGCCAGGAGAAGGATTGTAAAATGCAGATAGTCTTGGTCAAGCAGGCTTAGCAAACAAAACAAAACATGATTTTTGTATGAAGCTAAAAACAATGGCTCACACCTTCATTGAAATTAACCATCTTAGTGAGCATCTGGAAAAGCATGGCTGAGGGTTTCAGTTGAGTTAGGTGATAAATGTAAATCTTTCAAGTTATAACCAAGTGGATTTTTAGCATTACGCTAAAAGCAACGATTCACACCTTCATTGAAGTAAAATCAGCAGATAGAAAAGAATGACTAGGGGGGCAAATGTATAGGTGTGAAATTCTGCTGACATCAGGTAAATCAAAAGAAAACTGGGGACTATCAGTCTACGAGAAACATAATTCAAAGCCAAAATCAAAGTCAAAAGTATGAGCTGGGGACACAATTGGAAAATAAAACTATCGAAATGACAGGAATTAAAAGTAACACCTCTTGAAGTCAAAGCATTTTGAACATCACAAAGGAAACTAGGTAATCAGAGATCTATGAGTTGAGGTCATGTCAAAATGAATACTTAGTTGTATTAGAATGTTTAGATCAAAGATACCTTTTACAATCCAAGTGAAATAAAAGTTACTTTACAATAAAGTCATAAAAACTCAATAACTGTTAGAAAAATATATAAACCCTGAGAAAGGGGACAGGAGATTAGGAAGTCCAGGAGAGAGAGAGAAGCAGAGAAGGAACAAGAGAAGCATGCAGAGTCAGCTTACAGTCAGCTCGGTCATGGGAAAGGGACAGAGCCAAGTAGCCGAGCTAAAACAGCTGATTCATCTAAGGAAGACCAGAATTTAAAGAGAAGGCAGAGTCAGCTCAGAGTCAGCTCAGAGACAGCCAGCAGAGCCAGCTCTCATAGCTCAGTACAAGGTATCGACAGGACATAGCAACCGAGCAGAACAGCGAATACATCTGAAGAAGACCAAAAGAATTTAAAGAAGATTGATTGTCAAGTTGGGCCTGAAGGTCCCTTCAACCAACCAGAAGAATCCAGAAGCAAGATCTTTTTACCTTTCTGTAAAGACAGAGATTGCAGCTTTTAAAAGAAAAAATTTAATAATAAAATAACTTAAAAGTTTTAACCTGAAACAGTGGTTATTAGCCTACTTTACTTACTTAACAATGCGGGACCCAGGATCGATGCTACTAAGTGGTAAGTAGATGAAATCTTCTGTGAAGGTATGGGTTATACCGGGGGATAACTTGAAAATATAGTTTGACCTGAATAGCACCCACCAAAGCCTGCATCGGAGTCGGGGAGTGAGAATCCCTGTTCACCATTTAGAATGTCGGCCCTTTTTGGTATAGGGGGACTTCTTGGAATAGTGGTGGGTTTTCAACAACATGTGTTGCTCCTGTATGATGTGGAGACTGGTGGACCCCATTGTGGTTTCCAGTGAACACATCTGTAGAAAGTGTTAGTTGCTTGAGTAACTTTGGCTCAGTGTTGGTGAGCTGGATTCTGAGCTTCGGACACTGCGGCACACCAGGGAGGAGGTGAGTTACCTGGACACTGTGATTCAGGAGGCACTCACACCCCTTCGGTTAACTACCTTGAATTCGGCCACTGGTCAAGAATGGGAGGGTGTGACTATCAGTGAGGGATCCAGGTGGTCGGGTTGTTGGAACCTCAATCCTTGTCCTTGTCCAACAGGTTCAAAATTCTTGCTCCCTGTGTGGACGAGAGTGGGGACCATGGGGAGGATGAACAAACTGACCACAGCAACGTGGTACACAGTTCAAATTGGCGGGGGGGGGGGGGGGGAGAAGAGAAATGTAGTCATATTCGGGACAGTGTAGAAATGGGCATTAACACTGTTCTGTGAACATAATTGAGAGTCCCGAAGGTTGTGTTGCCTGCCTGGTGCCAGGGTGCAGGATATCTCATCTGGGCTGCAGAGGAACTTGGGAGTGGGAGGGTAAAGATCCAGTTGTCGTGGTCCACGTCGATACTAATGACATAGGTAGAACAGGAAGGTTCTGCTGAGGGAAGATGAGCAGCCCGGGGCTCATTTAAAAAGCAGAACCAAAAAGATGATAATCTCTGGGTTACTACCTGAGCCAATTGGCAACGGGTCAATGAGATTTCAGAGGGAAATGCATGGCTCAAAGGTTGGTGTGGGAGAAATGGATTTGAATTCATGGGACATCATGGCACAAGTACTGGGGAAAGGGGATCAGGTCCGATGGGGTGGTCTTGATCTGAATCATGCTGGCATCAGAATCCTGATGAATCGCAGAACTAGGGTTGTAGATAGGGCTTTAAACTAAAGACTAGGGGTAGAGCTCAGTTGTATGGAACATTAGAAGATAAATTTATAGGGAAATTGGGGTGAAGGTTAATGATGAGGTGGATTATTACCGGAAAATAAAAGGAAGGGGCAGAAAGTGTGAACATCGTATTGCAGCAAGGAATCAAAGAGAAGGGAAATTTGATAATAGAACAAACTTAAAGGATTTGTATCTGAGTGCACAAAGCATTCAGAACAAAATTAATGAGTTCACAGCGAAATAGAGAGTTCGGGGTATGATTTGGTGGCAATGACTGGGACACGGTTACAAGGAGACCAGGTCTGGGAGTTGAATACCGAAAGGGACTCAGCATTTCAGGACGGACCGAAAGGAAATCAAGGTGGTTTGGCTTTGCTAGTAAAGAAAGGGATCAGTACTGTAATGAGAAATGATCTAGGCGTTAGAGGTCAAAACGTGGAATCAGTCTGGGTAGAAATAAGAAATAGCAAAGGAAAGAAATCCCTGGTGCGATTAATTTATAGGCACCCAAACAATAGTTCCACACTGGGGCACATTATAAACCAGGAAATATTGGGGGCTTGTCAGAAAGATTCAACAATAATCATGGGTGATTTTAATATGCATACAGACTGGGTGAATCAAATTGGCAAGGATAGGTTTGTGGGAGAATTCATTAAATGTGTTAGAGATTGTTTTTGGAGCAATATGTGTGGAACCAGGGAGCAGTCAGGATTTGGTGTTGTGTAATAAGGAGGGAATAATTAATGACCTCATAGTTAAGGGTGCTCTAGGGAAGAGTGATCATAGCATGACACCGTTTCAAATTCCGTTTGAGATCGAGAAACTGGGGTCCCACAGCCGCATTCTCGAGTTAAACAAAGGTAATTATGTCAGCATGCGGGCAGATTTAGCCCCAGTGGACTGGGCAGGAAGATGAAAAGGTGATGAGCTGTGGCAGTTGTTTCAGGAGATACTCAATTCCTCACAACTAAAATCCATTCCAGAGAGGATGGAAGATTGTCAGAGAAGGAAAAACATCCATGACTAAGCAAGGAAATTAAAGATACATAAAGACAAAAACTGAGGCATACCATATTGCAAAGGCCAGTGACAGGAGATTGGAAAACTTTTAAAGGTTGACAAAAGGATTATGAACAAAGTAATTAAAAGAGCAAAGGTGAATTATGAAAGAAAACTAGCGCAAAATATAAAAAGGGTAGCAAAAGCTTCACTAAGTAGACAAAAGGGAAGAGAGTAGCTAAAGTGAATGTTGGTCCTTTGGAGAATGAGATGGGGGAGTGGATAATGGGGAACACAGAAATAGCAGAGATGCTAAATCAATATTTTGCCTCCAGTTTTCACGGTGGAGGACACTAGTATCATCCCAATAGTAACAGGTAATGCAGAGGTACAAGAAAGGGAGGAACTTGTGCAATCATCACCAATCGGGCAAAATTACTAATCAAATTTGGGATTGAAGGCAGGCCAGTCCCCAGGGCCTGATGGTCTACATCCGAGGAAGAAAATGGTAGCCGAGATAGAGGATCCATTGGTTATGATATTCCAAAATTCCCTGGACGGCACTGCTGCTTTGTAGCACCAGGGATCTGGGTTCGATTCAAGCCTTGGATGACTGCCTGTGTGGAGCTTTCTCATTCCCCCCCCCGCGTCTGCGTGAGTTTCCTCCGGGTGCTTTCCTCCCACAGTCCAACGATGTGCAGGTGAGGCGGATTGGCCGTGTTAAATTGCCTTTAGTGTCCAAAGGCTAGGTTGGGCTACGGCGATAGGGCGGGGGAGTGGGCCGAGGTGGGGGGGGGGGTGCTTTTACAGGGTCAGTACAGACTAGATGGGCTGAATGGCCCCATTCTACACTGCAGAATTCTACGGTGGTTCCAGTGGATTGGAAACCTGCTAATGTAACGGCCTTATTCAAAAAGGCAGGGAGGCGAAAGCAGGAAACTATAGGCCAATTAGTTCAACATCTATCGTTGGGAAATTGGAAATTGTTAGAATTGATTAATTAAGGAAGTAATATCAGAACATTTGGCAATCCATCAGAGTCAGCATGTTTTATAAAGGCTAAATTGTGTTTGACTTATTTGCTAGAGTTCTTCAAAGATGTAACAAGCCAAGCGGATAAAGGGAATCCTGTAGATGTACTATATCTGGACTTGCGGAAGGCGTTTGATAAGGTGCCGCACAGAAGGTTAGATCTCCATAGAACAGAAGATTGTCTTCCTGACAGATGGCAGAGTTGGGATAAATAGGTCTTTTTCTGGTTACAAGCTGGTACTAGTGGGATGTCACAAGGTTTGGTCCTCGGGCCCCAGATATTCACAATCTATGTTAATGATTTGGATTCAGGAATAGAAGGTTCAATAGCCAAATTCGCAGATGACACTAAAGTAGGTGGGATAGTAAGTTGCAATGGGGAAATAAGAAATTTACAAATGGATATAGATAGGTTAGGTGAGTGGGCCAAAATTCAGCAGATGGAGTTTAATGTGGATAGGTGTGAGGTCAGGCATTTTGGTCAACAAATGGAAAGGCAACTTATTATCTAAATGGAGAGAAACGTCAGAGTTCTCCGGTGCAGAGGGATCTGGGCGTCCTTGTGTATGAATCACAGAAAACTAGCACGCAGGTACAGCAGGTAATGAGGAGGGCAAATGGAATTTTGGTCTTTATACCTAAAAGAATTGTGTATAAAAGTAGGGAAGTGTTGCTGCAGCTGTACAAGGTGAGATCGTACCTGGAGTATTGTGCACAGGTTTGGTCCCCTTACCTGAGGAGGGATGTCGTATAATTAGAGGCAGTTCAGAGGAGGTTCACGAGATTTATTCCAGAGATGAGGAGCGGGATTTTCCGACCCTCGCCGGGCTGGAAAATCCCCGTGATGCGGCGTGAATCCCGCCGCTCCGCCGCCGGCTGCCGTATTCTCCGGCGCCGGTTTATGGGCGGGGATCACGCCACGCCGGTCGGGGGCTGTTGGCAGCGGCCCCCCCCCCCCCCGGCGGACAATTCTCCGGGCCCCGATGGGCCGGGCGGCCGTCGGTTTCCGGCCACTCCCGCCGGCGTCAATTGGACATGGTCTCACACGGCGGGGCCTGGCTGGTAGGCCGGCTGGTACGGTTCCTTGGGGGGGCGGGCGGGGGGGGGGGAGAAAGGGGGGGGGGGATCCAGTCGGGGGGGCCCCACGGTGGCCTGGCCAGCAATCGGGGCCCACCGATCTGCGGGCGGGCCTGTGCCGTGGGGGCACTCCTTCCTTCCGGGGCGGCACCTGTAGGGCTCCAACATGGCCGGCGCGGAGAAGATCCCCCCCCATCCCCCCGCACATGTGTTAGAATACGCCGGCCGGTCTGCGCATGCGCGGAACTACACCGGCGGTTCTGCGCATGCGCTAACTCGCCCCTCCGCTGCCGACCTAACCCCCGGGAGTGCGGAGGATTCCGCACCCTCCGGGCGGCCCGACGCCGGAGCGCGTCACGCCGCTTCTTACGCCGGCGTCGGGCCGTCGCGGCGATTCGGGAGACTCCCGCCCGAGGGGGTTATGAGGAGAGATTGAGCTGCTTAGGCCTCTACTCGCTCCAGTTCAGGAGAATGAGAGGAGATCTGAATGAGGCATAAAAGACGATGAACGTTAATGACCAAAGAGACGCGAGCGGATGTTTCCTCTTGTGGGACAATCTAGAACGAGAGGTTCTGGTTTTGGGATGAGGCGGAGCAGATTGAAAACAAAGATGTGGAGGAGTGACTTCCCTCAAAGGGTCGTGAACCTGTGAAATTCACGCCCCAGAGAGTGGTGGATGCTGGGACATTGAGGAAACCCCAGAGAGTGGTGGATGCTGGGACATTGAGGAAACCCCAGAGAGTGGTGGATGCTGGGACATTGAGGAAACCCCAGAGAGTGGTGGATGCTGGGACATTGAGGAAACCCCAGAGAGTGGTGGATGCTGGGACATTGAGGAAACCCCAGAGAGTGGTGGATGCTGGGACATTGAGGAAACCCCAGAGAGTGGTGGATGCTGGGACATTGAGGAAACCCCAGAGAGTGGTGGATGCTGGGACATTGAGGGAACCCCAGAGAGTGGTGGATGCTGGGACATTGAGGAAACCCCAGAGAGTGGTGGATGCTGGGACATTGAGGAAACCCCAGAGAGTGGTGGATGCTGGGACATTGAGGAAACCCCAGAGAGTGGTGGATGCTGGGACATTGAGGAAACCCCAGAGAGTGGTGGATGCTGGGACATTGAGGAAACCCCAGAGAGTGGTGGATGCTGGGACATTGAGGAAATGTTGGGAGACAGACAGATTTTTAATCAGTCATGGGTATGAAGAACGGGCAGGACAGGAGTTGAGACTGAGATGCGATCACCAATCATCGTAATTAATGGCAGAGCGGGATCGAGGGGCTGAATTGACTACTCCTGCTCCTTCTTCACATGTACTTATGTTTATTTTTGATGAGGCAAACAGCTGGACTTTCTGCGCGAGAGGTTGATGAGGTTCAAAGAAAATTGCGTTTTGGAATTTACAACCGAAGGATACTCGACCTGTGTGAGTCAGTTCCACCGTCGTGCCTGAGTAAAGACCTTCCGCCAGAATCTCCTGTTGGGAGTTATTATTGACTACACGATATTGATGGCTCCTAATTGCAGAATGCCAGCAATAAAAACATCAGCAACTTGTAATTATTGAACACTTCTTGCTCAGTGGAAAGCCCAAGGTGCCTCAGCAATTAGCAAACAAGATGTGACATTGAGTCACACAGGTGAAAAGATTGGTCAGAGAGAGGGGGGCAGACAGGGAGAGAGGGCAGACAGGGAGAGGGGGCAGAGAGGGAGAGGGGGCAGACAGGGAGAGAGGGGCAGAGAGGGAGAGAGGGGCAGACAGGGAGAGAGGGCAGACAGGGAGAGAGGGCAGACAGGGAGAGGGGGCAGACAGGGAGAGAGGGCAGACAGGGAGAGGGGGCAGACAGGGAGAGAGGGCAGACAGGGAGAGGAGGCAGACAGGGAGAGAGGGCAGACAGGGAGAGGGGGCAGACAGGGAGATGGGGCAGACAGGGAGAGGGGGCAGACAGGGAGAGGGGGCAGACAGGGAGAGAGGACAGCCAGGGAGAGGGGGTAGACATGGAGAGAGGGCAGACAGGGAGAGAGGGCAGACAGGGAGAGGGGGCAGACAGGGAGAGAGGGCAGACAGGGAGAGGGGGCAGACAGGGAGATGGGGCAGACAGGGAGAGAGGGCAGACAGGGAGAGGGGGCAGACAGGGAGAGAGGGCAGACAGGGAGAGGGGGCAGACAGGGAGAGAGGGCAGACAGGGAGAGAGGGCAGACAGGGAGAGGGGGCAGACAGGGAGAGAGGGCAGACAGGGAGAGAGGGCAGACAGGGAGAGAGGGGCAGACAGGGAGAGGGGGCAGACAGGGAGAGAGGGCAGACAGGGAGAGGGGGCAGACAGGGAGAGAGGGCAGACAGGGAGAGGGGGCAGACAGGGAGAGAGGGCAGACAGGGAGAGGGGGCAGACAGGGAGATGGGGCAGACAGGGAGAGAGGGCAGACAGGGAGAGAGGGCAGACAGGGAGAGAGGGGCAGACAGGGAGAGGGGGCAGACAGGGAGAGAGGGCAGACAGGGAGAGGGGGCAGACAGGGAGATGGGGCAGACAGGGAGAGGGGGCAGACAGGGAGAGAGGGGCAGAGCGGGAGAGAGGGGCAGAGAGGGAGATGGGGCAGACAGGGAGAGAGGGGCAGAGCGGGAGAGAGGGGCAGAGAGGGAGTGGGGGCAGACAGGGAGAGGGGAAGAGAGGGAGAGGGGGCAGACAGGGAGAGGGGGCAGAGAGGGAGAGGGGGCAGAGAGGGAGAGGGGGCAGACAGGGAGAGGGGAAGAGAGGGAGAGGGGGCAGAGAGGGAGAGGGGGCAGAGAGGAAGAGGGGGCAGAGAGGGAGAGGGGGGCAGAGAGGGAGAGGGGGCAGAGAGGGAGAGGGGGCAGAGAGGGGGAGGGGGGCAGAGAGGGAGAGGGGTGCAGAGAGGGAGAGGGGGCAGAGAGGGAGAGGGGGGCAGAGAGGGAGGGGGTGCAGAGAGGGAGAGGGGGCAGAGAGGGAGAGGGGGCAGACAGGGAGAGGGGGCAGACAGGGAGAGGGGGCAGACAGGGAGAGAGGGGCAGAGAGGGAGAGAGGGGCAGAGAGGGAGAGAGGGGCAGAGAGGGAGTGGGGGCAGACAGGGAGAGGGGAAGAGAGGGAGAGGGGGCAGAGAGGGAGAGGGGGCAGACAGGGAGAGGGGAAGAGAGGGAGAGGGGGAAGAGAGGGAGAGGGGGCAGAGAGGGAGAGGGGGCAGAGAGGGAGAGGGGGGCAGAGAGGGAGAGGGGGAAGAGAGGGGGAGGGGGCAGAGAGGGAGAGGGGGCAGAGAGGGAGAGGGGGCAGAGAGGGGGAGGGGGGCAGAGAGGGAGGGGGTGCAGAGAGGGAGAGGGGGCAGAGAGGGAGAGGGGGCAGACAGGGAGAGGGGGCAGACAGGGAGAGGGGGCAGACAGGGAGAGGGGGCAGACAGGGAGAGAGGGGCAGAGAGGGAGAGGAGGCAGACAGGGAGAGAGGGCAGACAGGGAGAGGGGGCAGAGAGGGAGAGGGGGCAGACAGGGAGTGGGGAAGAGAGGGAGAGGGGCAGAGAGGGAGAGGGGGCAGAGAGGGAGAGAGGGGGCAGACAGGGAGTGGGGAAGAGAGGGAGAGGGGCAGAGAGGGAGAGGGGGCAGAGAGGGAGAGGGGGCAGAGAGGGAGAGGGGGCAGAGAGGGAGAGGGGGCAGAGAGGGAGAGGGGGCAGAGAGGGAGAGGGGGGCAGAGAGGGAGAGGGGGCAGAGAGGGGGAGGGGGGCAGAGAGGGGGAGGGGGCAGAGAGGGGGAGGGGGGGAGAGAGGGAGAGGGGGTCAGAGAGGGAGAGGGTCAGAGAGGGAGAGGGGCAGAGAGGGAGAGGGGCAGAGAGGGAGGGGGGCAGAGAGGGAGAGGGGGTCAGAGAGGGAGAGGGGGAAGAGAGGGAGAGGGGGCAGAGAGGGAGAGGGGGCAGAGAGGGAGAGGGGGGCAGAGAGGGAGGGGGGGCAGAGAGGGAGAGGGGGGCAGAGAGGGGGAGGGGGGGCAGAGAGGGAGAGGGGGAAGAGAGGGAGAGGGGGGCAGAGAGGGAGAGGGGGAAGAGAGGGAGAGGGGGCAGAGAGGGAGGGGGGGCAGAGAGGGAGAGGGGGAAGACAGGGAGAGGAGAAAGAGAGGGAGAGGGCGTCAGAGAGGGAGAGGGAGAGGGGGCAGAGAGGGAGAGGGGGGCAGAGAGGGAGAGGGGCAGAGAGGGTGAGGTGGACAGAGGGGGAGAGGGGGAAGAGAGGGAGAGGGTAAAGAGGGAGGAGGCAGAGAGGGGCCTTTGGGCGTGCAGGACCTGGGTGTGCAGGACGCGGGCATGCAGGATCCGGGAGTGAAGGACCTGAGCGTGCAGGACCTGGGCGTGCTGGACCCGGGCGTGAAGGACCCGGGCGTGCGGGACCCGGGGGTGCGGGACCCGGGCGTGCAGGACCCGGGCGTGCAGGACCTGGGCGTGAAGGACCCGGGCGTGCGGGACCCGGGCGTGCGGGACCCGGGCGTACGGGACTAGGCGTGCAGGACCCGGGCGTGCAGGACCTGGGCGTGAAGGACCCGGGCGTGCAGGACCTGGGCGTGAAGGAACTGGGCGTGCAGGACCTGGGCGTGAAGGACCCGGGCGTGCAGGACATGGGCGTGCAGGACCCGGGCGTGCAGGACCCGGGCGTGAAGGACCCGGGCGTGCAGGACCCGGGCATGAAGGACCTGGGCGTGAAGGACCTGGGCGTGAAGGACCTGGGCGTGCAGGACCTGGGCGTGAAGGACCTGGGTGTGCAGGACCTGGGCGTGAAGGACCTGGGCGTGCAGGACCTGGGCGTGAAGGACCTGGGCGTGATGGACCTGGGCGTGCAGGACCTGGGCGTGAAGGACCTGGGCGTGCAGGACCTGGGCGTGAAGGACCTGAGCGTGCAAGACCTGGGCGTGAAGGAACTGGGCGTGAAGGACCTGGGCGTGAAGGACCCGGGCGTGCAGGACCTGGGCGTGAAGGACCCGGGCGTGCAGGACCTGGGCCTGAAGGACCTGAGCGTGCAGGACCTGGGCGTGAAGGAACTGGGCGTGCAGGACCTGGGCGTGAAGGACCTGGGCGTGCAGGACCTGGGCGTGAAGGACCTGAGCGTGCAGGACCTGGGCGTGCAGGACCCGGGCGTGCAGGACCTGAGCGTGAAGGACCCGAGCGTGCAGGACCTGGGCGTGAAGGACCCGAGCGTGCAGGACCTGGGCGTGCAGGACCTGGGCGGGCAGGACCTGAGCGTGAAGGACCCGAGCGTGCAGGACCCGGGCGTGAAGGACCCGGGCGTGAAGGACCTGGGTGTGCAGGACCTGGGCGTGAAGGACCTGGGTGTGCAGGACCTGGGCGTGAAGGACCTGAGCATGCAGGACCTCGGCGTGAAGGACCTGAGCGTGCAGGACCTGGGCGTGCAGGACCTGAGCGTGCAGGACCTGGGCGTGAAGGACCTGAGCGTGCAGGACCTGGGCGTGCAGGACCTGGGCGGGCAGGACCTGAGCGTGAAGGACCCGAGCGTGCAGGACCCGAGCGTGAAGGACCTGGGTGTGCAGGACCTGGGCGTGAAGGACCTGGGTGTGCAGGACCTGGGCGTGAAGGACCTGAGCGTGCAGGTCCAGGGCGTGCAGGACCTGAGCGTGCAGGACCTGGGTGGGCAGGACCTGAGCGTGCAGGACCCGGGCGTGCAGGACCTGGGCGTGAAGGACCCGAGCGTGCAGGACCTGGGCGTGCAGGACCTGGGTGTGCAGGACCTGGGCGTGAAGGACCTGAGCGTGCAGGACCTGGGCGTGCAGGACCCGGGCGTGCAGGACCCGGGCGTGCAGGACCTGGGCGTGCAGGACCCGGGCGTGAAGGACCCGGGCGTGAAGGACCCGGGCGTGCAGGACCTGGGCGTGCAGGACCCGGGCGTGAAGGACCTGAGCGTGCAGCACCAGGGCGTACAGGACCTGGGCGTGCAGGACCCGGGCGTGCAGGACCCGGGCGTGCAGGACCCGGGCGTGCAGGACCCGGGCGTGCAGGACCCGGGCGTGAAGGACCCGGGCGTGCAGGACCTGGGCGTGAAGGACCTGAGCGTGCAGGACCTGGGCGTGCAGGACCCGGGCGTGAAGGACCCGGGCGTGCAGGACCCGGGCGTGCAGGACCCGGGCGTGCAGGACCTGGGCGTGAAGGACCCAGGCGTGCAGGACTCGGGCGTGAAGGACCTGAGCGTGCAGGACCTGGGCGTGCAGGACCCGGGTGTGAAGGACCCGGGCGTGCAGGACCTGGGCGTGCAGGACCTGGGCGTGCAGGACCTGGGCGTGCAGGATCCGGGCGTGCAGGACCAGGGCGTGCAGGACCTGGGCGTGCAGAGCCTGGGCGTGCAGGACCTGGGCGTGCAGGACCCGGGCGTGCAGGACCTGGGTGTGCAGGAACTGGGCGTGACGGACCTAGGCGTGCCGGCGTGCAGGACCCGGGCGTGCAGGACCCGGGCGTGCAGGACCTGGGTGTGCGGGACCTGGGCGTGCAGGACTTGGGCGTGCAGGACTTGGGCGTGCAGGACCCGGGCGTGAAGGACCTGAGCGTGCAAGACCCGGGCGTGCAGGACCTGGGCGTGAAGGACCTGGGCGTGCAGGACCTGGGCGTGCTGGACCTGGGTGTGCTGCACCTGGGCGTGCAGGACCTGGGCGTGCAGGATCCGGGCGTGCAGGACCTGGGTGTGAAGGACCCGGGCGTGCAGGACCTGGGCGTGCAGAAACCTTGTGTGCAGGACCTGGGCGTGCAGGACCTGGGCGTGCAGGACCTGGGCGTGCAGGCCCTGGGCGTGCAGGACCTGGGCGTGCAGAAACCGGGTGTGCAGGACCTGGGCGTGCAGGACCTGGGCGTGCAGGACCTGGGCGTGCAGAAACCGGGCGTGCAGGACCTGGGCGTGCAGGACCTGGGCGTGCAGGACCTGGGCGTGCAGGACCCGGGCGTGCAGGACCTGGGTGTGCAGGACCCGGGCGTGAAGGACCTGGGCGTGCAGGACCTGGGCGTGAAGGACCCGGGCGTGCAGGACCTGGGTGTGCAGGATCCGGGCGTTCAGGACCTGGGCGTGCAGGATCCGGGCGTGCAGGACCTGGGCGTGCAGGACCCGGGCGTGCAGGACCTGGGCGTGCAGGATCCGGGCGTGCAGGACCAGGGCGTGCAGGATCTGGTCGTGCAGGAACTGGGCGTGAAGGACCTGGGCGTGCGGGCGTGCAGGACCCGTGCGTGCAGGACCTGGGCGTGCAGGAACTGGGCGTGAAGGACCCGGGCGTGAAGGACCTGAGCGTGCAGGACCTGGGCGTGCAGGACCTGGGCGTGCAGGACCCGGGCGTGCAGGACCTGGGTGTGAAGGACCTGGGCGTGCAGGACCTGGGCGTGCAGGACCCGGGCGTGAAGGACCTGAGCGTGAAGGACCTGGGCGTGCAGGACCTGGGCGTGCAGGACCTGGGTGTGAAGGACCTGGGCGTGCAGGACCTGGGCGTGCAGGACCCGGGCGTGAAGGACCTGAGCGTGCAGGACCTGGGCGTGCAGGACCCGGGTGTGCTGGACCTGGGCGTGCAGGACCTGGGCGTGCAGGACCTGGGTGTGAAGGACCCGGGCGTGCAGGACCTGGGTGTGCAGGACCTGGGCGTGCAGGACCCGGGCGTGAAGGACCTGAGCGTGCAGGACCTGGGCGTGCAGGACCCGGGCGTGCAGGACCTGGGCGTGAAGGACCTGAGCGTGCAGGACCTGGGTGTGCTGGACCTGGGCGTGCTGGACCTGGGTGTGCTGGACCTGGGCGTGCAGGACCTGGGCGTGCAGGACCCGGGCGTGCTGGACCTGGGTGTGCTGGACCTGGGCGTGCTGGACCTGGGTGTGCTGGACCTGGGCGTGCAGGACCTGGGCGTGAAGGACCTGAGCGTGCAGGACCCGGGCGTGAAGGACCCGGGCGTGCAGGACCTGGGTGTGCAGGACCTGGGCGTGAAGGACCTGAGCGTGCAGGACCTGGCCGTGCAGGACCCGGGCGTGCTGGACCTGGGTGTGCTGGACCTGGGCGTGCAGGACCTGGGCGTGCAGGACCTGGGTGTGAAGGACCCGGGCGTGCAGGACCTGGGTGTGCAGGACCCGGGCGTGAAGGACCTGGGCGTGCAGGACCTGAGCCTGAAGGACCCGGGCGTGCAGGACCTGGGTGTGCAGGACCCGGGCGTGCAGGACCTGGGTGTGCAGGACCCGGGCGTGAAGGACCTGGGCGTGCAGGACCTGGGTGTGAAGGACCCGGGCGTGCAGGACCTGGGTGTGAAGGACCCGGGCGTGCAGGACCTGGGTGTGAAGGACCCGGGCGTGCAGGACCTGGGTGTGCAGGACCCGGGCGTGAAGGACCTGGGCGTGCAGGACCTGGGTGTGCAGGACCTGGGCGTGAAGGACCTGAGCGTGCAGGACCTGGGCGTGCAGGACCCGGGCGTGCTGGACCTGGGTGTGCTGGACCTGGGCGTGCAGGACCTGGGCGTGCAGGACCTGGGTGTGAAGGACCCGGGCGTGCAGGACCTGGGTGTGCAGGACCCGGGCGTGAAGGACCTGGGCGTGCAGGACCTGAGCGTGCAGGACCTGGGCGTGCAGGACCCGGGCGTGCAGGACCCGGGCGTGCAGGACCCGGGCGTGCAGGACCTGGGCGTGCAGGACCCGGGCGTGCAGGACCTGGGCGTGCAGGACCCGGGTGTGCAGGACCCGGGTGTGCTGGACCCGGGTGTGCAGGACCTGGGCGTGAAGGACCCGGGCGTGCAGGACCTGGGTGTGCTGGACCCGGGTGTGCAGGACCTGGGCGTGAAGGACCCGGGCGTGCAGGACCTGGGCGTGCAGGACCTGGGCGTGCAGGACCCGGGCGTGCAGGACCCGGGCGTGCAGGACCCGGGCGTGAAGGACCCGGGCGTGAAGGACCCAGGCGTGCGAGCATGCAGGACCCGGGCGTGCAGGACCTGGGCGTGAAGGACCTGGGCGTGCGGGCGTGCAGGACCCGGGCGTGCAGGACCCGGGCGTGCAGGACCTGGGCGTGCAGGACCCGGGCGTGCGGGACCCGGGCGCGCGGGACCCGGGCGCGCGGGACCCGGACGCGCAGGACCCGGACGTGCAGGACCCGGACGTGCAGGACCCGGGCGTGCAGGACCTGGGCGTGCAGGACCCGGGCGTGAAGGAACTGGGCGTGCGGGCGTGCAGGACCCGGGCGTGCAGGAACTGGGCGTGCAGGACCTGGGCGTGCGGGCGTGCAGGACCCGGGCGTGCGGGACCTGGGCGTGCGGGACTTGGGCGTGCAGGACCTGGGCGTGCAGGACCCGGGCGTGCAGCGTGCGGGACCCGGGTGCGCGGGACCCGGGCGCGCAGGACCCGGACGCGCAGGACCCGGATGTGCAGGACCTGGGCGTGCAGGACCTGGGCGTGTACAGCGATGGCAACCTGCCATTCTCTGCAATTGAATGTGACCATGATTGTTCATCTTTCTCAGCTCCCTCCTCTTGTGCTCTCTAAGTCTAGAGTCTACCTGTAAAGTCTCAGGGAAGCGACCACTCGGAAGCAATGACTGGAGAAAGGTTTTGATTTATTCTTCTTCCTATTTACACCTCCTACTCGACAAAGGGTCTCCCCGCACCCGGGCCACACCCGGCCCACACCCGGGCCGGGGTACTTATATCTCAGTAGCCGTGGGAATGGGGGAGGTAGCCCCACCCCCCTCATCTGTTCTAGACACCTGCACACACCCCTGCCCCCCAGCCCGAGGAAACAATGTCCCCACATCCAGTCTGTCCAGCTCTGATCCCCTCTCATGCTCCAGGTAATACGGGCTCTCTCCCCACATGACAATCCTGCCACCCCAGGAATCAGTAAACAAGGATGAGAATTTTTTTAAAATATGGTGTTGGCGGATCAGGAGCAAAGGTAGGTGAAGGGGCATAGTGGGTGATGGGTGAATAAGACTTGTTGTGATGGGTCGTGAGAGGAAATAATTGTGTCCACCGGATCGAATCTCTTCATCATTTTGATCAACTTGTGTTACGAGAGTAAATGAGACCCCTGATGCACAATCAATTACTCTCGAGATGAGGTGAGTCATAACTAATCGGCTTTAATCAGCTAGAACTGTACCCAGCAGCTGCGATACAGAAAGTGAATGCTGCTGGGACGGCATTGGTTCTTATACTCCGCCTCTCAGGGCGGTGCTACGTACGTGAGCCAATGGTAGACTCCTGGGTCTAACCAATGGTCATCCACCTCTCAGGTACCGCAATACCTGGTATTACCACATTCACCCCCTTTTTGTGTTTCGCCATTCCCGTGGGACGCGGGAGTTTGCTTTCCTACCTTGCGTGATCCGGTGAAGATGGAGCGCAGGTGCTCCTTGGCAGCGGCCACCCTCGCCAACGCCCGCTCCTTCCTCAGTGTCTTGGGCGAGGGCAGGCTCCAGCCGCTCTCTGTTTTCTGCTTGCCCGTCAGCTGGCTGCTGGAGATGAAGTCCCGCCTCTCCCCGTCCCGCGCCAGGTTGCCGTCGCTGTACGTGCGCCACATGCCCAGGTCCTGCACGCCCAGGCGGTAGCTCGGGTCCCGGCTGCCGGGCCCCAGGCTGTCGCAGCTCTTGTCCGACTCGTCGAAGCTGTCGCCAGCCAGCTGGTGCAGGGTGTCCACGCTCAGGCTGTACTCCTTCTCGATCCGGACCTCCGGGATGACCACCTTCCGCTCCTCCCCCGCCGCCTTCGCCTCCTCGCCAGCCGCGGCCTCCAACTTAACCCCCTCCTTCGCCTCCTGGCAGTCGCCCGTCGGGGTCTCGAACCGGTGGAGGATCCTCCGCGACCAAGGCAGGAACTCACAGTCCAGCAGGCAGCCCTCCGATCCCACCTTGCGTAGACTCCCAAAGTGGCTCTTCAACATCTGGCAGGAACACAAATAAACATCAGTCAGGCCCCAGAAGGAAAGACAGAAGAAGCGAATCATTAGTTGTATTTTAAAAAAAAACTTTCATCACCTCTTGGCTTCCCAAAGTGCTTCATAGCTAATGAGACACTTCTGAAGCATATTGATTGTTGTAATGTCGGACACACAGCAGATATTCCACGCACAGCAAGCTCTCACAAACAGCAACCATAGAAGTAGAATTCCTCAGTGCTGCAGAGGCCATTGTTTTTGCACCGAAAGAGCACTCCACCTAGGCCCACTCCCCCGCAACCACATAACCCCACCTAACCTGCACATCTTTTGGACACTATGGGCAATTTAGCATGGCCAAACCACCTAACCTGCACATTTTTGGGCTGTGGGAGGAAACCGGGGCACCCTGAGGAAACCCACGCACACACGGGGAGAACGTGCCGACTACGCACAGACAGCCAAGGCTGGAATTGAACCCTGGGCCCTGGTGCTGTGCTACCCACTGTGCCACCGTGGGTACTGGGTAACCTGTCCCTGCTTAGTGGAGCGAAAGAGAGAAGATCCCTGATTCTCTTCTTCGCAATAATGGTGCTGAGATTCCTTTGCACTGCCCTGACAGAGCAAATTTGACGTCGGTTTCATGTCTGACCTGAAGAACAGCACCTCCGACAGCGCAGCACACCGTCAGCACTGACCGCTGTATGTGTCCCGCCCAAGGTGTCCTGGGGCAGATCTTTCACGGATTGACTTTTACGAATACATGACCAAGGAGCAGGAGGAGGGCACGGTCCCTCGAGCCTGCTACACCATTTAATATGGGCGGCACGGTAGCACAGTGTTTAGCACTGTTGCTTCTCAGCACCAGGGTCCCAGGTTCGATTCCGGCTTGGGTCACTGTCTCTGCGGAGTCTGCGCATCGTCCTCGTGTGTGCGTGGGTTTCCTCCGGGTGCTCCGGTTTCCTCCCACAGGCCAAAGATGTGCGGGTTAGGTGAATTGGACATTCTGAATTCTCCCTCTGTGTACCCGAACAGGTGCCGAAATGTGGCAACTAGGGACGTTTCACAGTAACTTCATTGCAATGTTAATGTAAGCCTACTTGTGACAATAAAGATTATTATTATTATTCCAATGCTTTTACATTCTTCCTTAAATAAGGTGATGGATACTGTACACGATAGTCCAGGTGTGGAATAACTGAAGCATAACCTCCCTATTTTTGTAACATAAGAACTAGGAGCAAGAGTAGGCCATCTGGCCCCTCGAGCCTGCTCCACCATTCAATGAGATCATGGCTGATCTTTTGTGGACTCGGCTCCACTTTCCGGCCCGAACACCATAACCCTTAATCCCTTTATTCTTCCAAAAACTATCTATCTTTATCTTAAAAACATTTAATGAAGGAGCCTCTACTGCTTCACTGGGCAAGGAATTCCATAGATTCACAACCCTTTGGGTGAAGAAGTTCCTCCTAAACTCAGTCCTAAATCTACTTCCCCTTATTTTGAGGCTATGCCCCCTAGTTCTGCTTTCACCCACCAGTGGAAACAACCTGCCCGCATCTATCCTATCTATTCCCTTCATAATCTTATATGTTTCTATAAGATCCCCCCTCATCCTTCTAAATTCCAACGAGTACAGTCCCAGTCTACTCAACCTCTCCTCGTAATCCAACCCCTTCAGCTCTGGGATTAACCTAGTGAATCTCCTCTGCACACCCTCCAGTGCCAATATGTCGTTTCTCAGGTAAGGAGACCAAAACTGAACACAATACTCCAGGTGTGGCCTCACTAACACCTTATACAATTGCAGCATAACCTCCCCAGTCTTAAACTCCATCCCAGATAACTAGGTAACCAGTTCCCTTCAAAATCAATAAAAACATGTACTTCCAGTTCTGTCGGTAGATGTTTTCGCACTGTGAAATCTTCGCTATTTTCACAGCAATATCGACTCTGCTGTTATTGAAAGTCACCTGTGTTCAATCTAGCGGGCATTTAAAAAAAAATATTTTGCCAATTCATTCTCAAATTTCTCCTTTGCTTCCTGTAAACCCAGTAATGTTCTCTGTGGCCACTGAGAAATTAATCTGGCTCAACCAAAGTATTCCCGTCTTATTTGCGAACCTCCTCTGCCCATTTTATGCACAAGGCTATCGCCATTAACAAGGCAGGTTGTGTGAAGGAGTGTGATGTATGGCGATTCCTGGGTCATTCTGGTACCTGGGGCAAATCTGCACCCCGAATGACACAAGATGGACCACAGCTCCCAGACCCTCAGCCAAGTGATTCTTCGTAAACCTCCAAGTCGCAGACTATTTGACTGCAGGAGGCGCCACAGCAAAGATTTACTGTGCAATATGAGGACTATTTGCCTGCGGGAGGCACTCCCGTCTTCTGGCAGCCATGTGCGTCCAATTGGCAAGCTGTAACTGAGGCGTTTGTTACTGAGCTCAATACAAATCCATTGGGCAATCGGGCAGCTAAATGAAAGCCACATACCTAACAACCCACGCCATTATCAGGCAGGTTGGAGATAGATGACAAGGCAATTGTCACATCATGACAACTAAGTGTACTGCTGAACAGCACAGCATGTGATCTGCTGCACATCGTTTGTATGATGCAACTAACCTCAAAAACCCTGTCCATTATGATCATAGCTGTCCATTCAACTCAGTAGCGTGACCCCACACTCCTTTCCCCCCCTTACCCTTTGACCTCCTTCACCCCGAGTGCTGTATCTAACCGATTCTTTAAAACGTACATGAAGATTCTCCATCAACGGGATCCTCTGTTTTGCCGGCAGCGCGCACAGGCGCATGGATTTCCCAACGGCATGCGGGAAATCATAGAATCAAAGAATTTACAGTGCAGAAGGAGGCCATTCAGCCCATCGAGTCTGCACCGGCTCACACCTCCACCCTATCCCCAATAACCCACCCAACACTAAGGGTAATTTTGGGCACTAAAGGGCAATTTAGCACGGCCAATCCACCCAACCTGCACATCTTTGGAAATCCACGGGCTGCTGGCAGGGGCGCGCCGCGCCGGAAAACGGGAACGGTGGGACAGAGAATCCCGCCCGCAATGTTTTGGTCTCAACTATTTCCTGTGGAAGCAAATTCCACAGGCCACTCTCTTGAGTGAAGACATTTTTCCTCATCTCTGTCCTAAATGATCTACCCCGTATCCTCAGGCTGTGACCCCTCGTTCTGGGCACCCCCACCATCGGGAACATCCTTCCTGCACTTTCCTGTCCAGTCCCGTTAGAATTTTATAGATATCGATGAGATCCCCCCCTCATTCCTCTGAACTCCAGCGCGAACAATCCTAACCGATTCAATCTCTCCCCGTACTTCAGTCCCGCCATCCCAGGAATCAGTCTGGTAAACCTTCGCTGCACTCCTCCCTCTACAGCCAGAACATCCTTCCTCAGAGAATGGGACCAAAACTGCACATTCTACAATATTCCAACTGCTCGCAATATGTGGTCTCGCCAAGGTCCTGTATAATTGCTGCAAGACATCCCTGCTCCTCAACTCGAATCCTCTCATAATAAAGGCCAACATACCGGGCATGATTTTACTGGCCTCATCGCACCTGACTTGGTGACGTGACGAGGCCGATGAATCTTGCTCGAGGCCTCTCATTCAGCATGATCCAGATTAGCATATTTAACTATGCCATTAGGCTCATTATGCTGCGCTGCATTCCCCTGGCATCCGGGAACTAATGGCCGCGCCTAGGAGACCTTGCCTGGGCTGGCATCCTGGCCAACCCTGACACTGCCAGCATATCTCCTCCTATTGAACAGCACCAGCCTTCTTTACTGCCGGCCGGACTTGCATGCTTACCTTCAGCGACTGGTGTATGAGGACGCCAGGTCTCGTTGCACACTCCTCTCGCCTAATCTATGCCTTCTCATTTTTGGAACCCCATATTTATCCAAGTTATCCTGCATTTGCCATTCATTTGTCCACTCCCTCGACTTGTCCAAATTACACTGAAGGATCTCTGTATCCTCCTCACAGCTCACCCTCCCACCCAACTTTGTGTCATTTCATCTGCAATTTGGAGATATTACATTGAATACCATCATTTAAATCATTAATGCATATTGTGAATCGCTGGGCCCTGGGATTTATCCGACTTTAATCCCAGCAATTTCCCCAATACCATTTCTCCACTAATACTGATCTCCTTCAGTTCCTCCCCAACATTACTGGTATTTATTTTTAGGAAACATTTTATTGAGGCATTTAGAATTTTAACATTTAACATATTGACATCCTAAATAACAGAACGGTCCGATACACGCAAAAACCCCTCCGTTGTGGCCTGGCCCGCCATCGGGGCCCACCGATAGGCAGGCCAGCCTCTCGGGTTGGGGGCCTCCTTTCTTCCACGCCAGCCCCTGTAGCCCGGCGCCACGTTGCGTCAGGGCCGGCAGGGAGAAGGGAGCCACTGCGCATGCGCGCATTAGTGCCGGGGCCACTGTGCATGCGGGGACGCAGCGGCGCTCAGTTCATGCCAGAATCAGCAGCTGGAGCGGCATGGGCCACTCCAGTGCCGTGCTGGCCCTCTGAGGGGTCAGAATTGCTGAACCTGAGGCCGTGTTGACGCCGTCGAGAAACGCCATCAGGATCACAGAGTCCCGCCCTCTTTGTTTATTGTTTATTGTTGGACACTGTTTAAATAGACTCTGTTTACTTCAGGGCACTGTTTACATAGACTGTTTAAATAGACTCTGTTTATTGTTGGACACTGTTTAAATAGACGCTGTTTACTACAGGGCACTGTTTACATAGACTGTTTAAATAGACTCTGTTTACTGTCGGGTACAGTTTAAATAGACTCTGTTTACAGTAGGGCACTGTTTACGTAGACTCTGTTTCCTGTAGGTCACTGTTCAAATAGATTGTTTACTACAGAGCACTGTTTAAATAGGTGTTTACTGGAGGACACTTTAAATAGATTGTTTATTCTAGGCCACTGTTTAAATATGATGTGGAGATGCCGGCGTTGGACTGGTGTGGGCACAATATGTAGTCTTACAACACAAGATTAAAGTCCAACAGGATTGTTTGGAATCACTAACTTTCGGAGCTTAGCTCCTTCAAAACAACCCCGTTGGACTTCAATCTGGTTTTACTGGTTAAATAGACTATTTACTGTAGGTCACTCTTTAAATAGACTGTTTACTATAGAGCATGGTTTAAATAGAGGCTGTTTACTGTAGGGCACTGTTTAAATAGCCTCTGTTTACTGCAGAGCACTATTTAAATAGACTATTTATTATAGAGCACTGTTAAATAGGGTTTGTTTAATGCAGGGCACTATTTAAATAGACTCTGTTTTCTGTAGGGCACTGTTAAAATAGACTCTGTTTATTGCAGAGCTCTATTTAAATAGACTCTGTTTACTGGAGGACACTGTTTAAATAGACTCTGTTTACTGTAGGGCACTATTTAAATAGACTATTTATTGCCGGGCTCTATTGAAATAGACTCTGTTTACTGGAGGACACTGTTTAAATAGACTCTGTTTACTGTAGGACACTATTTAAATAGACTGTTTAAATAGACTGTTTATTTTTGTACAGTGTTTAGACTATTTTCTGTAGGACACCGGTTAAATATACTCTGTCATACACTATTTAAATATGCTGTGTTTACTACATGGCACTTTTTAAATAGACTGTTTAAATAGGCTATGTTTACTGTCGGCCACAGTTTAAATATACATTGTTTACTGTAGGACACTGTTTGAATAGACTGTTTACTGCAGGGCACTATTTAAATAGACTCGGTTTACTTTTGTACAGTGTTTAAATAGATTATTTTCTGTACGACTTTGTTTAAATAGACTCTGTTGGAGATTGTTTAAATAGACTCTGTTTCTTGTTGGACACTGTTTAAATAGACTCTGTTTATTGCAGGACACTGTTTAAATAGACTCTGTTTACTGTTGTACAGTGTTTAAATAGACTATTTTGTGCAGGACTTCATTTAAGTAGACTCTGTTGGACACTTTAAATAGATGCTGTTTACTACAGGGCACTGTTTACATAGACTGTTAAAATATGTTTACTGTTGGACAGTGTTTAAATAGACTCTGTTTATTGTGGGACACTATTTAAGTAGACTCTGTTTATTGTTGGGCACTGTTTAAATAGATCTGTTTACACTAGGGCACTGTTTAAGTAGATTCTGTTTAGTAGGCCACTATTTAAATAGTCTGATTACTGGAGGACACTGTTTAAATAGACTGTTTGTGGGAAGGCACTGTTTGAATAGGCTGTTTATTGTAGGACATTGTTTAAATAGGCTCTGTTTACTGTAGATTACTTTATTCAGACTCTATTGTTGGACACTGTTTAAATAGACTACTGCAGGGCACTATTTAAATAGATTCTGTGTACTGTAGCGCACTGTTTAGTTAGACTCTGTTTATTTTAGGACACTGGTTAGACAATGTTTACTGTAGGACACTATTTAAATAGATTCTGTTTACCATGGGATACTGTTTAATTAGACTCTGTATACCGCAGGGCACTATTTAAATAGACTCTTGTTTACATTGTTTAAATAGGCAATTTGTGTGGGACTTCATTTAAATAGACTCTGTTGGTCACTGTTTAAAAAGACACTGTTTACTCTGGGGCACTGTTTACATAGACTGTTTAAATAAACTATGTTTACTGTGGACAGTGTTTAAATAGGCACTGCTTACTATGGGGCACTGTTTACATGGCTGTTTAAATAGACTATGTTTACTATAGGCCATTGTTTAAACAGATTCTGTTCAGTGGAGGGCACTGTATAAATAGACTCAGTTAACTGTAGGGCACTATTTAAATACACTTTGTTTACCAGAGGGCACTGTTTAAATATACTTTGGGCGGAATTCTCCCCCCCCCCCCCCACGCCGGGTGGGAGAATCGCCGGGGCGCCACGCGAGTCCCGCCATGCCGCCCCGGCACCCACACACGAATCACCCCCCCCCCCCAAACCCGGCGCGGCGAGAATCACGGCTGGCCGCTGGGAGAATAGCCACTCGCCGTTTGTAACGGGCGAGCGGCGCTTCTCCGGCCCGGATGGGCCGAGCGGCCTGCCCAACACGACGGCTTCCCGCCGGCGCCGTCCACACCTGGTCGCTGCCAGCGGCACTGGCGCGGGAACGCTGGGGGGGCGGCCTGTGGGGGGGGTGGGGAGGGGGGTTCCTGCACTGGGGGGGGGGCTCAAAAGGGGTCTGGCCCACGATCCGTGCCCACCGATCGGCTGGCCGGCCTCTCTGAAGGAGGACCTCCTTTCCTCTGCCGCCCCGCAAGATCCATCGACATCTTCTAGTGGGGTTGCCGGGGGGGGGGGGGGACGGCAACCGCGCATCCGCGTGTTGGCACCGGTCAACCTGCGCATGCGCGGGTGACGTCATTTACGCGGCGCCGGCCACGTCATTTTTGCGGCGCTGCTTTTACGCGGTGCCAAGGCACAGCATGCGTAAATGACACAGTGCCGCTCCTAGCCCCATGGGGGCGGGAGAATAGGGGGCTGGGAGCGGCCTCCGACGCCAGGGTGAAACACTCCGGTTTTCACTCCGGCGTCGGCACTTAGACACCCGATGGTAGCCCAAAGTTGTTTGCTGTCGGGCACTGTTTAAATAGACTTTGTTTACTGTAGGGCACTGTTTAAATAGACCCTGTTTACTGTAGGGCACTGTTTAAATAGACTGTTTACTGTAGGGCACTGTTTAAATAGACTCTGTTTACTGTAGGGCACTGTTTAAATAGACTTTGTTTACTGTAGGGCACTGTTTAAATAGACTTTGTTTACTGTAGGGCACTGTTTAAATAGACTCTGTTTACTGTAGGGCACTGTTTAAATAGACTCTGTTTACTGTAGGGCACTGTTTAAATAGACTCTGTTTACTGTAGGGCACTGTTTAAATAGACTTTGTTTACTGTAGGGCACTGTTTAAATAGACTTTGTTTACTGTAGGGCACTGTTTAAATAGACTCTGTTTACTGTAGGGCACTGTTTAAATAGACTCTGTTTACTGTAGGGCACTGTTTAAATAGACTTTGTTTACTGTAGGTCACTGTTTAAATAGACTCTGTTTACTGTAGGGCACTGTTTAAATAGACTCTGTTTACTGTAGGGCACTGTTTAAATAGACTCTGTTTACTGTAGGGCACTGTTTAAATAGACTTTGTTTACTGTAGGGCACTGTTTAAATAGACTTTGTTTACTCTAGGGCACTGTTTAGACTCTGTTTACTGTAGGGCACTGTTTAAATAGACTCTGTTTACTGTAGGGCACTGTTTAAATAGACTCTGTTTACTGTAGGGCACTGTTTAAATAGACTCTGTTTACTGTAGGGCACTGTTTAAATAGACTTTGTTTACTGTAGGGCACTGTTTAAATAGACTCTATTCATTGTTGGACACTGTTTAAATAGACTCTGTTTACTGTAGGGCACTGTTTAAATAGACTTTGTTTACTGTAGGTCACTGTTTAAATAGACTCTGTTTACTGTAGGGCACTGTTTAAATAGACTGTTTACTGTAGGGCACTGTTTAAATAGACTCTGTTTACTGTAGGGCACTGTTTAAATAGACTTTGTTTACTGTAGGGCACTGTTTAAATAGACTCTGTTTACTGTAGGGCACTGTTTAAATAGACTATTCATTGTTGGACACTGTTTAAATAGACTCTGTTTACTGTAGGGCACTGTTTAAATAGACTCTGTTTACTGTAGGGCACTGTTTAAATAGACTGTATTCATTGTCGGACACTGTTTAAATAGACTCTGTTTACTGTAGGACACTTGAAATAGAATATTTACTGTAGGGCACTATTTAAATAGACTTTGTTTATTGTAGGACACTATTTAAATAGACTCTGTTTATTGTAGGACACTATTTAAATAGACTCAGTTTACTGTAGGACACTGTTTACATTATGGCACTGTTTAAGTAGACTCTGTTTACCGTAGGAGACTTTTTAATACACTCTGCTTATATTATGCCACTGCTTCTCCAGACATTATTTCCAGAACAACACTTTTTAATAGACTGCTTATTCTGTGGTACTGTTTAAATATCAACAGTATATAGAGCCTTTTTAATATATCCTACAGGAAACATTCTTTTTAAACTGTGCCCTACAATAAACAGAGTCTAGTTATTAAGTGCGATACTTTAAACCATTTGTGGATAGCAAGCTCCCACTTAATGTGACCGTGACCAAGCCATCTGTTTTTGCAGCTTTCCGTTGAGAGATAGATATTACAGGACTCACTCCACCACCTCACCCCCCTTTACCGGCCTCCCACCCTGCCCTGACTTCCCACCTCCCCAAACCCCTCCCCCTCCTGCCCTGCTCCAAAGAAGCTGGCAGGATCTCTTACACCTACCTGAGTGGGCAGATACCATTTGCATTTAACACCTCCTGTTAAAGGCGGCACCTCTGACAGTGCAGCACTCCCTCAATACTGCATAAGGGGGGGCAATGCAGAATATATGCTAAAGTGTCTGGGGTGGCATTCCAAACCCGTGACATTCCGAGTCAACAGTGAGGTTGCTACCCGCAGAGTCAAACAACGTCAAACTCCCAGCACTAGATGGGCAGAAAGGCCAGTTCATACCCGTCACGAGATCTGGCACAGACCCAATATTTTTTTTTCAATCATTATCCAATCGCTCCTCAAATATTAACACAGTATAACAGGAATCTGTGGTTTATTGACAGAATGTAATTGGATTAATCAACTGTTTGCATCTCTGGCTTTTGAGGAAATTAAACATTTACAATTTAATTGATCTGGAGAATAATTCCTGAATTGGGTCAGTTTGCCAGCCCAAAGTTAGCCATCAACTCCAAGTTGATCAACGCTCGCACGCACACACACACTCACACTCACACACACACACTCACACACTCAAGCAAACACACACTCAAACTCACTCTCGCTCATACACACACACAGAAAATGTTGGAAATACTCAGCAGGGGGCAGCACGGTGGCGCAGTGGTTAGCACTCCTGCCTACGGCACTGAGGTCACAGGTTCGACCCCGGCTCTGGGTCACTGTCCGTGTGGAGTTTGCACATTCTCCCTGTGTTTGCGTGGGTCTCGCCCCCACAACCCAAAGATGAGCAGGAAGGTGGATTGGCCTCGCTAAATTGCCCCTTAATTGGAATGACAGGCAAAAAGAAAGATAGGCATGGAACAATCAAAGAAAAGATGTGCCTGGATGAGGGGGTAAACGGAAAAGCAAAATAATTTCCAGCACACACCCGCCAGCCCTGAAACGTTATTGCTGGTTCCTTCACTGTCACTGGGTCATTAAGCTCTGATGGTAGGAACAATAAAACCTAGAAAGCTAGCCTTGACTTCTTCAACATTAAATTTATTGTTTCCCAACAATCATTTCTCCAACACCACCTCAGTGCCACTGGCACCCCCGTTATATACACGTGGGGCAGGATTCTCTGTCCCAACGCCGGGTCGGAGAATCGCCGGGGGGGGGGGGGGGGGGGCGTGAATCCCGCCCCTGCCGGCTGCCGAATTCTCTGGCGCGGGGGATTGGGCGGGGGCGGGAATCGCGCCGCGCCGGTCGGCGGCCGTTAGCAGCGACCCCCCCCCCCCCCCGGTTTTTCTCCAGCCCGCAATGGGCCGAGTGGCCGCCCGCATTCGACGGATCCCGCCGGTGTAAATTACGGCAGGTACTTACCGGCGGGACCTGGTTCCGCGGGCGGCCTCCGGGGTCCTCGGGGGGGGGGGGGGGGGATCTGGCCCCGAGAGGTGCCCCGACGGTGGCCTGGCCTGCGATCAGGGCCCACCGATCTGTCGGCGGGCCTGTGCCGTGGGGGCACTCTATTCCTCCGCGCCGGTCGCTGTAACAGTACGCGGAGGTGAACCCCCCCTGCGCATGCGCTGGGATGATGCCAGCACATGCTGGTGCTCCCGCGCATGCGCCAACTCGCACCGGCCAGCGGAGGCCCTTCGGCGCCAGTTGGGGTGGTGCCAAGACCCTTCTGCGCCGGTCGGTGCGGCGCAAACCACTCCCGACACTGGCCTAGCCACTGAAGGTGCGGAGGATTCCACGCCTTCGGGGCGGCCCGATGCCGGAGTGGTTCACGCTACTCCTTCCCTCCGGAGTTACCCGCCCGTGAAATCTGTCAAACAGAAGCGTGGTCTGTTAAACAATTAAACCTTCAATTCTAACTTCAGCACTGGGGGACATCACCTCTTTGCTATCGCAGAACAAGATCCTGGAACTGCCTTCCTCACAGCAGGAGTGGGTAAATGTTTCAGTCTGACCATCGCGGGAATCGTCCTGGGCAGGACGGCCAATTGACATACCGGTTAAAGATCCGTTTTCCTCGGGTGGGAATTTTCATGCCAGTGGGCGCACAGAGATTCAGAAACAACCTTCACAAAGGACAACGTTCGCTGGCCTTGCCAGCCACAACGACATCCCGAGAATGACCTTTTTAAAATGAGTAACTGTTCAGTTCACTTAATCAAAGGCAGGATGCCAACATCCTTTGGGGGGGGGGGGGGGGGGGGCTGCTGAGGAGATGAACAAAAACAAATCCCGAGGTATCAGGGGATTTGTGCCCATTTTTCCTCTTTGACACTTTACGGCGCTAAGGAGGACGCAGGAGAATTTAAGTAGGTTGTCCTGGTGAAAATATTTGTAATATTTATATGACGTACAAGCATAACGTGAAACAAACTACCGTGCTGTAGCCACCTAAAATGGCTGATTCCCTATTAATTTGGCCAAAACCCGATTTAAGATGGCTCACCGAAAAGGCTGATGGGAAAAGCAGCAGCCAACAGGACACAAACGGACAGCTGCAGACAGAATAGCGTATTCGGCTCTGGGGAAGTCGGCCCAGATCGATACTCAAGACCATTAGCAGCACATCAACCCAGACATCTGCAGTTTAATCGGCTATCCCCGGGAACAATTGCAACATATTAGCAATTGAATGCCGGGCCAGACCTGTCGGAGCCTGCAGTGGCCGAAACAAAGACAGGTGAACGACCAACCCCCGATCGAGGAATCGCCCCATTATTGGACGTATCGAACCCAGTGATTGGGTCCAATCACTTGGGACTCAGGGTCAAGGGCCGACCCGAGAGGCGGGAAGCCCCTGGGCCCTATAAAGTGAGGGGCCAAGTTCAGATCTCTCTCTCTCTCCCTTCTCCTCCTGCTCGCGACCTTCGCAAGAACATCGACCAGAAACTGTAAGTTTGACTCAAGCGATCGCTACCCGATAAAGACTCCTAGCCATCGACCTGTATCAGCCTTTTGAATCCCGCGGGCCAGATCCGATTCGATAAGCCATTCGTTTCCCTGACCTGGTGGGCCCGTCCTAAAGTTAAGTATTGGCCAGTAGTGATAGGTTTCTATATCGATAGTAGGATTATTGTGTAAGCATTACTTGTTGTATATAATAAATGACCGTTGATTTCAATCTTACTAAGCGGTGTGCTGACTTAGTAATCATAACTTGAGCTTGAACCACGTGGCGGTATCAGAAAGATACCTGGCGACTCGTGAGCAAAGGTGACATAATCAGAGCAAATAGACTAAGGCTAAAAAGAGCAACAGTGCCAACTCTCTTCGCCCACGCACAAGATACATCGACCTGTGAGGCACGCTAGTCGCACCCTCCGCGACTGCGATCAAGGGCGGAAAAGTGCGGACTGGTTTCAGGATAACATCATAGATTATCATAGAATTTACAGTGCAGAAGGAGGCCATTCGGCCCATCGAGTCCGCACCAGCTCTTGGAAAGAGCACCCTACCCAAGGTCAACACCTCCACCCTATCCCCATCCCCATAACCCAGCAACCCCACCCAACACGAAGGGCGATTTTGGACACTAAGGGCAATTTATCATGGCCAATCCACCTAACCTGCACATCTTTGGACTGTGGGAGGAAACCGGAGCACCCGGAGGAAACCCACGCACACACGGGGAGGATGTGCAGACTCCGCACAGACAGTGACCCGAGCCGGAATCGAACCTGGGACCCTGGAGCTGTGAAGCAATTGTGCTATCCACAATGCTACCGTGCTGCCCCATCACTGTGGTGGAACTTGTCGCTTAAGCCAAGCAGTCAGTTCTCATCAATTATCAGCGTGATGCGAGCGAGACAACTCTGAATACACCAAACGTCCCAGCCCAAACAGACTGTCTGGCTACAGTGTGTAGCACCGTCAATATGACGCGAGGCAGGTTGAGGTAATGTCAATTGAAGGCTTTATTAAGCAGAACTTTATCCCCAGCAGCGTGGTTACAGAATGCAGCTGCTGAGGGAAATGGAGGGAAAAACTGGGTTCTTATACCGGCATTTCTGGGTGGAGTCCAGTAGGCGGCAGATCCTATCAGGACCCGGCATCCCTCCACCAATAGCCTGTCGACACGTGGTGTACCGTATTACCCCTAATACATACCACCACACAGTGGCTATAGTTTTACCCAGAATACAAAACGCAGAGAATGCCGGGGGCATGTATGAAGGGCTCAAAAGGGCAACAGGCCCATGAACAAACATTGCAGCTTCACTGAAACACACCCTCCCCCTCGCACATCTGGCCAACTCTTTAAGTTGCTACTTTCTGTTGCCGTTCCTGCAGTTCTCACATTCTCCCTCCCTACAGTTCTGACGAAGGGTCCAAGACTCGAAGCGTTCACTCTGCGTTCGCTCCTGATAGATGGTGCCAGAACTGCCGAGTTTTCCCAGCTTCCTCAGTTCCCATCTCAGCTGCCAGCCTCAGCAACGTTTTGCTTTCTTCACTGAAAACAAGCTTGGGACAGGTCATCGCTGAGTGTTGGACAACAGTGGGAGGGATGAGTGAACCACAACATTCCCTCCAGGGCGAATGCTGTCACCGAACATCCAATCGGGGAGCAAGAGGAGGTCATTCAGCCCCCACGGGTCTGCTCCGCCATCACGCACTGCCCCAAGGAGCATTGTGGGAACATTATTTGCCCGTGTTGCCCTCCTCAGACTGCAGGTCCAGGCTGAACGCATCTGTCCTGAATCCCAGTGTGATCCCAGGTCTGCAGGATCCACAATCGACACTGCCGGATAACGGACTTGGGTGGGGGGGGGGGGGGGAAACGTGGAGTAAAGCGTTAACGTCAGAAGCACATGATATTGATGTAATGATGAAGTAACAGCTCAAAGTCGAGTAACAGAGGTCTGGAGGGAGCTGAACTTCCAACTTCTTACAGAGCTCCCAATGTGCACAATTCATGGAATCCTGGCAGGACAGAAGGCCATTCAGCCCATCGAGTCTGCATCGACCCTCTGAAAGAGCACTTTACCCAGGCCCATTACCCCGCCCAATTCCTGTAATCCCTGCAATCCCGTATCCCTCACCTAACCTACATACCCCTGGTTACTAAGGGGCAACTTTACAATGGCCAATTCACCTAACCTGCACATCTTTGGACACTAAGGGGCAATTTTAACATGGCCAATCCACGTAACCTGCGTATCTTTGGACAGCTTTGAAAGCAGACCACGTTTGTCTTTAGTGACCTCACCAAGCTATTCGACCCTGTGAGCAAAGGCAGTCTATATAACCTGAAGGAGGAAATTGGTTGCCTTCTGAAAATGCTCAATATGATCTTCGCTTTCCAGTGGCTCAGTGACACCAATATCCCATGAGAGAATTGTACTCATTGACACTGAGAAGAACGAGAGTCGACCCCATTGAGAATCTTGGCAAGGTCGGTGCTGAGAGGATGTTTCCTCTGGTGGGACAGTCTAGGACCAGAGGGCATAATCATAATCCATTTCAGACAGAGGTGAGGAGGAGTTTCTTCTCTCAGAGGGGAGTGAATCTGAGGTTTTCTTTACCGCAGAGAGCTGTAGAGGCTGGGTCGTTGAGTATGTTCAAGGTTGAGATACAGATTTTTAGTCAGTAATGAAATCAAGGGTTTTGGAGATATGGCAGAAAAGGGGAATTGAGAATTATCACATCAGAGCAGTGATTGACTGGCCAAGCAGACTCGATGGGCCGAATGGCCTAATTCTGCTGCTACATCTTATAATGTAATTAAAATGTAATACGCAATGTATGTAAATATATAAATATAGCCTCAGAGTCTTTTGGAGAGATTGAACAGTCTGTCAAGAACATGTTGTTGGCAAGGGAACCACACTCATGAAGGTTTGAATTGACCGAGAAGGCTTTATAAAACAATAACTCGATAATAAATGAACAAAAGATAAAATGACTTGTTTAAAGTTTGCACTGAACAGTTAGTTTGAAGGGAGTGTGTTGTTTGACGATATAGTAAGCTCGCCCATTGGGGAATGAAGCAAAGACCCTTGAGGTACCAAGATCACTTTTTGCAAAACCGGGGCGGGATCCTCCGAGTCGCTTGCTCCTCGACTTATCCACGACTGGTTCTACACAACAAGAATTGGCCAAATGGTTGGGTGAGTCGCTGCAAGTCGTTCTGAGCAAGATTTCCACATACATGGTGAAGGACTTGCAAGACCATGCAGGACTGCCCCATCGATAGCAATGCCATGTCTGTGTGCACATTATTCCGGAAATAATCTGACAATATTCCAACAATAGTACCGAAGACTTGTGCTCCAGAACTTGCTGCACCCCTCGCCAAGCTGTTCCAGTACAGATACAACACTGGCATCTACCCGGCAATGTGGAAAATTGCCCAGGTGTATCTGTACACAGGAAACAGGACAAATCCAACCCAGCCAATTACCGCCCTATCAGTCTACTCTCCATCATCAGCAAAGTGATGGAAGGAGTCATCAACAGTGCTATCAAACGGCACTTACTCAGCAACAACCTGCTCACGGACGCTCAGTTTGGGTTACGCCCAGGGTCACTCAGCTCCTGACCTCATTACAGCCTTGGTTCAAACATGGACAAAAGAGCTGAATGCCAGAGGTGAGGTGGGAGTGACTGCCCTTGACATCAAGGCAGCATTTGACCGAGTGGCATCAAGGAGCCCGAGGTATACTGGAGTCAATGGGAATCAGGGGGGAAACTCTACACTCTTTGGAGTCATACCCGGCACAAAGGAAGATGGTTGTGGTGGTTGGAGGTCAATCATCTCAGCTCCAGAACATCACTGCAGGAGTTCCTCAGGGTCGTGTCCCAGGCCCAACCGTCTCCAGCTGCTTCATCAATGACCTGCCTTCCACCATAAGGTCAGAAGTGGGGCTGTACGGTGATGACTGCACAATGTTCAGCACCATTCGCGACTCCTCCGATAATGAAGCAGTCATAGAATTTACAGTGCAGAAGGAGGCCACCCAGCCCATCGAGTCCCCACCGGCCTCTGGAAAGAGCACCCCACCAAAGCCCACGCCGCCACCCGATCCCCACAACCCAGTAACCCCACAAACCCCACCCCCCCCCAGACACGAAGGGCAATTTATCAAGGCCAATCCACATCTTTGGACCGTGGGAGGAAACCGGAGCACCCGGAGGAAACCCACGCAGACACGGGGAGAACGTACAGTCTCTGCACAGACAGTGACCCAGCGGGGAATCGAACCTGGGACCCTGGAGCAATTGTGCTAACCACTGTGCTACCATGCTGCCCTGCCCATGTCCAAATGTAGCAAGACCTGGACAATATCCAGGCTTGGGCTGACAAGTGACAAGTTACATTCACGCCACACAAATGCCAGTCAATGACCATCTCCTCCGAGAGAGAATCTAACTATCGCCCCTTGACATTCAGTGGCATTACCATCCCCCACAATCAACATCCTGGGGGTTACCATTGATCAGAAACTGAACTGGACCCAGCCACATTAATACTGTGGCTACCGGAGCAGGTCAGAGGCTGGGAATCGTACTCCAACAACACTGAAGAGCCTAAACACCACCCAGGCCAAAGCAGCCCCGCTTGATTGTACCTCTTATACCAACATTCACTCCCTCCCCCTCCGATGGACAGTGTCAGCCGTGTGCACCATCGACAAGATTCACTGCAGGAACTCACCGAGGTTCCTCATGCAGCACCTTCCAAACCCACGGCCACCACCATCTAGAAGGACAAGAGCAACAGATACCTGGGATCACCCCCCACCTGGAGGTTCCCCTCCAAGTCACTCCCCATCCCGACTGGGAAATATATCGGCCGTTCCTTCAGTGTCGCCGGCTCCAAATCCTGGAGCTCCCTCCCTAACAGCACGGTGGGTGTACCTACACCCCAGGGAACTGCAGCGGCTTCAAGACGGCAGCTCAGCACCACCTTGTCAAGGGGCAATTAGGGATGGACAATAAATGCTGGTCTAGTCAGTGAGCCCCAGACACATGGTGGAAATGAATTTGAAAAAAAAGAATGCGAATGGGGAATTTGGCCAAAACTCCATTCACTTTCAACAGGACTGGACAATTCATCCACGAACGAGGTCAGAGACTGGACAGTTTGTTTTCAAGAAAGAGTTTGATATAGCTCTTGGAGCTAAAGGAATTAAAGGATTTTGGGGGGGGCGGGGGGGGGGGGGGGGGGGGGTTAGAACAGGTTACTGAGTTGGATGATCAGCCACAACCATAATGAATGGCAGAACAGACTAGGAGGGCCGAACGGCCTCCTCCTATTGTCTATGTTCCTATGCTCCAGCCTGGTATTAGTCTGATGAAGCTGTGTTGGATCTGTTTGATGGTGGTATAGTCTTCCTGAGGCACAGTGCGTGGAGTTGAACACAGTATTCTAGACAGTGCACAGGTTACTAACCAGCATTAGTAATCTACTGTTGAGGCTAATTTTCCGGGGACCACCACATGGGTTCAAATCCCACTCCATGGTAGCTGGCGGAACTTAGTAATAATTTCAATTCAATGAATAAATCTGGAATATAAAGCTGGTCTCTCGAATGGTGACCACGATAACTCTCATCGATTCTTGTAACACCCATCTGCTTCTTTGGTGAAGGAAATCCTGACCTGGTCCGGACGACATGCGACTCCAGGCCCACAGCAATCTGATCGACTCTTAACTGTTCCTCGGAAAAGCCGAGCAAACAGCTGGGCATGAAAGGGTGGCCCCTCGGGCGACTCCCACGCCCCACACTACCCAGCCTTGAGTTAATTCCAACGACACACGCACACGCACTCAAGGGGGAAACTCTCCGCTGATGGGAGTCATACCCGGCACAAAGGAAGATGGTTGTGGTGGTTGGAGGTCAATCTTCTCAGCTCCAGAACATCACTGCAAGAGTTCCTCAGGGTCGTGTCCCAGGCCCAACCGTCTCCAGCTGCTTCATCAATGACCTGCCTTCCATCACAAGGTTATAAGTGGGGATGTTTGCGAATGACTGCACAATGTTCAGCACCATTCGCGACTCCTCAGATAATGAAGCAGCCCGTGTCCAAATGCAGCAAGACCTGGACAATATCCAGGCTGGGCTGACAAGTGTCAGTGTCAGGCAATGACCATCTCCGACAAGAGAGGATCTAACCAACGTCCCTTGACATTCAATGGCATTACCATCGCTGAATCCCCACAATCAACATCCTGGGGGTTACCATTGGTCAGAAGCTGAACTGGACTACCCATTTTAATACTGTGGCTACCAGGGCAGGTCAAAGAGCAGGAATCTTGTGGCGAGTAACTCACCTCCTGACCTCCAAAGCCTGTCAACCATCTACAAGGCACAAGTCAGGAGTGAGATGGAAAACTCTCCCCCTTGCCTGGATGAGCTCAGCTCCAACACTGAAGAAGCTCAACACCATCCAGGACAAAGCAGCCCCGCTTGATTGTACCTCTTACACCAACATTCACTCCCCCCCCTCCGATGGACAGTGTCAGCCGTGTGCACCATCGACAAGATTCACTGCGGGAACTCACCGAGGTTCCTCAGGCAGCACCTTCCAGACCGACGGCCACCACCATCTAGAAGGACAAGAGCAGCAGATACCTGGGATCGCCCCCACCTGGAGGTTCCCCTCCAAGTCACTCCCCATCCTGACTGGGAAATATATCGGCCGTTCCTTCAGTGTCGCCGGCTCCAAATCCTGGAGTTCCCTCCCTAACAGCACGGTGGGTGTACCTACACCTCAAGAAGGCAGCTCAGCACCACCTTGTCAAGGGGCAATTAGGGATGGGCAATAAATGCTGGTCTAGCCAGCGAGGCTCAAATCCCATAAACGAATAAAAATAATAACTTTTTAAAGATGGCAGGTTCTGATCTGCCTCAGATCTGGCCCAGGTCTCTCTCAGGTTAAAGAACCCGTCAGCACTAGCTGTCCCTAGTCCCCTGGTGGAGATGCCGGCATTGGACTGGGGTGGGCTCTGTAAGAGGTCTGACACCAGGTTTGTTTCCAATCACGAGCTTTCGGAGCGCAGCTCCTTCATCTCACCCGAGGAAGATGCTGCGCTCTGAAAGCTAGTGCTTCTAAATAAACCTGTCGGACCTGAACCTGGTGTTGTAAGGCTGCTGACTGTGCCCAGTCCCCTGGATTAACATTTATGCTTTAATGATCAATAATTTTAAAAACCCAGATGATTTGGCCATCGCTGCCAGTGGGAACTTGCTGAGAGTAAATGGACTCCTGTGTTTCCTGTATCACAATCGTGACTGTCAATTGTGTAAGAATTGGAAATTTAACTGTAGCCGGAGGTGGGCTTTAACTGGGTATTCACTTGAGATCCTGTGTACTATATATATGTATAGCTACACATAATAATAACATAATGTAGAATCATAGAATTTACAGTGCAGATGGAGGCCATTCGGCCCATCGAGTCTGCACCGGCACTTGGAAAGAGCACCCTACCCAAGCCCATACCTCCACCCTATCCCCATAACCCAGTCACCCCCACCCAACACTAAGGGCAATTTTGGACACTAAGGGGCAATTTATCATGGCCAATCCACCTAACCTGCACATCTTTGGACTGTGGGAGGAAACCGGAGCACCCGGAAGAAACCCACGCAGACAAGGGGAGAGCGTGCAGACTCGGAGATGTAATAGGTTTTGATCAAGGGCTGGAAGGGACAAGGACAATAGAAAGGTCTGTGGTCGGGTGGAAGACAGGAGCGGGAGAATGACAGAAGAGTTAGTCCTCCAGGGTGAAAGGAATGGAGATGGGGCAAGTAAAGGAATAAGGAACAAGGCGCGGAATTAAAATGAGAGACCACAGGGAGCTCAGGGTCAGGCTTGCAGACAGAACGGAGACACCCCACCAATCAGTCGCCCAATCCATGTTTATTCTCCCCGGTGTAGAGGAAGCGACGTTGAGAGCGGTGGATATCGTGGGAGTCGATGGGCCTTGGACACTGGGTAGAGAGAAGGTAAAAGGAAGGTGCCGCGAGAAAAGGGGTGGGGGGGGGGGCGGGGGGACTGCGCAGGGCGTCACGGAGGCAACGCTGGAAGTTCGGAAGAAAGTTGAAGTCTATGGTTCCCGGTTTGAAGAGCCAGGGCAGTAATTTGACATCAGGAATGAACTTCTTTCCGATTTCAGTAAGGAAGCGGGAAAAGGAACAGCAACAATGCTGAGTCGACTGCTCTCTGCTAATGAGCGTCTGCTACCCCCACTGTCTCTGAGAGAGGTTGACTTTAATGAGGTCTAGAAATGACAGCATAGAGTCTCTGAGCTGCACACAGGGATAGCTCCATCAATCACACAGGCTTTTAATGAGCATTGCTCCTTTGTTTACTTCAGCTGGAAATTCATTGCGATCAGTAACATCCAACATTCCCTCCAGCACTCCAGCCTGTACACCTTGTGCAACGTACGCCCGCCCACCATAGAATCGCTACAGTGCAGAAGGAGGCCACTCGGCCAATCAAGTCTGCACCAACCCTCTGAAAGAGCACAGTATCTAGGCCCATTCCCTTTCCCCGTGATCCCATCTAACCTGCAAATCTTCGGACGCTAAGGGGCAATCTATCACGGCCAATCCACCTAACCAAGTCCCTGGCATTGTGAGGCAGTAGTGCTAACCACTATGACACCATGCCACCCCGAGCAGGTCCTCCTTAAATCTCCTTCATCCGTGTCCTCCCGTGGATGCTGACTCCTCATAGATTCCCATACCGTGCAGAAGGAGGCCATTCGGCCCATCTGGTCTGCACCGACCCTCTGCAAGAGCACTGTACCTTGGCCCATGTCCTTCCCGATGCCCGTAACTCCACCTAACCTGCTGGACGCGAATGGGCAATTGGATTCAGTGCTGGTGATGCCATTGAATGTCAAGGGGCGATGGTTAGATCCTCTCTTGTAGGAGATGGTCATTGCCTGACACTGACACTTGTCAGCCCAGCCTGGATATTGTCCAGGTCTTGCTGCATTTGTACACGGGCTGCTTCATTATCGGAGGAGTCGCGAATGCGGCTGAACATTGTGCAGTCATCACCGTACAGCCCCACAACTGACCTTATGATGGAAGGGAGCTCACTGATGAAGCAGCTGAAGATGGTTGGGCCTGGGACACGGCCCTGAGGAACTCCTGCAGTGATGTTCTGGAGCTGAGATGATTGACCTCCAACCACCACAACCACCCCCCTTTGTGCCGGGTATGACTCTAATTCCCCCTGATTCCATGCACTCCGGTTTAGCTCGGGCTCCTTGATGCCACACTCGGTCAAATGCTGCCTTGATGTCAAGCTGAGTGTGTCGGTGAGTGTGATGTTATGAACACAACATAAAGATTCCTCCTATTCTCTGCATGTTGGTGTGTGTGTTTGTGTGTGTTTATGTGTGCGTGAGAGAAAGAGTGTATGTATTTGAGTGTGCAAGAGTGTGTATTTGTGATTGTGTTTAGTTGTGCGTATGTTTTTATGTGTGTGTGAGCGTGTGTTTGAGAAAGTGTGTGCTTGCGTGTGTGAGACAATGTATGTGTGTGTATGTGTGAGGGAATAAGTGTCCGTGTGTGAGTGTTTGTGTGTGTGTTTGTAGGAGTGTGTAATATGTGTGAGTGTGTGTGGGTGTGTGAGTGAATATGTGTGTGAGTGTGTGCATGTGTGAGTGTGAGTGCTTTGGTCCACTAGTGTGTGTGTTCAGGTGTATGAGTGTGTGTGTATGAGTGTGTTTGTGGATGTATGCGTGTGTCTGAGTATGAGTGAGTGTGAGTGTTTGGGTGTGCTCGTGTGTGTGTGTGAGTTTGTGAGTGTGTGTATGTTATAACCTGCCTACTTACCATTGGCTGGGAACTAATGACAATCCCACAATCCTGTGGGAGTATGAGCTTCCCCAATGGGGGGGTGGAGAAACCATTAGTAAACTCCTAGTATAAATAAAGCTGGCCAGTTCAGGAACCGGCAGGAAGGAGTATGTAGCAAGGGAGGTTACTGCTACTGTTATGTATATATGTTATTGTAAGTAAATGTTATTACTTTGTATCCTTAAAACTCATGCTGGATTCTTCGTGGCCCTCACAAAAGTGTAAGTGTGTGTTTGTATATGTATGTGAGTGTGACTGTGTTGTGTGTGAGTGTAAGTATGTGTGAGTGTGCATGTGTTTGCGTGAGTGTATGTATGTGTGAGTGACTGTATCAGTGTGTGTGTGAGTTTGTGTGAGTGTGTGTGTACATGTGTGAGTATATGTGAGTGTCAATGTGTGTGTGCGTGTGTGTGAGTGAGTTTGTGTAATGGTACGAGTATGTCTGAATGAGTGTGTGAGTGTGAACATGTGTGTATGTGTGTGTGAATGTGCGTGTGAGTGGAGATGAGTGTGAATGTTTGTGTATATATGTGTGTCTGTGAGTGTACATGCGTGAATGTGAGAATGTCTATGTGCATGTGCGTGTATGTCAGAGTGCATGTGTGTGTTTGAGTGTGTGTGTGACAATGTGAATGTGTTTGAATGTATGAGTGGGTGAGTGTGTTTGTGTGAGACAGTGTGTGTATGTTGAGTGTGAGTGTGAATGTGTGAGCGTGTGTGAATGTGTTTGTGTGTGTGTATGGCTGAGTATGTGTGAGAGTGTGTGTGAGAGTCTTTATGACTCTGTGTGTGCGAGTGTATATGAGTATATGTAAGTGTGTGTGTGAGTGCAATAGTTTGTGTGTGTGTGTGTGTCAGGGGTGTGTGTGGGTGAATGTGTGTGTTTGTTTGGGAGTGTGGGTATGTGTGTGTGAATGTGTATGAGTGTGTGTGTGAGTGTTTGATTGTTTGTATGAGTGGGTGAGAGTATTTGTGTGAGACTGTGAGTGTGTGTGTTTGAGTGTGACTGTCTGAATGTGTGAATGTGTTTGTGTGTGTATGACTGTGTGTGTGTTGAGAGTGTATTTGACTGAGTGTGTGTGAGTGTGTATGAGTATATGTGAGTGTGTGTGAGTGCGTTAGTTTGCGTGTGTGTCAGGGGTGTGTGTGAATGAGTGTGTGTGTTTGTTGGAGAGTGTGGGTATGGGTGTGAATGTGTGTTTGTGTGTGAGTTTGTATGACTGTGAGAGTTTGTATGACTGTGAGTGTCTGTGTGAGAATGTGTGTGAGTGTGTGTTTGTGTGAGTTTGTGTGTGAATGTGTGTTTGTGAATGTGTGTGTGTGTGTGAGTGAGTGTTTGTGTGTGTGTGTGTGTTGTGTGAGGGTGAGTATGTGCGTGAGAGTGTGATTGTGGAGTGAGTGTGTTTGTGCAAGAATTTGAATGTGTGTGTAAGTGTGCCTCTATCTATGAGTGTGTGTGTGTATGTGCATGTGTGTGAGTGTGAGTGTGTGAGTGTGTATGACTGAGTGTGTGAGTTTGTGTATGTGTGAGTGAATGTGTCTTTGTGTGAGTGTGTGTTTGAGTGTGTGAGGATGAGTATGTGAGTGTGACTGAGTGTGTGTGTGACTCCATGAGTGTGTGTGCATGTGTACGTGTGTGTATGTGCGAGGGTGTGAGTGTGAGTATGTGTGTGTGATTGTGTGTGTGAGTGTGTTTGCGTGAGGGTGTGTGTGAGTAAGTATGTGTTTGTGCGAGTGTTTCAATGTGTGTGTGAGTATAACTGTGTGTGTGTACATGTCTGTGTGTGCGTATGAGCGAGAGTGTGTGTGAGTCAGTGGGAGTGTGTGTGTGAATGTGTGTGTTTCTGAATGGGTGTGTGTGTTTGTGAGAGTGTGTGTGAATGTGAATGTTTCTGAGTGTGTTTGTGAGAGTGTGTGTGTGTGTGTGTGTGTGTGAATTTGTGTGTGTGTGAATATGTGTGTGTGTGTTGAGTGCGAGTAGGTGTGTAAGTGTATGTGAGTGTGAGTGGGTGTGAGTGAGTGGATGTGTGAGTGGGTGTGAATTTGTGTCTGTGTGAGTGTGTGCGTTTGTGCGAGTGTGTGCAAGTGTGTGCGAGTGTTTGTGAGTGAGTGTGTGAGTTTGTGTGTGTGTGTGTGTGTGTGAATGCGAGTGTTTATTTGATTTAATTTGATTTGAGTGAGTGTGTGTGTGAGTGCTGTATGCGAGTGAGTGAGTGTGAGTTTGTGTGTCTGAGTGTGTGTGTTTGTCTGAGAATGTGAGTGTGCCTGTTTCTGTGTGTGTGTGTTTTTGTGTGAGAGTGAGTGTGTGTGTGAGTGTGAGTCAGTGAGCGTGTTTGAGTTTGTGTGGAGGTGAGTGTGTGAGATTGAGTGTGTAAGTTTGCGCACACGTGAGTTTGTGTGTAAATGTGTGCACCAGTGAGTGTGAGTTTGTGTATTTTTTTGAGTGAGTGTGTGAGTTTGAGTGTGAGTGTGTGTGGATGCATGTATGAGTGTGAGTGTGTGTGTGTATGTGTGAGTGTCTGTTAGTGAGTGTGTGTGTAAGATTGTGTGAGTTTGTGTGTGTGTGAGTTTGTGTGTGTATGAGTGAGTGCGTGTGTATGAGTGAGTGCGTGTGTGCGCGTGTGGAATTCCACATGCTGGTGACCCTGTGAGAGGAAGAACATCTCCACACCCCGAGCGTAAACCCGGGACCTCCTTCTTAAACTGTGTCCCCGAGTTCCACAGACGGAAACATTCTTCACTTATCCATCCGGTCTCCTCATGTGTCAATGAGATCCCCTCTCATTCTTCTAAACTGCAAAGAGTATGGACCACCTGGTTACTGCACAGGATATGCCCCTTACCCAGGAAAAACTTTCAAGGTGCTAAATAAACAGCAGCTGTTGTTATTGAGCATCAGCTGCTGGGATAAACCATCAATGACTCCAATCCAAAGAGGAAACCTACTTGGAACAGGGGCAAACTGATGCCCAACCATCTACAGCCTGCAGTTCCGAATCCCGAGAAGGACATCGCCAACTAGAGGCCATTCCCTGAGGGTACAGGCTCCTGGTGCACTTTTCCAAAGTCAATGGCCGCTAGAAGCTTGGGCTGACACGGACAAGGTTTTCATCCTACCCCATCTCCGTACACTCCTCCAGCCCGACAACCCTCGCAGATACCTGCGCTCCTCCAAACCCTGAAATGTTGCCTATCTACACGATATTTGTCCAGCGTTGGTGGCCTTGTCTTTGTCATAATATACACCAGTATATCATGGTGCAGACACTCAATGATGGACACACAGTGGGACCAATCAACATACACAACACCGCAGCCAATCACCAGTGAGAGCACACGCACTATAAAGACAGGGGGCATCAGAGTTCCCGCTCATTCGAGTAGCAGCTAGCTAGGAGCACAGAGCTCACAGCCTGTAACACAGACATTCACCATGTGCTGAGTGCATCTACTGGTTAGGACAAGGCAAAGGTCTTTAGTTAAAGCTGGTATCGTATTTACCCACAGTTCAAGTATGTTTAAATAGTTAACCTTATAATAAAATAGTGTTGCACTACTTCAAGTGTTGGTGACCTGTATGTGATCCAGAACACCCAACACATCATGGTACCAGGAGTGGTTGCATACTAGCACTTCTTAGACCTACCTGCAAGTGATCTGCCTTCCAGCATTCCGTCATCCTGCAACCTGGACAACATCAGCCCGTCGCCGCCGCTCCGCATCGCCGGCAACCTCGGGGCCAACTGGAAGATTTTCAAACAGCGCTTCCAGCTCTTCCTCAAAGCCACGGACAAGGAGGGTGCCTCGGACACCAGGAAGATTGTTCGTCTCCTCTCCACGGCCGGGGACCATGCCATCCACATCTCCAACTCTCTCACCTTTGCAGATGACGAATACAAGACAAAGTTTAAGACGGTTCTCCTCAAATTTGACACACTGCAGCGTGGAGGTGAATGAAAGTTTTGAACGCTACGTGTTGCAGCAGCGTTTGCAGGGTAAGGACGAACCTTTCCAATCCTTTCTAACGCACCTCTGCATCCTTGCGCAATCCTGCAGCTACGGGCCCACCTCCGACTCCATGATACGCGACCAGATCATTTTCGGTGTTCAGTCGGACCCCCTACGTCAGCAGCTCCTCAAAGTAAAGCAACTCACCCTTGCGGCCGCCATCGAGACCTGTGTTCTACATGAAAATGCCACGAGTCGGTATTCCCATATACAAGCGGCTGTAACGGCGCGACAAGGTCCCCACGAGGCGGGACGGGTCCAAGTGATTGAGCACCTCCAGGGCCTCAGCCTGGATGAGGGCGGCCATTTCGCGCGCTTTTCGCGGACTCCCGCGCTTGTACACACCAAACGAGGGGATGTCGATGTGGAGGAACGTAATGCGCAGGCGCGCACCATGCATGACCGCACCACGCATGCGCAGTGGTGCAGCGAACGTGATGTCACGACGTGGGGTAACTGTGGCTCCGCCCATTTAATGCCCCTCAAAATCCCGACAATGCGTACGATGTGGAAGACTTGGCCACTATGCTGCCTGCTGTCGAGCAGCTCAGCCTTCCAACTCATATCGCTTCAGCCAGCCTCGCAGGAATGTTCGGGCAATTCAACCCACGGTCAATGAGTCCGATTCCGACCTCCCACACAGTAGTGACACCGAGGACTCGAAGGCACCTTTTCGAGTCGGTGTCGTAACGAAAAACAGGCTGTCCCCGAAGCAAAGACACCAGCCGCTGTCGGTATACAGCATCGATCCAGACGATGAGTGGTGTGCCACCCTGACGGTCAACCAGAATTCGTCGCCCACCTCAGAGACTTAATTTGTGAACTTTGTGCACGAAGGGACTCTCTGGTCTGTTCTGTTCTTCCGTTTAATCGTTCAAGTGGTTTGTATATAGTGTTCATCTCGTTATTTGTGTGACACACTGTTTTTCTGCACCAGGCACCTTCCCATGTTAATAGCTTAGTTTTCATGTACATCGTCCTGTAAATATTTTGCACACACGTAGTCAGGAACATTCACCACACACTATATTGTCACACAGGCACATTTTTGTATATAAAAGGGGATGTCATAATATACACCAGTATATCATGGTGCAGACACACACTGATGGACACACAGTGGGACCAATCAACATACACAACACCGCAGCCAATCACCAGTGAGAGTACACGCACTATAAAGACAGGGGGCATCAGAGTTCCCGCTCATTCGAGTAGCAGCTAGCTAGGAGCACAGAGCTCCCAGCCTGCAACACAGACATTCACCATGTGCTGAGTGCATCAACTGGTTAGGACAAGGCAAAGGTCTTTAGTTAAAGCTGGTATCGGATTTACCCACAATTCAAGTATGTTTAAATAGTTAACCTTGTAATAAAATAGTGTTGCACTACTTCAAGTGTTGGTGACCTGTATGTGATCCAGAACACCCAACACATCAGTCTTCAGCGGCCTCCCTTGCTAAGCCTCTCTACCTTTCTCTCCCACTTTAAGATGTTCTGTAAAACTTACCCTGGCCAACTCTCCTCACAAATATCTTTGTGTGGGTCCGCTGTTGCTGGCCGATCACTCCTGCGAAGTACTCTTATGTTGAAAGCGGCGCATAAATGCAGGCTGAAATCACTGTACCTTTATCTTCTAAAATGAACAGTGGACATGTGACAGTTCCATGCAGTTCCATCCTCCCCTACAGGTCTAATTTGCCTGGCTAGCTCAGTCAGCAGAAGCATGAGGCTCTTAATCTCATGGTCGTGGGTTCAAGCCCCACCTTGGGCACCACTGTTGGGGGCTGGTGAGCTCAGTTATAATAATAATAATCTTTATTGTCACAAGTAGGCTTACATTAACACTGCAATGAAGTTACTGTGAAAATCCCCTCATCGCCACATTCCGGCGCCTGTCCGGGTACACAGAGGGAGAATTCAGAGTGTCCAATCCACCTAACAGCAGGTCTTTCGGGACTTGTGGGAGGAAACCGGAGCACCCGGAGGAAACCCACGGAAACACGGGGAGAACGTGCAGACTCCGCAGACAGTGACCCAAGCCAGGAATCGAACCTGGGACCCTGAAGCTGTGAAGCAACAGTGCTATCCACTGCGCTGGCCCCAGTTGGCGGGGCAGCTGGTTCGTGATCAAGGCCAACAGCGTGGGTTCAATTCCACTACCGGCTGAGGTTATTCATGAAGGTCCCGCCTTCTCAACCTCACCCCTCGCCTGAGGTGTGGTGACCCTCAGGTTAAATCACCACCAGTCAGCCCTCCCCCTCAAAGGGTAAAGCAGCCTGTGGTCATCTGGGACTATAGCGACTTTTCTTTTACTTCTCAGGCCTAACACTTAGCCGCCTATTAAAACTGCCAGTTCGAACCCGTGATACCTCCCACCCACCTCAAGACCAGCAGGCGCAAGGAAACACCACCACCTCCCCTCCCACTCTGCCCGAGCAACAGGAGTGCCTAATAAAACATCGGGAGGAAAAAAATGAGCTGCAGAAACCAAAGGCACTTACTGGAAACCCAAGCGATGAGACGGTGAGGGACATCATTGGCCTGGGGGTAACCCGCAGCTTGTGGGGAGCTAATGAAGGCAGGAGGAACAGCGGCGGCCAATTTGCTTCGGCTGGGGAGAGGAGCGGGAGCTGTCGGCTGAGTCTGCCGACCATTCACTCTCATGCCTTGCCTCTCTGCTCCTTGCTGCGGTTGTTTACGATCGAGCTCAGACTGCAGATATCGGAGCTGCTGAGCCGCTGACTGAACGCTGGCCACCGACTGAGGCATCCTTCAGTTCTGCAGCTGTGTGCTTGTGCGTGTTTTATTGATCCGCCTGGGGCCATTGGCAAAACACAATGTGCTCTCCTGTCTCAGGCTTCGATCTCTTAATTACAGCCCTTCAAAGAGAGGGAGGCAGATCCTTGTCAGGACCCCCTGGGCTAGCGCGCAATCAATTCCAGATCCACTTGACCCGGAGTTGCAACACAAGTAAAATTAGACTTTAGTTAAAATACCCGAGGTCCTTGGTCGAGCCCAATAAGCTACCGTCACCAGGTTTAGAACTTGAAACACCTGTAATCTTTTACTATGAGCAATATTATAATGAAACGGACAGAAAATGTAACTATGTACCACCCCTGTCCCAAACCCCCGTTGTCTACTTTCTCTGCAGACTCAGCATCATAATAATAATAATCTTTATGGTCACAAGTAGGCTTACACTGCAGTGAACTTACTGTGAAAAGTCCCTAGTCGCCACATTCCGGCACCTGTTCAGGTTCACGGAGGGAGAATTCAGAATGTCCAATTCGCCTAACAGCACATCTTTTCGGGATTTGTGGGAGGAATCCGGAGCACCCGGAGGAAACCCACGGAGACACAGAGAGAACGCGCAGACTCCGCACAGACAGTGACCCAAGCCGGGGATTGAACCTGGGACCCTGGCGCTGTAAAGCAACAGTGCTAACCACTGTGCTGCCGTGCCGCCCGTTGCAGGTTTGGAGCAAAGGATGTGCCTGGCGCTCACCGCTTTCAGAACAATAGAGCTGTTCGTTCACTTCAGCCAGCAGCGGAGAGAGAGTTCCTTTCATTTCCCAGGTCTAAACACTTCTGCCCAGTCCAACAGGCCGTATGGTCGCTGACTGCTCCTTCTCCCTGCATTCTTTTATGTCACAGGCACAACATAAACTGGATCAGCGCTGGTGTTGGGCGAGGACAAGATCACCAGGAATAGGCTTTCCAATGCCCATTCAGATCTCAGGGTGCGACCGTGGTACAATAGCGGGGCGGGGGGGGGGGGGGGGGGGGCACTACAAGAAAAGGTGGGAAGATGTGATGTGGGAATTTTTGAAAAAAAAGAGAAATTACAAGATTCAATAGAAGAATTTATTTACCCCAACACTACCCCCACCCCCCACCCCCTCTCCCCCACCCCTACCTCACATCAAGCCTCCTGTCCCTCGGGCCTTGAGCTGGCTGCCAGTGTGTAAGAGTCGCTCCTGTGTATTTCCTTTGTTCACGTTTCTTTTCTTCAAATGGAGTTCACCGGCTCCTCAGCGGGGAGCTCGTACTCTGTGTGGACCATGGGGAAGATAATAATTCCCATCTCGTATGTCCCCTGTGGGATATTACACCAGCCTCTCGTAGACCCAGCCGGTAGGCCTACAAGGAGAGGTCGGGCCTACAATGAGCGACCAGGCTATCATTATAGGCCCAGTCTTGCATTGTAGGCCCAGCATATCGTTGTAGGCCGTCTCTCATTGTAGGCCCAGCCTCTTGTGGTGATGTGCATCACCGTATGTACACAAGGGGTTAATGTAAATACACTACAACTAAGTAAACACTAGAGGGAGCACCGGAGATTTCATGATATGCAAACATGCAGCTAATGAACACTCAGAATAGGACACAATCAATGAGTAATCAAGACATCCAGAGGTGGCATTACCACAAGAGGGCACTTCACAACCCATATAAAAGGACAGGGCACACATGCTCTGTCTCTTTCCACAGACCGACATCTAGAGAGTACATCAGGGTTGATCAACAGCATCACACCCAGCACGTGGCTTAGAGCAGGCTGGTAAAGATAGACTGAGTTACTACAGTTAGATTAGCAGAGAGTTGAACTCATTAAAGAACTGTGTTAACAGTTCAACAAACACGTTGAACTCATTTCATAGTCTGGAGCTTCCTTTGTCAAAGCATACGTCAAGCAAGCAGCTTATGCTACACGAAGCAGCATAACACACCTCTCATTGAAGGCTGAGCCTCTCATTGAAAGCCCAGCCTACCATTGTAGGCCCAACTTATCATTGTGGGACAAGCCCCTCATCCCAGGGACCAATCTGACTAACCTTCCCTGTACCACCTGCAATCAGGTACTGTATACCGGAATAAAACCAGCCCATGGCATTTCACTGTGTTTCGAGCTCAAAGATTACAGTCTTTCCAATGACTTTCTTGAACAGAATGTAACATGGCTACCCCAGACACTACCTCATGGCAGAGTTCATATGGCTACGGCAAGCCAGGTATAACAGTTAGTAACAATTCCATTTCAAAACCGAAACACACAGGAGCTTTATAACACGACATCGAGCCAGATAAGGAGACATGAGGCGATCAAAAACTTGGTCAATGACGTAGTGTTCGAGAAAGAGGTGGGATGGGTGGAGAGATAGCACAGTGGTTAGCACAGTTGCTTCACAGCTGCAGAGTCCCAGGTTCGATTCCCCGCTGGGTCACTGTCTGTGCGGAGTCTGCACGTTCTCCCAGTGTCTGCGTGGGTTTCCTCCGGGTGCTCCGGTTTCCTCCCACAGTCCAAAGAATGTGCAGGTTAGATGGGTTGGCCGCGCCAAATTGCCCTTAGTGTTCAAAAAGGTTGGGTGGGGCTACTGGGTTACGGGGATAGTGTGGAGGTGTGGGCTTGGGTAGGGTGCTCTTTCCAAGGGCCGGTGCAGACTCGATGGGCTGAATGGCCTCCTTCTGCACTGTAAATTCTATGATTGTATGAAAGAGAGAGTTTTAGAGTTGAGGGTCCAGACAGCGATTGGCAAGGCCACTGATGGTCCAGGAGCACAGAAACAGGAGGCCATTCAGCCCCTCGAGTACTTTCTGTTATCACCAGGAAAAGCTCACATTGCTACAGAAATGTTCACAACTTTAGAAAGTGGTAATGCACTTTCCAGTCACAGAAGCTCTTCCGACCTCCATCAACAATCAGTCCACTGTGGGAAACACGGCAACCAATTTAAGTGCGGCAAGTTCCCATAAATAAGATAAATGTCAGGAACAAGATGTTCAGTTAGATTGACTGCAGTGACCCACCATTACTCTATGTTCCATATTGTCCTTTCTCAGCAAAAACCTATCGATCCCGGACTTGGAAATTTGACATGTGACCATTGCATTGTCATTTGGATTTGGAAATTATGCGATTATTCTTCCACGGGGTGCAGGTTTCGCTGGTTAGACCAGCATTTATTGTCCATCCCTAATTGCCCCTTGATAAGGTGGTGCTGAGCTGCCTTCTTGAAGCCGCTGCAGTCCCTGAGGTGTAGGTACACCCACTGTGCTGTTAGGGAGGGAGCTCCAGGATTTATACCCGGCGACACTGAAGGAGCGGCCGATATATTTCCCAGTCAGGATGGGGAGTGACTTGGAGGGGAACCTCCAGGTGGGGGCGATCCCAGATATCTGCTGCTCTTGTCCTTCTGGATGATGGTGGCCGTGTGTTTGGAAGGTGCTGTCTGAGGAACCTCGGTGAGTTCCCGCAGTGAATCTTGTCGATGGTGCACACGGCTGACACTGTCCATCAGAGGGGGAGGGAGTGAATGTTTGTGGAAGGGACGCCAATCAAGCGGGGCTGCTTTGTCCTGGATGGTGTGGAGCTTCTTCTGTGTCGGAGCTGCACTCATTCATGTTCCCTGTGAGAATACTATTCACGACTCCCTATGCTGCTCTTGCCCATGTATTTGTTTTGTTTGTCCCTTATTCCGCACTGTAACCAATCACTATTTGTCAATGTATTATTTGTCGATGTTGTCTGTCGATTGTTCTTTTTGTCTACTATGTACGTACTGTGTATGTTCCCTTAGGCGCAAAAAAATACTTTTCGCTGTACTTCCGTACGTGACAATAAATCAATAAATCAATCAATCAATCAATCAATCAATCACTCTCCCTCTTCCAGTCACAACAGAGAGAGAGAGAGAGAGAGAGAGCGAAGGAGAAAGAGAAATCATATCAATTTACAACACACCACTGACTGGATGAACAGACAAGCCCGAGTGAGGAGCCAATCTGAGGTAACGACAATGAAGAAGTAAAAATATTGCTGACTAAGAGAAGATGCCCCAGGACCGTCAACTGAACTGAGATACACTCTGCACAATCCAACCAACTTTTACCAACTTTTCAACTCTCCTTCTGTCGACCCACCCCTCCCTCCTCCACATAAAGATGGAGTGGATAGGGGATGTCAAGATGTTTTCTGCGAGTTTGATTATCCCACCGTGTTTCAGCTTGCCCCCTCGTTTTCCAGTAATGCTGCTCACTTCTAGTTTTCCTTTCCTCTTGCTTTTCAGTTTTCCGAGCCTGCCAGGGCTCCAGGCTCTGACCCCATGAGGGTCAGATTGCGTGAATAAGGTGACGGCTAAAGACGGGCTGTTTTCCACCCTGTTCACATCAACCAAAATACAATTTGGAAATTCAGTATCTCTATCCCTCTAGCTTCAATTCTCTGGAGTTGCTACCCTTCAATTTTCCCTCCTTTAGTGTTGCTTTCTCTCTACCTCCACTTCTACAATGTCTCTATCCTTCTCCCTCAACGTCTTCAGTGTCTCTATTCTTCTATCTTCAATGTCTCTATCCCTCTATCATCGTCCTTCAGTGTCTCGATCCCTCTATCATCCTCCTTCAGTGTCTCTATCCCTCTATCATCCTCCTTCAGTGTCTCGATCCCTCTATCATCCTTCTTCAGTGTCTCGATCCCTCTATCATCCTTCTTCAGTGTCTCTATCCCTCTATCATCCTCCTTCAGTGTCTCTATCCCTCTATCATCCTCCTTCAGTGTCTCTATCCCTCTATCATCCTCCTTCAGTGTCTCTATCCCTCTATCATCCACCTTCAGTGTCTCTATCCCTCTATCATCCTCCTTCAGTGTCTCTATCCCTCTGTCATCCTCCTTCAGTGTCTCTATCCCTCTATCATCCTCCTTCAGTGTCTCTATCCCTCTGTCATCCTCCTTCAGTGTCTCTATCCCTCTATCATCCTCCTTCAGTGTCTCTATCCCTCTATCATCCTCCTTCAGTGTCTCTATCCCTCTATCATCGTCCTTCAGTGTCTCGATCCCTCTATCATCCTTCTTCAGTGTCTCTATCCCTCTATCATCCTTCTTCAGTGTCTCTATCCCTCTATCATCCTCCTTCAGTGTCTCTATCCCTCTATCATCCTCCTTCAGTGTCTCTATCCCTCTGTCATCCTCCTTCAGTGTCTCTATCCCTCTATCATCCTCCTTCAGTGTCTCTATCCCTCTATCTGTTTATTCAGTATCTTTATCTCCCCTCCTTCAGTGTTTCTGTCCCTCTATCTCTATTTCTTCAGCGTCTCTATCCTGTTACCTCCCCTCCTTCTGTGTCTCTATCAATCTTTCTCTACTTCAGCACGGTAGCGCAGTGGTTGGCACAGTTGCTTTGCAGCACCAGGGTCCCAGGTTCGATTCCTGGCTTGGGTCACTGTCTGTGCAGAGTCTGCACTTTCTCCCCGTGTCTGCGTGGGTTTCCTCCGGGTGCTCCGGTTTCCTCCCACAAGTCCCGAACGACGTGCTGTTAGGTGAATTGGACATTCTGAATTCTCCCTCTGTGTACCCGAACAGGCGCAGGACTGTGGCGACTCGGGGCTTTTCACAGGGTAACTTCATTGCAGTGTTAATGTAAGCCGACTTGTGACAATAAAGATTATTATTATTATTCAGCGTCTCTAACCCCCTATCCTCCCGTTTCAGTGTTTCCATCCCTCCAAATCCATTCCTTCACTGTCTCAGTCTCCACTCAGTCAGTGTGTCGATATCTTGCCCTCCGATCTTCCTGATTTCGGATCTGATTTCCTGTGTAACCTCATCCCCCGGAAAAGCCTTTGCTTTTTCCTGATGTAATTGACGATTCCCTACTCTGTGACTGAGTTTTTTTAATGACTCCCACACTCTGTCAAACAAACAAAAATGGCCCAACACATTTGCTCTCTATATACACACGCTTCTCGCACGGAGATCACATGACGTCACTGTTGTTAAATATTTGGCGCCTGACTCTTAATGGATGAGTGTGCGTGAGCTGGAGTTTACAAGGTAATATATACAGAGGACGCTGAACAAGGTCTGGCTCCATGAGGCTTGGGGGGGGGGTCCGGGCCTCCTCCAGGGCCCATTCATCATGTGTCACCTTGGATGCTCACGTGCCGCAGCAGCAACAGGAAGGAATTGCCCCAGAAATCTCTCCTCCACTTTACGGCAAGCGGGTGAGACGAGAGACAGACCAGCTTGTTATCGTACTCTCGCTATTTGTTTAGGAGACAGTTTGAATCCTGCAGACTCGATCAGAGTCGAGAGGCCCTCGCCACAACCTCCACCCCCCCCCCCCAATCCAGGCCCCCCACCATCCCTCCCCAGCACAACGTAAACCCCAAGGGCCAATCCGTCACAGGAAGAGGCCATTCAGCCCATCCTCTCCCAAGCCCATTCTTTGATGCAGCCGTGCAAAATGGTCCCAACTCTTCGGTTTGTTCAAACGGACATATCTAATTGCCTTTCAGAAAGTCGAAACTGCTTCGACCGCTCTTGCAGGCAGCGCCTTCCAGATCATTCCAACTCTTGGAGTACAAATGCCCTCCTGGCCTTTTCCTTGGCCAATTGTCTCAGACTCGCCTCCTCTGTGTAGAAGCGCTGGGTTCGAATGCCAGCAACCAAGGACTTGAAATGAAATGAAATGAAAATCGCTTATTGTCACGAGTAGGCTTCGATGAAGTTACTGTGTAAAGCCCCTAGTCGCCGCATTCCGGCGCCTGTTCGGGGAGGCTGGTACGGGAATTGAACTTGCGCTGCTGGCCTGCCTTGGTCTGCTTTAGAAGCCAGCTATTTAGCCCTGTGCTAAACCAGCCCCTGCTAGACCAGCCCCTGGGACTTATAACAGCGATTGAGTCACACAGAGACTCACTTTTTACAGCACAGAATGAGGCCCTTTGGCCCATCCCGGCTGTGACGGCCATCAAACATCAATCTATTCGAATCCAGAACTTGGTCTGTAGCTGTCCGTCGCTTTGTGAGGTGTGGTGTCCCAAATGCTCATCTAGAAACTTCTTAAATGTTGTGAGGGTTCCCGCCTCTACCACACGTTGTCAGGCAGCGAGTTCCAGATTCCCACCACTCCCTGAGTGAAAACATCTTTCCTCACATCCCATCCAAGCATTTTGCCCCTTACCACAAATCTATATCCCTGGTTATTAACCCCTACACTGAGGGGGAAAGCTCCTCCCTATCCTATCTATACCTCTTATGATTCTGTCAACCTCAATCAGGTTCCCCCTCAGTCTTCTCTGCTCGAGGCAGATCAACTCCAGCCTGTCCAGTCTCTCTTGTCAGCTGAAACGTTCTAGCCCAGGCAGCCCCCTGGTGACTGCTCTGCACTCTCTCTAGTGCAATCACATCCTTCCTATGCTGCACACAGTATTCCAGCTATAGACTCATGCGACTCATCAATTCACCCGAGACAGAGAGTTGAAGTGAACAGTGGCTTTAATCGACTAGAACAGTGCCTGCCTGCGACTGCTCTGCTAGTGAGAGGGCAGCTGCTCTTTATACCTCCCCTCCAGGGGGCGGAGCCAGGGGCTGAGCCCACAAGGGCACAACATGATACAAGCAGTGTAATACAATACATTGGTCCATAGGTGGAGCCCACAAGGGCAACAACATAGTACAATGCAATACAGTGGTGAATGGTTGCCATAATACATTCACCACATAGACTAACCAGCATTTTATACAGCTCCATCATATCCTCCCTGCTCTTAAATTCTACGCCTCGGCTAATAAAGACAAGTATCCCATTTGCCTTCTTAACCACGTTATCTACTTGTCCTGCTGCCTTCAGGGATCTATGGACATGCATCCCAAGATCCCTCTGATCCTCTGTACTTCCGAGCTTCGTACCATTCATTGTGCATCCCCTTTCCTTGTTCGTCCTCCCAAATTGCATGACCTCACACTTCTCATGGTTAAATTCTATTTGCCTATATCCTGCCTATCTAGCCAGCTGGTCTATATCATCCTATAATCGAAGGCTTTCCTCCTCCCTATTTACCGCACCACCGATATTTGTGTCTTTTGTGAACTTGCTGATTGTACCCCCTACATTCACATCAGGTCAGTAATGTACACTACACCCCACATGCTTGGGGGAGCCACAACCACTCCCTGTGGAACACCACTGGCCACAGTCTTCCAGTCACAAAATCAGCCTTTGATCATCCCCCCCCATCTCGGGCAGCACGGTGACACGGTGGTTAGCACTGCTGCCTCACAGCTCCAGGGTCCCAGGTTCAATTCCGGCCTCGGGTGACAGCCCGTGTGGAGTTTGCACCTTCTCCCTGTGTGGCTTTCCTCTGATATATTTCCCAGTCGGGATGGGGAGTGACCTGGAGGGGAACCTCCAGGTGGGGGGTGAGCCCAGGTATCTGCTGCTCTCGTCCTTCTAGATGGTGGTGGCCGTGGGTCTGGAAGGTGCTGCCTGAGGAACCTCGGTGAGTTCCTGCAGTGAATCTTGTCGATGGTGCACACGGCTGACACTGTCCATCGGAGGGGGAGGGAGTGAATGTTTGTGGAAGGGACGCCAATCAAGCGGGGCTGCTTTGTCCTGGATGGTGTTGAACATCTTGAGATTTATTGGAGCTGCGCTCATCCAGGCAAGTGGAGAGTTTCCCATCTCACTCCTGACTTGTGTCAGGCTTTGGGGGGTCAGGAGCTGAGTTACTTGTACGATTCCTAACCTCTGACCTGCCCTGGTAGCCACAGTATTAATGTGGCTGGGTCCAGTTCAGTTTCTAGATCAATGGTAACCCCCAGGATGTTGATAGTGGGGGATTCAGAGATGGTAATGCCATTGAATGTCAAGGTGCGATGGTTAGATTCTCCCTTGTTGAAGATGGTCATTGCCTAATGTGTGAACGAAAACGTCTCAATCAATGTTAGCTTAGAATGAGACATTCATGCCACCATGCCTGTACGAATGGCCAGTCAACCTTCATCCCACATTCCTGCTTTTTGTTCTTACCCTTGCAAATTCCTCCTCTAGAATCCGTTGAATTCCCTTCTACAAATCAGTCACGGAGTTAGTTAGATTTTTGGAATGAAGATTTTGGGTGGAATGATCCCGATCCCGACAGTGCCCGAGCAAAAATATTTCTGCTTCGCTTCTCAAGATCTTTTGCCAATGATTTAAAATCTATGATTATTAACCGACTCACCAGAGGAAATAGATTTTCCTCCATCAGATCCATTAAAACTTCTCATCATATTGAAAACCTTGGTTCAATCAGCTCTTCATCTTTCTTTCTGCTCCCGGGAGAACAGTATTAAGTTTTCCAACCTCTCCTCGTAAGTGGGTGGAGTCGGCATGCATTACCGATGAATGCAATCTCCACAGCTCCACTGCTGCTCCTGGAACCACAGCCTGGTCCAGTCCCGGACCAGCCAAACACTCCGACCAGGAGATCAGCTGTCATGTTGCGTCGCACTCGTCTTGACTTGCACCATCTTCGCACAGCCGCCATAGCTCGTCTGCAACCTCTCTGTGATGTCCGTCACCCTACACTCATATTGACCCCTTTTGTCTGCTTCACTCCACTTTACCCTGGAGGACAGATCTCTGAAACTTTGCAGCTCTGATCGATATAAAGACTTGGTGGTTAGCACTGCTGCCTCACCGCGGCAGGGGCCCAGATTCGATTTCGGCTTTGGATAACTCTCGGTGTGGAGTTTGCACGTTCTCCCAGTGTCTGCACGGGTTTCCTCCGCTTCATCCCACAGTCCAAAGGTGTGTGGGTTAGGTGGATTGGCCATGATAAATTGCCCCTTAGTGTCCAAAGGTGGGTGGGTGCTACAGGGTTACGGGGATAGAGCTGGGGTGGGCCCTAATAGGGGCCCTTTCGGAGGGCCGGTGCAGGCCCAATGGGATAATGGCCTTCTGCGCTGTCGGGATTCCGTGGACTTCGATTTATGTTGGGCAAGTGTCTCCACTGATGTAGGATTAAGCTCCATTTAAGGAGTAGAGCTGCACATCAGCGTGATCCAATTAATCACGGGACAGTTCCCACGGTACCGACTCTGAAATTTGGATTCTCCTCAACGCCATCTGATTCCTGAAGAAGGCTGAGCATGGGAGTCAGAGCGAAGGGCCCAAAATGGCCAATGGCAAGCAGCAAGACATGGCTGGGGTGATCCTCTAACCAACCCTCCAGAAGTCATTCCAAGCAATTCGTTTTTCTTCCATTCCTTCGTGGGATGTGGGCGTCGCCGGGAAGATCAGTATTTGTGACCCATAATGGAAACAAAGCTTGAACGAATTGGACTCAAAACATTAACCCTGTATCTCTCTCCACAGACAGACATGCTGGGTTTTTCCAGAACTTCCTCTTCTCATTTCAGATCTCCAGTGCTTTCATTTATTGCCCGTCCTGAATTGAACTGAGTGCCTGGCGAAGGCCATTTCAGAGGAAATTTAGAACAAAGAAATGTACAGCACAGGAACAGGCCCTTCGGCCCTCCAAGCCCGTGCCGACTATGCTGCCCGACTAAACTAAAATCTTCTACACTTCCTGGGTCCGTATCCCTCTATTCCCATCCTCTTCACATATTTGTCAAGATGCCCCTCAAATGTCACTATCGTCCCTGCTTCCACCACCTCCTCCGGCCGCGAGTTCCAGGCACCCACTACCCTCTGTGTAAAAAACTTGCCTCGTACATCCCCTCTAAACCTTGCCCCTCGCACCTTAAACCTATGCCCCCTAGTAATTGACCCCTTTACCCTGGGGAAAAGCCTCTGACTATCCACTCTGTCTATGCCCCTCATAATTTTGTAGACCTCTATCAGGTCTCCCCTCAACCTCCGACGTTCCAGTGAGAACAAACCGAGTTTATTCAACCGCTCCTCATAGCTAATGCTCTCCATACCAGGCAACATCCTGGTAAATCTCTTCTGCACCCTCTCTAAAGCCTCCACATCCTTCTGGTAGTGTGGCGACCAGAATTGAACACTATACTCCAAGTGTGGCCTAACTAAGGTTCTATACAGCTGCAACATGACTTGCCAATTCTTATACTCAATGCCCCGGCCAATGAAGGCAAGCATGCCGTATGCCTTCTTGACTACCTTCTCCACCTGTGTTGCCGCTTTCAGTGACCTGTGGACCTGTACAGCCAGATCTCTCTGGCTGTCAATACTCTTGAGGGCTCTACCATTCACCGTATATTCCCTACCTGCATTAGACCTTCCAAAATGCATTACCTCACATTTAAGAATCAACCACATTGCTGTGGCCCACCCACCAGCCTAGGTTTGCCCACCACTGAGCTAGAAAAAGCAAGGAAGGATTAGAAGGATGTGGTGATGGTTACGATTAAACCTAGGGGTGGGGGGGGGGCTCGTGTTGCAGCACAAGCACTAGCATGCATGAGGCGGGCTGAATGGCCTCTTTGACGTGCGGTTCTGTGTAAAATCGCCCGGCTGACCGCTGGCGTGGAGTCAGTTAATGTGCCTGGAAACCCAAACGGGGATTTATTCGTCGCTGCAGCAAGATAACTTTCCCTAATAACACGGCTGGGTTGCTGTTGGAAAGCTGAGGTTATTAATATTCCAACGAAGCATCATCATTTATTGATTCAGCAAGATCAGAGACGGCACTGCTGGGCATGAGTCTCCGACTGAGTCTATACTTACTCCAAAAGTATAAACAGTCTCAAGTCCCAGAAAGAGAAAGGCTGTGGATGGAATAATTGAACACAGATTTTTCCGCTGTCGCCACACTGTTGGCAAATAAGCCGTTCTGAATTGCCTGAGAACTCGGGCAAAACAGGGAGATCTTGCACTGCCATAGCGCCTTTTGTCACACCCCTGTGGGCATTTCAGCTGCTCCTGTGTAGTCACCGTGGCAACATGGCAGCAGTGAGGTACACATAGAGATCCCGCAGTTATTAGGGTCTCCAAATTGTCCCATGGTTGCCCGCCTCAGAATTGGGAGATTAATCCCCAGGACGCTCTCTCTCCCTCCAAAAGGTGCTGACAGGGCAGGGTTTATCAGGATTTTCCGGTCCTGCTGACGCAGATCTCCCCTCTCCCCAGCAGAGGAGGGTGTGAACACCAGGAAACCCCCGCCGCTAGCCAACAACAGGCCGCAGAGACACACAGTCCATGGTGTTTACAAATAATAGGCCCGGGCAGCACGGTAGCGCAGTGGTTAGCACTGTTGCCTCACGGCGCCGAGGTCCCAGGTTCGATCCCGGCTCTGGGTCACTGTCCGTGTGGAGTTTGCACATTCTCCCCGTGTCTGCGTGGGTTTCGCCCCCACAACCCAAAGATGCGCAGGATAGGTGGATTGGCCTCGCTAAATTGCCCCTTAATTGGGAAAAATTAAACAAAAACAAGCGATTGCCTGTTAAAAATGGAGATGATGTGGATTTTTCCCCTCAGAGGGTCGTGTGTCTTTGTAACTCTCTTCCTGAAAATGCGGTGGCAGCAGCATCTTTCAATATTTTTAAGATGTGGAGATGCCGGCGTTGGACTGGGGTGAGCACAGTACGAAGTCTTACAACACCAGGTTAAAGTCCAACAGGTTTGTTTCGACGTCACCAGCTTTCGGAGCGCTGCTCCTTCCTCAGGTGAATGAAGAGGTCTGTTCCAGAAACACATATATAGACAAATTCAAAGATGCCAAACAATGCTTGGAATGCGAGCATTAGCAGGTGATTAAATCTTTACAGATCCAGAGATGGGGTAACCCCAGGTTAAAGAGGTGTGAATTGTACCAAGCCAGGACAGTTGGTAGGATTTCGCAGGCCAGATGGTGGGGGATGAATGTAATGCGACATGAATCCCAGGTCCCGGCTGAGGCCGCACTCATGTGTGCGGAACTTGGCTATAAGTTTCTGCTCGGCGATTCTGCGTTGTCGCGGGTCCTGAAGGCCGCCTTGGAGAACGCTTACCCGGAGATCAGAGGCTGAATGCCCTTGACTGCTGAAGTGTTCCCCGACTGGAAGGGAACATTCCTGCCTGGTGATTGTTGCGCGATGTCCGTTCATTCGTTGTCGCAGCGTCTGCATGGTCTCGCCAATGTACCACGCTTCGGGACATCCTTTCCTGCAGCGTATGAGGTAGACAACGTTCGGCGAGTCGCACGAGTATGTACCGTGTACCTGGTGGGTGGTGTTCTCACGTGTAATAGTGGTATCCATGTCGATGATCTGGCACGTCTTGCAGAGATTGCCATGACAGGGTTGTGTGGTGTCGTGGTCACTGTTCTGAAGACTGGGTAGTTTGCTGCAAACAATGGTTCGTTTGAGGTTGCGCGGTTGTTTGAAGGCAAGTAGTGGGGGTGTGGGGATGACCTTGGCAAGATGTTCATCGTCATCAATGACGTGTTGAAGGCTGTGAAGAAGATGACGTAGTTTCTCCGCTCCGGGGAAGTACTGGACGACGAAGGGTATTCTGTCGGTTGTGTCCCATGTTTGTCTTCTGAGTAAAGCGGTAAAGCGAAGTGCTGAGGTGACCGTCCTTGATGGAGACGAGTGTGTCCAAGAATGCAACTGATTTTGGAGAGTAGTCCATGGTGAGTCTGATGGTTGGATGGAACTTATTAATGTCATCGTGTAGTCGTTTCAGTGATTCTTCGCCGTGGGTCCAAAGGAAAAAAATGTCATCGATGTATCTGGTTCACAGTAACTTCATCGCAGAAGGGACACATGGGACACAACCGACAGAATACCCTTCGTCATCCAGTGCTTCCCCGGAGCGGAGAAACTACGTCATCTTCTTCACAGCCTTCAACACGTCATTGATGAAGATGAACATCTTGCCAAGGTCATCCCCACACCCCCACTACTCGCCTTCAAACAACCGTGCAACCTCAAACAAACCATTGTTTGCAGCAAACTACCCAGTCTTCAGAACAGTGACCACGACACCACACAACCCTGTCATGGCAATCTCTGCAAGACGTGCCAGATCATCGACATGGATACCACTATTACACGTGAGAACACCACCCACCAGGTACGCGGTACATACTCGTGCGACTCGGCCAACGTTGTCTACCTCATACGCTGCAGGAAAGGATGTCCCGAAGCGAGGTACATTGGCGAGACCATGCAGACGCTGCGACAACGAACGAACGGACATCGCGCAACAATCACCAGGCAGGAATGTTCCCTTCCAGTCGGGGAACACTTCAGCAGTCAAGGGCATTCAGCCTCTGATCTCCGGGTAAGCGTTCTCCAAGGCGGCCTTCAGGACCCGCGACAACGCAGAATCGCCGAGCAGAAACTTATAGCCAAGTTCCGCACACATGAGTGCGGCCTCAACCGGGACCTGGGATTCATGTCACATTACATTCATCCCCCACCATCTGGCCTGCAAAATCCTACCAACTGTCCTGGCTTGGTACAATTCACACCTCTTTAACCTGGGGTTACCCCATCTCTGGATCTGTAAAGATTTAATCACCTGCTAATGCTCGCATTCCAAGCATTGTTTGGCATCTTTGAATTTGTCTATATATGAGTTTCTGGAACATACCTCTTCATTCACCTGAGGAAGGAGCAGCGCTCCGAAAGCTAGTGACATCGAAACAAACCTGTTGGACTTTAACCTGGTGTTGTAAGACTTCGTACAATATTTTTAAGGCAGAGATGGATAGATTCTTGGTGAGAAAGGGGGTGATAGATTAATCGGGGCGAGAGGTGCTTACATTAACACTGCGATGAAGTTACTGTGAAAAGCCCCCAGTCGCCACATTCAGGCGCCTGTTCGGGTACACTGAGGGAGAATTCAGAATGTCCAATTCACCGAACAAGCACCTCTTTCGGGACTTGTGGGAGGAAACCGGAGCACCCGGAGGAAACCCACGCAGACACGGGGAAAATGTGCGGACTCCGCACAGACAATGACCCAAGCCGGGAGTCGAACCCGGGACCCTGGAGCTGTGAAGCAACAGTGCTAACCACTGTGCTACCGTGCTGCCCATCTAGGACATTGCTGGGGGCTAAACCTCAGCAATGTTTAAAATAGAAAGCCACTCACCTCTTTATTTGATAAATAGAGACACAGAGAGAGAGAGAGACAAGGCCGTTTGGCAATTGGAGGGCATGAACAGTTCATGTGTTTTCCGATTGGTCATTGGCTTACGGGGCACTAAGAGTGACATGCCTGGTGACCAATGGCAGTTCAATGAAGTCGCTCCTGTCCACGAATGCATGCAGCCAGACTTGACAATCATAACAGTTATTCATGAGACCCCAATGATGACATTGATTCCTGAGATGGCGGGACTGTCATACGAGGAGAGACGTAATTAGGATTATATTCACTGGAGTTCAGAAGAGTGAGAGTGGATCTCATAGAAACTTTAAAAATTCTAACAGGATTTGACAGGGTAGATTCAGAAAGAATGTTCCCGATGGTGGGGGAGTCCAGAACTAGGGGTCTTAGTTTGAGGATAAGGGCTAAACCTTTTAGGACTGAGGTATTGCTTCTTGGCCCTTTGGCCAAGATGAGTGTGGGATCAGGTGTAATGCCTGGATGTGGTATGCCTCTCTTGTGGGGACCATGAATTGCATTCAATCTGAATTGTTTTTTGGAGCAGGCGAGGAGCTGGATTCGGGGTTCGCCCCTGCCCACATCCTGAGCTCTGGCTTGGTAACTCTGATAACTCTCTTCACCCAGAGAGCGGTGAATCTGTGGAATTCGCTACCACACAAAGCAGTTGAGGCGAAAACGTGTAATTTGAAGAAGGAATTCGATACAGCTCTTGGGGCTAAAGGGGTCGAGGGATATGGGGGGAAGGCGGGATCAGGGTATGGAACTTGATGGTCAGCCATGATTGAAATGAATGGCGGAGCATGCTCGAAGGGCCGAATGGCCTCCTGCTGCTTCTATTTTCTATGTATGTTTCTATGTAGCCCATTGTTGGTTGAATTGTGCGCTGTCGGAGTGACTCCGATAGCAATCTGGAGAACAAAGATTCCTTTGACATGAAACTCCGTTGTTTGGACTCTAACAGTGCCAGTTGTGACTCACTGGATAACACTCAGATCTCGGAGTCAAAAGAATTCCATGTTTAAGACCGGCCTGACTTTGAATGCATTTAAGGCAGAGTTCGTTAGAGTCTTGGTTTGCATGGGGGGGGGGTGAAAGGTTACCAGGGGTCGGCGGGAGGTTACAGTCAGATTGGTTATGACCTTATTGAATGGCCCGGTGGGCTCCTCCCGTTGGCATATCCAGCGATTTGGGAGCGGAATTCCAGGCTGACACTCGGCAATGCAGCGCTGAGGGAGTGCTGAACTGTTGGTGGTGCCAGCGCTCAGAGGAGAAGTTAACCTGCGACCCCCGCTGGCCGTGCATACCTTGCTGGGTGGGAGGGAGTTCCCAGCATCGCTTCGGCACAAATGATTTTCATGTGCCAACGCGGACGTCGGGCGCCAGCCGTGGCTCGGTGACCAGCACTCGCCTCTGTGTCAGGAGGTCACGGGGTCACGTCCCGACTCCAGGGCCTCAAACAGGCCGACGCACCCACCGGTGTGGTACTGAGGGAGTGCTGCACGGCTGGAAGGGCTTACCCTATGACGTGATGTTAAACTGAGGCCCTTCCTGCCCACACTATGCGGAGCTAAAAAGGTCCCATGGCGCCCTTTCTAATCCAGCAACCAACCACCACCACTTAAAGCCAGGTGGTCATTATCCCACTGCTAATTGTGGGATTGCGCTGTGCACAAATTGGCTGCCGCGTCTCCTAAATTATCGCACCTCAAAAAACGAAAGCACTGCAATGGCGTCACCTTTTATCAGCAAGTCGATCGAGAGAAGGTTGTAGGCTGTTAAAATCTCCATGAGTTTCTGGATGAGGATAGGTTTTGAGCTGAACAGCAGAGCCCCAAAGAGGGTGACCTTACCAAGCAGGTTTACCACTTCTGGCTGGACTCCTCCAGAGGTGGGCCAAGTGGAGATCATTGACGGGTTTAAAAGTTTAAATTGGATAGGTACTTCAGAGAAATGAAGCGACAGCGGCCCGGGTCTTGAGCGGGGTGGAGGCTGGGGCTGACGACATTCATCTGTGGCGTGCTGGCCTGGATGGGCTGAATGGTCTCTGTCTGTGCCCGCGTGGACTTCAGTGAGGCTTTTGGCAAGCTCCCACACGGGAGGCTGGTCAAGAAGTTACGGGCACATGGGATCCAGGGCAATTGGGCAAATTGGGTCCAAAATGAGCTTTGTGACAGGATGATGATGGTCGAAGGTTGATTTTACGACTGGAAGCCCGTATCCACTGGTCTTTCACAGGGATCGGCACTGGGTCCCTTGCTGTTTGTGGTGTACATTAATGATCTCAATGCGAAAGCAGAAGAGTAAGATCAGTAAGTTCACAGCTCACAAATAATGGTGGCACAGTGGTTTGTGGTGATATACATCACTGTAAATACACAAAGGGTTAATGTACATACACTACACCTAGCTAGACACTAGAGGGAGCACCAGAGACATGACACACAGTCAACCAATAGGTCAGTAAGGTAGGACACGACCAATGGGCATTCGCGATACACACAGAGGTGACACTACCACAGGAGGGCATTACACCAACCCATACAAAAGGACACATCACACATGCTCAGTCTCTTTCCAGTGGAGACACTCAGTGAGGACAGACACAGGGTTGATTGAACATGACACCCACCACGTGGATTGTAGCAGACTGGTTCGTCAGTCTGAGTAGCTATAGAAGGATTAACAGGAGAGTCGAATCCAAGTAGGAGAATTGTTACCAGTTTAATAAATTTGTTAAAGCTATCTCCAAGTCTGAACCTTCCTTTGTCAGAGTGCCCATCAAGGAAGCAGCTTATGCTACGTCAAGAGCATAACAAAACATGGTTAGCATTCTTGCTTCGCAGAGTCGGGGTCCCAAGTTCGATTCCCAGCTTGGGTCACTGTCTGTGCGGAGTCTGCACGTTCTCCCCGTGTCTGCGTGGGTTTCCTCCGGGCGCTCCGGTTTCCTCCCACAAGTCCCGATAGACGTGCTGTTAGGTAATTTGGACATTCTGAATTCTCCCTCTGCGTTCACAAACAGGCGCCGGAATGTGGTGACTAGGAGCTTTTCACAGTAACTTCATTTCAGTGTCAATGTAAGCCTACTTGTGACAATAAAGACTATTATGAAAAAAAACCATGGGTGGTGTGGTGAACAGTGAGGAGGAGGGCCTGAGATTACAGGAAGATAGAGATGGGCAGGAGAGTGACAAATGGGATTTAACCCTGAAAAGTGTGAGGTCATGTATTTTGGAAGGACTAACAAGAATGAACGTTCGGATGCTTGGTGGTACAGAGGACCAGAGGGACCGTGGTGTGCATGTCCATAACTGCTTGAAGAGAAAATCAATCAATCCGAGAGGAATGGTGAAATTACTTGGTGCAGGGAGCTGTTCAGTCGGCCCCTGACCCCTCAAAGCCTGTCCACCATCTACACCATGTCCCAAGTGCAAATTAAAAAAAAAGGTTCCTTCAATGGAAATGCGAACACGAGGGCACAGAAAGACTCCGAACAGAGTTACCAGCCCGCTGGCTGACTAATTGATGTTTTCTCCCACACGCCTGCAGCCTTCAATGCAATGGAGTGTCTGACATCACCCCAGTGCCAGGAAAACCTACTGCCATGACGACTGGTCCAGGAATTCCAGCCTTTTCCCTGGAGGAATCCTTTGTTCTGAGGTTTCGTCACTGGTGCACAGCTTCAGGAGACTTTAAGTCGCAAGTCTGGGCGTGCTCTGCGAGATGGTGGAAAGTCCCAGGAGTGGAACAGGGCAAGCTGGGGCCTGCCGCTCAGGCTGTGCAAGGGGGAAAGTTAACACTTCTGTCAGGGGAGATGAGGGAGGGGCAGTGAGCGATGAAGGCATGAGTGGGAGGCTGGAGAGGCGTTGAACAAAGGATGGAACCTCCACTGGGAGGGATAGGTGGATCCACTACGCTCCCAAGACACTTCCTGATAACAGTTGCCTAGCAACGTCCAAGATACTTGAGCGAATGTTCTGCAGCCACCTCTGGGACCTCTTTTCCAATTCAAATGGCAGTGACAAATTATCAGCAACTTAAATATCCTCCCCAGGGGCTTAAATCCCTTTCCTCTCCACCACTCTGCTGAATGTTTCCAGTTCAACAAGAACGTTGCCTGTGGAATCCACAGGGAGGTGATCCAACCTTGTGGAAGCTCTTGTGATTGGGTGGGAGTGCCATGTCCCCCACATCTGCCACAGGCGGGAGACCCTTTCCGCGGCTTATGGTCTGCTCGAGGTGCCGTGAATCCACATTAAAAACCGGCCTTGTGTTGCCTTGATGGCTCTCTTCGCTTTCATCCCTGGGAGAAACACTGAATGTGAAGACGCCTTTGATGTTCCCGCCTTCCCTCTCCGCCTGGGAGCAGTGTCCTCATCCCCAGATCCCCACAGAGTGCCGCCGTTTCCCATCCTCCCAGTCGCATACACTCAGTCTCCCTGTAACCTGTGCCTCTCTGAAAATCTTCCTTCATCTCAACAGGCTCCACCATCTCTCTCTCTCGTCCTCTCTCGTTCAGCCCCCGAGACAGCTGCCACTGCCCAGGAACTGAATAATCTCAGTCGCCTCTCACACTCGGCCCTGCCTGTGAGACACTGCCAGCCAGAATTGATGGCTCGCTACATCAACAGACCGACACACAGTCTGCCTGTGGGACAATGTGCTGTTTAGTGAATGAACACAGGCATTGGTCGCTTCGGAATATCTCACAGACATGTCCAAGTGTCATCGTTGGCCTTGGTCGTTTGCAAGCTGGTATCTGAGCAGAGCTGTCCCATTCTCTGCGAATGCAGAGCTGTCACCCTCCCCGTCAACCGTCCCAGAGATACAACCGCCTAACCCAGGCTGGCACGGCTGAGGGAGTGCCGCGCTGTCAGAGGTGCCGTCCCGACATGAGAGGGTAAAGTGCGGCCCCTTCCGGTGGCGCAAAATACACCCATTGAACAATTTCAAAGAAGGGCAGGGGAGTCTGCCAAGTGCCCTGGGCAATATCTATCCCTCAACAAAATATCTTTACAAAAGAATTCATATATCGCTTGTCACATTGCAGATTGTGGGATCCTGCTGTGCGCAGTTTGCCCATTCATTATAACGCTGACCACATTTTGATCGTTGAGCCTCATTATTTGTCATATGCGTTGGGAGGTCCCTTGGTTGGTTAAAAGCAATAATGTGAATTCAAATCCTTCATTTAGGCTTCAGGAGAGAAGTGCAAGATCAGTTCAAAGTAAAAAGGGGTAATATTAAACTAAGTAATAGAGCACACTGTCTAATTACTGTTCCTGTATCCAGCCCCCTCACACCGTCACTCAGTAACCCCTCTAATACAGCACACTGTCTAATTACTGTACCTGTATCCAGCCCCCTCACACCGTCACTCAGTAACTCCTCTAATACAGCACACTGTCTAATTACTGTACCTGTATCCAGCTCCCTCACACCGTCACTCAGTAACCCCTCTAATACAGCACACTGTCTAATTACTGTACCTGTATCCAGCCCCCTCACACCGTCACTCAGTACCCCTCTAATACAGCACACTGTCTAATTACTGTACCTGTATCCAGCTCCCTCACACCGTCACTCAGTAACCCCTCTAATACAGCACACTGTCTAATTACTGTACCTGTATCCAGCTCCCACACACCGTCACTCAGTAACCCCTCTAATACAGCACACTGTCTAATTACTGAACCTGTATCCAGCTCCCACACACCGTCACTCAGTAACCCCTCTAATAAGGCACACTGTCTAATTACTGTACCTGTATCCAGCCCCCTCAGACCGTCACTCAGTAACCCCTCTAACACAGCACACTGTCTAATTACTGTACCTGTATCCAGCTCCCTCACACCGTCACTCAGTAACCCCTCTAATACAGCACACTGTCTAATTACTGTACCTGTATCCAGCCCCCTCACACCGTCACTCAGTAACCCCTCTAATACAGCACACTGTCTAATTACTGTACCTGTATCCAGCCCCCTCACACCGTCACTCAGTAACCCCTCTAACACAGCACACTGTCTAATTACTGTACCTGTATCCAGCCCCCTCACACCGTCACTCAGTAACTCCTCTAACACAGCACACTGTCTAATTACTGTACCTGTATCCAGCCCCCTCACACCGTCACTCAGTAACCCCTCTAATACAGCACACTGTCTAATTACTGTACCTGTATCCAGCCCCTCACACCGTCACTCAGTAACCCCTCTAATACAGCACACTGTCTAATTACTGTACCTGTATCCAGCCCCTCACCCCGTCACACAGTAACTCCTCTAATACAGCACACTGTCTAATTACTATACCTGTATCCAGCCCCCTCACACCGTCACTCAGTAACCGCTCGAATACAGCACACTGTCTAATTACTGTACCTGTATCCAGCCCCCTCACACCGTCACTCAGTAACTCCTCTAATACAGCACACTGTCTAATTACTGTACCTGTATCCAGCCCCTCACCCCGTCACACAGTAACTCCTCTAATACAGCACACTGTCTAATTACTGTGCCTGTATCCAGCCCCCTCACACCGTCACTCAGTAACGCCTCTAATACAGCACACTGTCTAATTACTGTACCTGTATCCAGCCCCTCACACCGTCACTCAGTAACTCCTCTAACACAGCACACTGTCTAATTACTGTACCTGTATCCAGCCCCCTCACACCGTCACTCAGTAACCCCTCTAATACAGCACACTGTCTAATTACTGTACCTGTATCCAGCCCCCTCACACCGTCACAAAGTAACCCCTCTAATACAGCACACTGTCTAATTACTGTACCTGTATCCAGCCCCCTCACACCATCACTCAGTAACCCCTCTAATACAGCACACTGTCTAATTACTGTACCTGTATCCAGCCCCCTCACACCGTCACTCAGTAACCCCTCTAATACAGCACACTGTCTAATTACTGTACCTGTATCCAGCCCCCTCACACCGTCACTCAGTAACTCCTCTAACACAGCACACTGTCTAATTACTGTACCTGTATCCAGCCCCCTCACACCGTCACTCAGTAACCCCTCTAATACAGCACACTGTCTAATTACTGCACCTGTATCCAGCCCCCTCACACCATCACTCAGTAACCCCTCTAATATAGCACACTGTCTAATTACTGTACCTGTATCCAGCCCCCTCACACCGTCACTCAGTAACCCCTCTAATACAGCACAGTCTAATTACTGTACCTGTATCCAGCCCCCTCACCCCGTCACTCAGTAACCCCTCTAATACAGCACACTGTCTAATTACTGTACCTGTATCCAGCCCCCTCACCCCGTCACTCAGTAACTCCTCTAATACAGCACACTGTCTAATTACTGTACCTGTATCCAGCCCCCTCACACCGTCACTCAGTAACCCCTCTAATACAGCACACTGTCTAATTACTGTACCTGTATCCAGCCCCTCACACCGTCACTCAGTAACCCCTCTAATACAGCACACTGTCTAATTACTGTACCTGTATCCAGCCCCTCACCCTGTCACACAGTAACTCCTCTCATACAGCACACTGTCTAATTACTGTACCTGTATCCAGCCCCCTCACACCGTCACTCAGTAACTCCTCTAATACAGCACACTGTCTAATTACTGTACCTGTATCCAGCTCCCTCACACCGTCACTCAGTAACCCCTCTAATAAAGCACACTGTCTAATTACTGTACCTGTATCCAGCCCCTCACACCGTCACTCAGTAACCCCTCTAATAAAGCACACTGTCTAATTACTGTACCTGTATCCAGCCCCTCACACCGTCACTCAGTAACCCCTCTAATACAGCACACTGTCTAATTATGTACCTGTATCCAGCCCCCTCACACCGTCACTCAGTAACCCCTCTAATAAAGCACGCTGTCTAATTACTGTACCTGTATCCAGCCCCCTCACCCCGTCACTCAGTAACTCCTCTAATACAGCACACTGTCTAATTACTGTACCTGTATCCAGCCCCCTCACACCGTCACTCAGTAACTCCTCTAATACAGCACACTGTCTAATTACTGTACCTGTATCCAGCTCCCTCACACCGTCAGTCAGTAACCCCTCTAATACAGCACACTGTCTAATTACTGTACCTGTATCCAGCCCCTCACACCGTCACTCAGTAACCACTCTAATACAGCACACTGTCTAATTACAGTACCTGTATCCAGCTCCCTCACACCGTCACTCAGTTACCCCTCTAATACAGCACACAGTCTAATTACTGTACCTGTATCCAGCCCCCTCACACCGTCACTCAGTAACTCCTCTAACACAGCACACTGTCTAATTACTGCACCTGTATCCAGCCCCCTCACACCGTCACTCAGTAACCCCTCTAATACAGCACACTGTCTAATTACTGTACCTGTATCCAGCCCCTCACACCGTCACTCAGTAACCCCTCTAATACAGCACACTGTCTAATTACTGTACCTGTATCCAGCCCGTCACCCCGTCACACAGTAACTCCTCTAATACAGCACACTGTCTAATTACTATACCTGTATCCAGCCCCCTCACACCGTCACTCAGTAACCGCTCTAATACAGCACACTGTCTAATTACTGTACCTGTATCCAGCCCCCTCACACCGTCACTCAGTAACTCCTCTAATACAGCACACTGTCTAATTACTGTACCTGTATCCAGCCCCTCACCCCGTCACACAGTAACTCCTCTAATACAGCACACTGTCTAATTACTGTACCTGTATCCAGCCCCCTCACCCCGTCACTCAGTAACTCCTCTAACACAGCACACTGTCTAATTACTGTACCTGTATCCAGCCCCCTCACACCGTCACTCAGTAACCCCTCTAATACAGCACACTGTCTAATTACTGCACCTGTATCCAGCCCCCTCACACCATCACTCAGTAACCCCTCTAATATAGCACACTGTCTAATTACTGTACCTGTATCCAGCCCCCTCACACCGTCACTCAGTAACCCCTCTAATGCAGCACAGTCTAATTACTGTACCTGTATCCAGCCCCCTCACCCCGTCACTCAGTAACCCCTCTAATACAGCACACTGTCTAATTACTGTACCTGTATCCAGCCCCCTCACACCGTCACTCAGTAACTCCTCTAATACAGCATACTGCCTAATTACTGTACCTGTATCCAGCTCCCTCACACCGTCACTCAGTAACCCCTCTAATAAAGCACACTGTCTAATTACTGTACCTGTATCCAGCCCCTCACACCGTCACTCAGTAACCCCTCTAATACAGCACACTGTCTAATTACTGTACCTGTATCCAGCCCCCTCACACCGTCACTCAGTAACCCCTCTAATAAAGCACGCTGTCTAATTACTGTACCTGTATCCAGCCCCCTCACCCCGTCACTCAGTAACTCCTCTAATACAGCACACTGTCTAATTACTGTACCTGTATCCAGCCCCCTCACACCGTCACTCAGTAACTCCTCTAATACAGCACACTGTCTAATTACTGTACCTGTATCCAGCTCCCTCACACCGTCAGTCAGTAACCCCTCTAATACAGCACACTGTCTAATTACTGTACCTGTATCCAGCCCCTCACACCGTCACTCAGTAACCACTCTAATACAGCACACTGTCTAATTACAGTACCTGTATCCAGCTCCCTCACACCGTCACTCAGTTACCCCTCTAATACAGCACACAGTCTAATTACTGTACCTGTATCCAGCCCCCTCACACCGTCACTCAGTAACTCCTCTAATACAGCACACTGTCTAATTACTGACCTGTATCCAGCCCCCTCACCCCGTCACTCAGTAACCCCTCTAATACAGCACACTGTCTAATTACTGAACCTGTATCCAGCTCCCTCACACCGTCATTCAGTAACCCCTCTAATACAGCACACTGTCTAATTACTGTACCTGTATCCAGCCCCCTCACCCCGTCACTCAGTAACCCCTCTAATACAGCACACTGTCTAATCACTGTACCTGTATCCAGCTCCTTCACACCGTCACTCAGTAACCCCTCTAATACAGCACACTGTCTAATTACTGTACCTGTATCCAGCCCCCTCACACCGTCACTCAGTAACCCCACTAATACAGCACACTGTCTAATTACTGTACCTGTATCCAGCCCCCTCACACCGTCACTCAGTAACCCCACTAATACAGCACACTGTCTAATTACTGTACCTGTATCCAGCCCACTCACACCGTCACTCAGTAACCCCTCTAATACAGCACACTGTCTAATTACAGTACCTGTATCCAGCCCCCTCACACCGTCACTCAGTAACCCCTCTAATACAGCACACTGTCTAATTACTGTACCTGTATCCAGCCCCTCACCCCGTCACTCAGTAACCCCTCTAATACAGCACACTGTCTAATTACTGTACCTGTATCCAGCCCCCTCACACCGTCACTCAGTAACTCCTCTAATACAGCACACTGTCTAATTACTGACCTGTATCCAGCCCCCTCACCCCGTCACTCAGTAACCCCTCGAATACAGCACACTGTCTAATTACTGAACCTGTATCCAGCTCCCTCACACCGTCATTCAGTAACCCCTCTAATACAGCACACTGTCTAATTACTGTACCTGTATCCAGCCCCCTCACCCCGTCACTCAGTAACCCCTCTAATACAGCACACTGTCTAATTACTGTACCTGTATCCAGCTCCTTCACACCGTCACTCAGTAACCCCTCTAATACAGCACACTGTCTAATTACTGTACCTGTATCCAGCTCCTTCACACCGTCACTCAGTAACCCCTCTAATACAGCACACTGTCTAATTACTGTACCTGTATCCAGCCCCCTCACACCGTCACTCAGTAACCCCTCTAATACAGCACACTGTCTAATTACTGTACCTGTATCCAGCCCCCTCACCCCGTCACTCAGTAACCCCTCTAATACAGCACACTGTCTAATTACTGTACCTGTATCCAGCTTGCTCACACCGTCATTCAGTAACCCCTCTAATACAGCACACTGTCTAATTACTGTACCTGTATCCAGCCCCCTCACCCCGTCACTCAGTAACCCCTCTAATACAGCACACTGTCTAATCACTGTACCTGTATCCAGCTCCTTCACACCGTCACTCAGTAACCCCTCTAATACAGCACACTGTCTAATTACTGTACCTGTATCCAGCTCCTTCACACCGTCACTCAGTAACCCCTCTAATACAGCACACTGTCTAATTACTGTACCTGTATCCAGCCCCCTGACACCGTCACTCAGTAACCCCACTAATACAGCACACTGTCTAATTACTGTACCTGTATCCAGCCCACTCACACCGTCACTCAGTAACCCCTCTAATACAGCACACTGTCTAATTACAGTACCTGTATCCAGCCCCCTCACACCGTCACTCAGTAACCCCTCTAATACAGCACACTGTGTAATTACTGTACCTGTATCCAGCCCCTCACCCCGTCACTCAGTAACCCCTCTAATACAGCACACTGTCTAATTACTGTACCTGTATCCAGCCCCCTCACACCGTCACTCAGTACCTCCTCTAATACAGCACACTGTCTAATTACTGACCTGTATCCAGCCCCCTCACCCCTTCACCCAGTAACCCCTCGAATACAGCACACTGTCTAATTACTGAACCTGTATCCAGCTCCCTCACACCGTCATTCAGTAACCCCTCTAATACAGCACACTGTCTAATTACTGTATCCAGCCCCCTCACCCCGTCACTCAGTAACCCCTCTAATACAGCACACTGTCTAATTACTGTACCTGTATCCAGCTCCTTCACACCGTCACTCAGTAACCCCTCTAATAAAGCACACTGTCTAATTACTGTACCTGTATCCAGCCCCTCACACCGTCACTCAGTAACCCCTCTAATACAGCACACTGTCTAATTACTGTACCTGTATCCAGCCCCCTCACACCGTCACTCAGTAACCCCTCTAATAAAGCACGCTGTCTAATTACTGTACCTGTATCCAGCCCCCTCACCCCGTCACTCAGTAACTCCTCTAATACAGCACACTGTCTAATTACTGTACCTGTATCCAGCCCCCTCACACCGTCACTCAGTAACTCCTCTAATACAGCACACTGTCTAATTACTGTACCTGTATCCAGCTCCCTCACACCGTCAGTCAGTAACCCCTCTAATACAGCACACTGTCTAATTACTGTACCTGTATCCAGCCCCTCACACCGTCACTCAGTAACCACTCTAATACAGCACACTGTCTAATTACAGTACCTGTATCCAGCTCCCTCACACCGTCACTCAGTTACCCCTCTAATACAGCACACAGTCTAATTACTGTACCTGTATCCAGCCCCCTCACACCGTCACTCAGTAACTCCTCTAACACAGCACACTGTCTAATTACTGCACCTGTATCCAGCCCCCTCACACCGTCACTCAGTAACCCCTCTAATACAGCACACTGTCTAATTACTGTACCTGTATCCAGCCCCTCACACCGTCACTCAGTAACCCCTCTAATACAGCACACTGTCTAATTACTGTACCTGAATCCAGCCCGTCACCCCGTCACACAGTAACTCCTCTAATACAGCACACTGTCTAATTACTATACCTGTATCCAGCCCCCTCACACCGTCACTCAGTAACCGCTCTAATACAGCACACTGTCCAATTACTGTACCTGTATCCAGCCCCCTCACACCGTCACTCAGTAACTCCTCTAATACAGCACACTGTCTAATTACTGTACCTGTATCCAGCCCCTCACCCCGTCACACAGTAACTCCTCTAATACAGCACACTGTCTAATTACTGTACCTGTATCCAGCCCCCTCACCCCGTCACTCAGTAACTCCTCTAACACAGCACACTGTCTAATTACTGTACCTGTATCCAGCCCCCTCACACCGTCACTCAGTAACCCCTCTAATACAGCACACTGTCTAATTACTGCACCTGTATCCAGCCCCCTCACACCATCACTCAGTAACCCCTCTAATATAGCACACTGTCTAATTACTGTACCTGTATCCAGCCCCCTCACACCGTCACTCAGTAACCCCTCTAATACAGCACAGTCTAATTACTGTACCTGTATCCAGCCCCCTCACCCCGTCACTCAGTAACCCCTCTAATACAGCACACTGTCTAATTACTGTACCTGTATCCAGCCCCCTCACCCCGTCACTCAGTAACTCCTCTAATACAGCACACTGTCTAATTACTGTACCTGTATCCAGCCCCCTCACACCGTCACTCAGTAACCCCTCTAATACAGCACACTGTCTAATTACTGTACCTGTATCCAGCCCCTCACACCGTCACTCAGTAACCCCTCTAATACAGCACACTGTCTAATTACTGTACCTGTATCCAGCCCCTCACCCTGTCACACAGTAACTCCTCTCATACAGCACACTGTCTAATTACTGTACCTGTATCCAGCCCCCTCACACCGTCACTCAGTAACTCCTCTAATACAGCATACTGCCTAATTACTGTACCTGTATCCAGCTCCCTCACACCGTCACTCAGTAACCCCTCTAATAAAGCACACTGTCTAATTACTGTACCTGTATCCAGCCCCTCACACCGTCACTCAGTAACCCCTCTAATACAGCACACTGTCTAATTACTGTACCTGTATCCAGCCCCCTCACACCGTCACTCAGTAACCCCTCTAATAAAGCACGCTGTCTAATTACTGTACCTGTATCCAGCCCCCTCACCCCGTCACTCAGTAACTCCTCTAATACAGCACACTGTCTAATTACTGTACCTGTATCCAGCCCCCTCACACCGTCACTCAGTAACTCCTCTAATACAGCACACTGTCTAATTACTGTACCTGTATCCAGCTCCCTCACACCGTCAGTCAGTAACCCCTCTAATACAGCACACTGTCTAATTACTGTACCTGTATCCAGCCCCTCACACCGTCACTCAGTAACCACTCTAATACAGCACACTGTCTAATTACAGTACCTGTATCCAGCTCCCTCACACCGTCACTCAGTTACCCCTCTAATACAGCACACAGTCTAATTACTGTACCTGTATCCAGCCCCCTCACACCGTCACTCAGTAACTCCTCTAATACAGCACACTGTCTAATTACTGAACCTGTATCCAGCTCCCTCACACCGTCATTCAGTAACCCCTCTAATACAGCACACTGTCTAATTACTGTACCTGTATCCAGCCCCCTCACCCCGTCACTCAGTAACCCCTCTAATACAGCACACTGTCTAATCACTGTACCTGTATCCAGCTCCTTCACACCGTCACTCAGTAACCCCTCTAATACAGCACACTGTCTAATTACTGTACCTGTATCCAGCCCCCTCACACCGTCACTCAGTAACCCCACTAATACAGCACACTGTCTAATTACTGTACCTGTATCCAGCCCCCTCACACCGTCACTCAGTAACCCCACTAATACAGCACACTGTCTAATTACTGTACCTGTATCCAGCCCACTCACACCGTCACTCAGTAACCCCTCTAATACAGCACACTGTCTAATTACTGAACCTGTATCCAGCTCCCTCACACCGTCATTCAGTAACCCCTCTAATACAGCACACTGTCTAATTACTGTACCTGTATCCAGCCCCCTCACCCCGTCACTCAGTAACCCCTCTAATACAGCACACTGTCTAATTACTGTACCTGTATCCAGCTCCTTCACACCGTCACTCAGTAACCCCTCTAATACAGCACACTGTCTAATTACTGTACCTGTATCCAGCTCCTTCACACCGTCACTCAGTAACCCCTCTAATACAGCACACTGTCTAATTACTGTACCTGTATCCAGCCCCCCCCCCCGTCACTCAGTAACCCCTCTAATACAGCACACTGTCTAATTACTGTACCTGTATCCAGCCCCCTCACCCCGTCACTCAGTAACCCCTCTAATACAGCACACTGTCTAATTACTGTACCTGTATCCAGCTCGCTCACACCGTCATTCAGTAACCCCTCTAATACAGCACACTGTCTAATTACTGTACCTGTATCCAGCCCCCTCACCCCATCACTCAGTAACCCCTCTAATACAGCACACTGTCTAATCACTGTACCTGTATCCAGCTCCTTCACACCGTCACTCAGTAACCCCTCTAATACAGCACACTGTCTAATTACTGTACCTGTATCCAGCTCCTTCACACCGTCACTCAGTAACCCCTCTAATACAGCACACTGTCTAATTACTGTACCTGTATCCAGCCCCCTGACACCGTCACTCAGTAACCCCACTAATACAGCACACTGTCTAATTACTGTACCTGTATCCAGCCCACTCACACCGTCACTCAGTAACCCCTCTAATACAGCACACTGTCTAATTACAGTACCTGTATCCAGCCCCCTCACACCGTCACTCAGTAACCCCTCTAATACAGCACACTGTGTAATTACTGTACCTGTATCCAGCCCCTCACCCCGTCACTCAGTAACCCCTCTAATACAGCACACTGTCTAATTACTGTACCTGTATCCAGCCCCCTCACACCGTCACTCAGTACCTCCTCTAATACAGCACACTGTCTAATTACTGAACTGTATCCAGCCCCCTCACCCCTTCACCCAGTAACCCCTCGAATACAGCACACTGTCTAATTACTGAACCTGTATCCAGCTCCCTCACACCGTCATTCAGTAACCCCTCTAATACAGCACACTGTCTAATTACTGTACCTGTATCCAGCCCCCTCACCCCGTCACTCAGTAACCCCTCTAATACAGCACACTGTCTAATTACTGTACCTGTATCCAGCTCCTTCACACCGTCACTCAGTAACCCCTCTAATACAGCACACTGTCTAATTACTGTACCTGTATCCAGCTCCTTCACACCGTCACTCAGTAACCCCTCTAATACAGCACACTGTCTAATTACTGTACCTGTATCCAGCCCCCTCACACCGTCACTCAGTAACCCCTCTAATACAGCACACTGTCTAATTACTGTACCTGTATCCAGCCCCCTCACCCCGTCACTCAGTAACCCCTCTAATACAGCACACTGTCTAATTACTGTACCTGAATCCAGCCCCCTCACACCGTCACTCAGTAACCCCTCTAATACAGCACACTGTCTAATTACTGTACCTGTATCCAGCCCCCTAACCCCGTCACTCAGTAACCCCTCTAATACAGCACACTGTCTAATTACTGTACCTGTATCCAGCTCCCTCACACCGTCACTCAGTAACCCCTCGAATACAGCACACTGTCTAATTACTGTACCTGTATCCAGCTCCCTCACACCGTCACTCAGTAACCCCTCTAATACAGCACAGTCTAATTACTGTACCTGTATCCAGCCCCCTCACCCCGTCACTCAGTAACCGCTCTAATACAGCACACTGTCTAATTACTGTACCTGTACCCAGCTCCCTCACACCGTCACTCAGTAACTCCTCTAATACAGCACACTGTCAAATTACTGTACCTGTATCCAGCCCCCTCACCCCGTCACTCAGTAACCGCTCTAATACAGCACACTGTCAAATTACTGTACCTGTATCCAGCCCCCTCACCACGTCACTCAGTAACCGCTCTAATACAGCACACTGTCTAATTACTGTACCTGTATCCAGCCCCCTCACCCCGTCACTCAGTAACCGCTCTAATACAGCACACTGTCTAATTACTGTACCTGTATCCAGCCCCCTCACACCGTCACTCAGTAACCCCTCTAATACAGCACACTGTCTAATTACTGTTCCTGTGTCCAGCCCCCTCACACCGTCACTCAGTAACCCCTCTAATACAGCACACTGTCTAATTACTGTACCTGTATCCAGCTCCCTCACACCGTCACTCAGTAACCCCTCTAATACAGCACACTGTCTAATTACTGCACCTATATCCAGCTCCCTCACACCGTCACTCAGTAACTCATCTAGTACAGCACAATGTCTAATTACTGTACCTGTATCCAGCCCCCTCACCCCGTCACTCAGTAACCCCTCTAATACAGCACACTGTCTAATTACTGTATCTGTATCCAGCTCCTTCACACCGTCACTCAGTAACTCCTTTAATACAGCACACTGTCTAATTACTGTACCTGTATCCAGCCCCCTCACACCGTCACTCAGTAAACCCTCTAATACAGCACACTGTCTAATTACTGTACCTGTATCCAGCCCCCTCACACCGTCACTCAGTAACCCCTCTAATACAGCACACTGTCTAATTACTGTACCTGTATCCAGCTCCCTCACACCGTCACTCAGTAACCCCCCTAATACAGCACACTGTCAAATTACTGTACCTGTATCCAGCCCCCTCACCCCGTCACTCAGTAACCGCTCTAATACAGCACACTGTCTAATTACTGTACCTGTATCCAGCCCCCTCACCCCGTCACTCAGTAACCCCTCTAATACAGCACACTGTCTAATTACTGTTCCTGTGTCCAGCCCCCTCACACCGTCACTCAGTAACCCCTCTAATACAGCACACTGTCTAATTACTGTACCTGTATCCAGCTCCCTCACACCGTCACTCAGTAACCCCTCTAATACAGCACACTGTCTAATTACTGCACCTATATCCAGCTCCCTCACACCGTCACTCAGTAACTCATCTAGTACAGCACAATGTCTAATTACTGTACCTGTATCCAGCCCCCTCACCCCGTCACTCAGTAACCCCTCTAATACAGCACACTGTCTAATTACTGTATCTGTATCCAGCTCCTTCACACCGTCACTCAGTAACTCCTTTAATACAGCACACTGTCTAATTACTGTACCTGTATCCAGCCCCCTCACACCGTCACTCAGTAAACCCTCTAATACAGCACACTGTCTAATTACTGTACCTGTATCCAGCCCCCTCACACCGTCACTCAGTAACCCCTCTAATACAGCACACTGTCTAATTACTGTACCTGTATCCAGCTCCCTCACACCGTCACTCAGTAACCCCCCTAATACAGCACACTGTCTAATTACTGTACCTGTATCCAGCCCCCTCACCCCGTCACTCAGTAACTCCTCTAATACAGCACACTGTCTAATTACTGTACCTGTACCCAGCTCCCTCACACCGTCACTCAGTAACCCCTCTAATACAGCACACTGTCTAATTACTGTACCTGTATCCAGCCCCTCACACCGTCACTCAGTAACTCCTCTAATACAGCACACTGTCTAATTACTGTACCTGTATCCAGCCCCCTCACCCCGTCACTCAGTAACTCCTTTAATACAGCACACTGTCTAATTACTGTACCTGTATCCAGCCCCCTCACACCGTCACTCAGTAACTCCTCTATTACAGCACACTGTCTAATTACTGTACCTGTATCCAGCCCCCTCACCCCGTCACTCAGCAACTCCTCTAATACAGCACACTGTCTAATTACTGTACCTGTATCCAGCCCCCTCACACCGTCACTCAGTAACTCCTTTAATACAGCACACTGTCTAATTACTGTACCTGTATCCAGCTCCCTCACACCGTCACTCAGTAACTCCTCTAATACAGCACACTGTCTAATTACTGTTCCTGTATCCAGCCCCCACACCCCGTCACTCAGTAACCACTCTAATACAGCACACTGTCTAATTACTGTACCTGTATCCAGCCCCCTCACACCGTCACTCAGTAACCCCTCTAATACAGCACACTGTCTAATTAATGTACCTGTATCCAGCCCCCTCATCCCGTCACTCAGTAACCCCTCTAATACAGCGCACTGTCTAATTACTGTACCTGTATCCAGCCCCCTCACACCGTCACTCAGTAACTCCTTTAATACAGCACACTGTCTAATTACTGTACCTGTATCCAGCTCCCTCACACCGTCACTCAGTAACTCCTTTAATACAGCACACTGTCTAATTACTGTACCTGTATCCAGCCCCCTCACACCGTCACTCAGTAACTCCTTTAATACAGCACACTGTCTAATTACTGTACCTGTATCCAGCTCCCTCACACCGTCACTCAGTAACTCCTCTAATACAGCACACTGTCTAATTACTGTTCCTGTATCCAGCCCCCACACCCCGTCACTCAGTTACCCCTCTAATACAGCACACTGCCTAATTACTGAACCTGTATCCAGCTCCCTCAACCCGTCACTCAGTAACTCCTCTAATACAGCACACTGTCTAATTCCTGTACCTGTATCCAGCCCCATCACACCGTCACTCAGTAACCCCTCTAATACAGCACACTGTCTAATTACTGTACCTGTATCCAGCTCCCTCACACCGTCACTCAGTAACTCCTCTAATACAGCACACTGTCTAATTACTGTACCTGTATCCAGCCCCTCACCCCGTCACTCAGTAACCCCTCTAATATAGCACACTGTCTAATTACTGTACCTGTATCCAGCTCCCTCACACCGTCACTCAGTAACTCCTCTAATACAGCACACTGTCTAATTACTGTACCTGTATCCAGCCCCCTCACACCGTCACTCAGTAACTCCTCTAATACAGCACACTGTCTAATTACTGACCTGTATCCAGCCCCCTCACCCCGTCACTCAGTAACCCCTCGAATACAGCACACTGTCTAATTACTGAACCTGTATCCAGCTCCCTCACACCGTCATTCAGTAACCCCTCTAATACAGCACACTGTCTAATTACTGTACCTGTATCCAGCCCCCTCACCCCGTCACTCAGTAACCCCTCTAATACAGCACACTGTCTAATTACTGTACCTGTATCCAGCCCCCTCACCCCATCACTCAGTAACCCCTCTAATACAGCACACTGTCTAATTACTGTTCCTGTGTCCAGCCCCCTCACACCGTCACTCAGTAACCCCTCTAATACAGCACACTGTCTAATTACTGTACCTGTATCCAGCTCCCTCACACCGTCACTCAGTAACTCATCTAGTACAGCACAATGTCTAATTACTGTACCTGTATCCAGCCCCCTCACCCCGTCACTCAGTAACCCCTCTAATACAGCACACTGTCTAATTACTGTATCTGTATCCAGCTCCTTCACACCGTCACTCAGTAACTCCTTTAATACAGCACACTGTCTAATTACTGTACCTGTATCCAGCCCCCTCACACCGTCACTCAGTAAACCCTCTAATACAGCACACTGTCTAATTACTGTACCTGTATCCAGCCCCCTCACACCGTCACTCAGTAACCCCTCTAATACAGCACACTGTCTAATTACTGTACCTGTATCCAGCTCCCTCACACCGTCACTCAGTAACCCCCCTAATACAGCACACTGTCTAATTACTGTACCTGTATCCAGCCCCCTCACCCCGTCACTCAGTAACTCCTCTAATACAGCACACTGTCTAATTACTGTACCTGTACCCAGCTCCCTCACACCGTCACTCAGTAACCCCTCTAATACAGCACACTGTCTAATTACTGTACCTGTATCCAGCCCCTCACACCGTCACTCAGTAACTCCTCTAATACAGCACACTGTCTAATTACTGTACCTGTATCCAGCCCCCTCACCCCGTCACTCAGTAACTCCTTTAATACAGCACACTGTCTAATTACTGTACCTGTATCCAGCCCCCTCACACCGTCACTCAGTAACTCCTCTATTACAGCACACTGTCTAATTACTGTACCTGTATCCAGCCCCCTCACACCGTCACTCAGTAACCCCTCTAATACAGCACACTATCTAATTACTGTACCTGTATCCAGCCCCCTCACCCCGTCACTCAGTAACTCCTCTAATACAGCACACTGTCTAATTACTGTACCTGTATCCAGCCCCCTCACACCGTCACTCAGTAACTCCTTTAATACAGCACACTGTCTAATTACTGTACCTGTATCCAGCTCCCTCACACCGTCACTCAGTAACTCCTCTAATACAGCACACTGTCTAATTACTGTTCCTGTATCCAGCCCCCACACCCCGTCACTCAGTAACCACTCTAATACAGCACACTGTCTAATTACTGTACCTGTATCCAGCCCCCTCACACCGTCACTCAGTAACCCCTCTAATACAGCACACTGTCTAATTAATGTACCTGTATCCAGCCCCCTCATCCCGTCACTCAGTAACCCCTCTAATACAGCGCACTGTCTAATTACTGTACCTGTATCCAGCCCCCTCACACCGTCACTCAGTAACTCCTTTAATACAGCACACTGTCTAATTACTGTACCTGTATCCAGCTCCCTCACACCGTCACTCAGTAACTCCTTTAATACAGCACACTGTCTAATTACTGTACCTGTATCCAGCCCCCTCACACCGTCACTCAGTAACTCCTTTAATACAGCACACTGTCTAATTACTGTACCTGTATCCAGCTCCCTCACACCGTCACTCAGTAACTCCTCTAATACAGCACACTGTCTAATTACTGTTCCTGTATCCAGCCCCCACACCCCGTCACTCAGTTACCCCTCTAATACAGCACACTGCCTAATTACTGAACCTGTATCCAGCTCCCTCAACCCGTCACTCAGTAACTCCTCTAATACAGCACACTGTCTAATTCCTGTACCTGTATCCAGCCCCATCACACCGTCACTCAGTAACCCCTCTAATACAGCACACTGTCTAATTACTGTACCTGTATCCAGCTCCCTCACACCGTCACTCAGTAACTCCTCTAATACAGCACACTGTCTAATTACTGTACCTGTATCCAGCCCCTCACCCCGTCACTCAGTAACCCCTCTAATATAGCACACTGTCTAATTACTGTACCTGTATCCAGCTCCCTCACACCGTCACTCAGTAACTCCTCTAATACAGCACACTGTCTAATTACTGTACCTGTATCCAGCCCCCTCACACCGTCACTCAGTAACTCCTCTAATACAGCACACTGTCTAATTACTGACCTGTATCCAGCCCCCTCACCCCGTCACTCAGTAACCCCTCGAATACAGCACACTGTCTAATTACTGAACCTGTATCCAGCTCCCTCACACCGTCATTCAGTAACCCCTCTAATACAGCACACTGTCTAATTACTGTACCTGTATCCAGCCCCCTCACCCCGTCACTCAGTAACCCCTCTAATACAGCACACTGTCTAATTACTGTACCTGTATCCAGCTCCTTCACACCGTCACTCAGTAACCCCTCGAATACAGCACACTGTCTAATTACTGTACCTGTATCCAGCTCCTTCACACCGTCACTCAGTAACCCCTCTAATACAGCACACTGTCTAATTACTGTACCTGTATCCAGCTCCCTCACACCGTCACTCAGTAACTCCTCTAATACAGCACACTGTCTAATTACTGAACCTGAATCCAGCCCCCTCACACCGTCACTCAGTAACCCCTCTAATACAGCACACTGTCTAATTACTGTACCTGTATCCAGCGCCCTAACCCCGTCACTCAGTAACCCCTCTAATACAGCACACTGTCTAATTACTGTACCTGTATCCAGCTCCCTCACACCGTCACTCAGTAACCCCTCGAATACAGCACACTGTCTAATTACTGTACCTGTATCCAGCCCCCTCACCCCGTCACTCAGTAACCGCTCTAATACAGCACACTGTCAAATTACTGTACCTGTATCCAGCCCCCTCACACCGTCACTCAGTAACCCCTCTAATACAGCACACTGTCTAATTACTGTACCTGTATCCAGCCCCCTCACCCCATCACTCAGTAACCCCTCTAATACAGCACACTGTCTAATTACTGTACCTGTATCCAGCCCCCTCACACCGTCACTCAGTAACCCCTCTAATACAGCACACTGTCTAATTACTGTACCTGTATCCAGCCCCCTCACCCCGTCACTCAGTAACCGCTCTAATACAGCACACTGTCAAATTACTGTACCTGTATCCAGCCCCCTCACCACGTCACTCAGTAACCGCTCTAATACAGCACACTGTCAAATTACTGTACCTGTATCCAGCCCCCTCACCCCGTCACTCAGTAACCCCTCTAATACAGCACACTGTCTAATTACTGTTCCTGTGTCCAGCCCCCTCACACCGTCACTCAGTAACCCCTCTAATACAGCACACTGTCTAATTACTGTACCTGTATCCAGCCCCCTCACCCCGTCACTCAGTAACCCCTCTAATACAGCACACTGTCTAATTACTGTACCTGTATCCAGCCCCCTCACACCGTCACTCAGTAACCCCTCTAATACAGCACACTGTCTAATTACTGTACCTGTATCCAGCCCCCTCACACGGTCACTCAGTAACCCATCTAATACAGCACACTGTCTAATTACTGTACCTGTATCCAGCTCCCACACACCGTCACTCAGTAACCCCTCTAATACAGCACAGTCTAATTACTGTACCTGTATCCAGCTCCCACACCCCGTCACTCAGTAACCCCTCTAATACAGCACACTGTCTAATTACTGTACCTGTATCCAGCCCCCTCACACCGTCACTCAGTAACCCCTCTAATACAGCACACTGTCTAATTACTGCACCTATATCCAGCTCCCTCACACCGTCACTCAGTAACTCCTCTAGTACAGCACAATGTCTAATTACTGTACCTGTATCCAGCCCCCTCACCCCGTCACTCAGTAACCCCTCTAATACAGCACACTGTCTAATTACTGAACCTGTATCCAGCCCCCTCACCCCGTCACTCAGTAACCCCTCTAATACAGCACACTGTCTAATTACTGACCTGTATCCAGCTCTCTCACACCGTCACTCAGTAACTCCTCTAATACAGCACACTGTCTAATTACTGAACCTGTATCCAGCTCTCTCACACCGTCACTCAGTAACTCCTCTAATACAGCACACTGTCTAATTACTGAACCTGTATCCAGCGCTCTCACACCGTCACTCAGTAACTCCTCTAATACAGTACACTGTCTAATTACTGTACCTGTATCCAGCTCCCTCACCCCGTCACTCAGTAACTCCTCTAATACAGCACACTGTCTAATTACTGACCTGTATCCAGCTCCCTCACCCCGTCACTCAGTAACTCCTCTAATACAGCACACTGTCTAATTACTGTATCTGTATCCAGCTCCTTCACACCGTCACTCAGTAACTCCTTTAATACAGCACACTGTCTAATTACTGTACCTGTATCCAGCCCCCTCACACCGTCACTCAGTAACCCCTCTAATACAGCACACTGTCTAATTACTGTACCTGTATCCAGCCCCCTCACACCGTCACTCAGTAACCCCTCTAATACAGCACACTGTCTAATTACTGTACCTGTATCCAGCTCGCTCACACCGTCACTCAGTAACCCCCCTAATACAGCACAGTCTAATTACTGTACCTGTATCCAGCCCCCTCACACCGTCACTCAGTAACTCCTCTAATACAGCGCACTGTCTAATTACTGTACCTGTATCCAGCCCCCTCACACCGTCACTCAGTCACCCCTCTAATACAGCACACTGTCTAATTACTGTACCTGTATCCAGCTCCCTCACACCGTCACTCAGTAACCCCTCTAATACAGCACACTGTCTAATTACTGTACCTGTATCCAGCCCCCTCACCCCGTCACTCAGTAACTCCTCTAATACAGCACACTGTCTAATTACTGTACCTGTACCCAGCTCCCTCACACCGTCACTCAGTAACCCCTCTAATACAGCACACTGTCTAATTACTGTACCTGTATCCAGCCCCCTCACCCCGTCACTCAGTAACTCCTTTAATACAGCACACTGTCTAATTACTGTACCTGTATCCAGCCCCCTCACACCGTCACTCAGTAACTCCTCTATTACAGCACACTGTCTAATTACTGTACCTGTATCCAGCCCCCTCACACCGTCACTCAGTAACTCCTCTATTACAGCACACTGTCTAATTACTGTACCTGTATCCAGCCCCCTCACCCCGTCACTCAGTAACTCCTTTAACACAGCACACTGTCTAATTACTGTACCTGTATCCAGCCCCCTCACACCGTCACTCAGTAACTCCTCTATTACAGCACACTGTCTAATTACTGTACCTGTATCCAGCCCTCTCACCCCGTCACTCAGTAACTCCTTTAACACAGCACACTGTCTAATTACTGTACCTGTATCCAGCCCCCTCACACCGTCACTCAGTAACTCCTCTAATACAGCACACTGTCTAATTACTGTACCTGTATCCAGCCCCCTCACACCGTCACTCAGTAACTCCTCTAATACAGCACACTGTCTAATTACTGTTCCTGTATCCAGCCCCCACACCCCGTCACTCAGTAACCCCTCTAATACAGCACACTGTCTAATTACTGTACCTGTATCCAGCCCCCTCACACCGTCACTCAGTAACCCCTCTAATACAGCACACTGTCTAATTACTGTACCTGTATCCAGCTCCATCACACCGTCACTCAGTACCCCTCTAATACAGCACACTGTCTAATTACTGTACCTGTATCCAGCCCCCTCACCCCGTCAATCAGTAACTCCTCTAATACAGCACACTGTCTAATTACTGTACCTGTATCCAGCCCCCTCACACCGTCACTCAGTAACTCCTTTAATACAGCACACTGTCTAATTACTGTACCTGTATCCAGCTCCCTCACACCGTCACTCAGTAACTCCTCTAATACAGCACACTGTCTAATTACTGTTCCTGTATCCAGCCCCCACACCCCGTCACTCAGTAACCCCTCTAATACAGCACACTGTCTAATTACTGTACCTGTATCCAGCCCCCTCACACCGTCACTCAGTAACCCCTCTAATACAGCACACTGTCTAATTACTGTACCTGTATCCAGCTCCCTCACACCGTCACTCAGTAACCCCTCTAATACAGCACACTGTCTAATTACTGTACCTGTATCCAGCCCCCTCACACCGTCACACAGTAACTCCTCTAATACAGCACACTGTCTAATTACTGTACCTGTATCCAGCTCCCTCACACCGTCACTCAGTAACCCCCCCTAATACAGCACACTGTCTAATTACTGTACCTGTATCCAGCCCCCTCACACCGTCACTCAGTAACTCCTCTAATACAGCACACTGTCTAATTACTGTACCTGTATCCAGCCCCCTCACACCGTCACTCAGTAACCCCTCTAATACAGCACACTGTCTAATTACTGTACCTGTATCCAGCCCCCTCACACCGTCACTCAGTAACCCCTCTAATACAGCACACTGTCTAATTACTGTACCTGTATCCAGCCCCCTCACCCCGTCACTCAGTAACTCCTCTAATACAGCACACTGTCTAATTACTGTACCTGTATCCAGCCCCCTCACACCGTCACTCAGTAACTCCTTTAATACAGCACACTGTCTAATTACTGTACCTGTATCCAGCTCCCTCACACCGTCACTCAGTAACTCCTCTAATACAGCACACTGTCTAATTACTGTTCCTGTATCCAGCCCCCACACCCCGTCACTCAGTAACCCCTCTAATACAGCACACTGTTTAATTACTGTACCTGTATCCAGCCCCCTCACACCGTCACTCAGTAACCCCTCTAATACAGCACACTGTCTAATTACTGTACCTGTATCCAGCTCCCTCACACCGTCACTCAGTAACCCCCCTAATACAGCATAGTCTAATTACTGTACCTGTATCCAGCCCCCTCACACCGTCACTCAGTAACTCCTCTAATACAGCACACTGTCTAATTACTGTACCTGTATCCAGCCCCCTCACACCGTCACTCAGTAACCCCTCTAATACAGCACACTGTCTAATTACTGTACCTGTATCCAGCTCCCTCACACCGTCACTCAGTAACCCCTCTAATACAGCACACTGTCTAATTACTGTACCTGTATCCAGCCCCCTCACCCCGTCACTCAGTAACTCCTCTAATACAGCACACTGTCTAATTACTGTACCTGTATCCAGCCCCCTCACACCGTCACTCAGTAACTCCTTTAATACAGCACACTGTCTAATTACTGTACCTGTATCCAGCTCCCTCACACCGTCACTCAGTAACTCCTCTAATACAGCACACTGTCTAATTACTGTTCCTGTATCCAGCCCCCACACCCCGTCACTCAGTAACCCCTCTAATACAGCACACTGTCTAATTACTGTACCTGTATCCAGCCCCCTCACACCGTCACTCAGTAACCCCTCTAATACAGCACACTGTCTAATTACTGTACCTGTATCCAGCTCCCTCACACTGTCACTCAGTAACCCCTCTAATACAGCACACTGTCTAATTACTGTACCTGTATCCAGCCCCCTCACACCGTCACTCAGTAACTCCTCTAATACAGCACACTGTCTAATTACTGTACCTGTATCCAGCTCCCTCACACCGTCACTCAGAAACCCCCCCTAATACAGCACACTGTCTAATTACTGAACCTGTATCCAGCCCCCTCACACCGTCACTCAGTAACTCCTCTAATACAGCACACTGTCTAATTACTGTACCTGTATCCAGCCCCCTCACACCGTCACTCAGTAACCCCTCTAATCCAGCACACTGTCTAATTACTGTACCTGTATCCAGCCCCCTCACACCGTCACTCAGTAACCCCTCTAATACAGCACACTGTCTAATTACTGTACCTGTATCCAGCCCCCTCACCCCGTCACTCAGTAACTCCTCTAATACAGCACACTGTCTAATTACTGTACCTGTATCCAGCCCCCTCACACCGTCACTCAGTAACTCCTTTAATACAGCACACTGTCTAATTACTGTACCTGTATCCAGCTCCCTCACACCGTCACTCAGTAACTCCTCTAATACAGCACACTGTCTAATTACTGTTCCTGTATCCAGCCCCCACACCCCGTCACTCAGTAACCCCTCTAATACAGCACACTGTCTAATTACTGTACCTGTATCCAGCCCCCTCACACCGTCACTCAGTAACCCCTCTAATACAGCACACTGTCTAATTACTGTACCTGTATCCAGCTCCCTCACACCGTCACTCAGTAACCCCCCTAATACAGCACAGTCTAATTACTGTACCTGTATCCAGCCCCCTCACACCGTCACTCAGTAACTCCTCTAATACAGCACACTGTCTAATTACTGTACCTGTATCCAGCCCCCTCACACCGTCACTCAGTAACCCCTCTAATACAGCACACTGTCTAATTACTGTACCTGTATCCAGCTCCCTCACACCGTCACTCAGTAACCCCTCTAATACAGCACACTGTCTAATTACTGTACCTGTATCCAGCCCCCTCACCCCGTCACTCAGTAACTCCTCTAATACAGCACACTGTCTAATTACTGTACCTGTATCCAGCCCCCTCACACCGTCACTCAGTAACTCCTTTAATACAGCACACTGTCTAATTACTGTACCTGTATCCAGCTCCCTCACACCGTCACTCAGTAACTCCTCTAATACAGCACACTGTCTAATTACTGTTCCTGTATCCAGCCCCCACACCCCGTCACTCAGTAACCCCTCTAATACAGCACACTGTCTAATTACTGTACCTGTATCCAGCTCCCTCACACCGTCACTCAGTAACCCCTCTAATACAGCACACTGTCTAATTACTGTACCTGTATCCAGCCCCCTCACACCATCACTCAGTAACTCCTCTAATACAGCACACTGTCTAATTACTGTACCTGTATCCAGCTCCCTCACACCGTCACTCAGTAACCCCCCCTAATACAGCACACTGTCTAATTACTGTACCTGTATCCAGCCCCCTCACACCGTCACTCAGCAACTCCTCTAATACAGCACACTGTCTAATTACTGTACCTGTATCCAGCCCCCTCACACCGTCACTCAGTAACCCCTCTAATACAGCACACTGTCTAATTACTGTACCTGTATCCAGCCCCCTCACACCGTCACTCAGTAACCCCTCTAATACAGCACACTGTCTAATTACTGTACCTGTATCCAGCCCCCTCACCCCGTCACTCAGTAACTCCTCTAATACAGCACACTGTCTAATTACTGTACCGGTATCCAGCTCCCTCACCCCGTCACTCAGCAACCCCTCTAATATAGCACACTGTCTAATTACTGTACCTGTATCCAGCCCCCTCACACTGTCACTCAGTAACCCCTCTAATACAGCTAACTGTCTAATTACTGTACCTGTATCCAGCCCCCTCACACCGTCACTCAGGAACCCCTCTAATACAGCACACTGTCTAATTACTGTACCTGTATCCAGCCCCCTCACACCGTCACTCAGTAACCCCTCTAATACAGCACACTGTCTAATTACTGTACCTGTATCCAGCCCCATCACACCGTCACTCAGTAACCCCTCTAATACAGCACACTGTCTAATTACTGTTCCTGTATCCAGCCCCCTCACCCCGTCACTCAGTAACCCCTCTTATACAGCACACTGTCTAATTACTGTCCCTGTATCGAGCCCCTCGCACCGTCATTCAATTACTCCTCTAATACAGCACACTGTCTAATTACTGTACCTGTATCCAGCCCCCTCACCCCGTCACTCAGTAACTCCTCTAATACAGCACACTGTCTAATTACTGTACCTGTATCCAGCCCCCTCACCCCGTCACTCAGTAACCCCTCTAATACAGCACACTGTCTAATTACTGTCCCTGTATCGAGCCCCTCGCACCGTCATTCAATAACTCCTCTAATACAGCACACTGTCTAATTACTGTACCTGTATCCAGCCCCCTCACCCCGTCACTCAGTAACCCCTCTAATACAGCACACTGTCTAATTACTGTACCTGTATCCAGCTCCCTCACACCGTCACTCAGTAACTCCTCTATTACAGCACACTGTCTAATTACTGTACCTGTATCCAGCCTCTCACACCATCACTCAGTAACCCCTCTAATACAGCACACTGTCTAATTACTGTACCTGTATCCAGCCCCCTCACACCGTCACTCAGTAACCCCTCTAACACAGCACACTGTCTAATTACTGTTCCTGTATCCAGCTCTCTCACCCCGTCACTCAGTAACCCCTCTAATACAGCACACTGTATAATTACTGTACCTGTATCCAGCCCCTCACACCGTCACTCAGTTACTCCTCTAATACAGCACACTGTCTAATTACTGTTCCTGTATCCAGCTCTCTCACCCCGTCACTCAGTAACCCCTCTAATACAGCACACTGTCTAATTACTGTACCTGAATTCAGCTCCCTCACACCGTCACTCAGTAACCCCTCTAATACAGCACACTGTCTAATTACTGTACCTGTATCCAGCCCCCTCACACCGTCACTCAGTAACCCATCTAATACAGCACACTGTCTAATTACTGTCCCTGTATCCAGCTCCCTCACACCGTCACTCAGTAACCCCTCTAATACAGCACACTGTCTAATTACTGTACCTGTATCCAGCCGCCTCACACCGTCACTCAGTAACTCCTCTAATACAGCACACTGTCTAATTACTGTACCTGTATCCAGCCCCCTCAACCCGTCACTCAGTAACTCCTCTAATACAGCACACTGTCTAATTCCTGTACCTGTATCCAGCCCATCACACCGTCACTCAGTAACCCATCTAATACAGCACACTGTCTAATTACTGTCCCTGTATCCAGCTCCCTCACACCGTCACTCAGTAACCCCTCTAATACAGCACACTGTCTAATTACTGTACCTGTATCCAGCCGCCTCACACCGTCACTCAGTAACTCCTCTAATACAGCACACTGTCTAATTACTGTACCTGTATCCAGCCCCCTCACACCGTCACTCAGTAACTCCTCTAATACAGCACACTGTCTAATTACTGGACCTGTATCCAGCTCCTTCACACCGTCACTCAGTAACCCCTCTAATACAGCACACTGTCTAATTGCTGTACCTGTATCCAGCCCCCTCACACCGTCACTCAGTAACCCCTCTAATACAGCACACTGTCTAATTACTGTACCTGTATCCAGCCCCCTCACCCCGTCACTCAGTAACCCCTCTAATACAGCACACTGTCTAATTACTGTACCTGTATCCAGCTCCAACACACCGTCACTCAGTAACTCCTCTAGTACAGCACAATGTCTAATTACTGTACCTGTATCCAGCCCCCTCACCCCGTCACTCAGTAACCCCTCTAATACAGCACACTGTCTAATTACTGAACCTGTATCCAGCCCCCTCACCCCGTCACTCAGTAACCCCTCTAATACAGCACACTGTCTAATTACTGACCTGTATCCAGCTCTCTCACACCGTCACTCAGTAACTCCTCTAATACAGCACACTGTCTAATTACTGAACCTGTATCCAGCTCTCTCACACCGTCACTCAGTAACTCCTCTAATACAGCACACTGTCTAATTACTGAACCTGTATCCAGCGCTCTCACACCGTCACTCAGTAACTCCTCTAATACAGTACACTGTCTAATTACTGTACCTGTATCCAGCTCCCTCACCCCGTCACTCAGTAACTCCTCTAATACAGCACACTGTCTAATTACTGACCTGTATCCAGCTCCCTCACCCCGTCACTCAGTAACTCCTCTAATACAGCACACTGTCTAATTACTGTATCTGTATCCAGCTCCTTCACACCGTCACTCAGTAACTCCTTTAATACAGCACACTGTCTAATTACTGTACCTGTATCCAGCCCCCTCACACCGTCACTCAGTAACCCCTCTAATACAGCACACTGTCTAATTACTGTACCTGTATCCAGCCGCCTCACACCGTCACTCAGTAACCCCTCTAATACAGCACACTGTCTAATTACTGTACCTGTATCCAGCTCGCTCACACCGTCACTCAGTAACCCCCCTAATACAGCACAGTCTAATTACTGTACCTGTATCCAGCCCCCTCACACCGTCACTCAGTAACTCCTCTAATACAGCGCACTGTCTAATTACTGTACCTGTATCCAGCCCCCTCACACCGTCACTCAGTCACCCCTCTAATACAGCACACTGTCTAATTACTGTACCTGTATCCAGCTCCCTCACACCGTCACTCAGTAACCCCTCTAATACAGCACACTGTCTAATTACTGTACCTGTATCCAGCCCCCTCACCCCGTCACTCAGTAACTCCTCTAATACAGCACACTGTCTAATTACTGTACCTGTACCCAGCTCCCTCACACCGTCACTCAGTAACCCCTCTAATACAGCACACTGTCTAATTACTGTACCTGTATCCAGCCCCCTCACCCCGTCACTCAGTAACTCCTTTAATACAGCACACTGTCTAATTACTGTACCTGTATCCAGCCCCCTCACATCGTCACTCAGTAACTCCTCTATTACAGCACACTGTCTAATTACTGTACCTGTATCCAGCCCCCTCACACCGTCACTCAGTAACTCCTCTATTACAGCAGACTGTCTAATTACTGTACCTGTATCCAGCCCCCTCACCCCGTCACTCAGTAACTCCTTTAACACAGCACACTGTCTAATTACTGTACCTGTATCCAGCCCCCTCACACCGTCACTCAGTAACTCCTCTAGTACAGCACAATGTCTAATTACTGTACCTGTATCCAGCCCCCTCACCCCGTCACTCAGTAACCCCTCTAATACAGCACACTGTCTAATTACTGAACCTGTATCCAGCCCCCTCACCCCGTCACTCAGTAACCCCTCTAATACAGCACACTGTCTAATTACTGACCTGTATCCAGCTCTCTCACACCGTCACTCAGTAACTCCTCTAATACAGCACACTGTCTAATTACTGAACCTGTATCCAGCTCTCTCACACCGTCACTCAGTAACTCCTCTAATACAGCACACTGTCTAATTACTGAACCTGTATCCAGCGCTCTCACACCGTCACTCAGTAACTCCTCTAATACAGTACACTGTCTAATTACTGTACCTGTATCCAGCTCCCTCACCCCGTCACTCAGTAACTCCTCTAATACAGCACACTGTCTAATTACTGACCTGTATCCAGCTCCCTCACCCCGTCACTCAGTAACTCCTCTAATACAGCACACTGTCTAATTACTGTATCTGTATCCAGCTCCTTCACACCGTCACTCAGTAACTCCTTTAATACAGCACACTGTCTAATTACTGTACCTGTATCCAGCCCCCTCACACCGTCACTCAGTAACCCCTCTAATACAGCACACTGTCTAATTACTGTACCTGTATCCAGCCGCCTCACACCGTCACTCAGTAACCCCTCTAATACAGCACACTGTCTAATTACTGTACCTGTATCCAGCTCGCTCACACCGTCACTCAGTAACCCCCCTAATACAGCACAGTCTAATTACTGTTCCTGTATCCAGCCCCCTCACACCGTCACTCAGTAACTCCTCTAATACAGCGCACTGTCTAATTACTGTACCTGTATCCAGCCCCCTCACACCGTCACTCAGTCACCCCTCTAATACAGCACACTGTCTAATTACTGTACCTGTATCCAGCTCCCTCACACCGTCACTCAGTAACCCCTCTAATACAGCACACTGTCTAATTACTGTACCTGTATCCAGCCCCCTCACCCCGTCACTCAGTAACTCCTCTAATACAGCACACTGTCTAATTACTGTACCTGTACCCAGCTCCCTCACACCGTCACTCAGTAACCCCTCTAATACAGCACACTGTCTAATTACTGTACCTGTATCCAGCCCCCTCACCCCGTCACTCAGTAACTCCTTTAATACAGCACACTGTCTAATTACTGTACCTGTATCCAGCCCCCTCACACCGTCACTCAGTAACTCCTCTATTACAGCACACTGTCTAATTACTGTACCTGTATCCAGCCCCCTCACACCGTCACTCAGTAACTCCTCTATTACAGCACACTGTCTAATTACTGTACCTGTATCCAGCACCCTCACCCCGTCACTCAGTAACTCCTTTAACACAGCACACTGTCTAATTACTGTACCTGTATCCAGCCCCCTCACACCGTCACTCAGTAACTCCTCTATTACAGCACACTGTCTAATTACTGTACCTGTATCCAGCCCTCTCACCCCGTCACTCAGTAACTCCTTTAACACAGCACACTGTCTAATTACTGTACCTGTATCCAGCCCCCTCACACCGTCACTCAGTAACTCCTCTAATACAGCACACTGTCTAATTACTGTACCTGTATCCAGCCCCCTCACACCGTCACTCAGTAACTCCTCTAATACAGCACACTGTCTAATTACTGTTCCTGTATCCAGCCCCCACACCCCGTCACTCAGTAACCCCTCTAATACAGCACACTGTCTAATTACTGTACCTGTATCCAGCCCCCTCACACCGTCACTCAGTAACCCCTCTAATACAGCACACTGTCTAATTACTGTACCTGTATCCAGCTCCATCACACCGTCACTCAGTACCCCTCTAATACAGCACACTGTCTAATTACTGTACCTGTATCCAGCCCCCTCACCCCGTCACTCAGTAACTCCTCTAATACAGCACACTGTCTAATTACTGTACCTGTATCCAGCCCCCTCACACCGTCACTCAGTAACTCCTTTAATACAGCACACTGTCTAATTACTGTACCTGTATCCAGCTCCCTCACACCGTCACTCAGTAACTCCTCTAATACAGCACACTGTCTAATTACTGTTCCTGTATCCAGCCCCCACACCCCGTCACTCAGTAACCCCTCTAATACAGCACACTGTCTAATTACTGTACCTGTATCCAGCCCCCTCACACCGTCACTCAGTAACCCCTCTAATACAGCACACTGTCTAATTACTGTACCTGTATCCAGCTCCCTCACACCGTCACTCAGTAACCCCTCTAATACAGCACACTGTCTAATTACTGTACCTGTATCCAGCCCCCTCACACCGTCACACAGTAACTCCTCTAATACAGCACACTGTCTAATTACTGTACCTGTATCCAGCTCCCTCACACCGTCACTCAGTAACCCCCCCTAATACAGCACACTGTCTAATTACTGTACCTGTATCCAGCCCCCTCACACCGTCACTCAGTAACTCCTCTAATACAGCACACTGTCTAATTACTGTACCTGTATCCAGCCCCCTCACACCGTCACTCAGTAACCCCTCTAATACAGCACACTGTCTAATTACTGTACCTGTATCCAGCCCCCTCACACCGTCACTCAGTAACCCCTCTAATACAGCACACTGTCTAATTACTGTACCTGTATCCAGCCCCCTCACCCCGTCACTCAGTAACTCCTCTAATACAGCACACTGTCTAATTATTGTACCTGTATCCAGCCCCCTCACACCGTCACTCAGTAACTCCTTTAATACAGCACACTGTCTAATTACTGTACCTGTATCCAGCTCCCTCACACCGTCACTCAGTAACTCCTCTAATACAGCACACTGTCTAATTACTGTTCCTGTATCCAGCCCCCACACCCCGTCACTCAGTAACCCCTCTAATACAGCACACTGTCTAATTACTGTACCTGTATCCAGCCCCCTCACACCGTCACTCAGTAACCCCTCTAATACAGCACACTGTCTAATTACTGTACCTGTATCCAGCTCCCTCACACCGTCACTCAGTAACCCCCCTAATACAGCACAGTCTAATTACTGTACCTGTATCCAGCCCCCTCACACCGTCACTCAATAACTCCTCTAATACAGCACACTGTCTAATTACTGTACCTGTATCCAGCCCCCTCACACCGTCACTCAGTAACCCCTCTAATACAGCACACTGTCTAATTACTGTACCTGTATCCAGCTCCCTCACACCGTCACTCAGTAACCCCTCTAATACAGCACACTGTCTAATTACTGTACCTGTATCCAGCCCCCTCACCCCGTCACTCAGTAACTCCTCTAATACAGCACACTGTCTAATTACTGTACCTGTATCCAGCCCCCTCACACCGTCACTCAGTAACTCCGTTAATACAGCACACTGTCTAATTACTGTACCTGTATCCAGCTCCCTCACACCGTCACTCAGTAACTCCTCTAATACAGCACACTGTCTAATTACTGTTCCTGTATCCAGCCCCCACACCCCGTCACTCAGTAACCCCTCTAATACAAGCACACTGTCTAATTACTGTACCTGTATCCAGCCCCCTCACACCGTCACTCAGTAACCCCTCTAATACAGCACACTGTCTAATTACTGTACCTGTATCCAGCTCCCTCACACTGTCACTCAGTAACCCCTCTAATACAGCACACTGTCTAATTACTGTACCTGTATCCAGCCCCCTCACACCGTCACTCAGTAACTCCTCTAATACAGCACACTGTCTAATTACTGTACCTGTATCCAGCTCCCTCACACCGTCACTCAGTAACCCCCCCTAATACAGCACACTGTCTAATTACTGTACCTGTATCCAGTCCCCTCACACCGTCACTCAGTAACTCCTCTAATACAGCACACTGTCTAATTACTGTACCTGTATCCAGCCCCCTCACACCGTCACTCAGTAACCCCTCTAATACAGCACACTGTCTAATTACTGTACCTGTATCCAGCCCCCTCACACCGTCACTCAGTAACCCCTCTAATACAGCACACTGTCTAATTACTGTACCTGTATCCAGCCCCCTCACCCCGTCACTCAGTAACTCCTCTAATACAGCACACTGTCTAATTACTGTACCTGTATCCAGCCCCCTCACACCGTCACTCAGTAACTCCTTTAATACAGCACACTGTCTAATTACTGTACCTGTATCCAGCTCCCTCACACCGTCACTCAGTAACTCCTCTAATACAGCACACTGTCTAATTACTGTTCCTGTATCCAGCCCCCACACCCCGTCACTCAGTAACCCCTCTAATACAGCACACTGTCTAATTACTGTACCTGTATCCAGCCCCCTCACACCGTCACTCAGTAACCCCTCTAATACAGCACACTGTCTAATTACTGTACCTGTATCCAGCTCCCTCACACCGTCACTCAGTAACCCCCCTAATACAGCACAGTCTAATTACTGTACCTGTATCCAGCCCCCTCACACCGTCACTCAGTAACTCCTCTAATACAGCACACTGTCTAATTACTGTACCTGTATCCAGCCCCCTCACACCGTCACTCAGTAACCCCTCTAATACAGCACACTGTCTAATTACTGTACCTGTATCCAGCTCCCTCACACCGTCACTCAGTAACCCCTCTAATACAGCACACTGTCTAATTACTGTACCTGTATCCAGCCCCCTCACCCCGTCACTCAGTAACTCCTCTAATACAGCACACTGTCTAATTACTGTACCTGTATCCAGCCCCCTCACACCGTCACTCAGTAACTCCTTTAATACAGCACACTGTCTAATTACTGTTCCTGTATCCAGCCCCCACACCCCGTCACTCAGTAACCCCTCTAATACAGCACACTGTCTAATTACTGTACCTGTATCCAGCTCCCTCACACCGTCACTCAGTAACTCCTCTAATACAGCACACTGTCTAATTACTGTTCCTGTATCCAGCCCCCACACCCCGTCACTCAGTAACCCCTCTAACACAGCACACTGTCTAATTACTGAACCTGTATCCAGCTCCCTCACACCGTCACTCAGTAACCCCTCTAATACAGCACACTGTCTAATTACTGTACCTGTATCCAGCCCCCTCACACCGTCACTCAGTAACTCCTCTAATACAGCACACTGTCTAATTACTGTACCTGTATCCAGCCCCCTCACACCGTCACTCAGTAACCCCTCTAATACAGCACACTGTCTAATTACTGTTCCTGTATCCAGCCCCCACACCCCGTCACTCAGTAACTCCTCTAATACAGCACACTGTCTAATTACTGTACCTGTATCCAGCTCCCTCACACCGTCACTCAGTAACCCCCCCTAATACAGCACACTGTCTAATTACTGTACCTGTATCCAGCCCCCTCACACCGTCACTCAGTAACTCCTCTAATACAGCACACTGTCTAATTACTGTACCTGTATCCAGCCCCCTCACACCGTCACTCAGTAACCCCTCTAATACAGCACACTGTCTAATTACTGTACCTGTATCCAGCCCCCTCACACCGTCACTCAGTAACTCCTTTAATACAGCGCACTGTCTAATTACTGTACCTGTATCCAGCTCCCTCACACCGTCACTCAGTAACTCCTCTAATACAGCACACTGTCTAATTACTGTTCCTGTATCCAGCCCCCACACCCCGTCACTCAGTAACCCCTCTAATACAGCACACTGTCTAATTACTGTACCTGTATCCAGCCCCCTCACACCGTCACTCAGTAACCCCTCTAATACAGCACACTGTCTAATTACTGTACCTGTATCCAGCTCCCTCACACCGTCACTCAGTAACCCCCCTAATACAGCACAGTCTAATTACTGTTCCTGTATCCAGCCCCCTCACACCGTCACTCAGTAACTCCTCTAATACAGCACACTGTCTAATTACTGTACCTGTACCCAGCTCCCTCACACCGTCACTCAGTAACCCCTCTAATACAGCACACTGTCTAATTACTGTACCTGTATCCAGCCCCCTCACCCCGTCACTCAATAACTCCTTTAATACAGCACACTGTCTAATTACTGTACCTGTATCCAGCCCCCTCACACCGTCACACAGTAACTCCTCTATTACAGCACACTGTCTAATTACTGTACCTGTATCCAGCCCCTCACACCGTCACTCAGCAACCCATCTAATATAGCACACTGTCTAATTACTGTACCTGTATCCAGCCCCCTCACACCGTCACTCAGTAACTCCTCTAATACAGCACACTGTCTAATTACTGTACCTGTATCCAGCCCCCTCACACCGTCACTCAGTAACCCCTCCAATACAGCACACTGTCTAATTACTGTACCTGTATCCAGCCCCCTCACCCCGTCACTCAGTAACTCCTCTAATACAGCACACTGTCTAATTACTGTACCTGTATCCAGCCCCCTCACACCGTCACTCAGTAACTCCTTTAATACAGCACACTGTCTAATTACTGTACCTGTATCCAGCTCCCTCACACCGTCACTCAGTAACTCCTCTAATACAGCACACTGTCTAATTACTGTTCCTGTATCCAGCCCCCACACCCCGTCACTCAGTAACCCCTCTAATACAGCACACTGTCTAATTACTGTACCTGTATCCAGCCCCCTCACACCGTCACTCAGTAACCCCTCTAATACAGCACACTGTCTAATTACTGTACCTGTATCCAGCTCCCTCACACTGTCACTCAGTAACCCCTCTAATACAGCACACTGTCTAATTACTGTACCTGTATCCAGCCCCCACACCCCGTCATTCAGTAACCCCTCTAATACAGCACACTGTCTAATTACTGTACCTGTATCCAGCCCCCTCACACCGTCACTCAGTAACTCCTCTAATACAGCACACTGTCTAATTACTGTACCTGTATCCAGCTCCCTCACACCGTCACTCAGTAACCCCCCCTAATACAGCACACTGTCTAATTACTGTACCTGTATCCAGCCCCCTCACACCGTCACTCAGTAACTCCTCTAATACAGCACACTGTCTAATTACTGTACCTGTATCCAGCCCCCTCACACCGTCACTCAGTAACCCCTCCAATACAGCACACTGTCTAATTACTGTACCTGTATCCAGCCCCCTCACACCGTCACTCAGTAACCCCTCTAATACAGCACACTGTCTAATTACTGTACCTGTATCCAGCCCCCTCACCCCGTCACTCAGTAACTCCTCTAATACAGCACACTGTCTAATTACTGTACCTGTATCCAGCCCCCTCACACCGTCACTCAGTAACTCCTTTAATACAGCACACTGTCTAATTACTGTACCTGTATCCAGCTCCCTCACACCGTCACTCAGTAACTCCTCTAATACAGCACACTGTCTAATTACTGTTCCTGTATCCAGCCCCCACACCCCGTCACTCAGTAACCCCTGTAATACAGCACACTGTCTAATTACTGTACCTGTATCCAGCCCCCTCACACCGTCACTCAGTAACCCCTCTAATACAGCACACTGTCTAATTACTGTACCTGTATCCAGCTCCCTCACACCGTCACTCAGTAACCCCCCTAATACAGCACAGTCTAATTACTGTACCTGTATCCAGCCCCCTCACACCGTCACTCAGTAACTCCTCTAATACAGCACACTGTCTAATTACTGTACCTGTATCCAGCCCCCTCACACCGTCACTCAGTAACCCCTCTAATACAGCACACTGTCTAATTACTGTACCTGTATCCAGCTCCCTCACACCGTCACTCAGTAACCCCTCTAATACAGCACACTGTCTAATTACTGTACCTGTATCCAGCCCCCTCACCCCGTCACTCAGTAACTCCTCTAATACAGCACACTGTCTAATTACTGTACCTGTATCCAGCCCCCTCACACCGTCACTCAGTAACTCCTCTAATACAGCACACTGTCTAATTACTGTTCCTGTATCCAGCCCCCACACCCCGTCACTCAGTAACCCCTCTAATACAGCACACTGTCTAATTACTGTACCTGTATCCAGCTCCCTCACACCGTCACTCAGTAACTCCTCTAATACAGCACACTGTCTAATTACTGTTCCTGTATCCAGCCCCCACACCCCGTCACTCAGTAACCCCTCTAATACAGCACACTGTCTAATTACTGTACCTGTATCCAGCTCCCTCACACCGTCACTCAGTAACCCCTCTAATACAGCACACTGTCTAATTACTGTACCTGTATCCAGCCCCCTCACACCGTCACTCAGTAACTCCTCTAATACAGCACACTGTCTAATTACTGTACCTGTATCCAGCTCCCTCACACCGTCACTCAGTAACCCCCCCTAATACAGCACACTGTCTAATTACTGTACCTGTATCCAGCCCCCTCACACCGTCACTCAGTAACTCCTCTAATACAGCACACTGTCTAATTACTGTACCTGTATCCAGCCCCCTCACACTGTCACTCAGTAACCCCTCTAATACAGCACACTGTCTAATTACTGTTCCTGTATCCAGCCCCCACACCCCGTCACTCAGTAACTCCTCTAATACAGCACACTGTCTAATTACTGTACCTGTATCCAGCTCCCTCACACCGTCACTCAGTAACCCCCCCTAATACAGCACACTGTCTAATTACTGTACCTGTATCCAGCCCCCTCACACCGTCACTCAGTAACTCCTCTAATACAGCACACTGTCTAATTACTGTACCTGTATCCAGCCCCCTCACACCGTCACTCAGTAACCCCTCTAATACAGCACACTGTCTAATTACTGTACCTGTATCCAGCCCCCTCACACCGTCACTCAGTAACTCCTTTAATACAGCGCACTGTCTAATTACTGTACCTGTATCCAGCTCCCTCACACCGTCACTCAGTAACTCCTCTAATACAGCACACTGTCTAATTACTGTTCCTGTATCCAGCCCCCACACCCCGTCACTCAGTAACCCCTCTAATACAGCACACTGTCTAATTACTGTACCTGTATCCAGCCCCCTCACACCGTCACTCAGTAACCCCTCTAATACAGCACACTGTCTAATTACTGTACCTGTATCCAGCTCCCTCACACCGTCACTCAGTAACCCCCCTAATACAGCACAGTCTAATTACTGTACCTGTATCCAGCCCCCTCACACCGTCACTCAGTAACTCCTCTAATACAGCACACTGTCTAATTACTGTACCTGTACCCAGCTCCCTCACACCGTCACTCAGTAACCCCTCTAATACAGCACACTGTCTAATTACTGTACCTGTATCCAGCCCCCTCACCCCGTCACTCAATAACTCCTTTAATACAGCACACTGTCTAATTACTGTACCTGTATCCAGCCCCCTCACACCGTCACACAGTAACTCCTCTATTACAGCACACTGTCTAATTACTGTACCTGTATCCAGCCCCTCACACCGTCACTCAGCAACCCATCTAATATAGCACACTGTCTAATTACTGTACCTGTATCCAGCCCCCTCACACCGTCACTCAGTAACTCCTCTAATACAGCACACTGTCTAATTACTGTACCTGTATCCAGCCCCCACACCCCGTCACTCAGTAACCGCTCTAATACAGCACACTGTCTAATTACTGTACCTGTATCCAGCTCCCTCACACCGTCACTCAGTAACCCCTCTAATACAGCACACTGTCTAATTACTGTACCTGTATCCAGCCCCCTCACCCCGTCACTCAGTAACTCCTTTAATACAGCACACTGTCTAATTACTGTACCTGTATCCAGCCCCCTCACACCGTCACTCAGTAACTCCTCTAATACAGCACACTGTCTAATTACTGTACCTGTATCCAGCCCCCTCACACCGTCACTCAGTAACCCCTCTAATACAGCACACTGTCTAATTACTGTACCTGTATCCAGCCCCCTCACCCCGTCACTCAGTAACTCCTTTAATACAGCACACTGTCTAATTACTGTACCTGTATCCAGCTCCTTCACACCGTCACTCAGTAACCCCACTAATACAGCACACTGTCTAATTACTGTACCTGTATCCAGCCCCCTCACACCGTCACTCAGTAACCCCTCTAATACAGCACACTGTTTAATTACTGTACCTGTATCCAGCTCCCTCACACCGTCACTCAGTAACCCCTCTAATACAGCACACTGTTTAATTACTGTACCTGTATCCAGCCCCCTCACCCCGTCACTCAGTAACTCCTCTGATACAGCACACTGTCTAATTACTGTACCTGTATCCAGCTCCCTCACACCGTCACTCAGTAACTCCTCTAATACAGCACACTGTCTAATTACTGTTCCTGTATCCAGCCCCCACACCCCGTCACTCAGTAACCCCTCTAATACAGCACACTGTCTAATTACTGTACCTGTATCCAGCCCCCTCACACCGTCACTCAGTAACCCCTCTAATACAGCACAGTCTAATTACTGTACCTGTATCCAGCTCTCTCACCCCGTCACTCAGTAACCCCTCTAATACAACACACTGTCTAATTACTGTACCTGTATCCAGCCCCTCACACCGTCACTCAGTAACCCCTCTAATAAAGCACACTGTCTAATTACTGTACCGGTATCCAGCCCCCTCACACCGTCACTCAGTAACCCCTCTAATACAGCACACTGTCTAATTACTGTACCTGTATCCAGCTCCCACACACCGTCACTCAGTAACCCCTCTAATACAGCACACTGTCTAATTACTGTACCTGTATCCAGCCCCCTCACCCCGTCACTCAGTAACTCCTTTAATACAGCACACTGTCTAATTACTGTACCTGTATCCAGCTCCCTCACACCGTCACTCAGTAACCCCTCTAATACAGCACACTGTCTAATTACTGTACCTGTATCCAGCCCCCTCACCCCGTCACTCAGTAACCCCTCTAACACAGCACACTGTCTAATTACTGAACCTGTATCCAGCCCCCTCACACTGTCACTCAGTAACCCCTCTAATACAGCTAACTGTCTAATTACTGTACCTGTATCCAGCCCCCTCACACCGTCACTCAGGAACCCCTCTAATACAGCACACTGTCTAATTACTGTACCTGTATCCAGCTCCCTCACACCGTCACTCAGTAACTCCTCTAATACAGCACACTGTCTAATTACTGTACCTGTATCCAGCCCCCTCACCCCGTCACTCAGTAAACCCTCTAATACAGCACACTGTCTAATTACTGTACCTGTATCCAGCCCCCTCACACCGTCACTCAGTAACCCCTCTAATACAGCACACTGTCTAATTACTGTACCTGTATCCAGCCCCATCACACCGTCACTCAGTAACCCCTCTAATACAGCACACTGTCTAATTACTGTTCCTGTATCCAGCCCCCTCACCCCGTCACTCAGTAACCCCTCTAATACAGCACACTGTCTAATTACTGTCCCTGTATCGAGCCCCTCGCACCGTCATTCAATAACTCCTCTAATACAGCACACTGTCTAATTACTGTACCTGTATCCAGCCCCCTCACCCCGTCACTCAGTAACTCCTCTAATACAGCACACTGTCTAATTACTGTACCTGTATCCAGCCCCCTCACCCCGTCACTCAGTAACCCCTCTAATACAGCACACTGTCTAATTACTGTTCCTGTATCCAGCTCTCTCACCCCGTCACTCAGTAACCCCTCTAATACAGCACACTGTCTAATTACTGTACCTGTATTCAGCTCCCTCACACCGTCACTCAGTAACCCCTCTAATACAGCACACTGTCTAATTACTGTACCTGTATCCAGCCCCCTCACACCGTCACTCAGTAACCCATCTAATACAGCACACTGTCTAATTACTGTCCCTGTATCCAGCTCCCTCACACCGTCACTCAGTAACCCCTCTAATACAGCACACTGTCTAATTACTGTACCTGTATCCAGCCGCCTCACACCGTCACTCAGTAACTCCTCTAATACAGCACACTGTCTAATTACTGTACCTGTATCCAGCCCCCTCAACCCGTCACTCAGTAACTCCTCTAATACAGCACACTGTCTAATTACTGTACCTGTATCCAGCCCCATCACACCGTCACTCAGTAACCCATCTAATACAGCACACTGTCTAATTACTGTACCTGTATCCAGCCCCCTCACACCGTCACTCAGTAACTCCTCTAATACAGCACACTGTCTAATTACTGGACCTGTATCCAGCTCCTTCACACCGTCACTCAGTAACCCCTCTAATACAGCACACTGTCTAATTGCTGTACCTGTATCCAGCCCCCTCACACCGTCACTCAGTAACCCCTCTAATACAGCACACTGTCTAATTACTGTACCTGTATCCCGCCCCCTCACACCGTCACTCAGTAACCCCTCCACTCCCGCATAATATGTGATGAGCAGCCTCTGGATACCTGCTGAATTCCCGCCTTTCCCTTGGCGATAGTACACATGGCTGTTACCTAGAGTTGAGAGTGAATATTTATTGTGTTGGGAGTGGTGCGAATCCATCGATTGCCGTTATAAAATACCTTATTCCTTTCTGTTACGGGGTGTGACACTCTCCTGGCCTGCATTTATTTATCCCTGGGTGATGCAGTGTCTCTCGAGAGCTGCTGAGTGTTGGAGCCAGGGTATTGTAGAGTGCTCCATCCCATGTTCCGTGGAAATACTAATGCAGGAATATTAGTACAAGTATTTCTGCTTAAGCTTCTTTACAGTATAGTGGAAGGCCATTCCAACTCAGGATCCATGTTTCACTTGATTATCCCTTTCCTAACCCCAATGACCCTTTATTTGAACCCTCCCCCCCGCCTTTTATTTTGCTTCACCTTTGATGGATCTGATTGATACACCTCAGTAACTCCAAATTCGACAGACTTCCTTCGTAGGATAGAATCCCTGAAGCGCACAAGACCATTTGGCGCACCTCGTCTGCACTAATCTCTGAAAAAGCACTTTACCTAGGCCCACTCCGACCTATCCTCGTGATCCCGCATAACCTGCACATCTTTGGACTGTGGGAGGAAACCGGAGCGCCTGCAGGAAATCCACGCAGACACGGGGAGAACGTGCAGACTCCGCACAGACAGTGACCCGAGGCGGGAATCGAACCTGGGACCCTGGAGCTGTGAGGCATCAATGCTGACCACTGAGCCACCATGTCGCCCTGTCTCTACGTAAAGAGGTTGACCTCTTTCCCCAGTTCGAGTTATTGTTTTATATCCATGGACTTTTGCTTCTGGTTCTGACTGTGTGGGAATATCTTCTCTCTCTGTGTGCTAGCTGAGGGACAGGGTTGGCCCAGCTCTTCAACAAAACAGTGGCTGTGGGATGCTTTACGTTGAACCCGGGAGTGCAGCGCCCAAAGAGACAACACCCATCGTCAGCGCACTGGGAGTGTTTGCCTGCAATTTGTGCTCAAATCTCTGGAATTGGGCCTTGGATCCACCACCCTTGATTCAGGGGCGGAGGGGGGGGGGGGGTGGCAGTGGGGAGCTGTATTACGTCCGTTGTGTTATGTACTCTGGGATAACACAGGCTGCAACTCGATGCAGATTTGACTATAAGATACTCCAGACTTTGAAGTAAGTTCAATGTGATTTAGAACATCGAACATAACAGCGCAGTACAGGCCCTTCGGCCCTCGATGTTGCGCCGACCTGTGAAACCACTCTAAAGCCCATCTACACTATTCCCTTATCGTCCATATGTTTATCCAATGACCATTTGAACACCCTTAGTGTTGGCGAGTCCACTACTGTTGCAGGCAGGGCATTCCACGCCCTTACTACTCTCTGAGTAAAGAACCTACCTCTGACATCTGTCCTATATCTATCTCCCCTCAATTTAAAGCTATGTCCCCTCGTGCGAGACATCACCATCCAAGGAAAAAGGCTCTCACTGTCCACCGTATCCAATCCATGATCACCTTGTATGCCTCAATTAAGTCACCTCTTAACCTTCTTCTCTCTAACGAAAACAGCCTCAAGTCCCTCAGCCTTTCCTCATAAGATCTTCCCTCCATACCAGGCAACATTCTGGTAAATCTCCTCTGCACCCTTTCCAATGCTTCCACATCCTTCCTATAATGCGGCGACCAGAATTGCACGCAATACTCCAAATGCGGCCGCACCAGAGTTTTGTACAGCTGCAACATGACCTCATGGCTCCGAAACTCAATCCCTCTACCAATAAAAGCTAACACACCGTACGCCTTCTTAACAACCCTCTCAACCTGAGTGGCAACTTTCAGGGATCTATGTACATGGACACCGAGATCTCTCTGCTCATCCACACTGCCAAGAATCTTACCGTTAGCACAGTACTCTGTATTCCTGTTATTCCTTCCAAAATGAATCACCTCACACTTTTCTGCATTAAACTCCATTTACCACCTCTCAGCCCAGCGCTGCAGCTTATCTATGTCCCTCTGTAACTTGTAACATCCTTCTGCACTGTCCACAACTCCACCGACTTTAGTGTCATCTGCAAATTTACTCACCCATCCTTCTACGCCCTCCTCCAGGTCATTTATAAAAATGACAAACAGCAGTGGCCCCAAAACAGGTCCTTGTGGTACACCACTAGTAACTGGACACTTCCCATCAACCACCACCCTTTGTCTTCTTCCAGCTAGCCAATTTCTGATCCAAACTGCTAAATCTCCCTGAATCCCATGCTTCCGTATTTTCTGCAGTAGCCTACCGTGGGGAACCTTATCAAACGCTTTACTGAAATCCATATACACCACATCAACTGCTTTACCCTCATCCACCTGTTTGGTCACCTTCTCAAAGAACTCAATAAGGTTTGTGAGGCACGACCTACCCTTCACAAAACCGTGTTGACTATGTCTAATCAAATTATTCCTTTCCAGATGATTATATACCCCATCTCTTATAAACCTTTCCAAGATTTTGCCCACAACAGAAGTAAGGCTCACTGGTCTATAGTCACCGGGGTTGTCTCTACTCCCCTCCTTGAACAAGGGGACAACATTTGCTATCCTCCAGTCTTCTGGCACTATTCCTGTTGACAAAGATGACTTAAAGATCAAAGCCAAAGGCTCAGCAATCTCCTCCCTAGCTTCCCAGAGAATCATAGGATAAATCCCATCCGGCCCAGGGGACTTAGCTATTTTCACCCTTTCCAGAATTGTTAACACTTCCTCCTTATGAAGGAGCCCTTCTAGTCTAGTAGCCTGAATCTCAGTATTCTCCTCGACAACATTGTCTTTTTCCTGTGTGAATACTGACGAAAAATATTCATTTAGCACCTCTCCTATCTCCTCGGACTCCAAGCACAACTTCCCACTACTGTCCTTGACTGGCCCTACTCTTACCCTAGTCATTCTTTTATTCCTGACATATCTATAGAAAGCTTTAGGATTATCCTTGATCCTACCTGCCAAAGACTTCTCATGTCCCCTCTTGGCTCTTCTTAGCTCTCTCTTTAGGTCCTTCCTAGCTAACTTGTAACTCTCGAGCGCCCTTACTGAACCTTCATGTCTCATCTTTACATAAGCCTCCTTCTTCCTCTTGACAAGTGTTTCGACTGCCTTAGTAAACCACGGTTCCCTTGCTCGACCACTTCCTCCCTGCCTGACAGGTACATACTTATCAAGGACACGCAGTAGCTGTTCCTTGAAGAAGCTCCACATTTCCATTGTGTCCATCCCCTGCAGTTTTCCTCTCCATCTGATGCATCCTAAGTCTTGCCTCATCGCATCATAATTGCCTTTCCCCCAGATATAACTCTTGCCCTGCGGTATATACCTATCCCTTTCCATCACTAAAGTAAACGTAATCGAATTGTGGTCACTATCACCAAAGTGCTCACCTACCTCCAAATCTAACACCTGTCCTGGTTCATTACCCAGTACCAAATCCAATACGGCCTTACCTCTCATTGGCCTATCTACATACTGTGTCAGGAAACCCTCCTGCACACATTGGACAAAAACGGACCCATCTAATGTACTCGAACTATAGTGTTTCCAGTCAATATTTGGAAAGTTAAAGTCCCCCATAACAACTACCCTGTTGCTTTCGCTCCTATCCAGAATCATCTTTGCAATCCTTTCCTCTACATCTCTGGAACTTTTCGGAGGCCTATAGAAAACCCCTAACAGGGTGACCTCTCCTTTCCTGGTTCTAACCTCAGCCCATACTACCTCAGTAGACGAGTCCTCATCAAACGTCCTATCTGCCACCAAAATACTGTCCTTGACTAACAATGCCACCCCTCCCCCTCTTTTACCACCTTCCCTGAGCTTACTGAAATATCTAAACCCCGGCACCTGCAACAACCATTCTTGTTCCTGCTCTATCCATGTCTCCGAAATGGCCACAACATCGAAGTCCCAGGTACAACCCATGCCGCAAGTTCACCCACCTTATTCCGGATGCTCCTGGCATTGAAGAAGTCACACTTTAAACCATCTTCCTGCCGGTACACTCCTGCAACTTTAAAACCTTACTCATTACCTCACTACTCTCAACCTCCTGTATACTGGAGCTACAATTCAGGTTCCCAAGCCCCTGCTGAACTAGTTTAAACCCTCCCGAAGAGCATTAGCAAATTTCCCCCCCAGGATATTGGTACCACTCTGGTCCAGGTGTAGACCATCCCGTTTGTAGAGGTCCCACCGACCCCAGAATGAGCCCCAATTATCCAGAAATCTGAAACCCTCCCTCCTGCACCATCCCTGTAGCCACGCGTTCAACTCCTCTCTCCCCCTATTCCTCGTCTCGCTATCATGTGGCACGGGTAACAACCCAGAGATAATAACTCTGTTTGTCCTAGATCTAAGTTTCCACCCTAGCTCCCTGAATTCCTGCCTTACATCCCTATCCCTTTTCCTACCTATGTCGTTGGTACCTATGTGGACCACGACTTGGGGCTGCTCCCCCTCCCCCTTAAGGATCCCGAAAACACGATCCGAGACATCACACGCCTTGGCAAGTGGGAGGCAACACACCAACCGTGAGTCTCTCTCGCTCCCACAGAATCTCCTATCTATCCCCCTAACTATGGAGTCTCCAATGACTAATGCTCTACTCCTCTCCCCCTTCCCTTCTGAGCAACAGGGACATACTCTGTGCCAGAGACCTGCACCCCATGGCTTACCCCTGGTAAGTCCCCCCCCAACAGTACCCAAAGCGGTATACTTGTTACTAAGGGGAACGGCCACAGGGGATCCCTGTACTGACTGCTTCCTCCCAGCCTCTCTCACCGTCACCCATCTATCTTTATTCTTCAGAGTAACTACATCCCTGAAGCTTCTATCTATGACCACCTCTGCCTCCCAAATGATCCGAAGTTCATCCAGCTCCAGCTCCAGTTCCCTAACGCGGTTTCTGAGGAGCTGGAGATGGGTGCATTTCCCACAGATGAAATCAGCAGGGACACTGTCGGCGTCCCTCACCTCAAACATTCTGCAGGAGGAACATTTATTGAACCATTAGCACAGTTCTCTATGAGTTCGACTCTCCTGCTAATCCTGCTATAGTAACTCAGTCTAACTAACCAGTCTGCTCTAAGCCACGTGGTGGGTGTGATGCTTCAGATCTGCCCCTGCCCTACTCTCTAAGTGTCGCCTGTGGAAAGAGACAGAGCATGTGTGCCCTGTCCTTATATATGGGTTGTATAATGCCCCCTTGTGGTAGTGCCACTTCTGGTTGTCTTGACTGCCCATTGGTCGTGTCCTATTCTGTGTTCTTTAGCTGTATGTCTGTATGTCATGATGTCTCTGGTGCTCCCTCTAGTGTTTACTTAGTCATAGTGTATTTACATTAACCCCTTGTGTATTTACAGTGATGCATGTCACCACAACGTGCTGACCCCCGTTTGACAAAATCACCTTTTCACGCATTGTTTCAAAAGGCAAAACAAAACTTCTAAATCTGCAGAAGACGGAGACAATCACTTGGGCGGGATTCTCCGGGAACCACTCCGACGTCGGGCCGCCCCTAAGATGCGGAATCCTCCGCACCTTCAGGGGCTAGGACGGCGCCGGAGCGGTTTGCACCCCGCCGGCCGGCGTGGGAGGCCTTTGGCGCTGCGCCAGCCGGGGCCGAAGGGAGTCCGCGAGCCGGGGCCGAAGGGACTCCACCAGCCGGCGCGGGTCCGCGCGTTCGCGGGAGCGTCAGCGGCTGCTGTCGTCATCCCCGCGCATGCGCAGAGGGATTCACCTTCGCGCCAGCCAACGCGGAGGCTTACACGGCAGGCGCATAGGAATAGAGTGCCCCCATGGCACAGCCCCGCCCGGGTGGGCCCCGACCGTGGGCCAGGCTACCGTGGGGGCACTTCCAGGGGCCAGATTCCCCCGCGATCCCCCGAGGACCCCGGAGCCCGCCCGCGCCGCCAGGTCCCGCCGGTGAGGGACCAACTCCAATTTACGCCGGCGGGACCGGCATAGAACGGGCAGGACTTCGGCCCATCGCAGGCCGGAGAATCCGGACTGCCCCGGGGCCCATTGAGTCGCGCCGGACCCCGCCATTCTCCGAGGCGGGCGGCACAACCCATGCCGGGCCGGTTTTTCGGGGGGGCGGGAGAATTGGGAGGACAGCGGGAGTGGGATTCACGCCGACCCCCGGCAATTTCCCCACCCGACGGGGGGGGGGGGTCGGAGAATCCCGCCCCCCGTCTGCTGAATTCCCATTCACAGCTGGAATAGTTTGCATTTGTCCAGAGGTAATAGCTGGGGAGATGATTACTTCTGGCAACTGGCTCAAAAGGGGAGTTTGTGAAATGTTCAGCTAACGAAGGTTCTTCCTGACATGTATCGCTGTCACGCAGTCATCCTGATGTGGCTCAGAAAGTTTAGCCCCTTCCGACTAAACCGACCCTCGTCTCCCCGCCCTCTTAGCTCCTCAGAAACAGGAGCAGGAATATGCCATTCGGCCCTTCGAGCCTGCCGTGCCAGTCGGCGAAGGGCCGATTCCATCATAGTCTCAGGATCGTAACCTGTCCCGCGGACCCTCCACTCCCTTCACCAATTCAAAATTCTGTTGACCTCGGCCTTGAATAAACTGAAGCCCCCTCAGAATCTGATAAATCTTTTTTATTTATTCTTTCGCCTGGGTGTGGGTGTCACTGGCTTGGCCAGAATTTATTGTCCATCCCTAATTGTCCCTCGAACTGAGTGGTTTGCTCATAGAATATACAGTGCAGAAGGAGGCCAATCGGCCCATCGAATCAGCACAGACCCACTTAAGCCCTCACTTCCACCCTATCCCCATAACCCAAAAGCCCCTCCTAACCTTTTTAGCATGGCCAATTCACCTAACCTGCACGTCTTTGGACTGTGGGAGGAAACCGGAGCACCCGGAGGAAACCCACGCAGACACGGGGAGAACGTGCAGACTCCGCACAGACAATGACCCAGCGGGGAATCGAACCTGGGACCCTGGCGCTGTGAAGCCACATTGCTCGCCACGTGTGCTACCCTGCAGCCCCATGTTATTTTTCAGAGGACAGTCACGAGTCAACCACATTGCCGTGAGTCACATGTAGACCAGACTGGGTAATGACGGCAGATTTCCTTGTCTGAAGTACCTTCGTGAACCAGATGGGTCTTTAAAAGGATCGTTTCATGGTCGTCGTGTAAGTTTTAATTCCAGATAGTTGTCACTATTTGGTCTGCATTAATTGAATTTAAATTCCGTTGCCCTTTGAGCCCTGTCTCCACCGGTTAAGCCTGGGCCTACTGCTCCGGTGACCTTACCTCTGCATCACCATCTCCACATTCTATAAGCCTCAGACGTCCACCTGAGGGACGCTGTCAGTCACTATTGGTTGGTGATCACGTTTTAACTGACAGCTGTCAATGCTGTGCGGAGATCTCTCCATTGCTGCCCTCTGACCCTGCCGAGTCTTCCCAGCATTTCCTGTTTTTATTCCCATCGACATACTATTGGTAGCTGAATCTTCGGAGACCCGAGTTCCACGGTCAGGTGTTCCTTCCCGAAGAAAACCTCCCCATTCCCTCTGGTTCCTTCAGAAATCTCCTTAAGATCGTTCCTGCGAGGGCAGCACGGTGGTGCAGTGGGTTAGCCCTGCTGCCTCACGGCGCCGAGGTCCCAGGTTCGATCCCGGCTCTGGGTCACTGTCCCGTGTGGAGTTTGCACATTCTCCCCGTGTCTGCGTGGGTTTCGCCCCCACAACCCAAAGATGTGCAGGGAAGGTGGATTGGCCACAATAAATTGCCTCTTAATTGGAAAAAATGAATTGGGTACTCGAAATTTATGTTAAAAAAAGGATCGTTCCTGCATCCAACTCCTATTATTTCCTTCGCCGGTGAGATGTCCAATGTTACTTAATCTCTCTGTCATGTACCCCAGGGTTTCACAGAATCACACAGTGCAGAATAAGGCCATTCGGCCCATCGAGTCTGCATCGACAAATGAAAGACACCTGACCTGGCTCCCTGATTCCATTTGCCAGCACTTGGCCCCTAGCCTTGAATGTTACGATGCGGCAAATGCTCATCCAGGTGCCTTTTGAAGCATGTGAGGCAATCCGCCTCGACCGCCCTCCCAGGCAGTGCGTTCCAGACCGTCACCACCCTCTGGGGAAGAAATATTTTCCTCAAACCCCCCCTAAAACTCCAGCCCCTCATAATCTTATACACCTCGATCAGGTCGCCCCTCAGCGAAAATAACCCAAGACTATCCAACTTACATCTCTTCATGACTTAACTATTCCCAGGCAACATCCTGGTGAATCTCCTCTGCACCCCCTCCAGTGCAATCACCTCCTTCCTAGAATGTGGCGACCAGAATTGCACACAGCGCTCCAGCTGTGGCCTCACCAACTTCCTATACAACTCCAACAGGACCTCCCTGCTTTTGTAATCTATGCCTCAGTTCATAAAGATGATGTGGAGATGCCGGCGTTGGACTGGGGTGGGCACAGTAAGAAGTCTGACAACACCAGGTTAAAGTCCAACAGGTTTGTTTCGAATCACTAGCTTTCGCAGCGCTGCTCCTTCCTCAGGCGCTCCGAAAGCTAGTGATTCGAAACAAACCTGTTGGACTTTGACCTGGTGTTGTAAGACTTCTTACTCAGTTAATAAAGGCAAGTGTCCCATTTGCCTTTTTCACCACCCTATTAACCTGCCCCCTACCTTCAGAGATTGATGGACAAACACTCCAAGGTCCCTTTGTTCTTCAGAACTTCCCAGTGTCAGGACGTTCATTGAATACTTCCTTGTCACATTACTCCTTCCAAACTGTATCACCTCACACTTTTCAGGGTTAAATTCCATCTGCCACTTTTCTGCCCATTAGACTATCCCGTCTATATCTTCCTGTAACCCAAGACGCTCAATTTCACTGTTAACCACCCGGCCAACCTTTGTGTGCAAAGAACAAAGAAATGTACAGCACAGGAACAGGCCCTTCGGCCCTCCAAGCCTGTGCCGACTATGCTGCCCGTCTAAACTAAAATCTTCTACACTTCCTGGGTCCGTATCCCTCTATTCCCATCCTATTCATGTATTTGTCAAGGTGCCCCTGAAACGTCACTATCGTCCCTGCTTCCACCACCTCCTCCGGCAGCGAGTTCCAGGCACCCACTACCCTCTGTGTAAAAAACTTGCCTCGTACATCTCCTCCAAACCTTGCCCCTCTCACCTTAAACCTATGTCCCCCAGTAATTGACCCCTCTACCCTGGGGAAAAGCCTCTGACTATCCACTCTGTCTATGCACCTCATAATTTTGTAGACCTCTATCGGGTCGCCCCTCAATCTCCGTTGTTCCATTGAGAACAAACCGAGTTTATTCAATCTCTCCTCATAGCTAATGCCCTCCATACCAGGCAACACCCTGGTAAATCTCTTCTGCACCCTCTCTAAAGCCTCCACATCCTTCTGGTAGTGTGGCGACCAGAATTGAACACTATACTCCAAGTGTGGCCTAACTAAGGTTCTATACAGCTGCAACATAACTTGCCAATTCTTATACTCAATGCCCCGGCCAATGAAGGCAAGCATGCCGTATGCCTTCTTGACCACCTTCTCCACCTGTGTTGCCCCTTTCAATGACCTGTGGACCTGTACACCTAGATCTCTTTGACTTTCAATACTCTTGAGGGTTCTACCATTCACTGCATATTCCCTACCTGCATTAGACCTTACAAAATGCATTACCCTCACAATTGTCCGGATTAAACTCCATCTGCCATCTCTCCGCCCAAGTCTCCAAACAATCTAAATCCTGCTGTATCCTCTGACAGTCCTCATCACTATCCAAAATTCCACCAACCTTTGTGTCGTCGGCAAACTTACTAATCAGACCAGTTACATTTTCCTCCAAAAAAAAAAAAATGTCATTTGTAAACTTCCTGATCCTAACCCACATACTCATTTATGTCATTTATACAAATGAGGAATAATAGGGCCGCAGCAGAGATCCCTGTGGTAGACCACTGGACACTGGCTTCCAGTAACTAAAGCAGCCGTCTGTCATCACCTTTCCCCTATAACTAAGCCAATTTTGAGTCCAGCTTTATCAAGTTATCCTGTATCCCATATGCATTTACCTTCTTTGTACGTCTCCCATGTGGGACCTTATCAAAGGCTTTTCTGCAATCATATAAAGTGCATTAATTGTTCTATCCTCATCCACATACCTGGTCAACTCCTAAAACATTCAATGTGCAGGTTAGGTGCATTGGCCATGTTAAAATTGTCCCTTATTGTCCAAAGATGTGCAGGTTAGGTGGATTGGCCATGTTAAAATTGCCCCTTAGTATCCAAAGATGTGCAGGTTAGGTGCATTGGCCATGTTAAAATTGCCTCTTAGTGTCCAAAGATGTGTGGGTTAGATGGATTGGCCATGTTAAAATTGTCCCTTATTGTCCAAAGATGTGCAGGTTAGGTGGATTGGCCATGTTAAAATTGCCTCTTAGTGTCCAACGATGTGGGGTTATAGGGCGAGGGATTAAGTCTAGGTGGGGTGCTCTTTCAGAAGGTCGGTGCAGAGTCGCTCGGCCGAATGGCTGCACTGTAGGGATTCCATGGATCTGATGGAAAAGAGGCCGAGCCTTTGTGCTGAGCAATTTCCCTGTCCAAAATTGTTTGCACTTAATCCTAAATCGAAGTCCCTTTGTTCTAACCTCCTCAGCGTTTGGTATTGATGAAAAGAAAAAGAGATGTATCAAAGCTACATACTCAAGGTTTCAGCTCCTAAATGACTGCTCCTCAATTTGAAAGAGTCAGTTGACCCTTTGACCCAGCTGATAATAGACTTATTCGGAAAGTCGAAGCACGTGGGATTATTGTGCATGGTGCGAGGCTCGCAGGGCGTATTGATTGAATGGATGTTTTTCTGACTCCAGGGAAGTAAGAGGCCCATAAGAGTTGGCCTTTGAACTGTTGTTTTCCTTCTCACATATAAATGATACAATCCCTACAGTGCAGAAGGAGGCCATACAGCCCATCGAGAACCCCACCCAGGTCCACTCCCCCATCTTGACCCCATAACCTAAACGGCACATCCCTGGACATTAAGGGATAATTCAACACGGCCAATCCACCTAACCGGCACATGTTTGGGCTGCGAGAGGAAACCGGAGTGCCCAGAAGAAACCCACGCAGACATGGGGAGAGCATACAAACTCCCTAGGCCGGAATCGAACACCAGCTCAGTGAGGCAGTTTCTTGATTGACCAGAGTGTCGAGTGCTATGGGAGGGCAGGCAGGAAAGCAGAGTTAAAGCCACAATCCTGCCAGTCGTGGCTCGAGCGACCGAAAGGCAGAGCTAGCTGGAGGGGCTGAATGGCCTACATCTGCTCCTAGCGTCTATATTACTGCGTTAAATCTTGCAAATCACTGGTTGGGTCTCAATTGGCTCAACGTGTGTGCCCTGGACATCTTTAGGATGATAGCAAGGACTTGGAGTTGATGGAGAGGGGGGGGTTCAGCAGAATGGTGACAGGGGGAAGCGACCTTCAGTCACGTGGAAGGATCAAAGAGGTTGTTCTTGTTCCAGTAGAGAAGTTAAACTGGGAGACATAACAGAGATATGCAGAAATTGGAGGAACTTTCAAAGAGGAGAATGCGGGAAACTGTTTCCTCTAATGTGTGGGTCAGTGATCAAACCTCGTAGATTTAAAATAATCGACCAAGGGACTAGAAAGGGTGAGGGGAATGAGAGGGGTGAGGGGAATGAGGGGGGGTGAGGGGGTGAGGGGAATGAGGGGGGGTGAGGGGAATGAGGGGGGATGAGGGGGTGAGGGGAATGAGGGGGGGTGAGGGGAATGAGGGGGGATGAGGGGAATGAGGGGGAGGGTGGGGGGAATGAGGGGGTGAGGGGGGTGAGGGGAATGAGGGGGGGTGAGGGAAATGAGGGGGGTGAGGGGAATGAGGGGGGTGAGGGGAATGAGGGGATGAGGGGGGTGAGGGGGGTGAGGGGAATGAGGGGGTGAGGGGAATGAGGGGGGTGAGGGGAATGAGGGGGGTGAGGGGAATGAGGGGGGTGAGGGAAATGAGGGGGGTGAGGGAAATGAGGGGGGTGAGGGAAATGAGGGGGGTGAGGGAAATGAGGGGGTGAGGGAAATGCGGGGGGTGAGGGGAATGAGGGGGATGAGGGAGGGTGAGGGGGGTGAGGGGAATGAGAGGGGGCGAGGGGAATGAGGGGGGGTGTGGGGAATGAGGGGGGATGAGGGGAATGAGGGGGGGTGAGGGGAATGAGGGGAATGAGGGGGGTGAGGGGAATGAGGGGGGGTGAGGGGAATGAGGCGGGGTGAGGGGAATGAGGGGGGGGTGAGGTGAATGAGGGGGGGGTGAGGTGAATGAGGGGAATGAGGGGGGTGAGGGGAATGAGGGGAATGAGGGGGGGTGAGGGGAATGAGGGGGGGTGAGGGGAATGAGGGGGGGTGAGGGGAATGAGGGGGGGTGAGGGGAATGAGGGGGGTGAGGGGAATGAGGGGGGGTGAGGGGAATGAGGGGGGGTGAGGGGAATGAGGGGGGGTGAGGGGAATGAGGGGGGGGTGAGGGGAATGAGGGGGGGGGGTGAGGGGAATGCTGTCAGACGGGCCGGTTGTTCCGATATGGCGGGCACAAAGTGAAAGACTGCCGAAATCAGATTCCACAAGGATTTACAAAAGGCAATTGGGCTTGTACCTGACGGGCGATAACTGATCGTTTTGAGATGTGGAGCTAAATAAGAGCTGGCACAGGCTCGATGGGTTGAACGTACCGTAAGATTTTATTTGTTCTGCTTTCCCATTCTCTCCATGGTCTTAAACACTTCTGTCAGATCATCCCATCATCGCCTCTGTTCCCGTGACAATTGCCTCGACTTTGTGAAGTATTCCTTCATATTTCCTCACGGCAGACAGGGCATCACAGAGTCACGCTGAGTTTTTAACAGCACAGAAAGAGGCCCTTCAGCCCATCCTGTCTGTGCCGGCCATCAGGCACTTCACTATTCGACCCCATTTTCCAGCACTTGCTCCGTAGCCGTGTACGCTACGGTGTTTCAAATGCTCATGTAAATGCTTCTGAAATGTTGTGAGGGTTCCCGCCTCCACCTCCCTTTCCGGCAGTGAGTTCCAGATTCCCCCCCCCCCCCGGGTGCAAAGGATTTTCCTCAAATCCCCTCTTAACCTCCTGCCCTTACCTTAAATCTATATCCCCTGGTTATTGGTCCCTTTACTAAGGGGAAATATTCCTTCCTATCCACCCTGGGCGTGATTCTCCGAGCCCCGCGCTGGTCCCGGCGAGGTGCGGAGAATCGGCGCCATTTGCGCCGGTGCGTTTGGCGCTGCGCCGGTCTTGGGCCGCCATCCGCCGCCGATTTTCCAGCCCGAATGGGCCGAGTGGCCGCCCGGATACGACAGAGTCCCGCCGGCGCTGTTCACACCTGCTCGCAGCCGGCGGGGACTCTGCGCGAAGGGTCGGGGGGGGGGGGCGCTGTGGGGCGGAGAAAAGTGCTCCTTCACCGGGGGGGGGGCCTCCGATGGGGTCTGGTCCGCGATCGGGGCCCACCAATCGGCGGGCCGGCCTCCCCCCCCCCCCCCCCCCCCCCCGGGCCTACTTTGTTGCGCGGCCGGCCCCAAAACCCCCGCGCCATGTTGCGTAGGGGCCGGCACGGTGAAGACGTCCCCCGCGCATGCGCGGCGCGGCGCCCATTTGGTGCCGGGAAGGGAGGCTGGAGCGGCGTGAACCGCTCCAGCGCTGTGCTGGCCCTCTGTGGGGGACAGAATCGGTAGTTCCCGCGCCCGTTTCGCGCCGTCGTGAAACGCGATGGCGTTCACGACGGTGCGAACACTCTCGCCAAGGGGCTGGTTTAGCACAGGGCTAAATCGCTGGCTTTGAAAGCAGACCAAGGCATGCCAGCAGCACGGTTCATTTCATTTCATTTTCCATTTTGGAGAATCGCGCCCCCTATCTATGTCCCTCATCATTTTATACACCGAGTGAATCTGTGCTGTAGCCTCTCTTACCTCTTAGTCTGGAGCCCAAAGCTGTACACAATACCCCAGCTGTGATCTTCATTTGAAAATCCTTTCCAGGGATGTGGGCCTGACCGGCTGGCCCAGCATTTGTTACCCATCCCCAATTGCCCTTGAAATGTGTGTCTCACTTTGCTATTCCAGGGGGAAGTTAAGAGTCAACCACCTTGCTGTGGATCTCGAGTTGTGTAGGCCAGACCAGGTAAGGATGGCAGATTTCCTTCCCGAAAGGACACTAGTGAACCAATCGATGGTAGTTGTCACGGTCAATGTGTGAATGTATTAATTGAATGCCCACCAGCTGCCATGGTGGGATTGGAACACATGTCGCCCAGACCGAGAGCCTCAGAGTTACTAGTCCAGTAACATAACCACGACGCTACCATCTTCTGAATGGGATTCACCCGTACAAACTGGAAATGAAGGCTAACATTAAAACTTGCCTGAGTAGGTCTTTCTTGCAACACTTAAAATGGAAACTCCAGCGTTACTGATGCCGGGATTACTGGGATTTGAAAACGGTGAACTGTTTTTTCCCTTTCTGGCTGAGGATCTATGTGAATTCATTTTGATGTTTGTTTTCCTGCCTCCTTGCTATGAAACCCAGCTCTCTCCCAAACTTAATCAACATGAAGTGCTGCCTTTAATATTCTGTACAGCGGAGGGTCCAATCGCTTTGCTTTGCTCCCCACTGAACCGTAGGCCCGTCTAAGTGCGATTATAAATGAGGCTGTGTCTGGTTGAAGTCAAAGATTAAACATTAAGTGTGAATAAGAGCAGGGCGGTCCCGGCCAACATTCCTCCCCTCAAACGCCACCACCAAAAATCGGATTGTCTGATCGGTATCGCGTTGCTGTTTGCGAGATCTTGCTGTGTAAAACCGGGTTGTCGGGCAAGGGGCGATGTCAATGTCCTCGCTCACCCACACCTGGTATCAGTCTGGCGTTGCCTCAGATTTAGGGTCGTCGCCCCTACGGTTTCTCACCTCTCCCCACCTCCGCCTCCTCCTCCAGCCCCGCTCCCTCCCAGCTCCCCGTGCTCCCAGTTTGACTGGCTCCGTCACTGGCGGCCACGCCCTGTGTGCTGCCCGGGCTCCGAAGTTCTGGAATCTCCTCCCGAAAACTTTCCCATCACCTCGACCCAGCTTTAAGACACACTCCGGGAAGCGGCTGGGCATCTCTGCCAACAGTTGCTGAAAGAATTGGATGAGGAGAAATTTCTTGGCGCCGAGGGATGCGAATCTTTGGAATTCTCTTTCCCTGAGAGGACACGCACTTTGAGAGTTTACTCAAATGGATTACTCTACACACAGGAAGCCAAGGGATCTGGAGATCAGGCAGGCAAGGGAACTTGTCCAGTCAACGTTTTATTGAATGACTGAGTGCTCATTATGCCTAATCCTGCTCTTATTTATTATGTTCTGAAACACAATGGGCCGAATCATTTAATATTCATTCCCACTGCAGAGCATTCATAGATCAACTCGTTCTCCATTCACTCCCATTGTATTGAATAGCTGGCAACAAGCAGAACTGTTCAATAGGGGTGGTTCCATTAAAACGCTCCACAATAACATTGCTTTTCAGAATCTAGCAGTATCCACACTCACACAGAGTCACAGATGCTGATAGACACACACATGCACACACACAGACACACACACAGACATGCACACACATGCACAGACACACACAGACACACACATGCACACACACAGACAGACACACACATAGACACATATATACATACAGACACAGATGCACACAAACACACGGGTGCACACAGACATACATGCATACACATAGTCGCACACATATACACACGCAGATAGACAAACCACAAACATTTAATGGTCCCCACGTACATTTGCGACATAGGCGAATGTGCAGCCAAATGTTCAATTGTACAGATGTACAGGTGCAGAGGTTTACACGGAGAGATGGATCCAGCACACATACACACCCAAATGGACATGAACATTCAGACAGGCACATCACAATATCCACCTAGTCACACACAAGGTTGTGCATATACACACACAAACAAACAGAGATTACAAAGTGCCCACAAACACACACAAGTTGGAGCACACAGCTTTTCCATGGAACTGTTACTGGCCAAAATTTATATATGCAAACCTCGAGTGGACAGATAACAGTGACCAATGTAGCCTCAGCATGATACTTGTAGATTCAGAATCCAGTGTGGATTCAGTACAATCTCTGCCCTGCTGACAGTGTCCAGTGTGGATTCAGTACAATCTCTTCCCTGCTGACAGTGTCCAGTGTGGATTCAGTACAATCTCTGCCCTACTGACAGTGTCCAGTGTGGATTCAGTACAATCTCTGCCCTGCTGACAGTGTCCAGTGTGGATTCAGTACAATCTCTGCCCTGCCGACAGTGTCCAGTGTGGATTCAGTACAATCTCTGCCCTGCTGACAGTGTCCAGTGTGGATTCAGTACAATCTCTGCCCCGCTGACAGTGTCCAGTGTGCATTCAGTACAATCTCTGCCCTGCTGACAGTGTCCAGTGTGGATTCAGTACAATCTCTGCCCTGTCGACAGTGTCCAGTGTGGATTCAGTACAATCTCTGCCCTGCTGACAGTGTCCAGTGTGGATTCAGTACAATCTCTGCCCTGCCGACAGTGTCCAGTGTGGATTCAGTACAATCTCTGCCCTGCTGACAGTGTCCAGTGTGGATTCAGTACAATCTCTGCCCCGCTGACAGTGTCCAGTGTGGATTCAGTACAATCTCTGCCCTGCTGACAGTGTCCAGTGTGGATTCAGTACAATCTCTGCCCTGCCGACAGTGTCCAGTGTGGATTCAGTACAATCTCTGCCATGCTGACAGTGTCCAGTGTGGATTCAGTACAATCTCTGCCCTGCTGACAGTGTCCAGTGTGGATTCAGTACAATCTCTGCCCTGCTGACAGTGTCCAGTGTGGATTCAGTACAATCTCTGCCCTGCTGACAGAGTCCTTTGTGTTTTCAACCAAAAAGCTTCAAACAATCTCCTCGTCTTTCACTGCGGTGCTCCATTGAATGATGGGTACGTTATGGCTGGCACTGAGCGAGTTACCTTGGGGGGTGAAGTTTCCTTGTACTAGAATTCAAATGGAAACCCGAGGCCTTTTCCCCGTGTCAATCTGCCCTCGCGAATAAGGGTCTGGGATAATTACCCATCGAAATATTGAATTCATAGTGGGAAATTTGAAAGCAGCCAATTCAAAAAGTGACTCTGCCATTTCTAATCTCAGCAAATAGAATTAGCAGGAACAATAACGATACTTATTATGAGAATCTGACTATCTGTTTCCAGGACTGATCTTTCCCTGTCTCTCTGCAATCTGCTTGCTGTCTCTCTCTCTCTCTTTCAATCAGTTTCCTCTCTCTATCTCACCTCCTTTCGATGTATCTCTCTTCCATGCACCTTGCCTGCTTTATCCTCCCTTTCCTCGCTCTGTTCTTCGCTGAATCTCTCCCCTCCAATGTTTCACCCTCCGGTGAATCTCTCTCTCCCGATCTCAGCCGGCTTTGCTACTCTCTGTCTCTCCGTGTGCTGTTTTCCTTTCTCTTTCTGTCTCTCTCTCTCAATCTGTGTGGATATATATCTTCTTTTCCTCGGCATTCTCTCTATCTCGCGGATTCAGTGGGCGGTGACTCCAACTGTTCCTTTAACCTCTTTTATTCTGTATTTACATCCCTCTTTCTCTCGCCCGGTTTAACGTTGGGTTGTCTCTCCCTCTATTTCAGATCTCCATCCTCACTTTCTCTCGCTCAATCAGTACAACCATCCTCCGGTTTCTCTCATTCCTTTCTGCTCCCTATGCCGTTCGTCTCTATTTCTCTCCCTCTCGCTTTTGCACTCGACAGACAGCTTTACTGTCGCCCATCCTCTCTCTCTCTGTCCCTTTCCTGATCACTCTGCCAAGTTCTTTCTTTTTCTGCCCCTCTATTATTCTCTCCCTTTCTGTCTCTCTCTTGACATCTTTCTATCTCTCATTGCCTCTCTCTCCCTCCCTGCCTGTCTCCTTCTGTTTTCCTCTGTCTCCTCTCACTCACTCTTCCTCTTTCTGTATCTCCTTCTTCTTTGCCTCTCTCTCCCTCCCTCCCTCTCTCCCGTTTCCCCCTCTCTGTCTTCCCCTCACTCACTCTCCTACTTTCTGCCTCACACTGTCTTTCTCTCTCTCCCCCTATCTCTCCCTGCCTGTCTCTGTCCCCCTCTCTCTCTGTCTCCCCCTCACTCGCTCTCCCACTTTCTGTCTCACACTCTCTCTCTCTGCCTCACACTGTCTCTCTCTCCTTCCTCTCTCTCTTTACCTCCTTCGCTCTCTCTTTGCCTCTCTCTCCCTCCCTGTCTCTGTCCCCCTCTCTCTCTGTCTCCCCCTCACTCACTCTCTCAATTTCTGTCTCACACTCTCTCTCTCTGCCCCACACTCTGTCTCTCTCTCTACCTCCTCTCTCTCTCCCTCCCCCTCTCCCTGCTTGTCTCACTCTGTTCCCCTCTCTGTCTCATAGAATTTACAGTGCAGAAGGAGGCTATTCGGCCCATCGAGTCTGTGCCGGCTCCTGGAAAGAGCACTCTACCCAAGGTCAACACCTATCCCCATAACCCAGTAACCCCAACCCAACATTAAGGGCAATTTTGGACACTAAGGGCAATTTAGCATGGCCAATCCACCTAACCTGCACATCTTTGGACTGTGGGAGGAAACCGGAGCACCCGGAGGAAACCCACGCAGACACGGGGAGGATGTGCAGACTCCGCACAGACAGTGACCCAAGCCGGAATCGAACCTGGGACCCTGGAGCTGTGAAGCAATTGTGCTATCCACAATGCTACCGTCTCCCCCTCACTCACTCTCTCACCCTCCCTCTTTCTGTCTCACACACACTCTCTCTGCCTCTCTTTCTTCCTGTCCCTTCTTTACCTCCTTCTCTCTCCCTTTGCCTCTCTCTCCCTCCCCCTCTCCCTGCCTGTCTCACCCTGTTTGCCCTCTTTCCCTCTGAATCCTCCTCGCTCACTCTCTCACCCTCCCTCTTTCTGCCTCACACACTCTCTCTGTCCCCCTTTCTCTCCCTCTGTCTTCTCGTCAACATGAAACAAACCGCCAGGAGAGGTATCAGGAAGCAGCCCCAGTACTGCAGCATTCCTGCCCCAGTAAACTACAAAACCGTTGCTTGCCTTGGGGAATGCGCTCCAATCTCAGTCATCCGAGACGGATTTAGTAAACAGAGACTCAAAACAGCTGGACCCTGTCTCGGCTGAATGAGCAAACACTGTCAAACTTTGGCAAGGTGCTTTTTAACAATACATTGAGGGGGGGGGGGACACACACATACCAGAGAGATGGAAAGTGGAAGCACTTACCTTGGTGAGGAGAGTGCCCCTTGCTCACAGGCATCAACGATTCCAGCTCGAGGTTCCACACAGGGAGAGAGAGAGTGTGTGTGTGAAGGAGAGAGAGCACAGCGATAGAGAGAGGGTGTGAAGGAGAGAGACAGCGGACTCTCTGCTGTTGCTGCTGCTGCTTGCCACCTCTCCTGAGCTCCTCCTGTGGTGAAAAGGCGAATCTCTCCCAGTCACACCCACAAGTATTTTGACATCAGTGCTGTGTTGGGAGCCAGCCAGTGCTGCTGCCAGTCAGGCAGCCAGGCCTGGGCTGGGTACATCACAGCCCATCTTTCTCAAGGCAGGCGTGTACAAATAAACCCAGCCCCTGCTTCGTTATCCATGCAGCCTTTAAGTGGCTGAGTTAAGAGGCAATGGCACAGGCTGACCTCTGAACCAGGGTCGCCTGAGTGAGCACCCGCCCTTCGCCTTCTGGTTTGGGGAAGAAGGAGGCCGTCCGGTCCATAGAGTCCGTCCTGACCCTCTGAAAGAGCACCCTGCACATCCCTGGACACCAAGGGGCAATCTTATCACGGCCAATTCACCGAACCCGCCCATCAGTCTAAACAGGGGCTGTTTAGCACAGGGCTAAATCGCTGGCTTTGAGAGCAGACCAAGGCAGGCCAGCAGCATGGTTCGATTCCCGTACCAGCCTCCCCGAACAGGCGCCGGAATGTGGCGACTAGGGGCTTTTCACAGGAACTTCATTTGACGCCTACTTGTGACAATACGCGGTTTTCATTTCATTTCATTTTCTTTGGACTGTGGGAGGAAACCGGAGCAGACCCGGGGAGAACGCGCAACCTCCACACAGACAGTCACCCAGAATTGACCCCGGGTCACTGGCACTGTGAGGCGGCAGCGCTAACCACTGTGGCACCGTGGTCCGTTTCGTCTTTTTTTTTTTGACACATTATCTTCAGGGTGAAAAACACTGATTACCGGGACAGATCCTCGCAGAGCGCCCAATAGTTTGGCTGCCTCCTCAGCCCCACCCCCCCCCCAGCTTCAGTCCTGTTGCGCCCTAACGGACTGGATGTGTGAGCTGACTGCGGGCAGTGTGAGGGCACTGGAGGTGCCCCCTGAGTCCGACAATCAGTAACGCGAGCTGCGGTTTATTTCTCCGGCGTAGGAGATTTAGGATTGAAGGTACGAGAGGGGAGTTGGGAGAGAGGAAGGAGGGTTAAAATCAAAAACAGATCGACAAAGAGTAATGAGAGAGGGAGAATGAAAGAAGGCAGTGAAATTCAACTACGAGGCGCCAACCTCCTGACTCCTCAAAGCTTGTCCACCGTCTACAAGGCACAAGTCAGGAGTGAGATGGAAAACTCTCCACTTGTCTGGATCAGCTCAGCTCCGACACTGAAGAAGCTCAACACCATCCAGGACAAAGCAGCCCCGCTTGATTGGCGTCCCTTCCACAAACACTCACTCCCTCCCCCTCCGATGGACAGTGTCAGCCGTGTGCACCATCGCCAAGATTCACTGCGGGAACTCACCGAGGTTCCTCAGGCAGCACCTTCCAAACCCACGGCCACCACCATCTAGAAGGACAAGAGCAGCAGATACCTGGGATCACCCACCACCTGGACGTTCCCCTCCAAGTCACTCCCCATCCCGACGGGGAAATATATCGGCCGTTCCTTCAGTGTCGCCGGGTCTAAATCCTGGAGCTCCCTCCCTAACAGCACGGTGGGTGTACCTACAAATGCTGCCCTTGGGACTGACAGTCACATCCCCCAAAGTATTTTAAGAAAGATTGAAATAGCGCAAAAAGAGACAAAAAAGGAGAAGTCAGTGAATAAAAGCAGTTTCAGTTTAAATGTTTCAACATCTCTTTGCAGAATCTGTGATCTGCTGGAAGAACATTGAACGATTTAACTGATTCACTTCCTGGGTCCAGGGATCTGTGGGGGTGCATTAACGATCGTCATGCTGCCAGACCGATATTCCAGCACCGAGAAGTGGCCCTGACGTTCTGCTGTGAGCTCGAAAGGGGAATTGGAATTCACAAATCCAATAAAATAACGCATCGGCTGCGTTAAAGATGGAAAATGTTGGAAATGCCCAGCGGGCCAACGGGAAGGGTGCAGTGAGAAAAATTGGGTTCATCTTTCTGTCGGTGGCGGCTCGGCTGAGCCGAGGAAGGTTTGAGATGTAATAGGTCTGAAACAAGTTAACAAAAAGGAGGAGGGAGAGGAAGAAGGTTCGCACGGTGGTGCAGTGGTACTGTCACTGGGCTAGTAATCCAGACACCCAGGGTAATGTTCTGGGGGCCCTGGGTTCGATACCCACCACAGCAAATGGTGGAATTTGAATCTGCAATTAAAAGCCAAAGGCAGCACGGTCGCATAGTGGTTAGCACAGTTGCTTCACAGCTCCAGGGTCCCAGGTTCGATTCCCGACTTGGGTCACTGTCTGTGCGTTCTCCCCGTGTGTGTGTGGGTTTCCTCCGGGTGCTCCGGTTTCCTCCCACACTCCAAAGATGTGCAGGTTAGGTGGATTGGCCATGATCAATTGCCCTTAGTGTCCAAATGGGGTTACAGGGATAGGGTGGAGGTGTGGGCTTAAGTAGGGTGCTCTTTCTTAAGGGCCGGTGCAGACTCGATGGGCCGAATGGCCTCCTTCTGCCCTGTAAATTCAATAAATGATGACCATCTTCGTCGATTGGTGCAAAAAAACCATCTGGTTCGCTGATGTGCCCTTCAGGGAAGGAAATCTGCCATCCTTACCCCGCCTGGCCTGTGTGGCCTACACGTGACTCCAGACCCACCGCAATGTGGTTGACTCTTAACGATCCTCTCAGGGGCAATTAGGGATGAGCAATAAATACTGGCCCAGCCTGCAATGCCCATATCGCATGATCGAATGAAAAGAAACAGAAGAGAAGCTCTGCGATCGAGTGGAGGAGGCTGAGATGCAAATCACGGCTAGCTAATTGCTGAGATTTATAAATTACAGCATATTCCTGAAGCCACTGGCAGATTGGGTCATAATTGTATCCACATCCTCCTGCTGTATGACTCACACTGAATATATACGGTGAATATTCCACGTATCACGATTGTATTGAATAGCCTTAGAGTGCAACTCGATCAATACAGAACACCTGAATATCATTGCACTTTCTGTGACGGCCATTTTGAAATGGATGTTTTATGAATAATTTTGCAAAATTCATTAATAACTCTGCGTGCATCTGCTGGTGTGATGTCCTGCTGTCCAGCTAAGAATCGGGCCATTTGACATTGTCATTCTACTGAGGCATTTAAACAAAGTTACAAATGACACAGGTTTTCACGAACCGCGCTTTGAAACAAAAAGGAACGGCCGCTGGGTGACTCTTTCCATGGAACCATCGGAAAGTTCCAGCACAGACAGAGGGCCATTTGGCCCAACTTGTCCATGCCAGCCCAAGGACCACCCAGGTGCCCTTTCTATCCCACCCTCCTGCACCCGGTCCGCAGCCCTGTATCTTACAGCACTTACGGTGCAGATCCAGGGACTTCTTAAAAGTTTAGAGTGAAGTAGGCCATTTTCCAAGACCATGGGTGAGATTCTCCGGCCCCCCCAGCTGGTCGGAGAATCGCCGTTGGCCGTCGTGAATTCCGCCCCCGCCGCCCGCCGAATTCTCCCGTCCGGATGGGCCGAAGTCCCGCCGACATGACCACGGGTCACGTCGGCGTAAATCAAACCACCTTTCAGTCGGCGTCAACCTGTGCTCAAGGTTTACGCCGACCAGCGTGGAGGTGGGTGACGGCCTGGGGGGTTGGCCGCTGGAGAGGCGATGGCGTGGCCGCAGTCTGAATGTGTGGGGGAGAGGTGTGTGTAGGGTTGTGTGTGTGTGTGTGTCCGGCGGGGGGTGGCGTTAGAGTGGGCTGGGCTCCGGGGGAGTGCCGGGAGGGAGGGGTGAGTGCCGGGGAGGGGGACGGGGGTCCGTGCCGGGGAGGGGGCTGGGGGGGGGGGTCCGTGCCAGGGAGGGGGACGGGGGGGAGATGGGGGGTCCGTGCCGGGGGGGGGGGGGGTCCGTGCCGGGGAGGGGGACGGGGGGGGGTGCGAGGGCAAGTGAGTTGGTCCACCTGGCCAGGTGCCAGCCTCCAACAGTCGGACCCATGCGGTCCATGCCACCTGGCTGGGGGAAGGAGGGGGTATGGGCAATGATGACATGCCGTCGGTCCCCCCCCCCCCCCCCCCCCCCCACCCGATTTTTCGATCATCCAGCGATGTTGGCCGCCGTGGCGGCAGCCGCTCATGTCTATGTTGCCCTGGATGAGGAGGAGGAGGAGGAGGAGGAGCCTGCCAGAGAGGCGGCGCAGGCTGCCGCAGAGGGACAGGCGGCAGCCGCCCAGGCTGGAGGGACACCTGGCCGACAGGACGAGGAGGGGGAGGAGGACGTCGCGGCCCCACGGCAACGGAGGCACCCGAGGGCGCCCCGTGTGTACCGGCCCCGGCAGTCATACCAGGACCTCACGGACCGGGAATGCAGGAGGAGACTCCGGATGAGCCGGGAAACTGTGGCACACATCTGCCACCTGCTGGCGCACCTGTCACCGCGTGGCACTGGCGGGGGACACCCTCTCCCCGTGTCCGTCAAGGATACGGTGGCCCTGAACTTTTATGCAACGGGGTCATTCCAGGCACCGAGTGGGGACCTGTCCGGCATATCGCAGACATCGGTGCATCGGTGCATCCGGGCAGTGACAGACGCCCTATATGCCATGGCGCACCGCTACATCCGCTTCCCTGTGGACCGGGCCAGCCAAGGTGCCCGGGCCGTGGGCTTCTCTGCCGTGGCCGGGTTCCCCATGGTCCAGGGCGCGATCGATGGGATGCACGTCGCCGTGCGGCCACCTGCAGATAACAGGGCCGTGTTCACCAATAGGAAGGGGACCTATTCGATGAACATACAGGTGGTCTGCGACCACCGCATGATGATCCTGCACGTCTGCGCCCGGTACCCGGGCAATGTACACGACTCATACGTGTTGTCGCGGTCATACATCCCCGGCATGTACGAGGGACGCCATCCCCAGCTGAGGGGCTGGTTGCTGGGCGACAGGGGCTACCCATTGCGATCGTGGCTGATGACGCCTATACGGAGGCCACGCAATGAGGTGGAGAACCGCTACAATGATGCCCATGTAGCGACAAGGGGAGTAATCGAGAGGTGCTTTGGCGTGCTGAAGAAGCGTTTCAGGTGCCTGGACCTCTCTGGGGGTGCCCTCCAGTATCGGTCAGATAGGGTCGGCCGCATCATTGTGGTGTGCTGCGTCCTGCACAACATAGCCCAGCAGAGGGGCGATGTGCCGCAGGCAGAGGAGGGCGGAGTGGAGGAGCAGCAGGAAGAGGCCCAGTCCTCCCCAGATGAGGGGGATGGGGGCAATGGTCAGGGCAGACGGGCTAGACACAGGCGGGTGGCTGTCCACCGTTACTGGCTGGCCCAGCGGGCACGGGACAGACTGATAGACGCCCGCTTCACTGACTAGATGGGCGTGGGAATCGGGTAGTATGGCCACAGACCGCACACCATGGCAACAGCCGACCACCCACACCCCCCACCCATCCACCCACCCAGCACCCTCACCCCCCTCCCCAACCCCACCCACCCCACCCGCATGCACACCACCACCCCATTGCCGATCCACCTGCGGCACAACGGGCCGGGCTCACACAGTTGCGGGTGGACGCGTGTCTATCGCAGGCCATGGAGGATGATGACAACCCGCCCTGCGGTGAGCTCCTGGCTCTACATCGTTGGACTATGTCTGACCCATGGCCACAGTACCACCATCCACCCGGACCATCCCTGCATGCGGCTGTGACACTGCAGCGCACGGTCCCGTCCTCTGCCCGGGGGATGTTGATGGCGGCCCAGGGGGAAGGGGCAGACTCACCTGGGGCTGAGGTAAGACCACCCCTCACACACACATTTGCGCTCAACGTACATGACACCCCCGCACACTTTGGACAGAGCACAAAGGCAGCTTCTGTAGGTGTAACATTGACTTTAATAACCAAACGAGTTCATGCACGTGCCCTAGCCCCTAAAACTCATCTGTGCCCTGCACCCGTGCCAACTTACTCAGTGTCTAATTGTTTGGCCTTACGGACCCTTTGACTACGTCTACGTGGTTCCCCAGACGGTACAGCAGAACTGGAGGTGGACTCCTGTGATTCCTGCCCTCTGACACAGGATCCCTTTGGCGGCCGTTTCCTGGGGTGCCCTAGCCTAGATGGGCCAGGCTGCGGCCCGGGCGACTGGGATGGCGAGCTGCCAGCCTGTCCTGCCCGTTGCCCACCCGATGCACCTGGGACGGAAGGGGGGAGCCCGAGGTGTTGAGGTGTTCCGGGACCTCCCCTACTGGGGGACCCGGGACGGACCACACCACCTCCTCCTCCCTCGGGGTGCCCGATGGCCCCCAGGCCTCTACATGGGTGGGGGATGCGAACGGACTGGCCATCCGACGCCCCCCCGACATCTGGCACTGCCAGTCCTGGAGGCCCGTGCTGGTATCGACAAGGATCTGCAAGTTTGCAGCCATGGAGCCCAGGGGGTTGGCAAACCCTGTCTGTGACAGTGCGACGCCGGCTCGCACATGGCCACTGGCGCGATGCCCTCAGCGATGGCCTGCTGAGACTGGGACATGGCCTGCTGAGACTGGGCCATGGCCTGCAGAGACTGGGCCATGGCGTTGAGGACCTCTGCCATCTGGCGCTGGCTCATGGCCTCCTGTGAGAGGGCAGCCATTTCCTGGGCCACAGACGCCGCCTGCACGGAAAGCCCCAGGCCTCGCAAACCGTTCCCCGTGTCTGACACCGTCGCACCCATTGCCTCCACCGCGGACGCCACCTGTGCGGTGTTGGCCTGGGTGGCACGCATGACCGGCACCACTCCCAGCTCCTGGACGCGGGTGGACACCTCCACCTGCGACTGCAGCTGCCGCAAGCTGCCCGTCACCCGCTTCGCTCGTCTCAGGTTCGGTGGTTGCATCGGATCTATGTGTGGGTGTGGTAACTCCAGGAACCCGGGATCCATCTGGGCGGCAGATGTTCGCTTGGGCTGGGCTGCCCTCCGACCGCCCGGCCCCTCTGCTGCTCCTACCTCCACCTGCTGTACGGGGATGGCTGTGTTGTGCGCACCAGTGAGTGTACCAGACGCCTCATCACTAAAGTGCCCAACCGAGGTGAGCGCCTCTGCGATGGTGGAGGGTGTTGGTGACAGCAGTGGCGTTGTGTCGTGCTCTTCGTCCCACTCTGAGTCCATGGCACTTTGGGGTGGGGGTTCGTCTCCACCCATCCACTCTGTGTCACTGTCCGGTATTTCAGTTTCCTGGGTAGGGGTGTCCTGGGTAGGGGTGTCCAGGGTAGGGGTGTCCTGGGTAGGGGTGTCCTGGGTAGGGGTGTCCTGGGTAGGGGTGTCCTGGGTAGGGGTGTCCTGGTAGGGGTGTCCTGGTAGGGGTGTCCAGGGTAGGGGTGTCCTGGGTAGGGGTGTCCTGGGTAGGGGTGTCCTGGTAGGGGTGTCCTGGGTAGGGGTGTCCTGGGAGGGGTGTCCTGGGTTGGGGTGTCCTGGGTAGGGGTGTCCTGGGTAGGGGTGTCCAGGGTAGGGGTGTCCTGGGTAGGGGTGTCCTGGTAGGGGTGTCCTGGTAGGGGTGTCCAGGGTAGGGGTGTCCTGGGTAGGGGTGTCCTGGGTAGGGGTGTCCTGGTAGGGGTGTCCTGGTAGGGGTGTCCTGGGTAGGGGTGTCCTGGTAGGGGTGTCCAGGGTAGGGGTGTCCTGGGTAGGGGTGTCCTGGTAGGGGTGTCCTGGTAGGGGTGTCCTGGGTAGGGCTGTCCTGGGTGGGGGTGTCCTGGGTAGGGGTGTCCTGGTAGGGGTGTCCTGGTAGGGGTGTCCTGAGTAGGGGTGTCCAGGGTAGGGGTGTCCTGGGTAGGGGTGTCCTGGTAGGGGTGTCCTGGTAGGGGTGTCCTGGGTAGGGGTGTCCTGGGTAGGGGTGTCCTGGGTAGTGGTGTCCAGGGTAGGGGTGTCCTGGGTAGGGGTGTCCTGGGTAGGGGTGTCCTGGGTAGGGGTGTCCTGGTAGGGGTGTCCTGGTAGGGGTGTCCTGGGTTGGGGTGTCCTGGTAGGGGTGTCCTGGGTAGGGCTGTCCTGGGTGGGGGTGTCCTGGGTAGGGGTGTCCTGGTAGGGGTGTCCTGGTAGGGGTGTCCTGGGTAGGGGTGTCCTGGGTAGGGGTGTCCTGGTAGGGGTGTCCTGGTAGGGGTGTCCTGAGTAGGGGTGTCCAGGGTAGGGGTGTCCTGGGTAGGGGTGTCCTGGTAGGGGTGTCCTGGTAGGGGTGTCCTGGGTAGGGGTGTCCTGGGTAGGGGTGTCCTGGGTAGGGGTGTCCTGGGTAGGGGTGTCCTGGGTAGTGGTGTCCAGGGTAGGGGTGTCCTGGGTAGGGGTGTCCTGGGTAGGGGTGTCCTGGGTAGGGGTGTCCTGGTAGGGGTGTCCTGGTAGGGGTGTCCTGGGTTGGGGTGTCCTGGTAGGGGTGTCCTGAGTAGGGGTGTCCAGGGTAGGGGTGTCCCGGGTATGGGTGTCCAGGGTAGGGGTGTCCTGGGTTGTGGTTTTGTGGCTCGGCTGTGACGGGGGCCTGTGGCTGCCCCTCTCGTCGCTGGCACACGTCGGCGTTGCCGCACCCGCACGAGACGGGGGCGTCGTCTCCCTATTGCTCCAGGTCTCTCCGTCTCCCGTGGTCTCCAAGGGACATCCTGCGGGCGTCGCATGCTGGAGGGTCCGGGTCTCTCCGTCTCCCGTGGCCTCCGAGGGGCATCCTGCGGGCGGTCTGCATCTGCGGGGATGGGTGCCTGGACGTTTGGTCCTGCGATACACAATGAAGCATGCATGGTTAGACATCAGGCAGTGATCAGGTGACACGGGGGGAGTGGGATATAGGGGACGGGGGATATGGGGACGGGCTGTCGGTGGCTCACTTGCTACTACGCCCCCGACCTCTGCATCAGCAACCTCCCGGTCCTCAGGTCTTCCAACCAGTTCCAGGGCCCTTTCCTCGTGTTCAGTCAGTGGCCTCTCATCAGCGGGGCCTCCACCAGTCCTCACATGCTCCCTATTGTTGTGTGCGCGCTTATCCTGTTGGGGGGGGGGGGGGGGTGTGGCAGGGGTAAAAGGCAACACTGTTAGGCAGGTATATGAATGCACGTCATCGGTTGCGCGTGCATTGCAGAGGGTAAGGTTAGGGCTGGATTCACTTGGGGAAATGGGGGAAGGCGAATATTGGGGAGGGGGGATATGGGGGAGGGAGGATATGGGGGAGGGGGGATATGTGGGAGGGGGGATATGGGGGAGGGGGGATATGGGGGAGGGGGGATATGGGGGAGGGGGGATATGGGGGAGGGGGGATATGGGGGAGGGGGGATATGGGGAGGGGGATATGGGGGATGGGGGGACAGCCTCAAACGGATGCTGGCAAAGTGCAGCAGTGTTCACTCGCACACGCTAATGAGTGCGGAGCCGACGCTCAGAGCTCAGGTCTCAGCACCTGCAACCAGGCATGGAAAGCTGACAGTAATGAGGCAGAGATTTCCATAAATCATCCGCCATTCCTTCATTCCCCCAATGATGACATGTCACGCTGAGTCAGGGAGCCCAGTCACTGAACCATCGTATCGCTCATCAGCAGGTTGGTTAGCTCAGCTGGCTGGACGACCGGTTGTCGAACGCGGAGTGTCGCCGACAGCGCGGGTTCAAGTCCTGCGCTGGCGTTATTCACCTTCTCAACCTTGCCCCTCGCCTGATGTGTGGTGACCCTCAGGTTAAATCAGAACTTTGAATGCGAATCAGAATCCCTACAGTGCAGAAGGAGGCCATTCGGCCCATTGCGTCTGCACTGACCCTCTAAGAGCACCCTACCTAGACCCACACCCCTGCCGTAACTCCACCTAACCTACACATCTGTGCACTGTGGGAGCACCCGGAGGAAACCCACGCAGACACGGGGAGTCGACAGCCACCCAAGGCCAGAATTACAACCAGACCCTGGTGCTGTTGGGCAGCACGGTAGTATAGTGGTTAGCATAGTTGCGTCACAGCTCCAGGGTCGCAGGTTTGATTCCCCGCTGGGTCACTGTCTGTGCGGAGTCTGCACGTCCTCCCCGTGTCTGCGTGGGTTTCCTCCGGGTGCTCCGGTTTCCTCCCACAGTCCAAAGACGTGCAGGTTAGGTGGATTGGCCGTGATAAATTGCCCTCAGTGTTCAGAAAGGTTAGGTGGGGTTAGTGCATTACAGGGATAGGGGGAGGTGTGGGCTTAAGTGGGGTGCTCTTTCCAAGGGCTCGTGCAGACTCGATGGGCTGAATGGCCTCCTTTTGCACTGTAAATTCTATGGTACTATGATACGGTGCTAACTATGGGAAGAGCAGTGAGTCCTCTGGGACTGTGGCGAATTTCACATCATGCATCTCACTCTTCAATTGACTCGGCCTCTTTTAGCTCCATCATTGACTCAACCAGTTAAGGCAGTGACAAAAATGGTTTTGCATTTATGCTCAGGATGTCCTGTAGCCAATGAAATCATTACTCAAATGCAGTCACCGTTGTGACGCAGGAGAATGTGAGAACCAATTTGCACCCAGTAAGCTCCCAAGCAGAGCAAGGAGATAAGTGACAGGGTCACCTGTTTATTTCTCTTATTGAGCGATAAATATCGGCTGAAATCTTTCCGCCTCCTTCGAGGCTGGGATTTTCCAAAGCCACTCACGGTGAATGGGGTTTTGGCTGGAAGGTCGAAGTTTCCAGTCTGCCTCTCAACAGGTCCCGCCTCAGATGCGACCGGACAATCCTACTCATTGGCCGGGATTCTCCGAGGTTGCGCCGGCTCGGAGAATCAGAGTTGACACCGAGATGGCCCGCGATGCCAGTTTGACGCCGGGACGCAATTCTCCGGCGACCGGAGAAGCGACACCAGCCGCGCGCGATCGACACGCCGCCGGTCGGGGGCCGTTTAAAGAGGCCCCCGCGGCGATTCTCCGCGGTCGATCGGCCGACTTCCCGCCGGCATGGATCTAACATGGTTCCACCCGGCTGGAGCGCGGGCCCGCGTCCGCGGTGGCCGTTCTGGTGAGGGGGGGGGGGTGGCGGGGGATCAGGCTCCGGGTGGGGCCTCCACGATGGCCAGGCCTGCTATCGGGGGCCACCTGGCGGGCGCGCGCGATCCGAGGTGGGGCCTACCTTCATGTGGCTCCGCCATGCTGGCCCGGCGCGGAAGCGACCGCCGTGTGCAGGCGCGGACCCGTGGCAGCAGTGCAGGGCCGCGTATCGGTGCCGGTGCTGCGTGGAGCACTCCGTGCTGGCCCCCCCTGTGGGCCACGGTCTTCACTCCGGTGTTCACGCCGGCGTCAACACTTAGCCGCCAGATTGCACAATCCCAGCCATTGTCTCCCCACTCCTCAGCAACCCTTTACACAGTGCCTGTGGGTCTTCTGGGTCCTCCAGAGAGGGGTGTTCCAAGCCACAGTTTAGGCCAGAGCAGGTAAGGAGGGCAGATTTCCCTCCCTAAAGGACATTTGTGAACCAATTAGATTTTTACACGTTTCATGGTCATCTTTAGACTTTCAATTCCAGATTCCACATGGTTGCCATGGTCACCACTATTTGACTCCGAGGTGGGTTTGTGGGAGCTTGCTGCGCACCAATCGGCTACAGGATTTCCTGCATTAAGACAGTGACTGCAACCCCCCATCCCCCCAACAAAAATACATTGGATGTTGGAAATCTGACATAAAAACAGGAGAATAGTGGAAAACCTCAGCAGAGTCAGGCAACATCTGTGGAGAGAGAGACAGAGTGAATGTTTCGAGCCCTTAAGACCCTTCTTCACAGTTGAAGAGAGATCGAAATGTAATGGATTATATAATTGGGGAGGATGAGGTGGAGAATGTGCGTTAGAATCGCTATCAGCACATAATTTCATCCTTAATCAAGTCATTAACAGTCCCCTTGTCTTGCGTCCATGACATCTGTGACAATCGCTCCTTAGCTCGACCTATCCCTGACCTTCTGCCCTGCCCAAATTCTCCACGAGGGTGATTAGTGTGAGGAGCTCTAAGTTCCAGCTCTTTCTACATTTTGTTTATTTTTCTCTGAGTGCACACCTGGGCTTCACCAAGCAAGCACAGTGAGCATCAACAGTAAGCAGACTCACACAGTCACAAAGAGACCAATCGGACACCAACGGCGGGATCTTCCATCCTGCCGCGCCTGGCGCGCCCCCACCGGCCGCGGGATCCTCCGCCCCGGCAGCCGGCCGGTGGGGTTTCCCATTGTGGGCAACCCCCCCCGCGTCCTGGGGAAATCCACAGGTGCGAGCGCGCTGCCGGCGAAGCGAAGGATCCCGCCGACGGAGAATCCCACCCTTAATTTTGCTGCATGGTATCGGCATTCGAGAGGTCGGACAGACTTCCCTCCATTTGGGGCAGCACGGTAGCATTGTGGATAGCATAATTGCTTCACAGCTCCAGGGTCCCAGGTTCGATTCCGGCTTGGGTCACTGTCTGTGCGGAGTCCGCACATCCTCCCCGTGTCTGCGTGGGTTTCCTCCGGGTGCTCCGGTTTCCTCCCACAGTCCAAAGATGTGCAGGTTAGGTGGATTGGCCATGATAAATTGCCCTTAGTGTCCAAAATTGCCCTTAGTGTTGGGTGGAGGTGTTGACTTTGGGTAGGGTGCTCTTTCCAAGAGCTGGTGCAGACTCAATGGGCCGAATGGCCTCGTTCTGCACTGTAAATTCAATGATAATCTATGATTAATCTAGGACAAAGGTTCGGCACAACATCGTGGGCCGAAGGGCCTGTTCTGTGCTGTATTTTCTATGTTCTATGTTCTATATATTCCCCTGTCGCTGCACATCTGGGAAACTCCAAATGTCAGCTGATAACCTCAATGCAGTCCGGAATACGTTGCCACTTCTGGAGGTGGCGAAGGGGCGAACAGTATCTGATCAGGCAGACATCAAGGAGGTGTCCCCATTAGCCACTGAGAGAGCAAATATATGTGACATGGCGACTAATAAATTTGACGAGGTCACGAGGAGAAATCTCTTCACCCGGAGAGTGGTGAGAATGTGGAATCCGTTACCACAGGGAGGAACTGAGGTGAATAGTGCAGAGCCAGTTAAGGGGGAGGTCAGGTAAACGTGTGGGAGGAACGGTAAAGAATGGTTGGTAAGGCTTGATGAAGTTGGTTGGTGGAGGTTTGCATGGAGTTAATAATAATCTTTTAGTGTCACAAGTATGATGTTACTGGAAAAGCCCCTAATCGCCACATTCCAGCGCCTGTTCGGGGAGGCTGGTACGGGGATTGAACCGCGCTGCTGGCCTTGTTCTGCATTTCAAACCAGCTGTCTAGCCCGCTGAGCTAAACCAGCCCAGCCAAGAACAGAATGTTATCATTCCAGTTTGTAACTGTCCAGTCTGTGTGTGTGTCTCAGTGTCAGCCCCTGTACATATACTGTACACACCGTGTAACAGGTTAAAAATTCATTCCAGTTACTGTCCAGTCTGTGTGTGTGTCTCAGTGTCAGCCCCTGTACATATACTGTACACACCGTGTAACAGGTTAAAAATTCATTCCAGTTACTGTCCAGTCTGTGTGTGTGTCTCAGTGTCAGCCCCTGTACATATACTGTACACACCGTGTAACAGATTAATAATTCACCCCTGCCTATTGATGTGGTCTATTTGTGTGCAGTGCACAGTGATTGAATTGAATGATTCTGTCCTTTCTGATAGGGTAGCGTCTGTGTGTGTCTCACTATCAGTTTACATTGTGGATTATATTAATGCCTCCCTGCCATCTGATACTGTTCAGATTGTGATTGTGCGTCGCAGTATCTGTTTGTGTACATGAGTAGCATACTGCTGGTAAAACAGAATGATTCCACCCCCCCAATCTGGTACTTCTGTGCCCATGTGTGTGTGTGTGTGTGTGTGTGTGTAGAGTGGGTGGGTGAGGACTAGGATTGGGGGGGTATTGTGTATGTGCACGTGTGTGTATATGTTGACAGGTTTGTTTGTGTGTCCATCGGTTTGGGTATGTACATTTGTTTGTGCATGTGTGTTTTGTGTGGGAACTGTTTGTGTGACTGTGAGGGGGGACAGGTGCAAGTGTGTGGGAGTTACAAGTGTGTTTATGTATACATGTAAGTGTTTGTGCATGTATGTGTGTGCATACATGTGGGAATGTACATATGCGAGTGTGTGTTGTGTAGCTTTGCATTTGTGCGTATATTTTCATGTGTGTCTATGTGCATGTACATGTATGTGTGTGTATCTATGCGTGTGCCCATGTATGTGCATATATACAGGCATGCAGTATGTGTGACAATAGCAGCTTCTCTATCTACAAAGCACACGGCAGGTAAGAGAGAATAAATCATTGCCCAAGAGGGCTGTACTGCCCCGGTATGTAGGGTTCGATTCCCGGCTTGGGTCACTGTCTGTGCGGAGTCTGCACGTTCTCCCCGTGTCTGCGTGGGTTTCCTCCGGGTGCTCCGGTTTCCTCCCACAAGTCCCGAAAGACGTGCTGTTCGGTGAATTGGACATTCTGAATTCTCCCTCTGTGTACCCGAACAGGCGCCGGAATGTGGCGACTAGGGGCTTTCCACAGTAACTTCATTGCAGTGTTAATGTAAGCCTACTTGTGACACCAATAAAGGTTATTATTATTACATGCATGTGTGCATGTGTATACATGTAGATGTGTGTGCATGTACATATGTGTATGTGTGTCTTAGTACCCAGTTATTGCGTGAACACAGCAGATAGCAGTAAAAAGACAGCAATTCACTCCGCTCTGAAACTGGGCAGTTTTCACGTCGCTCCATCGCATCTGATGTGCTGATTCTGCAGTAAGAGCGGCAGCCTCTGTGAATTGTGGACAGGCAGTAACACGTTGAGGGGCTGACGCAATGCATTAAACCACCAAAATGAAGACTGCTTGTATTGCTTCAAAAAAAATAAATTTAGAGTACCCAATTCGTTTTTTTCCAATTAAGGGGCAATTTGGCGCGGCCAATCCACCTAAACTGCACATCTTTGGGTGGTGGGGATGAGACCCACTCAGACACGGGGAGAATGTGCAAACGCCACACGGACAGCGACCCAGAGCCGGGACTGATCCGGCGTCCTCAGTGCCGTGGCGTTCTGCCTGCGACTGCACGTATTATTAAGGTCATCGCAAGCCTGGCTGGTGTGAGTGCTTTGAGTGCCTAACACTGTATAACCCATGGAGCACAAGAGCCCGCAACGCAAAGGGGGCAAAGTCAGGAACAGGGAACAGACTCAGGACAAGACCACGCAAAAGGCATTTGAGGGACTAATATATAAGAGTTCAAAAGGTGGGTCTGGATAGAAAGGAAAGGGCCAGTCCACACAAGGGCCGGGCAATGGCCAACAGCAACGAGAGAGAATCCGATCATCGCCCCAGAGCCTGTCCACCCCCGACAAGGCACCGGTCTGCAGCGTGATGCAATCCTCTCCACTTGCTACGTTGAGTCTGGGGATACAAGAGGTGTTCAAAATAATGAAGCGAATCAAGATAAACTGTCTCCAGGGGGGGAGGGCGAGTGGCCAGAGGATATAGGGAACGAGTGGGAGAGTGGGAGCGATCGGGCAACAACTCAAACGGGCCAGTGCTTGCACAATGGGCTGAATGGCCTCCCTGGGTGAATACTCTTCTCTGATTTCTCCCCCACTTCATGCTCGCACCCTTAAGGTAAGAACATAAATAAAAAAGGATCGGCCATTCAGCCTCTCGATCCCTGCTCCACCATCAATAAGATCACGGTTGATCTGATGGGGTTTCAACTCCATTGACCTGCCTGATCCCCCTTTAGAACATAGAACATACAGTGCAGAAGGAGGCCATTCGGCCCATCGAGTCAGCACCGACCCACTTAAGCCCTCACTTCCACCCTATCCCCGTAACCCAATAACCCCTCCTAACCTTTTTTGGTCACTAAGGGCAATTTATCACGGCCAATCCACCTAACCTGCACGTCTTTGGACTGTCTACGCCTTTGGAAACCCACGCAGACTCCGCACAGACAGTGACCCAGCGGGGAATCGAACCTGGGACCTGGCGCTGTGAAGCCACAGTGCTAGCCACTTGTGCTACCGTGCTGCCCCAGAGCAACAGTCAATGACTCAGCCTCGAATATGTCCAATGAGGCACCGGAGAAGGCAGTTCCAAACACTGATCACCCTCCGAGAGAAGATATCCCCCCCCTCATCCCGACGGGGACCCCCTTATTTAGAAAATGTCCCCCCCGCCCCACAATTTCCCCATGAGGGGTGACATCCTCTCAGCATCGACCCTGTCCAGGCCCCCTCAGAGTCTTGCATGCATCCTTGAGGTCACCTCTCATCCTGTGAAACTCCAAAGGGTATAGGCCCACCCTGCTCAGCCTGAACCCATTCCAGGAATCACCATCTCCAAAATGCTTCCAGTGAAAACAGATCCTTCGTGGAGCAGGGTGAACAGGATGGGACACAGATCCCCCTTGTGTGGTCTCACCAATGTTCTGGACATTTGCATTAAGGTTTCCCTATTTTAACACTGGCGATTAAGGCCCACATCTCAATTACCTCACCACTTGTTGCATGCTGAGTATTAGTGATCCATGCAGGGGACACCCAGCTCTCTCTGTGCCTCAGCGTCCTCCACTCTCTCCCCGTTTAAATAATGTTCTGTTTTTCAATTCTTCCTGCCAAAGCGGGCGTCCTCACATTTTCCAGAAGTCTGGACAATGAGGCAAAACAAAGACTCCCACCGCGGGAAGAGGAGTCTCGGGAAGGAGGGTCCTTAATGATCGAACCAGTTCCAGCGCCACACCGATCGGTACGTTTGTCATTCGGAGCTTATTGGATCACTTTGAATGTCTTTCGCAGAGCCTGCCCCCCCCACCCCTCCACACCCCCACCACCACCTCCCATGCTGAATTCACTTTCTCTATTCTCATCAAAGCAAGAGACCCAGGGAGATGGTGAGAGGCTGGGAGGTAATGGAGCTGAATGGCACCCCCCACCGGCCTCACAGTGCGGTTCCCAGAGAGCCGTCTTGTCGCTCCTCGGTATGCACGGTGTGAAATCTCATCAATCCCCTTATCGATACAGCAGTGGCTTTCTCTCTTACCCCTCCTGTCAGGAGCCAGTGGCAATACATCACCAAACCATCCCTCCTGCCCCCCACTATCATCATTTTCTAAACAGGAAACAGATTGAAAGGAAAGGAGGAAATGGGAGAATTTATGTTCTCCGGTGTTCCAGGTAAGTGGGTTCCACTGGTAAATGTGATACTGATTACCCATTTCATCACTGCACTGAGAAAGTATCTGTCTGTCCGTCTGACTGATGTGTGTCAATCAGTCTCTCTATCTGCCTGTCAGTCTATCTCTATCTGTTTCCATCCATCCATCATCCATCCGTCCCTCCATCCGTCCATCCGTCCATCTATCTATCTATCTATTCATCTATCTATCTATCTGTCTTTCTCATATATCTATCTATCTATCTATCTATCCATCTATCGATCTATCTATCTGTCTATCTCATTTTTTCTATCTATCTATCTATCTATCTATCCGTCTATCTCATATATCTATCTATCTATCTATCTATCTGTCTGTCTGTCTGTCTATCTGTCTATCTCATTTTTTCTATCTATCTATCTATCTATCTATCCGTCTATCTCATATATCTATCTATCTATCTATCTATCTATCTGTCTGTCTGTCTGTCTATCTATCTATCTGTCTATCAGACATACATACACACCTGAACATATAGACACACACACGCACATCCATGTACACATAGACACACACATCGATGCAGACACAAATAGACACACACAGACATACATACAGACAGGCAGGTAAACGCACAGATTATCAGACATACAAGCACACAGTCACACCTATTTATCTATCTATTTGTCAATCTGTCTATCTATCCATCCATCTGTCGCTCTGTGCAGCTGCCTACTTCTGATTGTCAGTCACTGACCTTTAGCGAGATTCTCCGTTGGCCGATGCCACAGTCGGGAAACGTGGTTGGCCGGAGTCGGTTCCGTCACCGAAACCACGGCGGGCACCGATTTCACACCAAACCGCAATTCTCCGTCGCCTCGACAGCGGTGTCACTGCGTTCCAGAACGTACGTACAGTAAACACCGTTTGCATATCATTAGCGGGCCTGACCCAGTATTCTCCGGGGCCTGCGTGATTCTCCGCCTCCACTGGGGTGAATTCCCGATGGCGAGGTTCACTTGTGCTTCTGTCAGGGCCGGGGGGAGTAGCGGGGGGCGGCCAGGAGGTGGGTGTGGCGTCAGGGAGGATGGGCACAGAACACCATTGCTGTAGCCTGCAAGGCAGCCGTGCAGCTACACACGACGCTAACAGCCCACCGTGAACTTAGGGCCACAGGTCATATGGATGCCCCCAGGCTCCCCCCCCCCTGCCCCCCCCCTGCCCCCCCCCTCCAGCTGTCGTCTGGCCACAGCCGACCCATCAGCGGGGTGGGCGCGCTCCAGCACAGCCAGTGCCACCTTGTGTGCTGGCATGGGGAGCGAAGTGCGTATATGCGGCCGCCTGTCAGTCTCCTGAGTGTCAATCTCAGGCCTGGCGAATCCAGCACCGTTTCTCATTGGAGACGATTGTGCTCCACGTGGCGTCGGTGCTAACCTCTTAACGATCACTAAATTGGTCCAGGTGTGGTGACAGTTGTGCTGTCGTAAAAGTCCACGAATCCTGCCCCAGCGTCAACACTTAGTCTCAGGAACAGAGACTCTGTCTGTCTGTGTGCTTGTATGTCTGATAATCTGTGCGTTTATCTGTCTGTCTGTATGTATGTCTGTGTGTGTCTATTTGTGTCTGCATCGATTCATTTCATTTCATTTTCATGTGTGTGTGTCTATATGGGCATGTGTGTCTATGTGTACATGGATGTGCGTGTGTGTGTGTCTATATGCCTATATGTTCAGGTGTGCATGTATGTCTGTAAGTGTGTGTATATTCGTGTGTACATCAATGTGTGTGCATGTATGTATGTCTATGTATATGTGTCTATGTGTGTGTATGTGTTTCTATGTACATGTGTCTATGTGTGTCTGTGTGCATATGTGTGTCTGCATGTATGTGTGTATGTAAATGTACATGTGGGAGTGTGTCTGTGTGTGGGAATGCATATGTATGTGTATCTGCATGTGTGTACATGTATATATGCGTGTGTGTGTGTGAGGGGGTGTGCATGCGCGTGACTGAGTGTGTGTCCGAGTGTGTGTATGTGCGTGAGTGTGTATGTGAGTGTGTATGTGAGTGAGTGTGTGTTTGAGTGTGTGAGTGTGTATGTGTGTGTATGTGAGTGTTTGTGTGTCTGTGATTGTGTTTGTGTGTGTGTGATTGTGAATGTGTGTATATGAGTGTGTGAGTATGTGAGTGAGTGTGTGTGATTGTGAGTGTGTATATGAGTGTGTGAGTGTGGGTGTGTGTGATAGTGTTTGTGTGTGTATGAGTGATTGAGTGTGTGAGTGTGTGTGTGTGTGATTGTGTTTGTGTGTATATGAGTGATTGAGTGTGTGTGTGAGTGTGTGTGGGTGTGTGTGGTGTGTGTGATTGTGTGATTGTGTTTGTGTGTATATGAGTGTGTGAGTATGTGAGTGTGTGTGTGAGAGCGTGTGTGTGTGTTTGTGTGTATATGAGTGTGTGAGTATGTGTGATTGTGAGTGAGTGTATATGAGTGTGTGTGTTAGTGCGTGTGTGTGTTTGTGTGTATATGAATGTGTGAGTATGTGTGTGTGAGTGTGTGTAATTGTGAGTGTGTATATATGTGTGTGTGAGTGTGTGTGTAAGTGTGTGTGAGTGTGTGTGATTGTGAGTGTGTGTGTGGGTGTGTGTGTGTGATTGTGAGTGTGTGTGATTGTGAGTGTGTATATATGAGTGTGTGTGTGGGTGTGTGAGTGTGTGATTGTGAGTGTGTGGGTGGGTGTGAGTGGGTGTGATTGTGAGTGTGTGTGATTGTGAGTGTGTATATATGAGTGTGTGAGTGTGTGTGTGGGTGTGGGTGTGAGTGTGTGTGATTGTGAGTGTGTGTGGGTGTGTGTGTGAGTGTGTGTGATTGTGAGTGAGTGTATGTTTGACTGTCTATCTGGTGAAGACAGCAATTAATGCCCCATCAGTTTACAGTGGATGATTATCAGAGTGATGGACTGTGCCAGTGACAGGATAGACTGGACTCTTCTACCTGGTACAGGTTGCAGAACCCAGAGGGCAGAATTCTCCCGCCCACCCAGCTGGTGGAATCTTCCTGCTGCTGCCAAAGTCAGTGGATCTTTGCACAGGGCTCTGCATTTCACAGCTCAACCCCAACCGTGACAGGGCCGTGAAACATTTCCACAATGTAGACCGCATCACCTCGATGAGGCTGGATCCGACTGAATTATCCGCAATTGACTGTATTCCCAGGGTGTGGTGTGTGAAGGAAATATTGCTTTCCCTGTGAGTGTGGGGATATAATCTTTCGGACCTGGCACGGTAATGTAAATTAATGTTACAGTCGTCCCTGATCACATTGCTCAGTGTCTAATATTCCCCAGATTCTCTCAACCAATGTGATCTAACAGCCCCTGCAGTGTCCAGGAGTGCTGCGCCAACTTTACAATGAATAAATGCTGAATGAATTTGTTAATGTATGGCCTGAGGCTGCTCTGTAACACGCTCCAAACACGCAAGGAGTCAGCAGCTCTGCTCAAATCAGTTTTGTGATATTTAGAGGAATGAATAAAAAATCGATCGCCAGCATGAACGATCCTTCGTGAAGTCATGGGGGGTGTAAAGGGAATCCATCAGTGGGTAAACAGGCACTTTAACAGCATGATCAGCTTGGAGTCCGTCAGTAAGCACAGTGCACAGTTATCAATGGGAGGAAGGATGAGAGGTGGGACGGCCTCGGAACAGCTCCCCATCACCTCCGGGTTCCACATTCAGGGTAGTTCTGACTGCAGCTCAGTGGGAACTGTGCTTGTCTTCTGCGTCCAGCAATTGCAGGTTCAATCCCACTCGACAGTCCGCACAATCAGAGCCACGGCCAGACGCTGATTTTTTTATTTATTCCTTCACAGGGATCTGGACATCTCTGGCACTTATTGTCCATCCCTAATTGCCCCTTGACGAGGTGGTGCTGAGCTGCCTTCTTGAAGCTGCTGCAGTCCCTGAGGTGTAGGTACACCCACCGTGCTGTTAGGGAGGGAGCTCCAGGATTTGGACCCGGCGACACTGAAGGAACGGCCAATATATTTCCCAGTCAGGATTGGGAGTGACTTGGAGGGGAACCTCCAGGTGGGGGTGATCCCAGGTATCTGCTGCTCTCGTCCTTCTAGATGGTGGTGGCCGTGGGTTTGGAAGGTGCTGCCTGAGGAACCTCGGTGAGTTCCCGCAGTGAATCTTGTCGATGGTGCACACGGCTGACACTGTCCATCGGAGGGGGAGGGAGTGAATGTTTGTGGAAGGGGCGCCGATCAAGCGGGGCTGCTTTGTCCTGGATGGTGTTGAGCTTCTTCAGTGCTGGAGCTGAGCTCATCCAGACAAATGGAGAGTTTAACATCTCACTCCTGACTTGTGCCTTGTAGATGGTGGACAAGCTTTGAGGAGTCAGAAGCTGAGTTACTTGCCATCGGATTCCTAGCCCCTGACCTGCCCTGGTAGCCACAGTATTAATGTGGCTGGGTCCAGTTCAGTTTCTGACCAATGGTAACCCCCAGGATGTTGATTGTGGGGATTCAGCGATGGTAATGCCATTGAATGTCAAGGGACAATGGTTAGATCCTCTCTTGTCGGAGATGGTCATTGCCTGGCACTTGTGTGACACAAATGTTATTTGCCACTTATCAGCCCAAAAGCACAGGTTGCTTCAGTACCTGAGGTGTTGTGAATGGTACCACTGAATGCTTATAGAGTAGGTAAGTAGAATGGTGGTCCCTTGGCAGCTGAGACTGGTGGAGCTAATAGTTGGGAACACAGAAATGGCAGAGACACTAAATGAATATTTTGCCTCAGTTTTCACAGTGGAGGACATTAGTACCATCCCAATGGTAACAGGTAATGCAGAGGTAAAAGAGAGGGAGGAACTTGGAAAAATCATCACCATAGGGTAAAAGTACTGAACAAACTTTGGGGACTGAGGGCAGACAAGTCCTCAGGGCTGATTGGCCTACATCGTAGGGTGTTAAAGGAAGTGGCAGCAGAGACAGTGGATCCATTGGTTATAATATTCAAAAATTCCATGGACACGGGAAATGTCCCAGAGAACTGGAAAAATGCTAATGTAACACCCTTATTCAAAAAGGGACAGAGGCAGAAGGTCAGAAACTATAGACCAGCTAGTTTAACATCAGTCATTAGGAAATTGTTAGGATCCATTGTTAAGGAAGTTATAAAAGGACATTTGGAAAGTCAAAATATAACCTGCAGGGGTTTCCTCCGGGTGCTCCGGTTTCCTCCCACAGTCCAAAGATGTGCAGGTTTGGTGGATTGGCCGTGTTAAACTTCCCTTAGTGTCCAAGAATTAATAATAATAATAACAACCTATTATTGTCACAAGTATGACGTTACTGTGAAAATCCCACAGTCACCACATTCTGGCGCCTGTTCGGGTAAGCTGGTACGGGAATTGAACCCACGCTGCTTGCCTTGTTCTGCATCACAAACCACTGTCTAGCCCACTGAGCTAAACCAGCTCTCAATTAGATGGGGTTACAGTGATAGGGCGGGAGAGTGGGCCTAGGTGAGGCGCTCCTTTGGAGGGTCGGTGCGGACTCAATAGGCCGAATACTGGAGGTATTCTATGAAAGTCAGCATGGTTTTAAGAAGAGTTAATCATGTTTGACTAATTTGCTCGAGTTCAAAGATGTAACAAGCTAAGTGGATAAAGGGAATCCTGTAGATGTACTATATCTGGACTTGTGGAAGGCATTTGATAAGGTGCCGCACAAAAGATTAATACACAAGATAAGGTCACATGAGGTTAGGGGTAATTTATTTGCTTGGATAGAGTAGCAGCTAACCGACAGAAGGCAGAGAGTCGGGATAAATGAGTCTTTCTGGTTGGTAAGATGTAACTAGTGCGGTGTCACAGGGTCTGGTCCTCTGCCCCAACTATTCACAATCTATATCAATGACTTGGATACAGGGGTGGAAGGCACTATAGATAATTTTGCAGATGGCACTAAAATAGGTGGGATAGTAAGTTGCAATGGGGAAATAAGAAATTTACAAATGGATATAGATAGGTTAGGAGAGTGGGCCAAAATGTGGCAGATGGAGTTTAATGTGGATAAGTGTGAGGTTGCCCAATTTGGTCAGAAAAATGGAAAGGCAACTTATTACCTAAATGGAGAGAAACGTCAGAGTGCTTCGGTGCAGAGGGATCTGGGCGTCCTTGTGTATGTCACAGAAAACTAGCACGCAGGTACAGCAAGTAATAAGGAAGGTAATGGAATTTTGGCCTTTATAGCTGAAGGAATGGAGTATAATAGTAGTGAAGTGTTGCTGCAACTGTACACGACATTGGATAGACCACACCTGGAGTATTGTGGACAGTTTTGGTCCCCTTACCGGAGGAGGGATGTAGGTGAATTAGAGACAGTTCTGAGGAGGTTCACTAGATTGATTCCAGAGATGAGGGGTTTGTTGTATGAGGAGAGATTGAGCAGTTTAGGCCTCTCTCGAGTTCAGAAGAATGAGAGATCTAATTGAGGTGTAGAAGATGATAAAAGGTATTGACAAAGTAGACGTAGAGCGGATGCTTCTCCAACGAGAGTTTTAGGATAAGGGACAGCGGGTTTAAAACAGAGGTGAGGAGAAATTACCTCTCTCAAAGGGTGGTGAATCTTTGGAATTCACAACCTTTTGGGAGAGGTCATTAAACCGCAGAGTGCGGTGGGTGCTGGGACATTGAGTAAATGTAAGGGGGGAAATTAGACAGATTTTTAATTAGTAATGGGTTGAAGGGTTATGGAGAACGGACAGGAAGGTGGAGTTGCGATTGAGATCAGCCACGAGCGTATTGAATGGTGCAGCGGGATCGAGGGGCCGAATGGCCCACTCCTGTTCCTCGTCCCTCTGGTCACCAGTAAAGAGGCACTGGGGTGAATTCTCCAGCTGCCAGGCTGTGTGATTCTCGACGACGCACCGATGGCTGCGGGATTCTTCATTCCCCCCGCTGGCCAATGGGACTTCCCATTGTCGCCGCACCCTTGCCCTGGCTCTGGGGCCTTCTCATTGGGTCTTCCTGCAGTCCCGGCAGAGCTTCCTAATGCGCTCCTGGCACTATTGGGACTGCTGGAGCTGCCAGTCAATCTGATTGGACGGTGTAACTCCTGAGGGCGGGACCTCCTCCCCAGCATGGAGCGGGAGGCCCGCTGTCAGGCCATTTTCGTCCCCTCGGGTGCAGTGGCTCCAGGCTGGGCTGGCATGGTGCATGATGGCTACACAGGCAATTTTGCTTCCGCAGGGGTGCAGGGTCCGGTCGTTTCCCCTCCACCCCGTATTACACTCCCCATTAACCCTTTTTGCAGTCTTTAGTTCAGATTTCCAGCACCTGCTGAATTTTGATTTTTTTAGTTCGGCCTCGAGGATGCTGGGATTCGAAGTGTGTTGCGGCCACTAAGCCTTGACCAACCTGCCATGGAGTCACACAAAGCAGCTCTCCAGAGAGGGTTCGTCAGCAACATTTTCACCGGGATAACATCGACAGTAAGAACGGAGCTGCTGTGACAATCGTACTTCCCAGAGAGGTTCACCAAACATTGTTTCACAAGGAGAGTGGGGTTGTGAGGACAACCTCTTTTTAATGATCTTTCAAGGGTTCCAACTCCTTTTCTGAATACAGTGGGGTGAATTCTCCGGTGGCGAGATTCTCCGTTCTGCCCGCTGGCCACTCCCCCTCCCCCCCATCAGGTTTCCCGGAGGCTTGGGGTGCCTTCAGTGGGAAATCCCATCGGCAAGCAGTGGGAAGAGAAAATTCCGCATTCAGCTGAGAATCATGCGGCTGGGAGAACAGAGAATCCTACCCTATATCCCCCAGTTTTAGACTGGAGAAATAGCTCATCAAATCTACCTTGAATTTAGTTGGATTCAATGAGCATGTCGTGTTATGTACTCTGGGATAACACGGGCTGCAACTGGATGCAGCTTTAACCAAAAGATACTCCAGACCTTGAAGTTAGTTCAATCTGATTTATTGAACCAGTAGCACAGTTAGCACAGTTCTCTATGAGTTCGACTCTCTGCTAACCTAAGTGTGGTTACTCTGTCTGACTGAACCTGACTAGCTCTTAGCCACGTGCTGGAGGTGTGAGACTGTACATACACCCTGACTCACTCTGCAGATGTTCATCAGTGGAAAGAGGTGGAGTGTGAGTGCCTCGTGCCTTTTATAGTGAGATACCACCCCTGAGTGTCCTGCCTGCTCATTGGGCAAGTCTTGTTCTCTGTGTTCATTAGCTGCCTGTCTGTGCCTGTCTGTATATCATTATCTGCATGTCTGCATATCATGACAGAGCTCACCTCTCATTCTTAATAACTAGAGAATGGGTAAAGGTAAAGTTGCCACAGTCCCAGATGACCATAGGCTGCTTTCCCCTTTGAGGGGGAGCTGACTGGTGGTGATTTAACCTGAGGGTCACCACAGCTCAGACGAGGAGCGAGGTTGAGACGGCAGGGCCTTCATGAATGACCTCAGCCGAATGACCTCAGCCGGCACGGGATATTGAACCCGCGCTGCTGGCCTCACTCTACATCGCAACCAGTTATCTAGCCAAGTGAGCTCAACCGACCCCACCCACTGTCCTCAACCTCTCCCCAGAGGGACAATTCCACCATTTCAGGGGATAATCTGTTCGACCTCCATTGCACTCCCTCTCTGGCAAGTGTATCCATCGTTAGATGAGATGAAAACTGCACACAGGTGTGGTCTCACTAAGGCTCTATACAATTTGTAAGGACCCTTCTTGTTGATTCCCTCATTTCCCATTTCTTTATTTTGATGCCCCCATTTTGATCCAAGGGTGTTTAATGGACATATACCTTCAAGTCAAGCAGAGGAAGTGAGGGACTCACAAGTTGCAAAACAGTACACTGTGCTATTGCAGATTTAGCTTCTCAGCAGAACAACTCAGACTTTCTGGCACCCGAGATATCAAAGGGATTTGCTTCGATTGGTTGGCAGGTGGCCAATGGATTGGTCAAAGAGCGTATTCTGCCCAGCAACAGACCGCGATTGGCTTCAGTCAGGTGGGAGGTTTTCAGAGGACCCAGGAAGGAAACAGAACTCTCCTGGACACCGAGAGAAGAAGCTTTGAGTCGCTCTCGCTCTCTCTTTATCTCTAAAAATACTTCCCGCCTGCTGTTTCTGAATCTGCGGAGAAGTCTGGAGATCCTGATGAATCCACGGTGAAAACCATCACAGACCGAAAGCAAAAACCTCCAACCGCACGCCTGGAATAAAAGTTGCAAAAGTTTGATCTGAAACACAGACTTCTAACCTTATTACTTTTCATGTTATTTTCCTTTACACATCTCTTTCCCCTCTGTGTTTGTCTGTCTTGTGTGTGTGTGGGGAGAGTTAACGAGGGGGGTTTAGGAATTAAATAATAGTTAACCAGTTGCATTGGCTGCCTATTTAATTATAGTTACTGTTTTAATAAATATTAATTGTGTTTAAATTTACAAACCATGGGCTAGATTGCCAGTTTCAGGGACTATCATAGAATCATAGAAATTACAGTGCCGAAGGAGCCCATTCGGCCCATCGAGTCTGCACCGGCTCTTGGAAAGAGCACCCTACCAAGGTCCACACCTCCACCCTATCCCCATAACACAGTAACCCCACCCAACACTAAGGGCAATTTTGGACACTAAGGGTAATTTAGCATGGCCAATCCACCTAACCTGCACATCTTTGGACTGTGGGAGGAAACCGGAGCACCCGGAGGAAACCCACGCACACACGGGGAGAATGCGCAGACTCCGCACAGACAGTGACCCGAGCCGGGAATCGAACCTGGGACCCTGAAGCAATTGTGCTATCAACAATGCTACTGTGCTGCCCCCGTAAAAACTGTGGCCTTTCACGCAAGAAAAACTGGCGGGACAAGGCCACATATTCATAGCCTTGCAGGGACTCAGACTGCGGAGCTGCACCTCCCAAATAGTGCCCCCGATCGGCCGCGCGCCCAACCCAGACCGCGCACCGAAAATTAGCCCGGTGCCGTATAAGCCCCCTGCCCGCCAATCAGCCCGCCCCCGACCATGGTGGCTGCAGCCACTATGCTAGTATCCTGACCGGCAGGACCATGTTAGATCCACACCCTCGGGAATTTGGCCAGTCGGGGGCAGAGGACGGCGGAGCGGACCTCCAGCAAGGGTCGGCGATACGCGGCCTGCTCTCCGACTAAGCTGCTTTTCGGGGCCCGGAGAATCGGGGAGCGGACGCCGGTCCCGATTCCGTGCCCGGAAATGGATTCTCCGCCCCGGCAGAACAGGGATGAACTTCGAGAAGCAGTTTGGGATGTAGGGAGGCGATGGGAGACACTGTGGAAATGAAACTTTTCCTTTACGTGGGGGCGGACAGACAAAAAATGTGGAGATGGAGACAGAGTGCGAGACAGGAACAAAGAGAGGAACGGAGAGAAAGAAATGGATCTCTCGCTGTATAGGCAAAGATCAGAGAGAGGCAGAGAGTAACATGTATCTCCGAGGAAAGTCTGGATTCAAAGTGTAATCACAACAAAGTCAGCTTTTAGGAGATCTGAAAAAATATTTACACGGTGTCAGGCCTCTGTCAACACACACATCAGAGACTGCAACCGCGACTCATCAAATTCAATACGTCCCTCCAATCTGTATCTCACTGAAATGGAAAATGTCATTTATAGACTTCAACGGAGTGGAGAATTGGCAGTTTGACAGTGAGGTGCCTTTTAGATGTTGTTTGGGAAGTGATTAAGGATTACTTAGTGTTGTATTCTTTGGGGGTTGTATTTGAGTTGATGGTTGCTAAGATGTTCACTGTATGTTTTATAAAGGTTAACTTGAGTTCATAGAATAAACATTGTTTTGCTTTTAAAAAATACTTTTCCATTTCTGCTGCACCACACCTGTAGAGTGGGCCGTGTGCTCCCCATACCACAATCTATTAAAAGCTGTGGGTCAGGTGAACTCCATGATACACTTTGGGGTTCCCTAATCCCTGGCCCAGAACAAAGAGAGCATTCCACATTGGCCCACCCCGGCCGACCTTCCCGGCCCACCCCGGCCGACCTGCGCGACCCACCCCGGCCGAACTTCGCAGCCCACCCCGGCCGACCTTCGCGACCCACCCCGGCCGACCTTCGCGACCCACGCCGGCCGACCTTGGCAGCCCACGCCGGCCGACCTTCGCGACCCACCCCGGCCGACCTTCGCGGCCCACGCCGGCCGACCTTCGCGACCCACGCCGGCCGACCTTCGCGTCCCACCCCGGCCGACCTTCGCGACCCACGCCGGCCGACCTTCGCGGCCCACGCCGGCCGACCTTCGCGACCCACCCCGGCCGACCTTCGCGACCCACGCCGGCCGACCTTCGCAGCCCACCCCGGCCGACCTTCGCGACCCACCCCGGCCGACCTTCGCGACCCACCCCGGCCGACCTTCGCGACCCACCCCGGCCGACCTTCGCGGCCCACCCCGGCCGACCTTCACGACCCACCCCGGCCGACCTTCGCAGCCCACCCCGGCCGACCTTCCCGGCCCACCCCGGCCGACCTTCGCGACCCACCCCGGCCGACCTTCGCGGCCCACGCCGGCCGACCTTCGCGGCCCACCCCGGCCGACCTTCGCGACCCACCCCGGCCGACCTTCGCGACCCACCCCGGCCGACCTTCGCGACCCACGCCGGCCGACCTTCGCGACCCACCCCGGCCGACCTTCGCGACCCACCCCGGCCGACCTTCGCGGCCCACTCCGGCCGACCTTCGCGGCCCACCCCGGCCGACCTTCGCGACCCACCCCGGCCGACCTTCGCGACCCACCCCGGCCGACCTTCGCGGCCCACCCCGGCCGACCTTCGCGGCCCACCCCGGCCGACCTTCGCGACCCACCCCGGCCGACCTTCGCGACCCACGACGGCCGACCTTCGCGACCCACCCCGGCCGACCTTCGCGACCCACGCCGGCCGACCTTCGCGACCCACGCCGGCCGACCTTCGCCGCCCACCCCGCCGACCTTCGCGGCCCACTCCGGCCGACCTTCGCGACCCACGCCGGCCGACCTTCGCGACCCACCCCGGCCGACCTTCGCGGCCCACCCCGGCCGACCTTCGCGACCCACGCCGGCCGACCTTCGCAGCCCACCCCGGCCGACCTTCGCGACCCACGCCGGCCGACCTTCGCCGCCCACCCCGCCGACCTTCGCGGCCCACTCCGGCCGACCTTCGCGACCCACGCCGGCCGACCTTCGCGACCCACCCCGGCCGACCTTCGGGGCCCACCCCGGCCGACCTTCGCGACCCACGCCGGCCGACCTTCGCAGCCCACCCCGGCCGACCTTCGCGACCCACCCCGGCCGACCTTCGCGACCCACCCCGGCCGACCTTCGCGACCCACCCCGGCCGACCTTCGCGGCCCACCCCGGCCGACCTTCGCGACCCACCCCGGCCGACCTTCGCGGCCCACCCCGGCCGACCTTCCCGGCCCACCCCGGCCGACCTTCGCGACCCACCCCGGCCGACCTTCGCGGCCCACGCCGGCCGACCTTCGCGGCCCACCCCGGCCGACCTTCGCGGCCCACCCCGGCCGACCTTCGCGGCCCACCCCGGCCGACCTTCGCGACCCACCCCGGCCGACCTTCGCGGCCCACCCCGGCCGACCTTCGCGACCCACCCCGGCCGACCTTCGCGACCCACGCCGGCCGACCTTCGCGACCCACCCCGGCCGACCTTCGCGACCCACCCCGGTCGACCTTCGCGGCCCACTCCGGCCGACCTTCGCGGCCCACCCCGGCCGACCTTCGCGACCCACCCCGGCCGACCTTCGCGACCCACCCCGGCCGACCTTCGCGGCCCACCCCGGCCGACCTTCGCGGCCCACCCCGGCCGACCTTCGCGACCCACCCCGGCCGACCTTCGCGACCCACGACGGCCGACCTTCGCGACCCACCCCGGCCGACCTTCGCGACCCACGCCGGCCGACCTTCGCGACCCACGCCGGCCGACCTTCGCCGCCCACCCCGCCGACCTTCGCGGCCCACTCCGGCCGACCTTCGCGACCCACGCCGGCCGACCTTCGCGACCCACCCCGGCCGACCTTCGCGGCCCACCCCGGCCGACCTTCGCGACCCACGCCGGCCGACCTTCGCAGCCCACCCCGGCCGACCTTCGCGACCCACACCGGCCGACCTTCGCGACCCACCCCGGCCGACCTTCGCGGCCCACCCCGGCCGACCTTCGCATCCCACCCCGGCCGACCTTTGCATCCCACCCCGGCCGACCTTTGCATCCCACCCCGGCCGACCTTTGTATCCCACCCCGGCCGACCTTTGCAGCCCACGCCGGCCGACCTTCGCGGCCCACCCCGGCCGACCTTCGCGACCCACGCCGGCCGACCTTCGCGACCCACGCTGCTTGACCTTTGTGACATAGCATTATTGCTTATCTTCAATGCGATAGGTGAGCCTGCTTGGTCCCCGCCATCTCAGTTGCTTTGGCTTTCAATGTTATACTTGTGCTGAGGAATTGAGCTGACGATTTAAATTCTCGCTGCACCTTTGAAAAAAATCAAGTGCTTTGTCATCGAACTCGCCATGCTTAGTCTTAAAATGCTTGAGGGCTTTAAACTTTCCTTTGCCAGTACTTCCCAGGATATAACACACATGGGCTTTGCATCCTAATTTGCATTGGCACAATTAAAGCCATACCTCAAGAACTCATCTTAATACTGCTTTGTTCCTGAATTCAGTTTCTTCTTAATTGATTGTTCACCGGAGGTCCTGGAGCTCGGGATACAGCTCTCTCCAGCACTGCTCTGTCCTGCCACGGACTCTCCCGAGAAGCTCTCTCCAGCACTGCTCTGTCCTGCCACGGACTCTCCCGAGAAGCTCTCTCCAGCACTGCTCTGTCCTGCCACGGACTCTCCCGAGAAGCTCACTCCAGCACTGCTCTGTCCTGCCATGGACTCTCCCGAGAAGCTCACTCCAGCACTGCTCTGTCCTGCCACGGACTCTCCCGAGAAGCTCTCTCCAGCACTGCTCTGTCCTGCCACGGACTCTCCCGAGAAGCTCACTCCAGCACTGCTCTGTCCTGCCACGGACTCTCCCGAGAAGCTCTCTCCAGCACTGCTCTGTCCTGCCACGGACTCTCCCGAGAAGCTCACTCCAGCACTGCTCTGTCCTGCCACGGACTCTCCCGAGAAGCTCACTCCAGCACTGCTCTGTCCTGCCACGGACTCTCCCGAGAAGCTCTCTCCAGCACTGCTCTGTCCTGCCACGGACTCTCCCGAGAAGCTCACTCCAGCACTGCTCTGTCCTGCCACGGACTCTCCCGAGAAGCTCTCTCCAGCACTGCTCTGTCCTGCCACGGACTCTCCCGAGAAGCTCTCTCCAGCACTGCTCTGTCCTGCCACGGACTCTCCCGAGAAGCTCACTCCAGCACTGCTCTGTCCTGCCACGGACTCTCCCGAGAAGCTCTCTCCAGCACTGCTCTGTCCTGCCACGGACTCTCCCGAGAAGCTCTCTCCAGCACTGCTCTGTCCTGCCACGGACTCTCCCGAGAAGCTCACTCCAGCACTGCTCTGTCCTGCCACGGACTCTCCCGAGAAGCTCTCTCCAGCACTGCTCTGTCCTGCCACGGACTCTCCCGAGAAGCTCTCTCCAGCACTGCTCTGTCCTGCCACGGACTCTCCCGAGAAGCTCACTCCAGCACTGCTCTGTCCTGCCACGGACTCTCCCGAGAAGCTCACTCCAGCACTGCTCTGTCCTGCCACGGACTCTCCCGAGAAGCTCTCTCCAGCACTGCTCTGTCCTGCCACGGACTCTCCCGAGAAGCTCACTCCAGCACTGCTCTGTCCTGCCACGGACTCTTCCGAGAAGCTCTCTCCAGCACTGCTCTGTCCTGCCACGGACTCTCCCGAGAAGCTCACTCCAGCACTTCTCTGTCCTGCCACGGACTCTCCCGAGAAGCTCTCTCCAGCACTGCTCTGTCCTGCCACGGACTCTCCCGAGAAGCTCTCTCCAGCACTGCTCTGTCCTGCCACGGACTCTCCCGAGAAGCTCACTCCAGCACTGCTCTGTCCTGCCATGGACTCTCCCGAGAAGCTCACTCCAGCACTGCTCTGTCCTGCCACGGACTCTCCCGAGGAGCTCTCTCCAGCACTGCTCTGTCCTGCCACGGACTCTCCCGAGAAGCTCACTCCAGCACTGCTCTGTCCTGCCACGGACTCTCCCGAGAAGCTCTCTCCAGCAGATTCAGTTGTGAGATCCTGGCCTGTTTGTGCCTCTGGCCCTCTCTTCCTTCATCCAAAATAATCCATCTTTAGTTCTTCACACGATCCTGTTGCTTGCTGGCAGCAACAAAATGGAGGAACCTCGCCCCTGTGACTTTGCACCCAATGCACGGACCTATAGGGCGGGTGACGTCAGTGTAAGTGCCGAGCGCGTGACCTGCTCTTTGCTGTCTCTTCTGCCGAGAAGACTTCAACGTTCGCATTTAAACTCTGGGTCATGGCCGTCATTCATGAATAGCCGGTCGCAGCCATTGGGCACTTCTCCTGTGATCGTGAATTCCTCGACCGATCGCCCCGCGACACTCCCGCAGGTCACGACCTTGGGTTTGAAAAATTCTGCGCGACACGGTCAATTTTTGTGTTGTCTACAAATTTTCCAATTGTACCCCCCAAGGTTCAAGTCCAATTCGGGCCCCAACACCAAGCCCTGCGGGACACCAACTTGAAACACTTTTCCATTCACAAGGGCAGCTATCGACCATTATGCTTCGTGTCCTGTTACTAGGCCAATTTTGGATCCAGTCCGTCACAATACCCAGGATCCCATGGGTTCTCGGACCATTGCCACCGTGTTGTTTGTGGAACGGTCTCTCTGTGCAATTTGACTGCTGCACGTCCTCCATAACAACAGTGACTACACTGGCCGTGAAATACTTTGAGGTGTCCGATGATCATGACAGCGCTGGACAAAGAGCTCTGAGGAAGAGCCACGCAGGCTCGGGATGAGGGGTGGGAGTCTCTGTTTCTCAGCGGCGTTCCCCGGTGGCGGGATTCTCTACATCCCGCCGTTTGTCAATGGGGGGAATGACGGGAAACCCGCGGCGGGGTGGGGGGGGGCTGCACTTCCGGCGGGAAAGGAGAATCCCAACGGCTGAAGCATTCCGGTGGCGGTGTGTTTTATAGCAGCGAAGGTAACCTGCCTTTGGCCGCCGGTGGGACGCGGACTCGAAACGTTATCTCTATTGTCTCTCCCCACAGACGCTGCCAGACCTGCTGAGCTTATTCCGCATTTTCTGTCTCTGATCCAAACACAAGTCTTTAGGTGGGATAAGAACAGTGGGCCGCCCGGTGGCACAGTAGTTAGCACTGCTGCCTCACAGCTCCAGGGACCCCGGTTCAATTCCGGCCTTGGCGGGGCCTGCGCGTTCTCCCCGTGTCTGGGCGGGATTCTTCCGAGACCTCCCACAGTCCAAAGAGGAAGGAGCCGCGCTCCGAAAGCTAGCGTTTGAAACAAACCTGTTGGACTTTAACCTGGTCTTGTCAGGCTTCTTACTGAGTCCAAAGATGTGCAGGTTAGGTGGGGTTACGGGGATAGAGCGGGGGAGTGGGCCTAGGCAGGATGCTCTTTCGGAGGGTCAGTGCAGACTCGATGGGCCGAATGGCCTCCTTCTTCCCTGTGGGGACTCCATGGTGACGTGCTGGCTGTCCCTCAGGTTCGAGCTGAAATTAAGTCTCCCGTTGCCCTCCCGGGCCCAAATTCTTTTCCCACTCCCCCAACCACCTCCAGTCCGTCCCTCGAGCGCCAGCGGGAGTGGGATCTGGGGCTCAGTTCTCTGGTCACTGTTTGTTGGGGTCAGACTCGGCGAAGTGGAGGAGTTGTTCGCATGGGGACGATCGCCTGGACCTAATAGCCAAAGGAAATAAAACCAATTCTTTTTCTGAAGTGCTTGAAGATTGATTTGGAGAGGTCCTGGAGGATGGAAAATGGGTGTGAGCAACTGTGAAAGAGGGCTGAGGAGAATTCACGCTTTACCCTCAGGCCGGGGGTCAATTCGCCACCAGACACAGCAGACAGGACCCCCGAGAGATCAGCTGCCTTGCACGGCAGTGGCATCCTTCACAACCTCAGGGCATCCCGAAGCACTTTAAAGGTGATAAAGAATGCTTTTTGAAGTGGCCAGTTGCTGATGTCAAAGGGCGCAGCTTGACTCCATTATCCATGTGGGAAGCAAACGAGACAACTTGGCCACAGCCAGATTTCCCACCATCCCCGAGACACAGAGAGAGGAAGCAAGAATGAAACAAGCAGCGAGTGACAGAGGCAGCCAGCTTTATGGATATATAAATGTCTGGATTGATTGATGGAGTGGGGAGGATACAGCAACTGGAAGAGAGGAACAAAAAGACACAAAGGCACAGAGACAGAGATGGAAAGAGAGAGAGAGAGAGAGAGAGAGAACAGAAGAAGGCAACGAGAAACAGACAGAGAGAACGCGGAGAGATAGAGAGAAGAACAAAACTGTGGGACAGAGAAATATCAACAGATGCGGACGAGAAACTGAGAGATAGAGAGAGGGAATGGAGAGAAAGGCCGAAGGACAGAAGGAGAGAGAGCGAGGGACAGAGAGAGAGAGGGGGACATACAGAGGCAGAGAAACCAAATCATGGAATCGCATGCAATGCAAATGCAAACAAATGTTTACCAGATGGCAGGACTGACGTTTGAGGAGAGACTGAGTCGGTCAGAATTGTATTCGCTGGAGTTCAGAAGAATGAAGGGGGGGATCTCATTGAAACCTATAAGATTCTAACAGGGCTGGACAGTGTGGGTGCAGGAAGGCTGTTTCCGATGGTGGGGGTTTACAGAATCAGTCTGAGGATACAGGGTGTGGTGTTGGGTGTTCTAACACACAGAAGAGCCAACACAGTTGCATATGGTACAACACTTGTTTATTTAAACTCACTATTTACAACTTGGTCTTTGCACTCTGCACGTGGGGGGCTCCCTGCTTGTGGTGTTTCAACAGCTCTTTCATGCTTCCTTCTCCCCAGACCTACTGACTTCCAGGTGTCGTGCTCGTGCTTTTTATGTGGTTGGTGTTCTTGTCTGTGATTGGTTGTGGTGTTGTGTACTCTGATTTGCCTGTTAGTGTGTCCATCATGATGTGTGTGTTTGAATATCATGACATCCCCCCTTTTTACAAAGATATGTGCCTACGTGGTAATAAATATGATCGTGACGTGAGTGCATCTAAGAGTGTGTGTGTGTCGTGTGCAGCATGTGTCTATGACGGAACTATGTACATGGGGCGATGTCGAGTGCGTTACATGAATCCAGTTGTACCATAACATAACAGAAATGCGAACGAGAGAAGAAGAAAAAAAAATTTTGAACAGTTGTCCAGTCAGACGACATCTGGAACGATAAACAACAACAGGTTATCATGTAAAATTGTCCAACTTATTAAACATATGAACTGTATTATAAGTCCATTCTAATGGGTTTGCGACGAATTCGGGTTGACCGCCTTAAGGGTGGATCAAGAACCACCGGCTGCTGTGCAGGCATGGCCATGGGTGGCGATGGAAAGGGCGTGATGTGCGGCAGCTCCACAAAGTCATCCTCGGAAGCCTGTTGAGGATCTGGCGTGTTGTGTGGCTGTGAACGTGGAAGTCGGCGAAGGGCGCGCCGATTGCGGCGACGCACGGAACCATCCGGCATGCGAACCAGGAACGAGCGGGGAGCCACTTGTCGGAGGACTTCGGCCGGTGCTGACCAGCCACCATACGGTTGATGGACGCGTACTTTGTCTCCGGAGGACAGGGGGGGCAGGTCCGTCGCTCGTGTGTCGTACCGACCTTTCTGGCGATCACGCTGCAGTTGCATGTCCCGAAGAACCGCCTCATGGTCTGTTGTCGGTGCCAGGACGGAAGGTACCGTCGTCCTGAGGGAGCGACCCATTAGTAGCTGCGCTGGCGAGAGGCCCGTGGATAACGGGGCCGATCGATAGGCCAGCAAGGCAAGGTTAAAGTCCGATCCGGCATCAGCCGCCTTGCACAGGAGCCGCTTTGCGATGTGGACACCCTTTTCAGCCTTCCCGTTCGATTGTGGATGCAGAGGGCTGGATGTCACATGAGTGAAACCATATGCTGCGGCAAAGGACGACCATTCACGGCTGGCAAAACAAGGTCCATTGTCTGACATGACAGTCCTTGGAATGCCATGGCGAGCAAACGTTTCCTTGCAGGCCCCAATGACTGCGGACGACGTCAGATCATGGAGAGGCATGACTTCCGGGTAGTTTGAGAAGTAGTCTATAATAACAATGTAATCTCTGCCGAGCGCGTGAAATAGGTCAACACCCACCTTCGCCCAGGGGGACGTCACCATCTCGTGTGGTAGAAGTGTTTCCGGAGGTTGCGCCGGCTGAAACCTCTGACAGGTTGTGCAGTTGAGCACCACGTTGGCTATGTCTTCATTAATACCCGGCCAATATACCGCCGCCCGGGCCCTTCGTCTGCATTTTTCGACACCCAAGTGGCCTTCGTGTAGTTGACGAAGAATCATCTGGCGCACACTGTGTGGAATGACGATCCTATGCGATTTCATAAGGACCCCGTCTATATTGGTGAGATCATCTCGCACATTGTAAAACTGGGGGCACTGCCCTTTTAGCCACCCTTCCGTCATGTGGCGCATCACTCGCTGCAGCAGAGGGTCAGTCGCCGTCTCTGCGCGTATGTGGGCCAGACAAGGATCATCAGCTGGCATATTTGCTGCTGTCAGAGTCACGTGTGCCTCAATTTGACGCACGAACCCCTCCGCATCTGGTGGTGTGCTCACTGCTCGGGAAAGAGTGTCCGCCACTATGAGTTCCTTCCCCGGAGTGTAGATCAGTTCAAAATCGTACCTCCTGAGTTTGAGTAAGATGCGCTGGAGGCGAGGAGTCATGTCGTTCAGGTCTTTGTTAATGATGTTGACCAGGGGGCGGTGGTCAGTTTCGACCGTGAATCGTGGCAGGCCATACACATAGTCGTGGAACTTGTCCAGTCCAGTTAACAAGCCCAGGCATTCTTTTTCGATTTGCGCGTAGCGCTGTTCGGTAGGGGTCATGGCTCGTGAGGCATACGCAACCGGGGCCCATGATGACGTGCTGTCTTTTTGCAGGAGTACCGCTCCAATACCAGATTGGCTGGCGTCTGTTGAGATCTTTGTAGGGCGAGTCGCGTCAAAGAAGGCCAGCACTGGTGCCGTGACCAGTTTGTGCTTGAGCTCCTCCCATTCCTGCTGATGCGACTGGTGCCAGTTGAATTCCGTCGATTTTTTTACGAGATGGCGCATGTTTGTTGTATGAGAAGCCAGGTTGGGAATGAACTTCCCAAGGAAGTTGACCATGCCCAGGAATCTTAAGACAGCCTTCTTGTCAGCCGGTCGTGGCATGGCTGTGATGGCGCTAACCTTGTCTGCATCGGGACGGACCCCGGACCTTGAGATGTGGTCCCCGAGGAATTTCAGCTCCGTCTGGCCGAAAGCACACTTCGCACGGTTGAGACGCAGGCCATTTTGCCGTATGCGGGTGAAGACACGTCGAAGACGATGCATGTGTTCCTGCGGAGTGGTGGACCAAATGATGATATCGTCCACATATACACGTACCCCTTCGATGCCTTCCATCATCTGCTCCATAATGCGGTGGAATACTTCAGATGCCGAAATGATGCCGAATGGCATCCGGTTGTAGCAGAATCTGCCAAAAGGGGTGTTGAATGTGCATAGTCTTCGGCTGGCCGGGTCCAGTTGGATCTGCCAGAATCCTTTGGACGCATCCAATTTAGTGAATATGTTGGCTCGCGCCATCTCGCTGGTGAGGTCTTCTCGTTTTGGGATGGGATAGTGTTCCCGCATGATGTTGTTGTTCAGATCTTTTGGATCTATACATATACGGAGCTCGCCAGAGGGCTTCTTTACACAGACCATGGAGCTGACCCATGGCGTGGGCTCCGTGACCTTGGATAGGACCCCTTGGTCCTGAAGAATCTGCAGTTGTGCCTTGAGGCGGTCTTTGAGAGGCGCAGGAACCCTGCGAGGTGCGTGAACGACAGGGATGGCGTCCGGTCTGAGTCGAATCTTGTACGTGTGTGGCAATGTCCCCATGCCTTCAAAAACCTCCTGGTTGTGAGCGAGGAGGGAATGGAGATTCGCGTGGAACTCAGCATCCGGGAAGTCGGATATCTCATCTGGAGAGAGAGACATGATGCGCTGTACCAGGTGAAGGACCTTACACGCTTGTGCGCCCAGTAACGAGTCCTTTGATGAGCCCACAACTTCGAAGGGGAGTGTGGCCGTGTACCTCTTGTGAGTCACCTGTAGCTGGCAAGATCCTACGGACGGGATAACGTTCCCGTTATAGTCAACCATCTTAAGCCGGGATGGTGTGATGAGTGGTTTGACCTTCATGGCCTGGACTGCAGAGTAAGCAATCAGGTTGGCGGATGCGCCGGTGTCCAGACGGAAGGCGACGCGCGATCGGTTGACCGTCAGGGTGGCACACCACTCATCGTCTGGATTGATGGCATTGACCTTGTTGACATCAATGACGGCAACTCTGAAGTCATCCTGGTCATCTGCATCACTTAACTGGAAGTCTTGATGCGTGGGCTGGACGGTCCTGACTCGTGTGCGAGGTTGTCGAGGATGCGCCGGATCCATGGGTTGAGCCGCACGACAGCGGGCTGCGTAGTGGCCTATCATGGCACATCTGTTGCACTGTTGGTATTTTGCAGGACATTGCCCTTTTAAGTGTAGACCTCCACACTTGCTGCACGTCATGACGTCACGGCGTTCGTTGCGCCACTGCGCATGCGCAGTGCGATCTTGCGGTGGGCGCGCCTGCGCAGTGCGTCCCTCGTTGTGGCCGTTATTCTTGGCGCGCACCTGCGCGGGAGACCGCGAAAAGCGCGGGAAGCGGCCGCTGTCGTCCGGGCCGTGGGGCGGGAAGAAATCGACGGCCTGGATGCGTTCAACGTCGTGGGCGGCCTGGCTTGCCGATTCGACGGCTGGGGACCCCCTCCGTGCCAACTCGGACGCCTGAAATCGGGCAAAACGGCAGGTCGCATTTTCATGGAGGACACAGGCTTCCACAGCAGACGCTAAGGTGAGGCTCTTTATTTTAAGAAGCTGCTGGCGTAGGCCACTGGAGGCAACGCCAAAAACAATCTGGTCCCTGATCATGGACTCTGTGGTGGTGCCGTAACCGCAGGACTGCGCTAGAATCCGGAGGTGCGTCAAAAAGGGTTGAAAAAGCTCCTCCTTACCTTGCAGGCGTTGCTGAAAGATGTATCTTTCGAAAGTTTCGTTTACTTCAGTTTGAAAGTGCTGGTCCATTTTGAGGATGACCGTGTCATATTTGGCCTGGTTTTCGCCTTCCTCGAACACCAGTGAATTAAAGACATCATTTGGGTGGGGGCCTGCGTAGAAGAGGAGCATTGCAATCTTCGAATCATCCGAGACATTCTGTTTTTCGGTGGCACGGATGTACAGGTCAAATCGCTGCCTGTAGAGCTTCCAGTTGGTGCCTAGGTTCCCCGTGACTTGCATCGGCTGCGGTTTGCCGGTGTGGTCCATGTCCAGAATGGCAGGTTGGTAGGCAGGTATCGATCCACTCCTGTACCATGTGGTGTTGGGTGTTCTAACACACAGAAGAGCCAACACAGTTGCATATGGTACAACACTTGTTTATTTAAACTCACTATTTACAACTTGGTCTTTGCACTCTGCACGTGGGGGGCTCCCTGCTTGTGGTGTTTCAACAGCTCTTTCTGTTCCCTTCTCCCCAGACCTACTGACCTCCAGGTGTCGTGCTCGTGCTTTTTATGTGGTTGGTGTTCTTGTCTGTGATTGGTTGTGGTGTTGTGTACTCTGATTTGCCTGTTAGTGTGTCCATCATGATGTGTGTGTTTGAATATCATGACACAGGGTAGACCATTTAGGATTGAGATGAGGAGAAATATCTGTGGAATCGCTGCCATTCTCTGCTTCCGGTGGGCCGAACTTCTGACGGTGAGGTTAACCGCCGTGGCTGCTGAGGGAGAGGGCGGGGCCGCGGAAAGTGTCCAACGTCGGCAGAACCCGCTGACTGTTGTGCTGCAGGCCGGAGGCTTCTGCCAGGGCCGGGAGGAGTAGGGCCGGGGGTGTGGCCAGGAGGAGGGCTGTAGGGTGGGGGTTGCCGGGCATGGAATATCATTGCTGCAGCCTGCAGGTAGCTGTGCACGCCGCTGAAAGCTCACTGTGAACTTAGGGCCATGGGTCATTGGGGGTGTCCTCCAGCATCCCTCCAGGTGTCCTCAGGCCCGAGCCGACCAATCAGCCGTCTGAGAGTGTTCCAGAGCAACCACTGCCATCTTGTTGGCTGTTGGCTGGGATGGTGTGTGTGAGGCCATTTCCGTCGGGAACGGCGAGAGTTTTACATGGCGCGACTGCTATCCTCCGAGCGGAGCATCGGTGCGAGGTGGCGTCGAACGTTTCATTGTAAAATTAGACACTTCCACCAGACCCATAATAATAATAATAATAACCTTTTATTGTCACCAGTATGAGGTTACGGTGAAAAGCCCCTAGTCACCACATTCCGGCGCCTGTTCGGAGAGGCTGGTACAGGAATTGAACCCGCGTTGCTGGCCTTGTTCTGCATCACAAACCAGCTGTCTAGCCCACTGAGCTAGCCTCAAAATCGGAGAATCCAGCCCTCAGTCTCAGAAACGGAGAATTCCGCCCTGTAAGTTTGCAAGAAGCAGTTCGATTTAGCACCTGGGGCAAAGGGGGTCAAAGGAAATGGGGGGAAAACGGAATTCGGCTATTGTGTTGGGTGATCAGCCATGGTCAGAATGGATGGCGGGGCGGGCTCGAAGGGCCGACTGGCCTCCTCCTGCTCCCAATTTTCAACGTTTCTGTGTGAAACTGAAACTACGCCTACACACGCAACACACACGTGGACGCAGACACAACACAAACATCGCCAGTCAAAACACGCAAGACAGGGACGTGAAGCAGGCACGCAGGCCGCATGCAGATAAAAGAGAGAGAGAGAGAGAGACAGGGACAAAGATGGAGAAGTGCAGGGTTCAGATGGAACCTTGTTTATGTGATGTGTGATGACATTAAAAAGCTGACTAACTGTCCCCGTGTTTGTATAAAGTCTTGGGATTTTAGATGGGGAAGTGAGGCAGCTGCTGGCGCTCTTGCGGGGGAGGGGAGCTGAGGCGACTTACGAGCAGGAAATGGAGAGTTGAGGCCAAGCTGAAGTTTTCCACATGCTGCTTCATTACCTCACCTCTCCTCAGCTCACCTCCAACTCATCACCAACATCTTACAAACTGGGAAAAGGGAAAATCTCCCTCCAGCTCAGCACGCTAAATCAGCCGGGGATCTCTGACAGGGCATCTGACTCGGCCGCCCCTGCACTGACCCAGAGGTCAGACCACACTCGGGGAGCACGGGATACAGCCGAACAAAGAAACCTTACATTGGGACTCGGACAACAAGTCAGGGCTGAAGAATTCAGCTCCTGACTCGAACGCCTGCTTCTCAGGGACTCCTGTTTACCCCTCCCCTACTCACGGTTCCTCACTTGCTATTTTTATAAACTTTCATCTACTGAGCCGTGGTTTAATAATAAACTCATTGACGTCACGCTGTCTGGGCAAACAAGGATTTAATTCATCGATATGAATAATATTAAAATAATCAGCTGCTGGTTCCTTCCGTTACAATTAGATCTTGGTAGTGGTTTGGCTCCTTCGCTCTTCAATACGATTCATTCGGGATTTAGTAATCACTTAAAATCATAGAATCCCTACAGTGCAGAAGGAGGTCATTTGGCACATCCTGTCTGCTCCGACCCTATGCGAAAGCACCCTATCTCGGGTCAGGCCCTCACCCTACTTCCAAAACCCAGTAACCCCAAATAACCTTATGGACGCTAAGGGGCAATTTATCATGGCCAATCCACCTATCCTGCACACCTTTGGACTGTGGGAGGGAACCGGGGCACCCGGAGGAAACCCACGCACACACGGGGAGAACGTGCAGACTCCGCTCAGACAGTGACCCAAGCTGGAATCGAACTCGGGGCCCTGGTTCTGTGAGGCAACAGTGCTAACCACTGTGCCAGCATCCACCCTAATGTCCCTCCGTGCGGCGGTCAGAGGCCGATTGATACAGGCCTCTGCAGTTCCTGCACTTGCTGCCAGCCTTTCAGTGGGACGAAAATAAGCGGGAGGTTCAGTGCGTCAGACACTGTCCTTTCCCCCTCTGGGACTGGGTGGGACAGTGGGTCAGACACTGTCCTTTCCCCCTCTGGGACTGGGTGGGACAGTGGGTCAGACACTGTCCTTTCCCCCCCTCTGGGACTGGGTGGGACAGTGGGTCAGACACTGTCCTTTCCCCCTCTGGGACTGGGTGGGACAGTGGGTCAGACACTGTCCTTTCCTCCTCTGCGACTGGGTGGGTCAGTGGGTCAGACACTGTCCTTTCCCCCTCTGGGACTGTGTGGGACAGTGGGTCCGACACTGTCCTTTGCCCCTCTGGGACTGGGTGGGACAGTGGGTCAGACACTGTCCTTTGCCCCTCTGGGACTGGGCGGGACAGTGGGTCAGACACTGTCCTTTCCCCCTCTGGGACTGGGTGGGACAGTGGGTCAGACACTGTCCTTTCCCCCTCTGGGACTGGGTGGGACAGTGGGTCAGACACTGTCCTTTCCCCCTCTGGGACTGGGTGGGACAGTGGGTCAGACACTGTCCTTTCCCCCTCTGGGACTGGGTGGGGGTCAGACACTGTCCTTTCCCCCTCTGGGACTGGGCGGGACAGTGGGTCAGACACTGTCCTTTCCCCCTCTGGGACTGGGTGGGACAGTGGGTCAGACACTGTCCTTTCCCCCTCTGGGACTGGGTGGGGGTCAGACACTGTCCTTTCCCCCTCTGGGACTGGGTGGGACAGTGGGTCAGACACTGTCCTTTCCCCCTCTGGGACTGGGTGGGGGTCAGACACTGTCCTTTCCCCCTCTGGGACTGGGTGGGACAGTGGGTCAGACACAGTCCTTTCCCCCTCTGGGACTGGGTGGGACAGTGGGTCAGACACTGTCCTTTCCCCCTCTGGGACTGGGTGGGACAGTGGGTCAGACACTGTCCTTTCCCCCTCTGGGACCAATGTACACACAGTGGGACCAATCAACACACACAACACCGCAGCCAATCACCAGTTAGAGCACACTCACTGTATAGACAGAGGGCATCAGGTTTCCCGCTCAGTCGGGATGCAGCCTCCTACAAGGACAGAGCTTACAGCTTACAGCACAGACCCTCACCATGTGCTGAGTGCAGAGACTGGTTCGGACTGGCATAGGTCTTTAGTTTAATCTAACATCGTGTGAACCCACAGTGAAAGTATGTTCAACAGTTTCTCACTTAATAAAATAGTGTTGTACTATTTTAAGTGTTGGTGGCCTGTATGTGTTCCACGGATCCAGAGCACCCAACACATCAGGTGGGACAGTGGGTCTGGTACTGGGTGGGACAGTGGGTCTGGTACAGGGTGGGACAGTGGGTCTGGGACTGGATGGGACAGTGGGCCCGGGTCTGGGTGGGACAGTGAGTCTGGGACTGGGTGGGACAGTGGGTCTGGGACTGGGTGGGACAGTGGGTCTGGGACTGGGTGGGACAGTGGGTCTGGGACTGGGTGGGACAGTGGGTCTGGGACTGGATGGGACAGTGGGTCTGGGACTGGGTGGGACAGTGGGCACGGGTCTGGGTGGGACAGTGGGTCTGGGACTGGGTGGGACAGTGGGTCTGGGACTGGGTGGGACAGTGGGCCCGGGTCTGGGTGGGACAGTGGGCCCGGGTCTGGGTGGGACAGTGGGTCTGGGACTGGGTGGGACAGTGGGTCTGGGACTGGGTGGGACAGTGGGTCTGGGACTGGGTGGGACAGTGGGCCCGGGTCTGGGTGGGACAGTGGGTCTGGGACTGGCTGGGACAGTGGGTCTGGGACTGGATGGGACAGTGGGTCTGGGACTGGGTGGGACAATGGGTCTGGGACTGGGTGGGACAGTGGGTTTGGGACTGGGTGGGACAGTGGGTCTGGGACTGGGTGGGACAGTGGGCCCGGGTCTGGGTGGGACAGTGGGTCTGGGACTGGGTGGGACAGTGGGTCTGGGACTGGGTGGGACAGTGGGTCTGGGACTGGGTGGGACAGTGGGTCTGGGACTGGGTGGGACAGTGGGTCTGGGACTGGATGGGACAGTGGGCCCGGGTCTGGGTGGGACAGTGGGTCTGGGACTGGGTGGGACAGTGGGTCAGGAACTGGGTGGGACTGTGGGTCTGGGACTGGTTGGGACAGTGGGTCTGGGACTGGGTGGGACAGTGGGCCCGGGTCTGGGTGGGACAGTGGGTCTGGGACTGGGTGGGCCAGTGGTCCCGGGTCTGGGTGGGACAGTGGGCCCGGGTCTGGGTGGGACAGTGGGTCTGGGACTGGGTGGGACAGTGGGTCTGGGACTGGGTGGGACAGTGGGCCCGGGTCTGGGTGGGACAGTGGGTCTGGGACTGGGTGGGACAGTGGGTCTGGGACTGGGTGGGACAGTGGGTCTGGGACTGGGTGGGACAGTGGGTCTGGGACTGGGTGGGACAGTGGGTCAGGGACTGGGTGGGCCAGTGGGTCTGGGACTGGGTGGGACAGTGGGTCTGGGACTGGGTGGGACAGTGGGCACGGGTCTGGGTGGGACAGTGGGTCTGGGACTGGGTGGGACAGTGGGTCTGGGTCTGGGTGGGACAGTGGGCCCGTGTCTGGGTGGGACAGTGGGCCCGGGTCTGGGTGGGACAGTGGGTCTGGGACTGGGTGGGCCAGTGGGTCTGGGACTGCGTGGGACAGTGGGTTTGGGACTGGGTGGGACAGTGGGTCTGGGACTGGGTGGGACAGTGGGCCCGGGTCTGGGTGGGACAGTGGGTCTGGGACTGGATGGGACAGTGGGTCTGGGACTGGGTGGGACAGTGGGCACGGATCTGGGTGGGACAGTGGGTCTGGGATTGGGTGGGTCAGTGGGTCCGGGTCTGGGTGGGACAGTGGGTCTGGGACTGGGTGGGACAGTGGGTCTGGGACTGGGTGGGACAGTGGGTCTGGGACTGGGTGGGACAGTGGGTCAGGGACTGGGTGGGACAGTGGGTATGGGACTGGGTGGGACAGTTGGTCAGGGACTGGGTGGGACAGTGGGTCTGGGACTGGGTGGGACAGTGGGCCCGGGTCTGGGTGGGACAGTGGGCCCGGGTCTGGGTGGGACAGTGGGTCTGGGACTGGGTGGGACAGTGGGTCTGGGACTGGGTGGGACAGTGGGCCCGGGTCTGGGTGGGACAGTGGGTCTGGGACTGGGTGGGACAGTGGGTCTGGGACAGGGTGGGACAGTGGGCACGGATCTGGGTGGGACAGTGGGTCTGGGACTGGGTGGGACAGTGGGTCTGGGACTGGGTGGGACAGTGGGTCTGGGTCTGGGTGGGACAGTGGGTCTGGGACTGGGTGGGACAGTGGGTCTGGGTCTGGGTGGGACAGTGGGTCTGGGACTGGGTGGGACAGTGGGTCTGGGACTGGGTGGGACAGTGGGTCTGGGTCTGGGTGGGACAGTGGGTCTGGGACTGGATGGGACAGTGGGTCTGGGTCTGGGTGGGACAGTGGGTCTGGGACTGGGTGGGACAGTGGGTCTGGGACAGGGTGGGACAGTGGGCACGAATCTGGGTGGGGCAGTGGGTCTGGGACTGGGTGGGACAGTGGGTCTGGGACTGGGTGGGACAGTGGGTCTGGGACAGGGTGGGACAGTGGGCACGGATCTGGGTGGGACAGTGGGTCTGGGACTGGGTGGGTCAGTGGGTCTGGGTCTGGGTGGGACAGTGGGTCTGGGACTGGATGGGACAGTGGGTCTGGGTCTGGGTGGGACAGTGGGTCTGGGACTGGGTGGGACAGTGGGTCTGGGACTGAGTGGGACAGTGGGTCTGGGACTGGGTGGGACAGTGGGTCTGGGACTGGGTGGGACAGTGGGTCTGGGACAGGGTGGGACAGTGGGCACGGATCTGGGTGGGACAGTGGGTCTGGGACTGGGTGGGATAGTGGGTCTGGGTCTGGGTGGGACAGTGGGTCTGGGACTGGATGGGACAGTGGGTCTGGGTCTGGGTGGGACAGTGGGTCTGGGACTGGGTGGGACAGTGGGTCTGGGACTGGGTGGGACAGTGGGTCTGGGACTGGGTGGGACAGTGGGTCTGGGACTGGGTGGGACAGTGGGTTTGGGACTGGGTGGGACAGCGAGTCTGGGACTGGGTGGGACAGTGGGTCTGGGACTGGGTGGGACAGTGGGTCAGGGACTGGGTGAGACAGTGGGTCTGGGACTGGGTGGGACAGTGGGTCTGGGACTGGATGGGACAGTGGGTCTGGGACTGGGTGGGACAGTGGGCCCGGGTCTGGGTGGGACAGTGGGTCTGGGACTGGGTGGGACAGTTGGTCTGGGACTGGGTGGGACAGTGGGCCGGGGCCTGGGTGGGACAGTGGGTCTGGGACTGGGTGGGACAGTGGGTCTGGGACTGGGTGGGTAAGTGGGCCGGGTCTGGGTGGGACAGTGGGTCTGGGACTGGGTGGGTAAGTGGGCCGGGTCTGGGTGGGACAGTTGGTCAGGGACTGGGTGGGCCAGTGGGTCTGGGACAGGGTGGGACAGTGGGTCTGGGACTGGGTGGGACACTGGGCCCGGGTCTGGGTGGGCCAGTGGGTCTGGGACTGGGTGGGACAGTGGGTCTGGGACTGTGTGGTACACTGGGTCCGGGTCTGGGTGGGACAGTGGGCCCAGGTCTGGGTGGGACACTGGGCCCAGGTCTGGGTGGGACAGTGGGCCCGGGTCTGGGTGGGACAGTGGGTCTGGGACTGGGTGGGACATTGGGTCTGGGACTGGGTGGGACAGTGGGTCTGGGACTGGGTGGGTAAGTGGGCCCGGGTCTGGTTGGAACAGTTGTTCAGGGACTGGGTGGGACAGTGGGTCTGGGACTGGGTGGGACAGTGGGTCTGGGACTGGGTGGGACAGTGGGTCAGGGACTGGGTGGGACAGTGGGTCAGGGACTGGGTGGGCCAGTGGGCCCGGGTCTGGGTGGGACAGTGGGTCTGGGACTGGGTGGGACAGTGGGTCTGGGACTTGGTGGGACAGTGGGTCTGGGTCTGGGTGGGACAGTGGGTCTGGGACTGGGTGGGACAGTGGGTCTGGGACTGGGTGGGACAATGGGTCTGGGACTGGGTGGGACAGTGGGTCAGGGACTGGGTGGGACAGTGGGTCTGGGACTGGGTGGGACAGTGGGTCTGGGACTGGGTGGGTCAGTGGGCCCGGGTCTGGTTGGGACAGTTGGTCAGGGACTGGGTGGGACAGTGGGTCTGGGACTGGATGGGACAGTTGGTCAGGGACTGGGTGGGACAGTGGGTCTGGGACTGGATGGGACAGTTGGTCAGGGACTGGGTGGGACAGTGGGTCTCGGACAGGCTGGGACAGTGGGTCTGGGACTGGATTGGACAGTTGGTCAGCGACTGGGTGGGACAGTGGGTCTGGGACAGGCTGGGACAGTGGGTCTGGGACTGGGTGGGACAGTGGGTCTGGGACTGGGTGGGTAAGTGGTCAGGGACTGGGTGGGACAGTGGGTCTGGGACTGGATGGGACAGTGGGTCTGGGACTGGGTGGGACAATGGGTCTGGGACTGGGTGGGACAGTGGGTTTGGGACTGGGTGGGACAGTGGGTCTGGGACTGGGTGGGACAGTGGGCCCGGGTCTGGGTGGGACAGTGGGTCTGGGACTGGGTGGGACAGTGGGTCTGGGACTGGGTGGGACAGTGGGTCTGGGACTGGGTGGGACAGTGGGTCTGGGACTGGGTGGGACAGTGGGTCTGGGACTGGATGGGACAGTGGGCCCGCGTCTGGGTGGGACAGTGGGTCTGGGACTGGGTGGGACAGTGGGTCAGGAACTGGGTGGGACTGTGGGTCTGGGACTGGTTGGGACAGTGGGTCTGGGACTGGGTGGGACAGTGGGCCCGGGTCTGGGTGGGACAGTGGGTCTGGGACTGGGTGGGCCAGGGGGCCCGGGTCTGGGTGGGACAGTGGGCCCGGGTCTGGGTGGGACAGTGGGTCTGGGACTGGGTGGGACAGTGGGTCTGGGACTGGGTGGGACAGTGGGCCCGGGTCTGGGTGGGACAGTGGGTCTGGGACTGGGTGGGACAGTGGGTCTGGGACTGGGTGGGACAGTGGGTCTGGGACTGGGTGGGACAGTGGGTCTGGGACTGGGTGGGACAGTGGGTCAGGGACTGGGTGGGCCAGTGGGTCTGGGACTGGGTGGGACAGTGGGTCTGGGACTGGGTGGGACAGTGGGCACGGGTCTGGGTGGGACAGTGGGTCTGGGACTGGGTGGGACAGTGGGTCTGGGTCTGGGTGGGACAGTGGGCCCGTGTCTGGGTGGGACAGTGGGCCCGGGTCTGGGTGGGACAGTGGGTCTGGGACTGGGTGGGCCAGTGGGCCCGGGTCTGGGTGGGACAGTGGGCACGGGTCTGGGTGGGACAGTGGGTCTGGGACTGGGTGGGACAGTGGGTCTGGGACTGGGTGGGACAGTGGGTTTGGGACTGGGTGGGACAGTGGGTCTGGGACTGGGTGGGACAGTGGGCCCGGGTCTGGGTGGGACAGTGGGTCTGGGACTGGATGGGACAGTGGGTCTGGGACTGGGTGGGACAGTGGGCACGGATCTGGGTGGGACAGTGGGTCTGGGATTGGGTGGGTCAGTGGGCCCGGGTCTGGGTGGGACAGTGGGTCTGGGACTGGGTGGGACAGTGGGTCTGGGACTGGGTGGGACAGTGGGTCTGGGACTGGGTGGGACAGTGGGTCAGGGACTGGGTGGGACAGTGGGTATGGGACTGGGTGGGACAGTTGGTCAGGGACTGGGTGCGACAGTGGGTCTGGGACTGGGTGGGACAGTGGGCCCGGGTCTGGGTGGGACAGTGGGCCCGGGTCTGGGTGGGACAGTGGGTCTGGGACTGGGTGGGACAGTGGGTCTGGGACTGGGTGGGACAGTGGGCCCGGGTCTGGGTGGGACAGTGGGTCTGGGACTGGGTGGGACAGTGGGTCTGGGACAGGGTGGGACAGTGGGCACGGATCTGGGTGGGACAGTGGGTCTGGGACTGGGTGGGACAGTGGGTCTGGGACTGGGTGGGACAGTGGGTCTGGGTCTGGGTGGGACAGTGGGTCTGGGACTGGGTGGGACAGTGGGTCTGGGTCTGGGTGGGACAGTGGGTCTGGGACTGGGTGGGACAGTGGGTCTGGGACTGGGTGGGACAGTGGGTCTGGGTCTGGGTGGGACAGTGGGTCTGGGACTGGATGGGACAGTGGGTCTGGGTCTGGGTGGGACAGTGGGTCTGGGACTGGGTGGGACAGTGGGTCTGGGACAGGGTGGGACAGTGGGCACGAATCTGGGTGGGGCAGTGGGTCTGGGACTGGGTGGGACAGTGGGTCTGGGACTGGGTGGGACAGTGGGTCTGGGACAGGGTGGGACAGTGGGCACGGATCTGGGTGGGACAGTGGGTCTGGGACTGGGTGGGTCAGTGGGTCTGGGTCTGGGTGGGACAGTGGGTCTGGGACTGGATGGGACAGTGGGTGTGGGTCTGGGTGGGACAGTGGGTCTGGGACTGGGTGGGACAGTGGGTCTGGGACTGAGTGGGACAGTGGGTCTGGGACTGGGTGGGACAGTGGGTCTGGGACTGGGTGGGACAGTGGGTCTGGGACAGGGTGGGACAGTGGGCACGGATCTGGGTGGGACAGTGGGTCTGGGACTGGGTGGGATAGTGGGTCTGGGTCTGGGTGGGACAGTGGGTCTGGGACTGGATGGGACAGTGGGTCTGGGTCTGGGTGGGACAGTGGGTCTGGGACTGGGTGGGACAGTGGGTCTGGGACTGGGTGGGACAGTGGGTCTGGGACTGGGTGGGACAGTGGGTCTGGGACTGGGTGGGACAGTGGGTTTGGGACTGGGTGGGACAGCGAGTCTGGAACTGGGTGGGACAGTGGGTCTGGGACTGGGTGGGACAGTGGGTCAGGGACTGGGTGAGACAGTGGGTCTGGGACTGGGTGGGACAGTGGGTCTGGGACTGGATGGGACAGTGGGTCTGGGACTGGGTGGGACAGTGGGCCCGGGTCTGGGTGGGACAGTGGGTCTGGGACTGGGTGGGACAGTTGGTCTGGGACTGGGTGGGACAGTGGGCCGGGGCCTGGGTGGGACAGTGGGTCTGGGACTGGGTGGGACAGTGGGTCTGGGACTGGGTGGGTAAGTGGGCCGGGTCTGGGTGGGACAGTGGGTCTGGGACTGGGTGGGTAAGTGGGCCGGGTCTGGGTGGGACAGTGGGTCTGGGACTGGGTGGGTAAGTGGGCCGGGTCTGGGTGGGACAGTTGGTCAGGGACTGGGTGGGCCAGTGGGTCTGGGACAGGGTGGGACAGTGGGTCTGGGACTGGGTGGGACACTGGGCCCGGGTCTGGGTGGGCCAGTGGGTCTGGGACTGGGTGGGACAGTGGGTCTGGGACTGTGTGGGACACTGGGTCCGGGTCTGGGTGGGACAGTGGGCCCAGGTCTGGGTGGGACACTGGGCCCAGGTATGGGTGGGACAGTGGGCCCGGGTCTGGGTGGGACAGTGGGTCTGGGACTGGGTGGGACATTGGGTCTGGGACTAGGTGGGACAGTGGGTCTGGGACTGGGTGGGTAAGTGGGCCCGGGTCTGGTTGGGACAGTTGTTCAGGGACTGGGTGGGACAGTGGGTCTGTGGGTGGGACAGTGGGTCTGGGACTGGGTGGGACAGTGGGTCTGGGACAGGGTGGGACAGTGGGTCAGGGACTGGGTGGGACAGTGGGTCAGGGACTGGGTGGGCCAGTGGGCCCGGGTTTGGGTGGGACAGTGGGTCTGGGACTGGGTGGGACAGTGGGTCTGGGACTTGGTGGGACAGTGGGTCTGGGTCTGGGTGGGACAGTGGGTCTGGGACTGGGTGGGACAGTGGGTCTGGGACTGGGTGGGACAGTGGGTCTGGGACTGGGTGGGACAGTGGGTCTGGGACTGGGTGGGACAGTGGGTCTGGGACTGGGTGGGACAGTGGGTCTGGGACTGGGTGGGTCAGTGGGCCCGGGTCTGCTTGGGACAGTTGGTCAGGGACTGGGTGGGACAGTGGGTCTGGGACTGGATGGGACAGTTGGTCAGGGACTGGGTGGGACAGTGGGTCTGGGACTGGATGGGACAGTTGGTCAGGGACTGGGTGGGACAGTGGGTCTGGGACAGGCTGGGACAGTGGGTCTGGGACTGGATGGGACAGTTGGTCAGCGACTGGGTGGGACAGTGGGTCTGGGACAGGCTGGGACAGTGGGTCTGGGACTGGGTGGGACAGTGGGTCTGGGACTGGGTGGGTAAGTGGTCAGGGACTGGGTGGGACAGTGGGTCTGGGACTGGGTGGGACAGTGGGTCTGGGACTGGGTGGGACAGTGGGTCTGGGACTGGGTGGGACAGTGGGTTTGGGACTGGGTGGGACAGTGAGTCTGGGACTGGGTGAGACAGTGGGTCTGGGACTGGGTGGGACAGTGGGTCTGGGACTGAATGGGACAGTGGGTCTGGGACTGGGTGGGACAGTGGGTCTGGGACTGTGTGGGACACTGGGTCCGGGTCTGGGTGGGACAGTGGGCCCAGGTCTGGGTGGGACACTGGGCCCAGGTCTGGGTGGGACAGTGGGCCCGGGTCTGGGTGGGACAGTGGGTCTGGGACTGGGTGGGACAGTGGGTCTGGGACTGGGTGGGACAGTGGGTCTGGGACTGGGTGGGACAGTGGGTCTGGGACTGGGTGGGACAGTGGGTCAGGGACTGGGTGGGACAGTGGGTCTGGGACTGGGTGGGCCAGTGGGCCCGGGTCTGGGTGGGACAGTGGGTCTGGGACTGGGTGGGACAGTGGGTCTGGGACTTGGTGGGACAGTGGGTCTGGGTCTGGGTGGGACAGTGGGTCTGGGACTAGGTGGGACAGTGGGTCTGGGACTGGGTGGGACAGTGGGTCTGGGACTGGGTGGGACAGTGGGTCAGGGACTGGGTGGGACAGTGGGTCTGGGACTGGGTGGGACAGTGGGTCTGGGACTGGGTGGGTCAGTGGGCCCGGGTCTGGTTGGGACAGTTGGTCAGGGACTGGGTGGGACAGTGGGTCTGGGACTGGATGGGACAGTTGGTCAGGGACTGGGTGGGACAGTGGGTCTGGGACTGGATGGGACAGTGGGTCTGGGACTGGGTGGGACAGTGGGTCTGGGACTGGGTGGGTCAGTGGGCCCGGGTCTGGTTGGGACAGTTGGTCAGGGACTGGGTGGGACAGTGGGTCTGGGACTGGATGGGACAGTTGGTCAGGGACTGGGTGGGACAGTGGGTCTGGGACAGGCTGGGACAGTGGGTCTGGGACTGGATGGGACAGTTGGTCAGCGACTGGGTGGGACAGTGGGTCTGGGACAGGCTGGGACAGTGGGTCTGGGACTGGGTGGGACAGTGGGTCTGGGACTGGGTGGGTAAGTGGTCAGGGACTGGGTGGGACAGTGGGTCTGGGACTGGGTGGGACAGTGGGTCTGGGACTGGGTGGGACAGTGGGTCTGGGACTGGGTGGGACAGTGGGTTTGGGACTGGGTGGGACAGTGAGTCTGGGACTGGGTGAGACAGTGGGTCTGGGACTGGGTGGGACAGTGGGTCTGGGACTGAATGGGACAGTGGGTCTGGGACTGGGTGGGACAGTGGGCCCGGGTCTGTGTGGGACAGTGGGTCTGGGACTGGGTGGGACAGTTGGTCTGGGACTGGGTGGGACAGTGGGCCGGGGACTGGGTGGGACAGTGGGTCTGGGACTGGGTGGGACAGTGGGTCTGGGACTGGGTGGGACAGTGGGTCTGGGACTGGGTGGGTAAGTGGGTCTGGGACTGGGTGGGTAAGTGGGCCGGGTCTGGGTGGGACAGTGGGTCTGGGACTGGGTGGGTAGGTGGGCCGGGTCTGGGTGGGACAGTGGGTCTGGGACTGGGTGGGTAAGTGGGCCGGGTCTGGGTGGGACAGTTGGTCAGGGACTGGGTGGGACAGTGGGTCTGGGACTGGGTGGGACAGTTGGTCAGGGACTGGGTGGGAAAGTGGGTCTGGGACTGGGTGGGCCAGTGGGTCTGGGACAGGGTGGGACAGTGTGTCTGGGACTGGGTGGGACACTGGGCCCGGGTCTGGGTGGGCCAGTGGGTCTGGGACTGGGTGGGACACTGGGTCCGGGTCTGGGTGGGACAGTGGGCCCAGGTCTGGGTGGGACACTGGGCCCAGGTCTGGGTGGGACAGTGGGCCCGGGTCTGGGTGGGACAGTGGGTCTGGGACTGGGTGGGACAGTGGGTCTGGGACTGGGTGGGACAGTGGGTCTGGGACTGGGTGGGTAAGTGGGCCCGGGTCTGGTTGGGACAGTTGTTCAGGGACTGGGTGGGACAGTGGGTCTGGGACTGGGTGGGACAGTGGTCCCGGGTCTGGGTGGGACAGTGGGTCTGGGACTGGGTGGGACAGTGGGTCTGGGACTGGGTGGGACAGTGGGTCTGGGACTGGGTGGGACAGTGGGTCAGGGACTGGGTGGGCCAGTGGGCCCGGGTCTGGGTGGGACAGTGGGTCTGGGACTGGGTGGGACAGTGGGTCTGGGACTGGGTGGGACAGTGGGTCTGGGTCTGGGTGGGACAGTGGGTCTGGGACTGGGTGGGACAGTGGGTCTGGGACTGGGTGGGACAGTGGGTCTGGGACTGGGTGGGACAGTGGGTCTGGGACTGGGTGGGACAGTGGGTCTGGGACTGGATGGGACAGTGGGTCAGGGACTGGGTGGGACAGTGGGCCCGGGTCTGGGTGGGACAGTGGGTCTGGGACTGGGTGGGTCAGTGGGCCCGGGTCTGGTTGGGACAGTTGGTCAGGGACTGGGTGGGACAGTTGGTCAGGGACTGGGTGGGACAGTGGGTCTGGGACTGGATGGGACAGTTGGTCAGGGACTGGGTGGGACAGTGGGTCTGGGACAGGCTGGGACAGTGGGTCTGGGACATGATGGGACAGTTGGTCAGGGACTGGGTGGGACAGTGGGTCTGGGACAGGCTGGGACAGTGGGTCTGGGACTGGGTGGGACAGTGGGTCTGGGACTGGGTGGGACAGTGGGTCTGGGACTGGGTGGGTAAGTGGGTCAGGGACTGGGTGGGACAGTGGGTCTGGGACTGGGTGGGACAGTGGGTCTGGGACTGGGTGGGACAGTGGGCCCGGGTCTGGGTGGGACAGTGGGTCTGGGACTGGGTGGGACAGTTGGTCAGGGACTGGGTGGGACACTGGGTCTGGGACTGGGTGGGACAGTGGGTCTGGGACTGGGTGGGACAGTGGGTCTGGGACTGGGTGGGACAGTGGGCCCGGGTCTGGGTGGGACAGTGGGTCAGGGACTTGGTGGGACAGTGGGTCTGGGACTGGGTGGAACAGTGGGTCTGGGACTGGGTGGGACAGTGTGTCTGGGACTGGGTGGGACAGTGGGTCTGGGACTGGGTGGGACAGTGGGTCTGGGACTGGGTGGGTCAGTGGGCCCGGGTCTGGTTGGGACAGTTGGTCAGGGACTGGGTGGGACAGTGGGTCTGGGACTGGGTGGGACAGTGGGTCTGGGACTGGGTGGGACAGTGGGTCAGGGACTGGGTGGGACAGTGGGTCAGGGACTGGGTGGGACAGTGGGTCAGACACTGTCCTTTCCCCCTCTGGGACTCGGTGGGACAGTGGGACAGGGACTGGGTGGGACAGTGGGTCAGGGACTGGGTGGGACAGTGGGTCAGGGTCTGGGTGGGACAGGGTTTGGGTGGGACAGTGGGTCAGACACTGTCCTTTCCCCCTCTGGGACTGGGTGGGACAGTGGGTCAGACACTGTCCTTTCCCCCTCTGGGACTGGGTGGGACAGTGGGTCAGACACGGTCCTTTCCCCCTCTGGGACTGGGTGGGACAGTGGGTCAGACACTGTCCTTTCCTCCTCTGGGACTGGGTGGGACAGTGGGTCAGATGCTGTCCTTTCCCCCTCTGGGACTGGGTGGGACAGTTGGTCAGATGCTGTCCTTTCCCCCTCTGGGACTGGGTGGGACAGTGGGTCAGGGACTGGGTGGGACAGTGGGTCAGGGTCTGGGTGGGACAGTGGGTCAGACACTGTCCTTTCCCCCTCTGGGACTGGGTGGGACAGTGGGCCAGACACTATCCTTTCCACCTCTGGCGCGACAGTGGGTTTGGGACTGGATGGCACAGCTTTCAGCACCTTGGCCTGGCAGCTTTCAGCTCCTTGGCCTGGCAGCTTTCAGCTCCTTGGCCTGGCAGCTTTCAGCCCCTTGGCCTGGCAGCTTTCAGCCCCTTGGCCTGGCAGCTTTCAGCCCCTTGGCCTGGCAGCTTTCAGCTCCTTGGCCTGGCAGCTTTCAGCACCTTGGCCTGGCAGCTTTCAGCCCCTTGGCCTGGCAGCTTTCAGCTCCTTGGCCTGGCAGCTTTCAGCTCCTTGGCCTGGCAGCTTTCAGCTCCTTGGCCTGGCAGCTTTCAGCACCTTGGCCTGGCAGCTTTCAGCACCTTGGCCTGGCAGCTTACAGCTCCTTGGCCTGGCAGCTTTCAGCTCCTTGGCCTGGCAGCTTTCAGGCCCTTGGCCTGGCAGCTTTCAGCTCCTTCGCCTGGCAGCTTTCAGCTCCTTGGCCTGGCAGCTTTCAGCTCCTTGGCCTGGCAGCTTTCAGCTCCTTGGCCTGGCAGCTTTCAGCTCCTTGGGCTGGCAGCTTTCAGCTCCTTGGGCTGGCAGCTTTCAGCTCCTTGGCCTGGCAGCTTTCAGCTCCTTGGCCTGGCAGCTTTCAGCACCTTGCCCTGGCAGCTTTCAGCTCCTTGGCCAGGCAGCTTTCAGCTCCTTGGCCTGGCAGCTTTCAGCTCCTTGGCCTGGCAGCTTTCAGCTCCTTGGCCTGGCAGCTTTCAGCACCTTGGCCAGGCAGCTTTCAGCTCCTTGGCCTGGCAGCTTTCAGCTCCTTGGCCTGGCAGCTTTCAGCTCCTTGGCCTGGCAGCTTTCAGCTCCTTGGCCTGGCAGCTTTCAGCACCTTGGCCTGGCAGCTTTCAGCTCCTTGGCCTGGCAGCTTTCAGCTCCTTGGCCTGGCAGCTTTCAGCACCTTGGCCAGGCAGCTTTCAGCTCCTTGGCCTGGCAGCTTTCAGCTCCTTGGCCTGGCAGCTTTCAGCTCCTTGGCCTGGCAGCTTTCAGCACCTTGGCCAGGCAGCTTTCAGCTCCTTGGCCTGGCAGCTTTCAGCTCCTTGGCCTGGCAGCTTTCAGCTCCTTGGCCTGGCAGCTTTCAGCTCCTTGGCCTGGCAGCTTTCAGCACCTTGGCCAGGCAGCTTTCAGCTCCTTGGCCTGGCAGCTTTCAGCTCCTTGGCTCGGCAGCTTTCAGCTCCTTGGCCTGGCAGCTTTCAGCTCCTTGGCCTGGCAGCTTTCAGCACCTTGGCCTGGCAGCTTTCAGCTCCTTGGCCTGGCAGCTTTCAGCTCCTTGGCCTGGCAGCTTTCAGCACCTTGGCCTGGCAGCGTTCAGCTCCTTGGCCTGGCAGCTTTCAGCTCCTTGGCCTGGCAGCTTTCAGGTCCTTGGGCTGGCAGCTTTCAGCTCCTTGGCCTGGCAGCTTTCTGCTCCTTGGGCTGGCAGCTTTCAGCTCCTTGGCCTGGCAGCTTTCTGCTCCTTGGGCTGGCAGCTTTCAGCTCCTTGGCCTGGCAGCTTTCAGCTCCTTGGCCTGGCAGCTCAAAGCTCCTTGGCCTGGCAGCTTTCAGCTCCTTGGCCTGGCAGCTTTCAGCGCCTTGGCCTGGCAGCTTTCAGTCCCTTGGCCTGGCAGCTTTCAGCTCCTTGGCCTGGCAGCTTTCAGCTCCTTGGCCTGGCAGCTTTCAGCCCCTTGGCCTGGCAGCTTTCAGCCCCTTGGCCTGGCAGCTTTCAGCCCCTTGGCCTGGCAGCTTTCAGCTTCTTGGCCTGGCAGCTTTCAGCTCCTTGGCCTGGCAGCTTTCAGCCCCTTGGCCTGGCAGCTTTCAGCTCCTTGGCCTGGCAGCTTTCAGCCCCTTGGCCTGGCAGCTTTCAGCTCCTTGGCCTGGCAGCTTTCAGCTCCTTGGCCTGGCAGCTTTCAGCTCCTTGGCTTGGCAGCTTTCAGCACCTTGGCCTGGCAGCTTTCAGCCCCTTGGTCTGGCAGCTTTCAGCTCCTTGGCCTGGCAGCTTTCAGCTCCTTGGCTTGGCAGCTTTCAGCACCTTGGCCTGGCAGCTTTCAGCTCCTTGGCCTGGCAGCTTTCAGCCCCTTGGTCTGGCAGCTTTCAGCCCCTTGGTCTGGCAGCTTTCAGCTCCTTGGCCTGGCAGCTTTCAGCCCCTTGGTCTGGCAGCTTTCAGCCCCTTGGTCTGGCAGCTTTCAGCCCCTTGGTCTGGCAGCTTTCAGCTCCTTGGCCTGGCAGCTTTCAGCTCCTTGGTCTGGCAGCTTTCAGCTCCTTGGCCTGGCAGCTTTCAGCCCCTTGGTCTGGCAGCTTTCAGCCCCTTGGTCTGGCAGCTTTCAGCTCCTTGGTCTGGCAGCTTTCAGCTCCTTGGCCTGGCAGCTTTCAGCACCTTGGTCTGGCAGCTTTCAGCTCCTTGGTCTGGCAGCTTTCAGCTCCTTGGTCTGGCAGCTTTCAGCTCCTGGGCCTGGCAGCTTTCAGCTCCTTGGCCTGGCAGCTTTCAGCACCTTGGCCTGGCAGCTTTCAGCACCTTGGCCTGGCAGCTTTCAGCTCCTTGGCCTGGCAGCTTTCAGCTCCTTGGCCTGGCAGCTTTCAGGCCCTTGGCCTGGCAGCTTTCAGCTCCTTGGCCTGGCAGCATTCAGCTCCTTGGCCTGGCAGCTTTCAGCTCCTTGGCCTGGCAGCTTTCAGCTCCTTTGCCTGGCAGCTTTCAGCTCCTTGGGCTGCCAGCTTTCAGCTCCTTGGCCTGGCAGCTTTCAGCTCCTTGGCCTGGCAGCTTTCAGCACCTTGGGCTGGCAGCTTTCAGCTCCTTGGCCTGGCTGCTTTCAGCTCCTTGGCCTGGCAGCTTTCAGCTCCTTTGGCCTGGCAGCTTTCAGCTCCTTGGCCTGGCAGCTTTCAGCTCCTTGGGCTGCCAGCTTTCAGCTCCTTGGCCTGGCAGCTTTCAGCTCCTTGGCCTGGCAGCTTTCAGCACCTTGGGCTGGCAGCTTTCAGCTCCTTGGCCTGGCTGCTTTCAGCTCCTTGGCCTGGCAGCTTTCAGCCCCTTGGCCTGGCAGCTTTCAGCTCCTTGGCCTGGCAGCTTTCAGCTCCTTGGCCTGGCAGCTTTCAGCTCCTTGGCCTGGCAGCTTTCAGCCCCTTGGCCTGGCAGCTTTCAGCTCCTTGGCCTGGCAGCTTTCAGCTCCTTGGCCTGGCAGCTTTCAGCTCCTTGGCCTGGCAGCTTTCAGCTAGTTGGCCTGGCAGCTTTCAGCACCTTGGCCTGGCAGCTTTCAGCTCCTTGGCCTGCCAGCTTTCAGCACCTTGGGCTGGCAGCTTTCAGCTCCTTGGCCTGGCAGATTTCAGTTCCTTGGCCTGGCAGCTTTCAGCTCCTTGGCCTGGCAGCTTTCAGCTCCTTGGCCTGGCAGCTTTCAGCTCCTTGGCCTGGCAGCTTTCAGCTCCTTGGCCTGGCAGCTTTCAGCGCCTTGGCCTGGCAGCTTTCAGCTCCTTGGCCAGGCAGCTTGCAGCTCCTTGGGCTGGCAGCTTTCAGCTCCTTGGCCTGGCAGCTTTCAGCTCCTTGGCCAGGCAGCTTTCAGCTCCTTGGCCTGGCAGCTTTCAGCTCCTTGGCCTGGCAGCTTTCAGCTCCTTGGCCTGGCAGCTTTCAGCTCCTTGGGCTGGCAGCTTTCAGCTCCTTGGCCTGGCAGCATTCAGCTCCTTGGCCTGGCAGCTTTCAGCTCCTTGGCCTGGCAGGTTTCAGCTCCTTGGCCAGGCAGCTTTCAGCTCCTTGGCCTGGCAGCTTTCAGCTCCTTGGCCTGGCAGCTTTCAGCTCCTTGGCCTGCCAGCTTTCAGCCCCTTGGCCTGGCAGCTTTCAGCTCCTTGGCCTGGCAGCTTTCAGCTCCTTGGCCTGGCAGCTTTCAGCTCCTTGGCCCGGCAGCTTTCAGCTCCTTGGCTTGGCAGCTTTCAGCTCCTTGGCCTGGCAGCTTTCAGCTCCTTGGCCTGGCAGCTTTCAGCTCCTTGGCCCGGCAGCTTTCAGCTCCTTGCCCTGGCAGCTTTCAGCTCCTTGGCCTGGCAGCTTTCAGCTCCTTGGCCAGGCAGCTTTCAGCTCCTTGGCCCGGCAGCTTTCAGCTCCTTGGCCTGGCAGCTTTCAGCTCCTTTGACCTGGCAGCTTTCAGCTCCTTGGCCTGGCAGCTTTCAGCTCTTTGGCCTGGCAGCTTTCAGCTCCTTTGACCTGGCAGCTTTCAGCTCCTTGGCCTGGCAGCTTTCAGCTCCTTGGCCTGGCAGCTTTCAGCTCCTTTGACCTGGCAGCTTTCAGCTCCTTGGCCTGGCAGCTTTCAGCTCCTTGGCCTGGCAGCTTTCAGCTCCTTGGCCAGGCAGCTTTCAGCTCCTTGGGCTGGCAGCTTTCAGCTCCTTGGCCTGGCAGCTTTCAGCTCCTTGGGCTGGCAGCTTTCAGCTCCTTGGCCTGGCCGCTTTCAGCTCCTTGGCCTGGCAGCTTTCAGCACCTTGTCCTGGCAGCTTTCAGCTCCTTGGCCTGGCAGCTTTCAGCTCCTTGGCCTGGCAGCCTTCAGCTCCTTGGCCTGGCAGCTTACAGCTCCTTGGCCTGGCAGCTTTCAGCTCCTTGGCCAGGCAGCTTTCAGCTCCTTGGGCTGGCAGCTTTTAGCTCCTTGGCCTGGCAGCTTTCAGCACATTGGCCTGGCAGCTTTCAGCTCCTTGGCCTGGCAGCTTTCAGCTCCTTGGCCTGGCAGCCTTCAGCTCCTTGGCCTGGCAGCTTACAGCTCCTTGGCCTGGCAGCTTTCAGCTCCTTGGCCAGGCAGCTTTCAGCTCCTTGGGCTGGCAGCTTTCAGCTCCTTGGCCTGGCAGCTTTCAGCACATTGGCCTGGCAGCTTTCAGCTCCTTGGCCTGGCAGCTTTCAGCTCCTTGGCCTGGCAGCTTTCAGCTCCTTGGGCTGGCAGCTTTCAGCCCCTTGGCCAGGCAGCTTTCAGCTCCTTGGCCTGGCAGCTTTCAGCTCCTTGGCCAGGCAGCTTTCAGCTCCTTGGGCTGGCAGCTTTCAGCTCCTTGGCCAGGCAGCTTTCAGCTCCTTGGGCTGGCAGCTTTCAGCTCCTTGGCCTGGCAGCTTTCAGCTCCTTGGCCTGGCAGCTTTCAGCTCCTTGGCCTGGCAGCTTTCAGCTCCTTGGCCAGGCAGCTTTCAGCTATTTGGCCTGGCAGCTTTCAGCTCCTTGGCCTGGCAGCTTTTAGCTCCTTGGCCTGGCAGCTTTCAGCTCCTTGGGCTGGCAGCTTTCAGCTCCTTGGCCTGGCAGCTTTCAGCTCCTTGGCCAGGCAGCTTTCAGCTCCTTGGGCTGGCAGCTTTCAGCTCCTGGGCCTGGCAGCTTTCAGCACCTTGGCCTGGCAGCTTTCTGCTCCTTGGCCTGGCAGCTTTCAGCTCCTTGGCCTGGCAGCTTTCAGCTCCTTGGCCTGGCAGCTTTCTGCTCCTTGGCCAAAGCAGCTTTCAGCTCCTTGGCCTGGCAGCTTTCAGCACCTTGGCCTGGCAGCTTTCAGCTCCTTGGCCTGGCAGCTTTCAGCTCCTGGGCCTGACAGCTTTCAGCTCCTCGGCCTGGCAGCTTTCAGCTCCTTGGCCTGGCAGCTTTCAGCTCCTTGGCCTGGCAGCTTTCAGCGCCTTGGGCTGGCTGCTTTCAGCTCCTTGGCCTGGCAGCTTTCAGCCCCTTGGCCTGGCAGCTTTCAGCTCCTTGGGCTGGCAGCTTTCAGCTCCTTGGCCTGGCAGCTTTCAGAGCCTTGGCCTGGCAGCTTTCAGCTCCTTGGCCTGGCAGCTTTCAGCTCCTTGGCCTGGCAGCTTTCAGCACATTGGCCTGGCAGCTTTCTGCTCCTTGGCCTGGCCGCTTTCAGCTCCTTGGCCTTGCAGCTTTCAGCACCTTGGCCTGGCAGCTTTCAGCTCCTTGGCCTGGCAGCTTACAGCTCCTTGGCCTGGCAGCTTTCAGGTAGTTGGCCTGGCAGCTTTCCGCTCCTTGGCCTGGCAGCTTTCAGCTCCTTGGCCTGGCAGCTTTCAGCTCCTTGGCCTGGCAGCTTTCAGCTCCTTGGCCTGGCAGCTTTCAGCTCCTTGGCCTGGCAGCTTTCAGCTCCTTGGCCTGGCAGCTTTCAGCTCCTTGGCGAGTCAGCTTTAAGCTCCTTGGCCTGGCAGCTTTCAGCTCCTTGGCCTGGCAGCTTTCAGCTCCTTGGCCTGGCAGCTTTCAGCTCCTTGGCCTGGCAGCTTTCAGCTCCTTGGCCTGGCAACTTTCAGCTCCTTGGCCTGGCAGCTTTCAGCCCCTTGGCCTGGCAGCTTTCAGCTCCTTGGCCTGGCAGCTTTCAGCTCCTTGGGCTGGCAGGTTTCAGCTCCTTGGCCAGGCAGCTTTCAGCTCCTTGGGCTGGCAGCTTTCAGCTCCTTGGCCTGGCAGCTTTCAGCCCCTTGGCCTGGCAGCTTTCAGCTCCTTGGCCTGGCAGCTTTCAGCCCCTTGGCCTGGCAGCTTTCAGCTCCTTGGCCCGGCAGCTTTCAGCTCCTTGGCCTGGCAGCTTTCAGCTCCTTTGGCCTGGCAGCTTTCAGCTCCTTGGCCTGGCAGCTTTCAGCTCCTTGGCCTGGCAGCTTTCAGCACCTTGGCCTGGCAGCTTTCAGCACCTTGGCCTGGCAGCTTTCAGCTCCTTGGCCTGGCAGCTTTCAGCACCTTGGGCTGGCAGCTTACAGCTCCTTGGCCTGGCAGCTTTCAGCTCCTTGGCCTGGCAGCTTTCAGCACCTTGGCCTGGCAGCTTTCAGCTCCTTGGCCTGGCAGCTTTCAGCACCTTGGGCTGGCAGCTTACAGCTCCTTGGCCTGGCAGCTTTCAGCACCTTGGGCTGGCAGCCTTCAGCTCCTTGGGCTGGCAGCTTTCAGCTCCTTGGCCTGGCAGCTTTCAGCTCCTTAGCCTGGCAGCTTTCAGCTCCTTAGCCTGGCAGCTTTCAGCTCCTTGGCCTGGCAGCTTTCTGCTCCTTGGCCTGGCAGCTTTCAGCTCCTTGGGCTGGCAGCTTTCAGCTCCTTGGCCTGGCAGCTTTCAGCTCCTTAGCCTGGCAGCTTTCAGCTCCTTGGCCAGGCAGCTTTCAGCTCCTTGGCCTGGCAGCTTTCAGCTCCTTGGCCAGGCAGCTTTCAGCTCCTTGGGCTGGCAGCTTTCAGCTCCTGGGCCTGGCAGCTTTCAGCACCTTGGCCTGGCAGCTTTCAGCTCCTTGGCCTGGCAGCTTTCTGCTCCTTGGCCAAAGCAGCTTTCAGCTCCTTGGCCTGGCAGCTTTCAGCTCCTTGGCCAAAGCAGCTTTCAGCTCCTTGGCCTGGCAGCTTTCAGCTCCTTGGCCTGACAGCTTTCAGCTCCTCGGCCTGGCAGCTTTCAGCACCACGGCCTGGCAGCTTTCAGTCCCTTGGCCTGGCAGCTTTCAGCCCCTTGGCCTGGCAGCTTTCAGCTCCTTGGCCTGGCAGCTTTCAGCTCCTTGGCCTGGCAGCTTTCAGCTCCTTGGGCTGGCAGCTTTCAGCTCCTTGGCCAGGCAGCTTTCAGCTCCTTGGCCTGGCAGCTTTCAGCTCCTTGGCCAGGCAGCTTTCAGCTCCTTGGCCTGGCAGCTTTCAGCTCCTTGGCCAGGCAGCTTTCAGCTCCTTGGCCTGGCAGCTTTCAGCTCCTTGGCCTGGCAGCTTTCAGCTCCTTGGCCTGGCAGCTTTCAGCACCTTGGGCTGGCTGCTTTCAGCTCCTTGGCCTGGCAGCTTTCAGCCCCTTGGCCTGGCAGCTTTCAGCTCCTTGGCCTGGCAGCTTTCAGCTCCTTGGCCTGGCAGCTTTCAGAGCCTTGGCCTGGCAGCTTTCAGCTCCTTGGCCTGGCAGCTTTCAGCTCCTTGGCCTGGCAGCTTTCAGCACATTGGCCTGGCAGCTTTCTGCTCCTTGGCCTGGCCGCTTTCAGCTCCTTGGCCTGGCAGCTTTCAGCACCTTGGCCTGGCAGCTTTCAGCTCCTTGGCCTGGCAGCTTACAGCTCCTTGGCCTGGCAGCTTTCAGGTAGTTGGCCTGGCAGCTTTCCGCTCCTTGGCCTGGCAGCTTTCAGCTCCTTGGCCTGGCAGCTTTCAGCTCCTTGGCCTGGCAGCTTTCAGCTCCTTGGCCTGGCAGCTTTCAGCTCCTTGGCCTGGCAGCTTTCAGCTCCTTGGCCAGTCAGCTTTCAGCTCCTTGGCGAGTCAGCTTTCAGCACCTTGGCCTGGCAGCTTTCAGCTCCTTGGCCTGGCAGCTTTCAGCTCCTTGGCCTGGCAACTTTCAGCTCCTTGGCCTGGCAGCTTTCAGCTCCTTGGCGAGTCAGCTTTAAGCTCCTTGGCCTGGCAGCTTTCAGCTCCTTGGCCTGGCAGCTTTCAGCTCCTTGGCCTGGCAGCTTTCAGCTCCTTGGGCTGGCAGCTTTCAGCTCCTTGGCCTGGCAGCTTTCAGCTCCTTGGCCTGGCAGCTTTCAGCTCCTTGGCCTGGCCGCTTTCAGCTCCTTGGCCTGGCAGCTTTCAGCTCCTTGGCCTGGCAGCTTTCAGCTCCTTGGCCTGGCCGCTTTCAGCTCCTTTGCCTGGCAGCTTTCAGCTCCTTGGCCTGGCAGCTTTCAGCTCCTTGGCCTGGCAGCTTTCAGCTCCTTGGCCTGGCCGCTTTCAGCTCCTTTGCCTGGCAGCTTTCAGCTCCTTGGCCTGGCCGCTTTCAGCTCCTTTGCCTGGCAGCTTTCAGCTCCTTGGCCTGGCAGCTTTCAGCTCCTTGGCCTGGCAGCTTTCAGCTCCTTGGCCTGGCAGCTTTCAGCTCCTTGGGCTGGCAGCTTTCAGCTCCTTGGCCTGGCAGCTTTCAGCTCCTTGGCCTGGCAGCTTTCAGCTCCTTGGCCTGGCAGCTTTCAGCTCCTTGGCCAGTCAGCTTTCAGCTCCTTGGGCTGGCCGCTTTCAGCTCCTTGGCCTGGCAGCTTTCAGCTCCTTGGCCTGGCCGCTTTCAGCTCCTTGGCCTGGCAGCTTTCAGCTCCTTGGCCAGTCAGCTTTCAGCCCCTTGGGCTGGCAGCTTTCAGCTCCTTGGCCAGGCAGCTTTCAGCTCCTTGGCCTGGCAGTTTTCTGCTCCTTGGCCTGGCAGCTTTCAGCTCCTTGGCCTGGCAGCTTTCAGCTCCTTGGCCTGGCCGCTTTCAGCTCCTTGGCCTGGCAGCTTTCAGCTCCTTGGCCTGGCAGCTTTCAGCTCCTTGGGCTGGCAGCTTTCAGCTCCTTGGCCTGGCAGCTTTCAGCCCCTTGGCCTGGCCGCTTTCAGCTCCTTGGCCTGGCAGCTTTCAGCTCCTTGGCCTGGCAGCTTTCAGCTCCTTGGCCTGGCAGCTTTCAGCCCCTTGGCCTGGCAGCTTTCAGCTCCTTGGCCTGGCCGCTTTCAGCTCCTTGGCCTGGCAGCTTTCAGCTCCTTGGCCTGGCAGCTTTCAGCTCCTTGGCCTGGCAGTTTTCTGCTCCTTGGCCTGGCAGCTTTCAGCTCCTTGGCCTGGCAGCTTTCAGCTCCTTGGCCTGGCCGCTTTCAGCTCCTTGGCCTGGCAGCTTTCAGCTCCTTGGCCTGGCAGCTTTCAGCTCCTTGGGCTGGCAGCTTTCAGCTCCTTGGCCTGGCAGCTTTCAGCTCCTTGGCCTGGCAGCTTTCAGCTCCTTGGCCTGGCAGCTTTCAGCTCCTTGGCCTGGCAGCTTTCAGCCCATTGGCCTGGCAGCTTTCAGCTCCTTGGCCTGGCAGCTTTCAGCTCCTTGGCCTGGCAGCTTTCAGCTCCTTGGGCTGGCAGCTTTCAGCACCTTGGCCTGGCAGCTTTCAGCTCCTTGGCCTGGCAGCTTTCAGCTCCTTGGCCTGGCAGCTTTCAGCTCCTTGGCCTGACAGCTTTCAGCTCCTTGGCCTGGCAGCTTTCAGCTCCTTGGGCTGGCAGCTTTCAGTTCCTTGGCCTGGCAGCTTTCAGCTCCTTGGCCTGGCAGCTTTCAGCTCCTTGGCCTGGCAGGTTCAGCACCTTGGCCTGGCAGCTTTCAGCCCCTTGGCCTGGCAGCTTTCAGCTCCTTGGTCTGGCAGCTTTCAGCTCCTTGGCCTGGCAGCTTTCAGCTCCTTGGCCTGGCAGCTTTCAGCTCCTTGGCCTGGCAGCTTTCAGCTCCTTGGCCTGGCAGGTTCAGCACCTTGGCCTGGCAGCTTTCAGCTCCTTGGCCTGGCAGCTTTCAGCTCATTGGCCAGGCAGCTTGCAGCTCCTTGGGCTGGCAGCTTTCAGCTCCTTGGCCTGGCAGCTTTCAGCTCCTTGGCCTGGCAGCTTTCAGCTCCTTGGCCTGGCAGCTTTCAGCTCCTTGGGCTGGCAGCTTTCAGCTCCTTGGCCTGGCAGCTTTCAGCTCCTTGGCCAGGCAGCTTTCAGCTCCTTGGGCTGGCAGGTTCAGCACCTTGGCCTGGCAGCTTTCAGCTCCTTGGCCTGGCAGCTTTCAGCTCCTTGGCCTGGCAGCTTTCAGCTCCTTGGGCTGGCAGCTTTCAGCTCCTTGGCCTGGCAGCTTTCAGCTCCTTGGCCTGGCAGCTTTCAGCTCCTTGGCCTGGCAGCTTTCAGCTCCTTGGCCTGGCAGCTTTCAGCGCCTTGGCCAGGTAGCTTTCAGCTCCTTGGCCTGGCAGCTTTCAGCTCCTTGGCCTGGCAGCTTTCAGCTCCTTTGGCCTGGCAGCTTTCAGCTCCTTGGCCAGGCAGCTTTCAGCTATTTGGCCTGGCAGCTTTCAGCTCCTTGGCCTGGCAGCTTTTAGCTCCTTGGCCTGGCAGCTTTCAGCTCCTTGGGCTGGCAGCTTTCAGCTCCTTGGCCTGGCAGCTTTCAGCTCCTTGGCCTGGCAGCTTTCAGCTCCTTGGCCTGGCAGCTTTCAGCTCCTTGGCCAGGCAGCTTTCAGCTCCTTGGGCTGGCAGCTTTCAGCTCCTTGGCCTGGCAGCTTTCAGCTCCTTGGCCTGGCAGCTTTCAGCTCCTTGGCCAGGCAGCTTTCAGCTCCTTGGGCTGGCAGCTTTCAGCTCCTTGGCCTGGCAGCTTTCAGCTCCTTGGCCTGGCAGCTTTCAGCTCCTTGGGCTGGCAGCTTTCAGCTCCTTGGCCTGGCAGCTTTCAGCTCCTTGGCCTGGCAGCTTTCAGCTCCTTGGCCAGGCAGCTTTCAGCTCCTTGGGCTGGCAGCTTTCAGCTCCTGGGCCTGGCAGCTTTCAGCACCTTGGCCTGGCAGCTTTCAGCTCCTTGGCCTGGCAGCTTTCTGCTCCTTGGCCAAAGCAGCTTTCAGCTCCTTGGCCTGGCAGCTTTCAGCTCCTTGGCCTGGCAGCTTTCAGCTCCTTGGCCTGGCAGCTTTCAGCCCCTTGGCCTGGCAGCTTTCAGCACCTTGGCCTGGCAGCTTTCTGCTCCTTGGCCAAAGCAGCTTTCAGCTCCTGGGCCTGACAGCTTTCAGCTCCTCGGCCTGGCAGCTTTCAGCACCACGGCCTGGCAGCTTTCAGTCCCTTGGCCTGGCAGCTTTCAGCCCCTTGGCCTGGCAGCTTTCAGCTCCTTGGCCTGGCAGCTTTCAGCTCCTTGGCCAGGCAGCTTTCAGCTCCTTGGGCTGGCAGCTTTCAGCTCCTTGGCCTGGCAGCTTTCAGCTCCTTGGCCTGGCAGCTTTCAGCTCCTTGGCCTGGCAGCTTTCAGCACCTTGGGCTGGCAGCTTTCAGCTCCTTGGCCTGGCAGCTTTCAGCCCCTTGGCCTGGCAGCTTTCAGCTCCTTGGGCTGGCAGCTTTCAGCTCCTTGGCCTGGCAGCTTTCAGAGCCTTGGCCTGGCAGCTTTCAGCTCCTTGGCCTGGCAGCTTTCAGCTCCTTGGCCTGGCAGCTTTCAGCACCTTGGCCTGGCAGCTTTCAGCTCCTTGGCCTGGCAGCTTACAGCTCCTTGGCCTGGCAGCTTTCAGGTAGTTGGCCTGGCAGCTTTCCGCTCCTTGGCCTGGCAGCTTTCAGCTCCTTGGCCTGGCAAGCTTTCAGCTCCTTGGCCTGGCAGCTTTCAGCTCCTTGGCCTGACAGCTTTCAGCTCCTTGGCCTGGCAGCTTTCAGCCCCTTGGCCTGGCAGCTTTCAGCTCCTTGGCCTGGCAGGTTCAGCACCTTGGCCTGGCAGCTTTCAGCCCCTTGGCCCGGCAGCTTTCAGCTCCTTGGCCTGGCAGCTTTCAGCTCCTTGGGCTGGCAGCTTTCAGCTCCTTGGCCTGGCAGCTTTCAGCCCCTTGGCCTGGCAGCTTTCAGCTCCTTGGCCTGGCAGCTTTCATCTCCTTGGCCTGGCAGCTTTCAGCTCTTTGGCCTGGCAGCTTTCAGCTCCTTGGCCTGGCAGCTTACAGCTCCTTGGCCTGGCAGCTTTCAGCTCCTTGGGCTGGCAGCTTTCAGCTCCTTGGCCTGGCAGCTTTCTGCTCCTTGGGCTGGCAGCTTTCAGCTCCTTGGCCTGGCAGCTTTCAGCTCCTTGGCCTGGCAGCTTTCAGCTCCTTGGCCTGGCAGCTTTCAGCACATTGGCCTGGCAGCTTTCAGCTCCATGACCTGGCAGCTTTCAGCTCCTTGGCCAGGCAGCTTTCAGCTCCTTGGCCTGGCAGCTTTCAGCTCCTTGGCCTGGCAGCTTTCAGCACATTGGCCTGCCAGCTTTCAGCTCCATGACCTGGCAGCTTTCAGCTCCTTGGCCTGGCAGCTTTCAGCTCCTTGGCCTGGCAGCTTTCAGCTCCTTGGCCTGGCAGCTTTCAGCACATTGGCCTGCCAGCTTTCAGCTCCTTGGCCTGGCAGCTTTCAGCTCCTTGGCCAGGCAGCTTTCAGCTCCTTGGCCTGGCAGCTTTCAGCTCCTTGGCCTGGCAGCTTTCAGCTCCATGACCTGGCAGCTTTCAGCTCCTTGGCCTGGCAGCTTTCAGTCCCTTGGCCTGGCAGCTTTCAGCTCCATGGCCTGGCAGCTTTCAGCTCCTTGGCCTGGCAGCTTTCAGCTCCTTGGCCAGGCAGCTTTCAGCTCCTTGGCCTGGCAGCTTTCAGCTCCTTGGCCTGGCAGCTTTCAGCACCTTGGCCTGGCAGCTTTCTGCTCCTTGGCCTGGCAGCTTTCAGTCCCTTGGCCTGGCAGCTTTCAGCTCCTTGGCCTGGCAGCTTTCAGCTCCTTGGCCTGGCAGCATTCAGAACCTTGGCCTGGCAACTTTCAGCTCCTTGGGCTGGCAGCTTTCAGCTCCTTGGCCTGGCAGCTTTCAGCTCCTTGGCCTGGCAGCATTCAGCACCTTGGCCTGGCAGCTTTCAGCTCCTTGGCCTGTCAGCTTTCAGCACCTTGGCCTGGCAGCTTTCAGCTCCTTGGCCTGGCAGCTTTCAGCTCCTTGAGCTGGCAGCTTTCAGCTCCTTGGCCTGGCAGCTTTCAGAACCTTGGCTTGGCAGCTTTCAGCACCTTGGCCTGGCAGCTTTTAGCTCCTTGGCCTGGCAGCTTTCAGCACCTTGGCCTGGCAGCTTTCAGCTCCTTGGCCTGGCAGCTTTCAGCCCCTTGGCCTGGCAGCTTTCAGCACCTTGGCCTGGCAGCTTTCAGCTCCTTGGCCTGGCAGCTTTCAGCACCTTGGCCTGGCAGCTTTCAGTTCCTTGGACTGGCAGATTTCAGTTCCTTGGCCTGGCAGCTTTCAGCTCCTTGGCCTGGCAGCTTTCAGCTCCTTGGCCTGGCAGCTACAGCTCCTTGGCCTGGCAGCTTTCAGCTAGTTGGCCTGGCAGCTTTCAGCACCTTGGCCTGGCAGCTTTCAGCTCCTTGGCCTGGCAGCTTTCAGCTCCTTGGCCTGGCAGATTTCAGTTCCTTGGCCTGGCAGCTTTCAGCTCCTTGGCCTGGCAGCTTTCAGCTCCTTGGCCTGGCAGCTTTCAGCTCCTTGGCCTGGCAGCTTTCAGCTCCTTGGCCTGGCAGCTTTCAGCACCTTGGCCTGGCAGCTTAAAGCTCCTTGGCCTGGCAGCTTTCAGCTCCTTGGCCTGGCAGCATTGAGCTCCTTGGCCTGGCAGCTTTCAGCTCCTTGGCCTGGCAGCTTTCAGCTCCTTGGCCTGGCAGCTTTCAGCACCTTGGCCTGGCAGCTTAAAGCTCCTTGGCCTGGCAGCTTTCAGCTCCTTGGCCTGGCAGCATTGAGCTCCTTGGCCTGGCAGCTTTCAGCTCCTTGGCCTGGCAGCTTTCAGCTCCTTGGCCAGGCAGCTTGCAGCTCCTTGGGCTGGCAGCTTTCAGCTCCTTGGCCAGGCAGCTTTCAGCTCCTTGGCCTGGCAGCTTTCAGCCCCTTGGTCTGGCAGCTTTCAGCTCCTTGGCCTGGCAGCTTTCAGCTCCTTGGCCTGACAGCTTTCAGCTCCTTGGCCCGGCAGCTTTCAGCTCCTTGGCCTGGCAGCTTTCAGCTCCTTGGCCCGGCAGCTTTCAGCTCCTTGGCCAGGCAGCTTTCAGCTCCTTGGCCAGGCAGCTTTCAGCTCCTTGGCGCGGCAGCTTTCAGCTCCTTGGCCTGGCAGCTTTCAGCTCCTTTGGCCTGGCAGCTTTCAGCTCCTTGGCCTGGCAGCTTTCAGCACCTTGGCCTGGCAGCTTTCAGCTCCTTGGCCTGGCAGCTTTCAGCCCCTTGGCCTGGCAGCTTTCAGCACCTTGGCCTGGCAGCTTTCAGCTCCTTGGCCTGGCAGCTTTCAGCACCTTGGCCTGGCAGGTTTCAGTTCCTTGGCCTGGCAGATTTCAGTTCCTTGGCCTGGCAGCTTTCAGCTCCTTGGCCTGGCAGCTTTCAGTTCCTTGGCCTGGCAGCTTTCAGCTCCTTGGCCTGGCAGCTTTCAGCTCCTTGGCCTGGCAGCTTTCAGCTCCTTGGCCTGGCAGCTTTCAGCTAGTTGGCCTGGCAGCTTTCAGCACCTTGGCCTGGCAGCTTTCAGCTCCTTGGCCTGGCAGCTTTCAGCTCCTTGGCCTGGCAGATTTCAGTTCCTTGGCCTGGCAGCTTTCAGCTCCTTGGCCTGGCAGCTTTCAGCTCCTTGGCCTGGCAGCTTTCAGCTCCTTGGGCTGGCAGCTTTCAGCTCCTTGGCCTGGCAGCTTTCAGCTCCTTGGCCTGGCAGCTTTCAGCTCCTTGGCCTGGCAGCTTTCAGCTCCTTGGCCTGGCAGCTTTCAGCTCCTTGGCCTGGCAGCTTTCAGCACCTTGGCCTGGCAGCTTAAAGCTCCTTGGCCTGGCAGCTTTCAGCTCCTTGGCCTGGCAGCATTTAGCTCCTTGGCCTGGCAGCTTTCAGCTCCTTGGCCAGGCAGCTTGCAGCTCCTTGGCCAGGCAGCTTTCAGCTCCTTGGCCAGGCAGCTTGCAGCTCCTTGGGCTGGCAGCTTTCAGCTCCTTGGCCAGGCAGCTTTCAGCTCCTTGGCCTGGCAGCTTTCAGCTCCTTGGCCTGGCAGCTTTCAGCTCCTTGGGCTGGCAGGTTTCAGCTCCTTGGCCAGGCAGCTTTCAGCTCCTTGGGCTGGCAGCTTTCAGCTCCTTGGCCTGGCAGCTTTCAGCCCCTTGGCCTGGCAGCTTTCAGCCCCTTGGCCTGGCAGCTTTCAGCCCCTTGGCCTGGCAGCTTTCAGCCCCTTGGCCTGGCAGCTTTCAGCTCCTTGGCCTGGCAGCTTTCAGCTCCTTGGCCTGGCAGCTTTCAGCTCCTTGGCCTGGCAGCTTTCAGCTCCTTGGCCCGGCAGCTTTCAGCTCCTTGGCCAGGCAACTTTCAGCTCCTTGGCCTGGCAGTTTTCAGAGCCTTGGCCCGGCAGCTTTCAGCTCCTTGGCCCGGCAGCTTTCAGCTCCTTGGCCTGGCAGCTTTCAGCTCCTTGGCCAGGCAACTTTCAGCTCCTTGGCCTGGCAGCTTTCAGCTCTTTGGCCTGGCAGCTTTCAGCTCCTTGGCCTGGCAGCTTTCAGCTCATTGGCCAGGCAGCTTGCAGCTCCTTGGGCTGGCAGCTTTCAGCTCCTTGGCCTGGCAGCTTTCAGCTCCTTGGCCTGGCAGGTTCAGCACCTTGGCCTGGCAGCTTTCAGCTCCTTGGCCTGGCAGCTTTCAGCTCCTTGGCCTGGCAGCTTTCAGCTCCTTGGCCTGGCAGCTTTCAGCTCCTTGGCCTGGCAGCTTTCAGCTCCTTGGCCTGGCAGCTTTCAGCTCCTTGGCCTGGCAGCTTTCAGCTCCTTGGCCTGGCAGCTTTCAGCTCCTTGGCCCGGCAGCTTTCAGCTCCTTGGCCTGGCAGCTTTCAGCTCCTTGGCCTGGCAGCTTTCAGCTCCTTGGCCTGGCAGCTTTCAGCTCCTTGGCCTGGCAGCTTTCAGCTCCTTGGCCTGGCAGCTTTCAGCTCCTTGGGCTGGCAGCTTTCAGCTCCTTGGCCTGGCAGCTTTCAGCTCCTTGGCCTGGCAGCTTTCAGCTCCTTGGCCTGGCAGCTTTCAGCTCCTTGGCCTGGCAGCTTTCAGCTCCTTGGCCTGGCAGCTTTCAGCTCCTTGGCCTGGCAGATTTCAGTTCCTTGGCCTGGCAGCTTTCAGCTCCTTGGGCTGGCAGCTTTCAGCTCCTTGGCCTGGCAGCTTTCAGCTCCTTGGCCTGGCAGCTTTCAGCTCCTTGGCCTGGCAGCTTTCAGCACCTTGGCCTGGCAGCTTTCAGCTCCTTGGCCTGGCAGCTTTCAGCTCCTTGGCCTGGCAGCTTTCAGCTCCTTGGCCTGGCAGCTTTCAGCTCCTTGGGCTGGCAGCTTTCAGCTCCTTGGCCTGGCAGCTTTCAGCTCCTTGGCCTGGCAGCTTTCAGCTCCTTGGCCTGGCAGCTTTCAGCTCCTTGGCCTGGCAGCTTTCAGCTCCTTGGCCTGGCAGCTTTCAGCACCTTGGCCTGGCAGCTTAAAGCTCCTTGGCCTGGCAGCTTTCAGCTCCTTGGCCTGGCAGCATTTAGCTCCTTGGCCTGGCAGCTTTCAGCTCCTTGGCCTGGCAGCTTTCAGCTCCTTTGCCTGGCAGCTTTCAGCACCTTGGCCTGGCAGCTTTCAGCTCCTTGGCCTGGCAGCTTTCAGCTCATTGGCCAGGCAGCTTGCAGCTCCTTGGGCTGGCAGCTTTCAGCTCCTTGGCCTGGCAGCTTTCAGCTCCTTTGGCCTGGCAGCTTTCAGCTCCTTGGCCTGGCAGCTTTCAGCTCATTGGCCAGGCAGCTTGCAGCTCCTTGGCCTGGCAGCTTTCAGCTCCTTGGCCTGGCAGCTTTCAGCTCCTTGGCCTGGCAGCTTTCAGCCGCTTGGCCTGGCAGCTTTCAGCTCCTTGGCCAGGCAGCTTTCAGCCCCTTGGCCTGGCAGCTTTCTGCTCCTTGGCCTGGCCGCTTTCAGCTCCTTGGCCTGGCAGCTTTCAGCACATTGGCCTGGCAGCTTTCTGCTCCTTGGCCTGGCCGCTTTCAGCTCCTTGGCCTGGCAGCTTTCAGCACCTTGGCCTGGCAGCTTTCAGCTCCTTGGCCTGGCAGCTTACAGCTCCTTGGCCTGGCAGCTTACAGCTCCTTGGCCTGGCAGCTTTCAGGTAGTTGGCCTGGCAGCTTTCCGCTCCTTGGCCTGGCAGCTTTCAGCTCCTTGGTCCTGACAGCTTTCAGCTCCTTGGCCTGGCAGCTTTCAGCTCCTTGGCCTGGCAGCTTTCAGCTCCTTGGCCTGGCAGCTTTCAGCTCCTTGGCCTGGCAGCTTTCAGCTCCTTGGCCTGGCAGCTTTCAGCTCCTTGGCCTGGCAGCTTTCAGCTCCTTGGCCTGGCAGCTTTCAGCTCCTTGGCCAGTCAGCTTTAAGCTCCTTGGCCTGGCAGCTTTCAGCTCCTTGGCCTGGCAGCTTTCAGCTCCTTGGCCTGGCAGCTTTCAGCTCCTTGGCCAGTCAGCTTTCAGCTCCTTGGCCAGTCAGCTTTAAGCTCCTTGGCCTGGCAGCTTTCAGCTCCTTGGCCTGGCAGCTTTCAGCTCCTTCGCCTGGCAGCTTTCAGCTCCTTGGCCTGGCAGCTTTCAGCTCCTTGGCCTGGCAGCTTTCAGCTCCTTGGCCTGGCAACTTTCAGCTCCTTGGGCTGGCAGCTTTCAGCTCCTTGGGCTGGCAACTTTCAGCTCCTTGGCCTGGCAGCTTTCAGCTCCTTGGCCTGGCAGCTTTCAGCTCCTTGGCCTGGCAGCTTTCAGCTCCTTGGCCTGGCAGCTTTTAGCACCTTGGCCTGGCAGCTTTCAGCTCCTTGGCCTGGCAGCTTTCAGCTCCTTGGGCTGGCAGCTTTCAGCTCCTTGGCCTGGCAGCTTTCAGCTCCTTGGCCTGGCAGCTTTCAGCTCCTTGGCCTGGCAGCTTTCAGCTCCTTGGCCTGGCAGCTTTCAGCTCCTTGGCCTGGCAGCTTTCAGCTCCTTGGCCAGGCAGCTTTCAGCTCCTTGGCCCGGCAGCTTTCAGCTCCTTGGCCCGGCAGCTTTCAGCTCCTTGGCCCGGCAGCTTTCAGCTCCTTGGCCTGGCAGCTTTCAGCTCCTTGGCCTGGCAGCTTTCAGCTCCTTGGCCTGGCAGCTTTCAGCTCCTTGGCCCGGCAGCTTTCAGCTCCTTGGCCCGGCAGCTTTCAGCTCCTTGGCCTGGCAGCTTTCAGCTCCTTGGCCAGGCAGCTTTCAGCTCCTTGGCCCGGCAGCTTTCAGCTCCTTGGCCTGGCAGCTTTCAGCTCCTTTGGCCTGGCAGCTTTCAGCTCCTTGGCCTGGCAGCTTTCAGCTTTTTGGCCTGGCAGCTTTCAGCTCCTTGGCCAGGCAGCTTTCAGCTCCTTGGCCTGGCAGCTTAAAGCTCCTTGGCCTGGCAGCTTTTAGCTCCTTGGCCTGGCAGCTTTCAGCACCTTGGCCTGGCAGCTTTCAGCACCTTGGCCTGGCAGCTTTCAGCTCCTTGGGCTTGCAGCTTTCAGCTCCTTGGCCTGGCAGCTTTCAGCTCCTTGGCCTGGCAGCTTTCAGCTCCTTGGCCAGGCAGCTTTCAGCACCTTGGCCTGGCAGCCTTCAGCTCCTTGGCCAGGCAGCTTTCAGCTCCTTGGGCTGGCAGCTTTCAGCTCCTTGGCCTGGCAGCTTTCAGCTCCTTGGCCTGGCAGCTTTCAGCTCCTTGGGCTGGCAGCTTTCAGCTCTTTGGCCTGGCAGCTTTCAGCTCCTTGGGCTGGCAGCTTTCAGCTCCTTGGCCTGGCAGCTTTCAGCTCATTGGCCAGGCAGCTTTCAGCCCCTTGGCCTGGCAGCTTTCAGCTCCTTGGGCTGGCAGCTTTCAGCTCCTTGGCCTGGCAGCTTTCAGCTCCTTGGCCTGGCAGCCTTCAGCTCCTTGGCCAGGCAGCTTTCAGCTCCTTGGGCTGGCAGCTTTCAGCTCCTTGGCCTGGCAGCCTTCAGCTCCTTGGCCAGGCAGCTTTCAGCTCCTTGGCCTGGCAGCTTTCAGCTCCTTGGCCTGGCAGCTTTCAGCTCCTTGGCCTGGCAGCCTTCAGCTCCTTGGCCAGGCAGCTTTCAGCTCCTTGGCCTGGCAGCTTTCAGCTCCTTGGCCTGGCAGCCTTCAGCTCCTTGGCCAGGCAGCTTTCAGCTCCTTGGCCTGGCAGCTTTCAGCTCCTTGGCCTGGCAGCTTTCAGCTCCTTGGCCTGGCAGCTTTCAGCCCCTTGGCCTGGCAGCTTTCAGCTCCTTGGGCTGGCAGCTTTCAGCTCCTTGGCCAGGCAGCTTTCAGCCCCTTGGGCTGTCAGCTTTCAGCTCCTTGGCCTGGCAGCTTTCAGCTCCTTGGCCTGGCAGCTTTCAGCTCCTTGGGCTGGCAGCTTTCAGCTCCTTGGCCTGGCAGCTTTCAGCACCTTGGCCTGGCAGCTTTCAGCACCTTGGGCTGGCAGCTTTCAGCTCCTTGGGCTGGCAGCTTTCAGCTCCTTGGCCAGGCAGCTTTCAGCTCCTTGGCCAGGCAGCTTTCAGCTCCTTGGCCAGGCAGCTTTCAGCTCCTTGGCCAGGCAGCTTTCAGCTCCTTGGCCAGGCAGCTTTCAGCTCCTTGGCCTGGCAGCTTTCAGCCCCTTGGCCTGGCAGCTTTCAGCTCCTTGGCCTGGCAGCTTTCAGCTCCTTGGCCAGGCAGCTTTCAGCTCCTTGGCCTGGCAGCTTTCAGCTCCTTGGCCTGGCAGCTTTCAGCTCCTTGGCCTGGCAGCTTTCAGCTCCTTGGGCTGGCAGCTTTCAGCCCCTTGGCCTGGCAGCTTTCAGCACCTTGGCCTGGCAGCTTTCAGCTCCTTGGGCTGGCAGCTTTCAGCTCCTTGGCCTGGCAGCTTTCAGCTCCTTGGCCTGGCAGCTTTCAGCTCCTTGGGCTGGCAGCTTTCAGCTCCTTGGCCTGGCAGCTTTCAGCTCCTTGGCCAGGCAGCTTTCAGCTCCTTGGGCTGGCAGCTTTCAGCTCCTTGGCCTGGCAGCTTTCAGCTCCTTGGCCTGGCAGCTTTCAGCTCCTTGGCCTGTCAGCTTTCAGCTCCTTGGCCTGGCTGCTTTCAGCTCTTTGGCCTGGCAGCTTTCAGCCCCTTGGCCTGGCAGCTTTCAGCTCCTTGGCCTGGCAGCTTTCAGCTCCTTTGGCCTGGCAGCTTTCAGCTCCTTGGCCAGGCAGCTTTCAGCTATTTGGCCTGGCAGCTTTCAGCTCCTTGGCCTGGCAGCTTTCAGCTCCTTGGCCTGGCAGCTTTCAGCCGCTTGGCCTGGCAGCTTTCAGCTCCTTGGCCAGGCAGCTTTCAGCCCCTTGGCCTGGCAGCTTTCTGCTCCTTGGCCTGGCCGCTTTCAGCTCCTTGGCCTGGCAGCTTTCAGCACATTGGCCTGGCAGCTTTCTGCTCCTTGGCCTGGCCGCTTTCAGCTCCTTGGCCTGGCAGCTTTCAGCACCTTGGCCTGGCAGCTTTCAGCTCCTTGGCCTGGCAGCTTACAGCTCCTTGGCCTGGCAGCTTTCAGGTAGTTGGCCTGGCAGCTTTCCGCTCCTTGGCCTGGCAGCTTTCAGCTCCTTGGTCCTGACAGCTTTCAGCTCCTTGGCCTGGCAGCTTTCAGCTCCTTGGCCTGGCAGCTTTCAGCTCCTTGGCCTGGCAGCTTTCAGCTCCTTGGCCTGGCAGCTTTCAGCTCCTTGGCCTGGCAGCTTTCAGCTCCTTGGCCTGGCAGCTTTCAGCTCCTTGGCCAGTCAGCTTTAAGCTCCTTGGCCTGGCAGCTTTCAGCTCCTTGGCCTGGCAGCTTTCAGCTCCTTGGCCTGGCAGCTTTCAGCTCCTTGGCCAGTCAGCTTTCAGCTCCTTGGCCAGTCAGCTTTAAGCTCCTTGGCCTGGCAGCTTTCAGCTCCTTGGCCTGGCAGCTTTCAGCTCCTTGGCCTGGCAGCTTTCAGCTCCTTGGCCTGGCAGCTTTCAGCTCCTTGGCCTGGCAACTTTCAGCTCCTTGGGCTGGCAGCTTTCAGCTCCTTGGGCTGGCAACTTTCAGCTCCTTGGCCTGGCAGCTTTCAGCTCCTTGGCCTGGCAGCTTTCAGCTCCTTGGCCTGGCAGCTTTTAGCACCTTGGCCTGGCAGCTTTCAGCTCCTTGGCCTGGCAGCTTTCAGCTCCTTGGGCTGGCAGCTTTCAGCTCCTTGGCCTGGCAGCTTTCAGCTCCTTGGCCTGGCAGCTTTCAGCTCCTTGGCCTGGCAGCTTTCAGCTCCTTGGACTGGCAGCTTTCAGCTCCTTGGCCAGGCAGCTTTCAGCTCCTTGGCCTGGCAGCTTTTAGCACCTTGGCCTGGCAGCTTTCAGCTCCTTGGACTGGCAGCTTTCAGCTCCTTGGCCTGGCAGCTTTCAGCTCCTTGGCCTGGCAGCTTTCAGCTCCTTGGCCTGGCAGCTTTCAGCTCCTTGGCCTGGTAGCTTTCAGCTCCTTGGCCTGGCAGCTTTCAGCTCCTTGGCCTGGCAGCTTTCAGCTCCTTGGCCTGTCAGCTTTCAGCACCTTGGCCTGGCAGCTTTCAGCTCCTTGGCCTGGCAGCTTTCAGCTCCTTGAGCTGGCAGCTTTCAGCTCCTTGGCCTGGCAGCTTTCAGCTCCTTGGCCTGGCAGCTTTCAGCTAGTTGGCCTGGCAGCTTTCAGCACCTTGGCCTGGCAGCTTTCAGCTCCTTGAGCTGGCAGCTTTCAGCCCCTTGGCCTGGCAGCTACAGCTCCTTGGCCTGGCAGCTTTCAGCTAGTTGGCCTGGCAGCTTTCAGCACCTTGGCCTGGCAGCTTTCAGCTCCTTGGCCTGGCAGCTACAGCTCCTTGGCCTGGCAGCTTTCAGCTCCTTGGCCTGGCAGCTTTCAGCTCCTTGGCCTGGCAGCTACAGCTCCTTGGCCTGGCAGCTTTCAGCTCCTTGGCCAGGCAGCTTTCAGCTCCTTGGCCTGGCAGCTTTCAGCTCCTTGGCCTGGCAGCTTTCAGCTCCTTGGCCTGGCAGCTTTCAGCTCCTTGAGCTGGCAGCTTTCAGCTCCTTGGCCTGGCAGCTTTCAGCTCCTTGGCCTGGCAGCTACAGCTCCTTGGCCTGGCAGCTTTCAGCTAGTTGGCCTGGCAGCTTTCAGCACCTTGGCCTGGCAGCTTTCAGCTCCTTGGCCTGGCAGCTACAGCTCCTTGGCCTGGCAGCTTTCAGCTCCTTGGCCTGGCAGCTACAGCTCCTTGGCCTGGCAGCTTTCAGCTAGTTGGCCTGGCAGCTTTCAGCACCTTGGCCTGGCAGCTTTCAGCTCCTTAGCCTGGCAGCTTTCAGCTCCTTGGCCTGGCAGATTTCAGTTCCTTGGCCTGGCAGCTTTCAGCTCCTTGGCCAGGCAGCTTTCAGCTCCTTGGGCTGGCAGCTTTCAGCTCCTTGGCCTGGCAGCTTTCAGCTCCTTGGCCTGGCAGCTTTCAGCTCCTTGGCCTGGCAGCATTCAGCTCCTTGGCCTGGCAGCTTTCAGCGCCTTGGCCTGGCAGCTTGCAGCTCCTTGGGCTGGCAGCTTTCAGCTCCTTGGCCTGGCAGCTTTCAGCTCCTTGGCCTGGCAGCTTTCAGCTCCTCGGCCTGGCAGCTTTCAGCTCCTTGGCCTGGCAGCTTTCAGCTCCTTGGGCTGGCAGCTTTCAGCTCCTTGGCCTGGCAGCTTTCAGCTCCTTGGCCTGGCAGGTTTCAGCTCCTTGGCCTGGCAGCTTTCAGCTCCTTGGCCTGGCAGCTTTCAGCCCCTTGGCCTGGCAGCTTTCAGCTCCTTGGCCTGGCAGCTTTCAGCTCCTTGGCCTGGCAGCTTTCAGCTCCTTGGGCTGGCAGCTTTCAGCTCCTTGGCCTGGCAGCTTTCAGCTCCTTGGCCTGGCAGGTTTCAGCTCCTTGGCCTGGCAGCTTTCAGCTCCTTGGCCTGGCAGCTTTCAGCCCCTTGGCCTGGCAGCTTTCAGCTCCTTGGCCTGGCAGCTTTCAGCTCCTTGGGCTGGCAGCTTTCAGCTCCTTGGCCTGGCAGCTTTCAGCTCCTTGGCCTGGCAGCTTTCAGCTCCTTGGCCCGGCAGCTTTCAGCTCCTTGGCTTGGCAGCTTTCAGCTCCTTGGCCTGGCAGCTTTCAGCTCCTTGGCCAGGCAGCTTTCAGCTCCTTGGCCCGGCAGCTGTCAGCTCCTTGGCCTGGCAGCTTTCAGCTCCTTTGGCCTGGCAGCTTTCAGCTCCTTGGCCTGGCAGCTTTCAGCTCTTTGGCCTGGCAGCTTTCAGCTCCTTGGCCTGGCAGCTTTCAGCTCCTTGGCCTGGCAGCTTTCAGCTCCTTGGGCTGGCAGCTTTCAGCTCCTTGGCCTGGCCGCTTTCAGCTCCTTGGCCTGGCAGCTTTCAGCACCTTGTCCTGGCAGCTTTCAGCTCCTTGGCCTGGCAGCTTTCAGCTCCTTGGCCTGGCAGCCTTCAGCTCCTTGGCCTGGCAGCTTACAGCTCCTTGGCCTGGCAGCTTTCAGCTCCTTGGCCAGGCAGCTTTCAGCTCCTTGGGCTGGCAGCTTTCAGCTATTTGGCCTGGCAGCTTTCAGCTCCTTGGCCTGGCAGCTTTCAGCTCCTTGGCCAGGCAGCTTTCAGCTCCTTGGCCAGGCAGCTTTCAGCTATTTGGCCTGGCAACTTTCAGCTCCTTGGGCTGGCAGCTTTCAGCTCCTTGGGCTGGCAACTTTCAGCTCCTTGGCCTGGCAGCTTTCAGCTCCTTGGCCTGGCAGCTTTCAGCTCCTTGGCCTGGCAGCTTTCAGCTCCTTGGCCTGGCAGCTTTTAGCACCTTGGCCTGGCAGCTTTCAGCTCCTTGGCCTGGCAGCTTTCAGCTCCTTGGGCTGGCAGCTTTCAGCTCCTTGGCCTGGCAGCTTTCAGCTCCTTGGCCTGGCAGCTTTCAGCTCCTTGGCCTGGCAGCTTTCAGCTCCTTGGACTGGCAGCTTTCAGCTCCTTGGCCAGGCAGCTTTCAGCTCCTTGGCCTGGCAGCTTTTAGCACCTTGGCCTGGCAGCTTTCAGCTCCTTGGACTGGCAGCTTTCAGCTCCTTGGCCTGGCAGCTTTCAGCTCCTTGGCCTGGCAGCTTTCAGCTCCTTGGCCTGGCAGCTTTCAGCTCCTTGGCCTGGTAGCTTTCAGCTCCTTGGCCTGGCAGCTTTCAGCTCCTTGGCCTGGCAGCTTTCAGCTCCTTGGCCTGTCAGCTTTCAGCACCTTGGCCTGGCAGCTTTCAGCTCCTTGGCCTGGCAGCTTTCAGCTCCTTGAGCTGGCAGCTTTCAGCTCCTTGGCCTGGCAGCTTTCAGCTCCTTGGCCTGGCAGCTTTCAGCTAGTTGGCCTGGCAGCTTTCAGCACCTTGGCCTGGCAGCTTTCAGCTCCTTGAGCTGGCAGCTTTCAGCCCCTTGGCCTGGCAGCTACAGCTCCTTGGCCTGGCAGCTTTCAGCTAGTTGGCCTGGCAGCTTTCAGCACCTTGGCCTGGCAGCTTTCAGCTCCTTGGCCTGGCAGCTACAGCTCCTTGGCCTGGCAGCTTTCAGCTCCTTGGCCTGGCAGCTTTCAGCTCCTTGGCCTGGCAGCTACAGCTCCTTGGCCTGGCAGCTTTCAGCTCCTTGGCCAGGCAGCTTTCAGCTCCTTGGCCTGGCAGCTTTCAGCTCCTTGGCCTGGCAGCTTTCAGCTCCTTGGCCTGGCAGCTTTCAGCTCCTTGAGCTGGCAGCTTTCAGCTCCTTGGCCTGGCAGCTTTCAGCTCCTTGGCCTGGCAGCTACAGCTCCTTGGCCTGGCAGCTTTCAGCTAGTTGGCCTGGCAGCTTTCAGCACCTTGGCCTGGCAGCTTTCAGCTCCTTGGCCTGGCAGCTACAGCTCCTTGGCCTGGCAGCTTTCAGCTCCTTGGCCTGGCAGCTACAGCTCCTTGGCCTGGCAGCTTTCAGCTAGTTGGCCTGGCAGCTTTCAGCACCTTGGCCTGGCAGCTTTCAGCTCCTTAGCCTGGCAGCTTTCAGCTCCTTGGCCTGGCAGATTTCAGTTCCTTGGCCTGGCAGCTTTCAGCTCCTTGGCCAGGCAGCTTTCAGCTCCTTGGGCTGGCAGCTTTCAGCTCCTTGGCCTGGCAGCTTTCAGCTCCTTGGCCTGGCAGCTTTCAGCTCCTTGGCCTGGCAGCATTCAGCTCCTTGGCCTGGCAGCTTTCAGCGCCTTGGCCTGGCAGCTTGCAGCTCCTTGGGCTGGCAGCTTTCAGCTCCTTGGCCTGGCAGCTTTCAGCTCCTTGGCCTGGCAGCTTTCAGCTCCTTGGCCTGGCAGCTTTCAGCTCCTTGGCCTGGCAGCTTTCAGCTCCTTGGGCTGGCAGCTTTCAGCTCCTTGGCCTGGCAGCTTTCAGCTCCTTGGCCTGGCAGGTTTCAGCTCCTTGGCCTGGCAGCTTTCAGCTCCTTGGCCTGGCAGCTTTCAGCCCCTTGGCCTGGCAGCTTTCAGCTCCTTGGCCTGGCAGCTTTCAGCTCCTTGGCCTGGCAGCTTTCAGCTCCTTGGGCTGGCAGCTTTCAGCTCCTTGGCCTGGCAGCTTTCAGCTCCTTGGCCTGGCAGGTTTCAGCTCCTTGGCCTGGCAGCTTTCAGCTCCTTGGCCTGGCAGCTTTCAGCCCCTTGGCCTGGCAGCTTTCAGCTCCTTGGCCTGGCAGCTTTCAGCTCCTTGGGCTGGCAGCTTTCAGCTCCTTGGCCTGGCAGCTTTCAGCTCCTTGGCCTGGCAGCTTTCAGCTCCTTGGCCCGGCAGCTTTCAGCTCCTTGGCTTGGCAGCTTTCAGCTCCTTGGCCTGGCAGCTTTCAGCTCCTTGGCCAGGCAGCTTTCAGCTCCTTGGCCCGGCAGCTGTCAGCTCCTTGGCCTGGCAGCTTTCAGCTCCTTTGGCCTGGCAGCTTTCAGCTCCTTGGCCTGGCAGCTTTCAGCTCTTTGGCCTGGCAGCTTTCAGCTCCTTGGCCTGGCAGCTTTCAGCTCCTTGGCCTGGCAGCTTTCAGCTCCTTGGGCTGGCAGCTTTCAGCTCCTTGGCCTGGCCGCTTTCAGCTCCTTGGCCTGGCAGCTTTCAGCACCTTGTCCTGGCAGCTTTCAGCTCCTTGGCCTGGCAGCTTTCAGCTCCTTGGCCTGGCAGCCTTCAGCTCCTTGGCCTGGCAGCTTACAGCTCCTTGGCCTGGCAGCTTTCAGCTCCTTGGCCAGGCAGCTTTCAGCTCCTTGGGCTGGCAGCTTTCAGCTATTTGGCCTGGCAGCTTTCAGCTCCTTGGCCTGGCAGCTTTCAGCTCCTTGGCCAGGCAGCTTTCAGCTCCTTGGCCAGGCAGCTTTCAGCTATTTGGCCTGGCAGCTTTCAGCTCCTTGGCCTGGCAGCTTTTAGCTCCTTGGCCTGGCAGCTTTCAGCTCCTTGGGCTGGCAGCTTTCAGCTCCTTGGCCTGGCAGCTTTCAGCTCCTTGGCCTGGCAGCTTTCAGCTCCTTGGCCTGGCAGCTTTCTGCTCCTTGGCCAAAGCAGCTTTCAGCTCCTTGGCCTGGCAGCTTTCAGCTCCTGGGCCTGACAGCTTTCAGCTCCTCGGCCTGGCAGCTTTCAGCACCACGGCCTGGCAGCTTTCAGTCCCTTGGCCTGGCAGCTTTCAGCCCCTTGGCCTGGCAGCTTTCAGCTCCTTGGCCTGGCAGCTTTCAGCTCCTTGGCCTGGCAGCTTTCAGCTCCTTGGCCAGGCAGCTTTCAGCTCCTTGGGCTGGCAGCTTTCAGCTCCTTGGCCTGGCAGCTTTCAGCTCCTTGGCCTGGCAGCTTTCAGCTCCTTGGCCTGGCAGCTTTCAGCTCCTTGGGCTGGCAGCTTTCAGCTCCTTGGCCTGGCAGCTTTCAGCCCCTTGGCCTGGCAGCTTTCAGCTCCTTGGCCAGGCAGCTTTCAGCCCCTTGGCCTGGCAGCTTTCAGCTCCTTGGGCTGGCAGCTTTCAGCTCCTTGGCCTGGCAGCTTTCAGCTCCTTGGCCAGGCAGCTTTCAGCTCCTTGGCCAGGCAGCTTTCAGCCCCTTGTCCTGGCTGCTTTCAGCTCCTTGGTCTGGCAGCTTTCAGCCCCTTGGCCTGGCAGCTTTCAGCCCCTTGGCCTGGCAGCTTTCAGCTCCTTGGCCAGGCAGCTTTCAGCTCCTTGGCCAGGCAGCTTTCAGCCCCTTGTCCTGGCTGCTTTCAGCTCCTTGGTCTGGCAGCTTTCAGCCCCTTGGCCTGGCAGCTTTCAGCTCCTTGGGCTGGCAGCTTTCAGCTCCTTGGCCTGGCAGCTTTCAGCACCTTGGCCTGGCAGCTTTCAGAGCCTTGGCCTGGCAGCTTTCAGCTCCTTGGCCTGGCAGCTTTCAGAGCCTTGGCCTGGCAGCTTTCAGCACATTGGCCTGGCAGCTTTCAGCTCCTTGGCCTGGCAGCTTTCAGCACATTGGCCTGGCAGCTTTCTGCTCCTTGGCCTGGCCGCTTTCAGCTCCTTGGCCTGGCAGCTTTCAGCACCTTGGCCTGGCAGCTTTCAGCTCCTTGGCCTGGCAGCTTACAGCTCCTTGGCCTGGCAGCTTTCAGGTAGTTGGCCTGGCAGCTTTCCGCTCCTTGGCCTGGCAGCTTTCAGCTCCTTGGCCTGGCAGCTTTCAGCTCCTTGGCCTGGCAGCTTTCAGCTCCTTGGCCTGGCAGCTTTCAGCTCCTTGGCCTGGCAGCTTTCAGCTCCTTGGCCTGGCAGCTTTCAGCTCCTTGGCGAGTCAGCTTTAAGCTCCTTGGCCTGGCAGCTTTCAGCTCCTTGGCCTGGCAGCTTTCAGCTCCTTGGCCTGGCAACTTTCAGCTCCTTGGCCTGGCAGCTTTCAGCTCCTTGGCCTGGCAGATTTCAGTTCCTTGGCCTGGCAGCTTTCAGCTCCTTGGGCTGGCAGCTTTCAGCTCCTTGGCCTGGCAGATTTCAGTTCCTTGGCCTGGCAGCTTTCAGCTCCTTGGCCTGGCAGCTTTCAGCTCCTTGGGCTGGCAGCTTTCAGCTCCTTGGCCTGGCAGCTTTCAGCTCCTTGGCCTGGCAGCTTTCAGCTCCTTGGCCTGGCAGCTTTCAGCTCCTTGGCCTGGCAGCTTTCAGCTCCTTGGCCTGGCAGCTTTCAGCTCCTTGGCCAGGCAGCTTGCAGCTCCTTGGGCTGGCAACTTTCAGCTCCTTGGCCTGGCAGCTTTCAGCTCCTTGGCCTGGCAGCTTTCAGCTCCTTGGCCTGGCAGCTTTCAGCTCCTTGGCCTGGCAGCTTTCAGCTCCTTGGCCTGGCAGCTTTCAGCTCCTTGGGCTGGCAGCTTTCAGCTCCTTGGCCAGGCAGCTTTCAGCTCCTTGGCCTGGCAGCTTTCAGCTCCTTGGCCTGGCAGCTTTCAGCTCCTTGGCCTGGCAGCTTTCAGCTCCTTGGCCTGGCAGCTTTCAGCTCCTTGGGCTGGCAGCTTTCAGCCCCTTGACCTGGCAGCTTTCAGCACCTTGGGCTGGCAGCTTTCAGCTCCTTGGCCTGGCAGCTTTCAGCCCCTTGGCCTGGCAGCTTTCAGCTCCTTGGCCTGGCAGCTTTCAGCTCCTTGGCCTGGCAGCTTTCAGCTCCTTGGCCCGGCAGCTTTCAGCTCCTTGGCTTGGCAGCTTTCAGCTCCTTGGCCTGGCAGCTTTCAGCTCCTTGGCCCGGCAGCTTTCAGCTCCTTGGCCTGGCAGCTTTCAGCTCCTTTGGCCTGGCAGCTTTCAGCTCCTTGACCTGGCAGCTTTCAGCTCCTTGGCCTGGCAGCTTTCAGCTCTTTGGCCTGGCAGCTTTCAGCTCCTTGGCCTGGCAGCTTTCAGCTCATTGGCCAGGCAGTTTGCAGCTCCTTGGGCTGGCAGCTTTCAGCTCCTTGGCCTGGCAGCTTTCAGCCCCTTGGCCTGGCAGCTTTCAGCACCTTGGGCTGGCAGCTTTCAGCTCCTTGGCCTGGCAGCTTTCAGCTCCTTGGCCTGGCAGCTTTCAGCACCTTGGGCTGGCAGCTTTCAGCTCCTTGGCCTGGCAGCTTTCAGCACCTTGGCCTGGCAGCTTTCAGCTCCTTGGCCTGGCAGCTTTCAGCACCTTGGGCTGGCAGCTTACAGCTCCTTGGCCTGGCAGCTTTCAGCTCCTTGGCCTGGCAGCTTTCAGCACCTTGGCCTGGCAGCTTTCAGCAACTTGGCCTGGCAGCTTTCAGCTCCTTGGCCTGGCAGCTTTCAGCACCTTGGCCTGGCAGCTTTCAGCAACTTGGCCTGGCAGCTTTCAGCTCCTTGGGCTGGCAGCTTTCAGCTCCTTGGCCTGGCAGCTTTCAGCTCCATGGCCTGGCAGCTTTCAGCTCTTTGGCCTGGCAGCTTTCAGCTCCTTGGCCTGGCAGCTTTCAGCTCCTTGGCCCGGCAGCTTTCAGCTCCTTGGCCTGGCAGCTTTCAGCTCTTTGGCCTGGCAGCTTTCAGCTCCTTGGCCTGGCAGCTTTCAGCTCTTTGGCCTGGCAGCTTTCAGCTCCTTGGCCTGGCAGCTTTCAGCTCCTTGGCCTGGCAGCTTTCAGCTCCTTAGCCTGGCAGCTTTCAGCCCCTTGGCCAGGCAGCTTTCAGCTCTTTGGCCTGGCAGCTTTCAGCTCTTTGGCCTGGCAGCTTTCAGCCCCTTGGCCAGGCAGCTTTCAGCTCTTTGGCCTGGCAGCTTTCAGCTCCTTGGCCTGGCAGCTTTCAGCTCCTTAGCCTGGCAGCTTTCAGCTCCTTGGCCAGGCAGCTTTCAGCTCCTTGGGCTGGCAGCTTTCAGCTCCTTGGCCTGGCAGCTTTCAGCTCCTTGGCCTGGCAGCTTTCAGCCCCTTGGCCAGGCAGCTTTCAGCTCTTTGGCCTGGCAGCTTTCAGCTCCTTGGCCTGGCAGCTTTCAGCTCCTTAGCCTGGCAGCTTTCAGCTCCTTGGCCAGGCAGCTTTCAGCTCCTTGGGCTGGCAGCTTTCAGCTCCTTGGCCTGGCAGCTTTCAGCTCCTTGGCCTGGCAGCTTTCAGCTCCTTGGCCTGGCAGCTTTCAGCTCCTTGGCCAGGCAGCTTTCAGCTCCTTGGGCTGGCAGCTTTCAGCTCCTGGGCCTGGCAGCTTTCAGCACCTTGGCCTGGCAGCTTTCAGCTCCTTGGCCTGGCAGCTTTCTGCTCCTTGGCCAAAGCAGCTTTCAGCTCCTTGGCCTGGCAGCTTTCAGCTCCTGGGCCTGACAGCTTTCAGCTCCTCGGCCTGGCAGCTTTCAGCACCACGGCCTGGCAGCTTTCAGTCCCTTGGCCTGGCAGCTTTCAGCCCCTTGGCCTGGCAGCTTTCAGCTCCTTGGCCTGGCAGCTTTCAGCTCCTTGGCCTGGCAGCTTTCAGCTCCTTGGCCAGGCAGCTTTCAGCTCCTTGGGCTGGCAGCTTTTAGCTCCTTGGCCTGGCAGCTTTCAGCTCCTTGGCCAGGCAGCTTTCAGCTCCTTGGCCTGGCAGCTTTCAGCTCCTTGGCCTGGCAGCTTTCAGCTCCTTGGCCTGGCAGCTTTCAGCACCTTGGGCTGGCTGCTTTCAGCTCCTTGGCCTGGCAGCTTTCAGCCCCTTGGCCTGGCAGCTTTCAGCTCCTTGGCCTGGCAGCTTTCAGCTCCTTGGCCTGGCAGCTTTCAGAGCCTTGGCCTGGCAGCTTTCAGCTCCTTGGCCTGGCAGCTTTCAGCTCCTTGGCCTGGCAGCTTTCAGCACATTGGCCTGGCAGCTTTCTGCTCCTTGGCCTGGCCGCTTTCAGCTCCTTGGCCTGGCAGCTTTCAGCACCTTGGCCTGGCAGCTTTCAGCTCCTTGGCCTGGCAGCTTACAGCTCCTTGGCCTGGCAGCTTTCAGGTAGTTGGCCTGGCAGCTTTCCGCTCCTTGGCCTGGCAGCTTTCAGCTCCTTGGCCTGGCAGCTTTCAGCTCCTTGGCCTGGCAGCTTTCAGCTCCTTGGCCTGGCAGCTTTCAGCTCCTTGGCCTGGCAGCTTTCAGCTCCTTGGCCTGGCAGCTTTCAGCTCCTTGGCCTGGCAGCTTTCAGCTCCTTGGCCTGGCAGGTTTCAGCTCCTTGGCCTGGCAGCTTTCAGCTCCTTGGGCTGGCAGCTTTCAGCTCCTTGGCCTGGCAGCTTTCAGCTCCTTGGCCTGGCAGCTTTCAGCTCCTTGGCCTGGCAACTTTCAGCTCCTTGACCTGGCAGCTTTCAGCTCCTTGGGCTGGCAACTTTCAGCTCCTTGGCCTGGCCGCTTTCAGCTCCTTGGGCTGGCAGCTTTCAGCTCCTTGGCCTGGCAGCTTTCAGCTCCTTGGCCTGGCAGCTTTCAGCTCCTTGGCCTGGCAGCTTTCAGCTCCTTGGCCTGACAGCTTTCAGCTCCTTGGCCTGGCAGCTTTCAGCCCCTTGGCCTGGCAGCTTTCAGCTCCTTGGCCTGGCAGGTTCAGCACCTTGGCCTGGCAGCTTTCAGCCCCTTGGCCTGGCAGCTTTCAGCTCCTTGGTCTGGCAGCTTTCAGCCCCTTGGCCTGGCAGCTTTCAGCTCCTTGGCCTGGCAGGTTCAGCACCTTGGCCTGGCAGCTTTCAGCCCCTTGGCCTGGCAGCTTTCAGCTCCTTGGGCTGGCAGCTTTCAGCTCCTTGGGCTGGCAGCTTTCAGCTCCTTGGCCTGCCAGATTTCAGTTCCTTGGCCTGGCAGCTTTCAGCTCCTTGGCCTGGCAGCTTTCAGCCCCTTGGCCTGGCAGCTTTCAGCTCCTTGGCCTGGCAGCTTTCAGCTCATTGGCCAGGCAGCTTGCAGCTCCTTGGGCTGGCAGCTTTCAGCTCCTTGGCCTGGCAGCTTTCAGCTCCTTGGCCAGGCAGCTTTCAGCTCCTTGGCCTGGCAGCTTTCAGCTCCTTGGCCTGGCAGCTTTCAGCTCCTTGGCCTGGCAGCTTTCAGCTCCTTGGCCTGACAGCTTTCAGCTCCTTGGCCTGGCAGCTTTCAGCCCCTTGGCCTGGCAGCTTTCAGCTCCTTGGCCTGGCAGGTTCAGCACCTTGGCCTGGCAGCTTTCAGCCCCTTGGCCTGGCAGCTTTCAGCTCCTTGGCCTGGCAGCTTTCAGCTCCTTGGTCTGGCAGCTTTCAGCTCCTTGGCCTGGCAGCTTTCAGCTCCTTGGCCTGGCAGCTTTCAGCTCCTTGGGCTGGCAGCTTTCAGCTCCTTGGCCTGGCAGCTTTCAGCCCCTTGGCCTGGCAGCTTTCAGCTCCTTGGGCTGGCAGCTTTCAGCTCCTTGGCCTGCCAGATTTCAGTTCCTTGGCCTGGCAGCTTTCAGCTCCTTGGCCTGGCAGCTTTCAGCCCCTTGGCCTGGCAGCTTTCAGCTCATTGGCCAGGCAGCTTGCAGCTCCTTGGCCTGGCAGCTTTCAGCCCCTTGGCCTGGCAGCTTTCAGCTCATTGGCCAGGCAGCTTGCAGCTCCTTGGCCAGGCAGCTTTCAGCTCCTTGGGCTGGCAGCTTTCAGCTCCTTGGCCTGGCAGCTTTCAGCTCCTTGGGCTGGCAGCTTTCAGCTCCTTGGGCTGGCAGCTTTCAGCTCCTTGGCCTGGCAGCTTTCAGCACCTTGGGCTGGCAGCTTTCAGCTCCTTGGGCTGGCAGCTTTCAGCTCCTTGGCCTGGCAGCTTTCAGCTCCTTGGCCTGGCAGCTTTCAGCTCCTTGGGCTGGCAGCTTTCAGCTCCTTGGCCTGGCAGCTTTCAGCTCCTTGGCCTGGCAGCTTTCAGCACCTTGGGCTGGCAGCTTTCAGCTCCTTGGCCTGGCAGCTTTCAGCCCCTTGGCCTGGCAGCTTTCAGCTCCTTGGCCTGGCAGCTTTCAGCCCCTTGGCCTGGCAGCTTTCAGCCCCTTGGCCTGGCAGCTTTCAGCTCCTTGGCCTGGCAGCTTTCTGCTCCTTGGCCTGGCAGCTTTCAGCTCCTTGGCCTGGCAGCTTTCAGCTCCTTGGCCTGGCAGCTTTCAGCTCCTTGGCCTGGCAGCTTTCAGCTCCTTGGCCTGGCAGCTTTCAGCTCCTTGGCCTGGCAGCTTTCTGCTCCTTGGCCTGGCAGCTTTCAGCTCCTTGGCCTGGCAGCTTTCAGCTCCTTGGCCTGGCAGCTTTCAGCTCCTTGGCCTGGCAGCTTTCAGCACCTTGGCCTGGCAGCTTTCAGCTCCTTGGCCTGGCAGCTTTCAGCTCCTTGGCCTGGCAGCTTTCAGCCCCTTGGCCTGGCAGCTTTCAGCTCCTTGGCCTGGCAGCTTTCAGCCCCTTGGCCTGGCAGCTTTCAGCTCATTGGCCAGGCAGCTTGCAGCTCCTTGGCCAGGCAGCTTTCAGCTCCTTGGGCTGGCAGCTTTCAGCTCCTTGGCCTGGCAGCTTTCAGCTCCTTGGCCTGGCAGCTTACAGCTCCTTGGTCTGGCAGCTTTCAGGTAGTTGGCCTGGCAGCTTTCAGCTCCTTGGCCTGGCAGCTTTCAGCTCCTTGGCCTGGCAGCTTTCAGCTCCTTGGCCTGGCAGCTTTCAGCTCCTTGGCGAGTCAGCTTTAAGCTCCTTGGCCTGACAGCTTTCAGCTCCTTGGGCTGGCAGCTTTCAGCTCCTTGGCCTGGCAGCTTTCAGCTCCTTGGCCTGGCAGCTTTCAGGCCCTTGGCCTGGCAGCTTTCAGCTCCTTGGCCTGGCAACTTTCAGCTCCTTGGCCTGGCAGCTTTCAGCTCCTTGGCCTGGCAGCTTTCAGCTCCTTGGCCTGGCAACTTTCAGCTCCTTGGCCTGGCAGCTTTCAGCTCCTTGGCCTGGCAGCTTTCAGCTCCTTGGCCTGGCAGCTTTCAGCTCCTTGGCCTGGCAACTTTCAGCTCCTTGGCCTGGCAGCTTTCAGCTCCTTGGCCTGGCAGCTTTCAGCACCTTGGCCTGGCAGCTTTCAGCTCCTTGGGCTGGCAGCTTTCAGCTCCTTGGCCTGGCAACTTTCAGCTCCTTGGCCTGGCAGCTTTCAGCTCCTTGGCCTGGCAGCTTTCAGCACCTTGGCCTGGCAGCTTTCAGCTCTTTGGCCTGGCAGCTTTCAGCTCCTTGGCCTGGCAGCTTTCAGCTCCTTGGCCTGGCAGCTTTCAGCTCCTTGGCCTGGCAACTTTCAGCTCCTTGGCCTGGCAGCTTTCAGCTCCTTGGCCTGGCAGCTTTCAGCACCTTGGCCTGGCAGCTTTCAGCTCCTTGGGCTGGCAGCTTTCAGCTCATTGGGCTGGCAGCTTTCAGCTCCTTGGCCTGGTAACTTTCAGCTCCTTGGCCTGGCAGCTTTCAGCTCCTTGGCCTGACAGCTTTCAGCTCCTTGGCCTGGCAGCTTTCAGCCCCTTGGCCTGGCAGCTTTCAGCTCCTTGGCCTGGCAGGTTCAGCACCTTGGCCTGGCAGCTTTCAGCCCCTTGGCCTGGCAGCTTTCAGCTCCTTGGTCTGGCAGCTTTCAGCTCCTTGGCCTGGCAGCTTTCAGCTCCTTCGCCTGGCAGCTTTCAGCTCCTTGGCCTGGCAGCTTTCATCTCCTTGGCCTGGCAGCTTTCAGCTCCTTGGGCTGGCAGCTTTCAGCTCCTTGGCCTGACAGCTTTCAGCTCCTTGGCCTGGCAGCTTTCAGCCCCTTGGCCTGGCAGCTTTCAGCTCCTTGGCCTGGCAGGTTCAGCACCTTGGCCTGGCAGCTTTCAGCCCCTTGGCCTGGCAGCTTTCAGCTCCTTGGTCTGGCAGCTTTCAGCTCCTTGGCCTGGCAGCTTTCAGCTCCTTCGCCTGGCAGCTTTCAGCTCCTTGGCCTGGCAGCTTTCATCTCCTTGGCCTGGCAGCTTTCAGCCCCTTGGCCTGGCAGCTTTCAGCTCCTTGGCCAGGCAGCTTTCAGCTCCTTGGCCTGGCAGCTTTCTGCTCCTTGGGCTGGCAGCTTTCAGCTCCTTGGCCAGGCAGCTTTCAGCTCCTTGGCCAGGCAGCTTTCAGCTCCTTGGCCTGGCAGCTTTCAGCCCCTTGGCCTGGCAGCTTTCAGCTCCTTGGCCAGGCAGCTTTCAGCTCCTTGGCCTGGCAGCTTTCTGCTCCTTGGGCTGGCAGCTTTCAGCTCCTTGGCCTGGCAGCTTTCAGCCCCTTGGCCTGGCAGCTTTCAGCTCCTTGGCCAGGCAGCTTTCAGCTCCTTGGCCTGGCAGCTTTCTGCTCCTTGGGCTGGCAGCTTTCAGCTCCTTGGCCTGGCAGCTTTCAGCTCCTTGGCCTGGCAGCTTTCAGCTCCTTGGCCAGGCAGCTTTCAGCTCCTTGGCCTGGCAGCTTTCAGCTCCTTGGCCTGGCAGCTTTCAGCACCTTGGCCTGGCAGCTTTCTGCTCCTTGGCCTGGCAGCTTTCAGTCCCTTAGCCTGGCAGCTTTCAGCTCCTTGGCCTGGCAGCTTTCAGCTCCTTGGCCTGGCAGCTTTCAGCTCCTTGGCCTGGCAGCTTTCAGCTCCTTGGCCAGGCAGCTTTCAGCTCCTTGGCCTGGCAGCTTTCAGCTCCTTGGCCTGGCAGCTTTCAGCACCTTGGCCTGGCAGCTTTCTGCTCCTTGGCCTGGCAGCTTTCAGTCCCTTGGCCTGGCAGCTTTCAGCTCCTTGAGCTGGCAGCTTTCAGCTCCTTGGCCTGGCAGCTTTCAGAACCTTGGCTTGGCAGCTTTCAGCACCTTGGCCTGGCAGCTTTTAGCTCCTTGGCCTGGCAGCTTTCAGCACCTTGGCCTGGCAGCTTTCAGCTCCTTGGCCTGGCAGCTTTCAGCCCCTTGGCCTGGCAGCTTTCAGCACCTTGGCCTGGCAGCTTTCAGCTCCTGGGCCTGGCAGCTTTCAGCACCTTGGCCTGGCAGCTTTCAGTTCCTTGGCCTGGCAGATTTCAGTTCCTTGGCCTGGCAGCTTTCAGCTCCTTGGCCTGGCAGCTTTCAGCTCCTTGGCCTGGCAGCTACAGCTCCTTGGCCTGGCAGCTTTCAGCTAGTTGGCCTGGCAGCTTTCAGCACCTTGGCCTGGCAGCTTTCAGCTCCTTGGCCTGGCAGCTTTCAGCTCCTTGGCCTGGCAGATTTCAGCTCCTTGGGCTGGCAGCTTTCAGCACCTTGGCCTGGCAGCTTTTAGCTCCTTGGCCTGGCAGCTTTCAGCACCTTGGCCTGGCAGCTTTCAGCTCCTTGGCCTGGCAGCTTTCAGCCCCTTGGCCTGGCAGCTTTCAGCACCTTGGCCTGGCAGCTTTCAGCTCATTGGCCTGGCAGCTTTCAGCACCTTGGCCTGGCAGCTTTCAGTTCCTTGGCCTGGCAGATTTCAGTTCCTTGGCCTGGCAGCTTTCAGCTCCTTGGCCTGGCAGCTTTCAGCTCCTTGGCCTGGCAGCTTTCAGCTAGTTGGCCTGGCAGCTTTCAGCACCTTGGCCTGGCAGCTTTCAGCTCCTTGGCCTGGCAGCTTTCAGCTCCTTGGGCTGGCAGCTTTCAGCTCCTGGGCCTGGCAGCTTTCAGCACCTTGGCCTGGCAGCTTTCAGCTCCTTGGCCTGGCAGCTTTCTGCTCCTTGGCCAAAGCAGCTTTCAGCTCCTTGGCCTGGCAGCTTTCAGCTCCTGGGCCTGACAGCTTTCAGCTCCTCGGCCTGGCAGCTTTCAGCACCACGGCCTGGCAGCTTTCAGTCCCTTGGCCTGGCAGCTTTCAGCCCCTTGGCCTGGCAGCTTTCAGCTCCTTGGCCTGGCAGCTTTCAGCTCCTTGGCCTGGCAGCTTTCAGCTCCTTGGCCAGGCAGCTTTCAGCTCCTTGGGCTGGCAGCTTTTAGCTCCTTGGCCTGGCAGCTTTCAGCTCCTTGGCCAGGCAGCTTTCAGCTCCTTGGCCTGGCAGCTTTCAGCTCCTTGGCCTGGCAGCTTTCAGCTCCTTGGCCTGGCAGCTTTCAGCACCTTGGGCTGGCTGCTTTCAGCTCCTTGGCCTGGCAGCTTTCAGCCCCTTGGCCTGGCAGCTTTCAGCTCCTTGGCCTGGCAGCTTTCAGCTCCTTGGCCTGGCAGCTTTCAGAGCCTTGGCCTGGCAGCTTTCAGCTCCTTGGCCTGGCAGCTTTCAGCTCCTTGGCCTGGCAGCTTTCAGCACATTGGCCTGGCAGCTTTCTGCTCCTTGGCCTGGCCGCTTTCAGCTCCTTGGCCTGGCAGCTTTCAGCACCTTGGCCTGGCAGCTTTCAGCTCCTTGGCCTGGCAGCTTACAGCTCCTTGGCCTGGCAGCTTTCAGGTAGTTGGCCTGGCAGCTTTCCGCTCCTTGGCCTGGCAGCTTTCAGCTCCTTGGCCTGGCAGCTTTCAGCTCCTTGGCCTGGCAGCTTTCAGCTCCTTGGCCTGGCAGCTTTCAGCTCCTTGGCCTGGCAGCTTTCAGCTCCTTGGCCTGGCAGCTTTCAGCTCCTTGGCCTGGCAGCTTTCAGCTCCTTGGCCTGGCAGGTTTCAGCTCCTTGGCCTGGCAGCTTTCAGCTCCTTGGGCTGGCAGCTTTCAGCTCCTTGGCCTGGCAGCTTTCAGCTCCTTGGCCTGGCAGCTTTCAGCTCCTTGGCCTGGCAACTTTCAGCTCCTTGACCTGGCAGCTTTCAGCTCCTTGGGCTGGCAACTTTCAGCTCCTTGGCCTGGCCGCTTTCAGCTCCTTGGGCTGGCAGCTTTCAGCTCCTTGGCCTGGCAGCTTTCAGCTCCTTGGCCTGGCAGCTTTCAGCTCCTTGGCCTGGCAGCTTTCAGCTCCTTGGCCTGACAGCTTTCAGCTCCTTGGCCTGGCAGCTTTCAGCCCCTTGGCCTGGCAGCTTTCAGCTCCTTGGCCTGGCAGGTTCAGCACCTTGGCCTGGCAGCTTTCAGCCCCTTGGCCTGGCAGCTTTCAGCTCCTTGGTCTGGCAGCTTTCAGCCCCTTGGCCTGGCAGCTTTCAGCTCCTTGGCCTGGCAGGTTCAGCACCTTGGCCTGGCAGCTTTCAGCCCCTTGGCCTGGCAGCTTTCAGCTCCTTGGGCTGGCAGCTTTCAGCTCCTTGGGCTGGCAGCTTTCAGCTCCTTGGCCTGCCAGATTTCAGTTCCTTGGCCTGGCAGCTTTCAGCTCCTTGGCCTGGCAGCTTTCAGCCCCTTGGCCTGGCAGCTTTCAGCTCCTTGGCCTGGCAGCTTTCAGCTCATTGGCCAGGCAGCTTGCAGCTCCTTGGGCTGGCAGCTTTCAGCTCCTTGGCCTGGCAGCTTTCAGCTCCTTGGCCAGGCAGCTTTCAGCTCCTTGGCCTGGCAGCTTTCAGCTCCTTGGCCTGGCAGCTTTCAGCTCCTTGGCCTGGCAGCTTTCAGCTCCTTGGCCTGACAGCTTTCAGCTCCTTGGCCTGGCAGCTTTCAGCCCCTTGGCCTGGCAGCTTTCAGCTCCTTGGCCTGGCAGGTTCAGCACCTTGGCCTGGCAGCTTTCAGCCCCTTGGCCTGGCAGCTTTCAGCTCCTTGGCCTGGCAGCTTTCAGCTCCTTGGTCTGGCAGCTTTCAGCTCCTTGGCCTGGCAGCTTTCAGCTCCTTGGCCTGGCAGCTTTCAGCTCCTTGGGCTGGCAGCTTTCAGCTCCTTGGCCTGGCAGCTTTCAGCCCCTTGGCCTGGCAGCTTTCAGCTCCTTGGGCTGGCAGCTTTCAGCTCCTTGGCCTGCCAGATTTCAGTTCCTTGGCCTGGCAGCTTTCAGCTCCTTGGCCTGGCAGCTTTCAGCCCCTTGGCCTGGCAGCTTTCAGCTCATTGGCCAGGCAGCTTGCAGCTCCTTGGCCTGGCAGCTTTCAGCCCCTTGGCCTGGCAGCTTTCAGCTCATTGGCCAGGCAGCTTGCAGCTCCTTGGCCAGGCAGCTTTCAGCTCCTTGGGCTGGCAGCTTTCAGCTCCTTGGCCTGGCAGCTTTCAGCTCCTTGGGCTGGCAGCTTTCAGCTCCTTGGGCTGGCAGCTTTCAGCTCCTTGGCCTGGCAGCTTTCAGCACCTTGGGCTGGCAGCTTTCAGCTCCTTGGGCTGGCAGCTTTCAGCTCCTTGGCCTGGCAGCTTTCAGCTCCTTGGCCTGGCAGCTTTCAGCTCCTTGGGCTGGCAGCTTTCAGCTCCTTGGCCTGGCAGCTTTCAGCTCCTTGGCCTGGCAGCTTTCAGCACCTTGGGCTGGCAGCTTTCAGCTCCTTGGCCTGGCAGCTTTCAGCCCCTTGGCCTGGCAGCTTTCAGCTCCTTGGCCTGGCAGCTTTCAGCCCCTTGGCCTGGCAGCTTTCAGCCCCTTGGCCTGGCAGCTTTCAGCTCCTTGGCCTGGCAGCTTTCTGCTCCTTGGCCTGGCAGCTTTCAGCTCCTTGGCCTGGCAGCTTTCAGCTCCTTGGCCTGGCAGCTTTCAGCTCCTTGGCCTGGCAGCTTTCAGCTCCTTGGCCTGGCAGCTTTCAGCTCCTTGGCCTGGCAGCTTTCTGCTCCTTGGCCTGGCAGCTTTCAGCTCCTTGGCCTGGCAGCTTTCAGCTCCTTGGCCTGGCAGCTTTCAGCTCCTTGGCCTGGCAGCTTTCAGCACCTTGGCCTGGCAGCTTTCAGCTCCTTGGCCTGGCAGCTTTCAGCTCCTTGGCCTGGCAGCTTTCAGCCCCTTGGCCTGGCAGCTTTCAGCTCCTTGGCCTGGCAGCTTTCAGCCCCTTGGCCTGGCAGCTTTCAGCTCATTGGCCAGGCAGCTTGCAGCTCCTTGGCCAGGCAGCTTTCAGCTCCTTGGGCTGGCAGCTTTCAGCTCCTTGGCCTGGCCGCTTTCAGCTCATTGGCCAGGCAGCTTGCAGCTCCTTGGCCAGGCAGCTTTCAGCTCCTTGGGCTGGCAGCTTTCAGCTCCTTGGCCTGGCCGCTTTCAGCTCCTTGGCCTGGCAGCTTACAGCTCCTTGGTCTGGCAGCTTTCAGGTAGTTGGCCTGGCAGCTTTCAGCTCCTTGGCCTGGCAGCTTTCAGCTCCTTGGCCTGGCAGCTTTCAGCTCCTTGGCCTGGCAGCTTTCAGCTCCTTGGCGAGTCAGCTTTAAGCTCCTTGGCCTGACAGCTTTCAGCTCCTTGGGCTGGCAGCTTTCAGCTCCTTGGCCTGGCAGCTTTCAGCTCCTTGGCCTGGCAGCTTTCAGGCCCTTGGCCTGGCAGCTTTCAGCTCCTTGGCCTGGCAACTTTCAGCTCCTTGGCCTGGCAGCTTTCAGCTCCTTGGCCTGGCAGCTTTCAGCTCCTTGGCCTGGCAACTTTCAGCTCCTTGGCCTGGCAGCTTTCAGCTCCTTGGCCTGGCAGCTTTCAGCTCCTTGGCCTGGCAGCTTTCAGCTCCTTGGCCTGGCAACTTTCAGCTCCTTGGCCTGGCAGCTTTCAGCTCCTTGGCCTGGCAGCTTTCAGCACCTTGGCCTGGCAGCTTTCAGCTCCTTGGGCTGGCAGCTTTCAGCTCCTTGGCCTGGCAACTTTCAGCTCCTTGGCCTGGCAGCTTTCAGCTCCTTGGCCTGGCAGCTTTCAGCACCTTGGCCTGGCAGCTTTCAGCTCTTTGGCCTGGCAGCTTTCAGCTCCTTGGCCTGGCAGCTTTCAGCTCCTTGGCCTGGCAGCTTTCAGCTCCTTGGCCTGGCAACTTTCAGCTCCTTGGCCTGGCAGCTTTCAGCTCCTTGGCCTGGCAGCTTTCAGCACCTTGGCCTGGCAGCTTTCAGCTCCTTGGGCTGGCAGCTTTCAGCTCATTGGGCTGGCAGCTTTCAGCTCCTTGGCCTGGTAACTTTCAGCTCCTTGGCCTGGCAGCTTTCAGCTCCTTGGCCTGACAGCTTTCAGCTCCTTGGCCTGGCAGCTTTCAGCCCCTTGGCCTGGCAGCTTTCAGCTCCTTGGCCTGGCAGGTTCAGCACCTTGGCCTGGCAGCTTTCAGCCCCTTGGCCTGGCAGCTTTCAGCTCCTTGGTCTGGCAGCTTTCAGCTCCTTGGCCTGGCAGCTTTCAGCTCCTTCGCCTGGCAGCTTTCAGCTCCTTGGCCTGGCAGCTTTCATCTCCTTGGCCTGGCAGCTTTCAGCTCCTTGGGCTGGCAGCTTTCAGCTCCTTGGCCTGACAGCTTTCAGCTCCTTGGCCTGGCAGCTTTCAGCCCCTTGGCCTGGCAGCTTTCAGCTCCTTGGCCTGGCAGGTTCAGCACCTTGGCCTGGCAGCTTTCAGCCCCTTGGCCTGGCAGCTTTCAGCTCCTTGGTCTGGCAGCTTTCAGCTCCTTGGCCTGGCAGCTTTCAGCTCCTTCGCCTGGCAGCTTTCAGCTCCTTGGCCTGGCAGCTTTCATCTCCTTGGCCTGGCAGCTTTCAGCCCCTTGGCCTGGCAGCTTTCAGCTCCTTGGCCAGGCAGCTTTCAGCTCCTTGGCCTGGCAGCTTTCTGCTCCTTGGGCTGGCAGCTTTCAGCTCCTTGGCCAGGCAGCTTTCAGCTCCTTGGCCAGGCAGCTTTCAGCTCCTTGGCCTGGCAGCTTTCAGCCCCTTGGCCTGGCAGCTTTCAGCTCCTTGGCCAGGCAGCTTTCAGCTCCTTGGCCTGGCAGCTTTCTGCTCCTTGGGCTGGCAGCTTTCAGCTCCTTGGCCTGGCAGCTTTCAGCCCCTTGGCCTGGCAGCTTTCAGCTCCTTGGCCAGGCAGCTTTCAGCTCCTTGGCCTGGCAGCTTTCTGCTCCTTGGGCTGGCAGCTTTCAGCTCCTTGGCCTGGCAGCTTTCAGCTCCTTGGCCTGGCAGCTTTCAGCTCCTTGGCCAGGCAGCTTTCAGCTCCTTGGCCTGGCAGCTTTCAGCTCCTTGGCCTGGCAGCTTTCAGCACCTTGGCCTGGCAGCTTTCTGCTCCTTGGCCTGGCAGCTTTCAGTCCCTTAGCCTGGCAGCTTTCAGCTCCTTGGCCTGGCAGCTTTCAGCTCCTTGGCCTGGCAGCTTTCAGCTCCTTGGCCTGGCAGCTTTCAGCTCCTTGGCCAGGCAGCTTTCAGCTCCTTGGCCTGGCAGCTTTCAGCTCCTTGGCCTGGCAGCTTTCAGCACCTTGGCCTGGCAGCTTTCTGCTCCTTGGCCTGGCAGCTTTCAGTCCCTTGGCCTGGCAGCTTTCAGCTCCTTGAGCTGGCAGCTTTCAGCTCCTTGGCCTGGCAGCTTTCAGAACCTTGGCTTGGCAGCTTTCAGCACCTTGGCCTGGCAGCTTTTAGCTCCTTGGCCTGGCAGCTTTCAGCACCTTGGCCTGGCAGCTTTCAGCTCCTTGGCCTGGCAGCTTTCAGCCCCTTGGCCTGGCAGCTTTCAGCACCTTGGCCTGGCAGCTTTCAGCTCCTGGGCCTGGCAGCTTTCAGCACCTTGGCCTGGCAGCTTTCAGTTCCTTGGCCTGGCAGATTTCAGTTCCTTGGCCTGGCAGCTTTCAGCTCCTTGGCCTGGCAGCTTTCAGCTCCTTGGCCTGGCAGCTACAGCTCCTTGGCCTGGCAGCTTTCAGCTAGTTGGCCTGGCAGCTTTCAGCACCTTGGCCTGGCAGCTTTCAGCTCCTTGGCCTGGCAGCTTTCAGCTCCTTGGCCTGGCAGATTTCAGCTCCTTGGGCTGGCAGCTTTCAGCACCTTGGCCTGGCAGCTTTTAGCTCCTTGGCCTGGCAGCTTTCAGCACCTTGGCCTGGCAGCTTTCAGCTCCTTGGCCTGGCAGCTTTCAGCCCCTTGGCCTGGCAGCTTTCAGCACCTTGGCCTGGCAGCTTTCAGCTCATTGGCCTGGCAGCTTTCAGCACCTTGGCCTGGCAGCTTTCAGTTCCTTGGCCTGGCAGATTTCAGTTCCTTGGCCTGGCAGCTTTCAGCTCCTTGGCCTGGCAGCTTTCAGCTCCTTGGCCTGGCAGCTTTCAGCTAGTTGGCCTGGCAGCTTTCAGCACCTTGGCCTGGCAGCTTTCAGCTCCTTGGCCTGGCAGCTTTCAGCTCCTTGGCCTGGCAGATTTCAGTTCCTTGGCCTGGCAGCTTTCAGCTACTTGGCCTGGCAGCTTTCAGCTCCTTGGGCTGGCAGCTTTCAGCTCCTTGGCCTGGCAGCTTTCAGCTCCTTGGCCTGGCAGCTTTCAGCTCCTTGGGCTGGCAGCTTTCAGCTCCTTGGCCTGGCAGCTTTCAGCTCCTTGGCCTGGCAGCTTTCAGCTCCTTGGCCTGGCAGCTTTCAGCTCCTTGGACTGGCAGCTTTCAGAGCCTTGGCCTGGCAGCTTTCAGCTCCTTGGCCTGGCAGCTTTCAGCACCTTGGCCTGGCAGCTTTCAGCACCTTGGCCTGGCAGCTTAAAGCTCCTTGGCCTGGCAGCTTTCAGCTCCTTGGCCTGGCAGCATTGAGCTCCTTGGCCTGGCAGCTTTCAGCTCCTTGGCCTGGCAGCTTTCAGCTCCTTGGCCAGGCAGCTTGCAGCTCCTTGGGCTGGCAGCTTTCAGCTCCTTGGCCAGGCAGCTTTCAGCTCCTTGGCCTGGCAGCTTTCAGCTCCTTGGCCTGGCAGCTTTCAGCTCCTTTGACCTGGCAGCTTTCAGCTCCTTGGGCTGGCAGCTTTCAGCTCCTTGGCCTGGCAGCTTTCAGCTCCTTGGCCTGGCAGCTTTCAGCCCCTTGGTCTGGCAGCTTTCAGCTCCTTGGCCTGGCAGCTTTCAGCTCCTTGGCCTGGCAGCTTTCAGCTCCTTGGCCCGGCAGCTTTCAGCTCCTTGGCCAGGCAGCTTTCAGCTCCTTGGCGCGGCAGCTTTCAGCTCCTTGGCCTGGCAGCTTTCAGCTCCTTTGGCCTGGCAGCTTTCAGCTCCTTGGCCTGGCAGCTTTCAGCACCTTGGCCTGGCAGCTTTCAGCTCCTTGGCCTGGCAGCTTTCAGCCCCTTGGCCTGGCAGCTTTCAGCACCTTGGCCTGGCAGCTTTCAGCTCCTTGGCCTGGCAGCTTTCAGCACCTTGGCCTGGCAGCTTTCAGTTCCTTGGCCTGGCAGATTTCAGTTCCTTGGCCTGGCAGCTTTCAGCTCCTTGGCCTGGCAGCTTTCAGCTCCTTGGCCTGGCAGCTACAGCTCCTTGGCCTGGCAGCTTTCAGCTAGTTGGCCTGGCAGCTTTCAGCACCTTGGCCTGGCAGCTTTCAGCTCCTTGGCCTGGCAGCTTTCAGCTCCTTGGCCTGGCAGCTTTTAGCTCCTTGGCCTGGCAGCTTTCAGCTCCTTGGGCTGGCAGCTTTCAGCTCCTTGGCCTGGCAGCTTTCAGCTCCTTGGCCTGGCAGCTTTCAGCTCCTTGGCCTGGCAGCTTTCAGCACCTTGGCCTGGCAGCTTAAAGCTCCTTGGCCTGGCAGCTTTCAGCTCCTTGGCCTGGCAGCATTTAGCTCCTTGGCCTGGCAGCTTTCAGCTCCTTGGCCTGGCAGCTTTCAGCTCCTTGGCCTGGCAGCTTTCAGCTCCTTGGGCTGGCAGCTTTCAGCTCCTTGGCCTGGCAGCTTTCAGCTCCTTGGCCTGGCAGCTTTCAGCTCCTTGGCCTGGCAGCTTTCAGCACCTTGGCCTGGCAGCTTAAAGCTCCTTGGCCTGGCAGCTTTCAGCTCCTTGGCCTGGCAGCATTTAGCTCCTTGGCCTGGCAGCTTTCAGCTCCTTGGCCTGGCAGCTTTCAGCTCCTTGGCCTGGCAGCTTTCAGCTCCTTGGCCTGGCAGCTTTCAGCTCCTTGGCCTGGCAGCTTTCAGCTCCTTGGCCTGGCAGCTTTCAGCTCCTTGGCCCGGCAGCTTTCAGCTCCTTGGCCCGGCAGCTTTCAGCTCCTTGGCCCGGCAGCTTTCAGCTCCTTGGCCAGGCAGCTTTCAGCTCCTTGGCCCGGCAGCTTTCAGCTCCTTGGCCTGGCAGCTTTCAGCTCCTTTGGCCTGGCAGCTTTCAGCTCCTTGGCCTGGCAGCTTTCAGCTCTTTGGCCTGGCAGCTTTCAGCTCCTTGGCCTGGCAGCTTTCAGCTCATTGGCCAGGCAGCTTGCAGCTCCTTGGCCTGGCAGCTTTCAGCTCCTTGGCCCGGCAGCTTTCAGCTCCTTGGCCTGGCAGCTTTCAGCTCCTTTGGCCTGGCAGCTTTCAGCTCCTTGGCCTGGCAGCTTTCAGCTCCTTGGCCTGGCAGCTTTCAGCTCCTTGGCCTGGCAGCTTTCAGCTCCTTGGCCTGGCAGATTTCAGTTCCTTGGCCTGGCAGCTTTCAGCTCCTTGGCCTGGCAGCTTTCAGCTCCTTGGCCTGGCAGCTTTCAGCTCCTTGGCCTGGCAGCTTTCAGCTCCTTGGCCTGGCAGCTTTCAGCTCCTTGGGCTGGCAGCTTTCAGCTCCTTGGCCTGGCAGCTTTCAGCTCCTTGGCCTGGCAGCTTTCAGCTCCTTGGCCTGGCAGCTTTCAGCTCCTTGGGCTGGCAGCTTTCAGCACCTTGGCCTGGCAGCTTAAAGCTCCTTGGCCTGGCAGCTTTCAGCTCCTTGGCCTGGTAGCATTTAGCTCCTTGGCCTGGCAGCTTTCAGCTCCTTGGCCTGGCAGCTTTCAGCTCCTTGGCCAGGCAGCTTGCAGCTCCTTGGGCTGGCAGCTTTCAGCTCCTTGGCCAGGCAGCTTTCAGCTCCTTGGCCTGGCAGCTTTCAGCTCCTTGGCCTGGCAGCTTTCAGCTCCTTGGCCTGGCAGCTTTCAGCTCCTTGGGCTTGCAGGTTTCAGCTCCATGGCCAGGCAGCTTTCAGCTCCTTGGGCTGGCAGCTTTCAGCTCCTTGGCCTGGCAGCTTTCAGCTCCTTGGCCTGGCAGCTTTCAGCTCCTTGGCCTGGCAGCTTTCAGCTCCTTGGCCTGGCAACTTTCAGCTCCTTGGCCTGGCAGCTTTCAGCTCCTTGGCCCGGCAGCTTTCAGCTCCTTGGCCAGGCAGCTTTCAGCTCCTTGGCCTGGCAGCTTTCAGCTCCTTGGCCTGGCAGCTTTCAGCTCCTTGGCCTGGCAGCTTTCAGCTCCTTGGCCTGGCAGCTTTCAGCTCCTTGGCCTGGCAGCTTTCAGCTCCTTGGCCAGGCAGCTTTCAGCTCCTTGGCCCGGCAGCTTTCAGCTCCTTGGCCTGGCAGCTTTCAGCTCCTTTGGCCTGGCAGCTTTCAGCTCCTTGGCCTGGCAGCTTTCAGCTCTTTGGCCTGGCAGCTTTCAGCTCCTTGGCCTGGCAGCTTTCAGCACCTTGGCCTGGCAGCTTTCAGCTCCTTGGCCTGGCAGCTTTCAGCTCCTTGGCCTGGCAGCTTTCAGGTAGTTGGCCTGGCAGCTTTCAGCTCCTTGGCCTGGCAGCTTTCAGCTCCTTGGCCTGGCAGCTTTCAGCTCCTTGGCCTGGCAGCTTTCAGGTAGTTGGCCTGGCAGCTTTCCGCTCCTTGGCCTGGCAGCTTTCAGCTCCTTGGTCCTGACAGCTTTCAGCTCCTTGGCCTGGCAGCTTTCAGCTCCTTGGCCTGGCAGCTTTCAGCTCCTTGGCCTGGCAGCTTTCAGCTCCTTGGCCTGGCAGCTTTCAGCTCCTTGGCCTGGCAGCTTTCAGCTCCTTGGGCTGGCAGGTTTCAGCTCCTTGGCCAGGCAGCTTTCAGCTCCTTGGGCTGGCAGCTTTCAGCTCCTTGGCCTGGCAGCTTTCAGCTCCTTGGCCAGGCAGCTTTCAGCTCCTTGGCCTGGCAGCTTTCAGCTCCTTGGCCTGGCAGCTTTCAGCTCCTTGGCCAGGCAGCTTTCAGCTCCTTGGCCCGGCAGCTTTCAGCTCCTTGGCCTGGCAACTTTCAGCTCCTTGGCCTGGCAGCTTTCAGCTCCTTTGGCCTGGCAGCTTTCAGCTCCTTTGGCCTGGCAGCTTTCAGCTCCTTGGCCTGGCAGCTTTCAGCTCTTTGGCCTGGCAGCTTTCAGCTCCTTGGCCTGGCAGCTTTCAGCTCATTGGCCAGGCAGCTTGCAGCTCCTTGGCCAGGCAGCTTTCAGCTCCTTGGCCCGGCAGCTTTCAGCTCCTTGGCCTGGCAGCTTTCAGCTCCTTTGGCCTGGCAGCTTTCAGCTCCTTGGCCTGGCAGCTTTCAGCTCTTTGGCCTGGCAGCTTTCAGCTCCTTGGCCTGGCAGCTTTCAGCTCCTTGGCCTGGCAGCTTTCAGCTCCTTGGGCTTGCAGCTTTTAGCTCCTTGGCCTGGCAGCTTTCAGCTCCTTGGCCTGGCAGCTTTCAGCTCTTTGGCCTGGCAGCTTTCAGCTCCTTGGCCTGGCAGCTTTCAGCTCCTTGGCCTGGCAGCTTTCAGCTCCTTGGGCTTGCAGCTTTTAGCTCCTTGGCCTGGCAGCTTTCAGCTCCTTGGGCTTGCAGCTTTTAGCTCCTTGGCCTGGCAGCTTTCAGCTCCTTGGCCAGGCAGCTTTCAGCTCCTTGGGCTTGCAGCTTTCAGCTCCTTGGCCTGGCAGCTTTCAGCTCCTTTGGCCTGGCAGCTTTCAGCTCCTTGGGCTGGCAGCTTTCAGCTCCTTGGCCTGGCAGCTTTCAGCTCCTTGGCCTGGCAGCTTTCAGCTCCTTGGCCTGGCAGCTTTCAGCTCCTTGGCCTGGCAGCTTTCAGCTCCTTGGCCTGGCAGCTTTCAGCTCCTTGGCCTGGCAGCTTTCAGCTCCTTGGCCTGGCAGCTTTCAGCTCCTTGGCCTGGCAGCTTTCAGCTCCTTGGCCTGGCAGCTTTCAGCTCCTTGGCCTGGCAGCTTTCAGCTCCTTGGCCCGGCAGCTTTCAGCTCCTTGGCCCGGCAGCTTTCAGCTCCTTGGCCTGGCAGCTTTCAGCTCCTTGGCCAGGCAGCTTTCAGCTCCTTGGCCCGGCACCTTTCAGCTCCTTGGCCTGGCAGCTTTCAGCTCCTTTGGCCTGGCAGCTTTCAGCTCCTTGGCCTGGCAGCTTTCAGCTCTTTGGCCTGGCAGCTTTCAGCTCCTTGGCCTGGCAGCTTTCAGCTCATTGGCCAGGCAGCTTGCAGCTCCTTGGGCTGGCAGCTTTCAGCTCCTTGGCCTGGCAGCTTTCAGCTCCTTGGCCTGGCAGCTTTCAGCTCCTTGGCCTGGCAGATTTCAGTTCCTTGGCCTGGCAGCTTTCAGCTCCTTGGCCTGGCAGCTTTCAGCTCCTTGGCCTGGCAGCTTTCAGCTCCTTGGCCTGGCAGCTTTCAGCTCCTTGGCCTGGCAGCTTTCAGCTCCTTGGCCTGGCAGCTTTCAGCTCCTTGGCCTGGCAGCTTTCAGCTCCTTGGCCTGGCAGCTTTCAGCTCCTTGGCCTGGCAGCTTTCAGCTCCTTGGGCTTGCAGGTTTCAGCTCCATGGCCAGGCAGCTTTCAGCTCCTTGGGCTGGCAGCTTTCAGCTCCTTGGCCTGGCAGCTTTCAGCCCCTTGGCCTGGCAGCTTTCAGCTCCTTGGCCTGGCAGCTTTCAGCTCCTTGGCCTGGCAGCTTTCAGCTCCTTGGCCTGGCAGCTTTCAGCTCCTTGGCCTGGCAGCTTTCAGCTCCTTGGCCAGGCAGCTTTCAGCTCCTTGGCCCGGCAGCTTTCAGCTCCTTGGCCTGGCAGCTTTCAGCTCCTTTGGCCTGGCAGCTTTCAGCTCCTTGGCCTGGCAGCTTTCAGCTCTTTGGCCTGGCAGCTTTCAGCTCCTTGGCCTGGCAGCTTTCAGCTCATTGGCCAGGCAGCTTGCAGCTCCTTGGGCTGGCAGCTTTCAGCTCCTTGGCCTGGCAGCTTTCAGCTCCTTGGGCTTGCAGCTTTCAGCTCCTTGGCCTGGCAGCTTTCAGCTCCTTGGCCAGGCAGCTTTCAGCTCCTTGGGCTGGCAGCTTTCAGCTCCTTGGCCTGGCAGCTTTCAGCTCCTTTGGCCTGGCAGCTTTCAGCTCCTTGGCCAGGCAGCTTTCAGCTCCTTGGCCTGGCAGCTTTCAGCTCCTTGGCCTGGCAGCTTTCAGCTCCTTGGCCTGGCAGCTTTCAGCTCCTTGGCCTGGCAGCTTTCAGCTCCTTGGCCTGGCAGCTTTCAGCACATTGGCCTGGCAGCTTTCTGCTCCTTGGCCTGGCCGCTTTCAGCTCCTTGGCCTGGCAGCTTTCAGCACATTGGCCTGGCAGCTTTCTGCTCCTTGGCCTGGCCGCTTTCAGCTCCTTGGCCTGGCAGCTTTCAGCACCTTGGCCTGGCAGCTTTCAGCTCCTTGGCCTGGCAGCTTACAGCTCCTTGGCCTGGCAGCTTTCAGGTAGTTGGCCTGGCAGCTTTCCGCTCCTTGGCCTGGCAGCTTTCAGCTCCTTGGTCCTGACAGCTTTCAGCTCCTTGGCCTGGCAGCTTTCAGCTCCTTGGCCTGGCAGCTTTCAGCTCCTTGGCCTGGCAGCTTTCAGCTCCTTGGCCTGGCAGCTTTCAGCTCCTTGGCCTGGCAGCTTTCAGCTCCTTGGCCTGGCAGCTTTCAGCTCCTTGGCCAGGCAGCTTGCAGCTCCTTGGCCTGGCAGCTTTCAGCTCCTTGGCCTGGCAGCTTTCAGCTCCTTGGGCTGGCAGGTTTCAGCTCCTTGGCCAGGCAGCTTTCAGCACCTTGGCCTGGCAGCTTTCAGCTCCTTGGCCTGGCAGCTTTCAGCTCCTTGGCCAGGCAGCTTTCAGCTCCTTGGCCTGGCAGCTTTCAGCTCCTTGGCCTGGCAGCTTTCAGCTCCTTGGGCTGGCAGGTTTCAGCTCCTTGGCCAGGCAGCTTTCAGCACCTTGGCCTGGCAGCTTTCAGCTCCTTGGCCTGGCAGCTTTCAGCTCCTTGGGCTGGCAGGTTTCAGCTCCTTGGCCAGGCAGCTTTCAGCTCCTTGGCCTGGCAGCTTTCAGCTCCTTGGCCTGGCAGCTTTCAGCTCCTTGGCCAGGCAGCTTTCAGCTCCTTGGCCTGGCAGCTTTCAGCTCCTTGGCCTGGCAGCTTTCAGCTCCTTGGCCAGGCAGCTTTCAGCTCCTTGGCCCGGCAGCTTTCAGCTCCTTGGCCTGGCAACTTTCAGCTCCTTGGCCTGGCAGCTTTCAGCTCCTTTGGCCTGGCAGCTTTCAGCTCCTTTGGCCTGGCAGCTTTCAGCTCCTTGGCCTGGCAGCTTTCAGCTCTTTGGCCTGGCAGCTTTCAGCTCCTTGGCCTGGCAGCTTTCAGCTCATTGGCCAGGCAGCTTGCAGCTCCTTGGCCAGGCAGCTTTCAGCTCCTTGGCCCGGCAGCTTTCAGCTCCTTGGCCTGGCAGCTTTCAGCTCCTTTGGCCTGGCAGCTTTCAGCTCCTTGGCCTGGCAGCTTTCAGCTCTTTGGCCTGGCAGCTTTCAGCTCCTTGGCCTGGCAGCTTTCAGCTCCTTGGCCTGGCAGCTTTCAGCTCCTTGGGCTTGCAGCTTTTAGCTCCTTGGCCTGGCAGCTTTCAGCTCCTTGGCCTGGCAGCTTTCAGCTCTTTGGCCTGGCAGCTTTCAGCTCCTTGGCCTGGCAGCTTTCAGCTCCTTGGCCTGGCAGCTTTCAGCTCCTTGGGCTTGCAGCTTTTAGCTCCTTGGCCTGGCAGCTTTCAGCTCCTTGGGCTTGCAGCTTTTAGCTCCTTGGCCTGGCAGCTTTCAGCTCCTTGGCCAGGCAGCTTTCAGCTCCTTGGGCTTGCAGCTTTTAGCTCCTTGGCCTGGCAGCTTTCAGCTCCTTGGGCTTGCAGCTTTTAGCTCCTTGGCCTGGCAGCTTTCAGCTCCTTGGCCTGGCAGCTTTCAGCTCCTTGGGCTGGCAGCTTTCAGCTCCTTGGCCAGGCAGCTTTCAGCTCCTTGGGCTGGCAGCTTTCAGCTCCTTGGCCTGGCACCTTTCAGCTCCTTGGCCTGGCAGCTTTCAGCTCCTTGGCCTGGCAGCTTTCAGCTCCTTTGGCCTGGCAGCTTTCAGCTCCTTGGCCTGGCAGCTTTCAGCTCCTTGGCCTGGCAGGTTTCAGCTCCTTGGCCAGGTAGCTTTCAGCTCCTTGGGCTGGCAGCTTTCAGCTCCTTGGCCTGGCAGCTTTCAGCCCCTTGGCCTGGCAGCTTTCAGCTCTTTGGCCTGGCAGCTTTCAGCTCCTTGGCCTGGCAGCTTTCAGCTCATTGGCCAGGCAGCTTGCAGCTCCTTGGGCTGGCAGCTTTCAGCTCCTTGGCCTGGCAGCTTTCAGCTCCTTGGCCTGGCAGCTTTCAGCTCCTTGGCCTGGCAGATTTCAGCCCCTTGGCCTGGCAGCTTTCAGCTCCTTGGCCTGGCAGCTTTCAGCTCCTTGGCCTGGCAGATTTCAGTTCCTTGGCCTGGCAGCTTTCAGCTCCTTGGCCAGGCAGCTTGCAGCTCCTTGGGCTGGCAGCTTTCAGCTCCTTGGCCAGGCAGCTTTCAGCTCCTTGGCCTGGCAGCTTTCAGCTCCTTGGCCTGGCAGCTTTCAGCTCCTTGGCCTGGCAGCTTTCAGCTCCTTGGCCTGGCAGCTTTCAGCTCCTTGGCCTGGCAGCTTTCAGCTCCTTGGCCTGGCAGCTTTCAGCTCCTTGGGCTTGCAGGTTTCAGCTCCATGGCCAGGCAGCTTTCAGCTCCTTGGGCTGGCAGCTTTCAGCTCCTTGGCCTGGCAGCTTTCAGCCCCTTGGCCTGGCAGCTTTCAGCTCCTTGGCCTGGCAGCTTTCAGCTCCTTGGCCTGGCAGCTTTCAGCTCCTTGGCCTGGCAGCTTTCAGCTCCTTGGCCTGGCAGCTTTCAGCTCCTTGGCCAGGCAGCTTTCAGCTCCTTGGCCCGGCAGCTTTCAGCTCCTTGGCCTGGCAGCTTTCAGCTCCTTTGGCCTGGCAGCTTTCAGCTCCTTGGCCTGGCAGCTTTCAGCTCTTTGGCCTGGCAGCTTTCAGCTCCTTGGCCTGGCAGCTTTCAGCTCCTTGGCCAGGCAGCTTTCAGCTCCTTGGCCAGGCAGCTTTCAGCACCTTGGCCTGGCAGCTTTCAGCTCATTGGCCAGGCAGCTTGCAGCTCCTTGGGCTGGCAGCTTTCAGCTCCTTGGCCTGGCAGCTTTCAGCTCCTTGGGCTTGCAGCTTTCAGCTCCTTGGCCTGGCAGCTTTCAGTCCCTTGGCCTGGCAGCTTTCAGCTCCTTGGCCTGGCAGCTTTCAGCTCCTTGGCCTGGCAGCTTTCAGCTCCTTTGGCCTGGCAGCTTTCAGCTCCTTGGCCAGGCAGCTTTCAGCTCCTTGGCCTGGCAGCTTTCAGCTCCTTGGCCTGGCAGCTTTCAGCTCCTTGGCCTGGCAGCTTTCAGCTCCTTGGCCTGGCAGCTTTCAGCTCCTTGGCCTGGCAGCTTTCAGCACATTGGCCTGGCAGCTTTCTGCTCCTTGGCCTGGCCGCTTTCAGCTCCTTGGCCTGGCAGCTTTCAGCACATTGGCCTGGCAGCTTTCTGCTCCTTGGCCTGGCCGCTTTCAGCTCCTTGGCCTGGCAGCTTTCAGCACCTTGGCCTGGCAGCTTTCAGCTCCTTGGCCTGGCAGCTTACAGCTCCTTGGCCTGGCAGCTTTCAGGTAGTTGGCCTGGCAGCTTTCCGCTCCTTGGCCTGGCAGCTTTCAGCTCCTTGGTCCTGACAGCTTTCAGCTCCTTGGCCTGGCAGCTTTCAGCTCCTTGGCCTGGCAGCTTTCAGCTCCTTGGCCTGGCAGCTTTCAGCTCCTTGGCCTGGCAGCTTTCAGCTCCTTGGCCTGGCAGCTTTCAGCTCCTTGGCCTGGCAGCTTTCAGCTCCTTGGCCAGGCAGCTTGCAGCTCCTTGGGCTGGCAGCTTTCAGCTCCTTGGCCAGGCAGCTTTCAGCTCCTTGGCCTGGCAGCTTTCAGCTCCTTGGCCTGGCAGCTTTCAGCTCCTTGGGCTGGCAGGTTTCAGCTCCTTGGCCAGGCAGCTTTCAGCACCTTGGCCTGGCAGCTTTCAGCTCCTTGGCCTGGCAGCTTTCAGCTCCTTGGGCTGGCAGGTTTCAGCTCCTTGGCCAGGCAGCTTTCAGCTCCTTGGCCTGGCAGCTTTCAGCTCCTTGGCCTGGCAGCTTTCAGCTCCTTGGCCAGGCAGCTTTCAGCTCCTTGGCCTGGCAGCTTTCAGCTCCTTGGCCTGGCAGCTTTCAGCTCCTTGGCCAGGCAGCTTTCAGCTCCTTGGCCCGGCAGCTTTCAGCTCCTTGGCCTGGCAACTTTCAGCTCCTTGGCCTGGCAGCTTTCAGCTCCTTTGGCCTGGCAGCTTTCAGCTCCTTTGGCCTGGCAGCTTTCAGCTCCTTGGCCTGGCAGCTTTCAGCTCTTTGGCCTGGCAGCTTTCAGCTCCTTGGCCTGGCAGCTTTCAGCTCATTGGCCAGGCAGCTTGCAGCTCCTTGGCCAGGCAGCTTTCAGCTCCTTGGCCCGGCAGCTTTCAGCTCCTTGGCCTGGCAGCTTTCAGCTCCTTTGGCCTGGCAGCTTTCAGCTCCTTGGCCTGGCAGCTTTCAGCTCTTTGGCCTGGCAGCTTTCAGCTCCTTGGCCTGGCAGCTTTCAGCTCCTTGGCCTGGCAGCTTTCAGCTCCTTGGGCTTGCAGCTTTTAGCTCCTTGGCCTGGCAGCTTTCAGCTCCTTGGCCTGGCAGCTTTCAGCTCTTTGGCCTGGCAGCTTTCAGCTCCTTGGCCTGGCAGCTTTCAGCTCCTTGGCCTGGCAGCTTTCAGCTCCTTGGGCTTGCAGCTTTTAGCTCCTTGGCCTGGCAGCTTTCAGCTCCTTGGCCAGGCAGCTTTCAGCTCCTTGGGCTTGCAGCTTTTAGCTCCTTGGCCTGGCAGCTTTCAGCTCCTTGGGCTTGCAGCTTTTAGCTCCTTGGCCTGGCAGCTTTCAGCTCCTTGGCCAGGCAGCTTTCAGCTCCTTGGGCTGGCAGCTTTCAGCTCCTTGGCCTGGCAGCTTTCAGCTCCTTGGGCTGGCAGCTTTCAGCTCCTTGGCCAGGCAGCTTTCAGCTCCTTGGGCTGGCAGCTTTCAGCCCCTTGGCCTGGCAGCTTTCAGCTCCTTGGCCTGGCAGCTTTCAGCTCCTTGGCCTGGCAGCTTTCAGCTCCTTGGCCTGGCAGCTTTCAGCTCCTTGGCCTGGCAGCTTTCAGCTCCTTGGCCTGGCAGCTTTCAGCTCCTTGGCCTGGCAGCTTTCAGCTCCTTGGCCTGGCAGCTTTCAGCCCCTTGGCCTGGCAGCTTTCAGCTCCTTGGCCTGGCAGCTTTCAGCTCCTTGGCCTGGCAGCTTTCAGCTCCTTGGCCTGGCAGCTTTCAGCTCCTTGGCCTGGCAGCTTTCAGCTCCTTGGCCTGGCAGCTTTCAGCTCCTTGGCCAGGTAGCTTTCAGCTCCTTGGGCTGGCAGCTTTCAGCTCCTTGGCCTGGCAGCTTTCAGCCCCTTGGCCTGGCAGCTTTCAGCTCCTTGGCCTGGCAGCTTTCAGCTCCTTGGCCTGGCAGCTTTCAGCTCCTTGGCCTGGCAGCTTTCAGCACATTGGCCTGGCAGCTTTCTGCTCCTTGGCCTGGCCGCTTTCAGCTCCTTGGCCTGGCAGCTTTCAGCACATTGGCCTGGCAGCTTTCTGCTCCTTGGCCTGGCCGCTTTCAGCTCCTTGGCCAGGCAGCTTTCTGCTCCTTGGCCTGGCCGCTTTCAGCTCCTTGGCCTGGCAGCTTTCAGCACATTGGCCTGGCAGCTTTCAGCTCCTTGGCCTGGCAGCTTACAGCTCCTTGGCCTGGCAGCTTTCAGGTAGTTGGCCTGGCAGCTTTCCGCTCCTTGGCCTGGCAGCTTTCAGCTCCTTGGTCCTGACAGCTTTCAGCTCCTTGGCCTGGCAGCTTTCAGCACCTTGGCCTGGCAGCTTTCAGCTCCTTGGCCTGGCAGCTTTCAGCTCCTTGGCCTGGCAGCTTTCAGCTCCTTGGCCTGGCAGCTTACAGCTCCTTGGCCTGGCAGCTTTCAGGTAGTTGGCCTGGCAGCTTTCCGCTCCTTGGCCTGGCAGCTTTCAGCTCCTTGGTCCTGACAGCTTTCAGCTCCTTGGCCTGGCAGCTTTCAGCTCCTTGGCCTGGCAGCTTTCAGCTCCTTGGCCTGGCAGCTTTCAGCTCCTTGGCCTGGCAGCTTACAGCTCCTTGGCCTGGCAGCTTTCAGGTAGTTGGCCTGGCAGCTTTCCGCTCCTTGGCCTGGCAGCTTTCAGCTCCTTGGTCCTGACAGCTTTCAGCTCCTTGGGCTGGCAGCTTTCAGCTCCTTGGCCAGTCAGCTTTCAGCTCCTTGGCCTGGCAGCTTTCAGCTCCTTGGCCAGTCAGCTTTCAGCTCCTTGGCCAGTCAGCTTTCAGCTCCTTGGCCAGTCAACTTTCAGCTCCTTGGGCTGGCAGCTTTCAGCTCCTTGGGCTGGCAGCTTTCAGCTCCTTGGCCAGTCAGCTTTCAGCTCCTTGGCCAGTCAACTTTCAGCTCCTTGGCCAGTCAGCTTTCAGCTCCTTGGCCAGTCAGCTTTCAGCTCCTTGGCCAGTCAACTTTCAGCTCCTTGGGCTGGCAGCTTTAAGCTCCTTGGCCTGGCAGCTTTCAGCTCCTTGGCCAGTCAGCTTTCAGCTCCTTGGCCAGTCAGCTTTCAGCTCCTTGGCCAGTCAACTTTCAGCTCCTTGGGCTGGCAGCTTTAAGCTCCTTGGCCTGGCAGCTTTCAGCTCATTGGGCTGGCAGCTTTCAGCTCCTTGGCCTGGTAGCTTTCAGCTCCTTGGCCAGGCAGCTTTCAGCTCCTTGGCCTGGCAGCTTTCAGCACCTTGGGCTGGCAGCTTTCAGCTCCTTGGCCAGGCAGCTTTCAGCTCCTTGGCCTGGCAGCTTTCCGCTCCTTGGCCTGGCAGCTTTCAGCTCCTTGGGCTGGCAGCTTTCAGCTCCTTGGCCAGGCAGCTTTCAGCTCCTTGGCCTGGCAGCTTTCAGCTCCTTGGCCTGGCAGCTTTCAGCTCCTTGGCCTGGCAGCTTTCAGCTCCTTGGCCTGGCAGCTTTCAGCTCCTTGGCCTGGCAGCTTTCAGCTCCTTGGCCTGGCAGCTTTCAGCTCCTTTGGCCTGGCAGCTTTCAGCTCCTTGGCCAGGCAGCTTTCAGCTATTTGGCCTGGCAGCTTTCAGCTCCTTGGCCTGGCAGCTTTCAGCTCCTTGGCCTGGCAGCTTTCCGCTCCTTGGCCTGGCAGCTTTCAGCTCCTTGGCCTGGCAGCTTTCAGTTCCTTGGGCTGGCAGCTTTCAGCTCCTTGGCCTGGCAGCTTTCAGCTCCTTGGCCTGGCCGCTTTCAGCTCCTTGGCCTGGCAGCTTTCAGCTCCTTGGCCTGGCCGCTTTCAGCTCCTTGGCCTGGCCGCTTTCAGCTCCTTGGCCTGGCAGCTTTCAGCTCCTTGGCCAGGCAGCTTTCAGCTCCTTGGCCTGGCAGCTTTCAGCTCCTTGGCCAGGCAGCTTTCAGCTCCTTGGCCTGGCAGCTTTCAGCTCCTTGGCCTGGCAGCTTTCAGCACATTGGCCTGGCAGCTTTCTGCTCCTTGGCCTGGCCGCTTTCAGCTCCTTGGCCTGGCAGCTTTCAGCACCTTGGCCTGGCAGCTTTCAGCTCCTTGGCCTGGCAGCTTACAGCTCCTTGGCCTGGCAGCTTTCAGGTAGTTGGCCTGGCAGCTTTCCGCTCCTTGGCCTGGCAGCTTTCAGCTCCTTGGCCTGGCAGCTTTCAGCTCCTTGGCCTGGCAGCTTTCAGCTCCTTGGCCTGGCAGCTTTCAGCTCCTTGGCCTGGCAGCTTTCAGCTCCTTGGCCTGGCAGCTTTCAGCTCCTTGGCCTGGCAGCTTTCAGCCCCTTGGCCTGGCAGCTTTCAGCTCCTTAGCCTGGCAGCTTTAAGCTCCTTGGCCTGGCAGCTTTCAGCTCCTTGGCCTGGCAGCTTTCAGCTCCTTGGCCTGGCAGCTTTCAGCTCCTTGGCCTGGCAGCTTTCAGCTCCTTGGCCTGGCAGCTTTCAGCTCCTTGGCCTGGCAGCTTTCAGCTCCTTGGCCTGGCAGCTTTCAGCTCCTTGGCCTGGCAGCTTTCAGCTCCTTGGCCTGGCAGCTTTCAGCCCCTTTGGCCTGGCAGCTTTCAGCTCCTTGGCCTGGCAACTTTCAGCTCCTTGGCCTGGCAGCTTTCAGCTCCTTGGCCTGGCAGCTTTCAGCTCCTTGGCCTGGCAGCTTTCAGCTCCTTGGGCTGGCAGCTTTCAGCTCCTTGGGCTGGCAGCTTTCAGCTCCTTGGCCTGGCAGCTTTTAGCACCTTGGCCTGGCAGCTTTCAGCTCCTTGGCCTGGCAGCTTTCAGCACCTTGGCCTGGCAGCTTTCAGCTCCTTGGCCTGGCAGCTTTCAGCTCCTTGGCCTGGCAGCTTTCAGCTCCTTGGCCTGGCAGCTTTCAGCTCCTTGGCCTGGCAGCTTTCAGCTCCTTGGCCTGGCAGCTTTCAGCTCCTTGGGCTGGCAGCTTTCAGCTCATTGGGCTGGCAGCTTTCAGCTCCTTGGGCTGGCAGCTTTCAGCTCCTTGGCCTGGCAGCTTTCAGCCCCTTGGCCTGGCAGCTTTCAGCTCCTTGGCCTTGCAGGTTCAGCACCTTGGCCTGGCAGCTTTCAGCTCCTTGGCCTGGCAGCTTTCAGCTCCTTGGCCTGGCAGCTTTCAGCTACTTGGCCTGGCAGCTTTCAGCACCTTGGCCTGGCAGCTTTCAGCTCCTTGGACTGGAAGCTTTCAGCTCCTTAGCCTGGCAGCTTTCAGCTCCTTGGCCTGGCAGCTTTCAGCTCCTTGGCCTGGCAGCTTTCAGTTCCTTGGCCTGGCAGCTTTCAGCTCCTTGGCCTGGCAGCTTTCAGCTCCTTGGCCTGGCAGCTTTCAGCTCCTTGGGCTGGCAGCTTTCAGCTCCTTGGCCTGGCAGCTTTCAGCCCCTTGACCTGGCAGCTTTCAGCTCCTTGGCCTGGCAGCTTTCAGCTCCTTAGCCTGGCAGCTTTCAGCTCCTTGGCCTGGCAGCTTTCAGCTCCTTGGCCTGGCAGCTTTCAGCTCCTTGGCGTGGCAGCTTTCAGCCCCTTGGCCAGGCAGCTTTCAGCACCTTGGCCTGGCAGCTTTCAGCTCCTTGGCCTGGCAACTTTCAGCTCCTTGGCCTGGCAGCTTTCAGCTAGTTGGCCTGGCAGCTTTCAGTACCTTGGCCTGGCAGCTTTCAGCTCCTTGGCCTAGCAGCTTTCAGCTCCTTGGCCTGGCAGCTTTCAGCTCCTTGGCCTGGCAGCTTTCAGCCCCTTGGCCTGGCAGCTTTCAGCTCCTTGGCCTGGCAGCTTTCAGCTCCTTGGCCTGGCAGCTTTCAGTTCCTTGGGCTGGCAGCTTTCAGCTCCTTGGCCTGGCAGCTTTCAGCTCCTTGGCCTGGCAGCTTTCAGCTCCTTGGCCTGGCAGCTTTCAGCACATTGGCCTGGCAGCTTTCTGCTCCTTGGCCTGGCCGCTTTCAGCTCCTTGGCCTGGCAGCTTTCAGCACCTTGGCCTGGCAGCTTTCAGCTCCTTGGCCTGGCAGCTTACAGCTCCTTGGCCTGGCAGCTTTCAGGTAGTTGGCCTGGCAGCTTTCCGCTCCTTGGCCTGGCAGCTTTTAGCTCCTTGGCCTGGCAGCTTTCAGCTCCTTGGCCTGGCAGCTTTCAGCTCCTTGGCCTGGCAGCTTTCAGCTCCTTGGCCTGGCAGCTTTCAGCTCATTGGCCTGGCAGCTTTCAGCTCCTTGGCCTGGCAGCTTTCAGCTCCTTGGCCTGGCAGCTTTCAGCTCCTTGGCCTGGCAGCTTTCAGCTCCTTGGCCAGTCAGCTTTAAGCTCCTTGGCCTGGCACCTTTCAGCTCCTTGGCCTGGCAGCTTTCAGCTCCTTGGCCTGGCAGCTTTCAGCTCCTTGGCCTGGCAGCTTTCAGCTCCTTGGCCTGGCACCTTTCAGCTCCTTGGCCTGGCAGCTTTCAGCTCCTTGGGCTGGCAGCTTTCAGCTCCTTGGGCTGGCAGCTTTTAGCACCTTGGCCTGGCAGCTTTCAGCTCCTTGGCCTGGCAGCTTTCAGCACCTTGGGCTGGCAGCTTTCAGCTCCTTGGCCTGGCAGCTTTTAGCACCTTGGCCTGGCAGCTTTCAGCTCCTTGGCCTGGCAGCTTTCAGCACCTTGGGCTGGCAGCTTTCAGCTCATTGGGCTGGCAGCTTTCAGCTCCTTGGCCTGGCAGCTTTCAGCTCCTTGGCCTGGCAGCTTTCAGCTCCTTGGCCTGGCAGCTTTCAGCTCCTTGGCCTGACAGCTTTCAGCTCCTTGGCCTGGCAGCTTTCAGCCCCTTGGCCTGGCAGCTTTCAGCTCCTTGGCCTGGCAGGTTCAGCACCTTGGCCTGGCAGCTTTCAGCTCCTTGGCCTGGCAGCTTTCAGCTCCTTGGCCTGGCAGCTTTCAGCTACTTGGCCTGGCAGCTTTCAGCTACTTGGCCTGGCAGCTTTCAGCACCTTGGCCTGGCAGCTTTCAGCTCCTTGGCCTGGAAGCTTTCAGCTCCTTAGCCTGGCAGCTTTCAGCCCCTTGGCCAGGCAGCTTTAAGCTCCTTGGCCTGGCAGCTTTCAGCCCCTTGGCCTGGCAGCTTTCAGCTCCTTGGCCTGTCAGCTTTCAGCTCCTTGGCCTGGCAGCTTTCAGCTCCTTGGCCTGGCAGCTTTCAGCCCCTTGACCTGGCAGCTTTCAGCTCCATGGCCTGGCAGCTTTCAGCTCCTTAGCCTGGCAGCTTTCAGCTCCTTGGCCTGGCAGCTTTCAGCTCCTTGGCCTGGCAGCTTTCAGCTCCTTGGCCTGGCAGCTTTCAGCCCCTTGGCCAGGCAGCTTTCAGCACCTTGGCCTGGCAGCTTTCAGCTCCTTGGCCTGGCAACTTTCAGCTCCTTGGCCTGGCAGCTTTCAGCTAGTTGGCCTGGCAGCTTTCAGTACCTTGGCCTGGCAGCTTTCAGCTCCTTGGCCTAGCAGCTTTCAGCTCCTTGGCCTGGCAGCTTTCAGCTCCTTGGCCTGGCAGCTTTCAGCTCCTTGGCCTGGCAGCTTTCAGCCCCTTGACCTGGCAGCTTTCAGCTCCATGGCCTGGCAGCTTTCAGCTCCTTAGCCTGGCAGCTTTCAGCTCCTTGGCCTGGCAGCTTTCAGCTCCTTGGCCTGGCAGCTTTCAGCTCCTTGGCGTGGCAGCTTTCAGCCCCTTGGCCAGGCAGCTTTCAGCACCTTGGCCTGGCAGCTTTCAGCTCCTTGGCCTGGCAACTTTCAGCTCCTTGGCCTGGCAGCTTTCAGCTAGTTGGCCTGGCAGCTTTCAGTACCTTGGCCTGGCAGCTTTCAGCTCCTTGGCCTAGCAGCTTTCAGCTCCTTGGCCTGGCAGCTTTCAGCTCCTTGGCCTGGCAGCTTTCAGCCCCTTGGCCTGGCAGCTTTCAGCTCCTTGGCCTGGCAGCTTTGAGCTCCTTGGCCTGGCAGCTTTCAGCTCCTTGGCCTGGCAGCTTTCAGCTCCTTGGCCTGGCAGCTTTCAGCCCCTTGGCCTGGCAGCTTTCAGCTCCTTGGCCTGGCAGCTTTCAGCTCCTTGGCCTGGCCGCTTTCAGCTCCTTGGCCTGGCAGCTTTCAGCTCCTTGGCCTGGCAGCTTTCAGCTCCTTGGCCTGGCAGCTTTCAGCTCCTTGGCCTGGCAGCTTTCAGCTCCTTGGCCTGGCAGCTTACAGCTCCTTGGCCTGGCAGCTTTCAGCTAGTTGGCCTGGCAGCTTTCAGCTCCTTGGCCTGGCAGCTTTCAGCTCCTTGGCCTGGCAGCTTTCAGCTCCTTGGCCTGGCAGCTTTCAGCTCCTTGGGCTGGCAGCTTTCAGCTCCTTGGCCTGGCAGCTTTCAGCTCCTTGGCCTGGCAGCTTTCAGCACCTTGGCCTGGCAGCTTTCAGCTCCTTGGCCTGGCAGCTTTCAGCACCTAGGCCTGGCAGCTTTCAGCTCCATGGCCAGGCAGCTTTCAGCACCTTGGGCTGGCAGCTTTCAGCTCCTTGGCCAGTCAGCTTTCAGCTCCTTGGCCTGGCAGCTTTCAGCTCCTTGGCCTGGCAGCTTTCAGCCCCTTGGCCTGGCAGCTTTCAGCACCTTGGTCTGGCAGCTTTCAGCTCCTTGGCCTGGCAGCTTTCAGCTCCTTGGCCAGTCAGCTTTAAGCTCCTTGGCCTGGCAGCTTTCAGCTCCTTGGCCTGGCAGCTTTCAGCTCCTTGGCCTGGCAGCTTTCAGCTCCTTGGCCTGGCAGCTTTCAGCTCCTTGGCCTGGCAACTTTCAGCTCCTTGGCCTGGCAGCTTTAAGCTCCTTGGCCTGGCAGCTTTCAGTTCCTTGGCCTGTCAGCTTTCAGCTCCTTGGCCTGGCAGCTTTCAGTTCCTTGGCCTGTCAGCTTTCAGTTCCTTGGCCTGTCAGCTTTCAGCTCCTTGGCCTGGCAGCTTTCAGCTCCTTGGCCTGGCAACTTTCAGCTCCTTGGCCTGGCAGCTTTAAGCTCCTTGGCCTGGCAGCTTTCAGTTCCTTGGCCTGTCAGCTTTCAGTTCCTTGGCCTGTCAGCTTTCAGCTCCTTGGGCTGGCAGCTTTCAGCTCCTTGGGCTGGCAGCTTTCAGCTCATTGGCCTGGCAGCTTTCAGCTCCTTGGGCTGGCAGCTTTCAGCTCCTTGGCCTGGCAGCTTTCAGCACCTTGGGCTGGCAGCTTTCAGCTCCTTGGCCTGGCAGCTTTCAGCACCTTGGCCTGGCAGCTTTCAGCTCCTTGGCCTGGCAGCTTTCAGCTCCTTGGCCTGGCAGCTTTCAGCTACTTGGCCTGGCAGCTTTCAGCACCTTGGCCTGGCAGCTTTCAGCTCCTTGGCCTGGAAGCTTTCAGCTCCTTAGCCTGGCAGCTTTCAGCCCCTTGGCCAGGCAGCTTTAAGCTCCTTGGCCTGGCAGCTTTCAGCCCCTTGGCCTGGCAGCTTTCAGCTCCTTGGCCTGTCAGCTTTCAGCTCCTTGGCCTGGCAGCTTTCAGCTCCTTGGCCTGGCAGCTTTCAGCCCCTTGACCTGGCAGCTTTCAGCTCCATGGCCTGGCAGCTTTCAGCTCCTTAGCCTGGCAGCTTTCAGCTCCTTGGCCTGGCAGCTTTCAGCTCCTTGGCCTGGCAGCTTTCAGCTCCTTGGCCTGGCAGCTTTCAGCTCCTTGGCCTGGCAGCTTTCAGCTCCTTGGCCTGGCAGCTTTCAGCTCCTTGGCCTGGCAGCTTTCAGCACCTTGGCCTGGCAGCTTTCAGCTCCTTGGCCTGGCAGCTTTCAGCTCCTTGGCCAGTCAGCTTTAAGCTCCTTGGCCTGGCACCTTTCAGCTCCTTGGCCTGGCAGCTTTCAGCTCCTTGGCCTGGCAGCTTTCAGCTCCTTGGCCTGGCAGCTTTCAGCTCCTTGGCCTGGCACCTTTCAGCTCCTTGGCCTGGCAGCTTTCAGCTCCTTGGGCTGGCAGCTTTCAGCTCCTTGGGCTGGCAGCTTGCAGCTCCTTGGCCTGGCAGCTTTTAGCACCTTGGCCTGGCAGCTTTCAGCTCCTTGGCCTGGCAGCTTTCAGCACCTTGGGCTGGCAGCTTTCAGCTCATTGGGCTGGCAGCTTTCAGCTCCTTGGCCTGGCAGCTTTCAGCTCCTTGGCCTGGCAGCTTTCAGCTCCTTGGCCTGGCAGCTTTCAGCTCCTTGGCCTGACAGCTTTCAGCTCCTTGGCCTGGCAGCTTTCAGCCCCTTGGCCTGGCAGCTTTCAGCTCCTTGGCCTGGCAGGTTCAGCACCTTGGCCTGGCAGCTTTCAGCTCCTTGGCCTGGCAGCTTTCAGCTCCTTGGCCTGGCAGCTTTCAGCTACTTGGCCTGGCAGCTTTCAGCACCTTGGCCTGGCAGCTTTCAGCTCCTTGGCCTGGAAGCTTTCAGCTCCTTAGCCTGGCAGCTTTCAGCCCCTTGGCCAGGCAGCTTTAAGCTCCTTGGCCTGGCAGCTTTCAGCCCCTTGGCCTGGCAGCTTTCAGCTCCTTGGCCTGGCAGCTTTCAGCTCCTTGGCCTGGCAGCTTACAGCTCCTTGGCCAGGCAGCTTTAAGCTCCTTGGCCTGGCAGCTTTCAGCCCCTTGGCCTGGCAGCTTTCAGCTCTTTGGCCTGGCAGCTTTCAGCTCCTTGGCCTGGCAGCTTTCAGCTCCTTGGCCTGGCAGCTTTCAGCCCCTTGGCCAGGCAGCTTTAAGCTCCTTGGCCTGGCAGCTTTCAGCCCCTTGGCCTGGCAGCTTTCAGCTCTTTGGCCTGGCAGCTTTCAGCTCCTTGGCCTGGCAGCTTTCAGCTCCTTGGCCTGGCAGCTTTCAGCTCCTTGGCCTGTCAGCTTTCAGCTCCTTGGCCTGGCAGCTTTCAGCTCCTTGGCCTGGCAGCTTACAGCTCCTTGGCCTGGCAGCTTTCAGCCCCTTGACCTGGCAGCTTTCAGCTCCATGGCCTGGCAGCTTTCAGCTCCTTAGCCTGGCAGCTTTCAGCTCCTTGGCCTGGCAGCTTTCAGCTCCTTGGCCTGGCAGCTTTCAGCTCCTTGGCCTGGCAGCTTTCAGCTCCTTGACCTGGCAGCTTTCAGCCCCTTGGCCAGGCAGCTTTCAGCACCTTGGCCTGGCAGCTTTCAGCTCCTTGGCCTGGCAACTTTCAGCTCCTTGGCCTGGCAGCTTTCAGCTAGTTGGCCTGGCAGCTTTCAGTACCTTGGCCTGGCAGCTTTCAGCTCCTTGGCCTAGCAGCTTTCAGCTCCTTGGCCTGGCAGCTTTCAGCTCCTTGGCCTGGCAGCTTTCAGCTCCTTGGCCTGGCAGCTTTCAGCCCCTTGACCTGGCAGCTTTCAGCTCCATGGCCTGGCAGCTTTCAGCTCCTTAGCCTGGCAGCTTTCAGCTCCTTGGCCTGGCAGCTTTCAGCTCCTTGGCCTGGCAGCTTTCAGCTCCTTGGCGTGGCAGCTTTCAGCCCCTTGGCCAGGCAGCTTTCAGCACCTTGGCCTGGCAGCTTTCAGCTCCTTGGCCTGGCAACTTTCAGCTCCTTGGCCTGGCAGCTTTCAGCTAGTTGGCCTGGCAGCTTTCAGTACCTTGGACTGGCAGCTTTCAGCTCCTTGGCCTAGCAGCTTTCAGCTCCTTGGCCTGGCAGCTTTCAGCTCCTTGGCCTGGCAGCTTTCAGCCCCTTGGCCTGGCAGCTTTCAGCTCCTTGGCCTGGCAGCTTTGAGCTCCTTGGCCTGGCAGCTTTCAGCTCCTTGGCCTGGCAGCTTTCAGCTCCTTGGCCTGGCAGCTTTCAGCCCCTTGGCCTGGCAGCTTTCAGCTCCTTGGCCTGGCAGCTTTCAGCTCCTTGGCCTGGCCGCTTTCAGCTCCTTGGCCTGGCAGCTTTCAGCACCTTGGCCTGGCAGCTTTCAGCTCCTTGGCCTGGCAGCTTACAGCTCCTTGGCCTGGCAGCTTTCAGCTAGTTGGCCTGGCAGCTTTCAGCTCCTTGGCCTGGCAGCTTTCAGCTCCTTGGCCTGGCAGCTTTCAGCTCCTTGGCCTGGCAGCTTTCAGCTCCTTGGGCTGGCAGCTTTCAGCTCCTTGGCCTGGCAGCTTTCAGCTCCTTGGCCTGGCAGCTTTCAGCACCTTGGCCTGGCAGCTTTCAGCTCCTTGGCCTGGCAGCTTTCAGCACCTAGGCCTGGCAGCTTTCAGCTCCATGGCCAGGCAGCTTTCAGCACCTTGGGCTGGCAGCTTTCAGCTCCTTGGCCAGTCAGCTTTCAGCTCCTTGGCCTGGCAGCTTTCAGCTCCTTGGCCTGGCAGCTTTCAGCTCCTTGGCCTGGCAGCTTTCAGCTCCTTGGCCTGGCAGCTTTCAGCTCCTTGGCCTGGCAACTTTCAGCTCCTTGGCCTGGCAGCTTTCAGCTCCTTGGCCAGTCAGCTTTAAGCTCCTTGGCCTGGCAGCTTTCAGCTCCTTGGCCTGGCAGCTTTCAGCTCCTTGGCCTGGCAGCTTTCAGCTCCTTGGCCTGGCAGCTTTCAGCTCCTTGGCCTGGCAACTTTCAGCTCCTTGGCCTGGCAGCTTTCAGCTCATTGGCCTGGCAGCTTTCAGCTCCTTGGGCTGGCAGCTTTCAGCTCCTTGGCCTGGCAGCTTTCAGCTCCTTGGCCTGGCAGCTTTCAGTTCCTTGGCCCGGCAGCTTTCAGCTCCTTGGGCTGGCAGCTTTCAGCTCCTTGGCCTGGCAGCTTTCAGCTCCTTGGCCTGGCAGCTTTCAGCTCCTTGGGCTGGCAGCTTTCAGCTCCTTGGGCTGGCAGCTTTCAGCTCCTTGGCCTGGCAGCTTTCAGCACCTTGGCCTGGCAGCTTTCAGCTCCTTGGCCTGGCAGCTTTCAGCTCCTTGGCCTGGCAGCTTTCAGCTACTTGGCCTGGCAGCTTTCAGCACCTTGGCCTGGCAGCTTTCAGCTCCTTGGCCTGGAAGCTTTCAGCTCCTTAGCCTGGCAGCTTTCAGCCCCTTGGCCAGGCAGCTTTAAGCTCCTTGGCCTGGCAGCTTTCAGCCCCTTGGCCTGGCAGCTTTCAGCTCCTTGGCCTGTCAGCTTTCAGCTCCTTGGCCTGGCAGCTTTCAGCTCCTTGGCCTGGCAGCTTTCAGCCCCTTGACCTGGCAGCTTTCAGCTCCATGGCCTGGCAGCTTTCAGCTCCTTAGCCTGGCAGCTTTCAGCTCCTTGGCCTGGCAGCTTTCAGCTCCTTGGCCTGGCAGCTTTCAGCTCCTTGGCCTGGCAGCTTTCAGCCCCTTGGCCAGGCAGCTTTCAGCACCTTGGCCTGGCAGCTTTCAGCTCCTTGGCCTGGCAACTTTCAGCTCCTTGGCCTGGCAGCTTTCAGCTAGTTGGCCTGGCAGCTTTCAGTACCTTGGCCTGGCAGCTTTCAGCTCCTTGGCCTAGCAGCTTTCAGCTCCTTGGCCTGGCAGCTTTCAGCTCCTTGGCCTGGCAGCTTTCAGCTCCTTGGCCTGGCAGCTTTCAGCCCCTTGACCTGGCAGCTTTCAGCTCCATGGCCTGGCAGCTTTCAGCTCCTTAGCCTGGCAGCTTTCAGCTCCTTGGCCTGGCAGCTTTCAGCTCCTTGGCCTGGCAGCTTTCAGCTCCTTGGCGTGGCAGCTTTCAGCCCCTTGGCCAGGCAGCTTTCAGCACCTTGGCCTGGCAGCTTTCAGCTCCTTGGCCTGGCAACTTTCAGCTCCTTGGCCTGGCAGCTTTCAGCTAGTTGGCCTGGCAGCTTTCAGTACCTTGGCCTGGCAGCTTTCAGCTCCTTGGCCTAGCAGCTTTCAGCTCCTTGGCCTGGCAGCTTTCAGCTCCTTGGCCTGGCAGCTTTCAGCCCCTTGGCCTGGCAGCTTTGAGCTCCTTGGCCTGGCAGCTTTCAGCTCCTTGGCCTGGCAGCTTTCAGCTCCTTGGCCTGGCAGCTTTCAGCCCCTTGGCCTGGCAGCTTTCAGCTCCTTGGCCTGGCAGCTTTCAGCTCCTTGGCCTGGCCGCTTTCAGCTCCTTGGCCTGGCAGCTTTCAGCTCCTTGGCCTGGCAGCTTTCAGCACCTAGGCCTGGCAGCTTTCAGCTCCATGGCCAGGCAGCTTTCAGCACCTTGGGCTGGCAGCTTTCAGCTCCTTGGCCAGTCAGCTTTCAGCTCCTTGGCCTGGCAGCTTTCAGCTCCTTGGCCTGGCAGCTTTCAGCTCCTTGGCCTGGCAGCTTTCAGCTCCTTGGCCTGGCAGCTTTCAGCTCCTTGGCCTGGCAACTTTCAGCTCCTTGGCCTGGCAGCTTTCAGCTCCTTGGCCAGTCAGCTTTAAGCTCCTTGGCCTGGCAGCTTTCAGCTCCTTGGCCTGGCAGCTTTCAGCTCCTTGGCCTGGCAGCTTTCAGCTCCTTGGCCTGGCAGCTTTCAGCTCCTTGGCCTGGCAACTTTCAGCTCCTTGGCCTGGCAGCTTTAAGCTCCTTGGCCTGGCAGCTTTCAGTTCCTTGGCCTGGCAGCTTTCAGCTCCTTGGCCTGGCAGCTTTCAGCTCCTTGGGCTGGCAGCTTTCAGCTCCTTGGGCTGGCAGCTACAGCTCCTTGGCCTGGCAGCTTTCAGCTCCTTGGCCTGGCAGCTTTCAGCTCCTTGGCCTGGCAGCTTTCAGCACCTTGGCCTGGCAGCTTTCAGCTCCTTGGCCTGGCAGCTTTCAGCTCCTTGGCCTGGCAGATTTCAGCACCTTGGCCTGGCAGCTTTCACCTCCTTGGCCTGGCAGCTTTCAGCACCTTGGCCTTGCAGCTTTCAGCTCCTTGGCCTGGCAGCTTTCAGCTCCTTAGCCTGGCAGCTTTCAGCACCTTGGCCTGGCAGCTTTCAGCTCCTTGGCCTGGCAGCTTTCAGCTCCTTGGCCTGGCAGCTTTCACCTCCTTGGCCTGGCAGCTTTCAGCACCTTGGCCTGGCAGCTTTCAGCACCTTGGTCTGGCAGCTTTCAGCTCCTTGGCCTGGCAGCTTTCAGCTCCTTGGCCTGGCAGCTTTCAGCTCCTTGGCCTGGCAGATTTCAGCACCTTGGCCTGGCAGCTTTCAGCACCTTGGTCTGGCAGCTTTCAGCTCCTTGGCCTGGCAGATTTCAGCACCTTGGCCTGGCAGCTTTCACCTCCTTGGCCTGGCAGCTTTCAGCACCTTGGCCTGGCAGCTTTCAGCACCTTGGACTGGCAGCTTTCAGCTCCTTGGCCTGGCAGCTTTCAGCTCCTTGGCCTGGCAGCTTTCAGCACCTTGGCCTGGCAGCTTTCAGCTCCTTGGCCTGGCAGCTATCAGCTCCTTGGCCAGGCAGCTTTCAGCTCCTTGGCCCGGCAGCTTTCAGCTCCTTGGCCTGGCAGCTTTCAGCTCCTTTGGCCTGGCAGCTTTCAGCTCCTTGGCCTGGCAGCTTTCAGCTCTTTGGCCTGGCAGCTTTCAGCTCCTTGGCCTGGCAGCTTTCAGCTCATTGGCCAGGCAGCTTGCAGCTCCTTGGGCTGGCAGCTTTCAGCTCCTTGGCCTGGCAGCTTTCAGCTCCTTGGGCTTGCAGCTTTCAGCTCCTTGGCCTGGCAGCTTTCAGCTCCTTGGGCTGGCAGCTTTCAGCTCCTTGGCCTGGCAGCTTTCAGCTCCTTGGCCTGGCAGCTTTCAGCTCCTTGGCCTGGCAGCTTTCAGCTCCTTGGCCTGGCAGCTTTCAGCTCCTTGGCCTGGCAGCTTTCAGCTACTTGGCCAGGTAGCTTTCAGCTCCTTGGCCTGGCAGCTTTCAGCTCCTTGGCCTGGCAGCTTTCAGCTCCTTTGGCCTGGCAGCTTTCAGCTCCTTGGCCAGGCAGCTTTCAGCTATTTGGCCTGGCAGCTTTCAGCTCCTTGGCCTGGCAGCTTTCAGCTCCTTGGCCAGGCAGCTTTCAGCTCCTTGGCCTGGCAGCTTTCAGCTCCTTGGGTTGGCAGCTTTCAGCTCCTTGGCCTGGCAGCTTTCAGCTCCTTGGCCTGGCAGCTTTCAGCTCCTTGGCCTGGCAGCTTTCAGCACATTGGCCTGGCAGCTTTCTGCTCCTTGGCCTGGCCGCTTTCAGCTCCTTGGCCTGGCAGCTTTCAGCACCTTGGCCTGGCAGCTTTCAGCTCCTTGGCCTGGCAGCTTACAGCTCCTTGGCCTGGCAGCTTTCAGGTAGTTGGCCTGGCAGCTTTCCGCTCCTTGGCCTGGCAGCTTTCAGCTCCTTGGCCTGGCAGCTTTCAGCTCCTTGGCCTGGCAGCTTTCAGCTCCTTGGCCTGGCAGCTTTCAGCTCCTTGGCCTGGCAGCTTTCAGCTCCTTGGCCTGGCAGCTTTCAGCTCCTTGGCCTGGCAGCTTTCAGCTCCTTGGCCTGGCAGCTTTCAGCTCCTTGGCCTGGCAGCTTTCAGCTCCTTGGCCTGGCAGCTTTCAGCACCTTGGCCTGGCAGCTTTCAGCTCCTTGGGCTGGCAGCTTTCAGCTCCTTGGGCTGGCAGCTTTCAGCTCCATGGCCAGGCAGCTTTCAGCACCTTGGCCTGGCAGCTTTCAGCACCTTGGCCTGGCAGCTTTCAGCTCCTTGGCCTGGCAGCTTTCAGCTCCTTGGGCTGGCAGCTTTCAGCTCATTGGGCTGGCAGCTTTCAGCTCCTTGGCCTAGCAGCTTTCAGCTCCTTGGCCTGGCAGCTTTCAGCTCCTTGGCCTGGCAGCTTTCAGCTCCTTGGCCTGGCAGCTTTCAGCTCCTTGGCCTGGCAGCTTTCAGCTCCTTGGCCTGACAGCTTTCAGCTCCTTGGCCTGGCAACTTTCAGCTCCTTGGCCTGGCAGCTTTCAGCTCCTTGGCCTGGCAGCTTTCAGCTCCTTGGCCTGACAGCTTTCAGCTCCTTGGCCTGGCAGCTTTCAGCTCCTTGGCCTGGCAGCTTTCAGCTCCTTGGCCTGGCAGCTTTCAGCTCCTTGGCCTGGCAGCTTTCAGCCCCTTGACCTGGCAGCTTTCAGCTCCTTGGCCTGGCAGCTTTCAGCTCCTTAGCCTGGCAGCTTTCAGCTCCTTGGCCTGGCAGCTTTCAGCTCCTTGGCCTGGCAGCTTTCAGCTCCTTGGCCTGGCAGCTTTCAGCCCCTTGGCCAGGCAGCTTTCAGCACCTTGGCCTGGCAGCTTTCAGCTCCTTGGCCTGGCAACTTTCAGCTCCTTGGCCTGGCAGCTTTCAGCTCCTTGGCCTGGCAGCTTTCAGCCCCTTGGCCTGGCAGCTTTCAGCTCCTTGGCCTGGCAGCTTTCAGCTCCTTGGCCTGGCAGCTTTCAGCTCCTTGGCCCGGCAGCTTTCAGCTCCTTGGCCTGGCAGCTTTCAGCTCCTTGGCCTGGCAGCTTTCAGCTCCTTGGCCAGGCAGCTTTCAGCTCCTTTGGCCTGGCAGCTTTCAGCTCCTTGGCCTGGCAGCTTTCAGCTCTTTGGCCTGGCAGCTTTCAGCTCCTTGGCCTGGCAGCTTTCAGCTCCTTGGCCTGGCAGCTTTCAGCTCCTTGGCCAGGCAGCTTTCAGCTCCTTGGCCAGGCAGCTTTCAGCTCCTTGGGCTGGCAGCTTTCAGTCCCTTGGCCTGGCAGCTTTCAGCACCTTGGGCTGGCAGCTTTCAGCTCCTTGGCCTGGCAGCTTTCAGCTCCTTGGCCTGGCAGCTTTCAGCTCCTTGGGCTGGCAGCTTTCAGCTCCTTGGCCTGGCAGCTTTCAGCTCCTTGGCCTGGCAGCTTTCAGCTCCTTGGCCTGGCAGCTTTCAGCTCCTTGGCCAGGTAGCTTTCAGCTCCTTGGGCTGGCAGCTTTCAGCTCCTTGGCCTGGCAGCTTTCAGCTCCTTGGCCTGGCAGCTTTCAGCTCCTTGGCCTGGCAGCTTTCAGCTCCTTGGCCTGGCCGCTTTCAGCTCCTTGGCCTGGCCGCTTTCAGCACCTTGGCCTGGCCGCTTTCAGCTCCTTGGCCTGGCAGCTTTCAGCTCCTTTGGCCTGGCAGCTTTCAGCTCCTTGGCCAGGCAGCTTTCAGCTATTTAGCCTGGCAGCTTTCAGCTCCTTGGCCAGGTAGCTTTCAGCACCTTGGCCAGGCAGCTTTCAGCTCCTTGGGCTGGCAGCTTTCAGCTCCTTGGCCTGGCCGCTTTCAGCTCCTTGGCCTGGCCGCTTTCAGCTCCTTGGCCTGGCAGCTTTCAGCTCCTTGGCCTGGCAGCTTTCAGCTCCTTGGCCTGGCCGCTTTCAGCTCCTTGGCCTGGCCGCTTTCAGCTCCTTGGCCTGGCAGCTTTCAGCTCCTTGGGCTGGCAGCTTTCAGCTCCTTGGCCTGGCCGCTTTCAGCTCCTTGGCCTGGCAGCTTTCAGCTCCTTTGGCCTGGCAGCTTTCAGCTCCTTGGCCAGGCAGCTTTCAGCTATTTAGCCTGGCAGCTTTCAGCTCCTTGGCCAGGTAGCTTTCAGCACCTTGGTCTGGCAGCTTTCAGCTCCTTGGCCTGGCAGCTTTCAGCCCCTTGGCCTGGCAGCTTTCAGCTCCTTGGCCTGGCAGCTTTCAGTTCCTTGGCCTGGCAGCTTTCAGCTCCTTGGCCTGGCAGCTTTCAGCCCCTTGGCCTGGCAGCTTTCAGCTCCTTGGCCTGGCAGCTTTCAGCTCCTTTGGCCTGGCAGCTTTCAGCTCCTTGGCCAGGCAGCTTTCAGCTATTTAGCCTGGCAGCTTTCAGCTCCTTGGCCTGGCAGCTTTCAGCTCCTTGGTCTGGCAGCTTTCAGCTCCTTGGCCAGGCAGCTTTCAGCTCCTTGGGCTGGCAGCTTTCAGCTCCTTGGCCTGGCAGCTTTCAGCTCCTTGGACTGGCAGCTTTCAGCTCCTTGGCCTGGCAGCTTTCAGCTCCTTGGCCTGGCAGCTTTCAGCTCCTTGGCCTGGCAGCTTTCAGCTCCTTGGGCTGGCAGCTTTCAGCCCCTTGGCCTGGCAGCTTTCAGCTCCTTGGCCTGGCAGCTTTCAGCTCCTTGGCCTGGCAGCTTTCAGCTCCTTGGCCAGGCAGCTTTCAGCTCCTTGGGCTGGCAGCTTTCAGCTCCTTGGGCTGGCAGCTTTCAGCTCCTTGGCCAGGCAGCTTTCAGCTCCTTGGGCTGGCAGCTTTCAGCTCCTTGGCCTGGCAGCTTTCAGCTCCTTGGCCTGGCAGCTTTCAGCTCCTTGGCCTGGCAGCTTTCAGCTCCTTAGCCTGGCAGCTTTCAGCTCCTTGGCCTGGCAGCTTTCAGCTCCTTGGCCTGGCAGCTTTCAGCTCCTTGGCCTGGCAGCTTTCAGCTCCTTGGCCTGGCAGCTTTCAGCATCTTGGGCTGGCAGCTTTCAGCTCCTTGGCCTGGCAGCTTTCAGCCCCTTGGCCTGGCAGCTTTCAGCTCCTTGGGCTGGCAGCTTTCTGCTCCTTGGCCTGGCCGCTTTCAGCTCCTTGGCCTGGCAGCTTTCAGCACCTTGGCCTGGCAGCTTTCAGCTCCTTGGCCTGGCAGCTTTCAGCTCCTTGGCCTGTCAGCTTTCAGCTCCTTGGCCAGGCAGCTTTCAGCTCCTTGGGCTGGCAGCTTTCAGCTCCTTGGCCTGGCAGCTTTCAGCTCCTTGGCCTGGCAGCTTTCAGCTCCTTGGCCTGGCAGCTTTCAGCTCCTTGGCCTGGCAGCTTTCAGCTCCTTGGCCTGGCAGCTTTCAGCTATTTGGCCTGGCAGCTTTCAGCTCCTTGGCCTGGCAGCTTTCAGCTCCTTGGCCTGGCAGCTTTCAGCTCCTTGGCCTGGCAGCTTTCAGCATCTTGGGCTGGCAGCTTTCAGCTCCTTGGCCTGGCAGCTTTCAGCCCCTTGGCCTGGCAGCTTTCAGCTCCTTGGCCTGGCAGCTTTCTGCTCCTTGGCCTGGCCGCTTTCAGCTCCTTGGCCTGGCAGCTTTCAGCACCTTGGCCTGGCAGCTTTCAGCTCCTTGGCCTGGCAGCTTACAGCTCCTTGGCCTGGCAGCTTTCAGCTCCTTGGCCTGGCAGCTTTCAGCTAGTTGGCCTGGCAGCTTTCAGCTCCTTGGCCTGGCAGCTTTCAGCTCCTTGGCCTGGCAGCTTTCAGCTCCTTGGCCTGGCAGCTTTCAGCTCCTTGGCCTGGCAGCTTTCAGCTATTTGGCCTGGCAGCTTTCAGCTCCTTGGCCTGGCAGCTTTCAGCTCCTTGGCCTGGCAGCTTTCAGCTCCTTGGTCTGGCAGCTTTCAGCATCTTGGGCTGGCAGCTTTCAGCTCCTTGGCCTGGCAGCTTTCAGCCCCTTGGCCTGGCAGCTTTCAGCTCCTTGGCCTGGCAGCTTTCTGCTCCTTGGCCTGGCCGCTTTCAGCTCCTTGGCCTGGCAGCTTTCAGCACCTTGGCCTGGCAGCTTTCAGCTCCTTGGCCTGGCAGCTTACAGCTCCTTGGCCTGGCAGCTTTCAGCTCCTTGGCCTGGCAGCTTTCAGCTAGTTGGCCTGGCAGCTTTCAGCTCCTTGGCCTAGCAGCTTTAAGCTCCTTGGCCTGGCAGCTTTCAGCTCCTTGGCCTGGCAGCTTTAAGCCCCTTGGCCTGGCAGCTTTCAGCTCCTTGGCCTGGCAGCTTTCAGCTCCTTGGCCTGGCAGCTTTCAGCTCCTTGGCCTGGCAGCTTTCAGCTCCTTGGCCTGGCAGCTTTCAGCCCCTTGGCCTGGCAGCTTTCAGCTCCTTGGCCTGGCAGCTTTCAGCTCCTTGGCCTGGCCGCTTTCAGCTCCTTGGCCTGGCAGCTTTCAGCACCTTGGCCTGGCAGCTTTCAGCTCCTTGGCCTGGCAGCTTACAGCTCCTTGGCCTGGCAGCTTACAGCTCCTTGGCCAGGCAGCTTTCAGCTATTTGGCCTGGCAGCTTTCAGCCCCTTGGCCTGGCAGCTTTCAGCTAGTTGGCCTGGCAGCTTTCAGTACCTTGGCCTGGCAGCTTTCAGCTCCTTGGCCTAGCAGCTTTCAGCTCCTTGGCCTGGCAGCTTTCAGCTCCTTGGCCTGGCAGCTTTAAGCCCCTTGGCCTGGCAGCTTTCAGCTCCTTGGCCTGGCAGCTTTAAGCTCCTTGGCCTGGCAGCTTTCAGCTCCTTGGGCTGGCAGCTTTCAGCTCCTTGGCCTGGCAGCTTTCAGCTCCTTGGCCTGGCAGCTTTCAGCACCTAGGCCTGGCAGCTTTCAGCTCCATGGCCAGGCAGCTTTCAGCACCTTGGGCTGGCAGATTTCAGCTCCTTGGCCAGTCAGCTTTAAGCTCCTTGGCCTGGCAGCTTTCAGCTCCTTGGGCTGGCAGCTTTCAGCTCCTTGGCCTGGCAGCTTTCAGCTCCTTGGCCTGGCAGCTTTCAGCTCCTTGGCCTGGCAACTTTCAGCTCCTTGGCCTGGCAGCTTTCAGCACCTTGGCCTGGCAGCTTTCAGCTCCTTGGCCTGGCAGCTTTCAGCTCCTTGGCCTGGCAGCTTTCAGCTCCTTGGCCTGGCAGCTTTCAGCTCCTTGGGCTGGCAGCTTTCAGCTCCTTGGGCTGGCAGCTTTCAGCTCCTTGGCCTGGCAGCTTTCAGCACCTTGGCCAGGCAGCTTTCAGCTCCTTGGCCTGGCAGCTTTCTGCTCCTTGGCCTGGCAGCTTTCAGCTCCTTGGCCAGGCAGCTTTCAGCTCCTTGGCCTGGCAGCTTTCAGCTCCTTGGCCTGGCAGCTTTCAGCTCCTTGGCCTGGCAGCTTTCAGCTCCTTGGCCTGGCAGCTTTCAGCACCTTGGCCTGGCAGCTTTCAGCACCTTGGCCTGGCAGCTTTCAGCTCCTTGGGCTGGCAGCTTTCAGCTCCTTAGCCTGGCAGCTTTCAGCTCCTTGGCCTGGCAGCTTTCAGCCCCTTGGCCTGGCAGCTTTCAGCACCTTGGCCTGGCAGCTTTCAGCTCCTTGGCCTGGCAGCTTACAGCTCCTTGGCCTGGCAGCTTTCAGCTAGTTGGCCTGGCAGCTTTCAGCTCCTTGGCCTGGCAGCTTTCAGCTCCTTGGCCTGGCAGCTTTGAGCTCCTTGGCCTGGCAGCTTTCAGCTCCTTGGCCTGGCAGCTTTCAGCTCCTTGGCCTGGCAGCTTTCAGCCCCTTGGCCTGGCAGCTTTCAGCTCCTTGGCCTGGCAGCTTTCAGCTCCTTGGCCTGGCCGCTTTCAGCTCCTTGGCCTGGCAGCTTTCAGCACCTTGGCCTGGCAGCTTTCAGCTCCTTGGCCTGGCAGCTTACAGCTCCTTGGCCTGGCAGCTTTCAGCTAGTTGGCCTGGCAGCTTTCAGCTCCTTGGCCTGGCAGCTTTCAGCTCCTTGGCCTGGCAGCTTTCAGCTCCTTGGCCTGGCAGCTTTCAGCTCCTTGGGCTGGCAGCTTTCAGCTCCTTGGCCTGGCAGCTTTCAGCTCCTTGGCCTGGCAGCTTTCAGCACCTTGGCCTGGCAGCTTTCAGCTCCTTGGCCTGGCAGCTTTCAGCACCTAGGCCTGGCAGCTTTCAGCTCCATGGCCAGGCAGCTTTCAGCACCTTGGGCTGGCAGCTTTCAGCTCCTTGGCCAGTCAGCTTTCAGCTCCTTGGCCTGGCAGCTTTCAGCTCCTTGGCCTGGCAGCTTTCAGCCCCTTGGCCTGGCAGCTTTCAGCACCTTGGTCTGGCAGCTTTCAGCTCCTTGGCCTGGCAGCTTTCAGCTCCTTGGCCAGTCAGCTTTAAGCTCCTTGGCCTGGCAGCTTTCAGCTCCTTGGCCTGGCAGCTTTCAGCTCCTTGGCCTGGCAGCTTTCAGCTCCTTGGCCTGGCAGCTTTCAGCTCCTTGGCCTGGCAACTTTCAGCTCCTTGGCCTGGCAGCTTTAAGCTCCTTGGCCTGGCAGCTTTCAGTTCCTTGGCCTGTCAGCTTTCAGCTCCTTGGCCTGGCAGCTTTCAGCACCTTGGGCTGGCAGCTTTCAGCACCTTGGGCTGGCAGCTTTCAGCTCCTTGGCCTGGCAGCTTTCAGCACCTTGGCCTGGCAGCTTTCAGCTCCTTGGCCTGGCAGCTTTCAGCACCTTGGCCTGGCAGCTTTCAGCTCCTTGGCCTGGCAGCTTTCAGCTCCTTGGCCTGGCAGCTTTCAGCTACTTGGCCTGGCAGCTTTCAGCACCTTGGCCTGGCAGCTTTCAGCTCCTTGGCCTGGAAGCTTTCAGCTCCTTAGCCTGGCAGCTTTCAGCCCCTTGGCCAGGCAGCTTTAAGCTCCTTGGCCTGGCAGCTTTCAGCCCCTTGGCCTGGCAGCTTTCAGCTCCTTGGCCTGTCAGCTTTCAGCTCCTTGACCTGGCAGCTTTCAGCTCCATGGCCTGGCAGCTTTCAGCTCCTTAGCCTGGCAGCTTTCAGCTCCTTGGCCTGGCAGCTTTCAGCTCCTTGGCCTGGCAGCTTTCAGCTCCTTGGCCTGGCAGCTTTCAGCTCCTTGGCCTGGCAGCTTTCAGCTCCTTGGCCTGGCAGCTTTCAGCTCCTTGGCCTGGCAGCTTTCAGCTCCTTGGCCTGGCAGCTTTCAGCTCCTTGGCCTGGCAGCTTTCAGCTCCTTAGCCTGGCAGCTTTCAGCTCCTTGGCCTGGCAGCTTTCAGCTACTTGGCCTGGCAGCTTTCAGCTCCTTGGCCTGGCAGCTTTCAGCTCCTTGGCCTGGCAGCTTTCAGCTCCTTGGCCTGGCAGCTTTCAGCTCCTTGGCCTGGCAGCTTTCAGCTCCTTGGCCTGGCAGCTTTCAGCTCCTTGGCCTGGCAGCTTTCAGCTCCTTGGCCTGGCACCTTTCAGCTCCTTGGCCTGGCAGCTTTCAGCTCCTTGGGCTGGCAGCTTTCAGCTCCTTGGGCTGGCAGCTTGCAGCTCCTTGGCCTGGCAGCTTTTAGCACCTTGGCCTGGCAGCTTTCAGCTCCTTGGCCTGGCAGCTTTCAGCACCTTGGGCTGGCAGCTTTCAGCTCATTGGGCTGGCAGCTTTCAGCTCCTTGGCCTGGCAGCTTTCAGCTCCTTGGCCTGGCAGCTTTCAGCTCCTTGGCCTGGCAGCTTTCAGCTCCTTGGCCTGACAGCTTTCAGCTCCTTGGCCTGGCAGCTTTCAGCCCCTTGGCCTGGCAGCTTTCAGCTCCTTGGCCTGGCAGGTTCAGCACCTTGGCCTGGCAGCTTTCAGCTCCTTGGCCTGGCAGCTTTCAGCTCCTTGGCCTGGCAGCTTTCAGCTACTTGGCCTGGCAGCTTTCAGCACCTTGGCCTGGCAGCTTTCAGCTCCTTGGCCTGGAAGCTTTCAGCTCCTTAGCCTGGCAGCTTTCAGCCCCTTGGCCAGGCAGCTTTAAGCTCCTTGGCCTGGCAGCTTTCAGCCCCTTGGCCTGGCAGCTTTCAGCTCCTTGGCCTGTCAGCTTTCAGCTCCTTGGCCTGGCAGCTTTCAGCTCCTTGGCCTGGCAGCTTACAGCTCCTTGGCCTGGCAGCTTTCAGCCCCTTGACCTGGCAGCTTTCAGCTCCATGGCCTGGCAGCTTTCAGCTCCTTAGCCTGGCAGCTTTCAGCTCCTTGGCCTGGCAGCTTTCAGCTCCTTGGCCTGGCAGCTTTCAGCTCCTTGGCCTGGCAGCTTTCAGCCCCTTGGCCAGGCAGCTTTCAGCACCTTGGCCTGGCAGCTTTCAGCTCCTTGGCCTGGCAACTTTCAGCTCCTTGGCCTGGCAGCTTTCAGCTAGTTGGCCTGGCAGCTTTCAGTACCTTGGCCTGGCAGCTTTCAGCTCCTTGGCCTAGCAGCTTTCAGCTCCTTGGCCTGGCAGCTTTCAGCTCCTTGGCCTGGCAGCTTTCAGCTCCTTGGCCTGGCAGCTTTCAGCCCCTTGACCTGGCAGCTTTCAGCTCCATGGCCTGGCAGCTTTCAGCTCCTTAGCCTGGCAGCTTTCAGCTCCTTGGCCTGGCAGCTTTCAGCTCCTTGGCCTGGCAGCTTTCAGCTCCTTGGCGTGGCAGCTTTCAGCCCCTTGGCCAGGCAGCTTTCAGCACCTTGGCCTGGCAGCTTTCAGCTCCTTGGCCTGGCAACTTTCAGCTCCTTGGCCTGGCAGCTTTCAGCTAGTTGGCCTGGCAGCTTTCAGTACCTTGGCCTGGCAGCTTTCAGCTCCTTGGCCTAGCAGCTTTCAGCTCCTTGGCCTGGCAGCTTTCAGCTCCTTGGCCTGGCAGCTTTCAGCCCCTTGGCCTGGCAGCTTTCAGCTCCTTGGCCTGGCAGCTTTGAGCTCCTTGGCCTGGCAGCTTTCAGCTCCTTGGCCTGGCAGCTTTCAGCTCCTTGGCCTGGCAGCTTTCAGCCCCTTGGCCTGGCAGCTTTCAGCTCCTTGGCCTGGCAGCTTTCAGCTCCTTGGCCTGGCCGCTTTCAGCTCCTTGGCCTGGCAGCTTTCAGCACCTTGGCCTGGCAGCTTTCAGCTCCTTGGCCTGGCAGCTTACAGCTCCTTGGCCTGGCAGCTTTCAGCTAGTTGGCCTGGCAGCTTTCAGCTCCTTGGCCTGGCAGCTTTCAGCTCCTTGGCCTGGCAGCTTTCAGCTAGTTGGCCTGGCAGCTTTCAGCTCCTTGGCCTGGCAGCTTTCAGCTCCTTGGGCTGGCAGCTTTCAGCTCCTTGGCCTGGCAGCTTTCAGCTCCTTGGCCTGGCAGCTTTCAGCACCTTGGCCTGGCAGCTTTCAGCTCCTTGGCCTGGCAGCTTTCAGCACCTAGGCCTGGCAGCTTTCAGCTCCATGGCCAGGCAGCTTTCAGCACCTTGGGCTGGCAGCTTTCAGCTCCTTGGCCAGTCAGCTTTCAGCTCCTTGGCCTGGCAGCTTTCAGCTCCTTGGCCTGGCAGCTTTCAGCTCCTTGGCCTGGCAGCTTTCAGCTCCTTGGCCTGGCAGCTTTCAGCTCCTTGGCCTGGCAACTTTCAGCTCCTTGGCCTGGCAGCTTTCAGCTCCTTGGCCAGTCAGCTTTAAGCTCCTTGGCCTGGCAGCTTTCAGCTCCTTGGCCTGGCAGCTTTCAGCTCCTTGGCCTGGCAGCTTTCAGCTCCTTGGCCTGGCAGCTTTCAGCTCCTTGGCCTGGCAACTTTCAGCTCCTTGGCCTGGCAGCTTTAAGCTCCTTGGCCTGGCAGCTTTCAGTTCCTTGGCCTGGCAGCTTTCAGCTCCTTGGCCTGGCAACTTTCAGCTCCTTGGCCTGGCAGCTTTAAGCTCCTTGGCCTGGCAGCTTTCAGCTCCTTGGCCTGGCAGCTTTCAGCTCCTTGGGCTGGCAGCTTTCAGCTCCTTGGGCTGGCAGCTTTCAGCTCCTTGGCCTGGCAGCTTTCAGCTCCTTGGCCTGGCAGCTTTCAGCTCCTTGGCCTGGCAGCTTTCAGCTCCTTGGCCTGGCAGCTTTCAGCTCCTTGGCCTGGCAGCTTTCAGCTCCTTGGCCCGGCAGCTTTCAGCTCCTTGGGCTGGCAGCTTTCAGCTCCTTGGCCTGGCAGCTTTCAGCTCCTTGGGCTGGCAGCTTTCAGCCCCTTGGCCTGGCAGCTTTCAGCTCCTTGGCCTGGCAGCTTTCAGCTCCTTGGCCTGGCAGCTTTCAGCTCCTTGGGCTGGCAGCTTTCAGCTCCTTGGGCTGGCAGCTTTCAGCTCCTTGGCCTGGCAGCTTTCAGCTCCTTGGGCTGGCAGCTTTCAGCTCCTTGGCCTGGCAGCTTTCAGCTCCTTGGCCTGGCAGCTTTCAGCTACTTGGCCTGGCAGCTTTCAGCACCTTGGCCTGGCAGCTTTCAGCTCCTTGGCCTGGAAGCTTTCAGCTCCTTAGCCTGGCAGCTTTCAGCCCCTTGGCCAGGCAGCTTTAAGCTCCTTGGCCTGGCAGCTTTCAGCCCCTTGGCCTGGCAGCTTTCAGCTCCTTGGCCTGTCAGCTTTCAGCTCCTTGGCCTGGCAGCTTTCAGCTCCTTGGCCTGGCAGCTTTCAGCCCCTTGACCTGGCAGCTTTCAGCTCCATGGCATGGCAGCTTTCAGCTCCTTAGCCTGGCAGCTTTCAGCTCCTTGGCCTGGCAGCTTTCAGCTCCTTGGCCTGGCAGCTTTCAGCTCCTTGGCCTGGCAGCTTTCAGCCCCTTGGCCAGGCAGCTTTCAGCACCTTGGCCTGGCAGCTTTCAGCTCCTTGGCCTGGCAACTTTCAGCTCCTTGGCCTGGCAGCTTTCAGCTCCTTGGCCTGGCAGCTTTCAGCCCCTTGACCTGGCAGCTTTCAGCTCCATGGCCTGGCAGCTTTCAGCTCCTTAGCCTGGCAGCTTTCAGCTCCTTGGCCTGGCAGCTTTCAGCTCCTTGGCCTGGCAGCTTTCAGCTCCTTGGCGTGGCAGCTTTCAGCCCCTTGGCCAGGCAGCTTTCAGCACCTTGGCCTGGCAGCTTTCAGCTCCTTGGCCTGGCAACTTTCAGCTCCTTGGCCTGGCAGCTTTCAGCTAGTTGGCCTGGCAGCTTTCAGTACCTTGGCCTGGCAGCTTTCAGCTCCTTGGCCTAGCAGCTTTCAGCTCCTTGGCCTGGCAGCTTTCAGCTCCTTGGCCTGGCAGCTTTCAGCCCCTTGGCCAGGCAGCTTTCAGCTCCTTGGCCTGGCAGCTTTGAGCTCCTTGGCCTGGCAGCTTTCAGCTCCTTGGCCTGGCAGCTTTCAGCTCCTTGGCCTGGCAGCTTTCAGCCCCTTGGCCTGGCAGCTTTCAGCTCCTTGGCCTGGCAGCTTTCAGCTCCTTGGCCTGGCCGCTTTCAGCTCCTTGGCCTGGCAGCTTTCAGCACCTTGGCCTGGCAGCTTTCAGCTCCTTGGCCTGGCAGCTTACAGCTCCTTGGCCTGGCAGCTTTCAGCTAGTTGGCCTGGCAGCTTTCAGCTCCTTGGCCTGGCAGCTTTCAGCTCCTTGGCCTGGCAGCTTTCAGCTCCTTGGCCTGGCAGCTTTCAGCTCCTTGGCCTGGCAGCTTTCATCTCCTTGGCCTGGCAGCTTTCAGCTCCTTGGCCTGGCAGCTTTCAGCTCCTTGGCCTGGCAGCTTTCAGCTCCTTGGCCTGGCAGCTTTCAGCTCCTTGGCCTGGCAGCTTTCAGCACCTTGGCCTGGCAGCTTTCAGCTCCTTGGCCTGGCAGCTTTCAGCTCCTTGGCCTGGCAGCTTTCAGCTCCTTGGCCTGGCAGCTTTCAGCTCCTTGGCCTGGCAGCTTTCAGCTCCTTGGCCTGGCAGCTTTCAGCACCTTGGCCTGGCAGCTTTCAGCTCCTTGGCCTGGCAGCTTTCAGCTCCTTGGCCTGGCAGCTTTCAGCACCTTGGCCTGGCAGATTTCAGCTCCTTGGCCTGGCAGCTTTCAGCTCTTTGGCCTGGCAGCTTTCAGCTCCTTGGCCTGGCAGCTTTCAGTCCCTTGGCCTGGCAGCTTTCAGCTCCTTGGGCTGGCAGCTTTCAGCTCCTTGGCCTGGCCGCTTTCAGCTCCTTGGCCTGGCAGCTTTCAGCTCCTTGGGCTGGCAGCTTTCAGCTCCTTGGCCTGGCAGCTTTCAGCTCCTTGGCCTGGCAGCTTTCAGCACCTTGGCCTGGCAGCTTTCAGCTCCTTGGCCTGGCAGCTTTCAGCACCTAGGCCTGGCAGCTTTCAGCTCCATGGCCAGGCAGCTTTCAGCACCTTGGGCTGGCAGCTTTCAGCTCCTTGGCCAGTCAGCTTTCAGCTCCTTGGCCTGGCAGCTTTCAGCTCCTTGGCCTGGCAGCTTTCAGCTCCTTGGCCTGGCAGCTTTCAGCTCCTTGGCCTGGCAGCTTTCAGCTCCTTGGCCTGGCAACTTTCAGCTCCTTGGCCTGGCAGCTTTCAGCTCCTTGGCCAGTCAGCTTTAAGCTCCTTGGCCTGGCAGCTTTCAGCTCCTTGGCCTGGCAGCTTTCAGCTCCTTGGCCTGGCAGCTTTCAGCTCCTTGGCCTGGCAGCTTTCAGCTCCTTGGCCTGGCAACTTTCAGCTCCTTGGCCTGGCAGCTTTAAGCTCCTTGGCCTGGCAGCTTTCAGTTCCTTGGCCTGGCAGCTTTCAGCTCCTTGGCCTGGCAGCTTTCAGCTCCTTGGGCTGGCAGCTTTCAGCTCCTTGGCCTGGCAGCTTTCAGCACCTTGGCCTGGCAGCTTTCAGCTCCTTGGCCTGGCAGCTTTCAGCTCCTTGGCCTGGCAGATTTCAGCACCTTGGCCTGGCAGCTTTCACCTCCTTGGCCTGGCAGCTTTCAGCACCTTGGCCTTGCAGCTTTCAGCTCCTTGGCCTGGCAGCTTTCAGCTCCTTAGCCTGGCAGCTTTCAGCACCTTGGCCTGGCAGCTTTCAGCTCCTTGGCCTGGCAGCTTTCAGCTCCTTGGCCTGGCAGCTTTCACCTCCTTGGCCTGGCAGCTTTCAGCACCTTGGCCTGGCAGCTTTCAGCACCTTGGTCTGGCAGCTTTCAGCTCCTTGGCCTGGCAGCTTTCAGCTCCTTGGCCTGGCAGCTTTCAGCTCCTTGGCCTGGCAGCTTTCAGCTCCTTGGCCTGGCAGATTTCAGCACCTTGGCCTGGCAGCTTTCAGCACCTTGGTCTGGCAGCTTTCAGCTCCTTGGCCTGGCAGATTTCAGCACCTTGGCCTGGCAGCTTTCACCTCCTTGGCCTGGCAGCTTTCAGCACCTTGGCCTGGCAGCTTTCAGCACCTTGGACTGGCAGCTTTCAGCTCCTTGGCCTGGCAGCTTTCAGCTCCTTGGCCTGGCAGCTTTCAGCACCTTGGCCTGGCAGCTTTCAGCTCCTTGGCCTGGCAGCTATCAGCTCCTTGGCCAGGCAGCTTTCAGCTCCTTGGCCCGGCAGCTTTCAGCTCCTTGGCCTGGCAGCTTTCAGCTCCTTTGGCCTGGCAGCTTTCAGCTCCTTGGCCTGGCAGCTTTCAGCTCTTTGGCCTGGCAGCTTTCAGCTCCTTGGCCTGGCAGCTTTCAGCTCCTTGGCCTGGCAGCTTTCAGCTCCTTGGCCTGGCAGCTTTCAGCTCCTTGGGCTGGCAGCTTTCAGCTCCTTGGGCTGGCAGCTTTCAGCTCCTTGGCCTGGCAGCTTTCAGCTCCTTGGGCTGGCAGCTTTCAGCTCCTTGGGCTGGCAGCTTTCAGCACCTTGGCCTGGCAGCTTTCAGCTCCTTGGCCTGGCAGCTTTCAGCTCCTTGGCCTGGCAGCTTTCAGCTACTTGGCCTGGCAGCTTTCAGCACCTTGGCCTGGCAGCTTTCAGCTCCTTGGCCTGGAAGCTTTCAGCTCCTTAGCCTGGCAGCTTTCAGCCCCTTGGCCAGGCAGCTTTAAGCTCCTTGGCCTGGCAGCTTTCAGCCCCTTGGCCTGGCAGCTTTCAGCTCCTTGGCCTGTCAGCTTTCAGCTCCTTGGCCTGGCAGCTTTCAGCTCCTTGGCCTGGCAGCTTTCAGCCCCTTGACCTGGCAGCTTTCAGCTCCATGGCATGGCAGCTTTCAGCTCCTTAGCCTGGCAGCTTTCAGCTCCTTGGCCTGGCAGCTTTCAGCTCCTTGGCCTGGCAGCTTTCAGCTCCTTGGCCTGGCAGCTTTCAGCCCCTTGGCCAGGCAGCTTTCAGCACCTTGGCCTGGCAGCTTTCAGCTCCTTGGCCTGGCAACTTTCAGCTCCTTGGCCTGGCAGCTTTCAGCTCCTTGGCCTGGCAGCTTTCAGCCCCTTGACCTGGCAGCTTTCAGCTCCATGGCCTGGCAGCTTTCAGCTCCTTAGCCTGGCAGCTTTCAGCTCCTTGGCCTGGCAGCTTTCAGCTCCTTGGCCTGGCAGCTTTCAGCTCCTTGGCGTGGCAGCTTTCAGCCCCTTGGCCAGGCAGCTTTCAGCACCTTGGCCTGGCAGCTTTCAGCTCCTTGGCCTGGCAACTTTCAGCTCCTTGGCCTGGCAGCTTTCAGCTAGTTGGCCTGGCAGCTTTCAGTACCTTGGCCTGGCAGCTTTCAGCTCCTTGGCCTAGCAGCTTTCAGCTCCTTGGCCTGGCAGCTTTCAGCTCCTTGGCCTGGCAGCTTTCAGCCCCTTGGCCAGGCAGCTTTCAGCTCCTTGGCCTGGCAGCTTTGAGCTCCTTGGCCTGGCAGCTTTCAGCTCCTTGGCCTGGCAGCTTTCAGCTCCTTGGCCTGGCAGCTTTCAGCCCCTTGGCCTGGCAGCTTTCAGCTCCTTGGCCTGGCAGCTTTCAGCTCCTTGGCCTGGCCGCTTTCAGCTCCTTGGCCTGGCAGCTTTCAGCACCTTGGCCTGGCAGCTTTCAGCTCCTTGGCCTGGCAGCTTACAGCTCCTTGGCCTGGCAGCTTTCAGCTAGTTGGCCTGGCAGCTTTCAGCTCCTTGGCCTGGCAGCTTTCAGCTCCTTGGCCTGGCAGCTTTCAGCTCCTTGGCCTGGCAGCTTTCAGCTCCTTGGCCTGGCAGCTTTCATCTCCTTGGCCTGGCAGCTTTCAGCTCCTTGGCCTGGCAGCTTTCAGCTCCTTGGCCTGGCAGCTTTCAGCACCTTGGCCTGGCAGCTTTCAGCTCCTTGGCCTGGCAGCTTTCAGCTCCTTGGCCTGGCAGCTTTCAGCTCCTTGGCCTGGCAGCTTTCAGCTCCTTGGCCTGGCAGCTTTCAGCTCCTTGGCCTGGCAGCTTTCAGCACCTTGGCCTGGCAGCTTTCAGCTCCTTGGCCTGGCAGCTTTCAGCTCCTTGGCCTGGCAGCTTTCAGCACCTTGGCCTGGCAGATTTCAGCTCCTTGGCCTGGCAGCTTTCAGCTCTTTGGCCTGGCAGCTTTCAGCTCCTTGGCCTGGCAGCTTTCAGTCCCTTGGCCTGGCAGCTTTCAGCTCCTTGGGCTGGCAGCTTTCAGCTCCTTGGCCTGGCCGCTTTCAGCTCCTTGGCCTGGCAGCTTTCAGCTCCTTGGGCTGGCAGCTTTCAGCTCCTTGGCCTGGCAGCTTTCAGCTCCTTGGCCTGGCAGCTTTCAGCACCTTGGCCTGGCAGCTTTCAGCTCCTTGGCCTGGCAGCTTTCAGCACCTAGGCCTGGCAGCTTTCAGCTCCATGGCCAGGCAGCTTTCAGCACCTTGGGCTGGCAGCTTTCAGCTCCTTGGCCAGTCAGCTTTCAGCTCCTTGGCCTGGCAGCTTTCAGCTCCTTGGCCTGGCAGCTTTCAGCTCCTTGGCCTGGCAGCTTTCAGCTCCTTGGCCTGGCAGCTTTCAGCTCCTTGGCCTGGCAACTTTCAGCTCCTTGGCCTGGCAGCTTTCAGCTCCTTGGCCAGTCAGCTTTAAGCTCCTTGGCCTGGCAGCTTTCAGCTCCTTGGCCTGGCAGCTTTCAGCTCCTTGGCCTGGCAGCTTTCAGCTCCTTGGCCTGGCAGCTTTCAGCTCCTTGGCCTGGCAACTTTCAGCTCCTTGGCCTGGCAGCTTTAAGCTCCTTGGCCTGGCAGCTTTCAGTTCCTTGGCCTGGCAGCTTTCAGCTCCTTGGCCTGGCAGCTTTCAGCTCCTTGGGCTGGCAGCTTTCAGCTCCTTGGCCTGGCAGCTTTCAGCACCTTGGCCTGGCAGCTTTCAGCTCCTTGGCCTGGCAGCTTTCAGCTCCTTGGCCTGGCAGATTTCAGCACCTTGGCCTGGCAGCTTTCACCTCCTTGGCCTGGCAGCTTTCAGCACCTTGGCCTTGCAGCTTTCAGCTCCTTGGCCTGGCAGCTTTCAGCTCCTTAGCCTGGCAGCTTTCAGCACCTTGGCCTGGCAGCTTTCAGCTCCTTGGCCTGGCAGCTTTCAGCTCCTTGGCCTGGCAGCTTTCACCTCCTTGGCCTGGCAGCTTTCAGCACCTTGGCCTGGCAGCTTTCAGCACCTTGGTCTGGCAGCTTTCAGCTCCTTGGCCTGGCAGCTTTCAGCTCCTTGGCCTGGCAGCTTTCAGCTCCTTGGCCTGGCAGCTTTCAGCTCCTTGGCCTGGCAGATTTCAGCACCTTGGCCTGGCAGCTTTCAGCACCTTGGTCTGGCAGCTTTCAGCTCCTTGGCCTGGCAGATTTCAGCACCTTGGCCTGGCAGCTTTCACCTCCTTGGCCTGGCAGCTTTCAGCACCTTGGCCTGGCAGCTTTCAGCACCTTGGACTGGCAGCTTTCAGCTCCTTGGCCTGGCAGCTTTCAGCTCCTTGGCCTGGCAGCTTTCAGCACCTTGGCCTGGCAGCTTTCAGCTCCTTGGCCTGGCAGCTATCAGCTCCTTGGCCAGGCAGCTTTCAGCTCCTTGGCCCGGCAGCTTTCAGCTCCTTGGCCTGGCAGCTTTCAGCTCCTTTGGCCTGGCAGCTTTCAGCTCCTTGGCCTGGCAGCTTTCAGCTCTTTGGCCTGGCAGCTTTCAGCTCCTTGGCCTGGCAGCTTTCAGCTCATTGGCCAGGCAGCTTGCAGCTCCTTGGGCTGGCAGCTTTCAGCTCCTTGGCCTGGCAGCTTTCAGCTCCTTGGGCTTGCAGCTTTCAGCTCCTTGGCCTGGCAGCTTTCAGCTCCTTGGGCTGGCAGCTTTCAGCTCCTTGGCCTGGCAGCTTTCAGCTCCTTGGCCTGGCAGCTTTCAGCTCCTTGGCCTGGCAGCTTTCAGCTCCTTGGCCTGGCAGCTTTCAGCTACTTGGCCAGGTAGCTTTCAGCTCCTTGGGCTGGCAGCTTTCAGCTCCTTGGCCTGGCAGCTTTCAGCTCCTTGGCCTGGCAGCTTTCAGCTACTTGGCCAGGTAGCTTTCAGCTCCTTGGCCTGGCAGCTTTCAGCTCCTTGGCCTGGCAGCTTTCAGCTCCTTTGGCCTGGCAGCTTTCAGCTCCTTGGCCAGGCAGCTTTCAGTTTTTTGGCCTGGCAGCTTTCAGCTCCTTGGCCTGGCAGCTTTCAGCTCCTTGGCCAGGCAGCTTTCAGCTCCTTGGCCTGGCAGCTTTCAGCTCCTTGGGTTGGCAGCTTTCAGCTCCTTGGCCTGGCAGCTTTCAGCTCCTTGGCCTGGCAGCTTTCAGCTCCTTGGCCTGGCAGCTTTCAGCACATTGGCCTGGCAGCTTTCTGCTCCTTGGCCTGGCCGCTTTCAGCTCCTTGGCCTGGCAGCTTTCAGCACCTTGGCCTGGCAGCTTTCAGCTCCTTGGCCTGGCAGCTTACAGCTCCTTGGCCTGGCAGCTTTCAGGTAGTTGGCCTGGCAGCTTTCCGCTCCTTGGCCTGGCAGCTTTCAGCTCCTTGGCCTGGCAGCTTTCAGCTCCTTGGCCTGGCAGCTTTCAGCTCCTTGGCCTGGCAGCTTTCAGCTCCTTGGCCTGGCAGCTTTCAGCTCCTTGGCCTGGCAGCTTTCAGCTCCTTGGCCTGGCAGCTTTCAGCTCCTTGGCCTGGCAGCTTTCAGCTCCTTGGCCTGGCAGCTTTCAGCTCCTTGGCCTGGCAGCTTTCAGCACCTTGGCCTGGCAGCTTTCAGCTCCTTGGGCTGGCAGCTTTCAGCTCCATGGCCAGGCAGCTTTCAGCACCTTGGCCTGGCAGCTTTCAGCACCTTGGCCTGGCAGCTTTCAGCTCCTTGGCCTGGCAGCTTTCAGCTCCTTGGGCTGGCAGCTTTCAGCTCATTGGGCTGGCAGCTTTCAGCTCCTTGGCCTAGCAGCTTTCAGCTCCTTGGCCTGGCAGCTTTCAGCTCCTTGGCCTGGCAGCTTTCAGCTCCTTGGCCTGGCAGCTTTCAGCTCCTTGGCCTGGCAGCTTTCAGCTCCTTGGCCTGACAGCTTTCAGCTCCTTGGCCTGGCAACTTTCAGCTCCTTGGCCTGGCAGCTTTCAGCTCCTTGGCCTGGCAGCTTTCAGCTCCTTGGCCTGACAGCTTTCAGCTCCTTGGCCTGGCAGCTTTCAGCTCCTTGGCCTGGCAGCTTTCAGCTCCTTGGCCTGGCAGCTTTCAGCTCCTTGGCCTGGCAGCTTTCAGCCCCTTGACCTGGCAGCTTTCAGCTCCTTGGCCTGGCAGCTTTCAGCTCCTTAGCCTGGCAGCTTTCAGCTCCTTGGCCTGGCAGCTTTCAGCTCCTTGGCCTGGCAGCTTTCAGCTCCTTGGCCTGGCAGCTTTCAGCCCCTTGGCCTGGCAACTTTCAGCTCCTTGGCCTGGCAGCTTTCAGCTCCTTGGCCAGGCAGCTTTCAGCTCCTTTGGCCTGGCAGCTTTCAGCTCCTTGGCCTGGCAGCTTTCAGCTCTTTGGCCTGGCAGCTTTCAGCTCCTTGGCCTGGCAGCTTTCAGCCCCTTGGCCTGGCAGCTTTCAGCTCCTTGGCCTGGCAGCTTTCAGCTCCTTGGCCAGGTAGCTTTCAGCTCCTTGGGCTGGCAGCTTTCAGCTAGTTGGCCTGGCAGCTTTCAGCTCCTTGGGCTGGCAGCTTTCAGCTCCTTGGCCTGGCAGCTTTCAGCTCCTTGGCCTGGCAGCTTTCAGCTCCTTGGCCAGGTAGCTTTCAGCTCCTTGGGCTGGCAGCTTTCAGCTCCTTGGCCTGGCAGCTTTCAGCTCCTTGGCCTGGCAGCTTTCAGCTCCTTGGCCTGGCAGCTTTCAGCTCCTTGGCCTGGCCGCTTTCAGCTCCTTGGCCTGGCCGCTTTCAGCACCTTGGCCTGGCCGCTTTCAGCTCCTTGGCCTGGCCGCTTTCAGCTCCTTGGCCTGGCAGCTTTCAGCTCCTTTGGCCTGGCAGCTTTCAGCTCCTTGGCCAGGCAGCTTTCAGCTATTTAGCCTGGCAGCTTTCAGCTCCTTGGCCAGGTAGCTTTCAGCACCTTGGCCAGGCAGCTTTCAGCTCCTTGGGCTGGCAGCTTTAAGCTCCTTGGCCTGGCCGCTTTCAGCTCCTTGGCCTGGCCGCTTTCAGCTCCTTGGCCTGGCAGCTTTCAGCTCCTTGGCCTGGCCGCTTTCAGCTCCTTGGCCTGGCAGCTTTCAGCTCCTTTGGCCTGGCAGCTTTCAGCTCCTTGGCCAGGCAGCTTTCAGCTATTTAGCCTGGCAGCTTTCAGCTCCTTGGCCAGGTAGCTTTCAGCACCTTGGTCTGGCAGCTTTCAGCCCCTTGGCCTGGCAGCTTTCAGCTCCTTGGCCTGGCAGCTTTCAGTTCCTTGGCCTGGCAGCTTTCAGCTCCTTGGCCTGGCAGCTTTCAGCCCCTTGGCCTGGCAGCTTTCAGCTCCTTGGCCTGGCAGCTTTCAGCTCCTTGGCCTGGCAGCTTTCAGCTCCTTTGGCCTGGCAGCTTTCAGCTCCTTGGCCAGGCAGCTTTCAGCTATTTAGCCTGGCAGCTTTCAGCTCCTTGGCCTGGCAGCTTTCAGCTCCTTGGCCTGGCAGCTTTCAGCTCCTTGGCCAGGCAGCTTTCAGCTCCTTGGCCTGGCAGCTTTCAGCTCCTTGGCCAGGCAGCTTTCAGCTCCTTGGCCAGGCAGCTTTCAGCCCCTTGGCCTGGCAGCTTTCAGCTCCTTGGCCTGACAGCTTTCAGCTCCTTGGCCTGGCAGCTTTCAGCTCCTTGGCCTGGCAGCTTTCAGCTCCTTGGGCTGGCAGCTTTCAGCCCCTTGGCCTGGCAGCTTTCAGCTCCTTGGCCTGGCAGCTTTCAGCCCCTTGGCCTGGCAGCTTTCAGCTCCTTGGCCAGGCAGCTTTCAGCCCCTTGGCCTGGCAGCTTTCAGCTCCTTGGCCTGGCAGCTTTCAGCTCCTTGGGCTGGCAGCTTTCAGCCCCTTGGCCTGGCAGCTTTCAGCTCCTTGGCCTGGCAGCTTTCAGCTCCTTGGCCTGGCAGCTTTCAGCTCCTTGGCCTGGCAGCTTTCAGCTCCTTGGCCTGGCAGGTTTCAGCTCCTTGGCCAGGCAGCTTTCAGCTCCTTGGGCTGGCAGCTTTCAGCTCCTTGGCCAGGCAGCTTTCAGCTCCTTGGCCTGGCAGCTTTCAGCTCCTTGGCCTGGCAGCTTTCAGCTCCTTGGCCTGGCAGCTTTCAGCATCTTGGGCTGGCAGCTTTCAGCTCCTTGGCCTGGCAGCTTTCAGCCCCTTGGCCTGGCAGCTTTCAGCTCCTTGGGCTGGCAGCTTTCTGCTCCTTGGCCTGGCCGCTTTCAGCTCCTTGGCCTGGCAGCTTTCAGCACCTTGGCCTGGCAGCTTTCAGCTCCTTGGCCTGGCAGCTTTCAGCTCCTTGGCCTGTCAGCTTTCAGCTCCTTGGCCAGGCAGCTTTCAGCTCCTTGGCCTGGCAGCTTTCAGCCCCTTGGCCTGGCAGCTTTCAGCTCCTTGGCCTGGCAGCTTTCAGCTCCTTGGCCTGGCAGCTTTCAGCTCCTTGGGCTGGCAGCTTTCAGCTCCTTGGCCTGGCAGCTTTCAGCTCCTTGGCCTGGCAGCTTTCAGCTATTTGGCCTGGCAGCTTTCAGCTCCTTGGCCTGGCAGCTTTCAGCTCCTTGGTCTGGCAGCTTTCAGCTCCTTGGCCTGGCAGCTTTCAGCTCCTTGGCCTGGCAGCTTTCAGCTCCTTGGCCTGGCAGCTTTCAGCTCCTTGGCCTGGCAGCTTTCAGCTATTTGGCCTGGCAGCTTTCAGCTCCTTGGCCTGGCAGCTTTCAGCTCCTTGGCCTGGCAGCTTTCAGCTCCTTGGCCTGGCAGCTTTCAGCATCTTGGGCTGGCAGCTTTCAGCTCCTTGGCCTGGCAGCTTTCAGCCCCTTGGCCTGGCAGCTTTCAGCTCCTTGGCCTGGCAGCTTTCTGCTCCTTGGCCTGGCCGCTTTCAGCTCCTTGGCCTGGCAGCTTTCAGCACCTTGGCCTGGCAGCTTTCAGCTCCTTGGCCTGGCAGCTTACAGCTCCTTGGCCTGGCAGCTTTCAGCTCCTTGGCCTGGCAGCTTTCAGCTAGTTGGCCTGGCAGCTTTCAGCTCCTTGGCCTGGCAGCTTTCAGCTCCTTGGCCTGGCAGCTTTCAGCTCCTTGGCCTGGCAGCTTTCAGCTCCTTGGCCTGGCAGCTTTCAGCTCCTTGGCCTGGCAGCTTTCAGCTATTTGGCCTGGCAGCTTTCAGCTCCTTGGCCTGGCAGCTTTCAGCTCCTTGGCCTGGCAGCTTTCAGCTCCTTGGCCTGGCAGCTTTCAGCTCCTTGGCCTGGCAGCTTTCAGCTCCTTGGCCTGGCAGCTTTCAGCATCTTGGGCTGGCAGCTTTCAGCTCCTTGGCCTGGCAGCTTTCAGCCCCTTGGCCTGGCAGCTTTCAGCTCCTTGGCCTGGCAGCTTTCTGCTCCTTGGCCTGGCCGCTTTCAGCTCCTTGGCCTGGCAGCTTTCAGCACCTTGGCCTGGCAGCTTTCAGCTCCTTGGCCTGGCAGCTTACAGCTCCTTGGCCTGGCAGCTTTCAGCTCCTTGGCCTGGCAGCTTTCAGCTAGTTGGCCTGGCAGCTTTCAGCTCCTTGGCCTGGCAGCTTTCAGCTCCTTGGCCTGGCAGCTTTCAGCTCCTTGGCCTGGCAGCTTTCAGCTCCTTGGCCTGGCAGCTTTCAGCTCCTTGGCCTGGCAGCTTTCAGCTATTTGGCCTGGCAGCTTTCAGCTCCTTGGCCTGGCAGCTTTCAGCTCCTTGGCCTGGCAGCTTTCAGCTCCTTGGTCTGGCAGCTTTCAGCATCTTGGGCTGGCAGCTTTCAGCTCCTTGGCCTGGCAGCTTTCAGCCCCTTGGCCTGGCAGCTTTCAGCTCCTTGGCCTGGCAGCTTTCTGCTCCTTGGCCTGGCCGCTTTCAGCTCCTTGGCCTGGCAGCTTTCAGCACCTTGGCCTGGCAGCTTTCAGCTCCTTGGCCTGGCAGCTTACAGCTCCTTGGCCTGGCAGCTTTCAGCTCCTTGGCCTGGCAGCTTTCAGCTAGTTGGCCTGGCAGCTTTCAGCTCCTTGGCCTAGCAGCTTTCAGCTCCTTGGCCTGGCAGCTTTCAGCTCCTTGGCCTGGCAGCTTTAAGCCCCTTGGCCTGGCAGCTTTCAGCTCCTTGGCCTGGCAGCTTTCAGCTCCTTGGCCTGGCAGCTTTCAGCTCCTTGGCCTGGCAGCTTTCAGCTCCTTGGCCTGGCAGCTTTCAGCCCCTTGGCCTGGCAGCTTTCAGCTCCTTGGCCTGGCAGCTTTCAGCTCCTTGGCCTGGCCGCTTTCAGCTCCTTGGCCTGGCAGCTTTCAGCACCTTGGCCTGGCAGCTTTCAGCTCCTTGGCCTGGCAGCTTACAGCTCCTTGGCCTGGCAGCTTACAGCTCCTTGGCCAGGCAGCTTTCAGCTATTTGGCCTGGCAGCTTTCAGCCCCTTGGCCTGGCAGCTTTCAGCTAGTTGGCCTGGCAGCTTTCAGTACCTTGGCCTGGCAGCTTTCAGCTCCTTGGCCTAGCAGCTTTCAGCTCCTTGGCCTGGCAGCTTTCAGCTCCTTGGCCTGGCAGCTTTAAGCCCCTTGGCCTGGCAGCTTTCAGCTCCTTGGCCTGGCAGCTTTAAGCTCCTTGGCCTGGCAGCTTTCAGCTCCTTGGGCTGGCAGCTTTCAGCTCCTTGGCCTGGCAGCTTTCAGCTCCTTGGCCTGGCAGCTTTCAGCACCTAGGCCTGGCAGCTTTCAGCTCCATGGCCAGGCAGCTTTCAGCACCTTGGGCTGGCAGATTTCAGCTCCTTGGCCAGTCAGCTTTAAGCTCCTTGGCCTGGCAGCTTTCAGCTCCTTGGGCTGGCAGCTTTCAGCTCCTTGGCCTGGCAGCTTTCAGCTCCTTGGCCTGGCAGCTTTCAGCTCCTTGGCCTGGCAACTTTCAGCTCCTTGGCCTGGCAGCTTTCAGCACCTTGGCCTGGCAGCTTTCAGCTCCTTGGCCTGGCAGCTTTCAGCTCCTTGGCCTGGCAGCTTTCAGCTCCTTGGCCTGGCAGCTTTCAGCTCCTTGGGCTGGCAGCTTTCAGCTCCTTGGGCTGGCAGCTTTCAGCTCCTTGGCCTGGCAGCTTTCAGCACCTTGGCCAGGCAGCTTTCAGCTCCTTGGCCTGGCAGCTTTCTGCTCCTTGGCCTGGCAGCTTTCAGCTCCTTGGCCAGGCAGCTTTCAGCTCCTTGGCCTGGCAGCTTTCAGCTCCTTGGCCTGGCAGCTTTCAGCTCCTTGGCCTGGCAGCTTTCAGCTCCTTGGGCTGGCAGCTTTCAGCTCCTTGGCCTGGCAGCTTTCAGCTCCTTGGCCTGGCAGCTTTCAGCTCCTTGGCCTGGCAGCTTTCAGCCCCTTGGCCTGGCAGCTTTCAGCACCTTGGCCTGGCAGCTTTCAGCTCCTTGGCCTGGCAGCTTACAGCTCCTTGGCCTGGCAGCTTTCAGCTAGTTGGCCTGGCAGCTTTCAGCTCCTTGGCCTGGCAGCTTTCAGCTCCTTGGCCTGGCAGCTTTGAGCTCCTTGGCCTGGCAGCTTTGAGCTCCTTGGCCTGGCAGCTTTCAGCTCCTTGGCCTGGCAGCTTTCAGCTCCTTGGCCTGGCAGCTTTCAGCCCCTTGGCCTGGCAGCTTTCAGCTCCTTGGCCTGGCAGCTTTCAGCTCCTTGGCCTGGCCGCTTTCAGCTCCTTGGCCTGGCAGCTTTCAGCACCTTGGCCTGGCAGCTTTCAGCTCCTTGGCCTGGCAGCTTACAGCTCCTTGGCCTGGCAGCTTTCAGCTAGTTGGCCTGGCAGCTTTCAGCTCCTTGGCCTGGCAGCTTTCAGCTCCTTGGCCTGGCAGCTTTCAGCTCCTTGGCCTGGCAGCTTTCAGCTCCTTGGGCTGGCAGCTTTCAGCTCCTTGGCCTGGCAGCTTTCAGCTCCTTGGCCTGGCAGCTTTCAGCACCTTGGCCTGGCAGCTTTCAGCTCCTTGGCCTGGCAGCTTTCAGCACCTAGGCCTGGCAGCTTTCAGCTCCATGGCCAGGCAGCTTTCAGCACCTTGGGCTGGCAGCTTTCAGCTCCTTGGCCAGTCAGCTTTCAGCTCCTTGGCCTGGCAGCTTTCAGCTCCTTGGCCTGGCAGCTTTCAGCCCCTTGGCCTGGCAGCTTTCAGCACCTTGGTCTGGCAGCTTTCAGCTCCTTGGCCTGGCAGCTTTCAGCTCCTTGGCCAGTCAGCTTTAAGCTCCTTGGCCTGGCAGCTTTCAGCTCCTTGGCCTGGCAGCTTTCAGCTCCTTGGCCTGGCAGCTTTCAGCTCCTTGGCCTGGCAGCTTTCAGCTCCTTGGCCTGGCAACTTTCAGCTCCTTGGCCTGGCAGCTTTAAGCTCCTTGGCCTGGCAGCTTTCAGTTCCTTGGCCTGTCAGCTTTCAGCTCCTTGGCCTGGCAGCTTTCAGCACCTTGGGCTGGCAGCTTTCAGCACCTTGGGCTGGCAGCTTTCAGCTCCTTGGCCTGGCAGCTTTCAGCACCTTGGCCTGGCAGCTTTCAGCTCCTTGGCCTGGCAGCTTTCAGCACCTTGGCCTGGCAGCTTTCAGCTCCTTGGCCTGGCAGCTTTCAGCTCCTTGGCCTGGCAGCTTTCAGCTACTTGGCCTGGCAGCTTTCAGCACCTTGGCCTGGCAGCTTTCAGCTCCTTGGCCTGGAAGCTTTCAGCTCCTTAGCCTGGCAGCTTTCAGCCCCTTGGCCAGGCAGCTTTAAGCTCCTTGGCCTGGCAGCTTTCAGCCCCTTGGCCTGGCAGCTTTCAGCTCCTTGGCCTGTCAGCTTTCAGCTCCTTGACCTGGCAGCTTTCAGCTCCATGGCCTGGCAGCTTTCAGCTCCTTAGCCTGGCAGCTTTCAGCTCCTTGGCCTGGCAGCTTTCAGCTCCTTGGCCTGGCAGCTTTCAGCTCCTTGGCCTGGCAGCTTTCAGCTCCTTGGCCTGGCAGCTTTCAGCTCCTTGGCCTGGCAGCTTTCAGCTCCTTGGCCTGGCAGCTTTCAGCTCCTTGGCCTGGCAGCTTTCAGCTCCTTGGCCTGGCAGCTTTCAGCTCCTTAGCCTGGCAGCTTTCAGCTCCTTGGCCTGGCAGCTTTCAGCTACTTGGCCTGGCAGCTTTCAGCTCCTTGGCCTGGCAGCTTTCAGCTCCTTGGCCTGGCAGCTTTCAGCTCCTTGGCCTGGCAGCTTTCAGCTCCTTGGCCTGGCAGCTTTCAGCTCCTTGGCCTGGCAGCTTTCAGCTCCTTGGCCTGGCAGCTTTCAGCTCCTTGGCCTGGCACCTTTCAGCTCCTTGGCCTGGCAGCTTTCAGCTCCTTGGGCTGGCAGCTTTCAGCTCCTTGGGCTGGCAGCTTGCAGCTCCTTGGCCTGGCAGCTTTTAGCACCTTGGCCTGGCAGCTTTCAGCTCCTTGGCCTGGCAGCTTTCAGCACCTTGGGCTGGCAGCTTTCAGCTCATTGGGCTGGCAGCTTTCAGCTCCTTGGCCTGGCAGCTTTCAGCTCCTTGGCCTGGCAGCTTTCAGCTCCTTGGCCTGGCAGCTTTCAGCTCCTTGGCCTGACAGCTTTCAGCTCCTTGGCCTGGCAGCTTTCAGCCCCATGGCCTGGCAGCTTTCAGCTCCTTGGCCTGGCAGGTTCAGCACCTTGGCCTGGCAGCTTTCAGCTCCTTGGCCTGGCAGCTTTCAGCTCCTTGGCCTGGCAGCTTTCAGCTACTTGGCCTGGCAGCTTTCAGCACCTTGGCCTGGCAGCTTTCAGCTCCTTGGCCTGGAAGCTTTCAGCTCCTTAGCCTGGCAGCTTTCAGCCCCTTGGCCAGGCAGCTTTAAGCTCCTTGGCCTGGCAGCTTTCAGCCCCTTGGCCTGGCAGCTTTCAGCTCCTTGGCCTGTCAGCTTTCAGCTCCTTGGCCTGGCAGCTTTCAGCTCCTTGGCCTGGCAGCTTACAGCTCCTTGGCCTGGCAGCTTTCAGCCCCTTGACCTGGCAGCTTTCAGCTCCATGGCCTGGCAGCTTTCAGCTCCTTAGCCTGGCAGCTTTCAGCTCCTTGGCCTGGCAGCTTTCAGCTCCTTGGCCTGGCAGCTTTCAGCTCCTTGGCCTGGCAGCTTTCAGCCCCTTGGCCAGGCAGCTTTCAGCACCTTGGCCTGGCAGCTTTCAGCTCCTTGGCCTGGCAACTTTCAGCTCCTTGGCCTGGCAGCTTTCAGCTAGTTGGCCTGGCAGCTTTCAGTACCTTGGCCTGGCAGCTTTCAGCTCCTTGGCCTAGCAGCTTTCAGCTCCTTGGCCTGGCAGCTTTCAGCTCCTTGGCCTGGCAGCTTTCAGCTCCTTGGCCTGGCAGCTTTCAGCCCCTTGACCTGGCAGATTTCAGCTCCATGGCCTGGCAGCTTTCAGCTCCTTAGCCTGGCAGCTTTCAGCTCCTTGGCCTGGCAGCTTTCAGCTCCTTGGCCTGGCAGCTTTCAGCTCCTTGGCGTGGCAGCTTTCAGCCCCTTGGCCAGGCAGCTTTCAGCACCTTGGCCTGGCAGCTTTCAGCTCCTTGGCCTGGCAACTTTCAGCTCCTTGGCCTGGCAGCTTTCAGCTAGTTGGCCTGGCAGCTTTCAGTACCTTGGCCTGGCAGCTTTCAGCTCCTTGGCCTAGCAGCTTTCAGCTCCTTGGCCTGGCAGCTTTCAGCTCCTTGGCCTGGCAGCTTTCAGCCCCTTGGCCTGGCAGCTTTCAGCTCCTTGGCCTGGCAGCTTTGAGCTCCTTGGCCTGGCAGCTTTCAGCTCCTTGGCCTGGCAGCTTTCAGCTCCTTGGCCTGGCAGCTTTCAGCCCCTTGGCCTGGCAGCTTTCAGCTCCTTGGCCTGGCAGCTTTCAGCTCCTTGGCCTGGCCGCTTTCAGCTCCTTGGCCTGGCAGCTTTCAGCACCTTGGCCTGGCAGCTTTCAGCTCCTTGGCCTGGCAGCTTACAGCTCCTTGGCCTGGCAGCTTTCAGCTAGTTGGCCTGGCAGCTTTCAGCTCCTTGGCCTGGCAGCTTTCAGCTCCTTGGCCTGGCAGCTTTCAGCTAGTTGGCCTGGCAGCTTTCAGCTCCTTGGCCTGGCAGCTTTCAGCTCCTTGGGCTGGCAGCTTTCAGCTCCTTGGCCTGGCAGCTTTCAGCTCCTTGGCCTGGCAGCTTTCAGCACCTTGGCCTGGCAGCTTTCAGCTCCTTGGCCTGGCAGCTTTCAGCACCTAGGCCTGGCAGCTTTCAGCTCCATGGCCAGGCAGCTTTCAGCACCTTGGGCTGGCAGCTTTCAGCTCCTTGGCCAGTCAGCTTTCAGCTCCTTGGCCTGGCAGCTTTCAGCTCCTTGGCCTGGCAGCTTTCAGCTCCTTGGCCTGGCAGCTTTCAGCTCCTTGGCCTGGCAGCTTTCAGCTCCTTGGCCTGGCAACTTTCAGCTCCTTGGCCTGGCAGCTTTCAGCTCCTTGGCCAGTCAGCTTTAAGCTCCTTGGCCTGGCAGCTTTCAGCTCCTTGGCCTGGCAGCTTTCAGCTCCTTGGCCTGGCAGCTTTCAGCTCCTTGGCCTGGCAGCTTTCAGCTCCTTGGCCTGGCAACTTTCAGCTCCTTGGCCTGGCAGCTTTAAGCTCCTTGGCCTGGCAGCTTTCAGTTCCTTGGCCTGGCAGCTTTCAGCTCCTTGGCCTGGCAACTTTCAGCTCCTTGGCCTGGCAGCTTTAAGCTCCTTGGCCTGGCAGCTTTCAGCTCCTTGGCCTGGCAGCTTTCAGCTCCTTGGGCTGGCAGCTTTCAGCTCCTTGGGCTGGCAGCTTTCAGCTCCTTGGCCTGGCAGCTTTCAGCTCCTTGGCCTGGCAGCTTTCAGCTCCTTGGCCTGGCAGCTTTCAGCTCCTTGGCCTGGCAGCTTTCAGCTCCTTGGCCTGGCAGCTTTCAGCTCCTTGGCCCGGCAGCTTTCAGCTCCTTGGGCTGGCAGCTTTCAGCTCCTTGGCCTGGCAGCTTTCAGCTCCTTGGGCTGGCAGCTTTCAGCCCCTTGGCCTGGCAGCTTTCAGCTCCTTGGCCTGGCAGCTTTCAGCTCCTTGGCCTGGCAGCTTTCAGCTCCTTGGGCTGGCAGCTTTCAGCTCCTTGGGCTGGCAGCTTTCAGCTCCTTGGCCTGGCAGCTTTCAGCTCCTTGGGCTGGCAGCTTTCAGCTCCTTGGGCTGGCAGCTTTCAGCACCTTGGCCTGGCAGCTTTCAGCTCCTTGGCCTGGCAGCTTTCAGCTCCTTGGCCTGGCAGCTTTCAGCTACTTGGCCTGGCAGCTTTCAGCACCTTGGCCTGGCAGCTTTCAGCTCCTTGGCCTGGAAGCTTTCAGCTCCTTAGCCTGGCAGCTTTCAGCCCCTTGGCCAGGCAGCTTTAAGCTCCTTGGCCTGGCAGCTTTCAGCCCCTTGGCCTGGCAGCTTTCAGCTCCTTGGCCTGTCAGCTTTCAGCTCCTTGGCCTGGCAGCTTTCAGCTCCTTGGCCTGGCAGCTTTCAGCCCCTTGACCTGGCAGCTTTCAGCTCCATGGCATGGCAGCTTTCAGCTCCTTAGCCTGGCAGCTTTCAGCTCCTTGGCCTGGCAGCTTTCAGCTCCTTGGCCTGGCAGCTTTCAGCTCCTTGGCCTGGCAGCTTTCAGCCCCTTGGCCAGGCAGCTTTCAGCACCTTGGCCTGGCAGCTTTCAGCTCCTTGGCCTGGCAACTTTCAGCTCCTTGGCCTGGCAGCTTTCAGCTCCTTGGCCTGGCAGCTTTCAGCCCCTTGACCTGGCAGCTTTCAGCTCCATGGCCTGGCAGCTTTCAGCTCCTTAGCCTGGCAGCTTTCAGCTCCTTGGCCTGGCAGCTTTCAGCTCCTTGGCCTGGCAGCTTTCAGCTCCTTGGCGTGGCAGCTTTCAGCCCCTTGGCCAGGCAGCTTTCAGCACCTTGGCCTGGCAGCTTTCAGCTCCTTGGCCTGGCAACTTTCAGCTCCTTGGCCTGGCAGCTTTCAGCTAGTTGGCCTGGCAGCTTTCAGTACCTTGGCCTGGCAGCTTTCAGCTCCTTGGCCTAGCAGCTTTCAGCTCCTTGGCCTGGCAGCTTTCAGCTCCTTGGCCTGGCAGCTTTCAGCCCCTTGGCCAGGCAGCTTTCAGCTCCTTGGCCTGGCAGCTTTGAGCTCCTTGGCCTGGCAGCTTTCAGCTCCTTGGCCTGGCAGCTTTCAGCTCCTTGGCCTGGCAGCTTTCAGCCCCTTGGCCTGGCAGCTTTCAGCTCCTTGGCCTGGCAGCTTTCAGCTCCTTGGCCTGGCCGCTTTCAGCTCCTTGGCCTGGCAGCTTTCAGCACCTTGGCCTGGCAGCTTTCAGCTCCTTGGCCTGGCAGCTTACAGCTCCTTGGCCTGGCAGCTTTCAGCTAGTTGGCCTGGCAGCTTTCAGCTCCTTGGCCTGGCAGCTTTCAGCTCCTTGGCCTGGCAGCTTTCAGCTCCTTGGCCTGGCAGCTTTCAGCTCCTTGGCCTGGCAGCTTTCATCTCCTTGGCCTGGCAGCTTTCAGCTCCTTGGCCTGGCAGCTTTCAGCTCCTTGGCCTGGCAGCTTTCAGCTCCTTGGCCTGGCAGCTTTCAGCTCCTTGGCCTGGCAGCTTTCAGCTAGTTGGCCTGGCAGCTTTCAGCTCCTTGGCCTGGCAGCTTTCAGCTCCTTGGCCTGGCAGCTTTCAGCTCCTTGGCCTGGCAGCTTTCAGCTCCTTGGCCTGGCAGCTTTCAGCTATTTGGCCTGGCAGCTTTCAGCTCCTTGGCCTGGCAGCTTTCAGCTCCTTGGCCTGGCAGCTTTCAGCACCTTGGCCTGGCAGATTTCAGCTCCTTGGCCTGGCAGCTTTCAGCTCTTTGGCCTGGCAGCTTTCAGCTCCTTGGCCTGGCAGCTTTCAGTCCCTTGGCCTGGCAGCTTTCAGCTCCTTGGCCTGGCACCTTTCAGCTCCTTGGCCTGGCAGCTTTCAGCTCCTTGGGCTGGCAGCTTTCAGCTCCTTGGGCTGGCAGCTTGCAGCTCCTTGGCCTGGCAGCTTTTAGCACCTTGGCCTGGCAGCTTTCAGCACCTTGGCCTGGCAGCTTTCAGCTCCTTGGCCTGGCAGCTTTCAGCACCTAGGCCTGGCAGCTTTCAGCTCCATGGCCAGGCAGCTTTCAGCACCTTGGGCTGGCAGCTTTCAGCTCCTTGGCCAGTCAGCTTTCAGCTCCTTGGCCTGACAGCTTTCAGCTCCTTGGCCTGGCAGCTTTCAGCTCCTTGGCCTGGCAGCTTTCAGCTCCTTGGCCTGGCAGGTTCAGCACCTTGGCCTGGCAGCTTTCAGCTCCTTGGCCTGGCAGCTTTCAGCTCCTTGGCCTGGCAGCTTTCAGCTACTTGGCCTGGCAGCTTTCAGCACCTTGGCCTGGCAGCTTTCAGCTCCTTGGCCTGGCAGCTTTCAGCTCCTTAGCCTGGCAGCTTTCAGCCCCTTGGCCAGGCAGCTTTAAGCTCCTTGGCCTGGCAGCTTTCAGCCCCTTGGCCTGGCAGCTTTCAGCTCCTTGGCCTGTCAGCTTTCAGCTCCTTGGCCTGGCAGCTTTCAGCTCCTTGGCCTGGCAGCTTACAGCTCCTTGGCCTGGCAGCTTTCAGCCCCTTGACCTGGCAGCTTTCAGCTCCATGGCCTGGCAGCTTTCAGCTCCTTAGCCTGGCAGCTTTCAGCTCCTTGGCCTGGCAGCTTTCAGCTCCTTGGCCTGGCAGCTTTCAGCTCCTTGGCCTGGCAGCTTTCAGCCCCTTGGCCAGGCAGCTTTCAGCACCTTGGCCTGGCAGCTTTCAGCTCCTTGGCCTGGCAACTTTCAGCTCCTTGGCCTGGCAGCTTTCAGCTAGTTGGCCTGGCAGCTTTCAGTACCTTGGCCTGGCAGCTTTCAGCTCCTTGGCCTAGCAGCTTTCAGCTCCTTGGCCTGGCAGCTTTCAGCTCCTTGGCCTGGCAGCTTTCAGCTCCTTGGCCTGGCAGCTTTCAGCCCCTTGACCTGGCAGATTTCAGCTCCATGGCCTGGCAGCTTTCAGCTCCTTAGCCTGGCAGCTTTCAGCTCCTTGGCCTGGCAGCTTTCAGCTCCTTGGCCTGGCAGCTTTCAGCTCCTTGGCGTGGCAGCTTTCAGCCCCTTGGCCAGGCAGCTTTCAGCACCTTGGCCTGGCAGCTTTCAGCTCCTTGGCCTGGCAACTTTCAGCTCCTTGGCCTGGCAGCTTTCAGCTAGTTGGCCTGGCAGCTTTCAGTACCTTGGCCTGGCAGCTTTCAGCTCCTTGGCCTAGCAGCTTTCAGCTCCTTGGCCTGGCAGCTTTCAGCTCCTTGGCCTGGCAGCTTTCAGCCCCTTGGCCTGGCAGCTTTCAGCTCCTTGGCCTGGCAGCTTTGAGCTCCTTGGCCTGGCAGCTTTCAGCTCCTTGGCCTGGCAGCTTTCAGCTCCTTGGCCTGGCAGCTTTCAGCCCCTTGGCCTGGCAGCTTTCAGCTCCTTGGCCTGGCAGCTTTCAGCTCCTTGGCCTGGCCGCTTTCAGCTCCTTGGCCTGGCAGCTTTCAGCACCTTGGCCTGGCAGCTTTCAGCTCCTTGGCCTGGCAGCTTACAGCTCCTTGGCCTGGCAGCTTTCAGCTAGTTGGCCTGGCAGCTTTCAGCTCCTTGGCCTGGCAGCTTTCAGCTCCTTGGCCTGGCAGCTTTCAGCTAGTTGGCCTGGCAGCTTTCAGCTCCTTGGCCTGGCAGCTTTCAGCTCCTTGGGCTGGCAGCTTTCAGCTCCTTGGCCTGGCAGCTTTCAGCTCCTTGGCCTGGCAGCTTTCAGCACCTTGGCCTGGCAGCTTTCAGCTCCTTGGCCTGGCAGCTTTCAGCACCTAGGCCTGGCAGCTTTCAGCTCCATGGCCAGGCAGCTTTCAGCACCTTGGGCTGGCAGCTTTCAGCTCCTTGGCCAGTCAGCTTTCAGCTCCTTGGCCTGGCAGCTTTCAGCTCCTTGGCCTGGCAGCTTTCAGCTCCTTGGCCTGGCAGCTTTCAGCTCCTTGGCCTGGCAGCTTTCAGCTCCTTGGCCTGGCAACTTTCAGCTCCTTGGCCTGGCAGCTTTCAGCTCCTTGGCCAGTCAGCTTTAAGCTCCTTGGCCTGGCAGCTTTCAGCTCCTTGGCCTGGCAGCTTTCAGCTCCTTGGCCTGGCAGCTTTCAGCTCCTTGGCCTGGCAGCTTTCAGCTCCTTGGCCTGGCAACTTTCAGCTCCTTGGCCTGGCAGCTTTAAGCTCCTTGGCCTGGCAGCTTTCAGTTCCTTGGCCTGGCAGCTTTCAGCTCCTTGGCCTGGCAACTTTCAGCTCCTTGGCCTGGCAGCTTTAAGCTCCTTGGCCTGGCAGCTTTCAGCTCCTTGGCCTGGCAGCTTTCAGCTCCTTGGGCTGGCAGCTTTCAGCTCCTTGGGCTGGCAGCTTTCAGCTCCTTGGCCTGGCAGCTTTCAGCTCCTTGGCCTGGCAGCTTTCAGCTCCTTGGCCTGGCAGCTTTCAGCTCCTTGGCCTGGCAGCTTTCAGCTCCTTGGCCTGGCAGCTTTCAGCTCCTTGGCCCGGCAGCTTTCAGCTCCTTGGGCTGGCAGCTTTCAGCTCCTTGGCCTGGCAGCTTTCAGCTCCTTGGGCTGGCAGCTTTCAGCCCCTTGGCCTGGCAGCTTTCAGCTCCTTGGCCTGGCAGCTTTCAGCTCCTTGGCCTGGCAGCTTTCAGCTCCTTGGGCTGGCAGCTTTCAGCTCCTTGGGCTGGCAGCTTTCAGCTCCTTGGCCTGGCAGCTTTCAGCTCCTTGGGCTGGCAGCTTTCAGCTCCTTGGGCTGGCAGCTTTCAGCACCTTGGCCTGGCAGCTTTCAGCTCCTTGGCCTGGCAGCTTTCAGCTCCTTGGCCTGGCAGCTTTCAGCTACTTGGCCTGGCAGCTTTCAGCACCTTGGCCTGGCAGCTTTCAGCTCCTTGGCCTGGAAGCTTTCAGCTCCTTAGCCTGGCAGCTTTCAGCCCCTTGGCCAGGCAGCTTTAAGCTCCTTGGCCTGGCAGCTTTCAGCCCCTTGGCCTGGCAGCTTTCAGCTCCTTGGCCTGTCAGCTTTCAGCTCCTTGGCCTGGCAGCTTTCAGCTCCTTGGCCTGGCAGCTTTCAGCCCCTTGACCTGGCAGCTTTCAGCTCCATGGCATGGCAGCTTTCAGCTCCTTAGCCTGGCAGCTTTCAGCTCCTTGGCCTGGCAGCTTTCAGCTCCTTGGCCTGGCAGCTTTCAGCTCCTTGGCCTGGCAGCTTTCAGCCCCTTGGCCAGGCAGCTTTCAGCACCTTGGCCTGGCAGCTTTCAGCTCCTTGGCCTGGCAACTTTCAGCTCCTTGGCCTGGCAGCTTTCAGCTCCTTGGCCTGGCAGCTTTCAGCCCCTTGACCTGGCAGCTTTCAGCTCCATGGCCTGGCAGCTTTCAGCTCCTTAGCCTGGCAGCTTTCAGCTCCTTGGCCTGGCAGCTTTCAGCTCCTTGGCCTGGCAGCTTTCAGCTCCTTGGCGTGGCAGCTTTCAGCCCCTTGGCCAGGCAGCTTTCAGCACCTTGGCCTGGCAGCTTTCAGCTCCTTGGCCTGGCAACTTTCAGCTCCTTGGCCTGGCAGCTTTCAGCTAGTTGGCCTGGCAGCTTTCAGTACCTTGGCCTGGCAGCTTTCAGCTCCTTGGCCTAGCAGCTTTCAGCTCCTTGGCCTGGCAGCTTTCAGCTCCTTGGCCTGGCAGCTTTCAGCCCCTTGGCCAGGCAGCTTTCAGCTCCTTGGCCTGGCAGCTTTGAGCTCCTTGGCCTGGCAGCTTTCAGCTCCTTGGCCTGGCAGCTTTCAGCTCCTTGGCCTGGCAGCTTTCAGCCCCTTGGCCTGGCAGCTTTCAGCTCCTTGGCCTGGCAGCTTTCAGCTCCTTGGCCTGGCCGCTTTCAGCTCCTTGGCCTGGCAGCTTTCAGCACCTTGGCCTGGCAGCTTTCAGCTCCTTGGCCTGGCAGCTTACAGCTCCTTGGCCTGGCAGCTTTCAGCTAGTTGGCCTGGCAGCTTTCAGCTCCTTGGCCTGGCAGCTTTCAGCTCCTTGGCCTGGCAGCTTTCAGCTCCTTGGCCTGGCAGCTTTCAGCTCCTTGGCCTGGCAGCTTTCATCTCCTTGGCCTGGCAGCTTTCAGCTCCTTGGCCTGGCAGCTTTCAGCTCCTTGGCCTGGCAGCTTTCAGCTCCTTGGCCTGGCAGCTTTCAGCTCCTTGGCCTGGCAGCTTTCAGCTAGTTGGCCTGGCAGCTTTCAGCTCCTTGGCCTGGCAGCTTTCAGCTCCTTGGCCTGGCAGCTTTCAGCTCCTTGGCCTGGCAGCTTTCAGCTCCTTGGCCTGGCAGCTTTCAGCTATTTGGCCTGGCAGCTTTCAGCTCCTTGGCCTGGCAGCTTTCAGCTCCTTGGCCTGGCAGCTTTCAGCACCTTGGCCTGGCAGATTTCAGCTCCTTGGCCTGGCAGCTTTCAGCTCTTTGGCCTGGCAGCTTTCAGCTCCTTGGCCTGGCAGCTTTCAGTCCCTTGGCCTGGCAGCTTTCAGCTCCTTGGGCTGGCAGCTTTCAGCTCCTTGGCCTGGCCGCTTTCAGCTCCTTGGCCTGGCAGCTTTCAGCTCCTTGGGCTGGCAGCTTTCAGCTCCTTGGCCTGGCAGCTTTCAGCTCCTTGGCCTGGCAGCTTTCAGCACCTTGGCCTGGCAGCTTTCAGCTCCTTGGCCTGGCAGCTTTCAGCACCTAGGCCTGGCAGCTTTCAGCTCCATGGCCAGGCAGCTTTCAGCACCTTGGGCTGGCAGCTTTCAGCTCCTTGGCCAGTCAGCTTTCAGCTCCTTGGCCTGGCAGCTTTCAGCTCCTTGGCCTGGCAGCTTTCAGCTCCTTGGCCTGGCAGCTTTCAGCTCCTTGGCCTGGCAGCTTTCAGCTCCTTGGCCTGGCAACTTTCAGCTCCTTGGCCTGGCAGCTTTCAGCTCCTTGGCCAGTCAGCTTTAAGCTCCTTGGCCTGGCAGCTTTCAGCTCCTTGGCCTGGCAGCTTTCAGCTCCTTGGCCTGGCAGCTTTCAGCTCCTTGGCCTGGCAGCTTTCAGCTCCTTGGCCTGGCAACTTTCAGCTCCTTGGCCTGGCAGCTTTAAGCTCCTTGGCCTGGCAGCTTTCAGTTCCTTGGCCTGGCAGCTTTCAGCTCCTTGGCCTGGCAGCTTTCAGCTCCTTGGGCTGGCAGCTTTCAGCTCCTTGGCCTGGCAGCTTTCAGCACCTTGGCCTGGCAGCTTTCAGCTCCTTGGCCTGGCAGCTTTCAGCTCCTTGGCCTGGCAGATTTCAGCACCTTGGCCTGGCAGCTTTCACCTCCTTGGCCTGGCAGCTTTCAGCACCTTGGCCTTGCAGCTTTCAGCTCCTTGGCCTGGCAGCTTTCAGCTCCTTAGCCTGGCAGCTTTCAGCACCTTGGCCTGGCAGCTTTCAGCTCCTTGGCCTGGCAGCTTTCAGCTCCTTGGCCTGGCAGCTTTCACCTCCTTGGCCTGGCAGCTTTCAGCACCTTGGCCTGGCAGCTTTCAGCACCTTGGTCTGGCAGCTTTCAGCTCCTTGGCCTGGCAGCTTTCAGCTCCTTGGCCTGGCAGCTTTCAGCTCCTTGGCCTGGCAGCTTTCAGCTCCTTGGCCTGGCAGATTTCAGCACCTTGGCCTGGCAGCTTTCAGCACCTTGGTCTGGCAGCTTTCAGCTCCAAGGCCTGGCAGATTTCAGCACCTTGGCCTGGCAGCTTTCACCTCCTTGGCCTGGCAGCTTTCAGCACCTTGGCCTGGCAGCTTTCAGCACCTTGGACTGGCAGCTTTCAGCTCCTTGGCCTGGCAGCTTTCAGCTCCTTGGCCTGGCAGCTTTCAGCACCTTGGCCTGGCAGCTTTCAGCTCCTTGGCCTGGCAGCTATCAGCTCCTTGGCCAGGCAGCTTTCAGCTCCTTGGCCCGGCAGCTTTCAGCTCCTTGGCCTGGCAGCTTTCAGCTCCTTTGGCCTGGCAGCTTTCAGCTCCTTGGCCTGGCAGCTTTCAGCTCTTTGGCCTGGCAGCTTTCAGCTCCTTGGCCTGGCAGCTTTCAGCTCATTGGCCAGGCAGCTTGCAGCTCCTTGGGCTGGCAGCTTTCAGCTCCTTGGCCTGGCAGCTTTCAGCTCCTTGGGCTTGCAGCTTTCAGCTCGTTGGCCTGGCAGCTTTCAGCTCCTTGGGCTGGCAGCTTTCAGCTCCTTGGCCTGGCAGCTTTCAGCTCCTTGGCCTGGCAGCTTTCAGCTCCTTGGCCTGGCAGCTTTCAGCTCCTTGGCCTGGCAGCTTTCAGCTACTTGGCCAGGTAGCTTTCAGCTCCTTGGGCTGGCAGCTTTCAGCTCCTTGGCCTGGCAGCTTTCAGCTCCTTGGCCTGGCAGCTTTCAGCTACTTGGCCAGGTAGCTTTCAGCTCCTTGGCCTGGCAGCTTTCAGCTCCTTGGCCTGGCAGCTTTCAGCTCCTTTGGCCTGGCAGCTTTCAGCTCCTTGGCCAGGCAGCTTTCAGCTATTTGGCCTGGCAGCTTTCAGCTCCTTGGCCTGGCAGCTTTCAGCTCCTTGGCCAGGCAGCTTTCAGCTCCTTGGCCTGGCAGCTTTCAGCTCCTTGGGTTGGCAGCTTTCAGCTCCTTGGCCTGGCAGCTTTCAGCTCCTTGGCCTGGCAGCTTTCAGCTCCTTGGCCTGGCAGCTTTCAGCACATTGGCCTGGCAGCTTTCTGCTCCTTGGCCTGGCCGCTTTCAGCTCCTTGGCCTGGCAGCTTTCAGCACCTTGGCCTGGCAGCTTTCAGCTCCTTGGCCTGGCAGCTTACAGCTCCTTGGCCTGGCAGCTTTCAGGTAGTTGGCCTGGCAGCTTTCCGCTCCTTGGCCTGGCAGCTTTCAGCTCCTTGGCCTGGCAGCTTTCAGCTCCTTGGCCTGGCAGCTTTCAGCTCCTTGGCCTGGCAGCTTTCAGCTCCTTGGCCTGGCAGCTTTCAGCTCCTTGGCCTGGCAGCTTTCAGCTCCTTGGCCTGGCAGCTTTCAGCTCCTTGGCCTGGCAGCTTTCAGCTCCTTGGCCTGGCAGCTTTCAGCTCCTTGGCCTGGCAGCTTTCAGCACCTTGGCCTGGCAGCTTTCAGCTCCTTGGGCTGGCAGCTTTCAGCTCCATGGCCAGGCAGCTTTCAGCACCTTGGCCTGGCAGCTTTCAGCACCTTGGCCTGGCAGCTTTCAGCTCCTTGGCCTGGCAGCTTTCAGCTCCTTGGGCTGGCAGCTTTCAGCTCATTGGGCTGGCAGCTTTCAGCTCCTTGGCCTAGCAGCTTTCAGCTCCTTGGCCTGGCAGCTTTCAGCTCCTTGGCCTGGCAGCTTTCAGCTCCTTGGCCTGGCAGCTTTCAGCTCCTTGGCCTGGCAGCTTTCAGCTCCTTGGCCTGACAGCTTTCAGCTCCTTGGCCTGGCAACTTTCAGCTCCTTGGCCTGGCAGCTTTCAGCTCCTTGGCCTGGCAGCTTTCAGCTCCTTGGCCTGACAGCTTTCAGCTCCTTGGCCTGGCAGCTTTCAGCTCCTTGGCCTGGCAGCTTTCAGCTCCTTGGCCTGGCAGCTTTCAGCTCCTTGGCCTGGCAGCTTTCAGCCCCTTGACCTGGCAGCTTTCAGCTCCTTGGCCTGGCAGCTTTCAGCTCCTTAGCCTGGCAGCTTTCAGCTCCTTGGCCTGGCAGCTTTCAGCTCCTTGGCCTGGCAGCTTTCAGCTCCTTGGCCTGGCAGCTTTCAGCCCCTTGGCCAGGCAGCTTTCAGCACCTTGGCCTGGCAGCTTTCAGCTCCTTGGCCTGGCAACTTTCAGCTCCTTGGCCTGGCAGCTTTCAGCTCCTTGGCCTGGCAGCTTTCAGCCCCTTGGCCTGGCAGCTTTCAGCTCCTTGGCCTGGCAGCTTTCAGCTCCTTGGCCTGGCAGCTTTCAGCTCCTTGGCCCGGCAGCTTTCAGCTCCTTGGCCTGGCAGCTTTCAGCTCCTTGGCCTGGCAGCTTTCAGCTCCTTGGCCAGGCAGCTTTCAGCTCCTTTGGCCTGGCAGCTTTCAGCTCCTTGGCCTGGCAGCTTTCAGCTCTTTGGCCTGGCAGCTTTCAGCTCCTTGGCCTGGCAGCTTTCAGCCCCTTGGCCTGGCAGCTTTCAGCTCCTTGGGCTGGCAGCTTTCAGCTAGTTGGCCTGGCAGCTTTCAGCTCCTTGGGCTGGCAGCTTTCAGCTCCTTGGCCTGGCAGCTTTCAGCTCCTTGGCCTGGCAGCTTTCAGCTCCTTGGCCAGGTAGCTTTCAGCTCCTTGGGCTGGCAGCTTTCAGCTCCTTGGCCTGGCAGCTTTCAGCTCCTTGGCCTGGCAGCTTTCAGCTCCTTGGCCTGGCAGCTTTCAGCTCCTTGGCCTGGCCGCTTTCAGCTCCTTGGCCTGGCCGCTTTCAGCACCTTGGCCTGGCCGCTTTCAGCTCCTTGGCCTGGCCGCTTTCAGCTCCTTGGCCTGGCAGCTTTCAGCTCCTTTGGCCTGGCAGCTTTCAGCTCCTTGGCCAGGCAGCTTTCAGCTATTTAGCCTGGCAGCTTTCAGCTCCTTGGCCAGGTAGCTTTCAGCACCTTGGCCAGGCAGCTTTCAGCTATTTAGCCTGGCAGCTTTCAGCTCCTTGGCCAGGTAGCTTTCAGCACCTTGGTCTGGCAGCTTTCAGCCCCTTGGCCTGGCAGCTTTCAGCTCCTTGGCCTGGCAGCTTTCAGTTCCTTGGCCTGGCAGCTTTCAGCTCCTTGGCCTGGCAGCTTTCAGCCCCTTGGCCTGGCAGCTTTCAGCTCCTTGGCCTGGCAGCTTTCAGCTCCTTGGCCTGGCAGCTTTCAGCTCCTTTGGCCTGGCAGCTTTCAGCTCCTTGGCCAGGCAGCTTTCAGCTATTTAGCCTGGCAGCTTTCAGCTCCTTGGCCTGGCAGCTTTCAGCTCCTTGGCCTGGCAGCTTTCAGCTCCTTGGCCAGGCAGCTTTCAGCTCCTTGGCCTGGCAGCTTTCAGCTCCTTGGCCAGGCAGCTTTCAGCTCCTTGGCCTGGCAGCTTTCAGCTCCTTGGCCAGGCAGCTTTCAGCCCCTTGGCCTGGCAGCTTTCAGCTCCTTGGCCTGACAGCTTTCAGCTCCTTGGCCTGGCAGCTTTCAGCTCCTTGGCCTGGCAGCTTTCAGCTCCTTGGGCTGGCAGCTTTCAGCCCCTTGGCCTGGCAGCTTTCAGCTCCTTGGCCTGGCAGCTTTCAGCTCCTTGGGCTGGCAGCTTTCAGCCCCTTGGCCTGGCAGCTTTCAGCTCCTTGGCCTGGCAGCTTTCAGCTCCTTGGCCTGGCAGCTTTCAGCTCCTTGGCCTGGCAGCTTTCAGCTCCTTGGCCTGGCAGGTTTCAGCTCCTTGGCCAGGCAGCTTTCAGCTCCTTGGGCTGGCAGCTTTCAGCTCCTTGGCCAGGCAGCTTTCAGCTCCTTGGCCTGGCAGCTTTCAGCTCCTTGGCCTGGCAGCTTTCAGCTCCTTGGCCTGGCAGCTTTCAGCATCTTGGGCTGGCAGCTTTCAGCTCCTTGGCCTGGCAGCTTTCAGCACCTTGGCCTGGCAGCTTTCAGCTCCTTGGGCTGGCAGCTTTCTGCTCCTTGGCCTGGCCGCTTTCAGCTCCTTGGCCTGGCAGCTTTCAGCACCTTGGCCTGGCAGCTTTCAGCTCCTTGGCCTGGCAGCTTTCAGCTCCTTGGCCTGTCAGCTTTCAGCTCCTTGGCCAGGCAGCTTTCAGCTCCTTGGCCTGGCAGCTTTCAGCCCCTTGGCCTGGCAGCTTTCAGCTCCTTGGCCTGGCAGCTTTCAGCTCCTTGGCCTGGCAGCTTTCAGCTCCTTGGGCTGGCAGCTTTCAGCTCCTTGGCCTGGCAGCTTTCAGCTCCTTGGCCTGGCAGCTTTCAGCTATTTGGCCTGGCAGCTTTCAGCTCCTTGGCCTGGCAGCTTTCAGCTCCTTGGTCTGGCAGCTTTCAGCTCCTTGGCCTGGCAGCTTTCAGCTCCTTGGCCTGGCAGCTTTCAGCTCCTTGGCCTGGCAGCTTTCAGCTCCTTGGCCTGGCAGCTTTCAGCTCCTTGGCCTGGCAGCTTTCAGCATCTTGGGCTGGCAGCTTTCAGCTCCTTGGCCTGGCAGCTTTCAGCCCCTTGGCCTGGCAGCTTTCAGCTCCTTGGCCTGGCAGCTTTCTGCTCCTTGGCCTGGCCGCTTTCAGCTCCTTGGCCTGGCAGCTTTCAGCACCTTGGCCTGGCAGCTTTCAGCTCCTTGGCCTGGCAGCTTACAGCTCCTTGGCCTGGCAGCTTTCAGCTCCTTGGCCTGGCAGCTTTCAGCTAGTTGGCCTGGCAGCTTTCAGCTCCTTGGCCTGGCAGCTTTCAGCTCCTTGGCCTGGCAGCTTTCAGCTCCTTGGCCTGGCAGCTTTCAGCTCCTTGGCCTGGCAGCTTTCAGCTCCTTGGCCTGGCAGCTTTCAGCTATTTGGCCTGGCAGCTTTCAGCTCCTTGGCCTGGCAGCTTTCAGCTCCTTGGCCTGGCAGCTTTCAGCTCCTTGGTCTGGCAGCTTTCAGCATCTTGGGCTGGCAGCTTTCAGCTCCTTGGCCTGGCAGCTTTCAGCCCCTTGGCCTGGCAGCTTTCAGCTCCTTGGCCTGGCAGCTTTCTGCTCCTTGGCCTGGCCGCTTTCAGCTCCTTGGCCTGGCAGCTTTCAGCACCTTGGCCTGGCAGCTTTCAGCTCCTTGGCCTGGCAGCTTACAGCTCCTTGGCCTGGCAGCTTTCAGCTCCTTGGCCTGGCAGCTTTCAGCTAGTTGGCCTGGCAGCTTTCAGCTCCTTGGCCTAGCAGCTTTCAGCTCCTTGGCCTGGCAGCTTTCAGCTCCTTGGCCTGGCAGCTTTAAGCCCCTTGGCCTGGCAGCTTTCAGCTCCTTGGCCTGGCAGCTTTCAGCTCCTTGGCCTGGCAGCTTTCAGCTCCTTGGCCTGGCAGCTTTCAGCTCCTTGGCCTGGCAGCTTTCAGCCCCTTGGCCTGGCAGCTTTCAGCTCCTTGGCCTGGCAGCTTTCAGCTCCTTGGCCTGGCCGCTTTCAGCTCCTTGGCCTGGCAGCTTTCAGCACCTTGACCTGGCAGCTTTCAGCTCCTTGGCCTGGCAGCTTACAGCTCCTTGGCCTGGCAGCTTACAGCTCCTTGGCCAGGCAGCTTTCAGCTATTTGGCCTGGCAGCTTTCAGCCCCTTGGCCTGGCAGCTTTCAGCTAGTTGGCCTGGCAGCTTTCAGTACCTTGGCCTGGCAGCTTTCAGCTCCTTGGCCTAGCAGCTTTCAGCTCCTTGGCCTGGCAGCTTTCAGCTCCTTGGCCTGGCAGCTTTAAGCCCCTTGGCCTGGCAGCTTTCAGCTCCTTGGCCTGGCAGCTTTAAGCTCCTTGGCCTGGCAGCTTTCAGCTCCTTGGGCTGGCAGCTTTCAGCTCCTTGGCCTGGCAGCTTTCAGCTCCTTGGCCTGGCAGCTTTCAGCACCTAGGCCTGGCAGCTTTCAGCTCCATGGCCAGGCAGCTTTCAGCACCTTGGCCTGGCAGCTTTCAGCTCCTTGGCCTGGCAGCTTTCAGCTCCTTGGCCAGTCAGCTTTAAGCTCCTTGGCCTGGCAGCTTTCAGCTCCTTGGCCTGGCAGCTTTCAGCACCTTGGCCTGGCAGCTTTCAGCTCCTTGGCCTGGCAGCTTTCAGCTCCTTGGCCTGGCAACTTTCAGCTCCTTGGCCTGGCAGCTTTCAGCACCTTGGCCTGGCAGCTTTCAGCTCCTTGGCCTGGCAGCTTTCAGCTCCTTGGCCTGGCAGCTTTCAGCTCCTTGGCCTGGCAGCTTTCAGCTCCTTGGGCTGGCAGCTTTCAGCTCCTTGGGCTGGCAGCTTTCAGCTCCTTGGCCTGGCAGCTTTCAGCTCCTTGGCCTGGCAGCTTTCAGCTCCTTGGCCTGGCAGCTTTCAGCACCTTGGCCTGGCAGCTTTCAGCACCTTGGCCTGGCAGCTTTCAGCTCCTTGGGCTGGCAGCTTTCAGCTCCTTAGCCTGGCAGCTTTCAGCTCCTTGGCCTGGCAGCTTTCAGCTCCTTGGCCTGGCAGCTTTCAGCTCCATGGCCTGGCAGCTTTCAGCCCCTTGGCCTGGCAGCTTTCAGCACCTTGGCCTGGCAGCTTTCAGCTCCTTGGCCTGGCAGCTTACAGCTCCTTGGCCTGGCAGCTTTCAGCTAGTTGGCCTGGCAGCTTTCAGCTCCTTGGCCTGGCAGCTTTCAGCTCCTTGGCCTGGCAGCTTTCAGCTCCTTGGCCTGGCAGCTTTCAGCTCCTTGGCCTGGCAGCTTTCAGCTCCTTGGCCTGGCAGCTTTCAGCACCTTGGCCTGGCAGCTTTCAGCTCCTTGGCCTGGCAGCTTTCAGCACCTAGGCCTGGCAGCTTTCAGCTCCTTGGCCTGGCAGCTTTCAGCTCCTTGGCCAGGCAGCTTTCAGCCCCTTGGCCTGGCAGCTTTCAGCTCCTTGGCCTGGCAGCTTTCAGCTCCTTGGCCTGGCAGCTTTCAGCTACTTGGCCTGGCAGCTTTAACTCCTTGGCCTGGCAGCTTTCAGCTCCTTGGCCTGGCAGGTTTCAGCTCCTTGGCCTGGCAGCTTTCAGCTCCTTGGCCTGGCAGCTTTCAGCCCCTTGGCCAGGCAGCTTTAAGCTCCTTGGCCTGGCAGCTTTCAGCTCCTTGGCCTGGCAGCTTTCAGCTCCTTGGCCTGGCAGCTTTCAGCTCCTTGGCCTGGCCGCTTTCAGCTACTTGGCAGACAGCAGTAGGAGGTCTGCTGGATCCCGGGACACACAGCTGTCTCCCAGCCAGATGTTGAGCCTCTGGATAGCATCTCATGGAGCTGATGCAGATGATAGGACACGGCTGTGAGATTCAGGAGGGGGCGGCAGCGACATTCCAGTGACTGCAAGACCGATTCGAGGTGTCTCTGGTCGCAGGAGATGTTGCTGACCGTGCGTGGTACTGAGGCCAACAGTGCTCGGGAGTCTGCAGTAGAAAGCCTGGAGAACTACATCCATGTCTTGGTGTCAGTCCGTGACGCCCATGGCTGAGGGCTCCAACATCATGTCCCAGTCATGGGGGGACGTGTCCCAGATGCACGTAGACGTTACCAAGGCTCTCCAGATGCTCCAGAGGAGCACCGCTGACGGCGTTGACACTATGGTGCAGACAATGGGGAGCCACCAGGACTGGCAGAGCTCAGAGCTCACTCCAGATTCCCCTCCGCACTGGGGAGATCCCAGGGCCCGACAGGAATCATCAAGTAGGAGGAAAGCCCTGGAGGCCAACCCGGAACCTTCCACCAAGGAGACGACGGAGTTCTCCCAAATCCCCCTTCCTGACACCGGCACATCTCAAGGGCAGCGGCCAGGAGAGGGTGGCATGGCGACGTCAGGGTCACCAGTAAGTGGGCCAGGGACCCCGCCTCCAGGTCCTCCAGACGGCATGTGCCAAGGGCTCAGAGGTCAGAGGGCACGGAAGGAAACCAGAGGTAACAGTAAACCACAAAAGATCAAGAAGATTGAGGAGCATTGAGTAGGCACTGGAGGGAGGTGTGAGGGGAAGTAGGAATTGAACATCCTTACCATCCGCGTGTTTTACCCGCAGTGATTATGCCAGTTACATGCAGCACTCATCGCACCAACATCAGCGATCTGCAACGGCGTTTGGAAGGTGGCCCATTTGGAACAATGTCACGCACCAGGGCCGTCGCACCTCCTTGCTTCAAACCGGATTACCTTCTGGACTCCTACGTCCGGTGTTCCAGGACCCAGGTATCTCAGAACAAATTGCCCTTCTTTCCGGCTGCAGGAAAGGAAGGAAACAGCCACAGCAGCCTCCAGGCACCTGCAGCCACCAGCAGGAGCAGGCGGCCAACACAGCCTGCAGCTGTGCAGTGCTGCCACAACTAACAAGGCTAATTCGTCATTCGAAATAGCCTTCAGCTGTGAAGCTAGAGGCTGCTCACAGTCAAAGGGAGTGAGACTGACCTTCAGCTTACAAGCCACAGCGGGGCTCTGTCCGGGAAGTGTTGGGTCGGACAGGCAGGCTGCAGCTCTGTTAGCCCCTGTTATGGGTCTCCACAATATTTAGAGTTAGATTGAAGGCCTCACAGACGCTAAGCCCCTCACCTCCCCCCGGCCCAGGGGCGACCCTGACCTGGAACGCCTCAGCCCTCCCCAAGCACTGGGGCAGCAGCTCCGGTGCCCCTGAGCTGCACGCTTGAAAATGGAAAGGGCTTCTCACCTCCTCACTTCCCCTCAGCAGCCGTTGGTCCAGCTTCACGTTTTTGTTCATGAGCAACGAAACGATGCCCGCGTGATATCTCGCTGAGGAGTCGGGTAATTCCCGGGAGGCTGCTGAATTCGGCTTCAATCTCGCTAATGAGATGGGAGTTAATGCAAACGAGTGTTAATGATAAGCTCGCCATTTTTGTGTGAGATCCGGAACTCGCCATTGGTTCGAGCCAGGAGCGAATCTCGGTTTGTCTTTTCCTGCTATTTTCCCGGTGTGCCCAGATCCGCACCGGATGCAAGCGGTGATTCAATCACGGCCAACATTCCAACTGAGGTCTAACTGGGGTATAAGTTCAGCATAACCTCCTTGCCCCTACTCTATGCCCCTCTTAATAAAGTCCAGAGGCGGGATTCTCTGACCCCCCCCTGCCGGGTCGGGGAATCCGCGGGGAGCGGCGCGAACCCCGCCCCGCTGCCGGCTGCCGTATTCTCCGGTGCCACGCCACGCCAGTCTGGGGCCATTGGCAGCAGCCCCCCTCCCGGCAATTCTCCGGGCACCGAGCGGCCGAGCGGCCGTCCGTTTTTGGCCAGTCCCGCCGCCGTGGATTAGACATGGTCCCACAGGGCGGGACCTGGCAGGTAGGTCGGCGGGGGCGGTCCTCGGGGCGGGGGGGGGGGGATCCGACCCCGGGGGGTAGGGGTGGCTCACGGTGGCCAGGCCCGCGATCGGGGCCCACCGATTTGCAGGCGGGCCTGTCCCATGGGGGCAATTCTTCCGGCCCCTGTAGGACTCGTCCTGCGCATGTTCCAGAATACGCCGGCGGTTCCGCGCATGCGAGGGATCACGCCGGCCCTTTGGCACATGCGTGGACTCGCGCAGTCCCTTCGTGGCCGGCTGGCGTGGCGCTAACCCCTCCGGCGGCCACCTGGCCCCAGAGGTGGGGAGAATTCCGCTACCTGCGGTCAGCCCGACGCCGGAGTGGTTCGGGCCGTTTCTGACGCTGGCGTGGGCAATCACGCCGATTTCGGTGAATCCTGCTGCAGGATTCTATATACGTTATCATCTGCCCTCTCCTTTCCTGCCACCTTCAGCGATCTCGTCACAGATTCATTCGGGTCACTTTCAGAATTTACCTCTCATTTTATATTGGGATGAATTCTCCTGGCCCAGGACTCTCTGTTCCGCTGACAATGAACCCCCGCCCGTGGGGGCCCTGTTGGCGTGCGGTGGCTACAATGGAAAATCCCATTGGCTGGCGGCGGGAATGGAGGGTCTCACTATCAGCACCGGCACGTCTCCGAGGAACACGCGGCTGGGGAGGCGGAGGAATCACCCCCGTTGCCTTTCCCGGTTCTTCCTCCCCAAATCCATCACATCACACTTCCTCCAACAGAGCCACAGTTGACACCGATGAGGCCCAGGACCGGGAATCTTTCTTCAAAGAGGTTGAGAGGTTCAGTAAGAACCAGGCTAAAGTCCAGCAGGTTTGTTTTGAATCACTAGCTTTCGGAGCGCTGCTCCTTCCTCAGGTGAATGAAGAGGTGGGTTCCACAACCACATATATCGACAAAGTCAATGATGCAAGATGATTCTTTGAATGCGAGTCTTTGCAGGTAATTAAGTCTTTCCAGGGCCAGATGGTGCGACTGGAGAAAGAGATAATGACATAATAAAGCGGTGTCAATTGTCTCAAGCCAGGACAGTTGGTAGGATTTTCGCAAACCAGGCCAGGTGGTGGGGGGTGAGTGTAATGCGACATGAATCCAAGGTCCTGGTTGAGTCGTACTCATGTGTGCGGAACTTGACTCTCAGTTTCTGCTTGACGATTCTGCATTGTCGCGCGTCCTGAAGGGCCGCCTTGGAGAACGCTTACCCGAAGATCAGAGCTGAATGCCCTTGACTGCTGAAGTGTTCCCCGACTGGAAGGGAACATTCCTGACGGGTGATTTAAAAAGGCTGTCAAACAGCCCGTCACACTGGTGAGCCACGGCGGCCATTTTCCCCTCCTGGAGTGGGACACAGCATCGCCTCTCCGCAAGCTCAGCGATGCACGATCAATTGCACAGAGACTAAGGTTGGGTACAACTGTGGCTTTATTACAGTCAGATGCGAGGCCTCCTGCTGCAGCTGGCGAAATGGCAGGGCACTGGAGGTCATGCATATTTATACAGTTCTCTGTGGGCGGAGCCAGCCGGCAGGGGCTACCGGCAAATCTGTAATGCAGGTCCTACCTTAATCTCCTATTACAGTGGTTCACCACACTCAGTGCAGCTAGGAGGTTCCCATCCCTTCCATTGAGACAATCCTGGGGTTGTAGGCCCGGATTTGCATCCAAAGCCTGGTCGGGTCGGGAAGGATGGCGGATGGGATCCGATCCCGGGAGGGAAAGGAATTCCAGGATCTTGGAAACATTGAAAATGTGCGGTCGGAGGATGGCGCCGCCCCGAAGGAGGCCACCGAGGCCTATCGCACTTCTGCCAGCCCTTTGAAAGTGTCATCCAATTGTTCTCCCTCAGCCTCTCGCCCTCATGTGACGTCCCCGTCAATTATTGATAAAATTCCTGTTTGAAAATTCCCTTTCAATCTGATTCCTGACAGTCAATCCCAGAATGCCTCGCTGCACAAAATAATAAATAAAATTATTTTTGTTTCTCCGTCTGGATTTTATTTGCCTCCAACATGACAGGGACTGAAGGAGACTGGAGGGAGGACAGCGCAGTTGGAGAGGGAGAAGAAAGAAGCGATCGAAGTGCTGCCTGATAGCCTTGGTGTGGGTTCCCATGGTAACAGAGGCAGTCGATGAGGCCTCCCTATCCTGCCGGGCCTGTGAGCAAACAAGAGAAGGTTTTGGCGGCTAATCCGCCAAGTAGGAGAAAGGCTGGCAAAGCAGCCACAGGTTGAGGAGAGCGAGGGCTGTCTGCTCTCGGAGAGAGGGGTGGTGGGAATGTGCTCTCCAAAGTGTTAACCCACTCGCCCTCAGCTTCAACCTTGGCCAAACCCACGGTGGACAGTAAGGAAGGGAGCGGTAAAGAGGAGAGGAGAGAGAGAGAGAGAGAATGAGTGAGAGGAGGAGTAGAGAGGAGAATGAGAGACGGAGGGAGAAATAGAAATGGGAGAGAGAAGGGTAGAGAGGATTGGGAGGTGAGGCTAGAGAGGGAGAGTGATAGAGGGAGTGAGGGAATAGAGGGGAGTGAGAAAGAGAGGAGCGAGGGAGAGAGTGGTAGGTGAGAGACGGAAGGAGAAGTAGAGAGGGGAGTGAGAGAAAAAGAGGGGGGAGTGAGAGAGGGATGTGTAAAGAGGAGGGTGAGAGGGAGAGAGGTAGACCGCGTAAGAGAGGCAAGGAGTACAGAGAGCATGAAAGAGGGAGAAAGGTGGAGAGTGGGGACTGAGAGAGGGAGGGAGGGGTAGAGAGTGAGAGATAAAGAGTGAGAGGGGAGTGAGAAATGGAGAGGGGTTTGTGAGAGCGGAAATGAGAGGGGTAGTGAGAGAGGGAGAGAGAGGGATAGAAGGAAAGTGGTGTCATAATACACACCAGTATATCATGGTGTAGACACACACTGATGGACACACAGTGGGACCAATCAACATACACAACACCGCAGCCAATCACCAGTGAGAGTATACGCACTATAAAGACAGAGGGCATCAGAGTTCCCGCTCATTCGAGTAGCAGCTAGCTAGGAGCACAGAGCTCACAGCCTGCAACACAGACATTCACCATGTGCTGAGTGCATCGACTGGTTAGGACAAGGCAAAGGTCATTAGTTAAAGCTAGCATCATATCAACCCACAGTCTGAGTATGTTTAAACAGTTAATGATTCAATAAAATAGTGTTGCACTATTTCAAGTGTTGGTGACCTATATGTGATCCAGAACAGCTAACACATCATGTAGGGGAGACCGAGAGAGAGGGAGAGAGGTGTAGTGAGAGAAAGGAGTAGTGAGAGAGGGAGCGAGGTGTACTGGGAGAGAGGGAAAATGGGGGAGACAGAGAGAGAGGGAGAGAGGTGTAGTGGGTGAGAGGGAAAGTGGGGGAGACAGAGAGGGAGGGAGAGAGGTGTAGTGGGAGAGAGGGAAAGTGGGAGAGACAGAGAGAGAGGTAGAGGTGTAGTGGGAGAGAGGGAAAGTGGGAGAGACAGAGAGAGAGAGAGGAGAGAGGTGCAGTGAGAGAGAGGGAGAGAGGTGTAGTGAGAGAGAAGGAGAGAGGTGTAGTAGGAGAGAGGAAAAGTGTGAGAGATATGGAGGAAGAAGGGGTAGTGCGAGAGAGGGGTAGTGAGAGAGATGGAAAGAAGTGTAGTGGGAGAGAGAGAAAGAGGGGTAGTGGAGAGAGTGATAGTGGGAGAGAGCGGCAGAGGGAGAGAGGGGTAGTGGGAGAGAGGGAGAGAGGATAGTGGGAGAGAGGGAGAGAGGGATAGTGGGAGAGAGGGAGAGAGGGGTAGTGGGAGTGAGGGATAGTGGGAGAGAGGGAGAGAGGGGTCGTGGGAGAGAGGCAGAGAGGTATAGTGGGAGAGAGGGGCAGTGGGAGAGAGGGAGAGAGGGGTAGTGGAGAGAGGGATAGTGGGAGAGAGGGATAGTGGGAGAGAGAGGGAGAGAGGGATAGTGGGAGAGAGGGAGAGGGAGAGAGGGATAGTGGGAGAGAGGGAGGGAGAGAGGGGTAGTGGAGAGAGGGGTAGTGGAGAGAGGGAGAGAGGGGTAGGGGAGAGAGGGATAGTGGGAGAGAGTGAGAGAGGGATAGTGGGAGAGAGGGAGAGAGGGTTAGTGGGAGAGAGGGAGAGAGGGGTAGTGGGAGAGAGGGATAGTGGGAGAGAGGGAGAGAGGGAGAGAGGGGTAGTGGGAGAGAGGGAGAGAGGGGTAGTGGGAGCGAGGGATAGTGGGAGAGAGGGGGTAGTGGAGAGAGGGAGAGGGATAGTGGGAGAGAGGCAGAGAGGGATAGTGGGAGAGAGGGAGAGAGGGGCAGTGGGAGAGAGGGATAGTGGGAGAGAGGGAGAGAGGGAGAGAGGGGTAGTGGGAGAGAGGGAGAGAGGGGTAGTGGGAGAGAGGAGAGGTGGGTAGTGGGAGAGAGGGAGAGAGGGGTAGTGGGAGAGAGGGAGAGAGGGTAGTGGGAGAGAGGGAGAGAGGGGTAGAGGGAGGGAGGGATAGTGGGAGAGAGGGAGAGAGGGAGAGAGGGGTAGTGGGGAGAGAGGGGTAGTGGGAGAGAGGGAGAGATGGGTAGTGGGAGAGAGGGAGAGATGGGTAGTGGGAGGGAGGGATAGTGGGAGAGAGGGAGAGAGGGGTAGTGGGAGAGAGAGGGAGAGAGGGGTAGTGGGAGAGAGGGGTAGTGGGAGAGAGGAGAGGGATAGTGGGAGAGAGGGAGAGAGGGGCAGTGGGTGAGAGGGGTAGTGGGAGAGGAGGGGAGAGAGGGATAGTGGGAGAGAGTGAGAGAGGGGTAGGTGGGAGAGAGGGGTAGGTGGGAGAGAGGGAGAGAGGGGTAGTGGGAGAGAGGGAGAGGGGTAGTGGGAGAGAGGGAGAGAGGGAGAGAGGGAGACAGGGAGAGAGGGATAGAGGGGTAGTGGGAGAGAGGGAGAGAGGGATAGTGGGGAGAGAGAGGGAGAGAGGGGTAGTGGGAGAGAGGGGTTGTGGGAGAGAGGATAGTGGGAGAGAGGGAGAGAGGGAGGAGAGGGGCAGTGGGAGAGAGGGATAGTGGGAGAGAGGGAGGGGAAAGAGGGGCAGTGGGAGAGAGGGAGAGAGGGGTAGTGGGAGCGAGGGAGAGAGGGGTAGTGGGAGAGAGGGGGCAGTGGGAGAGAGGGAGAGAGGGGGCAGTGGGAGAGAGGGAGAGATGGGTAGTGGGTGAGAGGAGGGAGAGAGGGGGGCAGTGGGAGAGAGGGAGAGAGGGGTAGTGGGAGAGAGGGAGAGAGGGGTAGTGGGAGCGAGGGAGAGAGGGGTAGTGGGAGAGAGGGGCAGTGGGAGAGAGGGAGAGAGGGGTAGTGGGAGAGAGGGAAAGAGGGAGAGAGGGAGAGAGGGAGAGAGAGGGGCAGTGGGAGAGAGGGAAGAGGGAAAGAGGGAGAGAGGGAGAGAGGGGTAGTGGGAGAGAGGGAGAGAGGGAGAGAGGGGCAGTGGGAGAGAGGGATAGTGGGAGAGAGGGAGGGAAAGAGGGGCAGTGGGAGAGAGGGAGAGAGGGGGTAGTGGAGCGAGGGAGAGAGGGGTAGTGGAGGAGAGGGGCAGTGGGAGAGAGGGAGAGAGGGGCAGTGGGAGAGAGGGAGAGATGGGTAGTGGGGAGAGAGGGAGGGAGAGAGAGGGCAGTGGGAGAGAGGGAGAGAGGGCAGTGGGAGAGAGGGAGAGATGGGTAGTGGGAGAGAGGGAGGAGAGAGGGGCAGTGGGAGAGAGGGCGAGAGGGGTAGTGGGAGAGAGGGAGGAGAGGGGTAGTGGGAGCGAGGGAGAGAGGGGTAGTGGGAGAGAGGGGCAGTGGGAGAGAGGGAGAGAGGGGCAGTGGGAGAGAGGGAGAGAGGGATAGTGGGAGAGAGGGAGGGAGAGAGGGGCAGTGGGAGAGAGGGAGAGAGGGAGAGCGGGGTAGTGGGAGAGAGGGAGAGAGGGGTAGTGGGAGCGAGTGTAGCGCACAAAGACTCCGTGAGACGAATAGAGTGAAGTCGATGAGGCTTTATTAAGCGTGTCTGTTCCCCCGCAGCTCGATAGTAGAATGGCCTGCGGGGGGAGGACTCCGGCTTCTTATACTCCGCCTTCAGGAGCGGAGCTAGAGGTTCAATGGCCAACCAGGACCCGGGATCTGTCAGCCAATGACATTAGGGCTTCCAGTCCCACATGACCCCAATACATACTACCACATTCACCCCTTGTCAAAAATGAACCCGGCGAGGTGATGCTTCGTATGGTGGTAAGGGTTACAGGGCTGGTCCTGGAGGAAAACATTCACATGGCAATACAGAATTGTACAATTTTGTCCTGTTTCAACTATTTATAGAAGGTATCGGGAGAAAAGCAAAATGTTCTTGTGAAAAGTCCATATATTGATTTTTTTTTTTTATTAAATATTTTAT